>NC_092707.1:408699370-409899370 GCF_047496885.1 Scyliorhinus torazame | reverse complement strand
TTAGGATCCGTAATGTTCTGTCTGAGAGTGTGGTGGAGACAGATTCACACAACGAGTGGTTAAGATCCAGAATGTTCTGTCTGTGAGTGTGGTGAAGGGAGATTCACACAGCGAGTGGTTAGGATCTGGAATGTTCTGTCTGTGAGTGTGGTGGAGACAGATTCACACAGCGAGTGGTCAGTATCCGGAATGTTCTGTCTGAGAGTGTGGTGGAGACAGATTCACACAGCGAGTGGTTAGGATCCGGAATGTTCTGTCTGAGAGTGTGGTGGAGATAGATTCACACAGCGAGTGGTTAGGATCTGGAATGTTCTCTCTGAGAGTGTGGTGGAGGCAGATTCACACAGCGAGAGGTTAGAATCGGGAATGTTCTGTCTGAGAGTGTGGTGGAGACAGATTCACACAGCGAGTGGTTAGGATCCGGAATGTTCTGTCTGAGAGTGTGGTGGAGACAGATTCACACAGCGAGTGGTTAGGATCTGTAATGTACTGTCTGAGAGTGTGGTGGAGGCAGATTCACACAACGAGTGGTTAGGATCCGGAATGTACTTTCTGAGAGTGTAGTGGAGACAGATTCACACAGCGAGTGGTTAGGATCCGGGCTGTACTGTCTGAGAGTGCGGTGGAGGCAGATTCACACAACGAGTGGTTATGATCTGGAATGTACTGTCTGAGAGTGTGGTGGAGACAGATTCACACAGAGAGTGGTTAGGATCCGTAATGTTCTGTCTGAGAGTGAGGTGGAGACAGATTCACACAGCGAGTGGTTAGGATCCGGAATGTACTGTCTGAGAGTGTGGTGGAGACAGATTCACACAGTGAGTGGTTAGGATCCGGGATGTACTGTCTGAGAGTGTGGTGGAGACAGATTCACACAGCGAGTGGTTAGGATCCGGAATGCACTGTCTGAGAGTGTGGTGGAGACAGATTCACACAGCGAGTGGTTAGGATCCGTAAAGTTCTGTCTGAGAGTGAGGTGGAGACAGATTCACACAGCGAGTGGTTAGGATCCGGAATGTACTGTCTGAGAGTGTGGTGGAGACAGATTCACACAACGAGTGGTTAAGATCCAGAATGTTCTGTCTGTGAGTGTGGTGAAGGGAGATTCACACAGCGAGTGGTTAGGATCTGGAATGTTCTGTCTGTGAGTGTGGTGGAGACAGATTCACACAGCGAGTGGTCAGTATCCGGAATGTTCTGTCTGAGAGTGTGGTGGAGACAGATTCACACAGCGAGTGGTTAGGATCCGGAATGTTCTGTCTGAGAGTGTGGTGGAGATAGATTCACACAGCGAGTGGTTAGGATCTGGAATGTTCTCTCTGAGAGTGTGGTGGAGGCAGATTCACACAGCGAGAGGTTAGAATCGGGAATGTTCTGTCTGAGAGTGTGGTGGAGACAGATTCACACAGCGAGTGGTTAGGATCCGGAATGTTCTGTCTGAGAGTGTGGTGGAGACAGATTCACACAGCGAGTGGTTAGGATCTGTAATGTACTGTCTGAGAGTGTGGTGGAGGCAGATTCACACAACGAGTGGTTAGGATCCGGAATGTACTTTCTGAGAGTGTGGTGGAGACAGATTCACACAGCGAGTGGTTAGGATCCGGGATGTACTGTCTGAGAGTGCGGTGGAGGCAGATTCACACAACGAGTGGTTATGATCTGGAATGTACTGTCTGAGAGTGTGGTGGAGACAGATTCACACAGCGAGTGGTTAGGATCCGTAATGTTCTGTCTGAGAGTGAGGTGGAGACAGATTCACACAGCGAGTGGTTAGGATCCGGAATGTACTGTCTGAGAGTGTGGTGGAGACAGATTCACACAGCGAGTGGTTAGGATCCGGGATGTACTCTCTGAGAGTGTGGTGGAGACAGATTCACACAGCGAGTGGTTAGGATCCGGAATGCACTGTCTGAGAGTGTGGTGGAGACAGATTCACACAGCGAGTGGTTAGGATCCGTAAAGTTCTGTCTGAGAGTGAGGTGGAGACAGATTCACACAGCGAGTGGTTAGGATCCGGAATGTGCTGTCTGAGAGTGTGGTGGAGACAGATTCACACAGCGAGTGGTTAGGATCCGGAATGTACTGTCTGAGAATGTGGTGGAGACAGATTCACACAGCGAGTGGTTAGGATCTGGAATGTTCTGTCTGAGAGTGAGGTGGAGACAGATTCACACAGCGAGTGATTAGGATCCGGAATGTTCTGTCTGTGAGTGTGGTGAAGGGAGATTCACACAGCGAGTGGTTAGGATCTGGAATGTTCTGTCTGTGAGTGTGGTGGAGACAGATTCACACAGGGAGTGGTCAGTATCCGGAATGTTCTGTCTGAGAGTGTGGTGGAGACAGATTCACACAGCGAGTGGTTAGGATCCGGAATGTTCTGTCTGAGAGTGTGGTGGAGGCAGATTCACACAGCGAGAGGTTAGAATCGGGAATGTTCTGTCTGAGAGTGTGGTGGAGATAGATTCACACAGCGAGTGGTTAGGATCTGGAATGTTCTCTCTGAGAGTGTGGTGGAGGCAGATTCACACAGCGAGAGGTTAGAATCGGGAATGTTCTGTCTGAGAGTGTGGTGGAGACAGATTCACACAGCGAGTGGTTAGGATCCGGAATGTTCTGTCTGAGAGTGTGGTGGAGGGAGATTCACACAGCGAGTGGTTAGGATCCGTAATGTTCTGTCTGAGAGTGTGGTGGAGACAGATTCACACAGCGAGCGGTTAGGATCCGGAATGTTCTGTCTGTGAGTGTGGTGGAGACAGATTCAAATAGCGAGTGGTTAGGATCCGTAATGTTCTGTCTGAGAGCATGGTGGAGACAGATTCACACAGCGAGTGGTTAGGATCCGGAATGGTCTGTCTGAGAGTGTGGTGGAGGCAGATTCACACAGCGAGTGGTTAGGATCCGGAATGTTCTGTCTGAGAGTGTGGTGGAGACAGATTCAAATAGCGAGTGGTTAGGATCCGTAATGTTCTGTCTGAGAGTGTGGTGGAGACAGATTCACACAGCGAGTGGTTAGGATTTAGAATGTTCTGCCTGAGTGTTATAGAGACAGATTTACACAGGGAGTGTTTACGAACTGGAATGTACTGTCTGAGAGTGTGGTGGAGGCAGATTCACACAGCGAGTGGTTAGGATCTGTAATGTACTGTCTGTGAGTGAGGTGGAGACAGATTCACGCAGCGAGTGGTTAGGATCCGGAATGTTCTGTCTGAGAGTGTGGTGGAGACAGATTCACACAGCGAGTGGTTATGATCGGAATGTTCTGTCTGAGAGTGTGGTGGAGACAGATTCACACAGCGAGTGGTTAGGATCCGGAATGTTCTGTCTGAGAGTGTGGTGGAGACAGATTCACACAGCGAGTGGTTAGGATCCGGAATGTTCTGTCTGAGAGTGTGGTGGACGCAGATTCACACAGCGAGTGATTAGGATCCGTAATGTTCTGTCTGAGAGTGTGGTGGAGACAGATTCACACAGCGAGTGGTTAGGATTTAGAATGTTCTGCCTGAGTGTTATAGAGACAGATTTACACAGGGAGTGTTTACGAACTGGAATGTACTGTCTGAGAGTGTGGTGGAGCCAGATGCACACAGCGAGTGGTTAGGATTCGTAATGTTCTGTCTGAGAGTGTGGTGGAGACAGATTCACACAGCGAGTGTTTAGGATCCGGAATGTTCTGTCTGAGAGTGTGGTGGAGACAGATTCACACAGCGAGTGGTTAGGATCCGGAATGTACTGTCTGAGAGTGTGGTGGAGGCAGATTCACGCAGTGAGTAGTTAGGATCCGGAATGTTCTGTCTGAGAGTGTGGTGGAGGCAGATTCACACAGCGAGTGGTTAGGATCCGGAATGTTCTGTCTGAGAGTGTGGTGGAGACAGATTCACACAGCGAGTGGTTAGGATCCGGAATGTTCTGTCTGAGAGTGTGGTGGAGACAGATTCACACAGCGAGTGTTTAGGATCCGGAATGTTCTGTCTGAGAGTGTGGTGGAGACAGATTCACACAGCGTGTGGTTAGGATCCGGAATGTACTGTCTGAGAGTGTGGTGGAGGCAGATTCACGCAGTGAGTAGTTAGGATCCGGAATTTTCTGTCTGAGAGTGTGGTGGAGGCAGATTCACACAGCGAGTGGTTAGGATCCGGAATGTTCTGTCTGAGTGTGTGGTGGAGACAGATTCACACAGCGAGTGGTTAGGATCCGGAATGTACTGTCTGTGATTGTGGTGAAGACAGATTCACAGAGCGAGTGGTTAGGATCCGGAATGTTCTGTCTGAGAGTGTGGTGGACACAGATTCACACAGTGAGTGGTTAGGATCCGTAATGTTCTGTCTGAGAGTGTGGTGGAGGCAGATTCACACAGCGAGTGGTTAGGATCCGGAATGTTCTGTCTGAGAGTGTGGTGGAGACAGATTCACACAGCGAGTGGTTAGGATCCGGAATGTTCTCTCTGAGAGTGTGGTGGAGCCAGATTCACCCAGCGAGTGGTTAGGATCCGGAATGTTCTGTCTGAGAGTGAGGTGGAGACAGATTCAAACAGTGAGTGGTTAGGATCCGTAATGTTCTGTCTGTGTGTGTGGTGGAGTCAGATTCACACAGCGAGTGGTTAGAATCGGGAATGTACTGTTTGTGAGTGTGGTGGAGGCGGATTCACACAACAAGTGGTTAGGATCCGGAATGTTCTGTCTGAAAGTGTGGTGGAGCCGGATTCACACAGCGAGTGGTTATGATCCGGAATGTTCTGTCTGTGAGTGTGGTGGAGACAGATCCACACAGCGAGTGGTTAGGATCCGGAATGTACTGTCTGAGAGTGTGGTGGAGGCAGATTCACATAGCGAGTGGTTAGGATCTGGAATGTACTGTCTGAGAGTGTGGTGGAGAGAGATTCACACAGCGAGTGGTTAGGATCTGGAATGTTCTGTCTGAGAGTGTGGTGGAGACTGATACACACAGCGAGTGGTTAGGATCTGGAATGTTCTGTCTGAGAGTGTGGTGGAGGGAGATTCACACAGCGAGTGGTTAGGATCCGTAATGTTCTGTCTGAGAGTGTGGTGGAGACAGATTCACACAGCGAGCGGTTAGGATCCGGAATGTTCTGTCTGTGAGTGTGGTGGAGACAGATTCAAATAGCGAGTGGTTAGGATCCGTAATGTTCTGTCTGAGAGTGTGGTGGAGACAGATTCACACAGCGAGTGGTTAGGATCCGGAATGTTCTGTCTGAGAGTGTGGTGCAGACAGATTCACACAGCGAGTGGTTAGGATCCGGAATGTTCTGTCTGAGAGTGTGGTGGAGCCAGATTCAGACAACGAGTGGTTAGGATCCGGAATGTTCTGTCTGTGATTGTGGTGAAGGGAGATTCACACAGCGAGTGGTTAGAATCGGGAATGATCTGTCTGAGAGTGTGGTGGAGGCAGATTCACACAGCAAGTGGTTAGGATCCGGAATGTTCTGTCTGAGAGTGTGGTGGAGACAGATTCACACAGCAAGTGGTTAGGATCCGGAATGTACTGTTTGTGAGTGTGGTGGAGGCGGATTCACACAACAAGTGGTTAGGATCCGGAATGTTCTGTCTGAAAATGTGGTGGAGCCGGATTGACACTGCGAGTGGTTATGATCCGGAATGTTCTGTCTGTGAGTGTGGTGGAGACAGATCCACACAGCGAGTGGTTAGGATCCAGAATGTACTGTCTGAGAGTGTGGTGGAGGCAGATTCACATAGCGAGTGGTTAGGATCTGGAATGTACTGTCTGAGAGTGTGGTGGAGACAGATTCATACAGCGAGTGGTTAGGATCTGGAATGTTCTGTCTGAGAGTGTGGTGGAGGCAGATACACACAGCGAGTGGTTAGGATCCGGAATGTACTGTCCGGGAGTGTTCTGGAGACAGATTCACACAGCGAGTGGTTAGGATCTGGAATGTACTGTCTGGGAGTGTGGTGGAGGCAGATTCACACAGCGAGTGGTTAGCATCTGGAATTTACTGTCTGAGAGTGTGGTGTAGACAGATGCACACAGCGAGTGGTTAGGATCCGGAATGTTCTGTCTGAGAGTGTGGTGGAGGCAGATTCACACAGCGAGTGGTTAGCATCTGGAATTTACTGTCTGAGAGTGTGGTGTAGACAGATGCACACAGCGATTGGTTAGGATCCGGAATGTACTGTCTGAGAGTGTGGTGGAGACAGATTCGCACAGCGAGTGGTTAGGATCCAGAATGTTCTGTCTGAGAGTGTGGTGGAGACAGATTCACACAGCGAGTGGTTAGGATCCGGAATGTACTGTCTGAGAGTGTGGTGGAGACAGATTCATACAGCGAGTGGTTAGGATCCGGAATGTTCTGTCTGAGAGTGTGGTGGAGACAGATTCACACAGCGAGTGGTTAGGATCCGGAATGTACTGTCTGAGAGTGTGGTGGAGACAGATTCATACAGCGAGTGGTTAGGATCCGGAATGTTCTGTCTGAGAGTGTGGTGGAGGCAGATTCACACAGCGAGTGGTTAGGATCCGGAATATTCTGTCTGAGAGTGTGGTGGAGACAGTTTCACAAAGCGAGTGGTTAGAATCCGGAATGTACTTTCTGAGAGTTTGGTGGAGGCAGATTCACACAGCGAGTGGTTAGGATCTGGAATGTACTGTCTGAGAGTGTGGTGGAGGCAGATTCACACAGCGAGTGGTTAGGATCCGGAATGTTCTGTCTGAGAGTGTGGTGGAGACAGTTTCACAAAGCGAGTGGTTAGGATCCGGAATGTACTGTCTGAGAGTGTGGTGGAGGCAGATTCACACAGCGAGTGGTTAGGATCCGGAATGTTCTACATAGAACATAGAACATAGAAAATACAGCACAGAACAGGCCCTTCGGCCCACGATGTTGTGCCGAACCTTTGTCCTAGATTAATCATAGATTATCATTGAATTTACAGTGCAGAAGGAGGCCATTCGGCCCTTTGAGTCTGCACCAGCTCTTGGAAAGAGCACCCTACCCAAACTCAACACCTCCACCCAACACCAAGGGCAATTTGGACATTAAGGGCAATTTATCATTAGCCAATTCACCTAACCCGCACATCTTTGGACTGTGGGAGGAAACCGGAGCACCCGGAGGAAACCCACGCAGACACGGGGAGGACGTGCAGACTCCGCACAGACAGTGACCCAAGCCGGAATCGAACCTGGGACCATGGAGCTGTGAAGCAATTGTGCTATCCACAATGCTACCGTGCTGCCCTTAAGAACAAATAAATCTACACTATATCATTTTCCCGTAATCCATGTACCTATCCAACAGCTGCTTGAAGGTCCCTAATGTTTCCGACTCATCTACTTCCACAGGCAGTGCATTCCATGCCCCCACTACTCTCTGGGTAAAGAACCTACCTCTGATATCCCTCCTATATCTTCCACCTTTCACCTTAAATTTATGTCCCCTTGTAATGGTGTGTTCCACCTGGGGAAAAAGTCTCTGACTGTCTACTCTATCTATTCCCCTGATCATCTTATAAACCTCTATCAAGTCGCCCCTCATCCTTCTCCGCTCTAATGAGAAAAGGCCTAGCACCCTCAACCTTTCCTCGTAAGACCTACTCTCCATTCCTGGCAACATCCTGGTAAATTTTCTTTGCACCTTTTCCAGAGCTTCCACATCCTTCCTAAAATGAGGCGACCAGAACTGTACACAGTACTCCAAATGTGGCCTTACCAAAGTTTTGTACAGCTGCATCATCACCTCACGGCTCTTAAATTCAATCCCTCTGTTAATGAACGCGAGCACACCATAGGCCTTCTTCACAGCTCTATCCACTTGAGTGGCAACTTTCAAAGATGTATGAACATAGACCCCAAGGTCTCTCTGCTCCTCCACAATGCCAAGAACTCTACCGTTAACCCTGTATTCCGCATTCATATTTGTCCATCCAAAATGGACAACCTCACACTTTTCAGGGTTAAACTCCATCTGCCACTTCTCAGCCCAGCTCTGCATCCTATCTATGTCTCTTTGCAGCCGACAACAGCCCTCCTTACTATCCACAACTCCATCAATCTTCGTATCGTCTGCAAATTTACTGACCCACCCTTCAACTCCCTCATCCAAGTCATTAATGAAAATCACAAACAGCAGAGGACCCAGAACTGATCCCTGCGGTACACCACTGGTAACTGGGATCCAGGCTGAATATTTGCCATCCACCACCACTCTCTGACTTCTATCGGTTAGCCAGTTCGTTATCCAACTGGCCAAATTTCCCACTATCCCATGCCTCCTTACTTTGTGCAGAAGCCTACCATGGGGAACTTTATCAAATGCCTTACTAAAATCCATGTACACTACATCCACTGCTTTACCTTCATCCACATGCTTGGTCACCTCCTCAAAGAATTCAATAAGATTTGTAAGGCAAGACCTACGCCTCACAAATCCGTGCTGACTATCCCTAATCAAGCAGTTTCTTTCCAGATGCTCAGAAATCCTATCCTTCAGTACCCTTTCCATTACTTTGCCTACCACCGAAGGAAGACTAACTGGCCTGTAATTCCCAGGGTTATCCCTAGTTCCTTTTTTGAACAGGGGCACGACATTCGCCACTCTCCAATCCCCTGGTACCACCCCTGTTGACAGTGAGGACGAAAAGATAATTGCCAACGGCTCTGCAATTTCATCTCTTGCTTCCCATAGAATCCTTGGATATATCCCGTCAGGCCCGGGGGACTTGTCTATCCTCAAGTTTTTCAAAATGCCCAACACATCTTCCTTCCTAACAAGTATTTCCTCGAGCTTACCAATCTGTTTCACACTGTCCTCTCCAACAATATCGCCCCTCTCATTTGTAAATACAGAAGAAAAGTACTCATTCAAGACCTCTCCTATCTCTTCAGACTCAATACACAATCTCCCGCTACTGTCCTTGATCGGACCTACCCTCGCTCTAGTCATTCTCATATTTCTCACATATGTGTAAAAGGCCTTGGGGTTTTCCTTGATCCTACCTGCCAAAGATTGTTCATGCCCTCTCTTAGCTCTCCTAATCCCTTTCTTCAGTTCCCTCCTGGCTATCTTGTATCCCTCCAATGCCCTGTCTGAACCTTGTTTCCTCAGCCTTACATAAGTCACCTTTTTCCTCTTAACAAGACATTCAACCTCTCTTGTCAACCATGGTTCCCTCACTCGACCATCTCTTCCCTGCCTGACAGGGACATACATATCAAGGACACGTAGAACCTGTTCCTTAAACAAGTTCCACATTTCACTTGTGTCCTTCCCTGCCAGCCTATGTTCCCAATTTATGCACTTCAATTCTTGTCTGACAACATCGTATTTACCCTTCCCCCAATTGTAAACCTTGCCCTGTTGCACGTACCTATCCCTCTCCATTACTAAAGTGAAAGTCACAGAATTGTGGTCACTATCTCCAAAATGCTCCCCCACTAACAAATCTACCACTTGCCCTGGTTCATTACCCAGTACTAAATCCAATATTGCCCCTCCTCTGGTCGGACAATCTACATACTGTGTTAGAAAAGCTTCCTGGACACACTGCACAAACACCACCCCATCCAAACTATTTGATCTAAAGAGTTTCCACTCAATATTTGGGAAGTTAAAGTCGCCCATGACTACTACCCTATGACTTCTGCACCTTTCCAAAATCTGTTTCCCAATCTGTTCCTCCACATCTCTGCTACTATTGGGGGGCCTATAGAAAACTCCTAACAAGGTGACTGCTCCTTTCCTATTTCTGACTTCAACCCATACTACCTCAATAGGGTGATACTCCTCGAACTGCCTTTCTGCAGCTGTTATACTATCTCTAATTAATAATGCCACCCCCCCCACCTCTTTTACCACCCTCCCTAATCTTATTGAAACATCTATAACCTGGGACCTCCAACAACCATTTCTGCCCCTCTTCTATCCACGTTTCCGTGATGGCCACCACATCGTAGTCCCAAGTACCGATCCATGCCTTAAGTTCACCCACCTTATTCCTGATGCTTCTTGCGTTGAAGTATACACACTTCAACCCATCTCCGTGCCTGCAAATACTCTCCTTTGTCAGTGTTCGCTTCCCCACTGCCTCATTACATGCTTTGGCGTCCTGAATATCGGCTACCTTAGTTGCTGGACTACAAATCCGGTTCCCATTCCCCAGCCAAATTAGTTTAAACCCTCCCGAAGAGTACTAGCAAACCTCCCTCCCAGGATATTGGTGCCCCTTTGGTTCAGATGCAACCCGTCCTGCTTGTACAGGTCCCACCTTCCCCAGAATGCGCTCCAATTATCCAAATACCTGAAGCCCTCCCTCCTACACCATTCCTGCAGCCACGTGTTCAACTGCACTCTCTCCCTATTCCTAGCCTCGCTATCACGTGGTCTGAGAGTTCTGTCTGAGAGTGTGGTGGAGACAGTTTCACAAAGCGAGTGGTTAGGATCCGGAATGTTCTGTCCCTGAGTGTGGTGGAGGCAGATTCACACAGCGAGTGGTTAGGATCTGGAATGTTCTGTCTGAGAGTGTGGTGGAGGCAGATTCACACAGCGAGTGGTTAGGATCCGGAATGTACTGTCTGAGAGTGTGGTGGAGACAGATTCACACAGCGAGTGGTTAGGATCCGGAGTGTACTGTCTGAGAGTGTGGTGGAGACAGATTCACACAGCGAGTGGTTAGGATCCGGAATGTTCTGTCTGAGAGTGTGGTGGAGGCAGATTCACACAGCGAGTGGTTCGGATCCGGAATGTACTGTCTGAGAGTGTGGTGGAGGCAGATTCACACAGTGAGTGGTTAGGATCCGGAATGTTCTGTTTGAGAGTGTGGTGGAGGCAGATTCACACAGCGAGTGGTTAGGATCTGGAATGTTCTGTCTGAGAGTGTGGTGGAGGCAGATTCACACAGCGAGTGGTTAGGATCCGGAATGTCTGTCTGAGAGTGTGGTGGAGACAGATTCACACAGCGAGTGGTTAGGATCCGGAGTGTACTGTCTGTGAGTGTGGTGGAGACAGATTCACACAACGAGTGGTTAGGATCCGGAATGTTCTGTCTGAGAGTGTGGTGGAGACAGATTCACACAACGAGTGGTTAGGATCTGGAATGTTCTGTCTGAGAGTGTGGTGGAGGCAGATTCACACAGCGAGTAGTTAGGATCTGGAATTATCCTAGAATTTCGGCGGGAGCGGGTGCAGGGGCTGCCGGGAGGTGAGTATTTGAGTTTCCAACACTTACCTGGTCCCGTTTCTGTTCTTCTTTTCTGTTTTATTTTTTATTTTATTTTTTTAAGGCGGGAACCGGAAGTTCAACCCGCGGACATCTGGTAAGGTCCCCCCCCCCCACCCCCCACCAATACATTCTGGTGGAGAGGAAACCCGAGACACTACACGTGAAGTGTCTCCCACCAGCCCTCCTCCTCTAACCTAATAATAAAACCCATTGGTTTGGATGAACTTCGGATCATTCGGGAGGCAGAAGGGGTCATAGATAGCAGCTTCAGGGAATTAATTACACCAAAGATTGGAGATAGATGAGTTACTGTAAGAGGGACTGGGAAGAAGCAGTCAGTGCAGGGATCCCCTGCGGTCGTTTCCCTGAGTAACAAGTATACCGCGGTGGATACTTGTGGTGGGGGGTCTTAACAGGGGTAAGCCATGGGGTACGGGCCTCTGGCACGGAGTCTGTCCCTGTTGCTCAGAAGGGAATGGGGGAGAGGAGCAGAGCATTAGTAATTGGGGACTCGATAGTCAGGGGCACAGATAGGAGATTTTGTGGGAGCGAGAGAAACTCACGTTTGGTATGTTGCCTCCCAGGTGCAAGGGTACGTGATGTCTCGGATCGTGTTTTCCGGGTCCTTAGGGGGAGGGGGAGCAGCCCCAAGTCGTGGTCCACATTGGCACTAACGACATAGGTAGGAAAGGGGACAAGGATGTCAGGCAGGCTTTCAGGGAGCTAGGATGGAAGCTCAGAATGTGAACAAACAGAGTTGTTATCTCTGGGTTGTTGCCCGTGCCACGTGATAATGAGGTGAGCAATAGGGAGAGAGAGCAAGTAAACACGTGGCTACAGGGATGGTGCAGGCGGGAGGGATTCAGATTTCTGGATAACTGGGGCTCTTTCTGGGGAAGGTGGGACCTCTACAGACAGGATGGTCTACATCTGAACCTGAGGGGCACAAATATCCTGCGGGGGAGATTTGTTAGTGCTCTTTGGGGGGGTTTAAACTAATGGAGCAGGGGCATGGGAACCTGGATTGTAATTTTAGGGTACGGGAGATTGAGAGTATAGAGGTCAGGAGCACAGATTTGACTTTGCAGGAGGGGGCCATTGTTCAGGTAGGTGGTTTGAAGTGTGTCTACTTCAATGCCAGGAGTATACGAAATAAGGTAGGGGAACTGGCAGCATGGGTTGGTACCTGGGACTTCGATGTTGTGGCCATTTCGGAGACATGGATAGAGCAGGGACAGGAATGGATGTTGCAGGTTCCGGGGTTTAGGTGTTTTAGTAAGCTCAGAGAAGGAGGCAAAAGAGGGGGAGGTGTGGCGCTGCTAGTCAAGAACAGTATTACGGTGGCGGAGAGGATGCTAGATGGGGACTCTTCGTCCGAGGTCGTATGGGCTGAGGTTAGAAACAGGAAAGGCGAGGTCACCCTGTTGGGAGTTTTCTATAGGCCTCCAAATAGTTCTAGGGATGTAGAGGAAAGGATGGCGAAGATGATTCTGGATAAGAGCGAAAGTAACAGGGTAGTTATTATGGGAGACTTTAACTTTCCAAATATTGACTGGAAAAGATATAGTTCGAGTACATTAGATGGGCCGTTTTTTGTACAGTGTGTGCAGGAGGGTTTCCTGACACAATATGTTGACAAGCCAACAAGAGGCGAGGCCACTTTAGATTTGGTTTGGGGTAATGAACCAGGCCAGGTGTTGGATTTGGAGGTAGGTGAGTACTTTGGGGACAGTTACCACAATTCGGTGACGTTTACGTTAATGATGGAAAGGGATAAGTATACCCCGCAGGGCAAGAGTTATAGCTGGGGGAAGGGCAATTATGATGCCATTAGACATGACTTGGGGAGGGTAGGTTGGAGAAGTAGGCTGCAAGTGTTGGGCACACTGGATATGTGTAGTTTGTTCAAGGAACAGCTACTGCCTGTTCTTGATAAATACGTACCGGTCAGGCAGGGAGGAAGGCGTCGAGCGAGGGAACCGTTGTTTACCAAAGAAGTGGAATCTCTTGTTAAGAGGAAGAAGGAGGCCTATGTGAAGATGAGGTGTGAAGTTTCAGTTGGGGCGCTAATAGTTACAAGGTAGCGAGGAAGGATCTAAAGAGAGAGTTAAGGCGAGCAAGGAGGGGACATGAGAAGTATTTGGCAGGTAGGATCAAGGAAAACCCAATAGCTTTCTATAGGAATGTCAGGAATAAAAGAATGACTAGGGTAAGAGTAGGGCCAGTCAAGGACAGGGATGGGAAGTTGTGTGTGGAGTCTGAAGAGATAGGCGAGATACTAAATGAATATCTTTCGTCAGTATTCACTCAGGAAAAAGATAATGTTGTGGAGGAGAATGCTGAGACCCAGGCTCTTCGAATAGATGGCATTGAGGTACGTAGGGAAGAGGTGTTGGCAATTCTGGACAGGCTGAAAATAGATAAGTCCCCGGGGCCTGATGGGATTTATCCTAGGATTCTCTGGGAAGCCAGGGAAGAGATTGCTGAGCCTTTGGCTTTGATTTTTATGTCATCGTTGGCTTCAGGAATAGTGCCAGAGGACTGGAGGATAGCAAATGTGGTCCCTTTGTTCAAGAAGGGGAGCAGAGACAACCCCAGCAACTATAGACCGGTGAGCCTCACGTCTTTTGTGGGTAAAGTCTTGCAGGGGATTATAAGGGACAAGATTTATAATCATCTAGATGGGAATAATATGATCAGGGATAGTCAGCATGGCTTTGTGAAGGGTAGGTCATGCCTCACAAACCTTATCGAGTTCTTTGAGAAGGTGGCTGAACAGGTAGACGAGGGTAGAGCAGTTGATGTGGTGTATATGGATTTCAGTAAAGCGTTTGATAAGTTTCCCCACGGTAGGCTATTGCATAAAATACGGAGGCTGGGGATTGAGGGTGATTTAGATATGTGGATCAGAAATTGGCGAGCTGAAAGAAGACAGAGGGTGGTGGTTGATGGGAAATGTTCAGAATGGAGTTCAGTTACAAGTGGAGTACCACAAGGATCTGTTCTGGGGCCGTTGCTATTTGTCATTTTTATCAATGACCTAGAGGAGGGTGCATAAGGGTGGGTGAGTAAATTTGCAGACGACACTAAAGTCGGTGGTGTTGTCGACAGTGCGGAAGGATGTTGCAGGTTACAGAGGGACATAGATAAGCTGCAGAGCTGGGCTGAGAGGTGGCAAATGGAGTTTAATGTAGAGAAGTGTGAGGTGATTCACTTTGGAAGGAATAACAGGAATGCGGAATATTTGGCTAATGGTAAAGTTCTTGGCAGTGTGGATGAGCAGAGGGATCTCGGTGTCCATGAACATAGATCCCTGAAACTTGCCACCCAGGTTGATAGGGTTGTGGAGAAGGCCTATGGTGCGTTGGCCTTTATTGGTAGAGTGATTGAGTTCCAGAGTCATGAGGTCATGTTGCAGCTGTACAAAACTCTGGTACGGCCGCATTTGGAGTATTGCGTACAGTTCTGGTCACCTCATTATAGGAAGGACGTGGAGGCTTTGGAGCGGGTGCAGAGGAGATTTACCAGGATGTTGCCTGGTATGGAGGGAAAATCTTATGAGGAAAGGCTGATGGACTTGAGGTTGTTTTCGTTAGAGAGAAGAAGGTGAAGAGGAGACTTAATAGAGGCATACAAAATGATCAGGGGGTTAGATAGGGTGGACAGTGAGAGCCTTCTCCCGCGGATGGAAATGGCTAGCACGAGGGGATGTAGCCTTAAACTGAGGGGTAATAGATACAGGACAGAGGTCAGAGGTAGGTTCTTTACGCAAAGAGTGGTGATGCCGTGGAATGCCCTGCCTGCAACAGTAGTGAACTCGCCAACATTGAGGGCATTTAAAAGTTTATTGGATAAGCATATGGATGATAGTGGCATAGTGTAGGTTAGATGGCTTTTGTTTTTTTGACTTCCCATGTCGGTGCAACATCGTGGGCCGAAGGGCCTGTACTGCGCTGTATCATTCTATGTTCTATGTTCTGTCTGAGAGTGGTGGAGACAGGTTCACAAAACGAGTGGTTAGGATCTGGAATGTTCTGTCTGAGAGTGTGGTGGAGACAGATTCACACAGCGAGCGGTTAGGATCTGGAATGTACTGTCTGAGAGTGTGGTGGAGACAGATTCACACAGCGAGTGGTTAGGATCCGGAATGTACTGTCCGAGAGTGTGGTGGAGGCAGATTCACACAGCAAGTGGTTAGGATCCGGAATGTTCTGTCTGTGAGTGTGGTGGAGACAGATTCACACAGCGAGTGGTTAGGATCCGGAATGTACTGTCCGAGAGTGTGGTGGAGGCAGATTCACACAGCAAGTGGTTAGGAACCGGGATGTTCTGTCTGTGAGTGTGGTGGAGACAGATTCACACAGCAAGTGGTTAGGATCTGGAATGTTCTGTCTGTGAGTGTGGTGCAGGTAGATTCACACAGCGGGTGGTTAGGATCTGGAATTTTCTGTCTGAGAGTGTGATGTAGACAGTTTCGCACAGCGAGTGGTGAGGGACAGACAGAGTCAGGTATCGAGAAGTTGCCAAGGAGTGTCGATCAAGTTGGAGGGAAGTACCAGGGGCAGTCTGTTAACCACCCATGGTGGGGACTTCAAACCTGTTCAACCACCAAAAGCACCTCCTTCTCAATTAAACCCTCAGATTTTGTCTCATAGATTATCATAGAATTTACAGTGCAGAAGGAGGCCATTCGGCCCATCGAGTCTGCACCGGCTCTTTGAAAGAGCACCCTACCCAAGGCCAACACCTCCACCCTATCCCCATAACTCAGTAACACCACCCAACACTAAAGGCAATTTTGGACACAAAGGGCAATTTTTCATGGCCAATCCACCTAACCTGCACATCTTTGGACTGTGGGAGGAAACCGGAGCACCCGGAGGAAACCCACACACACACAGGGAGGATGTGCAGACTCTGCACAGACAGTGACCCAAGCCGGAATCGAACCTGGGACCCTGGAGCTGGGAAGCAATTGTGCTATCCACAATGATACCGTGCTGCCCAGTCTCAGTTAGAGACTGGGGGGAAATGCATGTTGGCCATGTTACAGAAACACGTAAAACTGTTGTGGCCCACGGAATGCCAAGGAGAGTGTGAGCTGAGAAGTCTCCGGCCGTGTTGGAGGACGAATCGGTACCGGCCAACCCAGATTTTTCCAAACTGCTGAGCTGAGCAGAATCCTCTTGAATCTCTCTCCCAGAAGAGGGGGATTCTCTCTCAAATCTCAGTTTGAACCCCCTTCAGGTACACAGAGCAGTTAGTGAGTACTCAAAACCTGAATACAGAGCTGGGGAGGGGGATCTTTTCGGTTCCTCTTCCATTCAACACAAGTTGAAGCCTGTCCCCAGAGGGGATCCCACAGCCTGAGAATTGGGCCTGAATGGCCCAGCTTGAGGGTCCAAACCAACCGATGGTTCAACACCTCGCATTCTGAAGAGATCACTGCCTACAAAGACCTCAACCTCAGCAGCAAAGATCCTCAAATATCTCACACCCAGTTTAATCCCCATCATTTTGATCCTTTCCCTTCTCCCCTGTGTGTCTGTCTTGTGTGCATGTGGGTGGCGGGTGGGGCGGTGTTTGGGGACTAGTTAGACTAGTAGATCAGTGTTACATTATTTCCATGATATGTTCATCTTTTACTCTTTTTATAAATAAACAGTTCTAATGTTTTACTTTCAAATCTGGTGCCTGTAACTCATTGGAGAAGTCAAGGGTCAAAGATCTCAGGAAAATACACAAATTACTGGTTAATTCACTTATGTTGGGACTCTGGGATCTGTGTGGCTGGAACTGACCGTGCGCTGGCCCAGGGTGTCGTAACAGAATGTACCGCCGTCCCTTCACTGTCGCTGGGTCACAATCCTGGAACTCCCTCCCTAACAGCAATACCTACACCACATGGAGTGCAGCGGTTCAAGAAGGCAGCTCACCACCACCTTCTCCAGGGCAGTTAGGGATGGCATCTTGTCAATAAAGTATGAATATAAAACAAAACAGCTCGAGGCGCCACATTGGCAAAAACCCGAGTAAACAAAGGAGTCAAAGAATTTAAGTTCAGGAAGATAAGTTCAAGAAGATTCTATCTGAGTAAAACCACATGAGAATCATGGAAACTGTACTTACTGGTTACATTCAGCTGTGATCCATTCCCACTGATATCTCCCCACACGGAGCAGTAATAGACGGCAGTGTCACTGGGCTGCACGTTGCTGATTGTCAGGATGAAGGTTTTATTGGACGTGTCTCGGGAAGGATGGAAACGCTCAGTGAAACCTGGACTCCATTGTGTGCTGTTCTTTATATCATGAGTTAAAACCCTCTCCATATCTTTCCCTGGCCTCTCCCGGTTCCGGTGAACATCGGTGTGTGTCACTGCGGCGTTCCGCATGGTGCAGTGTAACCGTGCAGTCTGACCCTCTGTGACACGTTCCAGACTCGGAGACTGGATAAGGACTGGAGCATTCGCACCTTTTAGAGAAAAATATCAACAAGTTAAACACCAGTCTGAAGGTTCCAAAGTGTTTAAAGGGAATGTTCGGTGTTAAAAAGCGAGAACCAGGGGCGTCATTCTCCGACCCCCTGCCAGGTCGGAGAATGGCCGTTCGCCGCCGTGAATCCCGCCCCCGCCCCCGCCAAAGTCTCCGGTACCGGAGATTGGGCGGGGGCGGGAATTGGGCCGCGACGGTTGGCGGGACCTCCCGCTCAATTCTCCGGCCCGGATGGGCCGAAGTCCCGCCCAGAAATTTCCTGTCCCGCCGGCGTAAATTAAAGCTGGTATTTACCGGCGGGACCAGGCGGCGTGGGTGGGCTCCGGGGTCCTGGGGGGAGTGCGGGGTGATCTGACCCCGGGGGGTGCCCCCACGGTGGCCTGGCCCACGATCGGGGCCCACCGATCCGCAGGCAGGCCTGTGCCATGGGGGCACTCTTTTCCTTCCGCCTCCTCCACGGCCTCCACCATGGCGGAGGCGGAAGAGACTCTCCCCACTGCACATGCGCGGGAAACTGTCGGCGGCCGCTGACGCTCCCGCGCATGCGCTGCATTTCCGTGCCAGCTGGCGGGGCAACAAAGGCCGTTTCCGCCAGCTGGCGGGGCGGAAATCCCTCCGGCGCCGGCCTAGCCCCTCAATGCTGGGGCTCGGCCCCCAAAGATGCAGAGCATTCCGCACCTTTGGGCCGGCGCGATGCCCGTCTGATTGGCGCCGTTTTTGGCGCCAGTTGGCGGACATCGCGCCGCTGGGGGAGAATTTCGCCCCAGATTCTAAGACTGAAACGATGGACTGATTCATTCAAATAAAGCAAAATATATTGCTGTGAGTAAATTAAAAATCAGTTGCTTGTTTGTTTAGGATTGAATCTTGTCAAAAACAGACACATTGTTGAAGTTTTTCATTTTGTACTCATCGAGAAAAACACAGGAATGTTAAATTTCAAAGAATCACAATTTATTCTACAGTGGAAATGGTGCCAATGGGCGGCACTGTAGAGCAGTGGTTGGCACTGTTGCTTCACTGTTCTCGGGTCCCTGGTTCGATTCCCGGCTTGGGTCACTGTCTGTCGGAGTCTGCACATTCTCCCCGTGTCTGCGTGGATTTCCTCCGGGCGCTCCGGGTTCCTCTCACAAGTCCCGAAATACGTTTTGTTAGATAATTTGAACATTCTGAATTCTCCCTCTGTGTACTCGAACAGGCGCCGGAATGTGGCAACTAGGGGCTTTTTACAGTAACTTCATTACAGTGCTAATGTAAGCCTATTTGTGACAATAAAGATTATTAAAAAAGATAGTCAACTCTGATTGGCTGAAACGTTGCCATGGAGAATTACCCCGAATTAGAGGCTCCCAAAGCTCCTGTTGAATTGAAAGAAAGGAGCACGGCTTGAACATATTCCTTTTGTTTGCAGACAGCCGGTCTCTGTCTCGCTTTGAGCAAGTGTAAATGAGTCACACATCAGCTCACGGTTAAAATTGTCTGAATTAAATGTCAATTAGTTGAAACATATTGTTACAACTCCCTGGGCCAGTGCGCGGTCAATTCCAGCCCCACTTGACCCGGAGTCACAACATGGTTGATGTTAACTTTTATTTTACAATACCCGAGGTCTTCAGCTGCCCAATAATTACAGTCACCAGGTTTGTAAATTTAAACACAATTAACTTCTTATTAAAAATTACGATAATTAAATAAGCAACAAATACAACTGGTTAACTATTATGGAATATCTATGTAATATCTAGCACCCCCACCCTTGTGTTCCTTACTTCTGCTCAAATTAAGGGTCATGGACCAAAAAAGATAGAGACCAAATAATAGAAATAGGAACTGAGGGAACAACAGGAATGCCGCTGGGAATGTGAAGAGGAATAGCAACGTCAGTGAGCAGAGTGATGTGCGTCTGGATGGACGGCAGCTCCTGATTACACCTCCCAGTCTCAGGCTCTCCCCACACCCTGTCCCCACTCATGGAGCCACACATCTCCCAATCCCTCCTCTCACATTCCAGCTCCTCTGCTTCTCTGCTCTGTGCTCCGGTGCAGCAGAAATGTTGCCGGAAAATCCCTAATCCCCACCCCATCCTGCTCACTGCTTCCCTCGGAATGATCACCTTTCCCTGACACTGAATCCTCACAATCATTCTGCTGCTGTGTACAGTCAGCACCCCACCACCCGCACCTCACCCCCCCACCTCACCCCTCACGCCACCAACCCCCCTCCCAACCTCACCCCCAAACTGAGTGTACCCCGTTCTCCAATCAGGATTCAGTTCCCAACATTGAGGAAAATCATGGTTGATCTGGGAGAGCTGCCAGAGCCAAGGCCACGGCCCCACGGCTGCCTCAGCTGTACGGGGCGGGGGGGGGGGGGCATCGCTGGGATGCCCCAGATCCAGGGGGGAATAGATCGCACACATGTTCACTTGCACACACCGGGGTACCACGGAGTTCCCTTCACCAACAAAAAGGGATTCCACTCTCTGAACCTCCAACTTGTGAGCGACCACCACATGGAGGTCATGCTCGTGTGTGCACACTTCCCCGGGAGTGTGCACGACAGCTGCATCCTGGGACAGTCAGACATCCCCAACATCTTCGAGGGACACCCCAGGGTGAAGGGGTACCTGCTGAGGACCTATGCTGTTTGGAGGTCAGTGTTAATAAGTTTGCAGATGACATAAAGGTTGGTGGAATTGTGGATAGCGATGAGGACTGACAGAGGATACGGCAGGATATAGATCGTTTGGAGACTTGCGCAGAGAGATGGCAGATTGACTATAATCCGGCTAAATGTGAGGTTATGCTTTTTGGAAGGTCTAAAATATTTGGGAAATATACAGTAAATGCCAGAATCCTTGAGAATATTGACAGGCAGAAGGATCTGGGTGTACAGGTACACAGGTCAGTGGAAGTGGCAAAACAGGTGGAGAAGGTTGTCACGAAGACATATGGAATGCTTGCCTTCATCGGTCAAGCAATTGAGCATAAAAATTGGCACGTCATGCTTTAGTTGTATAGAACCTTAGTTAGGCCACTTGGAATACAGTGTTTAATTCTGGTCGTCACACTACCAGAAGGATGTGGAGGGTTTGGAGAGGGTATAGCAGAGCTTTACCAGGATGTTGCCTGGTATGGAGGGCATTAACTATGAGGAGAGGTTGGAGAAACATGGTTTATTCTCACTCGAGCGGCGGAGGTTGAAGTGCAACCTGATAAAAGTCTCCAAAATTATGAGGGGCATGGACATAGTAGACAGGCAAAAGCTTTGTCCCAGGATGGGAGAGTCAATTACTGGGGGACACAAGTTTAAGGTGCAAGGGGCAAAGTTTCGAGGACATGTGCAAGGGAAGTTTTATTACACAGAGGGTAGCGGGTGCCTGGAACTCGCTGTCAGAGGAGATGGTGAACGCAGCTACGAAAGTGACGTTTGACAAATCCATAATAGGATGAGAATAGAGGGATAAGTACACCGGAAGTCTAGAAGGTTTTCAGTTAGATGGGCAATATGGGCGGCGCAGGCTTGGAGCTGAAGGAGCCGGTCCTGTGCTGTACTTTTCTTTGTTCTTAAAGCTGCGATTAAGGAGTAGTCAATGTGAGGTCATCGTTGAATTTAACCATTTATTTGTTTACAGAGAGATGGCCAATGGGATATAGTTTCTGTTTTTGGACGGTCACTGGAGTGTAGATAATTGGTGAGGGATAGTGTTTAGTCCTCGCTGGGCAGGTCATGGGACATCACTTTGGGATACAGATTATGTAATTAATGGGAGGAGCCAGGTCTGCCAGTGGTTTTCGCAGTTTTGTCAGAGGATTTGAGTCTGACAAGACAGAACGATTTTCAGGTTGTTCCTGAAAGGGCCTCTCTCGCCAAATGTCTGCACAGAGAACATGGAGTAACCCTGATTGTCAACTTTATTTATGAGTGGATTTTGAACTGTAGTGGGTTGCTTATTTGGAATATATGTATTGGTAGGTGTAGAGCACGAGGTAAGTTTTTTTCCTTTTATTTGTGAACTGTTGCACTGATAAATGTAAAGTTATTTCTTTGCTGTCAATGTGGTTAAAGGGGCGGGTTAGCTCAATGGGCCAGACAGCTGGTTTGTGATGCAGAACGAGGCCAGCAGCGTGGGTTCAATTCCCGTACAGTCTGAGGTTATTCATGAAGGCCGCACCTTCTCAACCTTGTCTCTCGCCTGAGGTGTGGTGACCCTCAGGTTAAATCACCACCAGTCAGCTCTCCCCCTCAAACGGAAAACAGCCTATGGTCATCTGGGACTATGGTAACTTTACAATTACTCACTGATGCACGATTAATGACCACTAAAGCGAGGTTGTAGTCCAACTGAAGGCTTTAATAAGCTAGATGTTTCCCAGCAGCCTTCACTCTGTACCTGAGCTGCTGGGGCGGCTCGGGCTCTTATACCCCGCCTTGCAGGGCGGAGCTACCATACAGCTTGACCAATAGGAAACATACAATATCTACCAATGGTGTTCCAGCATTACCAGGTACCGTAATACCTCTACACAGCCTACCACACTTACAATGTGGTTAATTCTGTGTTTAAATTAAAGTTTGTTTCACCATAAAAGATGCTTATTGGTCAGACTCACCACTCCTGGGGTGAAATATCCTTTCCTCACAGTTTTATGAATTGTAAATTGTTTGGGGTTTCCTGTCCGGGATCCTAACAAAAGTTGGGGTCTGGTCCGGGACCGTCACAGCTCCCCACCATCATTCATGGCTGGATGTGAAAAGACAGCTGTGCTTAGATCTGACCGTCTGTCCACTCCTCCCCACACAATCCATGCTCATTTCACACACACATTCTCAGCAACGGAGCCATTTCTTTGTCTCCACAATCAAACCATCCATTCGACTGACTCTTGCTGTTTGCAATTGGGAGCCACCTCCTGCCCACTCCCAGCTCCTGATCCTGCAATCAGTCTTCACTCTCACCCACAACACTGGCACTCCACTGATCAACATTATAACTGATATCTGTGTGAATGTGATGGCCACTGTCTGTCCCTCCTCAGAATCTTTCACCGCTCCACTCTGTTTAACACCACTGAGCACAGGTTCCTGTTTAAAAGTCTCGGATCCACATTCCAGCCCCTGGCACTGCTCTCTCACGGTCCCACTCCTGCTGCTCACATCATCCACATTATATCAGCACCAAAGGATTTCTCCTCCAGTGTCTGAATGATCGCCTCTGCTGTGTCCCCAGGGCACCATCCCTGGCTCCCTCCTCATCCTCATTTCACCCTCAGAAACCTGGTCAACATTCCCATCTTCACCATCACACAGATCAGTCTCTCCACCTCCTCCATTGATCCCAATGTTCTTTCCACTCTCTCCAAATGTCTGTCCAACATTCGGACTCGGCTCAGACAAAGTTTCTCTGCAGCTCAGTAAACAGCCACACGGCACTAACCTCCCCAGACACCCCCTCAGGATACAGCCAGAGATGTGGAACTTTGGGGAATTGCTGAAGCTGAGCTCAGCTTCTTCCCCACAGTGAACCCATCAGTAAGATCACTTTACATCACCTCCTAGCTCTTCATCATCACAAACTCATCTCCAATTCACTCATCTGGAAGAGGCTATTGCTGTGGGTAATTGGAATGAAAACTCTACTCACTGGTTACATTCAGCCGGCTTCCACTCCCATAGACCCTTCCCCACACTGAGCAGTAATAGACGGCAGTGTCACTGGGCTGCACGTTGCTGATTGTCAGGATGTATCTGTTGGAGTCGATGTGTCTGGAAGGCAGGAAACGCTCAGAGAAACCTGGAGACCGGTCTATGTCATTATATGCATAATGTGTTAAAATGCTCTCCCTCTGTTTCCCTGGCCGCTCCCGGTACCAATAAACATTTGTGTATTTCACTGCGTATTTCCGCATGGTGCACTGGAACCGTGCAGTCTGACCCTCTGGGACACGTTCCAGACTCGGAGACTGGATAAGGACTGGATCAGTCGCACCTTTGAGAGAAAAACAAAATCAGTGAGTTAAATTCTGAGCTGAAAGTTTCCTGTGAGTATTTAAAGGGACAGTCCAGGCGGTAGAAGTTCTGTGTTAAAGAGAGGAAACAGCTTCTGAGACTGATCTAGTTGTGTTAGTTTGTGAATGATTTCTATCCTGGGGGTTACTCTGTGCTGATCGCAGCAGTACAGATGTGTTGATATAATTGTGAAATGCAATATTGTTCTCACACTGTGGAACAGCTCTCTCAAACACACTGACCTCTCCCAGTTAGTGTCTAAATGAATTCCTGGCATGTGGGTGTCGCTGGCTAGGCCAGCTTTTATTACCCATCCCTAATTGCCCTGAAGGAGGCGGTGGTGAGCTGCCTTCTTGAACTGCTGCAGTCCATGGAGATTGGAGTTATCTTTACTGAACCAATAGTGGGAGAGTGTTTCTCACAATAGGAAGTAGGTTTGGGAATTAGAATGGGAAGTGTCTGCAACATTCGAAGAGGCAGTCAGACATTTAAAGGGACAGGACCGCCCCACGGATCAACAGAGCCACAGCCTATTGGGTTTGTGAAAACTGAGGCCTCTCCCCAGGTTAGGGTCCGGGGGGGTCAGATTGGGAGAATGGTGTCTCTATCCCTCCATTCCTCAGGTACAGGGGGCGAAATTCTCCCCCAACGGCGGGATGGCCGCCGACTGGCGCCAAAGTCGGCGCCAATTAGACGGGCATCGCGCCGGCAAAAAGGTGCGGAAGTCTCCGCATCTTTGGCGGCCTAGCCCCAACATTGAGGGGCTAGGCCG
This sequence comes from Scyliorhinus torazame, assembly GCF_047496885.1. NCBI lineage: Eukaryota > Metazoa > Chordata > Chondrichthyes > Carcharhiniformes > Scyliorhinidae > Scyliorhinus > Scyliorhinus torazame. Next base: position 409,874,903 of record NC_092707.1, on the reverse strand, counting down.
ACGCCGGAGGGATTTCCGGCCCGCCAGCTGGCGGAAATGGCGTTTGTTGCCCCGCCAGCTGGCGCGGAAATGCGGCGCATGCGCGGGAGCGTCAGCGGCCGCTGTCAGTTTCCCGCGCATGCGCAGTGGGGAGAGTCTCTTCCGCCTCCGCCATGGTGGAGGCGGAAGGGAAAGAGTGCCCCCACGGCACAGGCCCGCCCGCGGATCGGTGGGCCCCGATCGCGGGCCAGGCCACCGTGGGGGCACCCCCTGGGGTCAGATCGCCCCGCGCCCCCCCCCCAGGACCCCGGAGCCCGCCCATGCCGCCTGGTCCCGCCAGTAAATACCAGGTTTGATTTACGCCGGCGGGACAGGCAATTCCTGGGCGGGACTTGGCCCCATCCGGGCCGGAGAATCCAGCGGGGGATCCCGCCAACCGGCGCAGCCGGATTCCCGCCCCCGCCCAATGTCCGGGAGCGGAGACTTCGGCGGGGGCGGGATTCACGGCGGCCAACGGCCATTCTCCGACCCGGCGAGGGGTCGGAGAATGACGCCCAGGATCTTTACCAGCTGCTACTGCCATCTTCAACACAGAGGGCATGGGAGTGGGGGCAACTGAGAGAGACTGGAAATAAACCTGAGGGAGCCAAACCCTGTCCCTCCAACTGACATTTTTAATATTGATAAAGGGCACGGAGCCAGTGGTGGTCCCAGGAGAGGCAAATTGAGGGAAATACAGCTCAGGTAGTGAGTGAGTCAATGGATCTCCCTGGAAGGTGTTGGGTGGTACAGTGGTTAGCACTGCTGCTTCACAGCTCCAGGGACCCGGGTTCAATTCTGGCCTCAGGTGGCTGTCTGTGCGGAGTTTGTACATTCTCCCCGTGTCTGCGTGGGTTTCCTCCGGGAGCTCCGGGTTCCTCCCACAGTCCAGAGATGTGCAGGTTAGGTGGCTTGGCCATGTGCGGGGATACCGGGATAGGACGGGGATAGGACAGGGGAGTGAGCCTGGCTGCAGTGCTCTGTCACTGCAGACTCAATGGGCCGAATGGCCTCCTTCTGCACTGTAGGGATTCTATGATCCCTCTCCCATCCCAACCGGGGAGAGTTTGGTGACGGGAGGGAGCAGAGAATCCAGCAGGAGAGGAAAAGCCGGAAACCCCCGGGTATAAAAAAGTTTGTAATTCCCCTGAAGGCGGATTATTCGTGGCTCAGTTATCCTGCTGCCTGGTGGTGTGATTGCAATTTGCAACCATTTGCATCTCATGAATATTCAATTTAACAGCAGCTCGTCAATATCCCATCAGGCCTTCCTATCGTGCATCACACCAGCGGGAAATCATGTCGGACTCGAACCCGATTGAAAAAGAGAAGCATGAACGAGATGGACCTCAGTTCACTCGAGATGTTGAGGTGAGTAACACACAGATCCTGCCGACCATCGCGCTGCGTCACTCCTGTTACACTCAGCACCTCTCTGCTGGGGCCACTAGTTTGTGCCCTTCAGCTCCAAGCAGAGCTGGCCTTTCTGGACAGAATGTGCTGCGGGACCCATGGACCCTCCACTCCAATGGCCCTACGTTCCCCCGGAGGTGCGGTGCGTGGTGAGGGTGTTGCTGAGGAGACAAGTGGGACAATGAGGAAGGAGGTTTGTGCAAGAGCGGGTGGGGAGGAGGGGATGGGGCAGGGTGGGAATGTCCATCACCATAGCAACTGGATCCACAACATCTGCTGCGATGGTTGCTGGGGGTTCAGGGCTGCCCACTTTAACATTGGCTGATGACTCTGGTGCATCACCCTCAGACTCGAGCTGAGGAGAGGTACAACGCTGCTCACACCTCCACACCCTCCCTCATAGAGCAGACCATCGTACCTCTGAAGATGTGACAGAAAGGAAAATAAGAAAAGTGATAGGCAGAGAAATCAAGGCCCTTTGTCTGATAATGACGCTGTAAACAATTGTAGGGATGGAACAAGGAACGTTAAAAGGACTAACCTTCAGGTTTTTTACCGAAACGTGCAGATCATTTGAAATAATGGATGAATTAGTTGTGCAGATTGATGTAAAGGGATATGATATAGTTGGGATTACGGAGACATGGCTCCAAGGTGACTAAGGATGGGAACTAAACATTGAAGCTATTCAGTTTTCAGGAAGGACGGAAATGGTGCTGCAGTTGCATTGTTGGTTAAAAAAGATATTGATGGACTTCCGGGTGCGGCGATGACCAGCTGAGTCGCACGTTTCGGCAGCTCCCGGTGAAACGGACTTTTGGGCTCTTGATAGGAGCCCCAACGGCAATTTTGACGGCTAAAAACACTGTGCGGTAAACCAGAAGGGAATCCCCCCTGGATACGGATGAAAAAAGGAGAGGAAGGTGGCCGGATTGCGGTGGATTCTTTAGAATAGCGGCAAGGAAGGCAAGCAAAAACCAAGATGGTGTCGGAAGGTGGTAGTTTAACATGGGGCCCTGAACAACAAGAGTTCTTGAAATGCTGTGTGGAAGAGCTCAAAAAGGAAATGAAGAAAGAGCTGTTGGCCCCGATACTACAGGCGATCGAAGGGCTAAAGGAGGAACAAAAGACCCAGGAGCGGGAGCTTCGGGTCGTGAAGGCAAAGGCAGCCGAGAATGAGGACGACATACAGGGCCTGGTGGTGAAGACGGAGACGCATGAGGCACATCAGAAACGATGTGTGGAAAGGTTGGAGGCACTGGAGAACAACGCAAGGAGGAACAACCTGAGGATTCTTGGTCTTCCTGAAGGTGCGGAGGGAGCGGACGTCGGGGCATATGTGAGCACGATGCTGCACTCGTTAATGGGAGCGGAGGCCCCGGCGGGTCCGTTGGAGGTGGAGGGAGCATACCGAGTGATGGCGCGAGGACCGAGAGCAGGAGAAATTCCCAGAGCCATAGTGGTGAGATTCCTCCGTTTTAAGGATAGAGAAATGGTCCTTAGATGGGCAAAGAAAACTCGGAGCAGTAAATGGGAGAACGCGGTGATCCGCGTTTATCAAGACTGGAGTGCGGAGGTGGCGAGAAGGAGGGCGAGCTTTAATCGGGCCAAGGCGGTGCTCCATAAAAAGAAGATAAAATTTGGAATGCTGTAACCGGCAAGACTGTGGGTCACATATCGAGGGAGGCACCACTACTTTGAGACGGCGGATGAAGCGTGGACTTTTATTGTGGAAGAAAAACTGGAATGAGCGGGTTATTAAAAAGAACGTTTGAACAAAGTGGTGGGGCGAATGTGGGGGGCGAAGAGGGGGTTAAAAAGGGGGGAAAGAGGAGTTTTATGTACTAATCCTGCGATGTGGTAACTTTTCTCTCTTCCACAGGTGGTGATGGGGGGAGGAGGGGAGGTGGAGGAGATCGGGCGTTGGCCATTGGGGGCGGGGCCAAGGGAGAAGCGCGGGCTTGGTTCCCGCGCTATGATAATCATGGCGGGAATAGAGAAGCAGGAAGGAGGGGGCGTCGCACGGTGCGAGCCGAGGTCACGTGGGGAGGCCGAGGTCGGCCAGAGTTTGCTGACTTCTGGGAGCAACATGGGGGGAGTAATTACGCTAGCGGGGGATCTAGCGGGGGGGGGGGGTGGGAGGGGGGAATTACTGGGTTGCTGCTGCTGGGGAGAGGGGGGAGCTGGTATGGGAGGGGATGGGCGGGGGGGCACCGCCTGGGGGAGATACAGCTGCGTGGGAACCGGGTGAGGAGCTGGAAAAAGGGGATGGCTAATCGACAAGGGGGGGGGGTAGGAAGCCCCCCAACCCGGCTGATCACGTGGAACGTGAGAGGGCTGAACGGGCCGATAAAGAGGGCACGGGTACTCGCACACCTTAAGAAACTTAAGGCAGATGTGGTTATGTTACAGGAAACGCACCTGAAACTGATAGACCAGGTTAGGCTACGCAAAGGATGGGTGGGGCAGGTGTTCCATTCGGGGCTAGATGCGAAAAACAGGGGGGTGGCTATATTAGTGGGGAAGCGGGTAATGTTCGAGGCAAAGACTATAGTGGCGGATAACAGGGGCAGATACGTGATGGTGAGTGGCAAACTACAGGGGGAGACAGTGGTTTTGGTAAACGTATATGCCCCGAACTGGGATGATGCCAATTTTATGAGGCGGATGCTAGGACGCATTCCGGACCTAGAGATGGGAAAGCTGATAATGGGGGGAGATTTTAATACGGTGTTGGAACCAGGGCTGGATAGGTCGAAGTCCAGGACTGGAAGGAGGCCGGCAGCAGCCAAGGTACTTAAAGATTTTATGGAGCAGATGGGAGGTGTAGACCCGTGGAGATTTAGCAGACCTAGGAGTAAGGAGTTCTCGTTTTTCTCCTATGTCCATAAAGTCTACTCGCGAATAGACTTTTTTGTGCTGGGAAGGGCGTTGATCCCGAAGGTGAGGGGAACGGAGTATATGGCTATAGCCATTTCGGATCACGCTCCACACTGGGTAGACTTGGAGATAGGGGAGGAAACAGGAGGGCGCCCACCCTGGAGAATGGACATGGGACTAATGGCAGATGAGAGGGTGTGTCTAAGGGTGAGGGGGTGCATTGAAAAGTACTTGGAACTCAATGATAATGTGGAGGTCCAGGTGGGAGTGGTCTGGGAGGCGTTGAAGGCGGTGGTTAGAGGGGAGCTGATATCAATAAGGGCACATAAAGGGAAGCAGGAGAGTAAGGAACGGGAGCGGTTGCTGCAAGAACTTTTGAGGGTGGACAGACAATATGCGGAAGCACCGGAGGAGGGACTGTACAGGGAAAGGCAAAGGCTACATGTAGAATTTGACTTGCTGACTACGGGTACTGCAGAGGCACAATGGAGGAACGCACAGGATGTACAGTACGAATATGGGGAGAAGGCGAGCAGGTTGCTGGCACACCAATTGAGGAAAAGGGGAGCAGCGAGGGAAATAGGTGGAGTGAGGGATGAGGAAGGAGAGATGGAGCGGGGAGCGGAGAGAGTGAATGGAGTGTTCAAGACATTTTATAAAAAATTATATGAAGCTCAACCCCCGGATGGAAGGGAGAGAATGATGGGCTTCTTGGATCTTCAACGGTCAGGTTGCTGGCACACCAATTGAGGAAAAGGGGAGCAGCGAGGGAAATAGGTGGAGTGAGGGATGAGGAAGGAGAGATGGAGCGGGGAGCGGAGCGGAGAGAGTGAATGGAGTGTTCAAGACATTTTATAAAAAATTATATGAAGCTCAACCCCCAGATGGGAGGGAGAGAATGATGGGCTTCTTGGATCGGCTGGAATTTCCCAAGGTGGAAGAGCAGGAAAGGGTGGGACTGGGAGCATAGATCGAGGTAGAAGAAGTGGTGAAAGGAATTAGGAGCATGCAGGCGGGAAAGGCCCCGGGACCGGATGGATTCCCAGTCGAATTCTATAGAAAATATGTGGACTTGCTCGCCCCGGTATTGACGAGGACCTTTAATGAGGCAAAGGAAAGGGGACAACTGCCCCCGACTATGTCTGAAGCAACGATATCGCTTCTCTTAAAGAAGGAAAAGGACCCGCTACAATGCGGGTCCTATAGACCTATTTCCCTCCTAAATGTAGATGCCAAGATCCTGGCCAAAGTAATGGCAATGAGAAGAGAGGAATGTGTCCCAGGGGTGGTCCACGAGGACCAAACTGGGTTTGTGAAGGGGAGACAGCTGAACACGAATATATGGAGGCTGTTAGGGGTAATGATGATGGCCCCACCAGAGGGGGAACCGGAGATAGTAGTGGCGATGGATGCCGAGAAAGCATTTGATAGAGTGGAGTGGGATTATTTGTGGGAGGTGTTGAGGAGATTTGGTTTTGGAGAGGGGTATGTTAGATGGGTGCAGCTGTTGTATAGGGCCCCGATGGCGAGCGTGGTCATGAATGGACGGGGATCTGCATATTTTCGGCTCCATAGAGGGACAAGGCAGGGATGCCCTCTGTCCCCATTATTGTTTGCACTGGCGATTGAGCCCCTGGCGATAGCGTTGAGGGGTTCCAAGAAGTGGAGGGGAGTACTTAGAGGAGGAGAAGAACACCGGGTATCTTTGTATGCGGACGATTTGCTACTATACGTGGCAGACCCGGTGGAGGGGATGCCAGAAATAATGCGGATACTTGGGGTGTTTGGGGATTTTTCAGGGTATAAATTGAACATGGGGAAAAGTGAGTTGTTTGTGGTGCATCCAGGGGAGCAGAGTAGAGAAATAGAGGACCTACCGTTGAAGGTAACAAGGGACTTTCGTTACCTGGGGATCCAGATAGCCAAGAATTGGGGCATATTGCATAGGTTAAATTTAACGCGGTTGGTGGAACAAATGGAGGAGGATTTCAAGAGATGGGATATGGTATCCCTGTCACTGGCAGGGAGGGTGCAGGCGGTTAAGATGGTGGTCCTCCCGAGATTCCTCTTTGTGTTTCAGTGCCTCCCGGTGGTGATCACGAAGGCTTTCTTTAAAAGGATTGAAAAGAGCATCATGGGTTTTGTGTGGGCCGGGAAGACCCCGAGAGTGAGGAAGGGATTCTTACAGCGTAGCAGGGATAGGGGGGGGCTGGCACTACCGAGCCTAAGTGGGTATTATTGGGCCGCTAATATTTCAATGGTGAGTAAGTGGATGGGAGAGGAGGAGGGAGCGGCGTGGAAGAGATTAGAGAGGGCGTCCTGTAGGGGGACTAGCCTACAGGCTATGGTGACAGCCCCATTGCCGTTCTCACCGAGGAACTACACCACAAGCCCGGTGGTGGTGGCTACACTGAAGATTTGGGGACAGTGGAGACAGCATAGGGGAAAGACTGGAGCCTTGGGGGGGTCCCCGATAAGAAACAACCATAGGTTTGCCCCGGGGGGAATGGATGGGGGATATGGAATGTGGCAAAGAGCAGGAATAACGCAACTGAAAGATCTGTTTGTGGATGGGAAGTTCGCGAGTCTGGGAGCGCTGACCGAGAAATATGGGTTGCCCCAAGGGAATGCATTCAGGTATATGCAACTGAGGGCTTTTGCGAGGCAACAGGTGAGGGAATTCCCGCAGCTCCCGACACAAGAGGTGCAGGACAGAGTGATCTCAAAGACATGGGTGGGGGATGGTAAGGTGTCAGATATATATAGGGAAATGAGGGACGAAGGGGAGACTATGGTAGATGAACTAAAAGGGAAATGGGAAGAAGAGCTGGGGGAGGAGATCGAGGAGGGGCTGTGGGCAGATGCCCTAAGCAGGGTAAACTCGTCGTCCTCGTGTGCCAGGCTAAGCCTGATTCAGTTTAAGGTATTACACAGGGCGCATATGACTGGAGCACGGCTCAGTAAATTTTTTGGGGTGGAGGATAGGAGTGCGAGGTGCTCGAGAAGCCCAGCGAATCATACCCATATGTTTTGGTCATGCCCGGCACTACAGGGATTTTGGATGGGGGTGACAAAGGTGCTTTCAAAAGTAGTGGGGGTCCGGGTCGAACCAAGCTGGGGGTTGGCTATATTTGGGGTTGCACAAGAGCCGGGAGTGCAGGAGGCGAGAGAGGCCGATGTTTTGGCCTTTGCGTCCCTAGTAGCCCGGCGCAGGATATTGTTAATGTGGAAAGAAGCCAAGCCCCCGGGGGTGGAGACCTGGATAAATGACATGGCAGGGTTTATAAAGCAAGAGCGGATTAAGTTCGCTCTAAGGGGGTCGGCTCAAGGGTTCACCAGGCGGTGGCAACCGTTCGTCGAATACCTCGCAGAAAGATAGATGGAATGGAAAAAAGAAGGCAGCAGCAGCAACCCAGGATCGGGGGGGGGGGGGGGGGAGGAACCAGAAGGACTCTCAGGGTTGTTAATATATACTGTATAATATGTATAGGTCGTTGCGACAGATAATTATATATTGGATTGTTAAATTATATTTTTGGAGAATGTTACTTGTGATAAGGCAGTTGCCAATTAGGGTTAGTTTTATTTATTCATTTTCTGTTTATAAAATAGGTCATTGTTATTTGTGTTGTTATAATATTTTGTAAAGGATGCACAATGTACTGTGTTGGTTGACCAAAAATTTTCAATAAAATATTTATTTTTAAAAAAAGATATTGATGGGGCAGCACTGTGGCGCAGTGGTTAGCACTGCTGCCTCACGGCACCGAGGTCCCAGGTTCGATCCCGGCTCTGGGTCTGTGTGGAGTTTGCACATTCACCCCGTGTTTGCGTGGGTTTCGCCCCCACAACCCAAGGATGTGCAGGCTAGGTGGATTGACCACGCTAAATTGCCCCTTAATTGGAAAAAATGAATTGGGTACTCTAAATTTATTTTTAAAATATATATTGACACAATAGTGAGGAAAGATATTAGTCTAGACGATGTGGAAACTGTCTGGGTCGAGTTAAGAAACATTAAGGGCCAAAAAACATTCGCCTGGGTGGTAAGCAGACCACCAAACTGCAGTGGTAATGTTGGGAATAGCATTAAACAGGAAATCAGAGATGCGTGTGGTAAACGAATATCTGTGATTATGGGTGACTTTAATCGACATACAGATTTTGTGACTCAAATTAGTCACAGTACAATAGAGGAGGAATTTCTGGAGTGTATACGAGGTGGTTTTCTGGACCAGTGTGTTGAGGAAGCAACGAGGGAACAGACCATCTTGGACTGGGTGTTGTGCAATGAGAAAGGAGTAGTTGGCAATCTAGTTGTGAGAGAACCCTTGGGGATGAGTGACCATAATGTGGTGGAATTCTTTATCAAGGTGAATAATGAAGTAGTTAATTTTGAGACCAGGGTCCTGAACCTCAATAAAGGTCATTATGATGATATGAGGCATGAGCTGGCTGTGACGGACTGGGAAACATTACTGAAAGGAAGGACAGTGGACAGGCAATGGCAGCATTCAAGGAACGAATAGCTGAACTCAAAAGTTCTTTATTCCTAAGGGGCACAAGTGTAGAAAGGGAACTGGGGCGAAACCATGGCTCCCAAGGGAAATAAGATATATTATTAGATTCTACGGCATACAAACTAGCAAGAAAAAGCAATAGACCTGAGGATTGGGAACATTTTAAGATTCAGCAAAGGTAGACCAAGGGATTGATTAAGAAGGGAAAATACAATTTGAAATTACATATCACAGAACATAAAAACTGACTGTAAAAGTTTCTGTCGGTATGTAAAGGGAAAAAGATTGATAAAAACTAATGTTGAGAAACTGGGGACTTCATAACAGGAACAAAGAAATGGCTGAGGAACTAAATTCAAACTTTGTTTCTGTCTTCAGAAAAAGACATGAATAATGTATTGGAGGTTCTGAGAAACAGAAGTTTTAGTGACGAGCTGAAGGAAATGAGTCCTTGTAAAGAAATGGGATTAAAAGCGGACAAATCTCCAGGGTCTGATAATCTTCATCCCAGAATACTTAAAAAAGTGGCCCTACAAATAGTAGATCCATTGGTGGTCATTTTCCAAAATTCTTTGAACTCTCGGATGGTTCCTACAGATTGGAGAGTAACGAATGTAACCCCGCTATTCAAAAAGGGAGGGAGAGAGAAAACAGGGAACTATAGACCAGTGAGCCTAATGTCAGGAGCAAGGAAATTTCTGGAGTCCATTATCAAGGATTTCATAGCACAGCATTTGGAAAGCAGTGGTGTAATCAGACAAAGTCAGCGTGGAATTACGAAAGGAAAATCATGCTTGATAAATCTACTAGAATTCATTGAAGATGTAACTCGTAGAGTTGACCAGGGAGAACCAGTGGATGCGGTTTATTCAGACTTTCAGAAGGCTTTCGACAAGGTCTCACATAGCAGATTAATATTGAAAGTTAAAGCGCATGGGATTACAGGTAGTGTCTCCATCATAATCTTTAGTAGTGTCACAAGTAGGCTTACATTAACACTGCAATGAAGTTACTGTGAAAACTCCCTCGTTGCCACATTCCGGCACCTGTTCGGGTACACTGAGGGAGAATTCAGAATGTCCAATTCACCCAACAAGCACGTCTTTCGGGACTTGTGGGAGGAAACTGGAGCACCCGGAGGAAACTCATGCAGACACGAGGAGAATGTGCAGACTCCGCACAGGCAGTGACCCAAGCGGATCTTGAGATGGGTAGAAAGCTGGTCAGAAGGCAAGAAGCAAAATGCTGGAATAAATGGATCTCTTCCTGATTGGTAGGCAGTGACTAGTCGGGTCAGTGTGTGTGTGTGTCTGTGTGTGTGTCTGTGTGTGCGTCTATGTGTGTGTCTGTGTGTGCGTCTGTGTGTGTGTGTGTGTGTGTGTCTGTGCATGTGTGCCTCTGTGTGTGTGAGTGTGTCTGTGTGTGTGTGTCTGTGTGTGTGTCTGTGTATGTGTGCGTCTGTGTGTGTGAGTGTGTCTGTGTGTGTGTGTCTGTGTCTGTGCGTGGGTTTGTGTGTGTGCGTCTGTGTGTGTGTGTCTGTGTGACTTTGTGTGTGTGGGTGCGTGTGTATGTGTGTGTGTGTTTGACTGTTTGTGTGTGTTTGTGCTGTAGCCATCTGGGATGGCCACTTACAACGGAAACATGGCCACTTACAAAGACTCAAGGGAAATATGGCCAATGCAGGATCCAGACGAACTCAGAACCTAAGTGTATATTTGTCACTAAAGAACCAGACAGTATCGATTTGCATTCTAATGACCCATTTCCCTAAGACAAAGGGCTGGTTCTCAGGGATCAGGTACAATTCCAGACACATCGGCGCCACTCCCTTCACCCAGGAAGCCCAAACAGCCAAGGTCAATGACACTCAGGACACGCCCAGCCATCAAGGCACCCGCCCCTTTATTGGCTCAGATCGAAGGCAGTGATCGAAGCCTGCCGAATTATTGGGTCCAAAGCTAAGGACCGCCCAGAAGAGCACGAAACCCCCAAAGGATAAAGAGAGACACGGCCATGTGTTCCATCTCTTTTGGCCCTGGCACACTGGCAATGCCTGACTCCAATCGCAGCACCACCACCAGAAGCAAGGCCAAGTTCAACGCCCGCTGCCAGACGGATGGGCCCAGTTGCTTCTCCAGACCCAGCCGCTCCAGATCCAAACAAAGGCCTTGTTCCTCTGACCAAAGCCGGCTGCCTGAAGATAAGTCCAGGTTGTTGTAGTGTTAGGTGTAATTTAGCTTGTAGTGTTTGTGTTGCATGTGTGAGTTAATCTTGTGTGTAAATAAAGTATTATTGAACTTGAACTAACTAACTGGTTGTTGGCTCTTTGATTGATATCCGGTTGAACCTTGTGGTGGTATCATTTGATACCTGGCGACTCTGAAAGCAATATCATATCAATATCCAGATTAAAGAAGGGAGTTTAATGCAGAAAAGTGTGAGGTGATTCATTTTGGAAGGAATAACAGGAAGACAGGGTACTGGGCTAATAGTAAGATTCTTGGCAGTGTGGATGAGCAGAGAGATCTCGGTGTCCATGTACATAGATCCCTGAAAGTTACCACCCAGGTTGAGAGGGTTGTTCAGAAGGCGTACGGTGTGTTAGCTTTTATTGGTAGAGGGATTGAGTTTGGGAGCCATGGGGTCATGTTGCAGCTGTACAAAACTCTGGTGCAGCCGCATTTGGAGCATCGCGTGCAATTCTGGTCGCCGCATTATAGGAAGGATGTGGAAGCACTGGAAAGGGTGCAGAGGAGATTTACCAGAATATTGCCTGGTATGGAGGGACGATCTTATGAGTAAAGGCTGAGGGACTTGAGGCTGTTTTCGTTAGAGAGAAGAAGGTTAAGAGGTGACTTAATTGAGGCATACAAGATGATCAGAGGATTGGATAGGGTGGACAGTGAGAGCCTTTTTCCTCGGATGGTGATGTCTAGCATGAGGGGACATAGCTTTAAATTGAGAGGAGATAGATATAAGACAGATGTCAGAGGTAGGTTCTTTACTCAGAGAGTAGTAAGGGCGTGGAATGCCCTGCCTGCAACAGTAATAGACTCGCCAACACGAAGGGCATTCAGATGGTCATTGGATAGACATATGGACGGTAAGGGAATAGTGTAGATGGGCTTTAGAGTGGTTTCACAGGTCGGCGCAACATCGAGGGCCGAAGGGCCTGTACTGCGTTGTAATGTTCTATGTTCTATGAGGGCAACATTATTAACTGCCATATTTATATTGAGGAAATATAGCAACAGTCTGTGTGTGAGTGGGTGAGTCTGTGACCTGTGTGTGTGTGTGTCTGCGTGTAGTTATTTTTATTCGACTTGCAAGTCTGACTCGTTTCACAAAAACCCAGAACACAAGCAGTCTCCTAGGTCTCCAGAATCGAGTGAGTTGGAGAACAAATAAATCTCTACAAACACATTCAAATGGCATCATGTTTCACATACACAATTCCCATAGGTCACCCTATACCCCTCCTGACCTGGCCATACATCCTAATTGGCTCATTTCTCATTCCTTCCCCTGGCCTCTTGTTACCCAGCATCCTTTTCTCCTCATACACTAAACACCCCATGCTCTCTGAAATCCTTGCCATGCTCTCTGAAATCCTTTGTCTGTGAACTAACATGAATTAGACCGGCCTACATCTACATTACAGTAACTAATATATTTAAAGTAACTATTTTATATCACATTCGTCATTCCCTCCTTTTATCATTTCATGATAACCTAGCTATTCAATCAGTAGCTACGGCCCCTCATCTAAAAATATTCGTCGCTGTATTTCCTGCACCCTCGTGGATCCTAACAGCCAAGGTTCTAGGGGTGTCTATCTGTTCCAGTGCACCCCACATTCTACCCATCACGCATTTAAGGATGGCCAGGCCCACAAAGATGCAGCCGAGTGCCACTGCTAAATACATGGCCATATTTATCAACCAGTCCTTCCAACCTCAAATCCCCAGTTACCCCAAGAGCCAGGATCCTGCATTCCGTCCAGGTGATCCCGTATGCGATCCATAAATTTAGTGATGTTAGCGGTTAGGTCTTGAACTCCCATGATACACTTGCCCTGCACAATGGCGCATACCCCACCCTCACGGGCCAGAAGATAGTCAAGGGCATACCGGTTCAGCAGTGCAAATAACCGCAGCTGAGACAGTTCCTTCGTCATTGCCTCGAGGGCTCCCAAGGTTTTGTTTCCCAGGATGGTAGCAGACAACCCGTCCCTAGCCATACAAGCGGTGGTAAATCTGGTAGAAGAGATTCATACGACCCGGGTTTTCCTCAGTCTGGGCCCTAAATGAATTAAGTGTATCTCCTGATAACCTACGTTCTAGTTGTACTCCCTTCCTTACACGCCCCGTCCTCTCTCTAGTCCCCCTCTCTCTCACACAACCTCTCCCTACCCTCTCCTGACAGTCTGATTTTACCTTTATGGCACCAATCTTAACACATCCAAAATCAAATTTACATGTACTCCAAAAACAAGGCAATGTCCATGTAATGTTCCCTTCCCATCGCCGGGACCGGTGCAATTGCTTCATGAGTCCTGCATTGTACGTTAACCTGATGACCTTCCCTGAGTCGATACCATTGACACATTTCCAACTCAATGTAATCCATTTGGAGCGTCTCAAAGGGGCCACTGGGCAACGGGGTTTGCCCCATACCACAAGGGATACCTTTGCCGATGTTATATTGCTGACAGATTAAACACCGATTACTGATACTCTGGGCCAACCCCTGCATTTTAGGGTGCCACCAAGTGTCCAGCAACAAAATACTCGTCCCCCGAGCCCCACAATGAGTTGCAAAGTGTACACATTCGACGACCCATAAAGCCAGTACATCAGACATACAAGTCTGATGTGCTGGCGTGGTCCATAAAGAGGAAACAGAATCATATGTACAACCTAACCGTTTCCACATTTGTTTATCACTCTCAGGAGCGTCCTCCTGTAACCTTATGACGTCTTGGATGGTTGGCATTGGCTTGTCAGAAGCAGACATATTTATAGCAGATCGTTTAGTCTGACTTAACATTTTAGGCACCATCACTTGCTGAATTTGCACGGCTGTCCGCGCTGCACAATCTGCTTGTTCATTACCAACGTCAACTGGGGTCTTACCGTTTGTATGGGCAGCGCATTTAATGACGGAAATCTGCGCGGTCATAAGGAGGGACTGTAGAAGGTCATTAACTAAACCCCGGTGGGATATTTGACCATACATAATCATGTCAGGTTGTTCGAACGGAATATCACTCAGATCATCATCACTCAGATCGTCCCTTATTGTGGTAGTTTCCTGAATCAAGGCTAAACAGTCGTTTCCCAGGTGCGTCTTCATGGACAGGGGGACCTCTAAGAAAACAGGCTGGATTGATAGTGGTCCAGTATTTAAATGTCAGACATGGATTGTTCAAAAGGGATATCTCATACCTATTCTGACGAGCTGCGGTAAGTTGCTGAGTCTGCAGTTGCCCCAATAGTGCTATTACCGAGTGGGAGCTATATACCGTAATATCCTGTTGGAGAGTTATATTGGCAGCAGCCTGCAAACTATTGTATATCGCTGCCAAGATCTGGGTGCAAACAGGGTGGCCCAAAGCCACTGGATCAAGTTTGGAAGAATAATATACTACGGGCCGGTGCTTGTCCCCATGTTGCTGGGTGTGTACCGCTGTTGAACATTCTTCCAGAACAGTACAGTATATCTGCAACGGTCGGTCGTACAAGGGCCTACCGAGGGCCGGTGCTTGTAACAAGGCCTGCTTCAGGCAACGGAAGGCTTCGAGTGCCTCGGTGGTGAGAGTAAAATTCCCCCCTTCACTAGTGTAAGGTGTCAGCAGCTTTGTACAGTCAGCGATGTTTGGTATCCACTGCCGACAATAATTCATCATACCCAGCCAATGACGGACCTTCTTGGCTATGGTAGGGGCGGGGAATTGGCATATTGGTTCAATCCTACTGGGGTCGAGACTTCTTTCTGTGGCTGTAAGTAAAACTCCAAAGAACTTGACCTATGTCCGAGCCACCAGAACCTTTGATTGTGAAACAACATAACCCAACGAGGATAGGTGGTTTAATAACTGGATCACATCATCCCTGTTACTGGGTTCGTCAGGACTCGCTACCAATATGTCATCTACATACTGCACTAGAGTGGAACCATGCTCCAATGTCAAAGCCTGGAGTTGGGTCTGCAGACATCTGGAGAAGAGTGTAGGTGAGTTGACGAACCCCTGTGGCAGTCGGGTCCAGGTATACTGCTGTCCATTGTAAGTGAAGGCAAACAAATATTGGCTTTCAGATGCGAGTGGGAGGGCAAAGAAGGGGTGCTGAAGGTCAATTACGGCGAAGACCCGGGCTTGAGCTGGAATTTGAGCCAGTATGTGGGCAGGGTTAGGGACGAGAGCATGTAACGGCTGTACGATGGCATTGATTGATCGGTACTGGTCTGGTCTGGCGGGTTTAGGCACAGCAAGTATGAGGGTGTTACATTCTGATTGGCAAGGGACCACAATACCCTGTTACAACAGCTCTTGAATTAATTTGTTGATAGACGGGGCAGCTTGGGGTTTCAGGGGGTATTGCCGAATGGAAGGCAGCTTTACATGATCCTTAATCGTTACCTTTATAGGTGTAACATTTGTCTTTCCCACTTGTGATGGGTATTCCGCCCAGACCTGTGGATTGACATATTCCAAAACATCATGTCCCCAGTGATGCTGAAGTCGAGTGTTAATCGTTTCAGGGACCTCAAAATATTTTATGGAAGTGCCGTCTGGCATGACTTGAAGTGCGTACTCTGTTGGATCTGAATGATCCACTGCCCTCCTTACCATAGGCCCCAGATCCTTGGCATGGTATTGGTCATGGACCTGACGTGTAATATGAGGGCTTACCGTAGCTGACTGTGGACATAAATGTGGTGGTATTGTAACAAAATCGGCTGTACCTTCTTTTTCCGTGACTGTGGCTGTAACCTTGACTGGCCATTCGGTCCCAATTAACGGCCGGTATTTGTCTTCCAACTCCTTGTTTTGTCCGGTTCTGTCATAGGCCAGGGTAACGTGATGCAGTGAATGTTCAATGTCTAACGTCCACCACTGGGGAGTGATAGAAATATAGCACTGTTGTCTCATCCTCCATGATTGAACCGTTACCCCTTCGGCTCCGCACTCTAGCTGTAGCTGGAAGATACACAGTAAATCACGGGCTAACAAGTTACAGTCCAATCCAGTAGTCACTACAAACTTGGTATGGCAAGTCGCCTGACTGCCCACGTTAGATTTAATTAAAACATTCCAGAAATTCCTCTGGCTCTTCAGTCTTTTTAGGTTTGAGGTCAACCCTGGGATCTAGCCCTTATCGAGGAGGCGGAGAACTATGCTGCCGCTATCGAATTGCTGGAAGGACATCACATCCGCCCAGTAAACCAGGTCTACGCTCGTCACCTGCTTGCGACTAGGCGGCAAAGCCCCGAGGAAACATTGGAAGATTTCTACTGGGCGCTACTGGTGCTGGGCCAAAACTGTGGCTGCCCGTAAGTTTCAGGGAGCGAGTACACGGAACTTTTAATCAGGGATGCTTTCGTGGCAGGTATGACCTCCCCCGATATCCGCCGAAGGCTCCTAGAAAGGGACACTCTGGGACTTACAGAGGCACGGGCCCTGGCAGGGTCCATGGACGTTGCCTATAAAGACGCACTGTCCTTTGCACCCGATCACGCGGCGGCCCCCTGGGTTGCGTGGCACCCCGCAGCAGCAGCCCCTCAGACCTTTTCCCTGACCCCGCAAGCCTGAGTGGCGAGATGGCCCGCTAACGCCGCCGGGCCCCGCTGTTTCTTCTGCGGGCAGGCGAATCATCCCCGCCCGCGCTGCCCGTCCCGCACCGCCACCTGCAAAGGGTGCGGCAAGAAGGGCCACTTTTTGGGGGTCTGCCAGGCCCGCGCCGAGGCCGCGGTCTCCAGCGACTATGGACCGCTGCGGCAACCCTCCCTTCAGGCCCCGACCGGCCAGCGCTCACCGCCCCCCCCCCCCCATCCTAACGCCAATTGCGACCCACGGGAGCGGCCATTTTGCCTCCCGGGCTCCACGCTGGACTGGTGGGTGCCGCTATTTTGTCCATCGCCGACGCCATTTTCTTCATCCCCGGACACCATGTGCGACCCATGGGTGACGCCATCTTGGATGGGGCCCGAGGCCCAGCTCGGTCGATTACACGCTGCCCGATCAGAACTCGCTACTGCTTCATCTGGCCTCGGCAACACTGGACCAAAGTCGACCTTGGACACTCGCAACGGCTACAACGACGGTCCTCATCAACGGCCATGAGACGTCGTGTCTGATTAACTCTGGGAGCACGGAAAGCTTTGTTCACCCCGATACGGTAAGGCGCTGTTCACTTGTAACCCACCCTGTAAATCAAAGGATCTACCTGGCCTCCGGGGCACACTCAGTGGAGATACAGGGGTTCTGCTAGCGAACCTCACTGTCCAAGGCAGGAAATTCAACAATTTCCGCCTGTACCTCCTGCCGCACCTCTGCGCGGCTACCCTCCTGGGGCTGGATTTCCAATGCCATTTGCAAAGCCTGACTTTTAAATTCGGCGGCCCTATACCTCCCCTTACTGTCTGTGGCCTCGTGACCCTTAAGGTCGACCCGCCTTCCCTATTTGCGAACCTCACCCCGGATTGCAAACCCGTCGCCACCAGGAGCAGACGGTACAGTGCCCAGGACCGGACCTTCATCAGGTCCGAGGTCCAAAGGCTGCTGGGGGAAGGGGTCATCGAAGCGAGCAACAGTCCCTGGAGAGCTCAAGTAGTGGTGGTAAAGACCGGGGAGAAGCATAGGATGGTCATCGACTACAGCCAGACCATCAACAGGTTTACGCAGCTGGATGCGTACCCTCTCCCCCGTATAGCCGACCTGGTAAACAGGATCGCACAATACCAGGTCTTCTCCACGGTGGACCTCAAGTCCGCCTACCACCAGCTACCCTTCCGTAATAGTGACTGCAAGTACACTGCATTCGAAGCAGATGGGCGGCTCTATCAATTTTTAAGAGTTCCCTTTGGTGTCACTAATCGGGTCTCGGTCTTCCAGCGAGAGATGGACCGAATGGTTGACCGGTACGGATTAAGCGCAATGTTCCCGTATCTGGATAACGTCACCATCTGCGGCCATGACCAGCAGGACCACGACACCAACCTCCGCAAATTCCTCTGGACCGCGAAAATCCTTAATCTGACATACAAGAAGGATAAATGTGTGTTTAGCACCGACCGTCTAGCCATTCTAGGCCACGTAGCGCGAAGTGGAGTGATGCACGGTGTATCACCACATGGAGTCATAGGCCCCGACCCTGAGCGCATGCGCCCCCTCATGGAGATTCCCCCTGCCTCACTGCCCCAAGGCCCTGAAGCGCTGCCACGTGTTCTTCAGCTATTATGCGCAGCGGGTCCCCAATTATGCAGACAAAGCCCGACCCCTGATCCAGTCCACAACCTTCCCCCTGTCGACGGAGGCCCGCCAGGCCTTCAGCCGCATCAAAGCAGACATTGCTAAAGCCACGATGCGTGCCATCGACGAGTCCCTCCCCTTCCAGGTCGAGAGCGATGCGTCCGACGTAGCTCTGGCCGCCACCCTCAACCAAGCGGGCAGGCCCGTGGCTTTCTTCTCCCGAACCCTCCATGCTTCCGAAATTCGCCACTCCTCAGTCGAAAAGGAGGCCCAGGCCATAGTAGAAGCTGTGCGACACTGGAGGCATTATCTGGCCGGCAGGAGATTCACTCTCCACACGGACCAACGGTCGGTTGCCTTCATGTTTGATAATGCACAGCGAGGCAAGATTAAGAACGACAAGATCTTGCGATGGAGGATAGAACTCTCCACCTTCAATTACGAGATCTTGTACCGTCCGAGGAAGCTAAACGAGCCTCCTGATGCCCTGCCCCGCGGCACATGTGCCACCGCACAAATGGACCGCCTCCGATCCCCCCACGAGGACCTCTGCCACCCAGGGATCACTTGCTTTTTCCATTTTATCAAGGCCCGCAACCTGCCCTACTCCATCGAGGAGGTCAAGACCGTCACCAGGGACTGCCAAATCTGCGCGGAGTGCAAACCGCACTTCTACCGGCCAGAGAGGGCGCACCTGATAAAGGCTTCCCGTCCCTTTGAATGCCTCAGCATGGACTTCAAAGTCCCCATCCCCTCCACCGACCACAACACGTACTTTCTTAACGTGATTGACGAATACTCCCGGTTCCCATTCGCCATCCCCTGCCCAGACATGACCACAACCACCGTCATCATGGCCCTCCAGGGTATCTTTACACTGTTCGGTTTCCCTGCATATATACACAGTGATAGGGGGTCCTCCTTTATGAGCGACGAACTGCGTCAATTCCTGCTCAGCAAGGGCATCGCCTCGAGCAGGACGACAATTTCCAACTTCCGGGGAAACGGGCAGGTAGAGAGGGAGAACGGAACCACCCCCGCCGGGCTCGTTTTTAACAGGGGGTGAATGTGGTAGTACCAGCTATTGCGGTACCTAAGAGGTGGATGACCATTTGTTAGACCCAGGAGTCTACCATTGGCTGTTGTACATAGCTCCGCCCTGAGAGGCGGAGTATAAGAACCGGTGCCGTCCCAGCAGCCTTCACTTTCTGTGTCGAAGCTGCTGGGGAAGAGTTCTAGCAGATTAAAGCCTTCAGTTATGGAATCACTTCATCTTGAGTGTAATTGATTGCGCATCAAACAAAGTTAAGCAACCATTTGTATAAAGCGAAAGGAAGAAGCTGACACACAGACCAGGGAAACAAAATGTGAGAAGTATAAAAAACAGCAATAGAATTAAAATAATGTCGGCATCGCTGTCTCGGCCAATATTTATTTCCCGTTTCTCATTGTCCTTCAGAAGGTGGTGGTCAGCTGCTTTCTTGAACCGCTGCAGTCTGTCTGAGGTAGGGACACCCACAGTTCGGTTAGGAAGGGGAATATCTGGTAGAGGTCGTGGGTTTGGAAGATGCTGGTTAAGGAGTCTTGGTGAGTTGGTGCAGTGCATCTTGTCGATGGTGCACTCGGCTGCCAGTGTGTGTCGATGGTGGAGGGAGTGAATATTGAAGGTGGTGGATGGGGTGGGTGCCCACCAAGTGGGACCTCTTTGACCTTCATGGTGTCAAACCTCTTGAGTGTTGTTGGAGCTGCACTCACCCAGGCAAGTGGAGAGTATTCCATCACACTCCTGACTTGTGCCTTGTAGATGGTGGAGAGACTTTGGGGAGTCAGGAGGTGAGTTACTCACCACAGGATTCCTGTCCCCTGACTCTCCATCGTATTTATATAGTTATATAGCTCACTACCCCCTTCCCAAAGGCAGAGAGATGGACAATTAACATTGGTCTGACAACGATGACCGTGTGGCATGAAAGTTAGAAACACTCGCTCCCCAAAATGCAGCTGTTACAGGGGATAGAAGAACAATAATGGAAAAACTATGTCTGGGCAGTGAGAGCTGCTAATGGAGAGGTTTGCAGCATTGAAAACTAAACTCTGGATGGCCTCTGTAGTTAGACTCTTGTACCGATGAACTAAAGCGAATTATCCTTGAACAGAATGAACTCAAACAGTACCGACAGATTTCCAGACAGCGGAAGATGTTTCCTGACAGGGAAGTTGAAATACTGTCATTAGTGAAACTGAAACAGGGAGCTTGTAGACCAAAACTTACGGGAAATAGTGAGGCAACAGTTCACCAAAATAGATTCAGAAATCTGTAACGAGGAGCCACAAGACAAGAATAAAAAAAGAGCAGCACTGAACACAAAGTGAATGAACACAGAATTAGAACTGTTAATAAAAATGAGCTGACTTTGTGGGAAGAGGCAGCAACAGGAAAGGAAAATGTTTTGATGGAACTCAACAACTTTGAAAATCTCAGCGAATAAGGGCAGAGCCTGAGGGAACCTGACTGGGAATTCCGATAGGAGAAAACAAAGCTGGAAATGGGGAATTGAAAAGTAGTAGATGAAAGTCGAAGGCGGCAGAAAAAAAGATTAGCAGCAAATAGAGTCAAAATCGAGAAAAGGCTGAATTAAAAGCAGGTGAATTGATGGCACTAATAGAAGTAAAGAGGGAACGGTCCAATAGGGATTATGGAGACATGGCTGCTGGGTGACCAGGCTGGGAACTGAGTATTCAAGGATATTCCACATTGAGGAAGGACTGGAAAAAATAAACAGGCGATGGGGTAATGTTGACAATAGTGGATAAGGTTAGTACAAAAGTGAGGGCGGAGCTTAGAGAACAAGAACAAGGGGCGTCATTCTCCGCCCCCCCAGAGGGTCGGAGAATGGCCGTTGGCCGCCGTGAATCCCGGCCCCGCCGGTTGGCGAAGTCTCCGAAGGGAGAAAAGTCGGCGGGGCGTTAATGTCGCCGCTGCCGCGGAGAATGGCACGGGTGTGCGCAAGGCAGCCGATTTTGGGCCTGCCGATATTCTCCCTTCCGGATGGGCCGAAGTCCCGTCGACGTGATAACCGGTCACGTCAACGTAAATCAAGCCTCCTTTTAATCGGCGTAAACCTGTGCTCCAGGTTCACGCCGACCAGCGTGGAGGTGAGTGACGGCCTGGGGGGTTGGCCGCTGGGCAGGCGATGGCGTGGCCGCAGTCTGAATGTGTGGGGAGAGGTGTGTCTAGGGTTGTGTGTGTGTGTGTGCGGCGGGGGGGGGGGGGGGGGTGGTTAGAGTGGGCTGGGCTCCAGGTGAGTGCCGGGAGGGGGGTCCGTGCCGGGGAGGAGGATGGGAGGTCCGTGCCGGAGAAGGGGATGGGGGGTCCGTGCCGGGGAGGGGGATGTGGGGTCCGTGCCGGGGATGGGGGGGGGGGGTCCGTGCCGGGGAGGGGGCCGTACCGGGGAGGAAGATGGGGGGTCCGTGCTGGGGAGGAGGATGGGAGGTCCATGCCGGGGAGGGGGATGGGGGGTCCGTGCCGGGGAGGGGGATTGGGGGGTCCGTGCCGGGGAGGGGGATGGGGGGGGCCCGTGCCGGGGAGGGGGATGGGAGGGGGTCCGTGCCGGGGAGGGGGATGGGGGGGGCCCGTGCCGGGGAGGAGGATGGGGGGTCCGTGCCGGGGAGGAGGGTGGGAGGTCCGTGCCGGGGAGGGGGATGGGGGGTCCGTGCCGGGGAGGGGGATGGGGGGGGGCCCGTGCCGGGGAGGGGGATGGGGGGGTCCGTGCCGGGGATGGGGGGGGGGTCCGTGCCGGGGAGGGGGCCGTACCGGGGAGGAAGATGGGGGGTCCGTGCCGGGGAGGAGGATGGGAGGTCCATGCCGGGGAGGGGGATGGGGGGTCCGTGCCGGGGAGGGGGATGGGGGGGTCCGTGCCGGGGAGGGGGATGGGGGGGGGCCCGTGCCGGGGAGGGGGATGGGAGGGGGTCCGTGCCGGGGAGGGGGATGGGGGGGGGCCCGTGCCGGGGAGGAGGATGGGGGGTCCGTGCCGGGGAGGGGGATGGGGGGTCCGTGCCGGGGAGGGGGATGGGGGGGGGCCCGTGCCGGGGATGGGGTTGGGGGGGGGTCCGTGCCGGGGAGGGGGATGGGGGGGGGCCCGTGCCGGGGAGGAGGATGGGGGGTCCGTGCCGGGGAGGAGGATGGGAGGTCCGTGCCGGGGAGGGGGATGGGGGGTCCGTGCCGGGGAGGGGGATGGGGGGGTCCGTGCCGGGGAGGGGGATGGAGGGGGGCCCGTGCCGGGGAGGGGGATGGGGGGGGGGTCCATGCCGGGGAGAGGGCCGTACCGGGGAGGAAGATGGGTGTTCCGTGCCGGGGAGGGGGATGGGGGGTCCGTGCCGGGGAGCGGGATGGGGGGGGTGCCCGTGCCGGGGAGGGGGATGGGCGGTCCGTGCCGGGGTGGGGGATGTGGGGTCCGTGCCGGGGAGGGGGATGCGAGGGCAAGTGAGTTGGTCCACCTGGCCAGGTGCCAGCCTCCAACAGTTGGACCCATGCGGTCCATGCCACCTGGCTGGGGGGAAGGAGGGGATATGGGCAATGATGACATGTCGTCCCCCCCCCCCCGCCCCCCGCAACCAAGCCGTCAGGTTTTCCGATCATCCAGTGATGTTGCCCGCCGTGGCGGCAGCCGCTAATGTCTATGTTGCCCTGGATGAGGAGGAGCGTGCCAGAGAGGCGGCGCAGGCTGCCGCAGAGGGACAGGCGGCAGCCGCCCAGGCTGGAGGGACACCTGACCGACAGGACGAGGAGGGGGAGGAGGACGTCGCGGCCCCACGGCAACGGAGGCACCCGAGGGCGCCCCATGTGTACCGGCCCCGGCAGTCATACCAGGACCTCACAGACCGGGAATGCAGGAGGAGACTCCGGATGAGGCGGGAATCCGTGGCACACATCAGCCACCTGCTGGCACACCTGTCACCGCGTGGCACTGGCGGGGGACACCCTCTCCCCGTGTCCGTCAAGGTTACGGTGGCCCTGAACCTTTATGCAACGGGGTCATTCCAGGCACCGAGTGGGGACCTGTCCGGCATATCGCAGACATCGGTGCATCGGTGCATCCGGGCAGTGACAGATGCCCTATATGCCATGGCGCACCGCTACATCCGCTTCCCTGTGGACCGGGCCAGCCAAGATGCCCGTGCCGTGGGCTTCTCTGCCGTGGCCGGGTTCCCCATGGTCCAGGGCGCGATTGATGGGATGCACATCGCCGTGCAGCCACCTGCAGATAACAGGGCCGGGTTCACCAATAGGAAGGGGACCCATTCGATGAACATACAGGTGGTCTGCGACCACCGCATGATGATCCTGCACATCTGCACCCGTTACCCAGGAAGTGTACACGACTCATACGTGTTGTCGTGGTCATCCATCCCCGGCATGTCCGAGGGACGCCATCCCCGGCTGAGGGGCTGGTTGCTGGGCGACAGGGGCTACCCATTGCGATCGTGGCTGATGACACCTATACGGAGGCCACGCAATGAGGCGGAGAACCGATACAATGATGCCCATGTAGCGACAAGTGGAGTGATAGAGAGGTGCTTTGGCGTGCTGAAGATGCGTTTCAGGTGCCTGGACCTCTCTGGGGGCGCCCTCCAGTATCGGTCAGATAGGGTCGGCCGCATCATTGTGGTGTGCTGCGTCCTGCACAACATAGCCCAGCAGAGGGGTGCTGTGCCGCAGGCAGAGGAGGGTGGAGTGGAGGAGCAGCAGGAAGAGGCGCAGTCCTCCCCAGATGAGGGGGATGGGGGCAATGGTCAGGGCAGACGGGGTAGACACAGGCGGGTGGCTGTCCACCGTTACCGGCTGGCCCAGCGGGCATGGGACAGACTGATAGCCGCCTGCTTCACTGACTAGATGGGCGTGGGAATCGGGTAGTATGGCCACAGACCGCACACCATGGCAACAGCCGACCACCCACACCCCCCACCCATCCACCCACCCAGCACCCTCACCCCCCTCCCTAACCCCACCCACCCCACCCGCATACACACCACCCCCCCCCCATTGCCGATCCACCGGCGGCACAACGGGCCGGGCTCACACAGTTGCGGGTGGACGCGTGTCTATTGCAGGCCATGGAGGATGATGACAACCCGCCCTGCGATGAGCTCCTGGCTCCACATCGTTGGACTATGTCTGACCCATGGCCACAGTACCACCATCCACCCGGACCATCCCTGCATGCGGCTGTGACACTGCAGCGCACGGTCCCGTCCTCTGCCCGGGGGGATGTTGATGGCGGCCCAGGGGGAAGGGGGCAGACTCACCTGGGGCTGAGGTAAGACCACCCATCACACACACACTTGCGCTCAACGTACATGACACCCCCGCACGCTTTGGACAGAGCACAAAGGCAGCTTCTGTAGGTGTAACATTGACTTTAATAACCAAAGGAGTTCATGCACGTGCCCTAGCCCTTAAAACTCATCTATGCCCTGCACCCGTGCCAACTTACTCAGTGTCTAATTGTTTGGCCTTACGGGCCCTTTGACTACGTCTACGTGGTTCCCCAGACGGTACAGCAGAACTGGAGGTGGACTCCTGTGATTCCTGCCCTCTGACACGGGATCCCTTTGGCGGCCGTTTCCTGGGGCGTCCTGGCCTAGATGGGCCAGGCTGCGGCCCGGGCGACTGGGATGGCGAGCTGCCAGCCTGTCCTGCCCGTTGCCCACCCGATGCACCTGGGACGGAAGGGGGGGAGTCCGAGGTGTCGCAGTGTTCCGGGACCTCCCCTACAGGGGGACCCGGGACGGACCATACCACCTCCTCCTCCCTCGGGGTACCCGATGCCCCCAGGCCTCTACATGGGTGGGGGATGCGAACGGACTGGCCATCCGACGCCCCCCCGACATCTGGCGCTGCCAGTCCTGGAGGCCCGTGCTGGTATCGACAGGGGTCTGCAGGTTTGCAGCCATGGAGCCCAGGGGGTTGGCAAACCTTGTCTGTGACTGTGCAACGCCAGCTCGCACATGGCCACTGACGCCGATGCCCTCATCTGGGCTATGGCCTGCTGAGACTGGGCCATGGCCTGCAGAGACTGGGCCATGGCCTGCAGAGACTGGGCTATGGCGTTGAGCGCCTCTGCCATCTGGCGCTGGCACTGTCTCATGGCCTCCTGTGAGAGGGCAGCCATGTCCTGGGCCACAGACGCCGCCTGCACGGAAAGCCCCAGGCCTCGCAAACCGTTCCCCATGTCTGACACCGTCGCACCCATTGCCTCCACCGCGGACGCCACCCGTGCGGTGTCGGCCTGGGTGGCACGCATGACCGGCACCACTCCCAGCTCCTGGACGCGGGTCGACTCCTCCACCTGCGACTGCAGCGCCGCAAGCCGTCCGTCACACTCTTCGCTCGTCTCCGGGTCGGTGGTTGCATCGGATCTATTTGTGGGTGTGGTAACTCCAGGAACCCGGGATCCATCTGGGCGGCAGATGTTCGCTTGGACTGGGCTGCCCTCTGACCGCCCGGCCCCTCTGCTGCTCCTACCTCCACCTGCTGTACCGGAACGGCTGTGTTGTGCGCACCAGTGAGTGTACCAGACGCCTCATCACTAAAGTGCCCAACCGAGGTGAGTGTTTCTGCGATGGTGGAGGGTGTTGGTGACAGCAGTGGCGTTGTGTCGTGCTCTTCGTCCCACTCTGAGTCCATGGCACTTTGGGGAGGGGGTTCGTCTCCACCCATCCACTCTGTGTCACTGTCCGGTATTTTGTCTTCCTGGGTAGTGCTGTTCCGGGTAGGGGTGTCCCGGGTAGGGGTGCCCTGGGTAGTGGTGTCCTGGGTAGTGGTGTCCTGGGTAGTGGTGTCCTGGCTCGGCTGTGACGGGGGCCTGTGGCTGCCCCTCTCGTCGCTGGGTGGCACACGCCTGCGTCGTCGCACCCGCACGTGACAGGGGCGTCGTCTCCCTGTTGCTCCAGGTCTCTCCGTCTCCCGTGGTCTCCAAGGGACATCCTGCGGGCGTCGCATGCCCGAGGGTCTTGGTCTCGCCTTCTCCCGTGGTGTGCGAGGGGCATCCTGCGGGCGTCGCATGCCGGAGGGTCCGGGTCTCTCCGTCTCCCGTGGTGTGCGAGGGGCATCCTGCGGGCGTCGCATGCCGGAGGGTCTGGGTCTATCCGTCCCCGTTGTGTGCGAGGGGCATCCTGCGGGCGTCGCATGCCGGAGGGTCCGGGTCTATCCGTCTCCCGTGGTGTGCGAGGGGCATCCTGCGGGCGTCGCATGCCGGAGGGTCTGGGTCTATCCGTCCCCGTTGTGTGCGAGGGGCATCCTGCGGGCGTCGCATGCCGGAGGGTCTTGGTCTCGCCTTCTCCCGTGGTGTGCGAGGGGCATCCTGCGGGCGTCGCATGCCGGAGGGTCCGGGTCTCTCCGTCTCCCGTGGTGTGCGAGGGGCATCCTGCGGGCGTCGCATGCCGGAGGGTCCGGGTCTCTCCGTCTCCCGTGGTGTGCGAGGGGCATCCTGCGGGCATTGCATGCCGGAGGGTCCGGGTCTCTCCGTCTCCCGTGGCCTCCGAGGGGCATCCTGCGGGCGGTCTGCATCTGCGGGGATGGGTGCCTCGACGTTTGCTCCTGCGATACACAATGAAGCATGCATGGTTAGACACGCGGGCAGTGATCAGGTGGTATGGGGAGGGGGATATAGGGGAGGGGGGATATGGGGACGGGCTGTGGGTGGCTCACTTGCTATTACGCCCCCGACCTCTGCATCAGCAACCTCCCGGTCCTCAGGTCCGCCAGCCAGTTCCAGGGCCCTTTCCTCGTGTTCGGTCAGTGGCCTCTCATCAGCGGGCCCTCCTCCAGTCCTCACATGCTCCCTATTGTTCTGTGCGCGCTTCTCCTGTGGCGGGGGTGGGGTGGGGCTGGTGGCAGGGGTAAAAGGCAGCAGTGTTAGGCAGGTATATGAATGCACGCCATCGGTTGCGCGTGTATTGCAGAGGTTAAGGTTAGGGCTGGATTCACTTGGGGATATGGGGGATATGGGGAGGGTGGATATGGGGGAGGGGGGGTTATGGGGGATATGGGGGAGGGGAGATATGGGGAGGCGGGATATGGGGGAGGGGGATATTGGGGAGGGTGGATATGGGGGAGGGGGGATATGGGGGAGGGGGGATATGGGGGAGGGGGGATATGGGGGAGTGGGATATGGGGGATATGGGGGAGAGGGGATATGGGGAATATGGGGGAGGGGGATAAGGGGGGATATGGGGAGGGGGGATATGTGGGCTATGGGGAGGGGGGATATAGGGGAGGGGGGATATGGGGAGGGGGGATATGGGGGAGGGGGGAATATGGGGGAGGGGGGAATATGGGGGAGGGGGGATATGGGGAGGGGGGATATGGGGAGGGGGTATATGGGGAGGGGGGATATGGGGGAGGGGGATATGGGGGAGGGGGGATATGGGGGATTATGGCGGAGGGAGGATATGGGGAGGGGGATATGGGGAGGGGATATGGGGGAGGGGGGATATTGGGGAGAGGGCATATGGGGGATATGGGGAGGGGGATTTGGGGGGTATGTGGGAGGGGGGATATGGGGATATGGGGACGGGGGATATGGGGACGGGGATATGGGGGAGGGGGGATATGGGGAGGGGGATATGGGGGAGGGGGATATGGGGGAGGGGTATATGGGGGAGGGGGGATATGGGGGATATGGGGGAGGGGGGATATGGGGGATATGGGGGAGTGGGGATATGGGGGATTATGGCGGAGGGGGGATATGGGGGAGGGGGATATGGGGAGGGGATATGGGGGAGGGGGGATATTGGGGAGAGGGCATATGGGGGATATGGGGAGGGGGATTTGGGGGGTATGGGGGAGGGGGGATATGGGGATATGGGGACGGGGGATATGGGGGAGGGGGGATATGGGAGGGGGATATGGGGGAGGGGGGATATGGGGGAGGGGGATATGGGGAGGGGGGATATGGGGATATGGGGGAGGGGGGATATGGGGGAGTGGGGATATGGGGGAGGGGGAGGGGGATATGGGGGATATGGGGAGGGGGATATGGGGGGGATATGGGGGATATCGGGGAGGGGGATATCGGGGATATGGGGAGGGGGATATGGGGGAGAGGGGATATGGGGGAGGGGGGATATGGGGGAGGGGGGTTATGGGGGATGGGGGATATGGATATCGGGCGGGGGGAGGCTCACCCTGCCTGCTCTGACAAGGTCGTTCACCTTCTTGTGGCACTGGGTGCCTGTCCGTGGTGTCAGGGCCACAGCGGTGACGTCCTCTGCCACTTCCCTCCACAGACGCCGGCTGTGGCGTGGGGCGACTCTGCGGCCGTGCCCGGGATACAAGGCCTCCCTCCTCTGCTCCACTGCGTCCAGGAGCGCCTCCACATCGCGTGACTCGAACCTCGGGGCTGAGCGGCGGCCAGCTATCCAGTCGGGTGTTCCGGGCATGTGTTCCGGTCGGGTGGGGGGGAGCAGCGCGTCGCTATGAGCCGTCAAGCCGTGCGGCGTGTATGACGCTGCACGGCGTGAACCACGTGAGCAAGTGCGGATCCCGTCACGTCGCTGCTTGCCTATTTCGGGCTGGAGACTTCGCAACGATTTTTCCGGCGTGACGCAAGTCAGATTTGCGCCGTTTTTTGCGCCGATCGGCGGACTTTACGCCGTTAACGGAGAATTTCGCCCAAGATGTGAAATCAGGACTGGTTTAAGAAACAGCAAGGGGCAGGACACATTGGTCAGAGTTGTTTGTAGCCCACAAAACAGTCATGCTGATGTCGGGCATCATAAGACCATAAGACAGAGGAGCAGAATTAGGCCACTCGGCCCATCGAGACGGCTCCGCCATTCAATCATGGCTGATATTTTTCTCATCCCCATTCTCCTGCCTTCTCCCCATAACCCCTGATCACCTTCTTGATCAAAAACCTATCTATCTCTGTCTTAAAGACACTCAGTGATTTGGCCTCCACAGCCTTCTGCGGCAAAGAGTTCCACAAATTCACCACAGTCTGGCTGAAGAAATTCCTCCTCATCTCTATTCTAAAAGATCGTCCCTTTCGTTTGAGATTTTGTCCTCTGCTTCTAGTTTTTCCAACAAGTGGAAACATCCTCTCCATGTCCACTCCATCCACGTAGTGTCCTGTAAGTTTCAATAAGATCCCCCCTCATCCTTCTCAACTCCAACGAGTACAGACCCAGAGTCCTCAACCGTTCCTCATATGACAAGCTCTTCATTTCAAGGATCATTCTTGTGACCCTCCTCTGGACCCTTTCCAAGGCTGGCACATCCTTCCTTAGATACGGGGCCCAAAACTGCTCACAATACTCCAAATGGGGTCTGACCAGAGCCTTATATTGCCTCATTGCATTTGCCTTCCTAACTGTCGACTGAACCTGCATGTTAACCTTAAGAGAATTGTGAACAAGGACTCCCAAGTCCCTTTGTGCTTCTGATTTCCAAAGCATTTCCCCATTTAGAAAATAGTCTATGCCTCCATTTCTCCTTCCAAAGTGCATAACCTCACACTTTTCCACATTGTCTTCCATCTGCCACTTCTTTGCCGACTCTACTAGCCTGACCAAGTCCTTCTGCAGCCCGCCTGCTTCCTCAATACCACCTGGCCCTCTACTGATCTTTGTATCATCTGCAAACTTAGCAACAGTGCCTTCAGTTCCTTCTTCCAGATCATTAATGTATATTGTGAAAAGTTGTGGTCCCAGCACAGACCCCTGAGGTACACCACTAGTCACCGGCTGCCATCCTGAAAAATACCCCTTTACCCCACTCTCTGCGTTGTGCATGATATAAGTCAGGAAATTAGATGTGCCTGTGACAAGGTTAATAAAGTAATCATGGGTGAATTCAATCTACATGTAGACTGAGAAACCCTCATTCACATTGGAGTCGCTGTGGAAGATTATTCCTGGAATGTATTGCAAGAACGTCTTCTATACATTATTTTGAGGGACCATCTAGGGTACAGTTTTTTTTAGATCTTGCATTATGAGCAGCACGATAGCACAGTGGTTAGCACTGTCTGTGCGGAGTCTGCACGTCCTCCCCGTGTCTGAGTGGGTTTCCTCCGGGTGCTCTGGTTTCCTTTCACAGTCCAAAGATGTGCAGGTTAGGTGGATTGGCCATGCTATATTGCCCTTAGTGTCCAATAAAAAGGTTGGGCGGGGTTACTGGGTTACGGGGATAGGGTGGGTGTGTCGACTTAGGTTGGGTGCTCTTTCAAAGGGGCGGTGCAGACTCGATGGGCTGAATGGTGTCCTTCTGCACTGTAAATTCTATGATTCTATGCAATGTGAACAGACTAATTAATAATGTTGTTGTAAATTAACCATTCGGGAAGAGTGACCATAATTTTATATTAAGTTTGAAAGTGATGTTGTTCGATCTGAAGCTCAGGTCTTCAATCTAAACAAATAAACTATGGAGGTATGAGGGGGGAATTGGCAGTGCTGGACTAGAAAAATACATCAAAAAGTCTGACAGTAGATTGGCAATGACGATCATTTAAAGAATTATTACACAGTTGCAAGAAATTTCCATTATTTTGAGGCAAAAAAACCTAGCAAAAAAAGTAGTCAACCATTGCAAAAAAAGGTGAAAGATTGTATTATCACACTGTTACAATGATAGAGAGAAAACTTGGGGTTATACATGGAAATATTGGACTTTAAGAGGACTTGAGTTGTATATTTTTTTTAATGGACACGAGACATGGAAGAGGCTGATGAACAGCCCATTATCCACGATCAGAATGGCTGCACGAGGTCTCGACAGAACAATGGGATGTCTTCCTGGGCTCCCACACAACTCAAGGTTCTTGTAAAAAACTTTCTCAGACTGATTACTTTCTCTGGAAGGCAAAGGGACATAATGACTCTCTCTTCTCAAGGTCCCTGCTGACAATAGCCGAGACAGACAAGTACACAGCAGACCCTTGAAGTACACATCTGAGTGATAAAAGCCTGTGTGTTGGCCATTCTGTCATTTTCTCTCTCTCGGTCTGATTGTCGGTCGATCTGTGTGCGACGCTGAGCAACAGAAGCTGGAAGCTGACCACAAACCCTGCAAAACCTACACCTCATAACTCAATGACTTCCCTATAACTTTTTATTTTGAACTGTTTCTAATCGATATGAATGAAGATACATGTGTTCCACCATTTCAACTGAGATTCTTTTCTGGTTAATTAACTTACTCAACCTTAACTCAAGAAAAGCTGGTTGAATTGGCTCCTTTTAAACAGATCTATTGGGTCTGGAAAAGGTGCTGACGGGAAGGGAACCTTGTTAGATTAAACCTTTGTTGTTCCCAGCAGAGGGTGGGTTGGATGAAGACATGGAACCAGCCTTCCCCCCTCACCCGGGTTTGTGACAATTAGCGGGTATCACAGCCGGATGGTGATGAATCGAGGGGTCTCACCCCGATCAATAACTTTTGGGGAACTCCACCTGCTGGTCATGACGACAAACAAAGCAATTCCAATCCTCATTCAGCCTGTCCATTATTTCTCTGAGGAACAGATTCAAGTTTACCAGACACCATTCATTCGATATTCCCTTGCCTTTCATTCGGAACGTGTCTAACAGATAAATGGGAATAATGCTAAAAGGACTCAATGTTTCCGGGGCTTTCTCTCCTAATTGATGCTGCCAGACCTGCTGAATATTTCCGGAATTCTCTGTTCTTGTTTCAGATTCATCACCTTTGTCTCGCAGGTGATCCTCTGACCATATATCTGCCCCATCACTGACACAGGGCAGCACGGTAGCACAAGTGGATAGCACTGTGGCATCACAGCTCCAGGGTCCCAGGTTCGATTCCCCGGTGGGTCACTGTCTGTGCACGTTCTCCCCGTGTCTGTGTGGGTTTCCTCCGGGTGCTCCGGTTTCCTCCCACAGTCCAAAGATGTGCAGGTTAGGTTGACTGGCCATGATAAATTGCCCTTAGTGACCAAAAAGGTTAGGAGGGGTTATTGGGTTCTGGGGATAGGGTGGAAGCGAGGGCTTAAGTGGGTCGGTGCAGACTCGATGGGCTGAATGGCCTCCTTCTGCACTGTATGTTCTATGTCAAATCCCTCATGTGCTTTTCTCATACAAAATGGACCTTGTTAAATCAGGCAGAAAAGACTCCCAATATTTGACAGTTTTGGGAAATAACTTGATATTTTTAAAACTGTAAGCATTATAGAAATTAAAAGCTGTTGATTTGAGTTTGGCTCCTGTTATTGAGGACTCAGCCTGTGTTTATTGTGTGTTCCTCTGTCAGTGAATGAAGATATATTTTTCCCACCCCCATCTCTACAGGACACTGTGGAGGGCCCACACTCTGCAATCACCCTTGGATCATCACAATATCACAAGGACAGTGAGGCTCCACTTTGATGCAGAAAATGGTGCTTCCCCTTTCTGGCCCGGTTTGCACTTCTTGTTCTGAGAAGGCAGGACTGAACTCTGGAAGATTAACCAATCCCATTCCCGGCAGAGAGCCTGTCCCTTTGATCGGCAGCTTGGGAGATGATGAGGATGTTCCTCACTGTATTCTGTCTGTGAAACAGAGATGGGGCTGGATTGTCCTGCGGCTAAACGCCGGCTCAAACAGAGAATCCGCCGGAGGTTCACATCAAAAGAATCGGAGCAAACCCCTCGCCGATTCCGGTACCGGTGAGGGGCGAGCGCCGGCGCCGCCTCCAATGCCGAAAACGAATGGAGAATGGCCGCTTCCTGGGCCAAACATGCACACGGCAGACAACCTTCAGTGGTCGCGCCGTACAACATGGCGCCGCCGGTGTGCGGACCCTACCGGCCATCCGCGACCCCACAGTCCACCCCCTGGCCACCGCCTGGCCATCCACCACCAGTCGCCCCAGGCCATGCAGAAGCCCCCCATCCAGCGACACGTGTCCCGGCCGGGTTTGGCGGTGCTGAACACAGTCTGCAGCCGGCACGCCAGGTTCACTATTTGTGGGGCCACACGTGTCCCGCGCCATCGGGAAGCTTCCCATCAGGCGGGGAGCACCGTGTGTGGGCCGGCCGATGAGGCGCCAATGGCAGTGCGACTGCACGTGGCGCGCGTCACGATGACGGCAGTCCGGAGGGGGCGGAGCTTGGCTGACCGGTGTCAAACCGGCGCCGGCCCCGATTTCAGCGTCGGAGCCCATTCTCCGCCCAATCGCCAAACATGATTTTGCCGTTCCGGCTGCAGAGAATCCCGCCCACGGTGAGAGCACAGGCCGACATTCTACAGCAGCAGTGAAGCTCATGTGTCAGCCTGGCTCAGTTTGGGGCACTTGTATCCCTCAGTCAGAAAGCGGTGGTTTTAGCTGCCTTTTCAGGAAGTTGAGCTCTCAATTAAAGCTGCCATTCTGGGAAATGAGAGAGAGAAAAGCATTGTGTCATCGTTCAGATGTGTTGCTGCATTGAGACAGCGACATTGAGCTGACCGATTGGGTGATTCAGTCCAATGTTAAACATCCCAAACAACAATTTTAAAATGAACAGGACACACTCTCGATCTCCTGACCATTATTTGTCCGTCAATTAAAACCCTCACACAGCACCTGAACTGTCATTTAACACATTAATCTCTGGGGAAAGTTACTGAAATTCAATAGCTACAGGGTTTGGTGTCACAACAGAGCCAGAACTTCAAACTGATTCATTGCTTGTCGAGTAATGGAAGAGTTATATTTTGACAAATTAAATGTTATTGATGAAAGAAAATTGTTTTGTGTGTCTGCTTGTCTCAATTGGTAGAACTCAGCTCTGAATCACAACGTTAAAAACACAGCTTTTAAAAAATCTGTCGGTAGCCATTCAAATCCACCCCAAACACATCCACTCAATGTACAGATTAATTCAATCCACTCCAAACACACCCACTTAATGTCCACACTGTCCCTCAAACCCATTGTCACATTAAATGAGTAACAGAGAGGAATGGGAAAACCGAGTTTTCTGACCCGTGTTCCCAGTCTGTGTAACTCTGTGTCAGGTGCACTGAACATTCTCAATGTGGTGATAAATTCTGCTGAAACTCTCATGTCCAGTTTGAATGTTCTAACTCTAGAATTCACACAAGTTACAGGTGCAGAGACACCGCAGCACAAACCAGGGAGAGTTCTTTTAGAACAAGTTAAACTTCTCCAAACCAAACTAAAACTTGTACTTACCCCCAGAAACACAGAGTGACAGAGTCACAGCAAAAAGAGTTTTACTGATCATCTCAACAGAATAACAATCCTCTTTATCCACACCGTTTATTGCAGGTCCAGTAAATACATTGAAACACAAAGTGTCCCAGCCGACAGAAGCTTGTTTAATATCCTTTTTCGCAGGAGGCAATGACGTTAAAGAGGAAGAGTGACAGAGGGTGACGTTGATGTCGTTTTCATGCGTTTCAGCAACTTTCAGGGGAACTTGATGCAGTGGATTGAAATCTGGCTGAGTTGTGGGAGACAGAGGGTGATGACAGACGGCTGCGTTAGTGACTGGAAGTCAGTGTCCAGTGGGGTACCACAGGGATCTGTGCTGGGTCTCCTATTATTCGTCATTTATATAAATGACTGAGATGACTATGTGGGGTTCGGATCAGTAAGTTTGCGGATGACACAAAGATTGCCCGGGGGGTTAACTTTGAGGCTGAGGGTCTTGGGGTACAGGAAGATGTAGACGGGATGGTCAAATGGGCAGAAAAGTGGCAGATGGAATTTAACCCTGGAAAGTGTGAGGAGTTACACTTTGGAATGAGTAATTTGACAAGGAAATATTCAATGAATGACCCCACACTGGGAAGTCCTGAGGAACAAAGAGACCTTGGCGTGTTTGTCCATAGATCTCTGCGTGCAGAAGGACAGGTTAATCAGGGGGTGAAAAAGGAATACGGGACACTTGCCTTTATCAATCATGACATAGATTACAAAAGGAGCGAGGTCATGTTGGAGTTTTCTCGAACTTTGGTGAGGCCACAGCTGGAGCACTGTGTGCAGTTCTGGTCACCACATTATAGGAAGGATGTGATTGCACTGGAGGGGGTGCAGAGGAGGTTCACCAGGATGGTGCCTGGGGTAGAACAGTTCAGCGATGAAGAGAGTGAAGGGCTGTCCTGAGATGAGACCCCTTAAAACTGAATAGCTCGGAGTAAGAGTTCAATTTAATTGTCCTGTTTCTCAGTTAAAAGTTTGTGTCTGATTGGCTGAAGCTGTCCCCACCCTAATTGCTGAGTGGCAGTTATCTGTCAATCACCTGAAGCCTGATTTAGAGGCCACGGTGTAAATCGGATTCTTCTGTTTGAAGCTGAACCTGTGTGAGTCATCTCAGTTTAGCTGGGTTCTATATAAAAGAGAGGTATAAAGCGCACACTCAGTAAGCTTAGCGCACGGTGAAGTTGAGACAGCCTGAGTGAGTGAGAGAGCCCGAGTGAGGATTGGAACTTGGTCATTTGGAGCAGGGCGGTAACTCAGTTCAGAGTGGGAGGAGGCGCTTTTCCCCTTTCATTTTGTTTTCTTTCTTCGGGCTTTTCTGGAGCGGAGCGGAGACGAGTGGTTGGAGCAACGGCATCTTGGGAAGGTCAGCGGGTAGACGGTGAATCTGAGGTTCAGACTGGGAGAAACTGAAGAGTGAGGTCACAGAAGGGCTGTGATTAGATTGGCCAAGAGGGGACCTGCTAAATTTTAATCTATCTGGCAAGTAGTGGTCATTGGTCAGTAGTTTTTCTTTTCTTTTCATTTGTCTATTATTATTTCTTTTGATTTTTGGAATTGTCGTTGTATAAATGAACCTAAGATATAAGACATGGCAGGAGATCTCAGACCCGTGTCATGCTCCTCGTGTGCGATGTGGGAGCTCAGGGTCACGTCCACTGACCTTGGCTCCTTCACGTGCAGGAAGCATGTCCAGCTTCAGCTCCTGTTAGACCCCTTGACAGCTCTGGAGCTGCGGATGGACTCACTTTGGAACATCCGCGATGCTGAGGACGTCGTGGATAGCACGTTTAGCGAGTTGGTCAGACCGTAGCTAAGAGTACTGAGGGAGATAGGAAATCTGTGACCATCTGACAGAGAAAGAGCAGGAAGGCAGTGCAGGGGTCTCCTGCGGTCCTCTCCCTCCAAAACCGGTGTACCGATTTGGATACTGTTGGGGGAGATGGCTCACCAGGGGAAGGCAGAAGTAGCCAGGGTCATGGCACCGTGGCTGGCTCTGCTGCGCAGGGCCGCAGGAAGAAGAATGGCAGGGCTATAGTGACAGGGGACTCAATGGTAAGGTGGTAGTTTCTGCAGACGCAAACGAGACTCCAGGAAGGTATGTTGCCTCCCGGGTGAAAGTTTCCTGGATGTCTCAGAGCGGCTGCAGGACATTCCAAAGGAGGAGGGTGAACAGCCAGTTGTCGTGGTGCATATAGGCACCAATGATATAGGTAGAAAATGGGATAAGGTCCTACATGCTGAATTTAGGGAGTTAAGAAATAAACTAAAAAGTAGGACCTCAAAGGTTGTAATCTCGGGATTGCTACCAGTGCCATGTGCTAGTCAGAGTAGGAATGACAGGATAGGCAGGGTGAATGTGTGGCTTGAGAGATAGTGCAGGAGGGAGGGATTCAGATTTTTGGGACATTGGAACCGGTCCTGGGGGGGTTCTGGGAGAGATGGGACAATTATAAATTGGACGGTCTATAACTGGGCAGACTGGAACCGAAGTCCTGGGGGGTTTTTTTGCTTGTGCTGTTGGGAAGGGTTTAAACTAATGTGGCAGGGGGATGGGAACCGATGCAGGAGGTCAGAGGGTAATAAAGCGAGGATTGAAACAAAAGTCAGTCAGGAGAAAAGTGGAAGGCAGATAAACAGATTGAACTCCATTTATTTCAATGCAAGAGGCCTAACGGGCAAGGCAGATGGACTCAGGGCATAGATAGGTACATGGGACTGGGATATTATAGCTGTTACTGAAACATGGCTAAAGGAGGGGCAGGACTGGCAGCTCAATGTTCTGGGGCACAGATGCTGTAGGAAAGATAGAACAGGAGATAGGAGAGGAGGGGGAATTGTGTTTTTGATTAGGGTCAGTATCACGGCAGTACAGAGAGAGGATATATCCGAGGGTTCGCCCACTGAGTCTATATGGGTAGAACTGAAAAATAAGAAGGGTGAGATCACTTTGATAGGACTGTACTATAGGCCCCCAAATAATCAGCAGGATATTGAGGGGGCAATATGTAAAGAGATTACAGATAGCTGCCGGAATAACAGGGTGGGAATAGTTGGGGACTTTAACTTTCCCAACATTAACTGGGGCAGCCATAGCACGAGGGGTTTGGATGGAGAGAAATTTGTCGAGTGTATTCAGGAAGAATTCCTCTTTCAATATGTGGATGGCCCAATCAGAGAGGGGGCAAAACTTGACCTCCTCTTGGGGAATAAGGAAGGGCAGATGACGGAAGTGATAGTGAGGGATCACTTTGGGACCAGTGACCATAATTCCATTATCTGAGGAGGGCTCAGAAACCATCCAACTGTTTTTTAAAGGAAAAAATTATATCCGCCTCTGCCACTGCCTCCGGCAGCTCGTTCCAGATCCTCACCACCCTCCGTGTGAAGAAATTTCCCCTCTGGTCTCTTTTGTATCTCTCCCCTCTCACCCTAAACCTATGCCCTCTAGTTTGAGACTCCTCTACCTTTGGAAAAAGATGTTGACTATCTACCTTATCGATGCTCCTCATTATTTTATAGACTTCTATAAGAGCACCCCTAATCCTCCTACGCTCCAGGGAAAAAAGTCCCAGCCTCTCCTTATAACTCAGACCATCAAGTCCTGGTAGTATCCTCGTAAATCTCTTCTGCACTTTTTCTAGTTTAACAATATCCTTCCTATAATAGGGTGATCAGAACTGAACACAGTATTCCATGTGTGGCCTCACTAATGTCTTGTACAACTTCAATAAGACGTCCCAACTCCTGTATTCTATCCCCGTAGCTGAAGAGCATCAGTACAAGTTTGCATTTAACATTGAACATAGAACATAGAAAATACAGCACAGAACAGGCCCTTCGGCCCACGATGTTGTGCCGAACTTTTTTACTAGGTTAAGAAGAAATCAATCTACACCCCATCATTCTACCGTAATCCATGTACCTATCCAATAGCTTCTTGAAAATCCCTAATGTTTCCGACTCAACTACTTCCACAGGCAGTGCATTCCATGCCCCCACTATTCTCTGGGTAAAGAACCTACATCTGACATCCACCCTATATTTTCCACCATTCACCTTAAATTTATGTCCTCTTGTCATGGTTTGTTCCACCTGAGGAAAAAGTCTCTGACTCTCTACTCTATCTATTCCCATGATCATCTTATAAACCTCTATCAAGTCGCCCCTCATTCTTCTCCGTTCTAATGAGAAAAGGCCTAGCACCCTCAACCTTTCCTCGTAAGACCTACTCTCCATTCCAGGCAACATCCTGGTAAATCTCATTTGCACCTTTTCCAAAGCTTCCACATCCTTCCTAAAATGAGGCAACCAGAACTGCACACAGTACTCCAAATGTGGTCTTACCAAAGTTTTGTACAGCTGCATCATCACCTCACAGCTCTTAAATTCAATCACTCTGCTAATGAACGCGTGCACACCATAGGCCTTCTGCACAGCTCTATCTACTTGAGTGGCAACTTTCAAAGATCTATGAACATTGACCCCAAGATCTCTCTGCTCCTCCACATTGCCAAGAACCCTACTGTTAACCCTGTATTCCGCATTCATATTTGTCCTTCCAAAATGGACAACCTCACACTTTTCAGGATTAAACTCCATCTGCCACTTCTCAGCCCAGCTCTGCATCCTATCTGTGTCCCTTTGCAGCCGACAACAGCCCTCACTGTCCACAACTCCATCAATCTTCGTATCGTCTGCAAATTTACTGACCCACCCTTCAACTCCCTCATCCAAGTCATTAATGAAAATCACAAACAGCAGAGGACCCAGAACTGATCCCTATGGTATGCCACTGGTAACTGGGCTCCAGGCTGAATCCACCACCACTCTCTGACTTCTATCGGTTAGCCAGTTCATTATCCAACTGGCCAACTTCCCCACTATCCTCTGCCTCCTTACTTTCTGCAGAAGCCTACCATGGGGAACCTTATTAAATGCCTTACTAAAATCCATGTACACTGCATCCACTGCTTTACCTTGATCCATGTGCTTGGTCACCTCCTCAAAGAATTCAATAAGACTTGTGAGGCAAGACCTACCCCTCACAAATCCGTGCTGACTATCCCTAATCAAGCAGTGTCTTTCCAGATGCTCAGAAATCCTATCCTTCAGTACCCTTTCCATTACTTTGCCTACCACCGAAGTAAGACTAACTGGCCTGTAATTCCCAGCGTTATCCCTATTCCCTTTTTTGACCAGGCGCACGACATTCACCATGCTCCAATCCCCTGGTACCACCCCTGTTGACAGTGAGGACGAAAAGATCATTGCCAACGGCTCTGCAATTTCATCTCTTGCTTCCCATAGAATCCTTGGATATATCCCATCAGTCCCGGGGGACTTGTCTATCCTCAAGTTTTTCAAAATGCCCAACACATCTTCCTTCCTAACAAGTATCTCCTCGAGCTTACCAGTCTGTTTCACACTGTCCTCTCGAATAATATGGCCCCTCTCTTTTGTAAATACTGAAGAAAAGTACTCGTTCAAGACCACTCCTATCTCTTCAGACTCAATACACAATCTCCCGCTACTATCCTTGTATCGGACCTACCCTTGCTCTAGTCACTCATATTTCTCATATATGTGTGAAAGGCCTTGGGGTTTTCTTTGATCCTACCCAACAAAGATTGTTCATGCCCTCTCTTAGCTCTCCTAATTCCTTTCTTCAGTTTCCTTCTGGCTATCTTGTATCCTCCAGCGCCCTGTCAGAACCTTGTTTCCTCAGCCTTACATAAGTATCCTTCTTCCTCTCAACAAGACATTCAACCTCTCTTGTCAACCATGGTTCCTTCACTCGACCAATTCTTCCCTGCCTGACAGGGACATACATATCAAGGACACGTAGTTTCTGTTCCTTGAACAAGTTCCACATTTCACTTGTGTCCTTCCCTGACAGCCAATGTTCCCAACTTATGCACTTCAGTTCTTGCCTGACAACATCGTATGTACCCTTCCCTCAATTGTAAAGTTTGCCCTGTTGCACGCACCTATTCTTCTCCATTACTAAAGTGAAAGTCACAGAATTGTGGTCACTAACTCCAAAATTCTCCCTCACTAAAAAATCTATAACTTGCCCTGGTTCATTACCAAGTACCAAATCCAATATGGCCTCCCCTCTGTTCGGACAATCTACATACTGTGTTAGAAAAGCTTCCTGGACACACTGCACAAACACCACCCCATCCAAACTATTTGATCTAAAGAGTTTCCACTCAATATTTGGGAAGTTGATACATGGAGAATCAACTTTACATGGGGAACGGGCAGTACTCCTGGACCTACTTACCACATGGGTACCACAATAGCCCAGTGATATTTCACAAGAACATGGCCCAGATAATCAACCCCCTACACTGTGTCGGGACCACCGTTTTACAATATGGAGATGATATTTGAACAGCCTCAGACAGTTCAGTATCGCACTGCCTGTGGTCTCCACCAGGTGGCGGAGGCGGTCCCGGACACTGGACTTCAACTGAATCCAAATAAGGCACAGCTCGGACAGAGTCAAGTGATATACTTCGGACATATTATAGCTCAGGGAAAGAAAGAAATCCAGGAAGACAGGAAGAAAGCCACGCTCTGCATGCAGAGACCCCGCACAGTGAAAGGGGTCAGACAAGTGCTGGGATTATTTAACTGTTGCAGGAACTTTGTGGAGGGATACGCAGCCATTTCGAAACCCCTACAGGATTTAGCAAAGGGGGGAAGGGCTAACAAAGACAAGATAGAGTGGGGGGAGGAGGAGGTGCAGGCTTTTTCCAATCTTAGATAAGCGATGGTGAAGACGCCCGCCCTGGGGTTCCTGGACCTCAGTAAGCCATTCCACATCTTCTGCCAGGAGGATAGTGGAATGCAGGCCGCTGTAGTAGCCCAGAGGCATGGGGATAGGTTAGGACCAGTGGGACATTACTCTGCCCAAATGGATGCGGTAACCACAGGCATGCACTGATGTGTGCGGGCCTCGGCCTGCGCTTCATGGGCAATAAATGCATCAGAACCCATCACACTGATGGGTAAAATAATCCCCCATATCGGATTGGATTGGATTGGATTGTTTATTGTCACGTGTACCGAGGTACAGCGAAAAATATTTTTCTGCGAGCAGCTCAACATCATTAAGTTCATGAAAAGAAAAGGGATAAAATAAAATACATAACAGGGCAACACAATGTAACTAGATAACGCCGGCATCGGGTGAAGCATACACGGGTGTAGTGTTAATCAGGCCAGTCCATAAGAGGGTTGTTTAGGAGTCTGGTAACAGCGGGAAAGAAGCTGTTTTTGTGCCCTCATACTCGTGTTCAACTCTTAGAGACTGGAAGACTGAAGGGTGTCTCAGATCGTAGACGCTCAAAGTGGGAAGCTAATCTCTTACGTGGGGACAAACATGTGGAAAACTGTAAAGATATGAGGGAATATCCTGCAATAGGCTTAACGATACAAGGAATGAAGCATGATTGCCTTGTGGGAGTAGAGGAGGACACTTGTGGAGGCTTGGCAGAAGAGCCACTAGCGGGAGAGGGAGTGAGCGGATTATATGTGGATGGAGCAAGGAAGTTGTTATGGGCCAGGGTTTAGAGAACCCCAAAGTGTATCATGGAGTTCACCTGACCCACAACTTTTAATAGATTGTGGTATGGGGAGCACACGGCTCACTCTGCAGGAGTGGTACAGCAGAAATGGAAAAGTATTTTTTAAAGCAAAACAATGTTTATTCTATGAATTCAAGTTAACCTTTTTGAAACATACAGTGAACACCTTAGCA
The DNA here is from genome assembly GCF_047496885.1 of Scyliorhinus torazame. Classification (NCBI taxonomy): domain Eukaryota; kingdom Metazoa; phylum Chordata; class Chondrichthyes; order Carcharhiniformes; family Scyliorhinidae; genus Scyliorhinus; species Scyliorhinus torazame. Next base: position 409,832,621 of record NC_092707.1, on the reverse strand, counting down.
ACCATCAATTCAAATACAACCCCCAAATAATACAACATTAAGTAATCCTTAATATCTTCCCAAAAAAAATCCAGAAGACAAAAGAAACACCTTTTAACAGAAGCACATCAGGTTTACATTCACGACTGAGAATATTTATAATTCTGAATTCACCAAATGATCAAGAGATAGTCTTTTGATGGCAGAGAGATCAACAGTACACCTGCTCTGGCTTCAGCTCCAACACCGAAAACGAAACTAAATCACACCCTGCAGCAACAGCCTAAAACGAAAGTAAAAAGCTGACAGGCAGCCCAGCTCCACCCACTCTCTGACATCACTGCAGTAGTAAACACACATTTCTTAAAGGTACTCTCACTACAGATATTTATATACACACCCATTTATAAACACCCATTTCTTAAAGGTACTCTCACATGACAAAGTATATAGGTGGAGAGCCCCGTGCGTCATGGGCTGGAGTGGATAGTGAAGGTGAGTTGATTGCGGCAGAACAGATCCTCGGGAACCACTCAGCACAAACTGCTGAATTAATAGCTTTAACGAAGGCCCTGGAAGGGGCAAAGGAAAGCGAATCAATGTGTACACTGACATTATGTACACTTTTGGTGTAGTTCATCATTATGTGACAGCTTGGAGTAGGCGAGGGATTGTGACCTCCAGTGGAGGACACATACTGCATGAGTATTTAATCAAGGCCTTGATCCTGGCCGCCCGACAGCCCTTAGAAGCAGCCGTGATTAAGGTCAAAGCCCATCGGAGAATTGAGAATTACGCACAGTAAGGTAATAGTTGGGCTGATCAGGCAGCGGAAGACCTGTTAGAGCAGGAACGGGTGGAAATGCAGACTCCAGGAATAGCAGCCGTGAAGGCCACAGACAATGCCGATTTGATGGAACGCAGGTGCGAGAACAAGCACCAGAGGAGGAAAAGGGTGGCGAAATAACCGGGGACGGACAGACCATGATGGAATATGGAGGAGAGAGGGAAAGGTAATAGCCCCTGAGGCCGTGCAACAATCCCTGTTAGACATATACCATGGACAGGCGCACAGAGGGAGAGACAATATGATCAAACTATTAAAGGAATGTTGGTGGTGGAAGGGAATGGCCAGGGATGTGACCAAATTCTGCCAGCGATGAACACAGTGCACCCTGGTGGAAGCAGGCCGTCCCTGCAGGATAAAAATGGGAAGTCAGCCCCGGCCCAAGGGACCATGGGAAAAGTTGCAACTAGATTTTACTGGGCCTTAGCCTCAGGTACAGGGTAGAACATACTGTTTGGTGATCGTAGATCAATCCACCCGGTGGCTGGAAGCATTCCCGTGTAAGGACACCACCGCTAGTACCGTGGCTTTGATATTGGCTAATGGAATAATACCAAGGTGGGTGGGGGGCTGCCCCTCAAACTGGATTCTGACCCAGGGGCCCATTTCATGGGAAAAGCCATGAAAGAGGACTGTAAAGTTTTGGGAATCCAGCAAAGATTCCTCATCCCATCCCATCCTCAGAGCTCGGGAATGGTGGAGCGGATAAACCTTAAAAACTGCCTGGCCAAAGCTATATTGCAGGAAGGGGATAATTGGGTACGGGCCCTGCCGGCAATATTGTTGCGACAAAGAGCCGCCCCCGCCCGGGGAACATGTCTAGCCCCTTTTCAGCTAATGACAGGAAGAGCAATGCGCCTCCCGGAGGAGCTGATAACTGGAGGGGCGGAACTCGAGATAAACAAAGAAACTGTACTGCGATGTATGAAAGATCTGGTAAACCGCCTGCCTGTCCTTAAGGGTCAGGTAATTGCACAGCAACAGCAGAGAGATTGGACCAAACTGACTGGAACGGTTACCCCAAAACTACCAACACCAGGGGATAGGGTCATGGTCAAACTCATGACAGGTAAAAAGGGACTCGGGGTTCGATGGGAGGGACCCGATGCAGTAATCATTGCTGGACAAACATGTGCCTTAATAGACGAGAAACCCAGTCCGCGGTGGCGGCACTGGACACAGTGAAACCATCCCCTCATGAGTAGTCCCATAGTCACAAAGACTGAGAGAACCCTCCGGTGGGTCAGCGGATCCAAGGAGCAGGCGGTCGCCATGGCATTGGCAGCTGCTGCACTTGTTACAGGAATTATCTGGGTTTGTAGCTGGGCCACCAGAGTGTCTCAGGATATGGGACAAAGGCACGGAGAGGATGTATTCCAGGGAGGAGGGGAAATTATGCGAATGATAGAATACTAATTGAGCGCCGGAAGGCATTTGTTTGTCCCCACAGGATTCTATTGCTAGCACACTTTAGGGCCCCACTTCATCTCTGGTTACGACCATCGACATCGACCTCCTCACCATGGACACGGAAGGAGCCGGACATCACTGACACAAAAACAATGATCGCATGTATACTAATGTCCCGAGGGTGTGTCGGGCTGCTGTAAATCTTGTGAGAGACGCAAGGGAAGGAGTGGTATAGGTTTATATTATGATGGGACTCAAGGGGCGTCATTCTCCGACCCCCCGCCGGGTCGGAGAATGGCCGTTGGCCGCCGTGAATCCCGCCCCCGCCGAAGTCTCCGGTACCGGAGATTGGGCGGGGGCGGGAATCGGGCCGCGCCGGTTGGCGTGACCCCCCGCTCAATTCTCCGGCCCGGATGGGCCGAAGTCCCGCCCAGAAACTGCCTGTCTCGCCGGCGTAAATCAAACCTGGTATTTACCGGCGGGACCAGGTGGCGTGGGCGGCGGTCTCCCGGGTCCTGGGGGGGGGGGGGGCGCGTGGCGATCTGACCCCGGGGGGTGCCCCTACAGTGGCCTGGCCCGCGATCGGGGCCCACCGATCCGCGGGCGGGCCTGTGCCGTGGGGGCACTCTTTCCCTTCCGCCTCCGCCACGGCCTCCACCATGGCGGAGGTGGAAGAGACTCTCCCCACTGCGCATGCGCGGGAAACTGTCGGCGCTAGCTGACGCTCCCGCGCATTCGCCGCATTTCCGCGCCAGCTGGCGGGGCAACAAACGCCATTTCCGCCAACTGGCGGGGCGGAAATCCCTCCGGCGTCGGCCTAGCCCCTCAATGTTGGGGCTAGGCCGCCAAAGATGTGGAGCATTCCGCACCTTTGGGCCGGCGCGATGCCCGTCTGATTGGCGCCGTTTTTGGCGCCAGTCGGCGGACATCGCGCCGTTGGTGGAGAATTTCGCCCAGGATGTCTGCACAAACGGGATTCTATACGTCCCTGGAGGCAGCTTATACAAATTATTGCAATTCCGAAATATCTTGGCCCTTTCTCAGTTGGGAACCCAGGATCATGGGAATTCCCGGTGATACGGAACGCTGGGATGCAGGACCTTTGCCCCCAGGCAGGTTGACATTGGTTTTTAAAATGACCCATCAGAAAACGTTAAATGCCCTCGATGGCCCGAATCGCCCGATTGTGAAATATAAAGTTATAGGGAACCGCCTGGAGATTCACTGTCTGGATCCCTGCCACGCACCTCACCGGAATGAAAATCATGAGATGATATGTGATAGATTAACAGTTTTGTATCAGGGAAGTGAGGTAGGCAGCCAGTCAGCACAGGAGCCCGAGAATCGGGTGGGTTATTGTAGGAAGCAAGGACCCCACCAGATCAGGGTGGGGACCAGGCAGAAACCGACCACCACCACTGTAACACCGGCGAGCTCCGGCTCGGTCACAACCACAAGTCCAAGGATGACCCCCAGGCCCGAATGTGCTGAGCATATCACTGGCCACACTGTGGGTCACGGGTTAGTTCTGACCCTCACTGACGAATCAGTGACGATAGTACCAGGATATGAACATGTAAAAGTTATGATTAATCTCGCCAGCTTACATTTACCAGCTTAATGCTATGGTCAGGGATTATTTGTAGCCCTGGAGTGGGAGATTTTGGAGGGGAGTGGATTGGAAACACGTAAGCGACAACAGAGAGACACAGTGGAACTGACGGTTGGAGGATATGGGGCAGGAGTTTCGACTGTCAATGCCCTGACATGGCAGAGATAAGTGAAGAGGTTGAGGTTATGAAAGGACCAATGAGATCTGCAGTTAAGGACATATACCAAGTTGCCGAAACGGCTACAGACCTTAGCCAGCAAGTCAATCAGCTTGTGTGGAAGGCACTTAAAGAGTTGCAGCCATATCAGACAGCAATTAATGAGTTACGTGGTATAACAACTATACCAAGCGAGGCATTGTGTGTGATTTGCCGGGGCATAATGTTGTTCTAACCAATTTATCTGAGTCTATTACCAATGGCCATCATGAACTGACTCCAGACAGGAATGAGTCCATCATGAAAGCAGATGACCTCGAGCGAACTGACGATAACCGACAGATTCATCGATACGTCCAGAAGGGACGTCCACGCAGTCCGCACTTTCGGGCCGACTGGGAAGGACTGAAGAAGGCGGCAACGCAGACTGACCAATTCTGGAACACGGAGCAGTAGCTCATTAAGACTCACGCTGAGAAGGATGAGGAACTGTTTAAATCACAGCACGTTTTCTCTGGAGTATGGAATTGGGGACTAAATAGCAATATCCATCCATGGATACGCATTATATCGCACATTATTGACATTCCGCAGCTGTTTATATTGCTCGTCTTTTTTATTACGCTCTGTCGCCTCAGACGCCGCATTAGGGAATGGCAGAAAGACAGTCGCCCCCTCGATACAAAGGAACTGTTACAGCTCTTACTTGTTCAGCAGTCCACACCTCGGCCTGAATCCAACAAATTCAGTATGTCTATTTCATTGCCTATTCTGGGGCGAGCCAAGGGCCAAAAGGGGGGATTGAAAGAGGGGGGCCCAGCGGTGAGACCTCTTAAAACGGAATAGCTAGGATGCCAGGAGAGTAGTTTTGCACAAACTAGTTTCTTAAGAATTGAGATTAGTTGTAGGAAGTGAACAGGATAATCATTATTAACCATTAAACCTGTTTTTTAGGACATAGCGGTGGCCACAAGGCATGATGGGATTTAGGCTCGCTAACTTGCCCATGTTTTTGAGATAGTCAGCAAGTTTTTATCAGTGGCCCCCGATATCCTCTGGAAGCGAAAAGGAAGTCACTTCTGAGATCCTGTCATTCTGAAACATTCCATGGAGTAAAGAGGATGCCTGTTCAGCCATCCTGTCCCTCATGAACAATGCAGGAGGCTAAGATGGGGAAAAACAATTTCGGATTATTAGGCCTTTTGTAAACACAGCTAACAGGATGAAATTCAATCATGGGTTGATCAGATTTTATTGGATAAAGTTGAAACATGACAGCTTCAGGGACTGGAATTGGGGTGGGCTATTGATTTTGGGAAATTCTATAATTGATGTGTTTTTATCAGTGTTTAGTAGATCGATCTTGGCAAACATCCAGATCTCATCTCCGTGGACACAAACTCAAGCTTGGAAAAATAAAACCGCCTTATCCAGATTGTTGATGTGTCTGTTGCTCTCTGTTTTGAGTTGAGCCACAGGGGAGGACTCCACATGGAAGCTGACTCAATACACAGGCCTTGAAACTGGTCCTGCGACATGTGCCCTGATTGGATCAAAACGTTGTAATTATATTCCAGATAGTTCCAAATAAGTCACTAATTTGACAAATCACATCAAAAGGAAGTGGAAAATTAAAACAATCTGAGTCTAACTGTTTGGATTTGGGCTCCGGAATGGTTGGGATCCTTTGGAGTTTCAGTGGTGCAAGGCCTGGGTATGTTCTTTGCAGTTATTTTTGTGATATATCTTGTATTTCTGACAACCAAATGTATCTGTAAAAGGGTGTGAGTAAACCCTGAAGTAGCAATCCCTTTCCAGGGCATGGCAGGCTCTTTTACGGATTCCTTATTATTGATCAATCTATTCATTGGTTTATTTTAATAAGTTTAAAATAATAAAAAAAGGGGGGAGTGATAGATTACAGGTTTATTGATTTGCTGATTGCTTCATTGATTTATTTGGGAACTTTAAGAATTGATGCAGTATAATTTTTTTATTTAGTACTTAGACAGAAAATGGAATATCCACAAAGCCAAAATCATGGTTTCAGGTAGAAATATGAGAACTGGTCAAAGCTAATATTGTTTCAAAATATACCTTCATAAGGCCTTCGGAATAAATAGGTCTTTGTTCCACAATACGTTTAGCGATAAAAATGTATCAAGAGCAAGGTTAGTTCAAGCACTTTATCTATGTAGAAATAGCACACATGGCAGTTGCATGTGGACATTTAATTAATTTTATGGACATTGGTGGATTTTAAGTACTGACCAATGCCTGGATAACAAATCATGTTCCAAGTGACAGACGGTTGATTGAATAAATCAGAAAGCCTCAGCTGAGAATTAGAAACAATGAAACGAAGTAAGGGTCTAAACCTAGATAAGGATTTCCTTAAGAATGTGATCTGGGTGGCTGATTAGAGAGAAGAATTTTAGCCTTCCGAGATCCCCGAAGCATTCGTGAAAATTACTTTCAAAAAGGCCTTTTGTTGAAATGACATTTAATTTGTAAATCTGGAGTCACTATTATTTTGAAGTTTTTTGTTTTCACTCTTCGGTGTCTCAAGGACATTTCAATGTCCACACAGAAAGGTTTTTCGATTTAATGTTGTGCAAATGTACCAAGTGAATTCTTAAAGAAATCAGGAGTGCTTTAAACACCTATTCAGCCTGACTGAGTGCCTGATCTATGAGCGAGAGATGGGGGAATCTTTACTTCATAAAATGTAGGATGCGGTTTTGTGCCCCCGTTTGCCGTGGGTGTAAATGGTGACGGGGTAACAACATTTCATCAGAGCCGAAAAACGGGACTTGGGCCGGCCAGCAATCGTCCCTGCTGCCTGGCCATGGCAGGAACCCCATTTAAATACATTTAAACATCGTTTGTCCCCTTCCCGCTGTGTTGTCCACCTCCACATTCGGGTTTCCCACCTTGACAACAACACGACACATTGGAGAGGTTTACAACCAGTCTGCACCAATGTCAACCTGGCGACGAGAACCCGCCCGGTGTGCACAGGTAGGTACAGCTCCCAGGAGGGAAGGGACATTGCTCGGCTGTGCCTGGGGAGGGGTCTTCCATTGGAGAGGTCCATGGAGGGGGGGGGGTTCCCTGTATCACATGATAGGGGTTATTTGTAAATGGGGGGAATCCTTGATTAAGTTGTAGATCTGCTATGTCAGGGCTCCTTTTGAAAATGGCTCCCTGATTTCTGGAAGGCCGGCGTTGCCAGTGTGAGCCTCCCCCCCGCCCCCCCCCCCCCCCCCCCCCCCACCTCCACCCACCCCAGCATGATGGCCTGGGATCTGCCTTCTGCAGTTTTCTCAACTAAGTTTTGAAAAATATGGCGGGAAAAGTCGCCAATGGATCTGCCGGGTTACTCACCACTTTTCCAGCCCAAAGTCACACCCAGTCAAAAAATCGGAAAATTCTGCCCGTAATATCCATTTAAAATTCTGGGACCGGGATTCATTGAGGTCAGGACGGAAGGGGACAAATACATTACAGGACCAGTGACTCCCAGAACCACATCGAATACAGCTCCTCACACCCCGCTCCCTGTAAGGATTCCATCCCATTCTCCCGGTTTCTTCACCTCCGCTCCATCTGTTCGGATGATGCCACCTTCAAATACAGCGCTTCGGACATCTCTGCCTTTTTCCTCAATGAGGTTTCCCCTGTGCACGACACGGCTCTCAACTGTGTCTGACCCATTCCCCACACCCCCGCCCTCACCCCTTCCCCTCGCTCCCTCCCAGAACTATGACAGGGTCTTGCTTGTCTTAACTTTACACCCACCAGCCCCAACATTGAGAGGATCATCCTCCGCCATTTCCACCAGCTCCAGCAGGATGGCAGCAGGAGACACATCTTCCCAACACCCCTATCAGCATTCCGCAGGGACCACTCCCTCTGTGACACCCTGCTCCCTTCCTCCAGCACCCCCAAATCCTCATCCCCTTCCCACACCACCTTCCCTTGTAATCACAGAAGGTGTAACCCCTGCCCCTGTACCTGCTCCCTGTCCAAGGCCTCAAACGCTCCTCTCAGGTCCAGCAATCTTTCACTTCACCCCCTTCAATTTGGTTTGTTGTATTTGCTGCTCCCAATGTGGTCTCCTCTACACTGGAGAGACTAAATGCAGACTGGGTGACCGCTTTGCGGAACACCTTCACTCAGTCTGCAAGAATGACCCAACCTTCCTGTCTCTTGTCATTTCAGCTCAGCATCTTGCTCTCATGTCCACATGTCCGTCCTTGGCCTGTTGCAATGTTCCAGTGAAGCCCAACACAAACTGGAGAAACAGAACCTCCTCTTCCGATTGGGCAGCTTACAGCTTTCTGGACTTAACACTGAGTTCAACAACTTTGTCTGTCCCAATGTAAACCCCCCTCCCATCCCCCACAGGGCCACCTGTCACTTGTTCTTCAGTTTTGCTTTCACTGAGCACTGATCTTTGTCCGGATATGAACACATTCTGCTGTCTTATCTTTGTGCCACTATCAGCTCCTTTTATTCCGGAATGATGAAACTAACAGTCCCGTTGCCTTGTGTCCGTCACATCTTTGTCTCTGGGGGGGATTTGAAGCCTGCACGAGCCACGTGCGTGGGATCAGCGGCACGAACTGAAAATCCCGCGGGAATCGGGAAATGCGATTCCCATGGAGAGATGGCGATTCCCGACTCTCCAAGCCCCTCACCAGGGGCCTGAACCACAGTTGAATACATTTCCACCCAATTACATCTTATTAGCGGCCCCCCCACCACGTGATTCCCCCCTCAGTCAATATTCACACCTTGCTGATGGCAGGTCAATGGGCTTCCCCTTAGGTTTGGGCAGGTGAGAGGCAGTCAAGGGGATCCCTCTGGCAGCACGGGGGGGGGGGTTAGAGGAACACGGCCTTGCCCCCTGGTGGGGTGCAGTGCCACATGCAGACCCCAGTGGGAGCCCCATGAGGAGAATAGTTTGGTTTCAGTGATTTTCAAAACATGTTTCAACCATTTACGTTTTTGCAGCAAATGTGACCCTCGCTGTGTGAACTCTTCATGTTAAACCAACTTAATGTGGGCAACTTGCACTCAGTGAATCAGAAATGTCACTTATCAAAATCCACCCAGAAGGGGAGCAGCTATTGGCTCATTGTCGCTGCTTCCTCTTTAACTTCGTTACCTCCTGTGAAAAAGGAGATTAAAGCAGCTTCTGTCGGCTGGGACACTTTGTGTTTCAATGTATTTACTGGACCTGCAATAAACGGTGTGGATAAAGAGGATTGTTATTCTGTTGAGATGATCAGTAAAACTCTTTTTGCTGTGACTCTGTCACTCTGTGTTTCTGGGGGTAAGTACAAGTTTTAGTTTGGTTTGGAGAAGTTTAACTTGTTCTAAAATAACTCTCCCTGGTTTGTGCTGCGGTGTCTCTGCACCTGTAACTTGTGTGAATTCTAGAGTTAGAACATTCAAACTGGACATGAGAGTTTCAGCAGAATTTATCACCACATTGAGAATGTTCAGTGCACCTGACACAGAGTTACACAGACTGGGAACACGGGTCAGAAAACTCGGTTTTCCCATTCCTCTCTGTTACTCATTTAATGTGACAATGGGTTTGAGTGACAGTCTGGACATTAAGTGGGTGTGTTTGGGGTGGATTGAATTAATCTGTACATTAAGTGGGTGTGTTTGGGGTGGATTGAATTAATCTGTACATTAATTGTGTGTGTTTGGGGTGGATTGAATTAATCTATACATCGAGCTGAAGCACAAATGATGGTCAGGAGATCGAGAGCGTGTCCTGTTCATTTTAAAATTGTTGTTTGGAGTGTTTAATATTGGACTGAATCACCCAATCGGTCAGCTCAATGTCGCTGTCTCAATGCAGCAACACATCTGAATGATGACACAATGCTTTTCTCTCTCTCATTTCCCAGAATGTCAGCTTTAATTGAGAGCTCAACTTCCTGAAAAGGCAGCTAAAACCACCGCTTTCTGACTGAGGGACACAAGTGCCCCAAACTGAGCCAGGCTGACACATGAGCTTCACTGCTGCTGTAGAATGTCAGCCTGTGCTCTCACCAGATCTGTTTCACAGACAGAATACAGTCAGGAACATCCTCATCATCTCCCAACCTGCCGATCAAAGGGACAGGCTCTCTGCCGGGAATGGGATTGGTTAATCTTCCAGAGTTCAGTCCTGCCTTCTCAGAACAAGAAGTGCAAACCGGGCCAGAAAGGGGAAGCACCATTTTCTGCATCAAAGTGGAGCCTCACTGTCCTTGTGATATTGTGATGATCCAGGGGTGATTGCAGAGTGTGGGCCCTCCACAGTGTCCTGTAGAGATGGGGGTGGGAAAAATATATCTTCATTCACTGACAGAGGAACACACAATAAACACAGGCAGTCTCCAGAACTTGATCCGTGCCTTGTACGTCGTGGTGTTCCATAAGATCATAAGACATAGGAGCAGAATTAGGCCACTCGGCCCATCGAATCTGCTCCGCCATTCAATCATGGCTGATATTTTTCTCATCCCCATTCTCCATCCTTCTCCCCATAACCCCTGATCCCCTCATTAATCAAGAATCTATCTATCTCTGTTTTAAAGACACTCAGTGATTTGGCCTCCACAGCCTTCTGCGGCAAATAGTTCTGCAGATTCACTGCCCTCGGATGAAGAAATTCCTCCTCATCTCTGTTTTAAAGGATCATCCCTTTAGTCTGAGATGGTGTCCTCTGCTTCTAGTTTTTCCTACAAGTGGAAACATCCTCTCCACGTCCACTCTATCCAGGCCTCGCAGTATCCTGTACGTTTCAAGACAATCCCCCTCATCCTTCTAAACTTCAACAAGTCCAGACCCTGAGTCCTCAACCGTTCCTCATACAACAAGCTCTTCATTCTAGGGATCATTCTTGTGACCCACCTCTGGACCCTTTCCAAGGCCAGCACACCCTTCCTCAGATACGGGGACCAAAACTGCTGACAATACTCCAAATGGGGTCTGACCAGAGCCTTATTAAGCCTCAGAAGCACATCCCTGGTCTTGTATTCTAGCCCTTACGACATGAATGCTAACATTGCATTTGCCTTCTTAACTGCCGACTGAACCTGCACGTTAACCTTCGGAGAATCATGAACAAGGACTCACAAGTCCCTTTGTGCTTCTGATTTCCTCAGCATCGCCCCATTTAGTAAATAGTCTATGTCTCAATTTCTCCTTCCAAAGTACATAACCTCACACCTTTCCACATTGTATTCCATCTGTCACTTCTTTGCCCACTCTCCTAGCCTGTCCAAGTCCTTCTGCAGCCCCCTTGCTTCCTCAATACTACCAGTCCCTCTACAGATCTTTGTATCACCTGCAAACTGAACCACAGTGCCTTCAGTTCCTTCTTCCAGATCATTAATGTGCATTGTGAAATGTTGTGGACCCAGCACAGATCCCTGAGGCACACCACTAGTCACCGGCTGCCATCCTGAAAAAGACCCCTTTATCCCCACTCTCTGCCTTCTGCCAGTCAGCCAATCCTCTATCCATGCCAGGATCTTACCCTTCACACCATGGGCTCTTATCTTATTTAACAGTCTCCAATGTGGCACCTTGTCAAAGGCCTTCTGGAAATCTAAATAAATCACGTCCACTGGTTCTCCTTTGTCTAACTTCCTTGTTACTTCCTCAAAGAACTCTAACAGATTTGTCAGACATGACGTCCCCTTGACGAAGCCGTGCTGACTCAGTCCTATTTTATCCTGCACCCCCAAGTACTCCGCGACCTCATCGTTAATAATGCACTCTAAAATCTTACCAATGACCAAAGTCAGGCTAATTGGCCTATAATTTCCCGTCTTCTGCCTCCCTCCCTTCTTAAACAGTGGTGTTACATTAGCCACTTTCCAGACCTCTGGGACCCTTCCTGCCTCCAGTGATTCCTGAAAGATCACCACCAATGTCTCCACAATCTCCTCAGCTTCTCTTTTAGAACCCTGGTGTGAAGTCCATCCAGTCCAGGTGATTTATCCACCTTCAGACCTTTCAGTTTCCCCAGAACCTTCTCCTTAGTGATGGTCACTGCACTCACCTCTGCCCCCTGATTCTCCTGGAGCTCTGGCATCCCACTGGTGTCTTCCACCGTCAAGACTGATGTAAAGTAACTATTCAGTTCCTCTGCCATTTCTTTGTTTCCTATTATTACCTCTCCAGCCACATTTTCTAGCGGTCCAATGTCTATTTTTGCCTCTCGCCTACCTTTTATATATTGTAAAAACTCTTCCTACCTTCCGTTATATTACTAGCTAGCTTGCACTCATACTTCATCTTCTCCCCCTTATTGCTTTTTTGGTTGTCCTCTGCTTGCTTTTAAAGGCTTCCCAATCCTCTGGATTCCCACTAATCCTCGTCACTTTGTATGCTTTTAAAAAATGTTATGCTGTCCTTGACATCCCTCGTCAGCCATGGATGCCTTGTCCTCCCCTCAGCATGTTTCCTCCTCCTCGGGATGAATTTCTGTTGTGCCTCCCGAATAACCCCCAAAACTCCTGCCATTGCTGTTCCACTGTCTTCCCTGCTAGTCGCTTTTTCCAATCAACTCTGACCAGCTCCTCCCTCATGTTTTTGCGTTACCCTTATTTAATTGTAATCCGTTACATCTGATTCAGCTTCTCCCTCTCAAACTGCAGGGTTAATTCTATCATGTTGTGGCCACTGCTCCCTAAGGGTTCCTTCACCTTAAGTTCCCTAATCAAGTCTGCCTCATTGCACATCACCAAATCCAGAATTGCATGTTCCCTGGTCGGCTCTGTCACAAGCTGCTCCAAAAAAAAACACCTCTTAGACATTCCACAAATTCCTTTTTCTGGGATCCACTACCAACCTGATTTTCCCAGTCCACGCACATATTAAAGTCCCCCACGATTATTGTGACATTGGCTTTTTTACAGCCGTTTCTATCTCCTGATTTATTTTCTGCCCCACATCCTGACTCCTGCTCGGGGGTCTGTACATAACTCCCATCAGGGTCTTTGTACCTTGGCGATTCCTCAACTCTACCCACATTCTCTGCCTTCTGATTCTATATTGCTCCTAGCTATCGATTAACTTCATTCCTTACTAACAATGCAACCCCGCCCCCTTCACCCATCTGCCTGTCCTTTTGATGGGACACATATCCTTCGATATTTAGATCCCATCCCTGATCCTCTTGCAGCCACGTCTCTGTGATGCCCACAACATGGTACCGGCCAATTTCAATGTGCGCAACAAGCTTTTTTACCTTGTTCTGTCTACTGTGTGCATTTAAGTACAACACATTCAGTCCTGCATTGACCACCTCCCTTCTCACACTTGTCACCTTTTTTGCTCTGCCTGAGGGTGATGTTGTTCTCTTATTTTTGTTCACAATTTGCCCTTCAGTTATTACACCTCCTACGCTAACGCTCTGGTTCCCACTCCCCTGCCATCATAGTTCAAATCCTCTCGAGTGACACTTGCAAACCTCCCAGCCAGGATATTGATGCCGCTCCAGTTTAGATGCAACACGTCCTTCTTGTACAGGTCCCACCTGCCCCGGAAGAGATCCCAATGGTACAAAAATCTGAAATCCTTCCTCCTACACCACCAATTTAGCCATGTGTTTAGCTGCACTATCCTATTTCCAGCCTCACTGGCACCTGGCACAGGAAGTAATCCTGAGATTACAACCCTAGAGGTCCTGCTTTTTAGTTTGCTGCCTAACTCCCTGAACTCCTTCTGCAGGACCTCACCACCCTTCCTTCCTATGCCGTTAGTACCTATGTGTACTACGACCTCTGGCTGTTCACCCTCCCCCTTCAGAATGTCCTGTGTTCATTCAGAGACATCTTTGACCCTGGCACCAGGGAGGCAACACACAATCCTGGAGTCTCTTTCACGTCCACAGAAGTGCCTATCTGTGCCCCTTACTATAGAGTCCCCTATAACTAGCACTCTCCTGCACTTTGCTCTCCCCTGCTGAGCAACAGAGGCAGTTGTAGTGCCACTGTTCTGGCTGTTGTTTTGCCCTCTTAGGCTATCCCACCAACAGTATCCAAAATGGAATACCTGTTAGAGAGGGGATTCCTGTACTGACTGCCTGCCCTTTCTATTGGTCACCATTCTGTCTGCCTGCATCTTGGGTGTGACCATGTCTCTATAACTCCTATCTATGATGCTTTCTGCCACCTTCATGCTCCAAGTGCACCCACCTGCCACTCCAACCGAACCACGCAGTCTGTAAGGAGCTGTCATTGGTTACACTTGCTGCAAATGTAGTCGGCTGGAACGCTGGAAGTGTCACAGGTCTGCCACATCTCTCAGTTAGAGCACAGCACCCAGCTGAGTGACATTTATGCACTAGTTAATTAATTCAAAATAAACACTTGAAGTTGTTTTTAGAATAAGTTACAATTAACAACATGGCCCTGGCGCTCGATATTTACTGCAAAATTAAATGCTAAGTACTAATCTCTGCCCTCAGGTTTAGTTACTCCTCTACCTCATTAATCAACTAGTTTTATAGATTTTTCCAACTTTTTTTCTTCAAATTTAACAGATTCCCTACCAGCCAATCAGGTCACAGCTTTACTGTGATGTCACATCAGTTTTCCCCCCACAATTTGAAAAGGTCGTTAGATCACTTACCTTCCCAGGATGCTCTCTGGATTTCTCCCTGCAGATTAACAGTTACAAAGCCAGAAGAAAGAAAACAAAACGAAAGGGAAAAAGCACCTCCTCCCACTTTTCACCAAATTACCACACTGCTCGAAATTACCAAATTTCAATCCTCATTCGGGCTCTCTCACTCACTCAGGCTGTCTCCACGTCATGTGCGCAAAGCTTACTGAGTGTGCGCTTTATGCCTCTCTCTTATATTGAGCCCAGCGGTTGAATACAACTGAGCGGCTTGCTCGGCCATTTCAGAGTCAACCACATGTCCAACCACATGAGAAATGTCAATCTTCTCTCCAAACCCCACACCCTGAGAATGGTTTCAAAATGAATTGCAAGTCAATTACTTCCTTTTGTCTCAAGAGATTTCATGCTTGTTTGACAGATTGAAAGATTTAATTTCATTTTTATGGACCTATTATCCTGTTGGTCCATTTTTGCTGAAATGCAGAGATCAGCTTTGATAGCGGAGATTTGACTCAGTGGAAACAGCACATTAACCCCAGGCACATCTTGCTCAATAGTCCGAATCGGCACTGATTTCACAGGGCAAACTATCTCAGTTATATCCATTTTAATCAATGCAAAATTAACAGCTCATTAATTCAGATTGATTGCATAAACTGCAAGGATTGCACCGTAGAGGGAGACGGATAGATTGTATTCAGCAAGGATTCATTCTCTGAAAGTTAAAGTACCAGCAGTGTCTTAATGATAGTACTCTCTGGTCCTGACAACTACACAAACCTGTTGTGTTTGCTTGTTTCAGTGCAGACGGGAAGTTTGCTGTGACACACATGACAAAGGCTCACCTCTACTCCATGGGCAGAGTTCAGTGGGTGCCCCCAGCCATCTACAAGAGCTCCTGCAGCATTGACGTCACATTCTTCCCATTCGACCAGCAGAATTGCAAAATGAAATTTGTCTCCTGGACCCACGACAAGTCCAAGACTGATTTGAGGAGCATGGACAGGAACGTGGATCTTAGGGACTATTGGGAGAGTGGCGAGTGGGCAATAGTCAACGCTGTGGGGATTTACAACAGCAATAAGTCTGACTGTTGCTCGGAGGTGTATGTCGATATCACATACTCTTTCATTATACGGAGGCTCCCCCTCTTCTACATCATTAACCTCATCATTCCCTGTTTGCTCATCTCCTGTCTAACTGTTCTGGTCTTCTATTCACCATCGGGCTGTGGAGAGATCACACTTTGTATATCAGTGTTGCTCTCCCTCACTGTCTTCCTGCTGCTTATAACAGAGATCATCCCCTCCACCTCCCTGCTCATCCCTTTAATCGGCAAATACCTGCTCTTCACCATGATCCTCGTCACCCTCTCCATTGTCATTGATGTGTTGGGTAGGCTGGGTCGATGTGGACTGCACTTGATGCAGTGTAGCAAGAGACAGACCTCCAACACTTGATAAGATGCAACACGATTTTATTTAACATCTAAACTATTATAGGATGTTCAACTGTGGGTTGACACTATGCTGACTTGACTGGAGACCTGATATTAGCCTAACCAGGCTTAGTAGCTACCACATGGTGTTTGCACTGGCCAGCTCACAAACTCTGACTGTCTCAGAGGCTGGGTCCCGAGAGAGTGGGGAAAACTGGTGCCCTCTGGCTTTATAGTGGTCGTGTCCTGTCTGGTGATTGGCTGCTCTGTTCTGTGTGCTTACTGGTCATCCTGTGTGTCAATCACAGCCTGTCTGCACTCCATTGTATACACAGATGTATATTATGACATCTTCCCGCTTTTTTTTTGTATTGTGTGTGTTGAGATAATAAATATTAAGGTGCTTGTGCGTGTGGATGTGTATATGTGTGTGACTATATACAGAATGTGCTAAAATGACCTTATGTACACAGGAAGGTGTCGCTAGAGCAGATGTAGGGCAGATGAAATGGTAAAAAACGATATTTACAGAGGTCAAAACGATAAGGTAACACAGTTGTGCAAAAGGTCAGTCTATAAGTTTAGTCTCTGCGGCGGGCGACGAATTCTGGTTGACCGCCTCAAGGGTGGAGCAGGGGCCGCCTGCACCTGGATAGGCGAGACTGCCGCCAATGCGGTGGTCACAGGGGTCGGCAGAATTGCTGGTAGATCGGTGGCCTCGTGGTCGGGCACGTCCGGAGGAAGAATTGTGTGAGGCGGGACATCATGGTTAGGTGGCGGGCGTGGAACTCTGCGCAGCGCCCGTCTGTTGCGTTGTAGGAAGGAGCCACCAGCCATGCGGACGAGGAACGATCTCGGGGCCACTTGCTTGACCACCACAGCTGTGGTGGACCAGCCACCGTCAGGCAACTGCACACGAACACGATCAGTTGGGACCAGCTCGGGGAGATCCGTGGCATGAGCGTCGTCTGCTGATTTCTGTTGGGCCCGAGACTGCTGCATCTTTTGTGTGACCGTGAGGTGGTCAAGGTCTGGAACATGGATGTCTAGAACCGTTGTTCGCAGAGTGCGATTCATGAGCATTTGTGCGGGAGACAACCCAGTGGACAGAGGGGATGCTCTGTATGCCAGCAGCGCCAAGTTGAAGTCGGAGCCTGAGTCTGCAGCCTTGCATAGTAATCTCTTGACGATATGGACCCCTTTTTCGGCCTTCCCGTTTGACTGCGGGTAGTGGGGGCTGGAGGTTACGTGAGGTCCTGGCTCGGGTCAGTGGATATTTTGGTCTCTTTGGTAGGGTCGAAGAACGCCAGAACCGGGGCTGTGGTGAGTTTTGCCCTCAGCTCACTCCATTCGTTCTCATGAGCGGGCAGCCACTGGAATTCCGTCGACTTTTTGACAAGATGGCGGAGGGCTGTGGTGTGTGCCGCCATGTTGGGAATGAACTTCCCGAGGAAGTTGACCATCCCTAGAAAGTGGAGGACCGCCTTCTTGTCCTCTGGGTTCTTCATGGCGTTGATCGGCGAGACCTTGTCAGCATCTAGCCGCACGCCTTGCTGCGATATGCGGTCACCAAGGAATTTGATTTCTGATTGACCGAACGAGCACTTTGCTCTGTTGAGTCGGAGGCCATGCTCATGGGTTCTGTGGAATACCTGCTTGAGGCGATCGATGTGTTCTTGAGGAGTTGTAGACCAGATTATGACATTGTCAACATACACGCGCACCCCCTCAATACCCTCCATCATCTGTTCCATGATGCGGTGAAATACCTCTGAGGCAGGGATGATGCCAAAAGGCATCCGGTTGTAGCAGTAGCGACCGAGCGGGGTATTGAATGTGCACAGCTTGCGACTGGATGCCTCCAGCTCTATTTGCCAGAACCCCTTGGAGGCGTCCAGCTTCGTAAAGAGTTTGGCATGAGCCATCTCGCTGGTCAACTCTTCTCGTTTTGGTAGCGGGTAATGTTCCCTCATGATGTTGCGGTTTAAATCCTTGGGGTCGATGCAGATTCGAAGCTCCCCTGACGGCTTCTTGACGCAGACCATGGAGCTGACCCAGTCCATGGGTACTGTGACCTTTGATATGATGCCCTGGTCCTGGAGGTCCTGTAACTGCTGCTTGAGGTGGTCCTTGAGGGGTGCCGGCACCCTACATGGTGCGTGGATCACAGGGGTGGCGTTTGGCTTGAGCAGGATTTTGTATCGGTATGGGAGTGTGCCCATTCCATCGAACACGCTGTGGTACTGTGTGATGATGTCATCAATTTCAGCCTGGAAGTTCTCATCAGGTGAGGCCGTCGCCTGTGAGGATGACGTGGTGTGGACTCATTGAACCAAGTTCAGGAGTTTGCAGGCCCGAGCACCGAGCAGGGATGCTCTGTCAGGTCCCACGATCTCAAATCGCAGTGTCGCTTTAAATTACTTATTGGAAAATCACAGTTGGCATGAGCCACTGGCAGCTATGGCATTGCCATTGTAGTCAAGGAGCTGGCAGGCCGGTTGCAGCTGTATAGAACCTTAGTTAGGCCACACTTGGAGTATAGTGTTCAATTCTGGTCGCCACACTACCAGAAGGATGTGGAGGCTTTAGAGAGGGTGCAGAAGAGATTTACCAGAATGTTGCCTGGTATGGAGGGCATAAGCTATGAGGAGCGATTGAATAAACTCGGTTTGTTCTCACTGGAACGAAGGAGGTTGAGGGGCGACCTGATAGAGGTATACAAAATTATGAGGGGCATAGACAGAGTGGATAGTCAGAGGCTTTTCCCCAGGGTAGAGGGGTCAATTACTAGGGGGCATAGGTTTAAGGTGAGAGGGGCAAAGTTTAGAGTAGATGTACGAGGCAAGTTTTTTACGCAGAGGGTAGTGGGTGCCTGGAACTCACTACCGGAGGAGGTAGTGGAGGCAGGGACGATAGGGACATTTAAGGGGCATCTTGACAAATATATGAATAGGATGGGAATAGAAGGATACGGACCCAGGAAGTGTAGAAGATTGTAGTTTAGTCGGGCAGTATGGTCGGCACGGGCTTGGAGGGCCGAAGGGCCTGTTCCTGTGCTGTACATTTCTTTGTTCTTTGTTCTTTGAATGCTTGGTCTGACGCGGATGGTGTCGAGATCGGATTTGGAGATGAGGTTCGCCAATGCGCTGGTGTCCAGTTGGAACCTGATGCAAGTTTTGTTGACTGTGAGGACAGCACACCACTCATCGTCGGGATCCACGCTGAGGATCGGGAGGTGCGTCGCTGTCTTGGAGAAAGGCAGTGCATGCTTTGTAATGATGCCCACCCGGTATGGAGATTTCAGGCACGCAGCATCAGGATCAGTTGGGCTGTCGGGGTCAGAGTCTGGCATGGCCTGCTGTATTGAACAGATGCTTCTGCGCCGCGGCTGGGATCGCTGGATGCTGGGCAGTGGAGCAGATCTGCAAAGGGCTGCGTGGTGGCCAAGCTTGCCACACTGTAGACACCGTCGTGATTTTGCCGGACATTGCCGCTTTAAATGGGCGGTGCCACAATTCGGACACGTCATGACGCCAACGTCAGCACGTTCCGTGCACCATCGCGCATGCGCAGTGCGGTCGAACGACGTACGAACCTGCGCAGTCTGGTCGTCGGTCTCGCCGTCCCCTCAGTCGTGGAGCGCATGTGCAGGGGCCTGGGAAAAGCGCGCGGAATGGCCACTCTCGTCGATACTGAGGCCCTGCATTTGTGCGATGGCCTGCGCCCGTTCCACCTCGTGGGAGGTTAGCTTTGCCGTTTCTGCAGCCCTGATGTGGGAGTACCGATTGTTAGCATGTTCGTGGAGAACGCACGTTTCAATGGCGATGGTGGGGGTGAGCTGCTTGACTTTCAGGAGCTGCTGCCGAAGGGAAACGGAGTGGACCCCGAAAACGATCTGATCCAGGATCATGGAATCAGTGGTCGAGTCATCGTTACATGACTGCACGAGGATGCGGAGATGTGTCGGAAAGGATTGAAAAGGTTCATCCTTACCCTGAAGCCTCTGCTGGATAACGTACCGTTCAAAGCTCTCATTCACCTCAATGTCGCAGTGGCTGTCGAACTTCAGTGGGACTGTTTTAAATTTTGTCTTGTCTTCGCCTTCAGCGAATGTGAGGGAGTTGTAGATGTGGATGGCGTGGTCCCCGGCTGTGGAGAGGAATAGTGCGACCTTCCTGGTGTCCGATGCGGCCTCGAGGTCGGTGGCTTCTAGATAGAGTTGGAACTTTTGTTTGAAGATCTTCCAATTTGCACCGAGGTTGCCGGCGATGCGGAGCTGCGGAGGAGGGCGGATGTTTTCCACGTCACCGGATCGCTGTTTGCTGGTTAACGCTGATTCACTCAAGGTAGATCCGTCAATTTTCAGCATCACTCACTGGCACCATGATGTGTTGGGTAGGCTGGGTCGATGTGGACTGCACTTGATGCAGTGTAGCGAGAGATTGACCTCCAACACTTGATAAGATGCAACACGATTTTATTTAACATCTAAACTATTATACATGTTCATCATGTTCAACGGGCAGCACGGTAGCATTGTGGTTAGCACAATTGCTTCACAGCTCCAGGGTCCCAGGTTCGATTCCCGGCTTGGGTCACTGTCTGTGCGGAGTCTGCACATCCTCCCCGTGTGTGCGTGGGTTTCCTCCGGGTGCTCCGGTTTCCTCCCACAGTCCAAAAATGAGCAGGTTAGGTGGATTGGCCATGCTAAATTGCCTTAGTGTCCAAAATTGCCCTGAGTGTTGGATGGGGTTACTGGGTTAAAGGGATAGGGTGGAGGTGTGGACCTTGGGTAGGGTGCTCTTTCCAAGAGCCGGTGCAGACTCGATGGGCCGAATGGCCTCCTTCTGCACTGCAAATTCTATGAAATCGATGAAACTGTGGGTTGACACTATGCTGACATGACTGGAGACCTGATACTAGCCTAACCAGACTTAATAGCTGCCACATCATATTTGCACTGGCCAGCTCACGAACTCTGACTGTCTCAGAGGCTGGGTCCCGAGAGAGCGGGACAACTGCTTTATAGTGGTCGTGTCCTGTCTGGTGATTGGCTGCTCTGTTCTGTGTGCTTATTGGTCATCCTGTGTGTCAATCATTGCCTGTCTGCACTCCATTATATATGTAGATGTACATTATGACAGTCATCACCGTCTTTATCCCCAATGTTCATCATCGCTCGCCCAACACACACAGGATGCCCCGGTGCGTACGCTCCATTTATATATCCTGGTTTTTATACAGTCTGTCTTCATTTCTCAGTGAGGATATTTCACTGCCAGCGAATCTCAGGCTGCTCGAGGAGAGTGAGCCTGTGGTCAGGGAGTGAGTCAACACTCAGTGAGCAACATCCAGAACCATGCTGACATTCCCGCTCCTCCGGTCTTCCCCTTACCCACCCCTCCCCCCCGGCCCTCCCCTTATCCCCCCTCCCCCCCATACCCACCCCAACCCCCGGACCTCCCATTACCCACCCCTCCCACCGGACCCCCCCTTACCCACCCCTCCCCTCGGACCCCCCTTACCCACCCCTCCCTCCGGACCCCCCCCCTTACCCTCCCACCACCCCGGACACCCCCTTACCCACCCTCCCCGCGGACCTCCCCTTATCCCCCCTCCCCCCGGACCTCCCCTTACCCACCTCCCCCCCGGACCCCCCTTACCCACTCCTCCACCCCGGACCTCCCCTTACCCACCTCCCCCTCCCTTGACCTGCCCCTACCCACCACACCCCTCCGCACCCCTCCCCACACCACTCTCCCCACCCCTCCCCCGGATCTCCCCTTACCCACTCCTCCCCCCCGGACCTCCCCTTACCCACCCCTCCCCCCGGACCCCCCCTTACCCACCCTCCCCCCCGGACCCCGCCTTAGCCACCATCCCCCCCGTACCTCCCCTTACTCATCCCTCCCCACGTACCTCCCCTTACCCCCCCCCCCTTACCCACCCCTCCCCCCGGACCCCGCCTTACCACCCCTCCCTCCCCCCGGACCTCCCCTTACCCACCGCTCCCCCCGACCCCTCCCTTACCCACTCCTCCGGACTTCCCCTTACCCACCCCTCCCCCCCGGACCTCCCCTTACCCACCCCTCCCCACAAGACCTCCCCTTACCCACCCCTCTACCCCGGACCTCCCATTATCCACCCCTCCCCCTTCCCTTGACCTGCCCCTACCCCCCACACCCCTCCCTACCCGCCCCCATACCACTCTCCCCACCCCTCCCTCATCTCCTCCCCCTCCCACCCCTCCCCCACACACCCCGACCCATATTCTCTCCCCGCCTCCACCGCTCCCCTCGTACCCCCCTCCGCAGCCCCCTCCCAATCCTTCCCTCTGTACCCCCTCCCCCACCCCTCCCCCGCACTCTCCCCACATGGGATTCCCCCTGAAATATTTCACTGAGCCACCTTGTGTTCAGGGTTGTTTTGGGTGAGCCGGTGCCCAGGAACCCTGAGTGCAGGCAGGTTAAGGCCTGTTAGTATGAGCTACATGGAACATCAGTGCCCTCTGCTGCTACACTGCACATTCTACACCATCAACATTTCCCCCAACGCCGCAATGGCATTTTTCTCTTTGCCCTTTAATCCCTGGACGGGAGAGGAGGGGCTGAAAACAGTATCTTCAACTGGGACAGAGAAATGGAGTGGAGGAGGGGTTTGGGGAAGGGGCAATCACAGAATTGGGACAACACAGGAGGCCATTTGGCCCATTGTGTGTGTGTGCTGTCCCTCCGAATCAGCAACTCCCCCATTCCCCCACCTCCTCCCCGTCCACCCGGAATATTCTTCCTTTTCCCAGAACGGAATCATTCCCCTTTCAAAGCTTCCTGGGAAGCTGCCTCCCCCACACATCCAAGGGTCTGCATTCCAGACCCTGCCCATTCGCTGGCTGCAAAATTGCTTCCATTGCTAATTCCTTTTTTAAAAGTATGTTTGTTCAGGTTTTACCTTTCAGCCCAAAACACAACAAAATGACAACAATGACACATCGCCAAAGGCAAAGCAAAACGGCTCAACGGCCAGGAACACAGAGGGGGAGGGAGTCCCTGTTGGAACTTTCACTGTTGTCCGGGATCACAGGGACATTTACTTTTGTGGTCAGTCTGTCGTGTGGGATCTTTGCTGAAATCCAGAGAAACAATCTCCAATCTCCGGGTCTCACTCACCCTCCTCTGTGTGGAACAGCCCCTCCCCCCTCCCTCTGTGTCCCCGAGGGTCCCTGTCTGACTCCGGGAGGGGAAGGGGCACCTGGAGGGAGACCCAGGGCGAGGGGCTCGGTGCCCCTCTCGGAGCCACTGTGAAAACTCCCCCATGGCTACTGCGATGGACTGCCCGGGGGGGGAGGGAGGGAGGGAGGGGGGAGAGTGAGGGAGGGTAGAGGGAGGGAGGGGGAGAGTGAGGGAGGGTAGAGGGAGGGAGGGGGAGAGTGAGGGAGGGTAGAGGGAGGGAGGGGAGAGTGAGGGAGGGATGGAGAGTGAGAGGGTGGAGGGAGGGAGAGAGTGAGAGGGTGGGTGGAGGGAGGGGGAGAGTGAGGGAGGGAGAGAGTGAGAGGGTGGAGGGAGGGAGGGGGAGAGTGAGGTAGGGTGGAGGGAGGAGGGGGAGAGTGAGGGAGAGGGACAGAGTGAGGAGGAGGGAGAGAGTGAGTGAGGGTAGAGAGTAAGGGAGGGAGAGGGTGGAAGGGAGAGTGAGGAAGGGGAAACTGAGGGAGAGAGAGAGTGAGGGAGGGGGGAGAGTGTGGGAGTGGCAGAGTGTGAGAGGGAGTGTGGGAGGATTGAGTGAGGAAGGGGTAGCGTGTGGGAGGGGGCCAGTGAGGGATGGGGCGAGTGAGGAAAGGACATAGTGAGGGAGAGAATGAGGGAGGGAGAGAGGGGGGAGAGTGAGGGAGGGGGGAGAGTGAGGAGTGAGAGAGGGAGAGAGGGGGAGAGTGAGGAAAGGACAGAGTGAGGGGAAGAGAGTGAGGGGGAGTGTGGGAGGGAAGCGTGAGGGAGGCAGTGAGGGAAGCGGAGAGTGAGCGAGGGGGAGAGTGAGGGAGGAAGAGAGGGAGGGAGTGTGGAGAGTGAGGGTGGGAGAGAGTGAGGGGGGGAAGTGAGGAAGGAGGGGGAGTGAGGGAGGGAGAGAGTGAGGGTGAAGGGAGAGAGTGAGGGAGGGAGAGAGGGGAGAGTGAGGGAGGGGAGAGTGAGGGAGAGAGTGATGGAGGGAGTGTGGGAGGGAAGAGTGAGGGAGGCAGTGAGGGAAGCGGAGATTGAGGGGGGAGAGTGAGGGAGAGTGTGAGGGAGGGAGTGTGGGAGGGAAAAGTGAGGGAGGCAGTGAGGGAAGCAGAGAGTGAGCGAGGGGAGAGTGAGGGAGGGAGAGAGGGAGGGAGTGTTGGAAGGAGAGAGGGGGAGAGAGTGAGGGAGGGGGGAGAGTGAGGGAGGGTGGAGAGTGAGGGTGGGAGAGAGTGAGGGGGGGAAAGTGAGGAAGGAGGGGGAGTGAGGGAGGGAGAGAGTGAGGGAGAACGGAGAGAATGAGGGAGGGGGAGAGGGGGGAGAGTGAGGGAGGGGGAGAGTGAGGAAAGGACAGAGTGAGGGAGAGAGTGAGGGAGGGAGAGAGGGGGCGAGTGAGGGAGAGGGAGAGTGAGGGAGAGAGTGAGGGGGGAGTGTGGGAGGGAAGCGTGAGGAGGCAGTGAGGAAGCGGAGAGTGAGGGAGGGGAGAGTGAGGGGAGGGAGTGTTGGAGGGGAGAGTGATGGAGGAGCAGAGGTGAGCGAAGGAGTGAGGAAGGGAGGGGGTGAGTGAGGGAGGAGGAGAGTGTGGGAGTGGCAGAGTCTGAGAGGGAGTGTGGGAGGGATTCAGTGAGGGAGGGGTAGCATGTGGGAGGGGACCAGTGAGGGATGGGGAGAATGAGGGAGGGAGTGTGGGAGGGGAGAGTGAGTGAGGAAGTGTGGGATGGGCAGAGTGAGGGAGGAGTGTGGGATGGGGAGAGTGACGGAGGGAGTGTGGGAGGGGGAGAGTGAGGGAGGGCAGAGTGAGGGAGGAAGTGTGGGAGGGCAGGGTGAAGGAGGGAGTGTTGGATGGGCAGAGTGAGGGAGGGAGTGTGGGAGGGGAAAGTGAGGGAAGGGTGTGTGGGAGGGACAGAGTGAGTGTGGGAGGGGAGAGCGAGGGAGGGAGCGTGGGAGGGGCAGAGTGAGGAGGGGAGTGTGGAAGGGGAGAGTGAGGGAGGGAGTGTGGGAGGGGCAGAGTGAGGGAGGGAGTGTGGGAGGGGTAGAGTGAGGGAGGGAGTGTGGGAGGGGAGAGTGAGGGAGGGAGTGTGGGAGGGGAGAATGAGGGTGGGAGTGTGGGAGGGGCAGATGGAGGGAGGGAGGGTGGAGGGAGGGAGGGGGAGAGTGAGGGAGGGAGGGTGGAGGGAGGGAGGGGGAGAGTGAGGGAGGGAGGGCGGAGGGAGGGGGAGGAGAGTGAGGAAAGAGGGAGTGAGGGAGGGAGAGTGGAGTGAGGGGGAGAGTGAGGGAAGAGGGAGTGAGAGAGGGGTGACAGAGTGAGGGAGTGAGGGTGGAGGGAGGGAGGGGCGAGAGTGAGCGAAATGCCGGTTCTGGGAGCTGGAAGATATGATGAACATTCTGAGCAGCAACGTTTACTGAACGGAACAAGTCTGATCCCCATCAGCTCACACATCCCTCACTCCCTCTTCCCTCACTCTCCCCCTCCCTCCCTCCACCCTCCCCTCCCCACTCTCTCCCATTCTCCACCCACCCTCCCTCACTCCCTCTTCCCTCACTCCCTCTTCCCTGAGGGTCACTCAGCAGCTCGAACCAACCCTTGACAGTGACGTGCCTAGCTGCTACATCAACCAAGTAAGTCTCCAGTCAACGCACGCTACGAGATAGGCGCTCCTAGCTACCAGTCCATACCAGCTTTGAAGCCTGCAGACTCAGAATCGAACAAAAGGCCATTTGTTCCCCTGACCTGGTGGGCCAGTTCCAAAGCTAAGTATAGGCCTATAGTGTTAGAGATAGTCTAGTAAGTAGAGTTTATGCATGAGTAGTGATTGACTGTGTATAATAAATGTGTTTTGATTTGAAACTTACTAACTGGTGTATTGAATTATTGATCAGTACTTGAACTAGTACATCGTGGTGGTATCATAAAGATACCTGGTGACTCGAGAGCAAAGGTTATAAAACAGAGCAAATTAAGTAAAGACACAACGAGCAACATTTACTGCTGTGTCTGAGCCAAATTAAGAACCAACCAAAAGTTAGCAACATTTAGTGGCGACATCTGACGGGACCCGACTTAGAGGTGGCCTAACCACTCCGGGGGAACCCAAAATTTGAATTAAGAATCCAATTGGGAACAGAAACAGTCACAAGTGTTCAAGCAGTTCTGATCAATCCTCATAATTCGGAAGCGTGTTAATGCATGCGTAACTAACAGGGCTATAAGGTAAAATTGATAGATTTTTGTTGCGAAAAACTGTCGGGAGTTTGTATTCCAGAAAGTAGCGAACGCCATACCCGTGTTTACAGCACCGCCTTAGTACCCCCGTTCCAAATTTTAAAAGAGCATTCAGATAGGAAAAATGGCAATGAAGGCAATGGAACGCCTCATGAACCCTCAAGAATTTGTGGTCGCAGCAACCAGCAGCAGAGTAGGACAATGTCCCGTTTGGGAAGAAGAGATCAGGAAATATCTCAAAGGGAAAGGATGGCCCCTTTGGAGTGAATTCTGTGATAATGAGGAAACAGGTCCCGGGAGTATAGGATATACTTGGTGGGAGAACCTGAGCGAAATCCATAAGAAGAGCGTAGGGAAAGCTCGCAAGCCGATGGCAATCGTGTCCTGTCTGGCACAATTGCGAGGCACAGAGGAGGTCGTTCGGACGCTCTGCAAGAGATAGAAGAGAGACATAAAATGAGCAAGGTCGATGTTAGTGAGATCGAGAGAGAGAACATTGAATTAAGAAGGAAGTTGGCAGCAAAGGACGGAAAGGTGGATGATGCCAAGTGGGCACACCAGTCTTGTCTAGTGCATCTGAGCAGCTTCCAAACCCAATATGAAAAGGCCTATCAGGACATGCAACATGCAGTCCTGGTAAGAGAAGAGACAGAGAAACAGGAAGAGGCATTGCAAAGGCAGTGCAGCGATTTAAAAGCAGCATCAAGAGCACTCCATGCTGCCACCACGGAGCACAGACAAAGCTCAGTGGGTCATTCAAAATGCAGGAAGCAGATTGCGGAACTGCAGACTTTGCTTTCAGTACAAAATGGGTTTCAGAGAACCTTTGGATCCCAATTAGATGAGGAAGATGGCCCCTGATTGGCAGGAATTAAACAAAACCGCGCATAGGTATGTTCAGGGAACGTTGTGCGCAAGGAAAGCCCCACAAGAGAAAAGCACCCCAACCCCCCACACAACAGAATAGTCAGGCACCCATGAATCCAGTAACCACCCACCGCACAGTCACATCGGAAGGAGACGCGGAATTCCTTTACACCACCTCCTTAACGGTGACCCAATTATGGACATGTGCGAAAAGATCACACGATTCCTGCCCACCTCAGACCCCCACCACTTCTTTGCGAGAGTGAAGCAGCAGGCGACCATGTACGGCCTGGATGAGCGTGAGCAAGTGAAGCTCACAGTTTTAAGCTTAGACCCTTCGGTTGTAGCAGCCCTTCCTGACCCACAGAGTGTAGGAGGAAGCACCTTGCAGAGATGCACACGGCAATCCTAGACCAGATCGGCTATAACAGAGGTGACCCAGTAGAAGGCCTGAATAAGTGCAGCAGAAGAAAACAGAACACCCCCACAGCGTTTTGCTGGACGCCTGTGCATCCATTTTACAGCCGTTTTTCGGAAACTTAGACCGTGCCCATTTGTCCCCAGACAACGTGACCAAATGGACCCGCACCCTTATCTCCCATGCCACAGAGGCAGGACTAAAAGCTTTGTACTAATTATGACCCCTCAGAAGAAACGCACAACGAAAAGTGTGTTTTAAAAAGGTTGTCCCGCCCTGGGAGCAATCTGTCCACAACAAACCGCAATTAGGAAACCCGAAGAACAGCAGGCAGAGGCAGATATTCAAGCAGTTAAAGCGCACCAGAACCCCGCATGGGTGAACGAAGGCATGAACAGCCCCCCACAGAAACAACAGGAGTGTTACAACTGTGGACAATTAGGTCACTTTGCACGAGAGTGCAATGCCCCACGAAAGCCACAGAGAGCCCAGCAGGCAGGCACTCTGAATAAGAACAGGACAAAGCCCATACATAGTGTGTGCACCCGTTCAGACCAGACAGGCATGAACGGAACTGACTGACGGTGTTCAGGCTTCCCCACTTGGGTCTGTGACACCCTTTGGGTTAGGTCCGGCCGGACCAGTAGTTGCAGCGAAAATATGGGGACAGCCCATCAAACTTCTCTGGGACACAGGAGGGTCCTGCACCACAATTAATTCCTCCACAATGTTCCAAAAAGACACGTAGCCCACTACAGCCACAATCACCCTCAGCGGCTTCACAGGCCACTCACAACAGGGACACATCACAGCCCCTGTACCCATTCAAATTGCAATATTACAAGACACCGCATAATTTTTGTCGATCTGCCCCCACACAGCAGAACACATTTTGGGCATTGATTTCATGGACTCCCACAACCTGTCCTTTGACCCAGTAAATCAATGTGTCTGGAAAATGATGAAGTCAGCAAGCGCCCCCGCAACGCTCACAGTAGGTGAGTATGCAAACAAGATTAGCGCAGTTGGCGAATTTTGGTTTGACCCGACCACGATTAGCACAGACAACAGGTTAGGGCAGTTCTCCAAAAGAACAGGACCGCATTTGCAAGCCATAAACATGACTGTGGCAGGATGGCTGGTCCGGTTCAAATAACAGGACCTGACCCTAGACCCCAGAAGCAATCCAGATTTCTCCAAGAGGCAGAGGGAGAAATCTCAAAGGTTACTGACAGCTTATTATAGCAGTGCGTACTTAGATCGGTAGCCTCTACTAATAATGCCCCGATTTGGCCAGTGAGAAAGCCCAATGGATCATGGCGACTGACCATCGATTACCGGGAACTCAACAAAGTCACCCCCGCAGCAGCCCCCATGGTAGCCACAAGTCCCGAGACCATGCTCAAACTGGGACTCAACTCACGATATTTTACGATTTTGGACATCAGTAACGGATTCTGGTCCATTCCATTGGCAAAAGCGTGCCAATACAAATTTGCCTTCACTTTTAAAGGTCAGCAGTACACGTGGACATGCCTTCCACAAGGATTCCACAACTCCCCCTCCATTTTCCACCGACAGCTGGCAAATGGTTTATCAAAATTTTCTCGCCCCGAATGTCTGGTCCAGTATGTAGACGACCTCTTACTGCAGACAGACACCAAGGCAGAACACATCGAGCTTCTGTCCGAACTCCTGGAACTCCAACAGCAAATTGGATGCAAAGTAAACCCCCAAAAAGCCCACATTTTGGAAAACAAAGTGGTATATTTGGGAACGATTATCACGCATTGTAAACGCGAGATCGAGCATAAAAGAATTGACTTGATTGTCAAATTGCCCCTTCCCCAGAATGTTTCAGCCCTCCGGTCGTTTTTAGGACTGGTTGGCTACTGCCGAAACCATATTGACGGTTTCACCACCAAAGCAGCACCCCTCTCGGAACTCCTAAAGAAAGGAGCCCCTTGGGAATGGCTTCCAGAGCACACGGAGGCTGTAGATGTTTTAAAGCCCACAGTCATTGCAGCCCCCGTACTACAGGTTCCAGACCCGCTTTCCCCCATATGCAAGAGATAGCTAGCACAGATCGTACCCTTTCGGCCGTGCTCCTCCAGGAACGGCACAAACAGTTAAGACCCGTGGCTTATGCCTCCAGAGTTTTAGATCCTGTGGAGCAGGGATTTTTGACCTGTGAAAGGCACCTGCTCGCAGCTTTCTGGGCAGTGCAATACTTTTCATACATCACCGGACTAAATCCCATCACAATTCTCACGGAACACACCCCCACCCAACTTTTACTAGACAGACGACTTAAGGACGGTACAGTAAGCCAGATCAGAGCAGCCAGATGGACCCTTCTTTGGCAGGGACGGGACATCACTGTTAAAATTACCAAAACCCACACTTTCCTAGCCGGCAACCTTCAGTACCCAGGCACCCCCCACGAATGTGAAATCATCACACCGCACCACAACACAGGCCCCTTTATCGCGAAACCACCCCCCCCCCAAAAGGATAGGTAGTTCACCCCAGAGCCCCCAGCACACAGACACGTGTGCACCCTTGAGAGCATATGTGGATGGTTCTTCCACCATATTAAACGGGAAGCGCATTACAGGATGCAGCATCTATGTTGAGGACGGGCAGGGATGTGCCCTAGAAGAGATCTCGTTAAAACTAACAGGACACTTAGGCGCGCGGGCGGCAGAACTAGCAGCCATTGCGTACATCATAGATCACCCAGATTCATTCCCCAGCCCAGCAGACATGTACTCGGACAGCCTCTCTGTCTGTAACAGCCTCACAGAATTCCTACCCCTGTGGAAAGCAAGAGGATTTGTTTCCGCGGACGGAAAACCCCTCCCTTCAGCCCCATTTTTGGACCCCCCCTCCCCCCGCCCCGAAAGAGCCCCAGTGAATGCAGTTCAGGTCTCATAGACCAACATCGAAGATTTAGAGCAGGCCCAGAAGCAAGATGGTAATCTCAGGGAGATTCTAAAAGGAAAATTTCCAGCCCCATACGATAGGTTTAAAAATGCACTGACCACACATCACGGTGTGATCCTAAAAGACATCCTTTATGTGGTTCCTGAACAGGACAGGAATCAGCTTATCTGTTTGTTCCATGACAGTCATGGGCAATAGGGAATTGACCCCACTACAGCCCACCTCAGGCAGCTCTGTTGGTGGCCGAATTTAAAGGAAGACGTCACGCACTATGTGGAATATTGCCTTATCTGTGCCCAAAACAACCCGGACAGATATGCAAAGAAAGCTCAGCTTAGCCACACCCGCCCCGTTAATGGCCCCTGGACTAACCTCCAGATTGATTTTATAGGACCATTGCCCCCTTCCAGGAATGGTTACAAGTATGTCTTAGTCATTATAGACACGTTTACAAAATGGGTGGAAGCATTCCCATCTAGAACAAACACGGCAAAGACTACCGCAAAGATGTTAACCCACCACATCTTTACGAGATGGGGACTCCCCCGCAGCATTGAATCCGACCAAGGTTCCCATTTTATGGGACGTGTCATGAAGAACGTCCTCACGATATTTGGCATTACCCAAAAATTCCACATCGCATACAACCCCCAGTCAAATGGTATCGTGGAGCGAATGAATCGGACCCGAAAAGCAACACTCAGGAAAATGGTCCAACAGAACAGCACCACTTGGGATTCAGTCCTCCCTTTTGCACTAATGTTTTTGCGTAACACTGTTTCGACATCCACAGGATACACCCCACACACGCTCATGACCGGACGCCCCATGAAAGGCACAGAATTTTTATTAGGACTTGACTTGACCAGCCCCGAAGTGACGGCTCTCACACACGAGAACGCAGTGAAACAATTGGTTGAAAATGTAGAAACGGCTCAGCCAGCAGCCGCAGTAAGATTAGGCACCAGGAAGAAACAGAGCAAGGCATGTTTCGACAAGACAGTGCCTGCGACTGAGTTTGATGTAGGACAGCAGGTCATGCTCTCCATTTACAACCCAGGCACGTTCCTGTCACCTAAGTATTCGGGTCCGTACTCCATTGCGGACAAAGTGAGCCACTCTGTTTATAAGATTAAGTACCCCAACGGGAAGACCGCGTGGTTTCATATTAACCAGCTCAAGGCATATGGCTCGCAGTCTACCCACGCACACCACGTCATGCTCGACGCAGCAGACCATGCCCTGCCCACAACCAACGTATCCCTACCCTCCCCCAACATGTCCACCCCATCCACGGACTCGACCTCGACTCCACCCCCGAACTCTAGACTCCGCCCCGGAATGCCCACAGACTGCAGCAGCAGCGACAGTGACTGTGACACAGACGATAGCCACAGCACGCCTCCCTACTAACCCCACACCCAGTGAATCTGAACACGATTCGAGTGATCCCTTCCTGATCAAATTCCTGATCAAATTCCTTAACAAACCTCACCAAAGACCACCGCCCTACGAAGACGACTGTCCCCACAGAATTAGACACCACTTTTTGGCACTGTGACAATTCGTACAGGCTCGCCCGAAATGACGAGATGGACCCTAAGTCACATCGCAGCTTTAGCAACCCTCATCCATTCAGGAGTATGGCATCCGGGAGAAGATAATGACATTGAGTCTGACTCCCAAAACGAGAACCCCTTTGCGACCCTGTTCGCAACTGATAATTGAGGTGTCCAGATGATGTTTTAAAAAGGAACCGCTTGGGAGAAACGGTGTCCTTTTTAATGGAATCTGCAGCATGTTTGTTCAATGTTTGTTCGTTAATGTTATCGTTATGTGTAGTTTGTCCCAGACAATAGTTCAGAGGAACAAGTCTGTTGACAGACAATTGGTAAAGGTACAAGTGTGTCCCAGACAATAGTTCAGCGGAACTAGTCTGTCGGCAGACAACAATCATAACTACTCTCCTGATTCGAAGGTAATCACGAGAGACAGCCCCCACATTCTTACCCGTTCTTGCCGGTTGCTCAGGCAGCGGAGAAATGGCATTGGTCTCCGCCCTGCCTGAGGACCCCCCTCTGGTCAGCTACTCTCGGGTAGAGCACATACAGCATTGATCACCGTCCTACCCGGGGATTCCATCCAAATCTTACCCGCCGCGGCCCATACGCACCTCATTCTGGCTTGATTACGTTCAAAATTCTTTTGTTTGGTTTAGCAACCCTTAGGATTGCTTCCCTATGCTATTTACATCCTCAAACACTGGGGTGGTAAATCACACAGGCTGCGAGACGGCTCGCAGTACGGCAGTATTTTCTCAGATATCTCGTCCAAATATTCGGTTTAAAAAAAAAATGATGGAGTCACACATGGTGACAAATTATAAAGGGAAATTGGCACTGAAAAGACAGACATGCTAACGTACAAGATATTAAACAAGATGGTAACAGAGACTATGCTTGATCCCCAGAATTCCAGAAGCTCCAGGAAAAGAGGAGACAAAAAGAGAAGAGACAAAAAGGAAGAGAAGAAAGGAAAAGAAGAGAACAATGAAGACGGCATACGTGTTTTTCGTTATAATGTATATTCAATTACATGCGGACGCGAACCCCCTGACCCCAACCCCACCGGCCGTCAATGATTCACTTCCCCATAGCACCCAGAGCCCAGTGACAAGTAACAACACACCATCATGGTGTGATAGGTTTATAACATGGTACTCCCTTTCATACGTAATTGAATCCCTTTTAGCATTGGCGATATTCTGCAGCATCGTGCAGACTATCCGCATGAGAAAATGGCGAAGGAGAGCCTACCGCTCTCACACCCCGGTATACAGAATAAGATCCCCTATTTTCGGTTTTCACCAGGCCCCCGAACCCCTGGATCTACAATAAAGGACATTCGTTTGCGTCATTTGTGAATAAAGAAAGATTGTGCAACTCTGTGCTTGACCTCCAAGCCAGAGGAAAATGTGAATGCTGCTATTATTTTTGTATTGTTAGGAAGTTAGTATGATTGGATGTTCAAGTGAGTGTAGTTTATGAAAGATAATTAGAGGTACCGTTTTTTTTATGTTGTACTGCATGCCCTGTTGTGACATAGTGCCACTTAGAATTGTCAGTTAAAATTTTCTTACATAGTTATGGTCAGTGGAGAGTCCATGGAAGAGTGCTCGCTGGGTCAGGGAGTGAAGATGACGCAGTTATGTGATCCTTCACACTTAGCATTGGGGATCACAAGGAGGGTGTGTAGCCACCTGGGTTGGCCACTTCCCGACTTTAAAATGGTGACCCGCAAAGACTACAGGGTAATTCAGTCAACACAGGCACAACAAGCAGGTGCAAAGTTTCCTGTGTATCAGAAGTTACAGAAACCCAGACAGCACTGAAACTAACAGCCATCTGCATATTAATGAGCGATCCCCAGGAACAATTGGAAACAGTTAGAATAAACAAGGTCAAGCCAGACTCCTCGGCGCCAGCAGGAGCCAAGACAAAGGAAGGCCAACGGACACCTAGGGACTGCCCAGCGATAAGGGAACTGCTCCAGTATTGGAGGAATCGATCCAAGTGATTGTTACGTAGTCCAATCACTTGGAACCAGGTACGGGGTCCGCCCAAAGGGACAGGAAGCCCCTGGGGACTATAAAATAGAGTCCCCAAGTTCAATTCGTCCTTCTAGGCAGGGTCACTCAGCAGCTCGAACCAACCCTTGACAGTGACCTGCCTAGCTGCCGCACCAACCAAGTAAGTCTCCAGTCAACACACGCTACGAGATAGGCGCTCCTAGCTACCAATCCATACCAGCTTTGAAGCCTGCAGACTCAGAATCGAACAAAAGGCCATTTGTTCCCCTGACCTGGTGGGCCAGTTCCAAAGCTAAGTATAGGCCTATAGTGTTAGAGATAGTCTAGGAAATAGAGTTTATGCATGAGTAGTGATTGACTGTGTATAATAAATGTGTTTTGATTTGAAACTTACTAACTGGTGTATTGAATTATTGATCAGTACTTGAACCTGAACCTCGTGGTGGTATCATAAAGTTACCTGGCGACTCGAGAGCAAAGGATATAAAACAGAGCAAATTAAGTAAAGACACAACGAGCAACATTTACTGCTGTGTCTGAGCCAAATTAAGAACCAACCAAAAGTTAGTAACAGTGAGAATGAGTGTGTGTGTGTCTCTGAGTGTTTGTGAGGCACTCTGTGTATTTCTGGGGGGATGTGATTGGATTGGATTTGTTTATGTCATGTGTACCGAGGTAAAGTGCAAAGTATTTTTCTGCAAGCAGCTCAACAGATCATTCAGTACATGGGAAGAAAAGGGAATAAAAGAAAATATATAATAGGGCAACACAAGGTATACAATGGAAATACATAAGCACCGGCATCAGATGAAGCGTACAGGGTGCAGTGTTAATGAGGTCAGTCCATAAGAGGGTCATTTAGGAGTCTGGTAACAGCGGGGAATGTATTGTGCACGTGTTTTTCCCTGTGGTGTGTGCTTCTGTGAGTGTGTGTGTTTTCCTGAGTATATGCGTCGCTATGTATTTCTGTGAGCGTATGTGCACGTGTTATTCTCTGTAGTGTGTGTTCCTGTGAGGGAGTGTGTGTGTGTGTTTCTGTGAGTGTGTGTGTGTGTGTGTTTGTCTGAGTGTGTGTACATGTGTTTCTATGTGTGTGTGTGTGTATGAGTGTGTGTGTGTTTCTGAGTGTGTGTGTTTGTGAATGTTTGTGTGTGTCGAATGATCACCATGAAACCATTGTTGATCATTTTGAAAATCCATCTGGTTCACTTATTCGTGAAGGAAATCTGCCACCTTTTCCCGGTCTGGCCTGCATGTGACTCCAGGCCCCACAGCAATGTGGTTGACTCTGAAACACCCTCTGAAATGGCCGAGCGAGGCACTAAGTCCCAGAGTAACTATAGACGGGGAATAAATGCTGGACCCAGCCAGTGACACCAACATCCCAGGGAAGACACCAACATCCCAGGGAAGCGGGGGCTGCTGCTGGGTGAGTATTTAAGTTTCAAGTAACTTACCTTACAGGAGCATCTCTTGGAGTTTCAGCGGGAGTGGAGTGCGGGGGCTGCTGCTGGGTGAGTATTTAAGTAAACACTTACCTGGTCCCGTTTCTGTTCCTCTTTGCTGCTGTTGTATTGTTTTTAAATTTTATATTTTTTAAGGCGGGAACAGGAAGTTCGACCCGCGGACTTCTGGGAAGTCCCTCACCAATAAATTCTGGTGGAGAGGAAATCCGAGACACTACACGTGTAGTGTCTCCTCCTCTAACCTAATAATAAAACCCACTGGTGTGAGGTAAGTACCATATTGTATGATTATTATTATTATTTTTAAAAAAAATTTAGTTGTTAGTCAGATCTTGGTTGAAAGTTAGAGGGATGGCAGGGAAGGGAGTGCAATGTTCCTCCTGCAGGATGTTTGAGGTGAGGGATGCCGTTAGTGTCCCTGCTGATTTTACCTGCAGGAAGTGCTGCCATCTCCAGCTCCTCCAAGACCGAGTTAGGGAACTGGAGCTGGAGTTGGAAGAACTTTGGATCATTCGGGAGGCAGAGGGGGTCATAGATAGCAGCTTCAGGGAATTAGTTACACCAAAGATTGGAGATAGATGGATAACTGTAAGAGGGACTGGGAAGAAGCCGTCAGTGCAGGGATCCCCTGCGGTCGTTCCCCTGAGAAAAAAGTACACAGCTTTGGATACTTGTGGGGGGGGGACTTACCAGGGGTAAGCCATGGGGTACGGGCCCCTGGCACGGAGTCTGTCCCTGTTGCTCAGAAGGGAAGGGGGGAGAGGAGCAGAGCATTAGTAATTGGGGACTCGATAGTCAGGGGCACAGATAGGAGATTTTGTGGGAGCGTGAGAGACTCACGTTTGGTATGTTGCCTCCCAGGTGCAAGGGTACGTGATGTCTCGGATCGTGTTTTCCGGGTCCTTAAGGGGGAGGGGGAGCAGCCCGAAGTCGTGGTCCACATTGGCACTAACGACATAGGTAGGAAAGGGGACAAGGATGTCAGGCAGGCTTTCAGGGAGCAAGGATGGAAGCTCAGAACGAGAACAAACAGAGTTGTTATCTCTGGGTTGTTGCCCGTGCCACGTGATAATGAGATGAGGAATAGGGAGAGAGAGCAATTAAACACGTGGCTACAGGGATGGTGCAGGCGGGAGGGATTCAGATTTCTGGATAACTGGGGCTCTTTCTGGGGAAGGTGGGACCTCTACAGACAGGATGGTCTACATCTGAACCTGAGGGGCACAAATATCCTGGGGGGGGGATTTGTTAGTGCTCTCTGGGGGGGTTTAAACTAATGCAGCAAGGGCATGGGAACCTGGATTGTAGTTTTAGGGTACGGGAGAATGAGAGTTTAGAGGTCAGGAGCACAGATTTGACGTCGCAGGAGGGGGCCAGTGTGCAGGTAGGTTGTTTGAAGTGTGTCTACTTCAATGCCAGGAGTATACGAAATAAGGTAGGGGAACTGGCAGCATGGGTTGGTACCTGGGACTTCGATGTTGTGGCCATTTCGGAGACATGGATAGAGCAGGGACAGGAATGGATGTTGCAGGTTCCGGGGTTTAGGTGTTTTAGTAAGCTCAGAGAAGGAGGCAAAAGAGGGGAGGTGTGGCGCTGCTAGTCAAGAGCAGTATTACGGTGGCGGAGAGGATGCTAGATGGGGACTCATCTTCCGAGGTAGTATGGGCTGAGGTTAGAAACAGGTAAGGAGAGGTCACCCTGTTGGGAGTTTTCTATAGGCCTCCAAATAGTTCTAGGGATGTAGAG
Organism: Scyliorhinus torazame; assembly: GCF_047496885.1. Classification (NCBI taxonomy): domain Eukaryota; kingdom Metazoa; phylum Chordata; class Chondrichthyes; order Carcharhiniformes; family Scyliorhinidae; genus Scyliorhinus; species Scyliorhinus torazame. Next base: position 409,795,071 of record NC_092707.1, on the reverse strand, counting down.
GAAAGGATGTCGAGGATGATCCTGGATAAGAGCGAAAGTAACAGGGTAGTTATTATGGGAGACTTTAACTTTCCAAATATTGACTGGAAAAGAGATAGTTCGAGTACATTAGATGGGTCATTTTTTGAACAGTGTGTGCAGGAGGGTTTCCTGACACAATATGTTGACAGGCCAACAAGAGGCGAGGCCACACTGGATTTGGTTTTGGGTAATGAACCTGGCCAGGTGTTGCATTTGGAGGTAGGAGAGCACTTTGGGGACAGTGACCACAATTCGGTGACCTTTACGCTAGTGATGGAAAGGGATAAGTATACACCGCAGGGCAAGAGTTATAGCTGGGGGAAGGGCAATTATGATGCCATTAGACGTGACTTGGGGGGGATAGGTTGGAGAAGTAGACTGCAAGTGTTGGGCACACTGGATAAGTGGAGCTTGTTCAAGGATCAGCTACTGCGTGTTCTTGATAAGTACGTACCGGTCAGGCAGGGAGGAAGGCTTAGTGCGAGGGAACCGTGGTTTACCAAAGAAGCGGAATCTCTTGTTAAGAGGAAGAAGGAGGCCTATGTGAAGATGAGGTGTGAAGTTTCGGTTGGGGCGATGGATAGTTACAAGGTAGCGAGGCATGATCTAAAGAGAGAGCTAAGACGAGCAAGGAGGGGACATGAGAAGTATTTGACAGGTAGGATCAAGGAAAACCCAAAAGTTTTCTATAGGTATGTCAGGAATAGGCGAATGACTAGGGTAAGAGTAGGACCAGTCAAGGACAGGGATGGGAAGTTGTGTGTGGAGTCTGAAGAGATAGGCGAGATACCAAATGAATACTTTTCGTCAGTATTCACTCAGGAAAAAGATAATGTTGTGGAGGAGAATGCTGAGACCCAGGCTATTAGAATAGATGGCATTGAGGTACGTAGGGAAGAGGTGTTGGCAATTCTGGACAGGCTGAAAATAGATAAGTCCCCGGGGCCTGATGGGATTTATCCTAGGATTCTCTGGGAGGCCAGGGAAGAGATTGCTGGACCTTTGGCTTTGATTTTTATATCATCATTAGCTACAGGAATAGTGCCAGAGGACTGGAGGATAGCAAATATGGTCCCGTTGTTCAAAAAGGGGAGCAGAGACAACCCCGGCAACTATAGACCGGTGAGCCTCATGTCTGTAGTGGGTAAAGTCTTGGAGGGGATTATAAGAGACAAGATTTATAATCATCTAGATAGGAATGATATGATCAGGGATAGTCAGCATGGCTTTGTAAAGGGTAGGTCATGCCTCACAAACCTTATCGAGTTCTTTGTGAAGGTGACTGAACAGGTAGACGAGGGTAGAGCAGTTGATGTGGTGTATCTGGATTTCAGTAAAGCGTTTGATAAGGTTCCCCACAGTAGACTATTGCAGAAAATACGGAGGCTGGGGATTGAGGGTGATTTAGAGATGTGGATCAGAAATTGGCTAGCTGAAAGAAGACAGAGGGTGGTGGTTGATGGGAAATGTTCAGAATGGAGTTCAGTTACAAGTGGAGTACCACAAGGATCTGTTCTGGGGCCGTTGCTGTTTGTCATTTTTATCAATGACTTAGAGGAAGGCGCAGAAGGGTGGGTGAGTAAATTTGCAGACGATACTAAAGTCGGTGGTGTTGTCGATAGTGTGGAAGGATGTAGCAGGTTACAGATGGATATAGATAAGCTGCAGAGCTGGGCTGAGATGTGGCAAATGGAGTTTAATGTAGAGAAGTGTGAGGTGATTCAGTTCTTGGAAGTGTGGATGAGCAGAGGGATCCAGGTGTCCATGTGCATAGATCCCTGAAAGTTGCCACCCAGGTTGATAGGATTGTGAAGAAGGCCTATGGAGTGTTGGCCTTTATTGGCAGAGGGATTGAGTTCCGGAGTCAGGAGGTCATGTTGCAGCTGTACAAAACTCTGGTACGGCCGCATTTGGAGTATTGCGTACAGTTCTGGTCGCCGCATCATAGGAAGGTCGTAGAGTCTTTGGAGCGGGTGCAGAGGAGATTTACCAGGATGTTGCCTGGTATGGAGGGAAAATCTTATGAGGAAAGGCTGATGGACTTGAGGTTGTTTTCGTTGGAGAGAAGAAGGTTTCGAGGAGACTTAATAGAGGCATACCAAATGATCAGGGGGTTAGATAGGGTGGACGGTGAGAGCCTTCTCCCGCGGATGGATATGGCTGGCACGAGGGGACATAGCTTTAAACTGAGAGGTAATAGATATAGGACAGAGGTCAGAGGTAGGTTCTTTACGCAAAGAGTGGTGAGGCCGTGGAATGCCCTACCTGCAACAGTAGTGAACTCGCCAACATTGAGGGCATTTAAAAGTTTATTGGATAAGCATAAGGATGATAATGGCATAGTGTAGGTTAGATGGCTTTTGTTTCGGTGCAACATCATGGGCTGAAGGGCATGTACTGCGCTGTATCGTTCTATGTTCTTTGTTCCATGTTCTAAAAACATTCTATGCAGCGTTGCTGTTTTTGGTCCATTTTGAGTGAATGTTTCACCGTTTATCCAGAAAGTGACAGAAATCAGCTGCTTTTCCCAAATCCATGATATGTCTTACAGAAACATACCATTGAGATCACAGTATATGGACAGAGTACGTGGCTGGCTTGTCTAACAGAAAATAGAGAGGTTTTAGTGAGCAGAATCTAGTCACACGGGTAGAATGAAATATTGTTTGAAATCTTTTATTATCCTGAAATTAGAATTTCTTACCATGTACATGGCGTTGGAATCTCCCAGCTGACATCTCAGAATACTGCAATAAATTGGAAGCTATTGTCTAAAATATTGATATTGTCAGTTGAAGAATTCACTGGCATGACTGTTCCAGCGTCAGCTATCACCTCAGTAATTTTCACATTTTGCTTAAATCATTCTTCGAAAAATAATCAGTGTAATGATATGCATAGTATAGGGAGTGTAAAGGGTTAACAAGATGATGTTCATGTATCTCAACCCTAGGTGGCACCACAGTGTAGTCATATAAATATAATGTGGCTCCTGGGATTCTGGGAGAAGGTGTTAGTGAAAGGTTGAGATCGGGTGTTCATTGTGTGAGAGATAAGACAATGTAGTTAGATATTCTAGATTTCTGTAGCAAATATTAAATACTGTTATTTCCTTATCTATCACTTAGAAAGGTGTGCGAATCATTTTGAAGTAGTGTAAATAAACTAGCTTTGTTTGTAATACACAGCTTGATGTTCTTTGTCAGCACTACGACTTCAAACCATTTTGAGAGACTCACAGGGAACATCACAGTCAGAGCAAATCAATCAAAGTTTATGTTAAAAAACACAAGATCAAGGACAATCCTGAACTTGATGAAACACAGTCCTGTCACTGGGAACATGTCAAAACGCAGCTGAGAAAGAAGGGTGCTCACATCTGCAGATAAAACCCAGTCAGCAGAGAGAGGGAGGAGCAGACTGGGAGCAGATTTCACTTTCCCAGTCTGTGACCCACACCACAACAGGAAACGTCAGTCACTTCAAATGTGTCAGAACTGTGGATGTGACGGATTAGATTGGAGACCTTTGCAAACCACCTCATACAGGTGAAGAAATTCAACACATTGTGAGACATGGGGTTCGGGGCCTTTGTTTTTCATGAACCCGTTTGTCAAAACCTTCACAGGTTATGTTTCGTAAAACCAAAAAGTCTCGTTATTGTAATCTCCAAACTGAGCCAGGCGTTGCGGCAATCTGGGTGGGAGCAACATGTGGATGGAGTCCAGGTTCTATCACAGTGCTTCTCAGCAAAGTTGTGAAGACTGGTTTTATGAAGTGAAATGATTGGAAATAAACACCCACGTAGCAGCCAATTAAATGTGGAGTTAGAAACACAGGATCCTTCACATGAGAGAAAGTAACATCCTCAAAAACCAACTGAACTCAGCGAGTGAGTCCAACTTTCTCAAAATCTGCAGCCGTGTTCTGACCATCAGCTGCTCCCGGGGCTGCTGGGAAATGAATTATAAACTCGCACCAACATCAGCCACAATATTCATCACATTTATCAGCTGACAACATTTCTGTCCTCACCAATTACTTTCCTTTTATAATGGGGTGGGGGACGCACTGACACAGCGATGAGTCATTGCTGAGGCCCAGGCTCATTGGTTTCAAATTCCACCATGGCTTCCGTTGAGATTTAAATTCAAGTTTTTAATTAATACAGACTCTGGAATATAAAGCTATTCTCCTCAGTGGTGACCCTGAAACCATCTGTGACTGTTGTAAAATCCATCTGATTCTCTGATGTCCTTTAGGGAAGGAAGTCTGCCGTCCTTACCTAGTCTGGCCGACATGTGACTGCAGTGTGGTGAATGTAGGAATTTCAGACATGTTGTACTGTGGGTATTTGGTGCAATAAGGGTTAGTGTGTGTGACTGCTGCAGTCATGTTTTTATAAATCCTGGTTTTGGAGCCATGGGTGCAATTAAAGCATCATAAAAACCTTGGGCTAATGGATTTTTGTTTGGATTAAGGAGATTCCCTGTGGAGGTAATTATATTTTAGCTTGGTAAAATAATGTCATTTCTGGGAGGAGCCAAGATATCAGGCATTTTGCGGAGCAGCAGAGTTCAGTTGAGTTTCAGATGGAGATGTGAGCAGGCAGCAAGCATCTCAGTTCAGTTCAAAGATTTATGTCTGTGACTAGATGAGCACTTTCTTTCCAAGCAGTTCAGAAGAGTGTAATCAGAAGGTGAGCTAAAACAAGCTGAAGTATCTTCTGAAGAAATACAGCCAGACTTTCTGCATGGTTCTGACAGGTTTCAGATCTTGTCTTCAAATGATCGCTCTTCTTCAAAGAACATCTCTGTGAAGCAGGTATTCTTGAGGGCTAACTGTATTTAACAGTGGAATGAGAGCTGAGATGGGATTTTTAATTGTTTGAGTGAGAACAAAGATAGCAGTTAAGGGTTACTGTATTCACTGTATTGATTAGCATTGTTTACGTGGAGATTGTCAGATATTTCCTGGTGTGATGTAAAATATAATTTAATACTCTGTAAGTAATCAAGTTTGTTTCATACACCATATCCCTATTTTTCCCCAAATCACTCCTGGAGTGAGGTGTCATTTCATCACAGTTTTACCAAATTAAAATAAAATATTGGGGTTTCTGTTGCATATCTCATCCACTGTTTTCGTCTGGCCAGGATTGTAACATCAGATCCTCAGCAATGGGGTTGACTGTTAATTGCTCGCTAGGGAAATTAGGGATTGGCAATAAATGCTGCTCTTGCCAACAATGCCCACATCCCATAAACAAACAAAACAAACTATACACAATAACCGAGAGAAACGGAATTATTCTGTCAAAATTACGGGATTGTTATTTCCGAAGCAGTATGAATCCGATGAGCAAACTAAGTCCTGCAAATCCCGAAAGAGTTCCCACAATGATCCAGACAAGCTTCATCTTCTCAGCGTCAGCCGTGTCTGTGAAAGGAAATCACATGTTTACGGTTAAAGGACGGGGAATGGATTTGATTCTCGTCAGTCGGTGACATTTGAAATGGTAAAGTAGAGAAATGAAAGCAGGTGGAATTCAAACTGAGCAGATATTTCTATCTGCTGGACACCTGGAATAACAATGTCAGTTTAAACACAGATCAATTTGATTTATTGATAATGCGGCAGGCCAATCTTATATCGCACTCTGACCACTTGCTGGCCATTCTGGCTGACTTGGTAACAGTGCAGCAAAGTCCCACAGATGGAAAGAAAACCACCAACAGATCCCCAGTGGGTTCCGTTCTGTATCCTCCTCCGTCCACACCAACATTACACTGTAGGGGAGTGACTTTTGGATAGGTGGTGTGTATTGTGTGGCCGATACCACTAATGTGACCAGGCGATCCGTATAAACAAGATGAAGTTTGTTTTTAAACATGGAGGAGTTGAGTTGAGGAAAGGCAGAGCAATGGGGACTGAGGTGAAGGTAAAGTTCTCTATATTGGAAGAGGAAATGTCAATGACACATCAGTTAGCAAGATGGAGTTTGTCTAAAAGATTGTGATTGCAAAATTAACAAGGAAGAATTTAGAGAGTTTTAGATTAATGGAACACCCTCCAAAGAGAATTAACCCATTCAAAAAAGTGCCTTAAATGTGTGAGTGGGATTGGGACTAAAGTTCAGAGTAATTGTGTTGATTCAGGTCATTGCCAATGTTGGCTGTGATGGGCAGCGTGCCAGGCTGAAAGGGAGCTAATGGGATGGGTTTTGTTTAGTTTATTCCCTCGAGTTACTGACTGGGGTGAACTCTCCTGCTCTTCTTAAGCTACTGTCATGTGGCCTCCTGCATCTCCCAGAGAGAGTGGACCAGGGCTTGGTTTAAAGTCTCGTCTGATCATCCTCTGATAGAATTGTTCCGAATTCTCAATCATTTTGCTGAAGCAAATTGAGACAAACTATTCCGACTTGTGATATTCATTCTTCAACACGACAAAGAAGATATTATCGGGCCATTATCACATTGCTATTTAGGGAGCTTGCTGTGCACAAATTGGCCGATACATTTCCTACATTTAAATAGGGCCCAAGCTTTACAAAGGGTTTAATTGGTTGTAAAGCACTTTGGGACAACTGGAGATGTCAGTAAAGGTCATTATGGCCTGGATTTTATGGATGGTGAGAGTACCTTGCTCATCATTCGGAGAGTCGGCGGGGACGACTCGACAGCATTGCTGCCATTTCCTGCTCAAATTAACTCGGGTCCGCATTTGGAAAGAAGTCCCAGTCCCTCCATGCACAGCGCTACAGTGGCTGTAAGAGGTACTGCAGCACTGTGCCTGAGACAATGTTCCAGGAACTGCATTGATGGTAAGTGGCAGTGTTCCCAGAAAGGGACAGTCCAGTGGCGATTTTGGAGTTTTTAAATTTAAACCTCAAAGATTTATTGAGAAGAAAAGAAAATTTAACCACACACAATTACAATTACACAGTTAAAATTGATTTCACAATATGTTCCCCCAAAAGACTCCCTAATTGATCAGACTCATAAATAAAATTCTTCCAGGCAATACTCCCTAATATATGTTTAACTATCAAAATCCAGTTAATATTAACCAAGGCACAACTGCTGTAACCTGACTAAATGTATCCCACATGATCTCTCAAACCACGTTTCACTCAAATGTGAAAATTAAAGACCTTCAGAAACTGCCTGACACCAGATTGCCGAGCCTGGTGCTCTATTCGGGACACTCTCACACATCCTTCTTTATACAATAACACAATGCTCCTTAAGGAATCTCGAAAAATTAACACCTGTTCTCACACCACTTTGCGACATTGGTTTTGCATATATCCACTCCGCATCTCAGGATAATCACTCCCCCCGCATTGGGCGGTGGGGCCGGGGGGGCGGGGGGTGGGAGACGCGGGGGACGGGGACCACATTGCCACATTTTATGATCACATCACAAATGGTCAAATTTGAGTCATGGATGTAGGAAAAAGGAAATTTGGATGCTGAATCCTCAATTTAAGAAAAGGTTTCTTGGTTTCAGGATGAATCCTGACATCCTGACTGGTGGAGGTGGAGGAAAACAGGAAGGGACATTTGTTCCCAGTAACCGGAAATGTGGGACACAGTGACCTCATATATCATTGAATTATCTCATGGGGGGGTCACTCTGTGAGATGCTCCTCCCACCCCGAGCAAATTCTGGCCTATTAAGTCGATGAATCAAGGTGGACACTAGGCATTGTTCACTCTAACTCACTCTGTATGGGCATTGTGGGCAATTCCCTTTGTCAGAGCAGAGCAGCAGGAGTAGGCCATTCAGCCCCTCTAGCCCTCTGCGTTATTCAACTGGGCTATGGCTGAGTGTTGACCTCAACACCATTTTCCCTCATTATCCCCATAACCCTCAATATCATTGGCACCTAGAAATCCATCAATCAGTGTGTCCTGCACTAGATTATGTGCTCGAGTCTGTGAAGTTGGATAATGTAACTTGTCCTTACTTATTACAGTGAGCTGGGTTCCATTCCAATCGATATCTCCCCTCACTTCACAATAGTAGATGGCAGCGTCACTGGGCTGAATGTTGCTGATTGTCAGAATGAAGCTGTTACTGGACATGTTTCGAGAAGACTGGAAACGCTCGGAGAAGCCAGGACCCCATCGTGTGTTGTTCAGTATCTCATCTGTTAAAATCCACTCGATGTAAGCTGGTTGTTGTCGGTACCAATGAACATCAGCGTATCTCACAGAGGCGTTATACAGGGTGCACTGTAACCGTGCACTCTGACCCTGTCTGATAGATTCTGGAGCAGGAGACTGGATAACCACTGGGGCATCTGCACCTTTGGAGAAACAATATTCATAACTTAAAAGAGTATCTGGATTTACAAAGTAGCTCTGGTAGTTAAACATAGAATCGTTGGTGCCTCACGGCGCCGAGGTCCCAGGTGCGATCCCAGCTTTGGGTCACTGTCCGTGTGGAGTTTGTACATTCTCCCCGTGTCTGCGTGGGTTTCACCCCCACAACCCAAAGATGTGCAGGGTAGGTGGATTGGCCACGCCAAATTGGCCCTTAATTGGAAAAAATGAATTGGGTACTTGAAATTGTAAAAAAAAACACAGAGTCACTGAAGTGGAGAAAGAGGCCATTCAGCCCATCCAGTCTGCACCAACCCTCTGGAAGAGCACCCTTCCTCGGCCACTCCCCCACCATCCAAACAAAATCCTTAAATTGGCACCAATACCCATTTGAAGACCGCATTCCACCACCAGCATCAGGAGGGGGTCTCCCCATTTGGATAAAAACTAACCCACTTCGTGTTTCTAATGGTGACCTGGGGGAGTTCCTCATTGTCAAGTACTGGTTGCCATGACATCAGGAAGGGGGAGGGGGGCCTGTGTAGAGCTACCACCATGTCCAGGTTGCTAACCCCTCTTCCCACAATCTCAACCTATGACCCCAAACCCTCCCACAATCACCTTTGGTCCGAATCCCTCAGCCTGACCTTGTTGTGGGCCACTGGTTTGACTGGTGTTTGCAATGTGCAGCTGCCTGTCTCAGGCACCATGGTCATGTGGAAGGCCCACTGATGTCTATGTATGTGCCTGATCCTTCACAAAGGAAGCAACATGGGCCTCTCCCTGGACCTCAGACCAGTGAGTGAGAGACCCCATCACCTGTATCAAGAAGCGGGCTTTGTGTCCAAAAAAGTGTGAACATTTGAGACTTCTGAGAACCACAAGACAGAACATGTGGTGAAGATTAATGAGAATCATGGAAACTGTACTTACTGGTTACATTCAGCTGTGACCCATCCCCACTGATATGTCCCCACACGGAGCAGTAATAGACGGCAGTGTCATTGGGCTGCACGTTGCTGATTGTCAGGATGAAGCTGTTGGAGCTGATGTGTCTGGCAGGCAGGAAACGCTCAGAGAAACCCGAATCCCGGTCTACATAATTCTTTGTATCAAGTGCTAAAATCCTCTCCCTCTCTTTCCCTGGCAGCTCCCGGTACCAATAAACGTTTGTGTATCTCACTGCGGCGTTCTGCATGGAGCAGTGGAACCGTGCAGTCTGACCCTCTGGGACACGTTCCACACTCGGAGACTGGATAAGGACTGGAGGTTTCTCACCTTTAAGAGAAAAATATCAACAATTTATAAACAGGTGCTGAGGTTGCAGTCTGGGCTGATTCTCCGCTTCCCCAGCCGCGTGTTTCTCGGTGGCGCGCTGTTCCCAGGCAGCGCGATTCTGCCTTCCCGCTTGTCAATGGGATTTCCCATTGAAGCCACGCCACAGGGAAAGCCCCGGGCGAGGGGGCACTGCCGGCGGCAATCGCCACGGCCAGAGAATTGCAGCCTTTCTTTCTGCTTTTAGTAGAAGTGCCACCCTCCGATCAGAGACTCGGGGGTCCTCGATCACAGGGTCAGACCCATTATTGACCTGTCAATCCCTCCATGCTCACATAATCCAATGGAGCTTCCCAAAAAGAAATGATGTGGGGGTGTTGCTGCCTCTCCAGCCACCCGCTGAGTTCCCATCACCTCCACAAGATTCCACCCATTGTCCCGGCCGCACTGAAGCCGCCAGTTAATGTGTTCCTCACTCACATTCAAAGTCTGGGGCAACTATTTTGTGGCCCTTGTCCTATTAGCTGAAGGAGTTGCTCAATTCAAGAACAAACCTTTGTTTCTTTAGTCCACATTCCAGCAATTCTCATTGATGATTGGAAAGTGAGCATTGAGCTGCTCAATAGTTTAATAAATCATTGTCGATGCCACCAATCTGTGTGGCCAGGACTGCAGGGAACAAAGCTCAGGAAGAATTCCCACCTCCGGGAGGGGAGGGCAAAGACAGCAAGCTGGAAAATCTCACACACCTGATGGCCCACACCCTGTGATTCTAAAAGAGATCGCTGCAGATTTAGAGAATGCACTCGTTACAAATTTCCCAAATTCCTTCATTTTAGGATCAATCCACGGGGACATCGGCCGGTATTCTGCGCTCGAGGCCGCTGAGATCGGGAAACCCGCTGGGATCGGCGCCGGGCGACAGACCCGTTCCCATTCTCTACCCGCCCCCCCGGTGCTCTGCTACCCCCCTACCCCGGTGCTGTGCTCCCCCCCCCCCCCCCCCCTGCAACCTGATTCAAGTTCTGGGCGGTCAACTCAATCTATGTGTAATAACATTATTTGGAATAAAAGTAATAAAGCATAGACATTACTCACTGGTTACATTCAGACGGGTTCCTTTCCCAAAGATTTTCCCCCAAATCCCACAGATATAGACAGCGGAGTCACCGAGCTTCACATCTCTGACTGTCAGAATGTAGCTGTTACCGGGAACATCTCTGGAAGGCTGAAACCGATCATACAGACCTGTCGCCCGGAAAACTTCGCCATTTATATCATGACTCAAAATCCATTCCTTACTTTGTGAGCGGTACCAATGTAAAGTGTATTTATCCACAGTGTGCCCTACATGCTTGCTCTGTAAGTCACACAGAAACGTCACTGTTCCACCCTCAGCCACTTTCACAACTTGAGGGGATTGGATAAGAACCGTCCCTGTCACATGACCTGTGAACAGAAAATAACTGAAGATCAGAACAAATAAGAAAATACAAAATAGAAGCTGAAACACAAGTTATTATAAAATCCCGTGTAGATCAGGAATTAATATTGTGCATTGTCATCAGTAACTTGTAGCCCAGTTGCTTTATCCACACCCTGAACTTCACTGTCTCACATCGCACTGTACTGACCAATAATGTCAGCCCAGCATTTTGTGCTCAAAGCCTCGCGTCTCAAGTGGGATTTGAACTGAGCCAAGATGGACACAGTGGGGAGGATTTGAGGGATAGAACGATGTGTTGGAGGTGGGTCAGATTGACCAAATGTGTGCTGGTGTTGTGAATGGCTGCCTGCAGGCCTTAGAGCCAGGAACAGAATGTATTCAGCCAGGAGCAGTGCAGTTTCCTCTGTTAAGCGTGGTCCAAGTTTAAATTATTGATATAAATGGTAAACAAGAGTCATCCCAGCACAGAACATTGTCGAGCTCCAATTCCCATCATGTCTCATTCATTTGTTTATTACCTTATCAAAGGAAATCTAAATATATAACATCTACAAGTTTACCTATGTCTATTCTCTTAGTTAGCTCTTCAAAGAATTCTGTTCAGTGGCATGGTAACACAGAGGTTAGCACTACTGCCTCACAGCACCAGGGACCCAGGTTCAATTTTGGCCTCGGGTGACTGTCTGTATGGAGTTTGCATCATCTCCCCGTGTCTGTTTGGTTTCCTCCGGGTGCTCCGGTTTCCTCCCACAGTATAAAGATATACAGGTTAGATAGATTGACCATGGAAAATTGCCCCTTAGTGTTCGGTTACGGGGATAGGGTGGGGGCCTGACCCTGTGTCATGTGCTCTTTCAGAGGGTCGGTGCAGGCTGGATGGGCTGAATGGCCTCCTTCTGCACTGTGGGGATTCTCTGAGTCTATGAATTGATTTGGTCAAGAATGACACGTCCATTTCAAGTCCTTGTTGACTATTCATTCTTCTGTTTGTTTTTTAGAGTCTAGATTATTTTAGTCGGAATTCCATTATGTTTCATAAAACTTATGTGAAACCAACTTGTCTATAATTCCCAGGACATGTTATATTTCCTTTCTTAAGTGCAACATTTCTCTTAATTTTATTTTAATTGAGATTTCTAATCACATTGTTGGATGTCATTTCCTGTCTGACTTCACTCTCTTTCCTGGCTTCTTGTGGTTTCGCATCAAGGATCCTATCAGAAGCTGAGAAAGATAAAATCCAAAAGTCTATGAAAACTGATAAAATAATCATCTCCCATTGGGCACGCTGGGTAAACTGATCTCCTGACCCAACGATCGTCCAACAATCAAACTGGATCTCGAGAATTTCTGACCCCTTTGAGTTCCCAACGCCCCCTGCAGCCTGCGGCAACGTTACTGGATTCAGGAGCCTCAACGCAAGGGGCATGGTTCAGACCCTCTGGTGGGCAGAACATTCCAAGGTGGCTTTCTGAGATTGTCAACTCTGCTGAGGCACCGAGTGGGACCTCTTCACATCCCCCTCAACATCACCACAGGATTCCCATTGGGAAGCTCGGATCACTCACACTAATTAGATCAGGAAACATGCTCACAAAATTCCTGACTGAAGCATTGACACAGAAAAATGCCTGGAGTTGTGTCAGAGTCACTTCAGCCTTCAGCATCTGTACATTAAACATCCTCCTCAGTGTGCTGACCCCCTCAGCTATCCCTACACCTCCCATTCCCATTCACACAGACAGCAGTAAATAGGGGCACACAAGTTTGGGGGAAAGGCTTCAAGGGGGTGACTGTTCCTATGAGACGGATCAGGCTCCTCACGGACATGAAAGGGGTCTGAAGGATTTTGGGATGATAATTCAGGAGCAGTTTATGAATGGTGGATTTGAGGAAGAAATCCGCTGGCAAATTAATTCCCTCCATTTAACATTCTAGGATGGAAAATAATCCAATGAAAATCATCACGCAAATCAGGAGAAATGGGAATTAAAGAATTAACGAGGTTTTGTTAATTTTTGAATTAAATTTAGAGTACCCAAGGAGCAATTTGGAATGGACAATCCACCTACCCTGCAAATCTTTGAGTTGTGGGGGTGAAACCCACGCAGACACGGGGAGAATGAGCAAACTCCACACAGACAGTGACCCGGGGCCAGGTTTTAACCCAGGTCCTCAGCTCCCTAGGCAGCAGTGCTAACCACTGTGCCACCGTGCCGTCCAACGATGTTTTAAACATGAAGAGTGAGACAATTGTGTCTGTGGATTGCCGGCCGCTGGAGTTTCAGAGTGGGATCACTGAGCTGGGGGCTCAGTGTTGTCTCTGACCCTGTATTTTCCCATTGAACCATGAGAACCCCAAACTATCCCAACTCTTAAACAGGAAAATCTGACTAAAAATTCACATCACCCCCAATAACCAGAAAATCAACTCAAAAACATAACGATGTGCAAGCAGCCCCAGGTTACTTACCCACCGCCATACAGAGGGTGAGAGTCAGAACAGAGAGAGCTGGGCAAAACATTCCAAACAAAGTCCTTTTGCAAACACACAATTCTTGTTTCTTTCACACACTCTTCTATTCGATGTTGCTGTGAAAGATTGCGGGATGTCTCAACATTACTTCCTATTTTTACTTCTAGAGGTGTGACAGCACGGTAACATTGAGGTTATGACTGCTGCCTCACAGCGCCAGTCACCCGGGTTAGCAATGCTATCTCACAGTGCCAAGGACCCGGGTCAGCTGCTATCTCACAGTGCCAAGGACCCGGGTCAGGACTGCTGTCTCACAGTGCCATGGACCCGGGTCAGCACGGCTGTCTCACAGTGCCTGGGACCCGGGTCAGCACGGCTGTCTCACAGCGCCAGGGACACAAGTTCAATTCCAGTCTTGGGTGACTGTGTGGAATTTGTACATTCTCCCCGTGTCTGCGTGGGTTTCCTCCGGGTGCTCCGGTTTAATTCCACAGAGAAAAGATGCACAGGTTAGGTGGATTGGTCATGCTGAATTGTCCCTTAGTGTCCAAGGCTATGCAGTTTTGGTGGATTGGCCATGCTAAATTATCTCTCAGTGTCTAAAGATGTGCAGGTTAGGTGGATTGGCCATGCTAAATTGCCCGTACTATTCAAAAGCTTACATGGTGACATGGGGATAGATGTTGGGCGGCACGGTAGCACAGTGGTTAGCACTGTTGCTTCACAGCTCCAGGGTCCCACGTTCGATTCCCGGCTTGGGTCACTGACTGTGCGGAGTCTGCACGTTTTCCCAGTGTCTGCGTGGGTTTCCTCCAGGTGCTCCGGTTTCCTCCCACAAGCCGCGAAAACGTGTTGTTGGTGAATTGGACATTCTGAATTCTCCCTCTGTGTACCCGGACAGGTGCCGGAATGTGGCGACTAGTGTTAACGTAAACCTACTTGGGACAATAAAGATTATTAAAAAACAAAATTAAGTGTGGAGGAGTGGGCCTTGGCGGGGGGCTCGTTCACAGGGTCAGTATAGACTCAATGGGCCCAATGGCCTCCTCCTGCACTGTCGGGAATGTTTCTGTGATTCTCTGATTCATTCCCATGGGACAGATTGGGTCACTGAGGGACATTCAAGTGGTTTTGGGGATGATAATTCAGGAGCCCCAGCAGCAGACTTCAGCAAGGTTCACCCTGCGTCTCCACAGATAGTCGGAGAGCTCGTCAGTACTGACCAGTGGAAATGGCTCCATTTTATTCTATGGACAATGGTCTCCATACCCTCACTCTGATGGTGTTTTTTAAAAATAAATTTCGAGAACCCAATTCATTTTTTCCAATAAAGGGGCAATTTTGTGTGGCCAATCCACCTACCCTGCACATCTTTGGGTTGTGGGAGTGAAACCCACGCAAACACAGGGAGAATGTGCAAACTCCAGAGCCGGGATCGAACCTGGGACCTCGGCAACGTGCTAACCACTGCGCCACCGTGCTGCCCTCCTGATTCCAGGGATGGCAGGACTGACGTATGAGGAGAGATTGATTAGGTTAGGATTGTTTTCGCTGGAGTTCAGACGAATGAGGGGGGATCTCATAGAGACTTATAAAATTCTATTCATCTAATTCTAGTCGCCGTAAATGCCATCTTATTGATCGAGATCGGAACTCCTCTGAACCTTGAATGAATATTTGAATGGAACCTCTGCCCCTCCCACCCTTTCCTCAGTCTCGTCTGATCCCTAATTGGCAAATATGTCTCCTGCAAGAAGACTACTTCTGCGCGGAGAGTCCGCAAATGAGTAAACACCCGAGACCTTTTAACCCGACCATTACCCCCTCACCTTCCCTTTCTGTGGTCCACCTTGAACTTGAACACAAGGAAGTGCGTGACAATGAGCTACCTGTGAACCACTGACCCGAGAATACAGGAAGAATGAATAGAATTGTACATTTGCAAAAGGACATTGTTTGGAATGTTTTGCCCAGCTCTCTCAGCTCTGACTCTCACCCTCTGTATGGCGGTGGGTAAGTAACCTGGGGCTGCTTGCACATCGTTATGTTTTTGAGTTGATTTTCTGGATATTGGGGGTGATGTGTATTTTTAGTCAGATTTTCCTGTTTAAGAGTTGGGATAGTTTGGGGTTCTCATGGTTCAATGGGAAAATACAGTGTCAGAGACAACACTGAGCCCCCAGTCCAGTGATCCCGCTCTGAAACACAAGCGGGCGGCAATCCACAGATACAATTGTCTCAGTCTTCATGTTCAAAACATCACATTGTCCCGGTTCAGTGACGAGGAACAGTTATTGAAAAGAGTTATTGGAAGACTGATGCCACCTGTGGGATCACTCCCCACAGTGAGGTCAACACCATCAGGGTGAGGGACAGCACGGTATCACAGTGGGTTAGCACTGTTGCCTGACGGCGCCAAGGACCCGGGTTCGATCCCGACTCTGGGTCACTGTCCGTGTGGAGTTTGTACATTCTCCCTGTGTTTGTGTGGGCTTTAAAAGTTTATTTGAAAAAAACTCCCTGGAATCAGTCTGGTAAACCTTTACTGCTCACCCTCGAGAGCAAGAACATCCTTCCTCAGAAAAGGAGGCCAAAACTACACACAATATTTAATAAATGTTTCATTAAAGTTTTCCAATGAACGTTTTACATTACAAAAATAGGAATACAGATAGTAATAAACAATAACAAGAAACATATCCCAAAGTTTACAGTGAAACTACTGACACAACAGAATTAAAAAAAAACAGAACAAGGTGGGTTTTGTCTCCAGGCCCAACTCACATTGTATCAACAGTACCCCCACCTGAACCCCCCGCCCCTCCCCCCCAGGATGCTGCTGCTGCTGACACTTACGGCTCCCCTCGAAAGTCAAGGAAAGGTTGCCACCGCCGGGAGAACCCCATCAAGGACCCTCTCAAGGTGAACTTTATTCGCTCCAGACTGAGGAACCCCGCCATATCGCTAACCCAGGTCTCCACACCCGGGGGATTCGAGTCCCTCCACATTAGCAAGATCCGTCACCGGGCTACCAGGGAGGCAAAGGCCAGTACCTCGGCCTCTTTCGCTTCCTGCACTCCCGGATCCTCCGACACCCCAAATATCGCTACTGTTGGACTCGCCTTCACCCGAGTGTTCAAAATCCTGGACATCACCCTCGCAAACCCCTGCCAGAGTTCTTTAAGTGCCGGGCATGCCCAAAACATATGGGCATGGTTCGCCGGACTCCCTGCACATCTCGAGCAACTGTCCTCCATCCCAAAAAACTTACTCATTCTTCCCGCCTTTATATGCGCCCGATGCACCACCTTAAACTGGAATAATCCGAGCCTGGTACATGATGAGGAGGAGTTCACCCTGCTCAGCGCGCCGTCCCACAGACCCTCATCCAGCCCCTCACCCAGCTCCTCCTCCCACTTGCTCTTCAAATCCTCCTCTGAGGCTTCCTCCACCTCCTGCAGCTCCTGATATATGTCCGACACCTTCCCCTCCCCTACCCAGATGCCAGACACCACCCTGTCCTGGATCCTACGAGGGGGTAGCAGCGGAAATGTCCCCACCTGTTTTCTAAGAAAGTCTTGAACCTGGAGGTACCTGAACGCATTCCCCGGGGGCAGGCCGAACTTCTCCTCCAGCACCTGCATGCTAGGGAAAGTCCCATCTATAAACAGGTCCCCCATCCTCCTAATACCTGCCCTATATCAGCCTTGGTATCCCCCATCCAACCTACCCAGAGCAAAACTGTGGTTATTCCGTATCGGGGTACACACCGAGGCCCCCTCCTCTCCCCTGTGTCTCCTCCACTGCTCCCAGATCCTCATTGCTGCCGTCACCACCGGACTAGTGGTGTATCGCGCTGGCGAGAACGGCAGCGGAACCGTAACATGTGCCCCTAGACTGGTGCCTCTACACGACACCACCTCCAACCGCCCCCACGTCGCCCCCTCTTCCATCATCCATTTCCTGATCAAGGCCACATTGGCCGTCCAGTTATAACTGCAGAAGTTTGGCAGAGCCAGTCCACCCACCCACCCCCACCTCCCCCCCGCCCCCCCCCCCCCCCGCCCCGGCTACGCTCCAAGAATACCCTTGTGACTCGCAGGGTTTTATTCACCCACACAAATCCCGTCACAATCCTATTCATCCGCTTAAAGAAGGACTTGGGGATGAAAATGGGGTAGCACTGAAATACGAAGAGGAACCTGGGGAGAACCGTCATCTTCACAGTCTGCACGCATCTCGCCAAGGAAAGTGGGAGCATATCCCACCTTTTAAACTCTCCCTCCATCTGCTCCACTAGCCGGGTTAAGTTGAGACTGTGCAGGGCATCCCAGTTCCTGGCCACTTGTATCCCCAAGGACCGAAAGCTCCTCTCCACTAACCTGAGCGGGAGCTCCCTCAGTCTCTCCTCCTGGCCCCTACCGTGGACCACGAACAGCTCACTCTTCCCCACGTTCAACTTATACCCCGAGAACCTCCCGAAGTCCCCCAGGATCCGCATGACATCCCCCATCCCCTCTAACGGGTCCGAAATATACAACAGCAGGTCATCCACGTAGAGGGAGACCTGGTGCTCCTCCCCTCCGCGTACAAGCACCCTCCAAACCCCCAAAGTCCTGAGCGCGATGGCCAATGGCTCAGTTGCCGGGGCAAACAGCAACGGGGACAGGGGACACCCCTGTCTCGTCCCCCGGTGCAGCCTGAAATATTCCGACCTTAGCCGGTTTGTGGACACACTCGCTGCAGGGGCCTGATACAGCAACTTGACACACCCTATAAATCCCTCCCCAAATCCAAACCTGCCTAGCGCCTCCCACAGATACTCCCACTCCACCCTGTCAAAGGCCTTGTCCGCGTCCATCGCAGCCACCACCTCCACCTCCCCCCCCCCACCGAGGGCATCATGATAATATTCAGGAACCTCCTCACATTCGCGTTCAGCTGCCTGCCCTTAACAAACCCTGTCTGGTCCTCCCCAATCACTCCCGGGACACAGTCCTCTATTCTGGTGGCCAGAATTTTTGCCAACAGCTTGGCACCCACGTTCAGGAGCGATCTCGGCCTGTAGGACCCACACTGAAGCGGATCCTTCTCCTTCTTCAGGATAAGCGAGATCAATGCCTGCGACATTGTCGGAGGGAGGATCCCTTTCTCCTTTGCCTCATTGAAGGTTCTCATCAGGAGCGGGCTCAACAGCTCCGAGAACTTCTTATAAACTTCTACGGGGAAGCCGCCCGGGCCCGGGGCCTTGCCTGCCTGCATGCCTGCCAGCCCCCTGACTACCTCCTCCAACCCAATCGGGGCCCCCAGTCCCTGCACCCGCTCTGCTTCCACCCTTGGGAACCTCAACCGGTCCATGAACCGCCTCATCCCTTCCCCCTCCCCGGGGGGTTCCGACTTGTATAACCTTCCGTAGAACTCCCTGAAGACTTCATTGACCCTCTCTGGGCTCAGCACTATGTTGCCTTCCCTATCCCGCACTCCCCCAATCTCTCTGGCCGCCTCCCTCCTGCGCAGCTGGTGCGCCAGCATCCTACTCGCCTTCTCCCCATACTCATAAACTGCCCCCTTCGCTTTCCTCAGCTGCACCTCCGCCTTCCCCGTGGACAGCAAGTCAAACTCCGCCTGTAATTTCAGGCGCTCGTTCAACAGCCCCCTCTGGGGCCTCCGCTTACCTCCTATCTACCCTGAGTATCTCTCCCACCAGTCTCTCCCTCTCCGCCCTCTCCTTCTTCTCTCTGTGGGACCTAATGGAGATTAACTCTCCCCTACTGACCGCCTTCAGAGCCTCCCAAACCACTGCCACCGTCACCACTCCTGTGTCATTCGTTCCCACATAATTCTCAATACTCCTCCTTATCCACCCGCACACCTCTTCGTCCACCAGCAGCCCCACATCCAATCGCCAGAGAGGGCGCTGACCCCGTTCCGCCACAGTCGCAGGTCCACCCAGTGCGGGGCATGGTCCGAGACTGCAATGGCCGATCTTTCTACCCCCTCCACCCTCGGGATTAACTCAACACAAAGAAGTCTATTCGCGAATACACTTTATGGACATGGGAGAAAAAGGAAAACTGCTTCATCCTTGGCCGTGTAAACCTCCAGGGGTCCACTCCCCCCATCTGGTCCATGAACTCCCACAAGGCCCTGGCCGCCGCCGGCCTCTTTCCCGTTCTGGATTTGGAACGATCCAAGCCCGGATCCAAGACCGTTTTAAAGTCCCCTCCCATAATCAGGTGACTTATCTCCAAGTCCGGGATCCTACCCAGTACGTGCCTCATAAAGTCCGCATCGACCCAGTTCCGGGCATATATATTCAGTAACACCACCCGAGCCCCCTGCAGCTTGCCACTCACCAATATATACCTGCCCCCCTTGTCCGCCATGATACTCCCCGTCTCAACCGCCACTCATTTACTGACCAAAATAGCCACTCCACTGAACAAAGAACAAAGAACAAAGAAATGTACAGCACAGGAACAGGCCCTTCGGCCTTCCAAGCCCGTGCCGGCCATGCTGCCCGACTAAACTACAATCTTCTACACTTCCTGGGTCCGTATCCCTCTATTCCCATCCTATTCATGTATTTGTCAAGATGCCCCTTAAATGTCACTATCGTCCCTGCTTCCACCACCTCCTCCGGTAGCGAGTTCCAGGCACCCACTACCCTCTGCGTAAAAAACTTGCCTCGTACATCTACTCTAAACCTTGCCCCTCTCACCTTAAACCTATGCGTCCTAGTAATTGACCCCTCTACCCTGGGGAAAAGCCTCTGACTATCCACTCTGTCTATGCCCCTCATAATTTTGTATACCTCCATCAGGTCTCCCCTCAACCTCCTTCGTGCCAGTGAGAACAAACCGAGTTTATTCAACCGCTCCTCATAGCTAATGCCCTCCATACCAGGCAACATTCTGGTAAATCTCTTCTGCACCCTCTCTAAAGCCTCCACATCCTTCTGGTAGTGTGGCGACCAGAATTGAACACTATACTCCAAGTGTGGCCTAACTAAGGTTCTATACAGCTGCAACATGACTTGCCAATTCTTATACTCAATGCCCCGTCCAATGAAGGCAAGCATGCCGTATGCCTTCTTGACTACCTTCTCCACCTGTGTTGCCCCTTTCAATGACCTGTGGACCTGTACTCCTAGATCTCTTTGACTTTCAATACTCTTGAGGGTTCTACCATTCACTGTATATTCCCTGCCTGCATTAGACCTTCCAAAATGCACTACCTCACATTTGTCCGGATTAAACTCCATCTGCCATCTCTCTGCCCAAGTCTCCAAACAATCTAAATCCTGCTGTATCCTCCGACAGTCCTCATCGCTATCCGCAATTCCACCAACCTTTGTGTCGTCTGCAAACTTACTAATCAGACTAGTTACATTTTCCTCCAAATCATTTATATATACTACAAAGAGCAAAGGTCCCAGCACTGAACCCTGTGGAACACCACTGGTCACAGCCCTCCAATGAGAAAAGCATCCTTCCATTGCTACTCTCTGCCTTCTATGGCCTAGCCAGTTCTGTATCCACCTTGCCAGCTCACCCCTGATCCCGTGTGACTTCACCTTTTGTACTAGTCTACCATGAGGGACCTTGTCAAAGGCCTTACTGAAGTCCATATAGACAACATCCACTGCCCTACCTGCATCAATCATCTTAGTGACCTCCTCGAAAAACTCTATCAAGTTAGTGAGACACAACCTCCCATTCACAAAACCGTGCTGCCTCTCACTAATACGTTCATTTGCTTCCAAATGGGAGTAGATCCTGTCTCGAAGAATTCTCTCCAGTAGTTTCCCTACCACTGAAGTAAGGCTCACCAGCCTGTAGTTCCCGGGATTATCCTTGCTACCCTTCTTAAACAGAGGAACAACATTGGCTATTCTCCAGTCCTCCGGGACATCCCCTGAAGACAGCGAGGATCCAAAGATTTCTGTCAATGCCTCAGCAATTTCCTCTCCAGCCTCCTTCAGTATTCTGGGGAAGATTCCATCCGGCCCTGGGGACTTATCTACCTTAATATTTTTTAAGACACCCAACACCTCGTCTTTTTGGATCTCAATGTGACCCAGGCTATCTACACACCCTTCTCCAGACTCAACATCTACCAATTTCTTCTCTTTGGTGAATACTGATGCAAAGTATTCATTTAGTACCTCGCCCATTTCCTCTGGCTCCACACATAGATTCCCTTGCCTATCCTTCAGTGGGCCAACCCTTTCCCTGGCTACCCTCTTGCTTTTTATGTACGTGTAAAAAGCCTTGGGATTTTCCTTAACCCTATTTGCCAATGACTTTTCGTGACCCCTTCTAGCCCTCCTGACTCCTTGCTTAAGTTCCTTCCTACTTTCCTTATATTCCACGCAGGCTTCGTCTGTTCCCATCCTTTTAGCCCTGACAAATGCCTCCTTTTTCTTTTTGACGAGGCCTACAATATCTCTCGTCATCCATGGTTCCCGAAAATTGCTGTATTTATCCTTCTTCCTCACAGGAACATGCCGGTCCTGAATTCCTTTCAACTCCCACTTGAAAGCCTCCCACATGTCAGATGTTGATTTGCCCTCAAACATCCGCCCCCAATCTATGTTCTTCAGTTCCCGCCTAATATTGTTATAATTAGCCTTCCCCCAATTTAGCACATTCATTCTAGGACCACTCTTATCCTTGTCCACCAGTACTTTAAAACTTACTGAATTGTGGTCACTGTTACCGAAATGCTCCCCTACTGAAACATCTACCACCTGGCCGGGCTCATTCCCTAATACCAGGTCCAGTACCGCCCCTTCCCTAGTTGGACTGTCTACATATTGTTTTAAGAAGCCCTCCTGGATGCTCCTTACAAACTCCGCCCCGTCTAAGCCCCTGGCACTAAGTGAGTCCCAGTCAATATTGGGGAAGTTGAAGTCTCCCATCACCACAACCCTGTTGTTTTTACACTTTTCCAAAATCTGTCTACCTATCTGGTACTCTATCTCCCGCTCCTGCATCTGCCAATGATTTGCCCACTCGCCCAACCTGTCCGGATCATGCTGGAGGATCCCTGCATCCTAATCACAGTTCACCCTCCCACCCAACTTGGTGTCACCTACAAACATTGAGATGTTACATTTTGTTCCCTCATCCAAATCATCAATATCTCTTGTGAATAGCTGGGGTCCCAGTATCGATCCGTGTGGTTACTGCTGTAGAGGGTGCCATCTCTGCTACTCCACTACTGGGCCGATATCTGGGGTTTGAGTATCTGTGTGCGTCTCTCTCCAGCTGGCACTGAAACTTCAGAGGCCAGGGGATGCCGCACAGGGACACCTCCACGGATGAGAGCACTGAATCAAGCCTGCCGTTTATCCCTAACCGGAAGCCTGAGGCTTATATCACACAGATATCCAGACCCCTACCAATGCCCAGGTGATTCTCTCTCTTGCCGGTGGTGCAACACCCACCCGGTTCCTACTTCGCTGGAGTAGCTTTCCCAAGAGAGAGAATAGGACACTGCTGTTTATTACCTAACCAGCAGCCTGTCCTGAGTGAATCGCTCAAGATGACCCTAGATTCTTGAACCCGGAATTAAGGTGAGGAATATCTTAACAATGACTTGGTCAGAGATCGCTGGTGAGAGATTGAAGAATTTAAACGACTCCAATTATCAGCAAATCAAGGTTTATTGCAAAACCCAGGTCAAAATCATCAAACAGAAGAAATTATAATAAAATCTTAAACTCTAACACAAACTAAGTCTATTCAGAAAGTACTATAACGGACACAACGAAAAATCTTATTATTACACAGTTTTAGCAATGACACAGAACACAAATCAAGTCCCCTTCCCCAAAGCCTCAACCACTATCAAGGTCAAGGGAGTTTCGCAAGCTGCTGCAGGGGACTTACAGTCACAGGCTGCAGGAGGTCAAGTCAAAGGTGGAGAGGTCAAGCCAAGAGACCCTCAATCGAAACACAGCCCCTTTTATATCCGTTTTACCTGGCTTTTTCCTGTGTTCGGCCAGCCCCTTTTGCATTGAATTGGTAAGGTTTAAAGTTCCCGCTGGTCCCGCCCCCTTTGAGCCGGTCAGAGCTGTTCGCTTCCGGGTTTTCCTCCCCCTTTGCGTTGTATCGGTCCAAGTTTAAAGTTCCCGCTGGTCCCGCCCCCTTTGAGCCGGTCAGAGCTGTTCGCTTCCGGGTTCTCCTCGCAGGTCCGCTCCTCCAGCCAGGCAGACCTGCCGCGATTTGAATTTGGCGCCGACTCCGCCCCCTCCACCCAGTGAGTTCCTGCCGGTGGCTTCTGTCAGGATTGGAGTACCTCCCCCAGGTCCGCCTCCAACTTGGTTTTTTCTACCGTTTATCTTCAAGGGGCTTTTCCAGCGCAATATACTGAGCCCAGACAGTCTGCTTTTTGGGATAACAAGGTTAAGCTCTCTTGTGAAGATTTTCAAAGTCTTCCAGCTGCTCCGGAGATGGCTGCTATTCTCACCTTGCTATGTTGATGGGGTGTTAATTGGATTCTGCTCTGGTGGAGGCCAAGTCATTTACATCTGCATGGGGTTATGACCATCCCATTGTCCTGCTTGCAGGCAGGCCCCTTACAGCATTACCATGCCCCTTTGTCTGTGTTTTAATCTCATCTAGTTGTCTGGCTCCTTCTTCCTTGTAGCTCCTGGGGGGGTTTGTAAATACCTATGCCCCTATTCAGCTCAGCGGACCAAGCCTGCTGGGAAGTTTGGTTACGTTCCCTTGGCTGAAAAGTGTCCAGTTTACAGTCTCTGGGTTTTATCCTTGGGCAGTCCAAAAAGGGCCGAATTGCCCGAAAACCTTACAGATGCCCCTTCGATACGTCCCTACCTGCTTGGACCGTATCGACACAGGTGAAGGGCAATCATTTCCTTTTGTGTGGACCGTAGGCCCCCCCTCAACAACATGCGAAACTACAAGTCCCAAGACAGTTCCCTTAATCTAGGCTACCCCTGATTTCATTGAAAGGGAAAGACAAGACCATACTTAATTCAAACACACAGTAACATACACACATTTTACCGGAACCCCAAACGTAAGGGTCCCTGTACATATATCACAATCAAGTAACTGAAACCCGCGAATCCATACAACTATTTACATGTGACTCTATTTATTTCACTAAGGATCCTCTTTTCTGGGCTGCACTTCGCTTCTTCCCGTTGAAGACTCTTCATTTTTCCTCCGTCGTCGATACCTGCAGCTGAGAGGTTCAGTCCAACTGAGGCAACAGCATAAATCAACATGAAATTGCCGCAACCTGTCTGTGGTTCTGTGTCCACAGCCCGGCTCCACCAGGGTCCTAGTGCCTGCTGCTATCCGGCGGCAGCAGCAGCTCCCGCTTTGAAGTTGCCGCAGCCTGTCTGTGGTTCTGTGTCCACAGCCCGGCTCCACCAGGGTCCTAGTGCCTGCTGCTCCATCATTATACCATTGCACTAGGCGCTTCTGTGATCCCACGATCCTAAATAACCCACACACCACTAAACACTAATTAGAACTAACAGGGGGGGAATGCTATATACAATGCCACCCGTCTCCGGGTGGCCAAATTAAAACTGGGCCCCGCTATACTGGGGCAGTTCACCTGTTTGGACCAACGGCTCGGGCCAGACCTCCCCCTCCTGGGGGTTCGGGCTGCCCCTTGCCTCTCCTTCCCCAACAGGGTTCGGTGATCCCTCAGCGCTCCCTTCTACTCGGGCCCCCTTACTGCGGGACCGGGTTCTAGGGAGGTGTGATGGGGACCATCTTACCGGGGGCTTGGAGACCAGATTGCTCCTTCGTCCCCTGACTGGTTCCCAAGCCCAAGGTGATACCTCCACTTCCTCCGCCTCCTTAGCCTCTATACTAAGGCAGGCTACCTGACCCACAGGTAAGGGCTTGGGAATCGTTACTGTCCCTGGGCTGGGTGCTTGCAGCACTGTCGGTTTCTTTGGGACTTTCCCTTCGGGACAGCACCTTGTCACCGGTTGTGTGACCGTGGAGTCAGGGACCTCCCCCACCGTCGTTAATTCTACGGGGGGTTTCTCCACTACCACCCCCAGTCTTCCCCCCACCTTGCTCTTTCTTGCCCTTATGGGGTGGAACAATTTAAATTGACTGATGTGGCGTTCGCATGGGTCCCACCTTAAGGGATTTAAACTGCAAATAGCCGCTGAGGAAGCCTCCAGAATGGGACCCTGCACCTGGACCGGACCAGGGTCTGGGGCTAGAACTACCCCTGCGCTCCCTTTTTCCTGAGGCTGCTCCCTGGGTAGTCATACGGGTTCTTGTGGTGTGGGTGCGGGCAGGCCCTGGCCCGTTGCCATTGCCACCTGTCCTGAGCCTTGCAAAAGGGCTAAAATTTTACTTACCTCGATGGTTTCCGGGGCAGCTGCTCCTGCCGCCGGGGTCTGACTCTCTACTGCGGGAGCCCTCTCCTGCTTGCTAGGGTTTTTACATTCCCTCTTGAAATGCCCGGCCTTCCCACACCCGTAGCATACCGGTTTCTTGTCGGAGGTCCGGGTGCCCTCATGCTTCCACTCTCTCTTAGGGGCTGCTGGCGCGATTTCATGCACCCTACCCTTAAGGGGCTTGTCCTCACCCCTCTCCCCATTACGATATGCAAGGGTGAGTTTTCTAAGGACCTCTGCCTCATTAAGGTCCGGACTCTGCGGGTCGAACCAGTGTTCGGCCTTTGCCCTAACGTGAGGGAGACAGTTAGCTACGAGGGTCTTCAGCCAGTGGGCTGTTCTCTCATCTAAATTCTGCCTATCCGCGGGAGTCCCACACGCCTCCACATAGACAGTCCACAGCCTGTCTGCGAACATATTTGGCGATTCCCCTAGCTGCTGCTTGGTTTCCCCCACCCTCATGAAAGGGCTACCCAGATTCAAGCCCATTGCCTCCAGAACAGCAGTCCGTGCTGCCACCCATGTGTCAGGTCGTCCCCCATTCCTGGAGGTCACTGCCCTGCATAGTTGGGGATCTAGGGTCATCAGGAGCATCCTTATTTGCTCCCCCTCGTCGCAGTCATTAATGCTGGCTGCCTGCTCCACCTCCATAAAATGAAGCGACGGATCCCCTTTTGAAGTTAGCCTGGGAACGTGGGCCACCATCCCCCTGAGCGCGGGTGCCCCATGAGGAATGATAATGTCGCCCTCGACCGGTCCCCTATTCGCCAGCCCCGCCGGGGGACCATACCTTCTTTGTCTGACAGGGCACATCTGCCCTACCTGGGGTTCCTGCTCCTCCTCCCCACTGTCTGACTCTTCTTCTCCTGTGTCCTCTCGCCCTACCACCCCTGGGTTAACTACCCACACAGGAGATGCTGTTACCTGGGGATCCCTCTCTGCTCCCCCTTGGGCCCGTCCCTTCCTGGACTCCCCGTTCCCCGCCTGCCGACCCGGGCACGATCCCGGTGCCTCAGGAGGCGGTCTATTCCCCTTGGCCTTTGGGGAATCATCCGCTGCGAGGAACACCTTGCCCCTAGGGAACCCCCCTGGACCTACCAGGTGTACCTGTCCCCTGACCTTGGACAAGGTCTCCTCCAACTCCGTTATTCGTGCCTGGCACGGCCCATGAGCACAGTCCCCTACTTCCTCGCGAGCCACTCGGTACGCTGCCTGGATGTCCCGGGACTTCCCCTCCAGCTTCCTACACTGCTCTGTACTCCGAGCATAGAGTTCCTGGAGCCTCCGTTCCTTTTCTTTACCCTCCACTATCTGGCAGTGGAGATAGTCCTTCTCGCACCGGTTAGACTCGCTTTCCTGTAGGCTGCCCCGTTTAATTTCTGCCAATTCCTCCCGCAGTCGTTCCGCTGCGCTAGCGCTGTCCCCTGCGCTGGCCCTCACTTCTCCCAACTCCTGCTCTAATTCTTCGACCCTTTGCTCTGTTTTGACTACCTGCTGGGACAGGCAGACCAGCCAAACTGCCTTCTCCAAGTGCCTTTTGTGCGCCTTACTTTCTGTCCATGCAGCCGCTGCCATTACCGGTTGCTCCGCATTGATTAGTTCTGAGACCCAAGGTTTGGTGAGGTTGACCTTTTGCCACATATACGAGAAGATTCTCTCCTCCATTTTACTTCGTTCCCTCACCCCCTCTGCCAAGTCACATACTCCACGCCACCGGGGTCCTGCCGCGGTCGCCATTGTAGAGGGTGCCATCTCTGCTACTCCACTACTGGGCCGATATCTGGGGTTTGAGTATCTGTGTGTGTCTCTCTCCAGCTGGCACTGAAACTTCAGAGGCCAGGGGATGCCGCACTGGGACACCTCCACGGAAGAGAGCACTGAATCAAGCCTGCCGTTTATCCCTAACCGGAAGCCTGAGGCTTATATCACACAGATATCCAGACCCCTACCAATGCCCAGGTGATTCTCTCTCTTGCCGGTGGTGCAACACCCACCCGGTTCCTACTTCGCTGGAGTAGCTTTCCCAAGAGAGAGAATAGGACACTGCTGTTTATTACCTAACCAGCAGCCTGTCCTGAGTGAATCGCTCAAGATGACCCTAGATTCTTGAACCCGGAATTAAGGTGAGGAATATCTTAACAATGACTTGGTCAGAGATCGCTGGTGAGAGATTGAAGAATTTAAACGACTCCAATTATCAGCAAATCAAGGTTTATTGCAAAACCCAGGTCAAAATCATCAAACAGAAGAAATTATAATAAAATCTTAAACTCTAACACAAACTAAGTCTATTCAGAAAGTACTATAACGGACACAACAAAAAATCTTATTATTACACAGTTTTAGCAATGACACAGAACACAAATCAAGTCCCCTTCCCCAAAGCCTCAACCACTATCAAGGTCAAGGGAGTTTCGCAAGCTGCTGCAGGGGACTTACAGTCACAGGCTGCAGGAGGTCAAGTCAAAGGTGGAGAGGTCAAGCCAAGAGACCCTCAATCGAAACACAGCCCCTTTTATATCCGTTTTACCTGGCTTTTTCCTGTGTTCGGCCAGCCCCTTTTGCATTGAATTGGTAAGGCTTAAAGTTCCCGCTGGTCCCGCCCCCTTTGAGCCGGTCAGAGCTTTTCGCTTCCGGGTTTTCCTCCCCCTTTGCGTTGTATCGGTCCAAGTTTAAAGTTCCCGCTGGTCCCGCCCCCTTTGAGCCGGTCAGAGCTGTTCGCTTCCGGGTTCTCCTCGCAGGTCCGCTCCTCCAGCCAGGCAGACCTGCCGCGATTTGAATTTGGCGCCGACTCCGCCCCCTCCACCCAGTGAGTTCCTGCCGGTGGCTTCTGTCAGGATTGGAGTACCTCCCCCAGGTCCGCCTCCAACTTGGTTTTTTCTACCGTTTATCTTCAAGGGGCTTTTCCAGCGCAATATACTGAGCCCAGACAGTCTGCTTTTTGGGATAACAAGGTTAAGCTCTCTAGTGAAGATTTTCAAAGTCTTCCAGCTGCTCCGGAGATGGCTGCTATTCTCACCTTGCTATGTTGATGGGGTGTTAATTGGATTCTGCTCTGGTGGAGGCCAAGTCATTTACATCTGCATGGGGCTATGACCATCCCATTGTCCTGCTTGCAGGCAGGCCCCTTACAGCATTACCATGCCCCTTTGTCTGTGTTTTAATCTCATCTAGTTGTCTGGCTCCTTCTTCCTTGTAGCTCCTGGGGGGGTTTGTAAATACCTATGCCCCTACTCAGCTCAGCGGACCAAGCCTGCTGGGAAGTTTGGTTACGTTCCCTTGGCTGAAAAGTGTCCAGTTTACAGTCTCTGGGTTTTATCCTTGGGCAGTCCAAAAAGGGCCGAATTGCCCGAAAACCTTACACTGCCTGCCAATTTGAAAAGGACCCAATAATCTGTGCTCTTTGTTTCTGCTCTCCCAACCAGTTTTCTATCCACCTCAATACACTTCCCCAATTCCATGCACTTTAACATTGCACGATAATTTCTGATGCGGGACTTTGTCAAATGTCTTCTGAAAGTCCAAATATACCACATCGACAGGCCCCTTGTCAACTCTACTACATACATTTTCAAAGAATTCCATTCGATTTGTCAAGCATGATTTCCCCTTCATAAATCCATGCTGACTCTGACTGATCCTGCCACAGCTTTCTAAATGTCCCGCTACAAAGTCCTTGATAATGGAATTGAGAATTTTCCCCACTGCCAATGTTAGGATTACTGGTCTATAATTCCCTGCTTTCTCTCTGTCTCCCTTTTTGAATATTGGAGTGACATTAGCCACCCTCCAATCAGCAGGGGCTGCTCCAGAGTCTATAGAATCCTGGAAGATGACCACCAATGCATCCACTATTTCCTGAGCCACTTCCTTCAGTATTCTGGGATGTAGATTATCAGACCCTGGGGATTTATCCACCTTCAGTTCCATCAATTTCCCCAACACCATTTCTCTCCTAATATTGATCTCCCTCAGTTCTTCCCTCTCACTCAGCCTTTCAATCTCCAACATTTCTGGTATCTAATTTGTCCTCTTTTGTGAAGATAGAACCAAAGTATGTATTCCATTGCTCAGCCATTTCTTTGTCACCAATTATACATTCCCCCATTTCTGTCTGTAGGGGGCCGACATTTGTCTTTACCAATCTCTTTCTCTTTATGTATTATAGAAACAGTTATAGTCTGTCTTTATGTTCCCTGCAAGCTTACTTTCGGACTGTATTTTCCCCTTATTAATCAATCTCTTGATCCTTTTTTCTTGAATTCTTTACTGCCCCCAATCCTCAGACTTATTATTTTTCTTGGCCAATCTGTGTGCTTCTTCCTTGGATCGGATACTATCCCTAATTTCCTTTGTAAGACAGAGATTGGTCCTCTTACCCAAGCGAGGCCAGCAGCGCGGGTTCAATTCCTGTACCAGCTGAGGTTATACATTCAGGCCTCGCCTTCTCAACCTTGCCCTCGCCTGAGGTGTGGTGATCCTCAGGTTAAATGGGCTGACAATTGGGAAATAACATTTGCGCTACACAAGTGCCAGGCAATGACCGTCTCCTACAAGAGAGGATCTAACCATCGGTCCTGGACATTCAATGGCATTACTATCGCTGAATCCCCCACAGTCAACATCCTGGGGGTTACCATTCATCAGAATCTGAACTGGACTAGCCATATTGATATTGTGGCTACCAGGACAGGTCAATGGCTAGGAATCCTATGGTGAGTAACTCACCTCCTGACCCCCAAAACATGTCCACAATACCTGGGAACCCCACCAGCTGGAGGTTCCCCTCCAAGTCACTCACCACCCTGACTTGGAAATATATCGTCGTTCCTTCACTGTCACTGGGGTAACATCCTGGAATTCCCTCCCTAGCAGCACAGTGGGTGCACCTACATGCCAGGGACTGCAGTGATTCAAGAAGGCAACTCACCCCCACCTTCTGAAGGGTAACTAGGGATGGGCAATAAATGCCGGCCTAACCAGCGATGCCCCGTAAATAAATATAAAAACATCGAAATCCCCAACCCCAAAGTTGTGAGTGAAGTGCGGCTCGCCAGGTGAGGCCCTCCCTCTGGTGTCCAGTGTTGAATGGGACCGGTTGAATTATCTGTCGGTGGAGCACCGTGAACATGATTTCAGAGAGCTGGGTGTTTGATCAGCATATCTGAGACGCAAAGGGGTAAACGTGGTGCCAAACATTCACCCGGCATCCACCCCGGCACCCGGCACCGACCCCGGCACACGGCATCGACCCCGGCACCCGGCATCGACCCCGGCACCCGGCATCGACCCCGGCACCCGGCATCGACCCCGGCACCCGGCATCGACCCCGGCACCCGGCATCGACCCCGGCACCCGGCATGGACCCCGGCACCCGGCATGGACCCCGGCACCCGGCATCGACCCCGGCACCCGGCATGGACCCCCGCACCCGGCATGGACCCCGGCACCCGGCATCGACCCCGGCACCCGGCATCGACCCCGGCACGCGGCATCGACCCCGGCACCCGGCAACGACCCCGGCACCCGGCATCGACCCCGGCAGCCGGCATCGACCCCGGCACCCGGCATCGACCCCGGCACCCGGCATCGACCCCGGCACCCGGCATCGACCCCGGCACCCGGCAACGACTCTGGCACCCGGCATCGACCCCGACACCTGGCATCGACCCCGGCACCCGGCAACGACCCCGGTACCCGGCATCGACCCCGGCACCCGGCATCGACCCCGGCACCCGGCATCGACCCCGGCACCCGGCATCGACCCCGGCACCCGGCATCGACCCCGGCACCCGGCGTCGACCCCGGCACCCGGCATCGACCCCGGCACCCGCCATCGACCCCGGCATCGACCCCGGCACCACAAAATCCCCTTCCTAACATTCAGGAGCCAAAATTGGGAGAGGGAATTGACAGACTAGTCAAACAGCAGCCTGACACGGTGATACTGACAGACCCCAGACACTGTCACCATCCTTCAATATGACCTGTCTCACCGACAGGTCACACCCAGCAGAGGTGGTGGTGCCGTGGTATACAGTCGGGATTTAGGTGTCCGGGAATCCTCAGTGTTTGTCCCAGAGGAACTGTATGAACATTCTCTGGATTTCTGTGACAGAGTCAGGGGGAGGGGCCAATGTGACCAGCCGGTACCACAACATGGAGGCAATCAGCTGGTTTATGACCAGAACTCGGCCCCTGTAAGACAGCACTCGGAGCAGTCCTGTCCACTCTCTCAGGCGAGCGGTGGCCTTGTCCTCCAGCTCCTGCCAGTTAGCCGGCCAGGATTCCTCAGCCGGACAAAGATGAACGCCCAAGTAGAGGAGGCTGGTCCTGCTCCAGGTGAAAGGCCTGATCTCCTCTGGGAGGGATGTCCATCCGCCCCAGACTGACACGGAGTCGGGAGCACTCGGCCCAGTGGATCCAGGGAGGAGACGCAGCTTCCTCTGCAGGTCAGCAGGGTTCATGAACATGAGGACATGTCATCAGCGGAGGCCAGAAGGACCACTCCAATGCCCAGCTGGCAGAACCAATCCGGACCACCTCCTCCGCAGGAGGTGCTGAACATGGGTTCAACAACAGGAAGACTCCTTCAATCACCACCAGAGACAATGATTGGGTTCAACAATCATTGACTAATTAATTGCTGCTTATTTTCTCCTGACTCCGAGTTTCCGGAAGTGCTGGGTGCTTTGAGACAGAAAGTCTCGTAGCAGGTAGCCTTATCCATGCTGGTTGTTCAGGGAGCATTTTCCATATCTCCTTTGGTATCCAGAGTTATGCGTGTGCTGTCTGTGGTTCCTGGAGGAGGCCCTCACAGAGATGTACTCCTCTGGAATCAGATCCACATTCCAGTTCTGTAAAAAGGTCATTTAGATCCGAAACGTGTTTCCCTCTCCAAATACACTGCCAGACTTGCTGAGGTTATCCAGCATTTTCTGTTTGTAGTCCATGGGCACCGTGCCCACCACCTGCCCACCCACCCTGACCCCGTCACAATTGTACCCATGGCAAGGGTAATATCGGGAGGCCGACCTGTCCACTGGGCCAATAGAGGCCATTAATTGGCCAAACATTTTGCCACCACTGGCATTGAACCAGCAGCAGGAGAAATCCAAAGCTGACCTGCAGCCGTGCAGATTTCATTGGGTGGGCTGCTGGCGAGCGAGGGGGCTCCTCCTTTATGCCCCATTGGGCCTATCTGGGCAATGCCCCCAAGCTCTTCCCCACACCCCCCTGCCCCCACCCCCCAGTGAAGTTCCTCATCCTCAAACCATTTCTGTCAATCTTTTCTGCATTTTCTCCAATGCCTTCACATCCTTTCTAAAGTGTGGTGCCCAGAGCTAGACGCAAACCTCCATTGAGACTGGACCCGTCATTTATAAAGGTTCACTAGACCATCCTTGCTTTTAGTCGACATCACAATATACATGAACGATCTGGAAGAAGGAACTGAAGGCACTTTTGCCAAGTCTGCAGATGATACAAAGATATGTCGAGGGACAGGTCGTATTGAGGAAGCAGGGGGGCTGCTGATGGACTTGGACAGGCTGGGAGAGTGGGCAAAGAAGTGGCAGGTGGAAAACAATCTAGAAAAGAGGTTATGCATTTTGGTAGGAAGAATGGAGGCATAGACTATTTCGAAATAGGGAGATGCTTCGGAAATCAGAAGCACAAAGGGACTTGGGAGTCCTTGTTCACGATTCTCTTAAGGTCAATGTGCATCTTCAGTTGGCAGTTAAGAAGGCAAATAAAATGTTAGCATTCATGTCAAGAGGGCTAGAATACAAGACCAGGGGTGTTCGTCTGAGGCTATCTCAGGCTCTGGTCAGACCCCATTTGGAGTATTGTGAGCAGTTTTGGGCCCCGTATCTAAGGAAGGATGTGCCGGCCTTGGAAAGGGTCCAGCGGAGGTTCATAAGAATGTTCCCGGGAATGAAGAGCTTGTCATATGAAGAATGGTTGAGGACTCTCGGTCTACACTCAGAGTTTAGAAGGATGAGGGAGGATCTCATTGAAACTTACAAGATACTGCGGGGCCTGGATAGAGTGGACTTGGAGAGGATGGTTCCACTCGAGGAGTTTCCACGTGGAGAGGAGTTTCAAAATAGCAACAGCGATTGCTTATTCAGTCAAAGAGAGATAATGGCTTCCCAGCCAGGGATTTTCCTGCCCGGCTTGGGTATGCTCCAAAGCATACTTCCCAATCTCATTTCATTTTCATTTCATTTCATTTTCATTTCATTCATTTCATTTCAAGCATACTTCCCCATGGTGAGAAGTAGAATATCGGGACTGAGTTTCGGGTGAGTTCAGGTTGATGAAGGGTGGAAGATGTGAGGCTGGCTTGGAGAGCATTAGGGGCGTTCTATTTGAAAGTGAGCAATGACGAGGGTTTCAGATGGATGGGGGTTGTTGGGGGATTCGGGGGAGGCAGCCAAAGTATGTCCTCAGTTTACAACATCACATTTTCCTTTGCACCACAATTGGGACAATCTGTAAATAAAAAGAGGATCTCTGTCAAGCCTATTTGTCCTTGTATTTCTCTTCAGGAGGCAGTGGTGTAGTGGTATTGTCACTGGACTAGTAAACCAGACACCCAGAGTAATACTGTGGAGACACAGGTTCGAATCCCACCAGATGGAGAAATTTGAATTGAAGGAAATAAATCTGGAATTAAAAATCGAAAGATGTCTATGAAACCATTGTCGATTATCATAAAAACCCATTGGGTTCACTAATGTCCTCAAGGGAAGGAAATCTGCCGTCCTTACCTGGTCTGGCCTACATGTGGCTCCAGACCCACAGTACTGTGGTTGATTCTTTACTGCCCCCTCAAGGGCAATTAATCAATAAATGCTGGCCCGGCCTGCCCCGCCCACATCCTGTGGAATAAAAAACCTGTTGCCAGACAGACTGCAATGATTGTATATTTTTTAAATGACTTCCTTAAATGTTTCAACGCAGACTTCAGTGGAGAAGTGACAAGGCCAGCAGCATTGTGCACCCTGCTATTGGACAGTCAAATGTGCAGAGGCCACAACTCCACAAACAAAAGCGCGCATTGAGACATGTTCAATCCGAGAAGGTCACAAGGATGATTGATGCAGGTAGGGCAGTGGATGTTGTCTATATGGACTTCAGTAAGGCCTTTGACAAGGTCCCTCATGGCAGACTAGTACAAAAGGTGAAGTCACACGGGTCAGAGGTGAGCTGGTAAGATGGGTACAGAACTGGTTAGGTCATAGAAGGCAGAGAGTAGCAATGGAAGGGTGCTTTTCAAATTGGAGGGCTGTGACGAGTGGTGTTTCGCAGGGATCAGTGCTGGGAACTTTGCTGTTCGTAGCATATATAAATGATTTAGAGGAAAATGTAACTGGTCTGATTAGTAACTTTGCAGACGACACAAAGTTTGGTGGAATTGCGGATAGCGATGAGGACTTTCAGAGGATACAGCAGGATTTAAATCGTTTGGAGACTTGGGCGGAGAGATGACAGGTGGAGTTTAATCAGGGCAAATGTGAGGCCTGTTCCTGTGCTGTACTTTTCTTTGTTCTTTGTTCTTTATTCAAAAATAAACTCCTGTGGTATTGTTTAAAGTTCAACTTCTCCTTTTACAGCTTCCTCAGTGACATTTCCATCAAGAAGGGGTTTGTGTCCTTTCCATATACGGCCAGCACTGAAAACTGAGTCAGCAACAAACTCGGATGTATTTCATATCAAAGTTGCTATTCTGGAAGGAAGGTACCTGAATAAAGAGCCAAAAAAAAACAGTTACATTTCTGTAGCACCTTTCACATCAGCTGGACTTGTCCCAGTACATCACAGCCGCTGTCTGCCGAGTAAAGTAGGAAATTCAGCCGCTCATTTTCACCCAACGGTATCACAATGGCAGGTTTTAAATTGTCATAGAATTGCTGCAGTGCACAAGGAGACCATTCGGCCCATCGAGTCTGTACCTAGCCTCTGTCTGATCACTCTACCTAGGCCCACTCCCCGCCCTATCCCGTTTTGGGTGAATTGGTTCCACAGCCTGAAGTTTACACAGTGCCTGTGGACCTGGACTTGAGTAGGAGTCACTAGATTCAATAAAAGAGACATTGAAGGTTGATTGGTGCCAATCTGTTTGCCCTCTTGTTCCTGATTTGTGAATTGTATATCAGAGCGCAGTCCCTCTTTCTCTTGTTATTCCTTCCTCTTTCTGTGACTGGTATTCGAGTTACGTGAACCGTAGTGAGAGTCAGTTACATCTGAAACTTCAGCAGTATCAGATTATACTCAGTGTGAAAGATCAGGGGAGAAATTCTCCCGAAACGGGACGATGTCCGCCGACTGGTGCACAAAACGGCGCCAATCAGACGGGCTTCGCGCCGCCCCAAAGGTGCGGAATGCTCCGCATCTTTGGGGGCTGAGCCCCAACATTGAGGGGCTAGGCCGACGCCGGAGGAATTTCCAACCCGCCAGCTGGCGGAAACGGCCTTTGTTGCCCCGCCAGCTGGCGCGGAAATCACATCCACGGGCAGCGCATGCGCGGGAGCGTCGGCGGCCGCTGACAGTTTCCCACGCATGCGCAGTGGAGGGAGTCTCTTCCGCCTCCGCCATGGTGGAGACCGTGGCGGAGGCGGAAGGGAAAGAGTGCCCCCACGGCACAGGCCCGCCCGCGGATCGGTGGGCCCCGATCGCGGGCCAGGCCACCGTGGGGGTACCCCCCGGGGCCAGAATGCCCCGCGCCCCCCCCCCCAGGACCCCGGAGCCCTCCCACGCCGCCTTGTCCCGCCGTTCAAAAGGTGGTTTAATCCACGCCGGCGGGACAGGCAATTTATCGGCGGGACTTCGGCCCATCCGAGCCGGAGAATCGAGCGGGGGGGCCCGCCAACCGGCGCGGCCCGATTCCCGCCCCCGCCGAATATCCGGTGCCGGAGACTTCGGCAACCGGCGGGGGCGGGATTCACGGCAGCCCCCGGCTATTCTCCAACCCGGAGGGGGGATCAGAGACTGACGCCCCAGGAATTTCACCTTTGAAAAATCAGCTTGTTTGAAATGTTTGACTGGATTCTCTCAGCGCTGACTCTGGCCCTCGGTCTCACAATCAGTAAGTAAACACCCAGGGTTGACTTTGTTTGGTGTGGTTATGTTTTGGAATTCGATTTGCTGGTTATTGGTGGGCGACGTGTAATTTGGGTCAGATATTTCTGTTTTGGAAGGTAATAGTTTGGGATTCCTCGCGGTTCGATGGGAAAGTCGGAGATAAGACTGAGTCCCCAGCCCAGTTATCGGCGTGTGTCAGACTGCTGGACTTTGTCACGATATGCAGACATGCACATAATGAGATACAGACAGGCAGCTAATGAACACAGAGAACAGGACATAACCAATCAGCAGGCAGAACACTTGGGGGTGGTTTCCCACTATAAAAGGCACGAGGCACTCACACTCCACCTCTTTCAACTGGGGACATCTATAGAGTGAGTCAGGTGTATATATCACATAACACCTACAGCACATGGCTAAGAGCCAGTCTGGTTCAGTCAGACAGAGTAATCACATTTAGGTTAGCAGAGAGTTGAACTCACAGAGAACTGAGCTAACTGTGTGACAGGTTCAATAAATCAAATTGAACTAACTTCAAGGTCTGGAGTATATTTCAGTTATAGCTGCACCAGTTGCAGCCCGTGTTACCTCAGTGTGCTTAACACAACATGGTACCAGAAGACTGCTATCCCTAGGTTGTTTACCACAATCTGTTCCGTGACGACCAGCAAATGTATCCCGGCACCATGGAGAAGATCCAGGCTCCTCAACAGCTGCGGACCTCCAGCAATCTCAGTGCCAATTGACGGACTTTCAAGCAAAGGTTTCTGCTGTACATCGAAGCCTCAGACCTCGAGGGTGCGCCTGATACAAGAAAGATCGCGCTTCTCCTCTCAACTGCGGGGGATCAAGCCATCCAACTCTTTAACTTGTTTAACTTCACCGAAGGCCAGTACAAGACAAAGTTTCAGACCATCCTGGACAAGTTTGATAGTCATTGTGAAGTGGACTCCAATGAAATCTTCGAGCGCTAGAGATTCAAACAACGCCTACAAGGTAAAGATGAATCTTTCATCTCCTTCTTAACTAATCTCCGTCTACTAGCGCTGTCCTGCAACTTTGGTGATATTGCCGACTCCATGATCAGAGACCAAATCGTGTTTGGAGTTCACTCTGATCCTCTGAGAGAGCAGCTCTTGAAAATCAAGCATTTGACCCTGTCAGTCGCGATTGAAACATATACAGTGCATGAGCATGCCAAAAATCGGTATTCCCAATACAAATCGGCTGAAAATGAGAAACTTGCCTCCCACGAGGCAGAGAGTGTACAGGTCATCGCCCGGATGCAGCACCTCAGCATTGAAGACAGCGGCCATCTCGCGCGCTTTCCCTGGAGCCCCACGCATGCGTGATGCGAACGGGTTAACGAAGCGGCCGACACCCACACTGCGCAGGTGCTGATGTCTGCCGACCGCACTGCGCATGTGCGACGACGCACGGAGCGTAACAACGTCATGACGTGCCCGAACTGCAGCACTGCCCACTTAAAGAAACACTGCCCTGCAAGAAGCAGGTGCTGTTTAAATTGCGGAGAGCCTGGACACTATGCAGCCTTGTGCAGGTCTGCACCACCAGTCAAGGGCCAGCACTCCCAATTCCAACGCAGGCGCGTTCGGAGTGTCCAACAAGGTTTACAGGATTCTGATCCTGGCAGTCCAACGGATCCAGGGGACGATTGCCTCGAGTTCCCCTGCCATGTGGGCATCATTACCACACGTGAACATGCCTGACCAACATCATCACGGTGCCTGCCCATCCTCACTGCGGATTCTGCGGACCAATGGCGAGCGGTGATGCAAGTAAATCAATGCTCTATCCAGTTACAGCTGGACACAGGTCCTTCTGCCAATCTCCTTTCACAGGCAGATTTCAACCGCATCAAGAAGCCACCCAAGCTCCTTTCAGCAGTCTGCCAGCTCCTGGACTATAACGGCAATGCCATCACAGCACTGGGATCCTGCCATCTGCTCGTCTCCAACAGGAGCATTCGCGCAAGGTTAAGGTTTGAAATCATCAAGCCAGACATGGCCTCCCTGCCCGACGCATGTGCATGCAAGCAGCTAAACCTTGGCAGCGGGTCTATACAATGCCCTCCCCCAACGTGGATCTTCAAGCCGGCATTGACGACATCCTCGCTCAGTATCCGGGTGTGTTTGACGGGATGGGCATTCTGCCACATCGGTACAAGATCCTGCTACGGCCTGATGCCACGCCTGTGGCCCACGCACCACGCCGGGTCCCGGCTCCACTGAAGGAGCGTCTGAAGGCTCAGCTAAAGGATCTTCAGGACCAGGGCGGCATCTCCAAAGTTACAGAACCGACTGACTGAGTCAGCTCGATGATATGTGTAAAAAAGCCTTCGGGGGAGCTGCGCATCTGCATTGATCCCAAAGATCTCAATCAGAATATAATGCGGGAACACTACCCCATCCCGGAGCGGGAGGACACTGACAGGTGAGATGCACACGCCCAGTTTTTCACAAAGTTAGATGCGTCACATGGATTCTGGCAAATCCAGCTGGCTGAGTCCAGCAGAAGGTGTCATAATATACACCAGTATATCATGGTGCAGACACACACTGATGGACACACAGTGGGACCAATCAACACACACAACACCGCAGCCAATCACCAGTGAGAGCACACGCACTGTAAAGACAGGGGGCATCAGAGTTCCCGCTCATTCGAGTTGCAGCTAGCTAGGAGGACAGAGCTCACAGCCTGCAACACAGACATTCACCATGTGCTGAGTGCATTGACTGGTTAGAACAAGGCAAAGGTTTTTAGTTCAAGCTAGTATCTTATTAACCCACAGTCTAAGTATGTTTAAACAGTTCATGATTCAATAAAATAGTGTTGCACTATTTCAAGTGTTGGTGACCTGTATGTGATCCAGAACACCCAACACATCATGATACCAGGGGTGGTGGGATACTAGCACTTCTTAGACCAACCTGCAAGTGAACTGCCTTCCGCCAGCATTCCATCATCCTGCAACATGGACAACATCAGCCCGCCGCCGGCGCTCCGCATCGCCGGCAACCTTGGGGCCAACTGGAAGATTTTCAAACAGCGCTTCCAGCTCTTCCTCGAAGCCACGGACAGGGAGGGCGCCTCGGACACCAGAAAGACTGCTCTTCTCCTCTCCACGGCCGGGGACTATGCCACCCACATTTTCAACTCTTTCACCTTTGCAGATGATGAAGATAAGATGAAGTTCAAGACGGTCCTCCTCAAGTTTGACACTCACTGCAGCGTAGAGGTGAATGAAAGTTTTGAATGCTACGTGTTCCAGTTGCATTTGTAGGATAAGGATGAACATTTCCAATCTTTTCTCACGCACCTCCGCATCCTTACGCAATCTTGCAGCTACGACTGGGAGGGCATTGTGTAGACCCGCTGCACAAGGTTTAGCTGCTTGCATGCACATGCGTCGGGCAGGGAGGCCATGTCTGGCTTGATGATTTCAAACCTTAGGGCCCACGTCCGACTCCATGATATGCGACCTGATCGTTTTCGGTGTTCAGTCGGACCCCCTATGTCAGCAGCTCCTCAAAGTAAAGCAAATCACCCTAGCGACCGCCCTCGAGACCTGTGTCTTACATGAAAACGCCACAAGTCGGTATTCCCAGAAACAAGCGACTGAAACGGCGCGGCAAGGTCCCTGCGAGGCGGAATGGGTCCAAGTGATTGAGCACCTCCAAGGCCTCAGCCTGGATGAGGGCGGTCATTTCCGGAGTCAGGAGGTCATGTTGCAGCTGTACAAAACTCTGGTACGGCTGCATTTGGAGTATTGCGTACAGTTCCGGTCACCGCATTATAGGAAGGACGTGGAGGCTTTGGAGCGGGTGCAGAGGAGATTTACCAGGATGTTGCCTGGTATGGAGGGAAAATCTTATGAGGAAAGGCTGATGGACTTGAGGTTGTTTTCGTTGGAGAGAAGAAGGTTAAGAGGAGACTTAATAGAGGCATACAAAATGATCAGGGGGTTAGATAGGGTGGACAGTGAGAGCCTTCTCCCGCGGATGGAAATGGCTGGCACGAGGGGACATAGCTTTAAACTGAGGGGTAATAGATATAGGACAGCGGTCAGAGGTAAGTTCTTTACGCAAAGAGTGGTGAGGCCGTGGAATGCCCTACCTGCAACAGTAGTGAACTTGCCAACATTGAGGCCATTTAAAAGTTTATTGGATAAGCATATGGATGATAATGGCATAGTGTAGGTTAGATGGCTTTTGTTTCGGTGCAACATCGTGGGCCGAAGGGCCTGTACTGTGCTGTATCGTTCTATGTTCTATGTCTATTTCGCGCGCTTTTCACAGCCTCCCGCGCTTGTATGCACCAAACGAGGTGACGGCGACGTTGAGGGACGTAATGCGCAGGCGCGCACCACGCACGACCGCACCACGCATGCGCGGTGGTGCAGCGAACGTGATGACGTCACAACGTGTGGCAACTGTGGCTCTGCCCATTTAAAGCGGCAATGCCCCGCAAAATCTCGTCCATGTCTACGATGTGGAAGACTTGGCCACTATGCTGCCTTCTGTCGAGCAGCTCAGCCTGCCAACTCATCACTTCAGCCAGCCTCGCAGGAATGTTTTTTTTATCATAGATTATCATAGAATTTACAGTGCAGAAGGGGACCATTCAGCCCATCGAGTCTGCACCGGCTCTTGGAAAGAGCACCCTACCCAAGGTCAACACCGCCACCCTATCCCCATAACCCAGTAACCCCACCCAACACTAAGGGCAATTTTGGTCACTAAGTGCAGTTTATCATGGCCAATCCACCTAACCCGCACATCTTTGGACTGTGGGAGGAAACCGGAGCACCCGGAGGAAACCCACGCACACACGGGGAGGATGTGCAGACTCCACACAAACAGTGACCCAAGCCAGAATCGAACCTGGGACCCTTGAGCTGTGAAGCAATTGTGCTATCCACAATGCTACCGTGCTGTTCGGGCAATTCAACCCGCGGTCACCGAGTCCGATGCGGACCTCCCACACAGCAGTGACACCGAGGACCAGAAGGCGCCTTTTTGAGTCGGTGTCGTAACGAAAAACAGGCTGTCCCCGAAGCAAAGACACCAGCCGCTGTCGGTATACAGCATCGACCCAGACGATGAGTGGTGTGCCACCCTGACAGTCAACCAGAATTCGTCGCCCACCTCAGAGACTTAATTTGTGAACTTTGTGGATTTATGGACTTTCTGATTCGTTCTGTTCTTCCGTTTAATCATTCATTGGTTTGTATATAGTGTTCATCTCGTTATTCTTGTGACACACTGTTTTTTTCTGCACCAGGCACCTTCCCATGGAAATAGCTTAGTTTTTACGTACATAGTCCGGTAAATATTTCGCACACACGTAGTCACGAACATTCACCATACACTATTTATTGCCACGCAGGTACATTTTTATAAAAGGGGGGATGTCATAATATACACCAGTATATCATGGTGCAGACACACACTGATGGACACACAGTGGGACCAATCAACACACACAACACAGCAGCCAATCACCAGTGAGAGCACACGCACTGTCAAGACAGGGACCATCAGAGTTTCCGCTCATTCGAGTTGCCGCTCGCTAGGAGGACAGAGCTCACAGCCTGTAACACAGACATTCACCATGTGCTGAGTGCATCGACTGGTTGGGACAAGGCAAAGGTCTTTAGTTAAAGCTAGTATCGTATTAACCCACAGTCTAAGTATGTTTGAACAGTTAATGATTCAATAAAATAGTGTTGCACTATTTCAAGTGTTGGTGACCTGTATGTGATCCAGAACACCCAACACATCAGAAGGCTCTGCACCTTCAACACACCCTTTGGCAGGTACTGCTATAACCGTATGCTGTTCAGCATTGTCTCGGCCTCAGAGATCTTCCATAGAATCATGGAGCAGATGATGGAGGGCATTGAAGGGGTTCGTGTGTATGTGGACGACGTTATCATATGGTCCACAACCCCCGAAGAGCACATCTCTCGTCTCCAGCAGGTATTCCGCCGTGTCCATGCCAATGGCCTCAAGCTGAACAGGGCCAAGTGTTGCTTTGGCATGTCGACACTTAAGTTCTTAAGTGACCAGATATCTCAGCAGGGTGAGCGCCCGGACACAGATAAGGTCTAGGCCATCGAAGCCATGAAGACCCCTGAAGACAAGAAGGCGGTGCTGCGCTTCCTAGGCATGGTAAACTTTTTGGGCAAGTTCATCCCTAACCTGGCCTCACACACCACGGCCCTCAGACACCTGGTGAAAAAGTCTCCTGCCTTTGAGTGGCAGGCAGCTCATCAAGCAGAGTGGTTGGAGCTGAAAACCAAGCTCACCACTGCACCTGGATTGGCATTTTTCACGCCGCAGTGACACACACCGATGTTCACTGGAACCGGGAGCTGCCAGGGAAAGATATGGAGAAGGTTTTAACACATGATATAAAGAACAACACACGACGGAGTCCAGGTTTCACTGAGCGTTTCCATCCTTCCCGAGACACGTCCAATAAAACCTTCATGCTGACAATCAGCAACGTGCAGCCCAGTGACACTGCCGTCTATTACTGCTCCGTGTGGGGAGATATCAGTGGGAATGGATCACAGCTGAATGTAACCAGTAAGTGCATTCACAATGACATCACTCCAGAGAGGGGAATCCTGTAACCAAACATTCCCAGTGAAGAGGAGAATGGGCTGGGGAATTGCCATTGTGATGTTATAACCCAATATTCCATGGGACTGTGACTCCTCCCTGGGAGCATGGCATTGTAAAATCTTTCTCCTGTCCCCATATCAGCTCTGAATAGAGGTGGTAACCCCAAAACGTTATTTCTGTTATTCAGGTCGGCTTTGAGAATTCCAAAAAAGTTACAAATTGGACATTGCAAAACATTAATACATGAGTGACCATCGCTGATGCAGGTACCATAACCTCCCCGAATACATCACTAGTTCACCCCCAACAACATCAGGTCTGTGTACGTTATTAAACAGCCTTCTTAACTTGTCCTACAGGTTTGAAGGAATGTGCCCGTACCGACCGAGCTCTCTCAGCCCCTGCACCCTGTTTAAAATTGTACCAACTCATTCACATTGCCTCTCCTCATCTTTACCAAACTGAGTCACTTTCCACTTCTTTGTGATAAATTTCATCTGTCCCGACTCTACCTATTTCACCGTTCTGTCAATATTCCCCGGAACCTGACACTGTGCATCTCACTCTTCCCGACATTCCTGAAATTGGAGGGAGCTGTTCACTGGGAAATTCTGCCTCCTCTACTCGAGCCCATTTTAAATATTT
This sequence comes from Scyliorhinus torazame, assembly GCF_047496885.1. Classification (NCBI taxonomy): domain Eukaryota; kingdom Metazoa; phylum Chordata; class Chondrichthyes; order Carcharhiniformes; family Scyliorhinidae; genus Scyliorhinus; species Scyliorhinus torazame. Next base: position 409,750,727 of record NC_092707.1, on the reverse strand, counting down.
AAAAATCTTGCTCATGTCCCCTCTTGCTGAAAATTAACCAGTGCGACAAAATCTGATTGTGTCATCACACCGAGCCTCCCCCATTGTCTGCCTGTCTCTCTGAGGACATGGTGCTGGGCACAGCCATCTGCACACACTGCTGCCATCACTTTAGTCAGGGTGCATGCGGGAGCTGGACATTACTCTCAGATTCGGGTTGCCTTGTCCCAGCCTTGCCTTGTTATTTTAGGACAATTACATTGAGCAGAAAAGGAATGAAACAATTGTTTCTAAATCACCTATCACAACTTCAGGGTGTCCAAACACGATTCGCAGACAATTAAATATATTTACACAGGAAAATAGGAATGTAGTATTACCACCCCCTGAGCTAGTGTGCGGTCAATTCCAGCCCCACTGGACCTGGAGTCGCAACACAATTGAAATTAAACAATAATTCTTCGAAAAACTCCCAAATTTTTGACTGCCCAATAATTACAGTCACCAGGTTTGTAAATCCCAAAACATTAATTTTTATCAATGACAATAACTATAATTAAATATGCAGCAAGTACAACAGGCTAACAAATATATAATTCCTCATCCCCCCACTTTAATTCACCCCACCCTCTACACACACATACACAAGACAAACAAACACAGAGGGAAAAGAGGGGTGTATAAGTAATGGTGACAGTTAAAGGATAAGAGTCCTTGTTGCAGATGGTTGTCTTCTCTCCCACCTTCCTTCAGTCCAGGCTTTCAGTTCGAGGTTTCTGCTTTCAGTCTCTAAGGGTTTGCACTGCAGATTCATCCAGGTTCTCTGTAGATTCAGAAATACAGCAGCTGTGCAGCATTTCTGAGGAAAGGGAGAGAGAGAGAGACTTACACAGTTTCTTCTCTGAGTGTTCACAGCCTGACTGTCCTTTCCTTGGTTCTCTGGGAACCATCTCTCTCGGATAGGATCCAATCACCACCTGTCGCCGGGCAGAATACAGCCTTTTGCCAATTCATTGGCCACCAAGCAACCAATCGAGCTGAATCCCTCCAATCTCCCTTGGGTGCCAAAATGCCGACTGTTCAAAGGTTAACACAACGCACTAGATTGCAAGCACTTCATCTGCGCGGTTTAAAGTACATGTCCATTAAACATCCATGGATCGAAAATGATAGTGGCAAAATAAATGAAATGGAAAATAAGGGAATCAACAGGAGTGGCCCTTACAATATGAACAGAAGTAGGCCATTCAGCCCCTCGAGCCTATCCCGCCATTCAATGAGATCATGGCTGATCCGTGCTAACTCCATATACCTACCTTTGGCCCATACCCCTTAATAACTTTGCTGAACAGAAATCTATCTCGGATTTAAATTTCACAACTGAGCTAGCTTCAGCTGCTGTGTGTGGGAGAGAGTTCCAAATCTCGACCACACTTTGAGTGAAGAAATGCTTCCTGCCATCTCTCCTGAACGGTCTGGCCCGAATGTCTAGACCATGCTCCCTAATTTTAGAGTCTCCAAACGGTGGGAATAGTTTATCTGTCTTTCCCTGCTTTCTCCTGCTATCGGAATCACTGCTGTAGGGAACACACAAATCCCACACAAACGGCAATGATAGAAATGGGCATATCATCTGGTTTAGGGATCTTGAAATAATGGTGTGGGGTATTTCATCTCGAGCTGCAAGGATGGACTTGGCTGAACCCCTCAGTGCAGTGATGGCTCCTCCTAAAGAGCAGCTTCAATACTGTACAGATTGTCTCGATATCTGTGGAACTCTCTGCACTGGAACCGAATCCATGACCTCCTAACTCGGAGGTGTGATCACTTCCACTAAGTCACACCTGACACTCTTCATCATGCCCATTGCAATCTGTTTGGAAACTCATATATTAAACAACAAGTCATCATATAACTTTATTTAATGAATCGTTAAACTTTGAGTGATGGAAAATCTATTTCTTTGCATTGAACTCCATCTGTTTGCTATGCACAGGTCGATTGGCTGACCCAGTCCTTATTCAGTATCCAAACATCAGCAAGGTGCCAGAGGGTGATACTGTGGAGTTACAATGTGCCATGTACAATGCCAGTGTGAATGACACTGATGTCCACTGGTATCACCAGAGACCCGGGTACGAGAGGCAGTGGACGATGAGCTGGTTTGTAAATGGCACCATCAGCAAGTCCCGGGTTTTCCAGGACCGTTTTCAGCATTCCCAGGATTTCAGCAGGAACAGTTACATTCTGACCATTGTGAATGTGACCCTCAATGATACAGCTGTCTATAGCTGCAGTGTGTGGAGCTACATCCATGGAGCAGGGAGCCAGCTCAATGTCACAGGTAAGTCAATACTGACTCACACTGACCGAGTGACAGTAACAATAAGCAGATTGGGAACCTGTTTTACCTCCCACAGCAGAGTAGACACGTGCAAACATACACAGCCACACACAATACTGTAGTGGGCACAGAATGCAGAGTGGCAATGTGATTTGGAGAGTGAAAGATGCAAGAATTGAAGAGTGGAGATATGAGAATGGATCAATAACTTTTCAATGATCCATGGGAGTGTCTGTCACTGACTAGGTCAGCGTTTATTGTCCATCCCTAAATGCCCTTGAGAAGATGGTGGTGAACTGCTTTGTTGAACTTCTGCAATCAGAGACGTTTGATACATCTGAGTGTCCTGTTGGGCTATTTCAGAGAGCAGTTACTATCAACAACATTGCTGTGGGGCTGGAGTCACCTACAGGCCAGACTGGGTAAGGATGGCAGATTTACTTCACTGCAGGATATCAGCTAACCAGATGGGTCTTTGTAACAATCTGGCAATTTCATTATCACCATTACTGGGAATAACATTTTTATTGTAAATGTATTTAATTAACTGTATTGAAAATCCTCGGGTGCCGTGGTGGGATTTGACCAATGGAAGAAACAAGGACGGGTGTTGGACATACGACGTTCGAAGCTGCTCCAGTATTTAATCTGCTCTTGTCAATCCACTCCATTCCCCCATCCTCTCCCCAACTCCTTTGATTCACTCAGTGAACACAAATTGATCAAATTCAGTCCTGAAAACACCCAACAACAGGACAGAGCTTCCTGTGCTCGAGAATTCCAAAGGTGCGCAACTATTTTCCTCCTTATCTCATGGCCAAGCCCTTATTCTGAGATGGTGATTCTCCCATTCGAAACTCCCCAGCCAGGGGAAGCAGCTTCCCAGTTCTCCCCTGCCAAATCCCTCAAGGATTTTCAATGTTTCAATGAGTTTATCTTTAATTTTTCTCAACTCCAGAGATGATACGCACTGTCTACTCAATGATAGGGCCTGTCGGCACAATGATAGGCCCTGTCTACACAATGATAGGCCCAGTCTACACAATGATAGGCCCTGTCTACTCAATGATAGGCCCTGTCGACTCAATGATAGGCCCTGTCGACTCAATGATAGGCCCTGTCGACTCAATGATAGGCCCTGTCGACTCAATGATAGGCCCTGACTACTCAATGATAGGCCCTGTCTACTCAATGATAGGCCCTGTATACACAATGATTGGCCCTGACTACTCAATGATAGGCCCTGTCTACTCAATGATAGGCTCTGTCTACACAATGATAGGCCTTGTCTACTCAATGATAGGCCCTGTCTACACAATGATTGGCCCTGTCTACTCAATGATAGGCCCTGTCTACACAATGATAGGCCCTGTCTACTCAATGATAGGCCCTGTCTACACAATGATAGGCTCTGTCTACACAATGATTGGCCCTGTCTACACAATGATAGGCCCTGTCTACTCAATGATAGGCCCTGTCTACACAATGATAAGCTCTGTCTACACAATGATAGGCTCTGTCTACACAATGATAGGCCCTGTCTACTCAATGATAGGCCCTGTCTACACAATGATAAGCTCTGTCTACACAATGATAGGCCTTGTCTACACAATGATAGGCCCTGTCTACACAATGATAGGCCCTGTCTACACAACGATAGGCCCTGTCTACTCAATGATAGGCTCTGTCTACACAATGATCGGCCCTGTCTACTCAATGATAGGCCCTGTCTACTCAATGATAGGCTCTGTCTACTCAATGATCAGCCCTGTCTACTCAATGATCAGCCCTGTCTACTCAATGATCGGCCTTGTCTACACAATGATAGGCCCTGTCTACACAATGATAGGCCTTGTCTACTCAATGATAGACCCTGTTTACACAATGATAGGCCCTGTCTCCAAAATGATAGGCCCTGTCTACACAATGATAGGCCCTGTCTACTCAATGATAGGCCCTGTCTACACAATGATAGGCCCTGTCTACACAATGATAGGCCCTGTCTACACAATGATAGGCCCTGTCTACACAATGATTGGCCCTCTCTACTCAATGATAGGCCCTGTCTACACAATGCTATGCCCTGTCTACTCAATGATAGGCCCTGTATACACAATGATAGGCTCTGTCTACACAATGATTGGCCCTGTCTACTCAATGATAGACCCTGTCTACTCAATGATAAGCTCTGTCTACACAATGATAGGCTCTGTCTACACAATGATAGGCCTTGTCTACACAATGATAGGCCCTGTCTACACAATGACAGGTCCTGTCTACTCAATGATAGGCTCTGTCTACTCAATGATCAGCCCTGTCTACTCAATGATCGGCCCTGTCTACTCAATGATCGGCCCTGTCTACTCAATGATAGGCCCTGTCTACTCAATGATAGGCTCTGTCTACTCAATGCTCAGCCCTGTCTACTCAATGATAGGCCCTGTCTACTCAATGATCGGCCCTGTCTACACAATGATCGGCCCTGTCTACTCAATGATAGGCCATGTCTACACAATGATAGGCCTTGTCTACTCAATGATAGACCCGGTTTACACAATGATAGGCCCTGTCTACACAATGATAGGACCTGACTACACAATAATAGGCACTGTCTACTCAATGATAGGCCCTGTCTACACAATGATAGGCCCTGTCTACACAATGATAGGCCCTGTCTACACAATGATAGGCCCTGTCTACACAATAATTGGCCCTGTTTACTCAATGATAGGCCCTGTCTACACAATGATAGGCCCTGTCTACTCAATGATAGGCCCTGTCTACACAATGATAGGCTCTGTCTACACAATGATTGGCCTTGTCTACACAAGATAGGCCCTGTCTACTCAATGATAGGCCCTGTCTACACAATGATAAGCTCTGTCTACACAATGATAGGCTCTGTCTACTCAATGATAGGCCCTGTCTACTCAATGATAGGCCCTGTCTACACAATGATAGGCTCTGTCTACACAATGATTGGCCCTGTCTACACAATGATAGGCCCTGTCTACTCAATGATAGGCCCTGTCTACTCAATGATAGGCTCTGTCTACTCAATGATCAGCCCTGTCTACTCAATGATCAGCCCTGTCTACTCAATGATCGGCCCTGTCTACACAATGATAGGCCCTGTCTACACAATGATAGGCCTTGTCTACTCAATGATAGACCCTGTTTACACAATGATAGGCCCTGTCTACTCAATGATAGGCCCTGTCTACACAATGATAGGCCCTGTCTACACAATGATAGGCCCTGTCTACACAATGATAGGCCCTGTCTACACAATGATTGGCCCTGTCTACGCAATGATAGGCCCTGTCTACACAATGATAGGCCCTGTCTACTCAATGATAGGCCCTGTCTACACAATGATAGGCTCTGTCTACACAATGATTGGCCCTGTCTACTCAATGATAGACACTTTCTACTCAATGATAAACTCTGTCTACACAATGATAGGCTCTGTCTACACAATGATAGGCCCTGTCTACTCAATGATAGGCCCTGTCTACACGATGATAGGGTCTGTCTACACAATGATTGGCCCTGTCTACACAATGTTAGGCCCTGTCTACTCAATGATAGGCCCTGTCTACACAATGATAAGCTCTGTCTACACAATGATAGGCCTTGTCTACACAATGATAGGCCCTGTCTACACAATGATAGGCCCTGTCTACACAACGATAGGCCCTGTCTACAAAATGATAGGCCCTGTCTACACAATGATAGGCCCTGTCTACTCAATGATAGGCCCTGTCTACACAATGATAGGCCCTGTCTACACAATGATTGGCCCTGTCTACTCAATGATAGGCCCTGTCTACACAATGCTTGGCCCTGTCTACTCAATGATAGGCCCTGTATACACAATGATAGGCTCTGTCTACACAATGATAGGCCCTGTCTACACAATGATAGGCCCTGTCTACACAATGATTGGCCCTGTCTACTCAATGATAGGCCCTGTCTACACAATGCTTGGCCCTGTCTACTCAATGATAGGCCCTGTATACACAATGATAGGCTCTGTCTACACAATGATTGGCCCTGTCTACTCAATGATAGACCCTGTCTACTCAATGATAAGCTCTGTCTACACAATGATAGGCTCTGTCTACACAATGATAGGCCTTGTCTACACAATGATAGGCCCTGTCTACACAATGACAGGCCCTGTCTACTCAATGATAGGCTCTGTCTACTCAATGATCAGCCCTGTCTGCTCAATGATCAGCCCTGTCTACTCAATGATCGGCCCTGTCTACTCAATGATAGGCCCTGTCTACTCAATGATAGGCTCTGTCTACTCAATGATCAGCCCTGTCTACTCAAATTTAGGCCCTGTCTACTCAATGATCGGCCCTGTCTACACAATGATCGGCCCTGTCTACTCAATGATAGGCCCTGTCTACACAATGATAGGCCTTGTCTACTCAATGATAGACCCTGTTTACACAACGATAGGCCCTGTCTACACAATGATAGGACCTGCCTACACAATAATAGGCCCTATCTACTCAATGATAGGCCCTTTCTACACAATGATAGGCCCTGTCTACACAATGATAGGCCCTGTCTACACAATGATAGGCCCTGTCTACACAATGATTGGCCCTGTCTACTCAATGATAGGCCCTGTCTACACAATGATAGGCCCTGTCTACTCAATGATAGACCCTGTCTACTCAATGATAAGCTCTGTCTACACAATGATAGGCTCTGTCTACACAATGATAGGCCTTGTCTACACAATGATAGGCCCTGTCTACACAATGACAGGTCCTGTCTACTCAATGATAGGCTCTGTCTACTCAATGATCAGCCCTGTCTACTCAATGATCGGCCCTGTCTACTCAATGATCGGCCCTGTCTACTCAATGATAGGCCCTGTCTACTCAATGATAGGCTCTGTCTACTCAATGCTCAGCCCTGTCTACTCAATGATAGGCCCTGTCTACTCAATGATCGGCCCTGTCTACACAATGATCGGCCCTGTCTACTCAATGATAGGCCATGTCTACACAATGATAGGCCTTGTCTACTCAATGATAGACCCGGTTTACACAATGATAGGCCCTGTCTACACAATGATAGGACCTGACTACACAATAATAGGCACTGTCTACTCAATGATAGGCCCTGTCTACACAATGATAGGCCCTGTCTACACAATGATAGGCCCTGTCTACACAATGATAGGCCCTGTCTACACAATAATTGGCCCTGTTTACTCAATGATAGGCCCTGTCTACACAATGATAGGCCCTGTCTACTCAATGATAGGCCCTGTCTACACAATGATAGGCTCTGTCTACACAATGATTGGCCTTGTCTACACAAGATAGGCCCTGTCTACTCAATGATAGGCCCTGTCTACACAATGATAAGCTCTGTCTACACAATGATAGGCTCTGTCTACTCAATGATAGGCCCTGTCTACTCAATGATAGGCCCTGTCTACACAATGATAGGCTCTGTCTACACAATGATTGGCCCTGTCTACACAATGATAGGCCCTGTCTACTCAATGATAGGCCCTGTCTACTCAATGATAGGCTCTGTCTACTCAATGATCAGCCCTGTCTACTCAATGATCAGCCCTGTCTACTCAATGATCGGCCCTGTCTACACAATGATAGGCCCTGTCTACACAATGATAGGCCTTGTCTACTCAATGATAGACCCTGTTTACACAATGATAGGCCCTGTCTACTCAATGATAGGCCCTGTCTACACAATGATAGGCCCTGTCTACACAATGATAGGCCCTGTCTACACAATGATAGGCCCTGTCTACACAATGATTGGCCCTGTCTACGCAATGATAGGCCCTGTCTACACAATGATAGGCCCTGTCTACTCAATGATAGGCCCTGTCTACACAATGATAGGCTCTGTCTACACAATGATTGGCCCTGTCTACTCAATGATAGACACTTTCTACTCAATGATAAACTCTGTCTACACAATGATAGGCTCTGTCTACACAATGATAGGCCCTGTCTACTCAATGATAGGCCCTGTCTACACGATGATAGGGTCTGTCTACACAATGATTGGCCCTGTCTACACAATGTTAGGCCCTGTCTACTCAATGATAGGCCCTGTCTACACAATGATAAGCTCTGTCTACACAATGATAGGCCTTGTCTACACAATGATAGGCCCTGTCTACACAATGATAGGCCCTGTCTACACAACGATAGGCCCTGTATACACAATTATAGGCTCTGTCTACACAATGATCGGCCCTGTCTACTCAATGATAGGCCCTGTCTACTCAATGATAGGCTCTGTCTACTCAATGATCAGCCCTGTCTACTCAATGATCAGCCCTGTCTACTCAATGATCGGCCTTGTCTACACAATGATAGGCCCTGTCTACAAAATGATAGGCCCTGTCTACACAATGATAGGCCCTGTCTACTCAATGATAGGCCCTGTCTACACAATGATAGGCCCTGTCTACACAATGATAGGCCCTGTCTACACAATGATAGGCCCTGTCTACACAATGATTGGCCCTGTCTACTCAATGATAGGCCCTGTCTACACAATGCTTGGCCCTGTCTACTCAATGATAGGCCCTGTATACACAATGATAGGCTCTGTCTACACAATGATTGGCCCTGTCTACTCAATGATAGACCCTGTCTACTCAATGATAAGCTCTGTCTACACAATGATAGGCTCTGTCTACACAATGATAGGCCTTGTCTACACAATGATAGGCCCTGTCTACACAATGACAGGCCCTGTCTACTCAATGATAGGCTCTGTCTACTCAATGATCAGCCCTGTCTGCTCAATGATCAGCCCTGTCTACTCAATGATCGGCCCTGTCTACTCAATGATAGGCCCTGTCTACTCAATGATAGGCTCTGTCTACTCAATGATCAGCCCTGTCTACTCAAATTTAGGCCCTGTCTACTCAATGATCGGCCCTGTCTACACAATGATCGGCCCTGTCTACTCAATGATAGGCCCTGTCTACACAATGATAGGCCTTGTCTACTCAATGATAGACCCTGTTTACACAACGATAGGCCCTGTCTACACAATGATAGGACCTGTCTACACAATAATAGGCCCTATCTACTCAATGATAGGCCCTTTCTACACAATGATAGGCCCTGTCTACACAATGATAGGCCCTGTCTACACAATGATAGGCCCTGTCTACACAATGATTGGCCCTGTCTACTCAATGATAGGCCCTGTCTACACAATGATAGGCCCTGTCTACTCAATGATAGGCCCTGTCTACACAATGATAGGCTCTGTCTACACAATGATTGGCCTTGTCTACACAAGATAGGCCCTGTCTACTCAATGATAGGCCCTGTCTACACAATGATAAGCTCTGTCTACACAATGATAGGCTCTGTCTACACAATGATAGGCCCTGTCTACTCAATGATAGGCCCTGTCTACACAATGATAGGCTCTGTCTACACAATGATTGGCCCTGTCTACACAATGATAGGCCCTGTCTACTCAATGATAGGCCCTGTCTACACGATGATAGGGTCTGTCTACACAATGATTGGCCCTGTCTACACAATGTTAGGCCCTGTCTACTCAATGATAGGCCCTGTCTACACAATGATAAGCTCTGTCTACACAATGATAGGCCTTGTCTACACAATGATAGGCCCTGTCTACACAATGATAGGCCCTGTCTACACAACGATAGGCCCTGTATACACAATTATAGGCTCTGTCTACACAATGATCGGCCCTGTCTACTCAATGATAGGCCCTGTCTACTCAATGATAGGCTCTGTCTACTCAATGATCAGCCCTGTCTACTCAATGATCAGCCCTGTCTACTCAATGATCGGCCTTGTCTACACAATGATAGGCCCTGTCTACAAAATGATAGGCCCTGTCTACACAATGATAGGCCCTGTCTACTCAATGATAGGCCCTGTCTACACAATGATAGGCCCTGTCTACACAATGATAGGCCCTGTCTACACAATGATAGGCCCTGTCTACACAATGATTGGCCCTGTCTACTCAATGATAGGCCCTGTCTACACAATGCTTGGCCCTGTCTACTCAATGATAGGCCCTGTATACACAATGATAGGCTCTGTCTACACAATGATTGGCCCTGTCTACTCAATGATAGACCCTGTCTACTCAATGATAAGCTCTGTCTACACAATGATAGGCTCTGTCTACACAATGATAGGCCTTGTCTACACAATGATAGGCCCTGTCTACACAATGACAGGCCCTGTCTACTCAATGATAGGCTCTGTCTACTCAATGATCAGCCCTGTCTACTCAATGATCAGCCCTGTCTACTCAATGATCGGCCCTGTCTACTCAATGATAGGCCCTGTCTACTCAATGATAGGCTCTGTCTACTCAATGATCAGCCCTGTCTACTCAAATTTAGGCCCTGTCTACTCAATGATTGGCCCTGTCTACACAATGATCGGCCCTGTCTACTCAATGATAGGCCCTGTCTACACAATGATAGGCCTTGTCTACTCAATGATAGACCCTGTTTACACAATGATAGGCCCTGTCTACACAATGATAGGACCTGTCTACACAATAATAGGCCCTATCTACTCAATGATAGGCCCTTTCTACACAATGATAGGCCCTGTCTACACAATGATAGGCCCTGTCTACACAATGATAGGCCCTGTCTACACAATGATTGGCCCTGTCTACTCAATGATAGGCCCTGTCTACACAATGATAGGCCCTGTCTACTCAATGATAGGCCCTGTCTACACAATGATAGGCTCTGTCTACACAATGATTGGCCTTGTCTACACAAGATAGGCCCTGTCTACTCAATGATAGGCCCTGTCTACACAATGATAAGCTCTGTCTACACAATGATAGGCTCTGTCTACACAATGATAGGCCCTGTCTACTCAATGATAGGCCCTGTCTACACAATGATAGGCTCTGTCTATACAATGATTGGCCCTGTCTACACAATGATAGGCCCTGTCTACTCAATGATAGGCCCTGTCTACACAATGATAAGCTCTGTCTACACAATGATAGGCTCTGTCTACACAATGATAGGCCTTGTCTACACAATGATAGGCCCTGTCTACACAATGATAGGCCCTGTCTACACAATGATAGGCCCTGTCTACTCAATGATAGGCTCTGTCTACTCAATGATCAGCCCTGTCTACTCAATGATCAGCCCTGTCTACTCAATGATCGGCCCTGTCTACACAATGATAGGCCCTGTCTACACAATGATAGGCCTTGTCTACTCAATGATAGACCCTGTTTATACAATGATAGGCCCTGTCTACTCAATGAAAGGCCCTGTCTACACAATGATAGGCCCTGTCTACACAATGAGAGGCCCTGTCTACACAATGATAGGCCCTGTCTACTCAATGATAGGCTCTGTCTACTCAATGATCAGCCCTGTCTACTCAATGATCGGCCCTGTCTACACAATGATAGGCCCTGTCTACACAATGATAGGCCTTGTCTACTCAATGATAGACCCTGTTTACACAATGATAGGCCCTGTCTACTCAATGATTGGCCCTGTCTACACAATGATAGGCCCTGTCTACACAATGATAGGCCCTGTCTACACAATGATAGGCCCTGTCTACACAATGATTGGCCCTGTCTACGCAATGATAGGCCCTGTCTACACAATGATAGGCCCTATCTACTCAATGATAGGCCCTGCCTACACAATGATAGGCCCTGTATACACAATGATAGGCTCTGTCTACACAATGATTGGCCCTGTCTACTCAATGATAGACCCTGTCTACTCAATGATAAGCTCTGTCTACACAATGATAGGCTCTGTCTACACAATGATAGGCCTTGTCTACACAATGATAGGCCCTGTCTACACAATGACAGGCCCTGTCTACTCAATGATAGGCTCTGTCTACTCAATGATCAGCCCTGTCTACTCAATGATCAGCCCTGTCTACTCAATGATCGGCCCTGTCTACTCAATGATAGGCCCTGTCTACTCAATGATAGGCTCTGTCTACACAATGATAAGCTCTGTCTACACAATGATAGGCCTTGTCTACACAATGATAGGCCCTGTCTACACAATGATAGGCCCTGTCTACACAACGATAGGCCCTGTATACACAATTATAGGCTCTGTCTACACAATGATCGGCCCTGTCTACTCAATGATAGGCCCTGTCTACTCAATGATAGGCTCTGTCTACTCAATGATCAGCCCTGTCTACTCAATGATCAGCCCTGTCTACTCAATGATCGGCCTTGTCTACACAATGATAGGCCCTGTCTACAAAATGATAGGCCCTGTCTACACAATGATAGGCCCTGTCTACTCAATGATAGGCCCTGTCTACACAATGATAGGCCCTGTCTACACAATGATAGGCCCTGTCTACACAATGATAGGCCCTGTCTACACAATGATTGGCCCTGTCTACTCAATGATAGGCCCTGTCTACACAATGCTTGGCCCTGTCTACTCAATGATAGGCCCTGTATACACAATGATAGGCTCTGTCTACACAATGATTGGCCCTGTCTACTCAATGATAGACCCTGTCTACTCAATGATAAGCTCTGTCTACACAATGATAGGCTCTGTCTACACAATGATAGGCCTTGTCTACACAATGATAGGCCCTGTCTACACAATGACAGGCCCTGTCTACTCAATGATAGGCTCTGTCTACTCAATGATCAGCCCTGTCTGCTCAATGATCAGCCCTGTCTACTCAATGATCGGCCCTGTCTACTCAATGATAGGCCCTGTCTACTCAATGATAGGCTCTGTCTACTCAATGATCAGCCCTGTCTACTCAAATTTAGGCCCTGTCTACTCAATGATCGGCCCTGTCTACACAATGATCGGCCCTGTCTACTCAATGATAGGCCCTGTCTACACAATGATAGGCCTTGTCTACTCAATGATAGACCCTGTTTACACAACGATAGGCCCTGTCTACACAATGATAGGACCTGTCTACACAATAATAGGCCCTATCTACTCAATGATAGGCCCTTTCTACACAATGATAGGCCCTGTCTACACAATGATAGGCCCTGTCTACACAATGATAGGCCCTGTCTACACAATGATTGGCCCTGTCTACTCAATGATAGGCCCTGTCTACACAATGATAGGCCCTGTCTACTCAATGATAGGCCCTGTCTACACAATGATAGGCTCTGTCTACACAATGATTGGCCTTGTCTACACAAGATAGGCCCTGTCTACTCAATGATAGGCCCTGTCTACACAATGATAAGCTCTGTCTACACAATGATAGGCTCTGTCTACACAATGATAGGCCCTGTCTACTCAATGATAGGCCCTGTCTACACAATGATAGGCTCTGTCTACACAATGATTGGCCCTGTCTACACAATGATAGGCCTTGTCTACTCAATGATAGGCCCTGTCTACACGATGATAGGGTCTGTCTACACAATGATTGGCCCTGTCTACACAATGTTAGGCCCTGTCTACTCAATGATAGGCCCTGTCTACACAATGATAAGCTCTGTCTACACAATGATAGGCCTTGTCTACACAATGATAGGCCCTGTCTACACAATGATAGGCCCTGTCTACACAACGATAGGCCCTGTATACACAATTATAGGCTCTGTCTACACAATGATCGGCCCTGTCTACTCAATGATAGGCCCTGTCTACTCAATGATAGGCTCTGTCTACTCAATGATCAGCCCTGTCTACTCAATGATCAGCCCTGTCTACTCAATGATCGGCCTTGTCTACACAATGATAGGCCCTGTCTACAAAATGATAGGCCCTGTCTACACAATGATAGGCCCTGTCTACTCAATGATAGGCCCTGTCTACACAATGATAGGCCCTGTCTACACAATGATAGGCCCTGTCTACACAATGATAGGCCCTGTCTACACAATGATTGGCCCTGTCTACTCAATGATAGGCCCTGTCTACACAATGCTTGGCCCTGTCTACTCAATGATAGGCCCTGTATACACAATGATAGGCTCTGTCTACACAATGATTGGCCCTGTCTACTCAATGATAGACCCTGTCTACTCAATGATAAGCTCTGTCTACACAATGATAGGCTCTGTCTACACAATGATAGGCCTTGTCTACACAATGATAGGCCCTGTCTACACAATGACAGGCCCTGTCTACTCAATGATAGGCTCTGTCTACTCAATGATCAGCCCTGTCTACTCAATGATCAGCCCTGTCTACTCAATGATCGGCCCTGTCTACTCAATGATAGGCCCTGTCTACTCAATGATAGGCTCTGTCTACTCAATGATCAGCCCTGTCTACTCAAATTTAGGCCCTGTCTACTCAATGATCGGCCCTGTCTACACAATGATCGGCCCTGTCTACTCAATGATAGGCCCTGTCTACACAATGATAGGCCTTGTCTACTCAATGATAGACCCTGTTTACACAATGATAGGCCCTGTCTACACAATGATAGGACCTGTCTACACAATAATAGGCCCTATCTACTCAATGATAGGCCCTTTCTACACAATGATAGGCCCTGTCTACACAATGATAGGCCCTGTCTACACAATGATAGGCCCTGTCTACACAATGATTGGCCCTGTCTACTCAATGATAGGCCCTGTCTACACAATGATAGGCCCTGTCTACTCAATGATAGGCCCTGTCTACACAATGATAGGCTCTGTCTACACAATGATTGGCCTTGTCTACACAAGATAGGCCCTGTCTACTCAATGATAGGCCCTGTCTACACAATGATAAGCTCTGTCTACACAATGATAGGCTCTGTCTACACAATGATAGGCCCTGTCTACTCAATGATAGGCCCTGTCTACACAATGATAGGCTCTGTCTATACAATGATTGGCCCTGTCTACACAATGATAGGCCCTGTCTACTCAATGATAGGCCCTGTCTACACAATGATAAGCTCTGTCTACACAATGATAGGCTCTGTCTACACAATGATAGGCCTTGTCTACACAATGATAGGCCCTGTCTACACAATGATAGGCCCTGTCTACACAATGATAGGCCCTGTCTACTCAATGATAGGCTCTGTCTACTCAATGATCAGCCCTGTCTACTCAATGATCAGCCCTGTCTACTCAATGATCGGCCCTGTCTACACAATGATAGGCCCTGTCTACACAATGATAGGCCTTGTCTACTCAATGATAGACCCTGTTTATACAATGATAGGCCCTGTCTACTCAATGAAAGGCCCTGTCTACACAATGATAGGCCCTGTCTACACAATGAGAGGCCCTGTCTACACAATGATAGGCCCTGTCTACTCAATGATAGGCTCTGTCTACTCAATGATCAGCCCTGTCTACTCAATGATCGGCCCTGTCTACACAATGATAGGCCCTGTCTACACAATGATAGGCCTTGTCTACTCAATGATAGACCCTGTTTACACAATGATAGGCCCTGTCTACTCAATGATTGGCCCTGTCTACACAATGATAGGCCCTGTCTACACAATGATAGGCCCTGTCTACACAATGATAGGCCCTGTCTACACAATGATTGGCCCTGTCTACGCAATGATAGGCCCTGTCTACACAATGATAGGCCCTATCTACTCAATGATAGGCCCTGTCTACACAATGATAGGCCCTGTATACACAATGATAGGCTCTGTCTACACAATGATTGGCCCTGTCTACTCAATGATAGACCCTGTCTACTCAATGATAAGCTCTGTCTACACAATGATAGGCTCTGTCTACACAATGATAGGCCTTGTCTACACAATGATAGGCCCTGTCTACACAATGACAGGCCCTGTCTACTCAATGATAGGCTCTGTCTACTCAATGATCAGCCCTGTCTACTCAATGATCAGCCCTGTCTACTCAATGATCGGCCCTGTCTACTCAATGATAGGCCCTGTCTACTCAATGATAGGCTCTGTCTACACAATGATAAGCTCTGTCTACACAATGATAGGCCTTGTCTACACAATGATAGGCCCTGTCTACACAATGATAGGCCCTGTCTACACAACGATAGGCCCTGTATACACAATTATAGGCTCTGTCTACACAATGATCGGCCCTGTCTACTCAATGATAGGCCCTGTCTACTCAATGATAGGCTCTGTCTACTCAATGATCAGCCCTGTCTACTCAATGATCAGCCCTGTCTACTCAATGATCGGCCTTGTCTACACAATGATAGGCCCTGTCTACAAAATGATAGGCCCTGTCTACACAATGATAGGCCCTGTCTACTCAATGATAGGCCCTGTCTACACAATGATAGGCCCTGTCTACACAATGATAGGCCCTGTCTACACAATGATAGGCCCTGTCTACACAATGATTGGCCCTGTCTACTCAATGATAGGCCCTGTCTACACAATGCTTGGCCCTGTCTACTCAATGATAGGCCCTGTATACACAATGATAGGCTCTGTCTACACAATGATTGGCCCTGTCTACTCAATGATAGACCCTGTCTACTCAATGATAAGCTCTGTCTACACAATGATAGGCTCTGTCTACACAATGATAGGCCTTGTCTACACAATGATAGGCCCTGTCTACACAATGACAGGCCCTGTCTACTCAATGATAGGCTCTGTCTACTCAATGATCAGCCCTGTCTACTCAATGATCGGCCCTGTCTACTCAATGATAGGCCCTGTCTACTCAATGATCGGCCCTGTCTACACAATGATAGGCCCTGTCTACACAATGATAGGCCTTGTCTACTCAATGATAGATCCTGTTTACACAATGATAGGCCCTGTCTACTCAATGATTGGCCCTGTCTACGCAATGATAGGCCCTGTCTACACAATGATAGGCCCTGTCTACTCAATGATAGGCCCTGTCTACACAATGATAGGCTCTGTCTACACAATGATTGGCCCTGTCTACTCAATGATAGACACTTTCTACTCAATGATAAACTCTGTCTACACAATGATAGGCTCTGTCTACACAATGATAGGCCCTGTCTACTCAATGATAGGCCCTGTCTACACGATGATAGGGTCTGTCTACACAATGATTGGCCCTGTCTACACAATGTTAGGCCCTGTCTACTCAATGATAGGCTCTGTCTACACAATGATAAGCTCGGTCTACACAATGATAGGCCCTGTCTACACAATGATAGGCCCTGTCTACACAATGATAGGCCCTGTCTACACAACGATAGGCCCTGTATACTCAATTATAGGCTCTGTCTACACAATGATCGGCCCTGTCTACTCAATGATAGGCCCTGTCTACTCAATGATAGGCTCTGTCTACTCAATGATCAGCCCTGTCTACTCAATGATCAGCCCTGTCTACTCAATGATCGGCCTTGTCTACACAATGATAGGCCCTGTCTACAAAATGATAGGCCCTGTCTACACAATGATAGGCCCTGTCTACTCAATGATAGGCCCTGTCTACACAATGATAGGCCCTGTCTACACAATGATTGGCCCTGTCTACACAATGATTGGCCCTGTCTACTCAATGATAGGCCCTGTCTACACAATGCTAGGCCCTGTCTACTCAATGATAGGCCCTGTATACACAATGATAGGCTCTGTCTACACAATGATTGGCCCTGTCTACTCAATGATAGACCCTGTCTACTCAATGATAAGCTCTGTCTACACAATGATAGGCTCTGTCTACACAATGATAGGCCTTGTCTACACAATGATAGGCCCTGTCTACACAATGACAGGCCCTGTCTACTCAATGATAGGCTCTGTCTACTCAATGATCAGCCCTGTCTACTCAATGATCAGCCCTGTCTACTCAATGATCGGCCCTGTCTACTCAATGATAGGCCCTGTCTACTCAATGATAGGCTCTGTCTACTCAATGATCAGCCCTGTCTACTCAATGATAGGCCCTGTCTACTCAATGATCGGCCCTGTCTACACAATGATCGGCCCTGTCTACTCAATGATAGGCCATGTCTACACAATGATAGGCCTTGTCTACTCAATGATAGACCCTGTTTACACAATGATAGGCCCTGTCTACACAATGATAGGACCTGACTACACAATAATAGGCCCTGTCTACTCAATGATAGGCCCTGTCTACACAATGATAGGCCCTGTCTACACAATGATAGGCCCTGTCTACACAATGATAGGCCCTGTCTACACAATGATTGGCCCTGTTTACTCAATGATAGGCCCTGTCTACACAATGATAGGCCCTGTCTACTCAATGATAGGCCCTGTCTACACAATGATAGGCTCTGTCTACACAATGATTGGCCTTGTCTACACAAGATAGGCCCTGTCTACTCAATGATAGGCCCTGTCTACACAATGATAAGCTCTGTCTACACAATGATAGGCTCTGTCTCCTCAATGATAGGCCCTGTCTACTCAATGATAGGCCCTGTCTCACAATGATAGGCTCTGTCTACACAATGATTGGCCCTGTCTACACAATGATAGGCCCTGTCTACTCAATGATAGGCCCTGTCTACACAATGATAAGCTCTGTCTACACAATGATAGGCTCTGGCTACACAATGATAGGCCTTGTCTACACAATGATAGGCCCTGTCTAGACAATGATAGGCTGTCTACTCAATGATAGGCCCTGTCTACACAATGATAAACTCTGTCTACACAATGATAGGCTCTGTCTACACAATGATAGGCCCTGTCTACTCAATGATAGGCCCTGTCTACACGATGATAGGGTCTGTCTACACAATGATTGGCCCTGTCTACACAATGTTAGGCCCTGTCTACTCAATGATAGGCCCTGTCTACACAATGATAAGCTCTGTCTACACAATGATAGGCCTTGTCTACACAATGATAGGCCCTGTCTACACAATGATAGGCCCTGTCTACACAACGATAGGCCCTGTATACTCAATTATAGGCTCTGTCTACACAATTATCGGCCCTGTCTACTCAATGATAGGCCCTGTCTACTCAATGATAGGCTCTGTCTACTCAATGATCAGCCCTGTCTACTCAACGATCAGCCCTGTCTACTCAATAATCGGCCTTGTCTACACAATGATAGGCCCTGTCTACAAAATGATAGGCCCTGTCTACACAATGATAGGCCCTGTCTACTCAATGATAGGCCCTGTCTACACAATGATAGGCCCTGTCTACACAATGATAGTCCCTGTCTACACAATGATAGGCCCTGTCTACACAATGATAGGCCCTGTCTACACAATGATAAGCTCTGTCTACACAATGATAGGCTCTGGCTACACAATGATAGGCCTTGTCTACACAATGATAGGCCCTGTCTACACAATGAAAGGCTGTCTACTCAATGATAGGCCCTGTCTACACAATGATAAACTCTGTCTACACAATGATAGGCTCTGTCTACACAATGATAGGCCCTGTCTACTCAATGATAGGCCCTGTCTACACGATGATAGGGTCTGTCTACACAATGATTGGCCCTGTCTACACAATGTTAGGCCCTGTCTACTCAATGATAGGCCCTGTCTACACAATGATAAGCTCTGTCTACACAATGATAGGCCTTGTCTACACAATGATAGGCCCTGTCTACACAATGATAGGCCCTGTCTACACAACGATAGGCCCTGTATACTCAATTATAGGCTCTGTCTACACAATGATCGGCCCTGTCTACTCAATGATAGGCCCTGTCTACTCAATGATAGGCTCTGTCTACTCAATGATCAGCCCTGTCTACTCAATGATCAGCCCTGTCTACTCAATGATCGGCCTTGTCTACACAATGATAGGCCCTGTCTACAAAATGATAGGCCCTGTCTACACAATGATAGGCCCTGTCTACTCAATGATAGGCCCTGTCTACACAATGATAGGCCCTGTCTACACAATGATAGGCCCTGTCTACACATTGATAGGCCCTGTCTACACAATGATTGGCCCTGTCTACTCAATGATAGGCCCTGTCTACACAATGCTAGGCCCTGTCTACTCAATGATAGGCCCTGTATACACAATGATAGGCTCTGTCGACACAATGATTGGCCCTGTCTACTCAATGATAGACCCTGTCTACTCAATGATAAGCTCTGTCTACACAATGATAGGCTCTGTCTACACAATGATAGGCCTTGTCTACACAATGATAGGCCCTGTCTACACAATGACAGGCCCTGTCTACTCAATGATAGGCTCTGTCTACTCAATGATCAGCCCTGTCTACTCAATGATCAGCCCTGTCTACTCAATGATCGGCCCTGTCTACACAATGATAGGCCCTGTCTACTCAATGATAGGCCCTGTCTACACAATGATAGGCTCTGTCTACACAATGATTGGCCTTGTCTACACAAGATAGGCCCTGTCTACTCAATGATAGGCCCTGTCTACACAATGATAAGCTCTGTCTACACAATGATAGGCTCTGTCTACACAATGATAGGCCCTGTCTACTCAATGATAGGCCCTGTCTACACAATGATAGGCTCTGTCTACACAATGATTGGCCCTGTCTACACAATGATAGGCCCTCTCTACTCAATGATAGGCCCTGTCTACACAATGATAAGCTCTGTCTACACAATGATAGGCTCTGTCTACACAATGATAGGCCTTGTCTACACAATGATAGGCCCTGTCTACACAATGATAGGCCCTGTCTACACAATGATAGGCCCTGTCTACTCAATGATAGGCTCTGTCTACTCAATGATCAGCCCTGTCTACTCAATGATCAGCCCTGTCTACTCAATGATCGGCCCTGTCTACACAATGATAGGCCCTGTCTACACAATGATAGGCCTTGTCTACTCAATGATAGACCCTGTTTATACAATGATAGGCCCTGTCTACTCAATGATAGGCCCTGTCTACACAATGATAGGCCCTGTCTACACAATGATAGGCCCTGTCTACACAATGATAGGCCCTGTCTACTCAATGATAGGCTCTGTCTACTCAATGATCAGCCCTGTCTACTCAATGATCAGCCCTGTCTACTCAATGATCGGCCCTGTCTACACAATGATAGGCCCTGTCTACACAATGATAGGCCTTGTCTACTCAATGATAGACACTGTTTACACAATGATAGGCCCTGTCTACTCAATGATAGGCCCTGTCTACACAATGATAGGCCCTGTCTACACAATGATAGGCCCTGTCTACACAATGATAGGCCCTGTCTAAACAATGATTGGCCCTGTCTACGCAATGATAGGCCCTGTCTACACAATGATAGGCCCTGTCTACTCAATGATAGGCCCTGTCTACACAATGATAGGCTCTGTCTACACAATGATTGGCCCTGTCTACTCAATGATAGACACTTTCTACTCAATGATAAACTCTGTCTACACAATGATAGGCTCTGTCTACACAATGATAGGCCCTGTCTACTCAATGATAGGCCCTGTCTACACAATGATAGGCTCTGTCTACACAATGATTGGCCCTGTCTACACAATGTTAGGCCCTGTCTACTCAATGATAGGCCCTGTCTACACAATGATAAGCTCTGTCTACACAATGATAGGCCTTGTGTACACAATGATAGGCCCTGTCTACACAATGATAGGCCCTGTCTACACAACGATAGGCCCTGTATACTCAATTATAGGCTCTGTCTACACAATGATCGGCCCTGTCTACTCAATGATAGGCCCTGTCTACTCAATGATAGGCTCTGTCTACTCAATGATCAGCCCTGTCTACTCAATGATCAGCCCTGTCTACTCAATGATCGGCCTTGTCTACACAATGATAGGCTCTGTCTACAAAATGATAGGCCCTGTCTACACAATGATAGGCCCTGTCTACTCAATGATAGGCCCTGTCTACACAATGATAGGCCCTGTCTACACAATGATAGGCCCTGTCTACACAATGATTGGCCCTGTCTACTCAATGATAGGCCCTGTCTACACAATGCTAGGCCCTGTCTACTCAATGATAGGCCCTGTATAGACAATGATAGGCTCTGTCTACACAATGATTGGCCCTGTCTACTCAATGATAGACCCTGTCTACTCAATGATAAGCTCTGTCTACACAATGATAGGCTCTGTCTACACAATGATAGGCCTTGTCTACACAATGATAGGCCCTGTCTACACAATGACAGGCCCTGTCTACTCAATGATAGGCTCTGTCTACTCAATGATCAGCCCTGTCTACTCAATGATCAGCCCTGTCTACACAATGATCGGCCCTGTCTACTCAATGATAGGCCCTGTCTACTCAATGATAGGCTCTGTCTACTCAATGATCAGCCCTGTCTACTCAATGATAGGCCCTGTCTACTCAATGATCGGCCCTGTCTACACAATGATCGGCCCTGTCTACTCAATGATAGGCCCTGTCTACACAATGATAGGCCCTGTCTACACAATGATAGGACCTGTCTACACAATAATAGGCCCTATATACTCAATGATAGGCCCTGTCTACACAATGATAGGCCCTGGCTACACAATGCTAGGCCCTGTCTACACAATGATAGGCCCTGTCTACACAATGATTGGCCCTGTCTACTCAATGATAGGCCCTGTCTACACAATGATAGGCCCTGTCTACTCAATGATAGGCCCTGTCTACACAATGATAGGCTCTGTCTACACAATGATTGGCCTTGTCTACACAAGATAGGCCCTGTCTACTCAATGATAGGCTCTGTCTACACAATGATAGGCCCTGTCTACTCAATGAAAGGCCCTGTCTACACAATGATAGGCTCTGTCTACACAATGATTGGCCCTGTCTACACAATGATAGGCCCTGTCTACTCAATGATAGGCTCTGTCTACACAATGATTGGCCCTGTCTACACAATGATAGGCCCTGTCTACTCAATGATAGGCCCTGTCTACACAATGATAAGCTCTGTCTACACAATGATAGGCTCTGTCTACACAATGATAGGCCTTGTCTACACAATGATAGGCCCTGTCTACACAATGATAGGCCCTGTCTACACAATGATAGGCCCTGTCTACTCAATGATAGGCTCTGTCTACTCAATGATCAGCCCTGTCTACTCAATGATCAGCCCTGTCTACTCAATGATCGGCCCTGTCTACACAATGATAGGCCCTGTCTACACAATGATAGGCCTTGTCTACTCAATGATAGACCCTGTTTATACAATGATAGGCCCTGTCTACTCAATGATAGGCCCTATCTACACAATGATAGGCCCTGTCTACACAATGATAGGCCCTGTCTACACAATGATAGGCCCTGTCTACACAATGATTGGCCCTGTCTACTCAATGATAGGCCCTGTCTACACAATGATAGGCCCTGTCTACTCAATGATAGGCCCTGTCTACACAATGATAGGCTCTGTCTACACAATGATTGGCCCTGTCTACTCAATGATAGGCTCTGTCTACTCAATGATCAGCCCTGTCTACTCAATGATCAGCCCTGTCTACTCAATGATCGGCCCTGTCTACTCAATGATAGGCCCTGTCTACTCAATGATAGGCTCTGTCTACTCAATGATCAGCCCTGTCTACTCAATGATCAGCCCTGTCTACTCAATGATCGGCCCTGTCTACACAATGATAGGCCCTGTCTACACAATGATAGGCCCTGTCTACACAATGATAGGCCCTGTCTACTCAATGATAGGCCCTGTCTACACAATGATAGGCCCTGTCTACACAATGATAGGCCCTGTCTACACAAAGATAGGCCCTGTCTACACAATGATAGGCCCTGTCTACTCAATGATAGACCCTGTCTACTCAATGATAAGCTCTGTCTACACAATGATAGGCTCTGTCTACACAATGATAGGCCTTGTCTACACAATGATAGGCCCTGTCTACACAATGACAGGCCCTGTCTACTCAATGATAGGCTCTGTCTACTCAATGATCAGCCCTGTCTACTCAATGATCAGCCCTGTCTACTCAATGATCGGCCCTGTCTACACAATGATAGGCCCTGTCTACTCAATGATAGGCCCTGTCTACACAATGATAGGCTCTGTCTACACAATGATTGGCCTTGTCTACACAAGATAGGCCCTGTCTACTCAATGATAGGCCCTGTCTACACAATGATAAGCTCTGTCTACACAATGATAGGCTCTGTCTACACAATGATAGGCCCTGTCTACTCAATGATAGGCCCTGTCTACACAATGATAGGCTCTGTCTACACAATGATTGGCCCTGTCTACACAATGATAGGCCCTCTCTACTCAATGATAGGCCCTGTCTACACAATGATAAGCTCTGTCTACACAATGATAGGCTCTGTCTACACAATGATAGGCCTTGTCTACACAATGATAGGCCCTGTCTACACAATGATAGGCCCTGTCTACACAATGATAGGCCCTGTCTACTCAATGATAGGCTCTGTCTACTCAATGATCAGCCCTGTCTACTCAATGATCAGCCCTGTCTACTCAATGATCGGCCCTGTCTACACAATGATAGGCCCTGTCTACACAATGATAGGCCTTGTCTACTCAATGATAGACCCTGTTTATACAATGATAGGCCCTGTCTACTCAATGATAGGCCCTGTCTACACAATGATAGGCCCTGTCTACACAATGATAGGCCCTCTCTACACAATGATAGGCCCTGTCTACTCAATGATAGGCTCTGTCTACTCAATGATCAGCCCTGTCTACTCAATGATCAGCCCTGTCTACTCAATGATCGGCCCTGTCTACACAATGATAGGCCCTGTCTACACAATGATAGGCCTTGTCTACTCAATGATAGACACTGTTTACACAATGATAGGCCCTGTCTACTCAATGATAGGCCCTGTCTACACAATGATAGGCCCTGTCTACACAATGATAGGCCCTGTCTACACAATGATAGGCCCTGTCTAAACAATGATTGGCCCTGTCTACGCAATGATAGGCCCTGTCTACACAATGATAGGCCCTGTCTACTCAATGATAGGCCCTGTCTACACAATGATAGGCTCTGTCTACACAATGATTGGCCCTGTCTACTCAATGATAGACACTTTCTACTCAATGATAAACTCTGTCTACACAATGATAGGCTCTGTCTACACAATGATAGGCCCTGTCTACTCAATGATAGGCCCTGTCTACACAATGATAGGCTCTGTCTACACAATGATTGGCCCTGTCTACACAATGTTAGGCCCTGTCTACTCAATGATAGGCCCTGTCTACACAATGATAAGCTCTGTCTACACAATGATAGGCCTTGTGTACACAATGATAGGCCCTGTCTACACAATGATAGGCCCTGTCTACACAACGATAGGCCCTGTATACTCAATTATAGGCTCTGTCTACACAATGATCGGCCCTGTCTACTCAATGATAGGCCCTGTCTACTCAATGATAGGCTCTGTCTACTCAATGATCAGCCCTGTCTACTCAATGATCAGCCCTGTCTACTCAATGATCGGCCTTGTCTACACAATGATAGGCCCTGTCTACAAAATGATAGGCCCTGTCTACACAATGATAGGCCCTGTCTACTCAATGATAGGCCCTGTCTACACAATGATAGGCCCTGTCTACACAATGATAGGCCCTGTCTACACAATGATTGGCCCTGTCTACTCAATGATAGGCCCTGTCTACACAATGCTAGGCCCTGTCTACTCAATGATAGGCCCTGTATAGACAATGATAGGCTCTGTCTACACAATGATTGGCCCTGTCTACTCAATGATAGACCCTGTCTACTCAATGATAAGCTCTGTCTACACAATGATAGGCTCTGTCTACACAATGATAGGCCTTGTCTACACAATGATAGGCCCTGTCTACACAATGACAGGCCCTGTCTACTCAATGATAGGCTCTGTCTACTCAATGATCAGCCCTGTCTACTCAATGATCAGCCCTGTCTACTCAGTGATCGGCCCTGTCTACTCAATGATAGGCCCTGTCTACTCAATGATAGGCTCTGTCTACTCAATGATCAGCCCTGTCTACTCAATGATAGGCCCTGTCTACTCAATGATCGGCCCTGTCTACACAATGATCGGCCCTGTCTACTCAATGATAGGCCCTGTCTACACAATGATAGGCCCTGTCTACACAATGATAGGACCTGTCTACACAATAATAGGCCCTATATACTCAATGATAGGCCCTGTCTACACAATGATAGGCCCTGGCTACACAATGATAGGCCCTGTCTACACAATGATAGGCCCTGTCTACACAATGATTGGCCCTGTCTACTCAATGATAGGCCCTGTCTACACAATGATAGGCCCTGTCTACTCAATGATAGGCCCTGTCTACACAATGATAGGCTCTGTCTACACAATGATTGGCCTTGTCTACACAAGATAGGCCCTGTCTACTCAATGATAGGCTCTGTCTACACAATGATAGGCCCTGTCTACTCAATGAAAGGCCCTGTCTACACAATGATAGGCTCTGTCTACACAATGATTGGCCCTGTCTACACAATGATAGGCCCTGTCTACTCAATGATAGGCTCTGTCTACACAATGATTGGCCCTGTCTACACAATGATAGGCCCTGTCTACTCAATGATAGGCCCTGTCTACACAATGATAAGCTCTGTCTACACAATGATAGGCTCTGTCTACACAATGATAGGCCTTGTCTACACAATGATAGGCCCTGTCTACACAATGATAGGCCCTGTCTACACAATGATAGGCCCTGTCTACTCAATGATAGGCTCTGTCTACTCAATGATCAGCCCTGTCTACTCAATGATCAGCCCTGTCTACTCAATGATCGGCCCTGTCTACACAATGATAGGCCCTGTCTACACAATGATAGGCCTTGTCTACTCAATGATAGACCCTGTTTATACAATGATAGGCCCTGTCTACTCAATGATAGGCCCTATCTACACAATGATAGGCCCTGTCTACACAATGATAGGCCCTGTCTACACAATGATAGGCCCTGTCTACACAATGATTGGCCCTGTCTACTCAATGATAGGCCCTGTCTACACAATGATAGGCCCTGTCTACTCAATGATAGGCCCTGTCTACACAATGATAGGCTCTGTCTACACAATGATTGGCCCTGTCTACTCAATGATAGGCTCTGTCTACTCAATGATCAGCCCTGTCTACTCAATGATCAGCCCTGTCTACTCAATGATCGGCCCTGTCTACTCAATGATAGGCCCTGTCTACTCAATGATAGGCTCTGTCTACTCAATGATCAGCCCTGTCTACTCAATGATCAGCCCTGTCTACTCAATGATCGGCCCTGTCTACACAATGATAGGCCCTGTCTACACAATGATAGGCCCTGTCTACACAATGATAGGCCCTGTCTACTCAATGATAGGCCCTGTCTACACAATGATAGGCCCTGTCTACACAATGATAGGCCCTGTCTACACAAAGATAGGCCCTGTCTACACAATGATTGGCCCTGTCTACTCAATGATAGGCCCTGTCTACACAATGATAGGCCCTGTCTACTCAATGATAGGCCCTGTCTACACAATGATAGGCTCTGTCTACACAATGATTGGCCCTGTCTACTCAATGATAGACACTGTCTACTCAATGATAAACTCTGTCTACACAATGATAGGCTCTGTCTACACAATGATAGGCCTTGTCTACACAATGATAGGCCCTGTCTACTCAATGATCAGCCCTGTCTACTCAATGATCGGCCCTGTCTACTCAATGATCGGCCCTGTCTCCACAATGATCGGCCCTGTCTACTCAATGATAGGCTCTGTCTACACAATGAACAAGAACTTACGATGATTGTTTACTTTCCGCTGTGAGGACCTTTTCCAGGATCTGATCCATGCGGAGCTGTATTTCACACTCCAGCATCATCTTTTGGGCAGCATTACTGATGTAGTTTACATTGATTTTAGTAAGACACATGACAGATCGATCAGTAAATTAGAAAGACCCAAGATAACGTATTATAGAATCATCGAATCCCTCCAGCGCAGAAGGAGGCCATTTCGCCCATCGAGTCTGCACCGACCCTTCAAATGGGCACTCTATCCCTGTCCAATCCTATCCCCATAACCTAATTGTCCTTCCATAATTGTCCTTGTGGAGGTGGTGGTGAGCTGCCTTCTTGAACCGCTGCCGTCCCTGTAATGTAGGTACATCCACAGAGCAGTTAGCGAGGAAGCTCCGGGATTTTGACCCAGCGACAGTGAAGGAACGGATATATTTCCAATCAGGATGGTGAGTGACTTGGAGGGGGGCTTGCAGATGGTGGTGTTCCCAAATGCCTGCTGCCTTTGTCCTTCTGGATGGTAGAGTTTTGAAATTACTGCCAAAGGAGGCTTGATGAGTTTCTGCAGTGTATCTTCTATTGCGATCCTGGACCAGACTGTAACAGTGGCTGGGATATGGGACAGAACCCAAATATTTTATTTTAATTGTGTAAGAGTTTGAGGAAAGGAGACCTCACTCCAGGAAGGATTTCATGAAGAAATAGGGACATAGTAAACAAACCTCAGTACTAACACAGTATTAAAGTATCTTTCACATCAGACCTGAAAATAGTTTACAATTACGCCTTCAACAATACTACTCAATACAGTGAATACAGCAACCCTTAACTGCTATCTTTGTTCCCACTCAAACTACAAGAAAATACATCTCAGCTCTCAGTCTACCTTCAGTACCTTTAGCTCTCAGGAATACCTGCTCGACAGGGATGCCTGGCTAATCTACTTAGATAAAGAAAGGTGGCTTGACACTGCTTTCAAGGTAAGATCTGACTCCTGTCAGACCCATGCAGAAACTCTGGCCCTATCTCTTCAGAAGCTGTTTCAGCTGGTTTGTTCACCCTTCCAGCCACACTGCTCTCTGTCTGCAGACAGAGCTTTTAACTGAACTGCAGAGAACAAACTGCTTAACTTCTGGTCACAGCTTCAGTTCGAACTCCACTGACCTGCATTCCCTGCAAAATGTCAGATACCCTAGGTCCACCCAGTAATGACATCATCTTACCAAGCTGAAATCTAATTAACTCCACAGGGAATCGCCTTAGTCCAAACAAAGCTGCATTAGCCCAAGCGTTTTACAATAATTTCATCATTGGGAGCACTGGCTCCCAAACCTGTGTTGCCCTTCAAACTAGGATTTATTTTGAAACATGCTTACAGCAGTCACACATTCTATCCCAGGCTTATAACCCTTACCCCACCAAGTACATATAATACAATATATCAGAAATTCCTACATTCATCACACTTGTAGGTGGTACACACAGCTGTTACTTGCTTTGATGGTGGAGGGACTGAATGTTTAAGGAGGTGGATGGGGTGCCGATCAAGTGGGCTGTTTTCTCCTGGATGGTGTTGAGCTTCTTTTGTGTTGTTGGAGCTGCGGTCATTCAGGCAAGTGGAGAGCATTTCTCACCTGACTGAATGGTGGACGGGCTTTGGAGAGTCAGGAGGTGAGTTACTTACCGCAGGTTTCCTCACCTCTGACCTGCTCTCGTAGCCACACTGTTTCTATATATTTAATGCAGTTCAGTTTCTGGTTAAGGGTAACCCCCAGGATGGTGATACTGAAGGATTCAGCGATGGTAATGTCCTTGACTGTCAAGGGATGATGGTTAGATTCTCTTTGGTTGGAGATGACCATTGCCTGGCACTTGAGTATCATGAATGTTGCTTTCCACTTGTAAAGCGAGCCTGAATGTTGTGCAGGTCTTGATGCACAGGGACTCAAACTGCTCCAGTATCTGAGGAGTTGTGAATGGTGTTGAACATTGTGCAGTCATTGGTGAACATCCGCATTTCTGACCTTACGATGGAAGGAAGGTCATTGATGAAGTAGCTGGAGATGGTTGGGCCGAGGACACTGCCCTGAGGAATTCCTACAGTGATGTCCTGGCACTGAGATGATTGACCTCCAACAACCACAACCATCTTCCTTTGTGCCGGGTTTGAGCCCAACCAATGGAGATGGAGAATAACAGTTTTTACACCAAGAGAACATTTGACTGAGTTTGGCCTCAATGAACCCGAGCAAAACTGGAATCAATCAGAATCAGGAAGAAACGGGTGAGGTGAAAAGTCTGTGATAGATTCATTATGCACGGGCTGTGGAAAGTGATTAACTGAAATGAAAATTGCTTATTGTCACAAGTAGGCTTCAAATGAAGTTACTGTGAAAAGCCCCTAGTCGCCACATTCGGGGAGGCTGGTACGGGAATTGAACCGTGCTGCTGGTCTGCCTTGGTCTGCTTTAAAAGTCAGTGATTAAGCCCAGTCTGCTAAACCAGCCCCTGGCTAGGTGGAGTCAGATTTGGAGGAGAGTGTACATCGGCTGTGGAAGGATGGGTGTGGTAGTATGCATTAGGGGTCATGTGGGACTGTGAAGCCGTGATGCCATTGGCTGACAGATCCCGGGTCCTGGTTGGCTGTTGATCTCTGGCTCCGCCCTGAAGGCGGAGTATAAGAACCAGGAGTTCTCCCCGCAGCTCCAGTCTGTTGCTGAACTGCGGGGAACAAGTCACGCTTAATAAAGCCTCATCGACTTCATCTCTATTCGTCTCTCGTAAGTCATTGTGCGCTACAATTTATTAAGTGTGCTTAAAGGACTATGGAGCTCAGGATCGTCCTGGAATGCCTGAGGATCAGCCCCCACGCAGTGAACTCAGCAGCAATTTTTAAACACTGGCAGACTTGTTTCGAAGGCTACCTCCGAACGGCCCCCGGCTGGATCACAGAAGACCAGAAACTGCAGGTCCTGCATTCGAGGGTAAGCCCGGAAATTTTCCCTCTCATAGAAGACGCAGAGGATTTCCAGACGGCGTTCGCAGCACTAAAGAGCGTCTACATTCGCCCAGTGAACCAGGTCTACGCACGCTACCAACTCGCAACGAGGCGGCAAAGTCCCGGAGAATCGCTAGACGAATTCTACGCCGCGCTGCTAATTTTGGGACTGGCCTGCAGCTGCCCGCCGGTAAACACGGCTGAACACATGGACATGTTAATCCGCGATGCGTTTGTGGCAGGTATGAACTCTCCCCAAATCCGCCAAAGACTGTTAGAAAAAGAGTCGCTAGGACTCTCAGAGGCACGGGCCCTAGCAGCTTCCCTAGATGTGGCCGCGCAAAACGCCCGCGCGTACGGCCCCGACCGCGCGGCAGCCCCTTCGGCTCCGTGGACCCCCGTCATGACAAACCCCCCTCTCACAGGCTTGTGCGGTGCAGACGCCAGGTCATTCCGGGGGGCCCGCTGCTATTTCTGCGGCCAGGCGAAACACCCCCGGCAACGCTGCCCGGCCCGCGCAGCGATTTGCAAGAGCTGCGGCAAAAAGGGCCATTTCGCGGCTGTGTGCCGGTCCCGGGGGGTCGCCGCTGTCCCCGGAGAAGAAAGAGTCCAGCGCATCCCAAACGCTCCCCAACCCCCCCCAGCGCCCCATGTGCGACCCGCAGGCGCCGCCATTTTGGGTCCCGGCCAGCAAGAGGGGAGGATGGGCGCCGCCATCTTGTGACCCCCCAGCCATGTGCGATGCATGGGGGCAGCCGTTTTGTCCACCCCCGCCGCCATCTTGGGACCCCCCAGCCATGTGCGATGCATGGGGACGGCCATTTTGTTCACCCCCGCCGCCATCTCGGACGACAACAATGGACCCCAGCATCGACGGCTCCACGGGGTACGAAGAAGACGCTGAGACACTGTGACCACGTCTGGCCTCGGTGACACTGGACCAAGCACGGCCCCGGACGCTCCAGACGACGACAACAACGGTGCTGATCAACGGACACGAGACACCATGCCTGATCGACTCCGGGAGCACAGAAAGCTTCATCCACCCCGACACGGTAAGACGCTGTTTTTTGACCATCCGTCCCAGTACGCAGAAGATTTCCCTAGCTGCAGGATCCCGCTCCGTACAGATCAAAGGGTTCTGCATAGTGACCCTAACGGTGCAAGGGAGGGAGTTTAAAAACTACAGGCTCTACGTCCTTCCCCAACTCTGCGCGCCCACATTACTGGGATTAGACTTCCAGTGCAACCTGCAGAGCCTAACATTCCAATTCGGCGGCCCAATACCCCCACTCACTATCTGCGGCCTCGCAACCCTCAAAGTTGAACCCCCATCCTTGTTTGCAAACCTCACCCCGGATTGCAAACCCGTCGCCACTAGGAGCAGACAGTACAGCGCCCAGGACCGGACATTTATTCGGTCCGAAGTCCAGCGGTTGCTGAAGGAAGGCATAATCCAGGCCAGCAATAGTCCCTGGAGAGCACAGGTGGTAGCAGTAAAGACAGGGGAGAAGCAAAGGATGGTCATAGACTATAGCCAGACCATCAACAGGTACACACAGCTAGATGCGTACCCTCTCCCCCGCATATCCGACATGGTCAATCGGATTGCCCAATATAAGGTCTTCTCCACCGTGGACCTCAAGTCCGCCTCCCACCAGCTTCCCATCCGCCCAAGTGACCGCAAGTACACAGCCTTCGAGGCAGACGGGCGACTATACCACTTCCTAAGGGTCCCATTTGGCGTCACAAACGGGGTCTCGGTCTTCCAATGGGAGATGGACCGAATGGTTGATCAACACGGGTTGCAGGCCACGTTCCCGTATCTCGACAACGTAACCATCTGCGGCCACGATCAGCAGGACCACGACGCCAACCTCCAAAAATTCCTCCAGACCGCTAAAGCCTTGAACCTCACATACAACGAGGACAAGTGCGTGTTTAGCACAAACCGGCTAGCCATCTTGGGATATGTAGTGCGCAATGGGATAATAGGCCCCGACCCCGAACGCATGCGCCCCCTCATGGAATTTCCCCTCCCCCACTGCTCCAAAGCCCTGAAACGCTGCCTGGGGTTCTTTTCATATTACGCCCAGTGGGTCCCCCAGTACGCAGACAAGGCCCGCCCCCTAATACAGACCACTACCTTCCCCCCGTCGACAGAGGCTTGCCAGGCCTTCAGCCGCATCAAAGCGGATATCGCAAAGGCCACGATGCGCGCCATCGACGAGTCCCTCCCCTTCCAAGTCGAGAGCGACGCCTCCGACGTAGCTCTGGCGGCCACCCTTAACCAAGCGGGCAGACCCGTGGCTTTTTTCTCCCGAACCCTCCACGCCTCAGAAATCCGCCACTCCTCAGTGGAAAAGGAAGCCCAAGCCATAGTGGAAGCTGTGCGACATTGGAGGCATTACCTAGCCGGCAGGAGATTCACTCTCCTCACTGACCAACGGTCGGTCGCTTTCATGTTCGATAATGCACAGCGGGGCAAAATTAAAAATGACAAGATCTTAAGGTGGAGGATCGAGCTCTCCACCTTCAACCACGAGATCTTGTATCGTCCCGGAAAGCTGAACGAGCCGTCCGATGCCCTATCCCGCGGCACATGTGCCAACGCACAAATAAACCATCTCCAAACCCTCCACGAGGACCTCTGCCACCCGGGGGTCACTCGGTTCTACCATTTTATAAAGTCCCGCAACCACCCCTACTCCGTGGAGGAGGTCCGTACAGTCACCAGGAACTGCCACATCTGCGCAGAGTGCAAACCGCACTTTTTCAGGCCGGATAGAGCGCACCTGATCAAGGCTTCCCGTCCCTTTGAACGCCTTAGTCTGGATTTCAAAGGGCTCCTCCCCTCCACCGACCGCAACACATACTTCCTGAACGTGGTGGACGAGTACTCTCGTTTCCCTTTCGCCATCCCATGCCCCGACATGACAGCGGCCACAGTTATTAAAGCCCTTAACACCATATTCACACTGTTCGGTTGCCCCGCATATATCCATAGCGGCAGGGGGTCCTCCTTCATGAGTGACGAGCTGCGCCAGTTCCTGCTCAGCAAGGGTATAGCCTCGAGCAGGACGACCAGCTACAATCCCCGGGGGAATGGGCAAGTAGAGAGGGAGAACGGCACGGTCTGGAAGACCGTCCTACTGGCCCTACGGTCCAGGGACCTCCCAGTTTCACGGTGGCAGGAGGTCCTCCCGGACGCTCTCCACTCCATCCGGTCGCTGCTGTGTACTAGCACTAATCAAACGCCTCATGAGCACCTCCTTGTCTTCCCCAGGAAGTCTTCCTCTGGAACGTCGCTGCTGACCTGGTTGGCGGCCCCAGGACCCATCTTGCTCCGGAAACATGTGCAGGCGCACAAGTCGGACCCGTTGGTCGAGCGGGTTCACCTCCTCCACGCGAACCCGCAGTACGCCTACGTGGCGTACCCCGACGGCCGACAGGACACGGTCTCCCTGAGAGACCTGGCGCCCGCCGGCAACATGCGCACCCCCCCCCGACACCAATCACCCCCTCCCTGCCACTGGCGCACCCCGCGACCGCCCCCTTCCCGGGAGTATCGGTCCTCCTCCCATGTCCGACCAGGAGTGAAGCAGAAGCAGACACCATAAAGCTCCCGGAGACGACAACGCTGGAACAAGCACTTGCACCACCACCGGGGCTCAGGCGATCGACAAGGAAGACCAGACCGCCCGACCGACTCGTGGCATCGGTGCAACACAAGAATGTTGTGGACTTTAACGAGAATGTTCTTTTTTTCTTCTTACGAATATTGTAAATAGTTCACAAACCCAGTACATAGCCCAGTGTAGGGCAAAGTGTAGGGCACTGTAATGACATGCAAACGTTTTCCTCCCAGGACCAGCCTTGTAAACCCCTACCACCATGCGAAGCACCACCCCGCCGGGTTCATTTTTAACAAGGGGTGAATGTGGTAGTATGCATTAGGGGTCATGTGTGATGCCATTGGCTGACAGATCCCGGGTCCTGGTTGGCTGTTGATCTCTAGCTCTGCCCTGAAGGCGGAGTATAAGAACCAGGAGTTCTCCCCACAGCTCCAGACTGTTGCTGAACTGCGGGGAACAAGTCACGCTTAATAAAGCCTCATCGACTTCATCTCTATTCGTCTCTCGTAAGTCATTGTGCGCTACAATGGGTAAATTCCATGATAGATTCTAACCATTGTCGACAGCCCCAGCAGCCCCGGACACACCCATACCCACCGTCACAGCTTCCGAAGTCAGGTGGGCTTCGTGAAAGTGAACCCTCGGAAAGCGACGGTTTGGGTCGGGGTCCCTGGTCATGCAGTCACATGCTGCACGGACTAATGTATTCACAAACATCTTCAACCTCTCCCTACTCCGTTCCAAGGTTCCCACCTGCTTCAAGAAGACCATCATCATACTGGTGTCAAAGAAGAACCAGGCAACGTGCCTCAACAACACGCGAACCCGCCTCTCATCCATTGACCCCCGCTGCCTTGGGAAAGCGGGGAGCATAATCAAAGACCCCTCCCATCCTGCTTATTCACTCTTCCAACTTCTTCCATCGGGCAGCAGATGCAAAGTCTGAGAACACTCACTAACAGATTCAAAGACAGCTTCTTCCCCACTTTTGGATTTCGGCGGCAGCGGTGCGCAGGGGCCTTCTTGGAGGTGAGTAGTGAGTTTAAAACCACTTACCTTTACAGGAGCAGCCCTTTGGATTTCGGCGGCAGCGGTGCGCAGGGGCCTTCTGGGAGGTGAGTAGTGTGTTTAAAAACCTTACCTTTACAGGAGCAGCCCTTTGGATTTCGGCGGCAGCGGTGCGCAGGGGCCTTCTTGGAGGTGAGTAGTGAGTTTAAAACCACTTACCTTTACAGGAGCAGCCCTTTGGATTTTGGCGGCAGCGGTGCGCAGGGGCCTTCTGGGAGGTGAGTAGTGTGTTTAAAAACCTTACCTTTACAGGAGCAGCCCTTTGGATTTCGGCGGCAGCGGTGCGCAGGGGCCTTCTTGGAGGTGAGTAGTGAGTTTAAAACCACTTACCTTTACAGGAGCAGCCCTTTGGATTTCGGCGGCAGCGGTGCGCAGGGGCCTTCTGGGAGGTGAGTAGTGTGTTTAAAAACCTTACCTTTACAGGAGCAGCCCTTTGGATTTCGGCGGCAGCGGTGCGCAGGGGCCTTCTTGGAGGTGATTAGTGAGTTTAAAACCACTTACCTTTACAGGAGCAGCCCTTTGGATTTCGGCGGGAACCGGAAGTTCGACCTCTGGCAAGTTCCCCCCCCCCCCAACCAATAAATTCTGGTGGAGAGGAAACCCGAGACACTACACGTGTAGTGTCTCCCACCCACCCTCCTCCTCTAACCTAATAATAAGACCCATTGGTGTAAGGGAAGTGCCATATTATATTATTATATTATTAGCATTGTGCAGGTCAAGGATTGGAGGTGGAGGAGCAGTCTCTGTCAGCGAGAGAACCTGAGAACATCTCAGAAGCTAAGCAAGTGATTTTTACTTTTATACCTTTTTTTCAAATTGTGTGTGTCGGGGGGAAACTGAAGTGACATCACAGAAAAGCTGTGACCTGAGTGGCTGGTTGGGATTCTAACCTAAATTTTTTGAGTATTTGGGAACTAATTAAACATAATAACTTAATTATAAGTTAGAGGATATCGAAGCCAGAGATCGGAGAATATTATAGTTAGCTATCGCATTTCTATTAGAAATCTAGTGCTAGGAAACAGATAGTTGACAGTAACTTTGTAATTTAAAAAAAAAGTATTTAAAAAAAAAAAAGACAAATTTTAATTTTAATTAATTGACGCAATGTCAGTTAGAGGGGTGCTGTGCTCTGACTGTGAGATGTGGCAGGTCCGGGAGGCTTCCAGCGTCCCGGATGGCTTCATCTGCAGAAAGTGCACCCAACTGCAGCTCCTCACAGACCGCATGGTTCGGTTGGAGCAGCAATTGGATGCACTTAGGAGCATGCAGGTGGCGGAAAGCGTCATAGATCGCAGTTATGTAAGTGTGGTCACACCCAAGGTGCAGGCAGAGAAATGGGTGACCACCAGAAAGGGCAGGCAGTCAGTGCAGGAATCCCCTGTGGTTGTCCCCCTCTCGAACAGATATACCCCTTTGGATACTGTCGGGGGGGATAGCCTATCAGGGGAAAACAGCAGCAGCCAGAGCAGTGGCACCACGGCTGGCTCTGATGTTCAGAAGGGAGGGTCAAAGCGCAGAAGAGTAATAGTTATAGGGGACTCTATAGTCAGGGGCACAGATAGGCGCTTCTGTGGACGTGAAAGAGACTCCAGGATGGTATGTTGCCTCCCTGGTGCCAGGGTCCAGGATGTCTCCGAACGGGTAGAGGGAATCCTGAAGGGGGAGGGCAAACAGGCAGAGGTCGTTGTACATATTGGTACTAACGACATAGGGAGGAAGGGGCATGAGGTCCTGCAGCAGGAGTTCAGGGAGCTAGGCAGAAAGTTAAAAGACAGGACCTCGAGGGTTGTAATCTCGGGATTACTCCCTGTGCCACGTGCCAGTGAGGCTAGAAATAGGAAGATAGAGCAGACAAACACGTGGCTAAACAGCTGGTGTAGGAGGGAGGGTTTCTGTTATCTGGACCACTGGGAGCTCTTCCGGGGCAGGTGTGACCTGTATAAGATGGACGGGTTGCATCTAAACCGGAGAGGCATAAATATCCTGGCCGCGAGATTTGCTAGTGTCACACGGGAGGGTTTAAACTAGTATGGCAGGGGGGTGGGCACGGGAGCAATAGGAC
Organism: Scyliorhinus torazame; assembly: GCF_047496885.1. Taxonomy (NCBI): domain Eukaryota; kingdom Metazoa; phylum Chordata; class Chondrichthyes; order Carcharhiniformes; family Scyliorhinidae; genus Scyliorhinus; species Scyliorhinus torazame. Next base: position 409,712,961 of record NC_092707.1, on the reverse strand, counting down.
AGAAGGTGAGAGCATTGAGGGAGAACTAGGGAATAGGGACAGTGTGGCTCTGAGGCAGAGCAGACGGGGAGAAGTTGCTGAACACAACGGGTCTGGTGGCCTGAAGTGCATATGTTTTAATGCAAGGAGCATTACGGGTAAGGCAGATGAACTTAGAGCTTGGATTACTACTTGGAACTATGATGTTGTTGCCATTACAGAGACCTGGTTGAGGGAAGGGCAGGATTGGCAGCTAAACGTTCCAGGATTTAGATGTTTCAGGCGGGATAGAGGGGGATGTAAAAGGGGAGGCGGAGTTGCGCTACTTGTTCTGGTATTGGGGAATGAGCCCGGCCAGGTGGTAGATGTTTCAGTAGGGGAGCATTTCGGTAACAGTGACCACAATTCAGTAAGTTTTAAAGTACTGGTGGACAAGGATAAGAGTGGTCCGAGGATGAATGTGCTAAATTGGGGGAAGGCTAATTATAACAATATTAGGCGGGAACTGAAGAACATAGATTGGGGGCGGATGTTTGAGGGCAAATCAACATCTGACATGTGGGAGGCTTTCAAGTGTCAGTTGAAAGGAATACAGGACAGGCATGTTCCTGTGAGGAAGAAAGATAAATACGGCAATTTTCGGGAACCTTGGATGACGAGTGATATTGTAGGCCTCGTCAAAAAGAAAAAGGAGGCATTTGTCAGGGCAAAAAGGCTGGGAACAGACAAAGCCTGTGTGGCATATAAGGAAAGTAGGAAGGAACTTAAGCAAGGAGTCAGGAGGGCTAGAAGGGGTCATGAAAAGTCATTGGCAAATAGGGTTAAGGAAAATCCCAAGGCTTTTTACACTTACATAAAAAGCAAGAGGGTAGCCAGGGAAAGGGTTGGCCCACTGAAGGATAGGCAAGGGAATCTATGTGTGGAGCCAGAGGAAATGGGCAAGGTACTAAATGAATACTTTGCATCAGTATTCACCAAAGAGAAGGAATTGGTAGATGTTGAGTCTGGAGAAGGGGGTGTAGATAGCCTGGGTCACATTGTGATCCAAAAAGACGAGGTGTTGGGTGTCTTAAAAAATATTAAGGTAGATAAGTCCCCAGGGCCGGATGGGATCTACCCCAGAATACTGAAGGAGGCTGGAGAGGAAATTGCTGAGGCCTTGACAGAAATCTTTGGATCCTCGCTGTCTTCAGGGGATGTCCCGGAGGACTGGAGAATAGCCAATGTTGTTCCTCTGTTTAAGAAGGGTGGCAGGGATAATCCCGGGAACTACAGGCCGGTGAGCCTTACTTCAGTGGTAGGGAAATTACTGGAGAGAATTCTTCGAGACAGGATCTACTCCCATTTGGAAGCAAATGGACGTATTAGTGAGAGGCAGCACGGTTTTGTGAAGGGGAGGTCGTGTCTCACTAACTTGATAGAGTTTTTCGAGGAGGTCACGAAGATGATTGATGCAGGTAGGGCAGTAGATGTTGTCTATATGGACTTCAGTAAGGCCTTTGACAAGGTCCCTCATGGTAGACTAGTACAAAAGGTGAAGTCACACGGGATCAGGGGTGAACTGGCAAGGTGGATACAGAACTGGCTAGGCCATAGAAGGCAGAGGGTAGCAATGGAGGGATGCTTTTCTAATTGGAGGGCTGTGACCAGTGGTGTTCCACAGGGATCAGTGCTGGGACCTTTGCTCTTTGTAGTATATATAAATGATTTGGAGGAAAATGTAACTGGTCTGATTAGTAAGTTTGCAGACGACACAAAGGTTGGTGGAATTGCGGATAGCGATGAGGACTGTCTGAGGATACAGCAGGATTTAGATTGTCTGGAGTCTTGGGCGGAGAGATGGCAGATGGAGTTTAACCTGGACAAATGTGAGGTAATGCATTTTGGAAGGGCTAATGCAGGTAGGGAATATACAGTGAATGGTAGAACCCTCAAGAGTATTGAAAGTCAAAGAGATCTAGGAGTACAGGTCCACAGATCACTGAAAGGGGCTACACAGGTGGAGAAGGTAGTCAAGAAGGCATACGGCATGCTTGCCTTCATTGGCCGGGGCATTGAGTATAAGAATTGGCAAGTCATGTTGCAGCTGTATAGAACCTTAGTTAGGCCACACTTGGAGTATAGTGTTCAATTCTGGTCGCCACACTACCAGAAGGATGTGGAGGCTTTAGAGAGGGTGCAGAAGAGATTTACCAGAATGTTGCCTGGTATGGAGGGCATAAGCTATGAGGAGCGATTGAAAAAACTCGGTTTGTTCTCACTGGAACGAAGGAGGTTGAGGGGCGACCTGATAGAGGTATACAAAATTATGAGGGGCATAGACAGAGTGGATAGTCAGAGGCTTTTCCCCAGGGTAGAGGGGTAAATTACTAGGGGGCATAGGTTTAAGGTGAGAGGGGCAAAGTTTAGAGTAGATGTACGAGGCACGTTTTTTACGCAGAGGGTAGTGGGTGCCTGGAACTCACTACCGGAGGAGGTAGTGGAGGCAGGGACGATAGGGACATTTAAGGGGCATCTTGACAAATATATGAATAGGATGGGAATAGAAGGATACGGACCCAGGAAGTGTAGAAGATTGTAGTTTAGTCGGGCAGTATGGTCGGCACGGGCTTGGAGGGCCGAAGGGCCTGTTCCTGTGCTGTACATTTCTTTGTTCTTTGTTCTTTGTTCACTCATACCAGACTCCTAAACGACTCTCTTATGGACTGATCTGACCGCTTCACACATCTTCACTACTGAGTAGTACTGCCCTCCTGTATGCTTCACCCGATGCCTGAGTCTATGTATTTACATTGCGTATTTATACATAGAACAAGAAAATTACAGTAGAGGAGCAGGCCCTTCAGCCCTCCAAGCCTGCACCGACCATGCTGCCCATCTGAACTAAATCCCCCCACTACTCCGGGGACCAAATCCCTCTCTTCCAATCCAATTCATGTATTTGTCAAGACGCCTCTTAAAAGTCGCTATCGTATCTGCTTCCACTACCTCCCCAAACAGCGAGTTCCAGGCTCCCACCACCCTCTGTGTAAAAAAACCTGCCTCATACATCTCCTTTAAACCTTGCCCCTCGCACCTTAAACCTATGCCCCCTAGTAATTGACTCTTCCACCCTGGGAAAAAGCTTCTGACTATCCACTCTGTCCATGCCCCTCATAATCTTGTAGTCTTCTATCAGGTCACCCCTCAATCTATGTCGTTCCAATGAGATAAAACAAAGTTTCTCCAACCTCTCCTCATAACTAATGCCCTCCATACCAGGCAACATCCTGGTAAACCACTTCTGTACCAGCTCCAAACCTCCACATCCTTATGGTAGTGTGGCGACCAGAATTGAACACCAGATTCTCAGTTCAGCCTACCTAAGGTTCTGTAAAGCTGCAACACGGCTTGCCAATTTTTAAACTCAATTCCACGGCCAATGAAGGCAAGCATGCCGTATGCCTTCTTGACTACCTTCTGCACCTGCGTTGCCCCTTTCAGTGACCTATCTACCTGAACACCCAGATCTCTCAGCCTGTCAACACTCTTAAGGATTCTGCCATTTACTGTATATTTCCCATCTGTATTCGTTCTTCCAAACTGCATTACCTCACATTTGTCTGGATTAAACACCATCTGCCATCTCTCCGCCCAAGTCTCCAACCAATCTATATCCTGCTGTATCCTCTGACGGTCCGGTCCTCATCGCTGTCCGCAATTCCACCAACATTGTGTCATCTGCAAACTTACTAATCAGACCAGTTACATTTTCCTCCAAATCATTTATATACATTCCAAATACATGTATGGCCTTTGTATTTTTCATTTACGGAATGATATGTCTGGACTGTAAGCAGAACAATACGTTTCACTGTACCTCGGCACACGTGACAATAAACAAATCCAATCCAGTCCAAGATTGGGTCCAGTTTTGCAAAGGAATATAATAGTGGGGTGATCCATAATGGAGTCAACAGGAAATGAATGGCCTCATGTTGTTCAGTGTTTTTATTTCTCTGCTTATCAAAGGTCATTTTTTTCAAAATCACCATTGCACGGTTACACTGCACCATGCAGAACGCCGCAGTGACACACACCGATGTTCACTGGAACCGGGAGCTGCCAGGGAAAGATATGGAGAGGGTTTTAACACATGATATAAAGAACAACACACAACGGAGTCCAGGTTTCACTGAGCGTTTCCATCCTTCCCGAGACACGTCCAATAAAACCTTCATCCTGACAATCAGCAACGTGCAGCCCAGTGACACTGCCGTCTATTACTGCTCCGTGTGGGGAGATATCAGTGGGAATGGATCACAGCTGAATGTAACCAGTAAGTGCAGTTTTCATGATTCTAATTGATCCCCATTGGTGTGAGAGGTGGACAGGTTGGGATTCAGGAAACAGGTTTGTGTGTTTATATTTTGTATTGATGACTTAATCAACAGGCCCCTGACTCTGAACACCAGCCCCCCACCCCCACTGGCCCTGGCAGAGGTTAATAAACCCTCGACTCTGTCAGCCCTGCTACCCACACAGTCAACCCCTCACCGTTCGTAAACCACCTTTCTTAACGTGCACTTGATTTACCTTTATTCTGCGAAAGACAGGTTCTGCAAAATGAAACTCATTAATCTCTAAATATATTACAGCAGTACCATACAATATTCCCCTACCAGCCTCCCCGAACAGGCGCCGGAATGTGGTGACTAGGAGCTTTTCACAGTAACGTCATTTGAAGCCTACTTGTGACAATAAGCGATTTTCATTTCATTTTCATTTCATTTTCATATCCGTGTGGATTTGTTTTTTTGTGTGTGTTCAAACCTCGGCCAATTTCTGTTTCCTGGTATCACGTTAATGATTGTGGTTCAATCAGATCATCAGACTTTTCAGGAACAGCTGTTGTGGTCAACAAGCTTCCCATTGGGAGAGAGTCACTAAGACTGGAAACGTTCGCTCCCTTCTCTCTCCACAGATGCTGCCAGACCTGCTGAGATTGTCCAGTATTTCCTGTTTTTGTCTCAGATTCCAGCATCCGCAGTAATTTGCTTTCATTTTCACTTTCCCATTGGATCCATTCACTTCCCGAGTAACCACTTGTCTCTGCTTAAATACATCTCCTGTTCCACAGAATCTATTCCATGGGCGGAATTCTCCGGAATTTCCCGACGCTGAAATCGAGAATGGCGATTGGGCGGAGAATGACTCCCGTCGGCAGAATCGGGGCAGGCGCCGGTTTGACTCCGGCTCGCTATGCTCCTCCCCCTCCGAATCGGCTTCATCGGGACGCATGCCGCGCGCAGTCAGAACGCCGTTGCCATGTCATCAGCCGGCCCACCCGCGATGCTCCGCCTCCGATGGGCCGAGTTCCTGACGGAGCGGGCCGCGTGTGGTCCCAGCGATCAGGAAGCTGGCGTGCTGGCTGCGGACAGCCTCTCACCATTGTCCTTGTCAAGCCCATTCAGAATAAGATTCACTGAGATCACCTTTCATTCTTCCAACTTCCAACAAGTAGCGTCCCAACAATCAGATTAACCTTTGCTGCAAAGACAATCCCTCCAACCCGTGTCAACCTTCCCTGAACCGCCTCCAATGGAATAATATCTTATCTTAAATAAGGGAGCAAAACTGTTCACAGCTCTCCAGATGTGGTCTCACCAGTACCTTTGGAATGACCTCCAATTGGCAAAAACGAGGTAAACAAAGAACCTTGCGGAGACCAGCTGCCGCACTCGGAGGGTAAGCTTGCTCTTTCAAAAAAGCCTCTTTTTGGGAAGTTGGATGCATTTGACCCGACTATTGAGGACTGGTCCCAGGATGTGGAGAGAATGTGTTACTTTTTCCAGGCCAATGAGATAACGGAGGATGGAAGGAAACAGGTTCTACTGCTGTCGGCGTGCGGACCCTCAGCCTTCGCCATTATACGTCGTCTAACTTATCCCGATACGCCGGACACGATACCTTTCCAAGAATTAACAAAATTGGTGGAAGAGCACTATGACCCAAAACCACCCCTCATTTTGGGTAGGTACAGATTCTACACAACGAAGCGGGAAGACAGAGAGTCAGTCACAAATTTCTTGACCCGCCTGAGAAGGCTGGCGGAAAAATGTGAGTTTAGCTCGACGCTAAATGAAATGCTTCGGGACCGGTTAGTGTGTGGCATAAATTACCTCCAAATACAGAATCGCCTGTTGGCAGAAACGCAGCTAGACTGCAGGCGGGCGTTACAGCTCGCACTGTCCCTAGAAAAGGCAGCAAGTGGGGCACAGGAACTACAGGGCATGCCAATGGAGGTAGATACCTGGGAGAGGGACTACCACAATGGGTCCAGCTACCAGATAGCCGCCCTCAGGAAAAGCCTGAGGAACAGAGGGCCAAAGGAAAACCCCAGAACTGCCCCCAAGTCTGCTAGGACTAACTGTAGACAGAGGGCACAACCGGCTGAGGCTCCCCCAACAGAGAAGGACCGTTTCTGGCACCAGACAGAGTGGGGTAACAGCGACAGAAACCCTAGAAGGAGGTGGCAAAAGAGGAATAGCAGGTGGGGACGCAGGGAAGTACACAACCTAGATGCCCCATCCTCCTCCGAAGGGGAACAGTTCTGTAATATTGCGACAAAGAAAGCAGAACCTATTAAGATTACCCCCCGGGTGGACGGTCGGACGACAATAATGGAAATAGACACGGGTGCGGCCGTATCAGTAATGGGAGTGGCAGCATTTTAAAAAATCAAAGATGGACTCCAGCCACTAACCCGAACAAAAACATCGACAAAACTTAAAACCTGCATGGGGGATCCCCTGGAAGTTCTAGTCACGACTCATGGACCCGTGGAATATGACAAACAATTGCCCAGATTACCATTGACGATAGTAGAGGGCTCCGGACTGAACTTAATAGGACAGAACTGGCTGAAAGACCTAAACTTAGATTGGATGAAAATTTTCCAGAGTGGAAGCGGGCAGTTGAGTGGAGTACTCCAAAAATACCCAGAGGTCTTCCAAGAAGGTTTGGGGGAAATTATAGGCGCCAAAGCAACTTTGCACATGGACCCAGAAGCCCTTCCGAAATTTTGTGAGGCCAGGCCGGTACCTTTTGCATTAAGGAAGAAAGTAGATGTGGAAATAGAAAGGTTACGGCGCGACGGCATTATCAGACCAGTACAGTTCTCGGAATGGGCAGCGCCGGTGGTACCAATTTTGAAGCCAGACGGCTCGATACGTCTCTGTGGAGATTTCAAACAGACAGTAAACAAATACGCACTGCTGGACAAATACCCGATCCCGAAAATAGACGACCTATATGCCAAATTGGCAGGTGGGCTTTTGTTCACGAAACTGGACATGAGCCACGCCTCCCTGTAGTTAAAACTGGACAAGGACTCCCAGAAGTTCGCTACGATCAACACCCTGAAGGGACTTTTTCGTTATACTAGGCTACCCTTCGGAGTGTCATCAGCCTGCGCTATATTCCAGCGTACGATGGAAAATATTCTGCAGGGACTACCGCAGGTGGCGATTTATTTGGACGATGTCTTAATCACGGGTAGGACAAACAGGGAACACTTAAGGAACCTGGAGGAAGTGCTCAGGCGTTTCGCAAAGGCAGGCGTACGGCTGAAAAGAGAAACATGTGTTTTTCTGTCCCCACAAGTGACGTACCTGGGATATAAAGTAGACGAGTCGGGCTTACACCCATTGGCAATAAAAGAAGCCCCAGCTCCCACCACAGTCCAGGAGCTACGATCATTTCTAGGATTGGTAACATATTATGGCAAATTTATTGAAAATAGGGCGTACATCCTAGAACGCCTCCACCAGCTACTAAAAAAGGGACAAGAATGGAAATGGTCCGCCCGCCAAAACCGAGCATTTAGGGACATTAAGGAACAGCTGCCATCCGAAAATGTCCTCGAGCATTATGACCCAAGGAAGGAGTTGGTGGTCACGTGTGACGCATCACCTTACGGGGTAGGAGCCGTCTTAGCCCAGCAAGGAAGGAATGGGGAAAAACGGCCAATAGCCTATGCTTCGAGGACCTTGGCGATGGCTGAGAGAAAGTACGCCCAAATCGAGAAGGAAGGACTGGCGGTGATATTTGCAGTAAAAAATTGTCACCAGTATCTGTACGGGCAGAAATTCACCAGAGTGACGGACCATAAGCCGTTATTAGGGTTATTAAAAGAAGACAAGTCAATACCCCCGATTGCATCAGCTAGAATCCAATATACTGGCACCGTATAGATACGTTCTGGAGCACAGACCGGGAACGCGAGGAGCAAATGCAGATGCTTTGAGCAGACTTCCCCTCCCCGACACCCCGCCGCTAATACCGAAAGTAGAGGAGACAGTCATTACTCTAAATTTTTTGGACACCCTACCAGTGGACGCACAACACATTCGTTTGTGGACACAAAAAAACCCAGTTTTAGCCAAAATGAAGCATTTACTGCTAACAGGGGAACTGGAGAGACCAGTGGAGCCCCAGATGCACCCATACTGGAGCAGAAGGGACCAAATAACCGTAGAAGACGGTATCCTATTATGGGGAGCCCGGGTAATAGTCCCAGCTCAGGGCCGTCGGGCAATCTTAACCGAGTTACACCATGGACACCCAGGGGTGTCTAAAATGAAGATGCTCGCTCAAAGCTACGTTTGGTGGCCAGGATTGGACACAGACATAGCAGCCTTGGTACGTCGGTGCCAGGAGTGCCAACAGGGGCAAAGAGTGCCACCAGCTGCACCATTGCACCCGTGGGAATGGCCAGGCAGACCGTGGACCCGCCTGCATATTGACTACACAGGCCCATTAATGGGCTCAATGTTTTGGGTGATAGTGGACGCCCACTCCAAATGGTTGGACGTCCACCGGGTAACGCGGCAAGCACAGCATCGACAATTGAAAAACTCAGGGCCTCGTTTGCAACACATGGACTTCCGGAGGTAGTGGTGTCGGACAACGGAACGGCATTCACAAGTGGGGAATTTGGAAAATTTCTAAAGGGAAATGGAGTCCGCCACATCAAAACGGCCCCTTACCATCCAGCGTCCAACGGCATGGCAGAGAGAGCGGTCCAGGCACTAAAAGCGGGACTCAAGAAGCAGCCAGCAGCGTCAATGGACACAAAGCTCTCCCGCTGGCTGTTTGATTACAGGACCACACCGCATTCCACAACGGGCATACTGCCAGCTGAACTCTTAATGGGGAGGTGGCTGCGAACGAGGCTGAGTCTCCTTTTCCCAAATTCAACGGGGAAAGTGGAGAAACAACAGGAGGTCCAACGCAGGGGGCATGATAATAGTCGGCAGCAGAGACATTTCCAGGTGGGGGCACCGGTTTGGGTCAAGAATTATGGGAATGGACCAACGTGGGTCAAAGGCACGGTTGAGTCCCAAACAGGGCCCATGTCATATGAAGTTTCAATAGAAGGTAAGGTGCTGAAGAAACACCGAGACCAAATAAGGGCAGCGGAACCACACCTGGAGGCCGTCGAAGCAGGACCGCCTCAAGCTGGGATAGCTCAGACGGGAAAGATACCCACACCCCAGCCCCGAGCAATTTCTCCAGACCCCGTCATCCAGGCGTCAGAGTCGGAGATGGACACGTTTGACAAGGCCGCCGCGACACCTCTCCCCGAGGAGGAGGAAGTACAACTTCCAAGGAGGTCGTCAAGGAAAAGGCGGGCACCTATAAGGTACACCCCACCCACGTCGGAGAACGCCCCGGCGGACGACATAGAGGTGACAGACCCGGACAGGAGGAGCAGGAAGAAGCTCAGAGGAATGCCAGCTGGCAGGAATTCCTCGGACCTTTGCGGGGGGGGGGGGGGGGGTGGGGTGTAATGACCTCCAATTGGCGTTATTGGTTGGCCAATTGGAGTATGAGCTCCCTCAATGATAGCTCATTGAGGGGGCCCATATAAGCACCTGTGTCGGCTTTATGACGCAGTCTTAGGTTGACTGGAATGCTAGTAGCCCTGTTTGGAGCTGCTCTTGTATATAAGTTATTGCAAATCAATACTGGTGTAGTGACGGAACCCCTGCCTCCTGTGGATTATTACAACCTTGTACAGTTGCAGCAAGACTTCCCGACACTTATACTCCAACCCCAGTGAAATCAGGGCCAACATTCCATTACCCTTCCTGATTACCTGCTGCCCCTGTGTGCTAGCTTTTTGTGTTTCCTGCACAAGTCCCCCAATGTCCCTTCGTGTTGCAGCTTTATGCAGTATTTTACATTTAAATAATACTCTTTATGCCTTCCAAAATGAGCACATTGTCCCACTTTATACTCCTGTGGTATTATAGGTATTACGGTACCTGATAGGCTAAAGCACCATTGGTGGAAATTGTCTGCTTTCTATTGGTTAGAATGTAAGATAGCTCCACCCTACTCGGCGGGGTATAAGAACCAGTGCCGCCCCAGCAGCCTTCATACTGTACCTGAGCTGCTGGGGGAAACATCTAGCTTATTAAAGCCTTCAGTTGGACTACAACCTCGCTTTAGTGGTCATTGATCGTGCATCAATTTAATTAGCTATTTTTTTTAAGTAGAAAGGATGAAAGGTGTGTATGTTTTTGTGAGTGTGTTTGTATGTCATTTGTGTGTGTGTGTATGTGTTTCTGTGAGTGTGTGTTTGTTTTTATAAGTGAGTGTGCGTGTATCTATTTCTGCGTGTCAATTTATGTGTTTCTGTGAGAGTGTGTTTGTCTGTATATGTGTGTTTCCGTGAGTGAGTGTGTTTCTGAGTGTGTGAGGATTTCTGAGTGTGTGTCTGTTTCTGTGAATGAGTGGATGCATTTCTGAGTCCATGTTCCTGTGAATGTCTGTTTTTGTGTTTCTGAGTGTGTGTGGGTTTCTGTGAGTGAGTGTGTGTGTGTGTCTGAGTGTGTCTGTGTTTCTGAATTTGTGTGTGTTTGTGGGAATGAGTGTGTGTGTTTCTGAGTGTTTATGGGTGTTTCTGTGAGTGAGTGTGTTTGTCTGTGTTTGTCTGAGTGTGTGTACATGTGCTTCTGTGTGTGTGTGTGTATGAGTGTGTGTGTGTTTGTGAATGTTTGTGTGTGTCGAATGATCACCATGAAACCATTGTTGATCATTTTGAAAATCCATCTGGTTCACTTATTCGTGAAGGAAATCTGCCACCTTTTCCCGGTCTGGCCTGCATGTGACTCCAGGCCCACAGCAATGTGGTTGACTCTGAAACACCCTCTGAAATGGCCGAGCGAGGCACTAAGTCCCAGGGTAACTATAGACGGGGAATAAATGCTGGACCCAGCCAGTGACACCTACATCCCAGGGAAGAATATGTTTAAAAACATTCTATGCAGCGTTGCTGTTTTGGGTCCATTTTGAGTGAATGTTTCACCGTTTATACAGAAAGTGACAGAAATCAGCTGCCTTTCCCGAATCCATGATATGTGGCAGTGAGTTCTCCCAGTGAGACAGAGAAGACAGCCAGAGTGAGACAGCAAAGAGTGAGTTTGGGAATTTGAATCGAGGTGGGAATTGAATTGAATTAAATTGAATCAGTAAGGCAGCTCCTTTTAAATTTCAGGAGTTTAAATTAATTTAAATTAAGCGAATATTGTGCAGTGTAGGTTAACAAGGGCTGCCCCACCCACTCACATAACTGGTTGGCAGTTAAGTGTCAGTCACTTTAATCTACTTTGATCTAAAAGCAGGTGGGGGAGGGGAGTCAATTCAGGACAGTTTAAAAAGAGCCACTTGTAAACTCACTCCCAGTGAGTTCTCCCAGTGAGACAGAGAAGACAGCCAGAGTGAGACAGCAAAGAGTGAGTTTGGGAATTTGAATCGAGGTGGGAATTCAAAGCTGGGTGGGGAGGAAGTGCTTTTTGTGACTGGTAAGTAGTGTTTCTGTTTTTCTGTTTATTTTCATTGGTATATTTATTTACTTTTTTCTTCATTGTTTATTTATTTATTTAATTTTTTTGGGGGGGGAAATTGAAATTGTTGAAGTTAACCGAAGGTTTAAGACATGGCAGGAGATCTCAGACCCGTGTCATGCTCCTCGTGTGCGATGTGGGAGCTCAGGGACACGTCCACTGTCCCTGGCTCCTTCACATGCATGAAGTATGTCCAGTTGCAGCTCCTGTTAGACCGCCTGACGGCTCTGGAGCTGTGGATGGACTCATTTTGGAGCATCCGCGATGCTGAGGACGTCGTGGATAGCACGTTTAGCGAGTTGGTCACACCGCAGGTGAAAGGTACTGAGGGAGATAGTAAATGGGTAACCAAAAGACAGAGCAAGAGTAGGAAGGCAGTGCAGGTGTCCTCTGCGGTCATCTCCCTGCAAAACAGATATACCGCTTTGGATACTGTTGAGGGAGATGGCTCACCAGGGGAAGGCAGCAGCAGCCAGGTTCATGGCACCGTGGCTGGCTCTGCTGCGTAGCTGGGCAGGAAGAAGAATGGCAGGGCTATAGTGATAGGGGACTCAATTGTAAGGGGAATAGACAGGCGGTTCTGCGGACGCAATCGAGACTCCAGGATGGTATGATGCCTCCCTGGTGCAAGGGTCAAGGATGTCTCTGAGCGGCTGCAGGACATTCTGGGGGGGGGGGGGGGGGGTGAACAGCCAGCTGTCGTGGTGCACATAGGCACCAACGATATAGGTAAAAAACGGGACGAGGTCCTACAAGCTGAATTTAGGGAGCTAGGAGTTAAACTAAAAAGTAGGACCTCAAAGGTAGTAATCTCAGGATTGCTACCAGTGCCACGAGCTAGTCAGAGTAGGAATGTCAGGATAGAGAGGATGAATACGTGGCTCGAGTGATGGTGCAAGAGGGAGGGATTCAAATTCCTGGGACGTTGGAACCGATTCTGGGGGAGGTGGGACCAGTACAAACCGGACGGTCTGCACCTGGGCAGGACTGGAACCGATGTCCTAGGGGGGTGTTTGCTAGAGCTGTTGGGGAAAGTTTAAACTAATGTGGCAGGGGGATGGGAACCAATGCAGGAAGTTGGAAGGTAGTAAAACAGGGACAGAAATAAAAGGCAGTAAGGGGGAAAGTGTAAGGCAGAGAAGCCATAGTCAAAAATCAAAAAGGGCGACAGTACAAGGTACAGTGACTGAGGGGAGCTCAGTGAATAGGACCAGGAATACTAAAAGGAATAAAACGGGAAGTGAAAACATTAATGGTAAGCGGCGCAGCAGGTTGTTACAGGAAGATATGGGTTCGATGACCAGGAAAATTAGGAGAAAGGTTAAGAGGAAATATAACTTAGGAGAGGTTACTGATCGAGGTGTTAAGATTAAGAACAGAGGTAAAAAAAGCCAACATAAGTGTAATTTACCTGAATGCTCGTAGTATTCGGAATAAGGTAAATGAGTTGATGGCGCAAATCATCGTGAATGACTATGATTTAGTGTCCATTACTGAAACATGGTTAAAGGATGGTCACGACTGGGAGTTAAATATCCGAGGGTATCAAACTTTTCGGAGGGACAGAGTGGATGGTAAGGGAGGTGGTGTAGCTCTGTTATTTAAGGATGACATCCGGGCAACAGTAAGGGATGACATCGGTGCTATGGAGGATAAGGTTGAATCCATTTGGGTGGAAATCAGGAATAGTAAGACGAAAAAGTCACTGATAGGAGTAATCTATAGGCCACCAAATAGTAACATTATGGTGGGGCAGGCAATAAACAAAGAAATAACAGATGCATGTAGAAATGGTACAGCAGTTATCATGGGGGATTTTAATCTACATGTTGATTGGTTTAACCAGGTCGGTCAAGGCAGCCTTGAGGAGGAGTTTATAGAATGTATCCGCGATAGTTTCCTCGAACAGTATGCAATGGAACCTACGAGGGAACAAGCGGTCCTAGATCTGGTCCTGTGTAATGAGACAGGATTGATTCAGGATCTCATCGTTAGGGAGCCTCTCGGGAGGAGCGATCACAATATGGTGGAATTTAAAATACAGATGGAGGGTGAGAAGGTAAAATCAAGCACTAGTGTTTTGTGCTTAAACAAAGGAGATTACAATGGGATGAGAGAAGAACTAGCTAAGGTAGACTGGGAGCAAAGACTTTATGGTGAAACAGTTGAGGAACAGTGGAGAACCTTCCAAGTGATTTTTCACAGTGCCCAGCAAAGGTTTATACCAACAAAATGGAAGGACGGTAAAAAGAGGGAAAATCGACCGTGGATATCTAAGGAAATAAGGGAGAGTATCAAATTGAAGGAAAAAACATACAAAGTAGCAAAGATCAGTGGGAGACTAGAGGACTGGGAAATCTTTAGGGGGCAACAGAAAGCTACTAAAAAAGCTATAAAGAAGAGTAAGATAGATTATGAGAGTAAACTTGCTCAGAATATAAAAACAGATAGTAAAAGTTTCTACAAATACATAAAACAAAAAAGAGTGTCTAAGGTAAATATTGGTCCTTTAGAGGATGAGAAGGGAGATTTAATAATGGGAGATGAGGAAATGGCTGAGGAACTGAACAGGTTTTTTGGGTCGGTCTTCACAGTGGAAGACATAAATAAAATGCCAGTGACTGATGGAAATGAGGCTATGACAGGTGAGGACCTTGAGAGGATTGATATCACCAAGGAGGTAGTGATGGGCAAGCTAATGGGGCTAAAGTTAGACAAGTCTCCTGGCCCTGATGCAATGCATCCCAGAGTGCTAAAAGAGATGGCTAGAGAAATTGCAAATGCACTAGTGATAATTTACCAAAATTCACTAGACTCTGGGGTGGTCCCGGCGGATTGGAAATTAGCAAACGTGACACCACTGTTTAAAAAAGGAGGTAGGCAGAAAGTGGGTAATTATAGGCCAGTGAGCTTAACTTAGGTAGTAGGGAAGATGCTGGAATCTATCATCAAGGAAGAAATAGCGAGGCATCTGGATGGAAATTGTCTCATTGGACAGACGCAGCATGGGTTCATAAAGGGGCAGGTCGTGCCTAACTAATTTAGTGGAATCTTTTGAGGACATTAACAGTGCGGTAGATAACGGGGAGCCAGTGGATGTGGTATATCTGGATTTCCAGAAAGCCTTTGACAAGGTGCCACACAAAAGGTTGTTGCATAAGTTAAAGATGCATGGCATTAAGGGGAAAGTAGTAGCATGGATAGAGGATTGGTTAATTAATAGAAAGCAAAGAGTGGGGATTAATGGGTGTTTCTCTGGTTGGCAATCAGTAGCTAGTGGTGTCCCTCAGGGATCAGTGTTGGGCCCACAACTGTTCACAATTTACATAGATGATTTGGAGTTGGGGACCAAGGGCAATGTGTCCAAGTTTGCAGACGACACTAAGATAAGTGGTAAAGCAAAAAGTGCAGAGGATACCGGAAGTCTGCAGAGGGATTTGGATAGGCTAAGTGAATGGGCTAGGGTCTGGCAGATGGAATACAATGTTGACAAATGTGAGGTTATCCATTTTGGTAGGAATGACAGCAAAAGGGATTATTCTTTATATGATAAAGTATTAAAACATGCTGCTGTGCAGAGAGACCTGGGTGTGCTAGTGCATGAGTCGCAGAAAGTTGGTTTTCAGGTGCAACAGGTGATTAAGGAGGCAAATGGAATTTTGTCCTTCATTGCTAGAGGGATGGAGTTTAAGACTAGGGAGGTTATGCTGCAATTGTATAAGGTGTTAGTGAGGTCACACCTGGAAGTATTGTGTTCAGTTTTGGTCTCCTTACTTGAGAAAGGACATACTGGCACTGGAGGGTGTGCAGAGGAGATTCACGAGGTAAATCCCAGAGCTGAAGGGGTTGGATTACGAGGAGAGGTTGAGTAGACTGGGACTGTACTCGTTGGAATTTAGAAGGATGAGGGGGGATCTTATAGAAACAGATAAGATTATGAAGGGAATAGATAGAATAGATGCGGGCAGGTTGTTTCCACTGGCGGGTGGAAGCAGAACTAGGGGGCATAGCCTCAAAATAAGGGGAAGTAGATTCAGGACTGAGTTTAGGAGGAACTTCTTCACCCAAAGTGTTGTGAATCTATGGAATTCCTTGCCCAGTGAAGCAGTAGAGGCTCCTTCATTAAATGTTTTTAAGATAAAGATAGATAGTTTTTTGAAGAATAAAGGGATTAAGGGTTATGGTGTTCGGGCCGGAAAGTGGAGCTGAGTTCACAAAAGATCAGCCATGATCTCATTGAATGGTGAAGCAGGCTCGAGGGGCCAAATGGCCTACTCCTGCTCCTAGTTCTTATGCTCTTATGAGAGTTGAGATGGGATTTTTAATTGTTTGAGTGGGAACAAAGATAGCAGTTAAGGGTTACTGTATTCACTGTATTGATTTGCATTGTTTACGTGGCGATTGTCAGCTATTTCCTGGTGTGATGTAAAATATAATTTAGTACTCTAAGTAGTCAAGTTTGTTTAATACACCATATCCCTATTTTTCCCCAAATCACTCCTGGTGTGAGGTGTCATTTCATCACAGTTTTACCAAATTAAGATCAAATATTGGGGTTCCTGTCCCGTATCTCATCCACTGTTTTCGTCTGGTCTGGGATTGTAACATCAGATCCTCAGCAATGGGGTTGACTGTTAATTGCTCGCAAGGGAAATTAGAGATTGGCAATAAATGCTGATCTTGCCAACAATGCCCACATCCCATAAACAAACAAAACAAACTATACACAATAACCGAGAGAAACTGAATTATTCTGTCAAAATTACGGGATTGTTATTTCCGAAGCACTATGAATCCGATGAGCAAACTAAGTCCTGCAAATCCCGTAAGAGTTCCCACAATAATCCAGACAAGCTTCGTCTTCTCAGCGTCAGCCGGGTCTGTGAAAGGAAATCACATGTTTACGGTTAAAGGACGGGGAATGGATTTGATTCTCGTCAGTCGGTGACATTTGAAATGGTAAAGTAGAGACATGAAAGCAGGTGGAATTCAGACTGAGCAGATATTTCTATCTGCTGGACACCTGGAATAACAATGTCAGTTTAAACTCAGATCAATTTGATTTATTGATAATGCGGCAGGCCAATCTTATATCACACACTGACCACTTGCTGGCCATTCTGGCTGACTTGGTAACAGTGCAGCAAAGTTCCACAGATGGAAAGAAAACCACCAACAGATCCCCAGTGAGTTCCGTTCTGTATCCTCCTCCGTCCACACCAACATTACACTGTAGGGGAGTGACTTTTGGATAGGTGGTGTGTATTGTGTGACCGACACCACTAATGTGACCAGGCGATCCGTATAAACAAGATGAAGTTTGTTTTTAAACATGGAGGAGTTGAGTTGAGGAAAGGCAGAGCAATGGGGACTGAGATGAAGGTAAAGTTCTCTATATTGGAAGAGGAAATGTCAATGACACATCAGTTAGCAAGATGGAGTTTGTCTAAAAGATTGTGATTGCAAAATTAACAAGGAAGAATGTAGAGAGTTTTAGATTAATGGAACACCCTCCAAAGAGAATTAACCTATTCAAAAAAGTGACTTAAATGTGTGAGTGGGATTGGGACTAAAGTTAAGAGTAATTGTGTTGATTCAGGTCATTGCCAATGTTGGCTGTGATGGGCAGCGTGCCAGGCTGAAAGGGAGCTAATGGGATGGGTTTTGTTTAGTTTATTCCCTCGAATTACTGACTGGGGTGAACTCTCCTGCTCTTCTTAAGCTACTGTCATGTGGCCTCCTGCATCTCCCAGAGAGAGCGGACAAGGGCTTGGTTTAAAGTCTCGTCTGATCATCCTCTGATAGAATTGTTCCGAATTCTCAATCATTTTGCTGAAGCAAATTGAGACAAACTATTCCGACTTGTGATATTCATTCTTCAACACGACAAAGATGATATTATCAGGCCATTATCACATTGTTATTTAGGGAGCTTGCTGTGCACAAATTGGCCGATACATTTCCTACATTTAAATAGGGCCCAAGCTTTACAAAGGGTTTAATTGGTTGTAAAGCACTTTGGGACAACTGGAGATGTCAGTAAAGGTCCGTATGGCTTGGATTTTATGGATGGTGAGAGTTCCTTGCTCATCATTCGGAGAGTCGGCGGGGACGACTCGACAACATTGCTGCCATTTCCTGCTCAAATGAACTCCGGTCCGCATTTGGAAAGAAGTCCCAGTCCCTCCATGCACAGCGCTACAGTGGCTGTAAGAGGTACTGCAGCACTGTGCCTGAGACAATGTTCCAGGAACTGCATTGATGGTAAGTAGCAGTGTTCCCAGAAAGGGGCAGTCCAGTGGCGATTTTGGAGTTTTTAAATGTAAACCTCCAAGATTTATTGAGAAGAAAAGAAAATTTAACCACACACAATTACAATTGCACAGTTAAAATTGATTTCACAATATGTTCCCCCAAAAGACTCCCTAATTGATCAGACTCATAAATAAAATTCTTCCAGGCAATACTCCCTAAAATATGTTGAAATATCAAAATCCAGTTAATATTAACCGAGGCACAACTGCTGTAACTTGACTAAAAGTATCCCACATGACCTCTCAAACCACGTTGCACTCAAATGTGAAAATCAAAGACCTTCAGAAACTGCTTTTCACAGTCCAATACATTTCCAGACTGCCTGGATGGTTGATTCAAACATCACCTACTCCCAGCCCAGAGCTGTTTCCAAGGGATCTTTCCCCAACAGCCAATCCCCAACCAGTTCAACAGCTCTCCTCACATATCCTTTTCCCTTTCATCTTCAATTCCAGTGTGTTCACTCTGTATGGACATTGTGGGCAATTCCCTTTGTCAGAGCAGAGCAGCAGGAGTAGGCCATTCAGCCCCTCGAGCCCTCTGTGTTATTCAACTGGGCTATGGCTGAGTGTTGACCTCAGCACCATTTTCCCTCACTATCCCCATAACCCTCAATATCATTGGCACCTAGAAATCCATCAATCAGTATGTCCTGCACTAGATTATGTGCTCGAGTCTGTGAAGTTGGAAAATGTAACTTGTCCTTACTTATTACAGTGAGCTGGGTTCCATTCCAATCGATATCTCCCCTCACTTCACAATAGTAGATGGCAGCGTCACTGGGCTGAATGTTGCTGATTGTCAGAATGAAGCTGTTACTGGACATGTTTCGAGAAGACTGGAAACGCTCGGAGAAGCCAGGACCCCATCGTGTGTTGTTCAGTATCTCATCTGTTAAAATCCACTCGATGTAAGCTGGTTGTTGTCGGTACCAATGAACATCAGAATGTGTCACAGCGGCGTTATACAGGACGCACTGTAACCGTGCACTCTGACCCTGTCTGATAGATTCTGGGGCAGGAGACTGGATAACCACTGGGGCATCTGCACCTTTGGAGAAACAATATTCATAATTTAAAAGAGTATTTTGAATTTACAAAGTACCTATGGTAGTTAACCATAGAATCGTTGGTGCCTCACGGCGCCGAGGTCCCAGGTGCGATCCCAGCTTTGGGTCACTGTCCGTGTGGAGTTTGTACATTCTCCCCGTGTCTGCGTGGGTTTCACCCCCACAACCCAAAGATGTGCAGGGTAGGTGGATTGGCCACGCCAAATTGGCCCTTAATTGGAAAAAATGAATTGGGTACTTGAAATTGTAAAAAAAAACACAGAATCACTGCAGTGGAGAAAGAGGCCATTCAGCCCATCCAGTCTGCACAAACCCTCTGGAAGAGCACCCTTCCTCGGACACTCCCCCACCATCCAAACAAAATCCTTAAATTGGCACCAATACCCATTTGAAGACCGCATTCCACCACCAGCATCAGGAGGGGGTCTCCCCATTTGGATAAAAACGAACCCACTTTGTGTTTCTAATGGTGACCTGGGGGAGTTCCTCATTGTCAAGTACTGGTTGCCATGACATCAGGAAGGGGGCCGGGGGCCTGTGAAGAGCTACCACCCTGTCCAGGTTGCTAACCCCTCTTCCCACAATCTTAACCTATGACCCCAAACCCTCCCACAATCACCTTTCTCCGACTCCCTCAGCCTGAGCTTGTTGTGGGCCACTGGTTTGACTGGTGTTTGCAATGTGCAGCTCCCTGTCACAGGCACCATGGCCATGTGGAAGGCCCACCGATGTCTATGTATGTGCCTGATCCTTCACAAAGGAAGCAACATGAGCCTTTCCCTGGATCTCAGGCCAGTGAGTGAGAGACCCCATCACCTGTATCAAGAAGCGGGCTTTGTGTCCAAAATATTGTGAACATTTGAGACTTCTGAGAACCACAAGACAGAATATGTGGTGAAGATTAATGAGACTCATGGAAACTGTACTTACTGGTTACATTCAGCTGCGTTCCATTCCCACTGATATCTCCCCACACTGAGCAGTAATAGACGGCAGTGTCACTGGGCTGCACGTTGCTGATTGTCAGGATGAAGCTGTTGGAGTCCATGTGTCTGGAAGGCAGGAAACGCTCAGAGAAACCTGAATCCCGGTCTACATAATTCTTTGCATCAAGTGCTAAAATCTTCTCCCTCTCTTCCCCTGGCAGCTCCCGGTACCAAGAAACTTTTGTGTATCTCACTGCGGCGTTCTGCATGGAGCAGTGGAACCGTGCAGTCTGACCCTCTGGGACACGTTCCACACTCGGAGACTGGATAAGGACTGGAGGTATCTTACCTTTAAGAGAAAAATATCAACAATTTATAAACAGGTGCTGAGGTTGCAGTCTGGGCTGATTCTCCGCTTCCCCAGCCGCGTGTTTCTCGGTGGCGCGCTGTTCCCAGGCAGCGCGATTCTGCCTTCCCGCTTGTCAATGGGATTTCCATTGAAGCCACGCCACAGGGAAAGCCCCGGGCGAGGGGGCACTGCCGGCAGCAATCGCAACGGCCAGAGAATTGCAGCCTTTCTTTCTGCTTTTAGTAGAAGTGCCACCCTCCGATCAGAGACTCGGGGGTCCTCGATCACAGGGTCAGACCCATTATTGACCTGTCAATCCCTCCATGCTCACATAATCCAATGGAGCTTCCCAAAAAGAAATGTGGCGGGATTCTCCACTCCCGCGCCGAAGTGCCCACGCCGACGTGAACACCGTCGAGGTTCACGACGGCGGGAAACTGCACCGATCAGGACCGATTCAGGGCCCGATAATGGGCTAGGAGCGGGGCCGCGTCATCTACACGCGCCAGGCCTTGTCACCGCGTAAAGGCGTCGCCGCATACATGACGCGGCCGGCGCCGCATAACTGGCGTCCCCCGCGCATGCGTGGTTGCCGTCCTCTCCGAGTCCGCCCCGCAACAGGATGGCGGACGGATCTTGCGGGGCCGCGGAAGGAGGGAGGTCCTCCTTCAGAGAGGATGGCCCGACGATCGGTGGGCACCGATCGCGGTCCATCCTACATTTGAGGTACCCCCCGGTGCAGGATCTCCCCTCCCTCACCCCACAGGCCGCACCCCCCAGGGTTCCCGTGCTGTCCCCGATGGCAGCGACCAGGTGTGGACGGGGAACCCGCCGTTTCGGCCTGGCCGCTCGCCCCATCCGGGCCTGAGAATAGCGGGGGTGCCGGAGAATCGCCATTTTGGGTGTCTCTGGCGATTCTCCGGCCTGCGGCCCGCGGATCTCGACGGGGCCAATCCCACCGCTTGGAAGAATCGGGGGAGGGCGTCGGACCGGCGTCGCGGGAAATTTTGGTGGCCCAGACAATTCTCCCAACCGTTGCGGGAGTGGAGAATCTCGCCCATGATGTGGGGGTGTGGCTGCCTCTACAGCCACCCGCTGAGTTCCCATCACCTCCACAAGATTCCACCCATTGTCCCGGCCGCACTGAAGCCGCCAGTTAATGTGTTCCTCACTCACATTCAAAGTCTGGGGCAACTATTTTGTGGCCCTTGTCCTATTAGCTGAAGGAGTTGCTCAATTCAAGAACAAACCTTTGTTTCTTTAGTCCACATTCCAGCAATTCTCATTGATGATTGGAAAGTGAGCATTGAGCTGCTCAATAGTTTAATAAATCATTGTCGATGCCACCAATCTGTGTGGCCAGGACTGCAGGGAACAAAGCTCAGGAAGAGTTCCCACCTCCGGGAGGGGAGGGCAAAGACAGCAAGCTGGAAAATCTCACACACTTGATGGCCCACACCCTGTGATTCTAAAAGAGATCGATGCAGATTTAGAGAATGCACTCGTTACAAATTTCCCAAATTCCTTCATTTTAGGAACAATCCACGGGGACATCGGCCGGGATTCTCGCTCCGGGCCGCTGAGATCGGGAAACTCGCTGGGATCGGCGCGGGCGACAGACCCGTTCCCATTCTCTACCCTCCCCCCACCCCCGTGCTGTGCTACCCCCCCCCTCACCCACCCCCTGCAACCTGAAACCTTCTTCCTCACTATTAACCACCAGCTCAATATTTGTGTCTTTCACAAACTTGCTGGGCGCGATTCTCCACTCCCACGCCGGTTGGGAGAATCGCCTGGGCCACCAAAGTTTCCGGGGACGCCGGTCCGACTCCCTCCTGCAATTCTCCCAAGCGGTGGGATCGGCCCCGTCGAGGTCCGCAGGCCGGAGAATCGCCGGAGACACCGAAAATGGCGATTCTCCGGCACCCCTGCTATTCTGAGGCCCGGATGGGCCGAGCGGCCAGGCTAAAACAGCGGGTTCCCCCCGGCGCCGTTCACACCTGGTCGCTCCCGTCGTGAGCGGTGCGTGAACACTGGGGGGGGGCGGCCTGTGGGGGGGGGGGGGGGGGCGAGGGGGGGATCCTGCACCGGGCTTTACCTGAAATGTGGTGTGGCCCGTGATCGGTGCCCACCGATCATCGAGCCGTCGTCTCGGAAGGAGGACCTCCTTCCTTCCGCGGCCCCACAAGAGCCGTCGCCCATCTTCTTGCGTGCGGACCTAGAGTGGACGGCAACCACGCATGCGTGGATGACGCCCGTTATGCGGCGCTGGCCGCGTCATCTATGCGGCGCCGCTTTTACGCGGGCGACAAGACCTGGCGCGTCTACATGACGCGGCCCCGATCCTGGCTCATTGTCAGGGCCCAAATCGGTCGGGACCGGGGTCGTTCTGCGCCGTCGTGAACCTCAACGGCGTTCACGGCGGCACGGCCACTTCGGCGTGGGAGTGGAGAATCGCGCCCAGTACTGATCCTCCCTCCACATTCTCATCTGTATCAAACTTCAGCAACATCTCTCTCTTTTCATCAAGATTCAAGTTCTGGGCGGTCAAGTCACTGTTTTTAAACTCAGTCTTTGTGCAATAACACTATTTGGAATAAAAGTAATAAAGCATCGACATTACTCACTGGTTACATTCAGCCGGGTTCCATTCCCAAAGACTATTCCCCAAATCGAACAGACGTAGACAGTGGAGTCACCGTGCTTCACATCTCTGACTGTCAGAATGTAGCTGTTACCGGGAACATCTCTGGAAGGCTGAAACCGATCAGACAGACCTCCCACCCGGGAAACTTCGCCATTTGCATCATGGCTCAATATCAATTCCTTACTTTGTGAGCGGTACCAATTTACAGTGTATTTATCCACAGTGTAATCTACATTCTTGCTCTGTAAGTCACACAGAAACGTCACTGTTTCACCCTCAGGCACTTTCACAACGTGAGGAGATTGGATAAGAACCAACCCTGTCACATGACCTGTGAACAGAAAATAACTGAAGATCAGAACAAATAAGAAAATACAGAATAGAAGCTGAAACACAAGTTATTATAACATCCCGTGTAGATCAGGAATTAATATTGTGCATTGTCATCAGTAACTTGTAGCCCAGTTGCTTTATCCACACCCTGAACTTCACTGTCTCACATCGCACTGTACTGACCAATAATGTCAGCCCAGCATTTTGTGCTCAAAGCCTCGCGTCTCAAGTGGGATTTGAACTGAGCCAAGATGGACACAGTGGGGAGGATTTGAGGGATAGAACGATGTCCTGGAGGTGGGTCAGATTGACCAAATGTGTGCTGGAGTTATGAATGGCTGCTTGCAGGCCTTAGAGCCAGGAACAGAATGTATTCAGCCAGGAGCAGTGCAGTTTCCTCTGTTAAGCGTGGTCCAAGTTTAAATTATTGATATAAATGGTAAACAAGAGTCATCCCAGCACAGAACATTGTCGAGCTCCAATTCCCGTCTTCTCTCATTCATTTGTTTATTACCTTATCAAAGGAAATCTAAATATATTACATCTACAAGTTTACCTATGTCTACTCTCTTAGCTCTTCAAAGAATTCTGTTCAGTGGCATGGTAACACAGAGGTTAGCACTACTGCCTCACAGCACCAGGGACCCAGGTTCAATTTTGGCCTCGGGTGACTGTCTGTATGGAGTTTGCATCATCTCCCCGTGTCTGTGTGGGTTTCCTCCGGGTGCTCCGGTTTCCTCCCACAGTATAATGATATACAGGTTAAATAGATTGGCCATGGAAAATTGTCCCTTAGTGTTCGGTTACGGGGATAGGGTGGGGGCCTGACCCTGTGTCATGTGCTCTTTCAGAGGGTCGGTGCAGGCTGGATGGGCTGAATGGCCTCCTTCTGCACTGTGGGGATTCTCTGAGTCTATGAATTGATTTGGTCAAGAATGACACGTCCATTTCAAGTCCATGTTGACTATTCATTCTTCTGTTTGTTTTTTAGAGTCTAGATTTTTTTAGTGGTAATTTCATTATGTTTCATACAACTTATGTGATACCAAATTGTCTATAATTCCCAGGACATGTTATATTTCCTTTCTTAAGTGCAACATTTCTCTTAATTTTATTTTAATTGAGATTTCTAATCACATTGTTGGATGTCATTTCCTGTCTGACTTCACTCTCTTTCCTGGCTTCTTGTGGTTTCACATCAAGGATCCTATCAGAAGCTGAGAAAGATAAAATCCAAAAGTCTATGAAAATTGATAAAATAATCATCTCCCATTGGGCACGATGGGTAAACTGATCTCCTGACCCAACGATCGTCCAACAATCAAACTGGATCTCGAGAATTTCTGACCCCTTTGAGTTCCCAACGCCCCCTGCAGCCTGCGGCAATGTGACTGGAGTTAGGAGCCTCAACGCAAGAGGCAGGGTTCTGACCCTCTGGTGGGCAGAACATTCCAAGGTGGCTTTCTGAGATTGTCAACTCTGCTGAGGCACCGAGTGGGACCTCTTCACATCCCCCTCAACATCACCACAGGATTCCCATTGGGAAGCTCGGATCACTCACACTAATTAGATCAGGAAACATGCTCACAAAATTCCTGACTGAAGCATTGAGGCAGAAAAATGCCTGGAGTTGTGTCAGAGTCACTTCAGCCTTCAGCATCTGTACATTAAACATCCTCCTCAGTGTGCTGACCCCCTCAGCTATCCCTACACCTCCCATTCCCAGTCACACAGCCAGCAGTAAATAGGGGCACACAAGTTTGGGGGAAAGGCTTCAATAGGGTGACAGTTCCTATGAGACGGATCAGGCTCCTCACGGACATGAAAGTGGTCTGGAGGATTCTGGGATGATAATTCAGGAGCAGTTTATGAATGGTGGATTTGAGGAAGAAATCCGCTGGCAAATTAATTCCCTCCATTTAACATTCCAGGACGGAAAATAATCCAATGAAAATCATCCCGCAAATCAGGAGAAATGGGAATTAAAGAATTAACGAGGTTTTGTTAATTTTTAAATCAAATTTAGAGTACCCAAGGAGCAATTTGGAATGGACAATCCACCTACCCTGCACATCTTTGAGTTGTGGGGGTGAAACCCACGCAGACACGGGGAGAATGAGCAAACTCCACACAGACAGTGACCCGGGGCCGGGTTTTAACCCAGGTCCTCGGCTCCCTAGGCAGCAGTGCTACGCACTGTGCCACCGTGCCGCCCAACGATGTTTTAAACATGAAGAGTGAGACAATTGTGTCTGTGGATTGCCGGCCGCTCGAGTTTCAGAGTGGGATCACTGAGCTGGGGGCTCAGTGTTGTCTCTGACGCTGTATTTTCCCATTGAACCATGAGAACCCCAAACTATCCCAACTCTTAAACAGGAAAATCTGACGAAAACACACAACACCCCCAATAACCAGAAAATCAACTCAAAAACATAACGATGTGCAAGCAGCCCCAGGTTACTTACCCACCGCCATACAGAGGGTGAGAGTCAGAGCAGAGAGAGCTGGGCAAAACATTCCAAACAATGTCCTTTTGCAAACACACAATTCTTGTTTCTTTCACACACTCTTCTATTCGATGTTGCTGTGAAAGATTCCGGGATGTCTCAATATTACTTCCTATGTTTACTTCTAGAGGTGTGACAGCACGGTGACATTGAGGTTATGACTGCTGCCACACAGCGCCAGTCACCCGGGTGAGCAATGCTGCCTCACAGTGCCAGGGACCCGGGTCAGCTGCTATCTCACAGTGCCATGGGCCCGGGTCAGCACGGCTGTCTCAGTGCCATGGACCCGGGTCTGCACAGCTGTCTCATAGTGCCAGGGACCCGGGTCAGCACAGCTGTCCCACAGCGCCAGGGACACAAGTTCAATTCCAGTCTTGGGTGACTGTGTGGAATTTGTACATTCTCCCCGTGTCTGCATGGGTTTCCTCCGGGTGCTCCGGTTTCATTCCACAGAGAAAAGATGCACAGGTTAGGTGGATTGGTCATGCTGAATTGTCCCTCAGTGTCCAAGGCTATGCAGGTTAGGTGTATTGGCCATGCTAAATTGTCCCTCAGTGTCTAAAGATGTGCAGGGTAGGTGGATTGGTCATGCTAAATTGCCCGTACTATTCAAAAGCTTACATGGTGACATGGGGATAGAAGTTGGGCGGCACGGTAGCATAGTGGGTAGCACTGTTGCTTCATAGCTCCAGGGTCCCAGGTTTGGGTCACTGTCTGTGCGGAGTCTGCACGTTTTCCCCCGTGTCTGCGTGGGTTTCCTCCGGGTGCTCCGGTTTCCTCCCACAAGCCGCGAAAGACGTGTTGTTGGTGAATTGGTCATTCTGAATTCTCCCTCTGTGTACCTGGACAGGCTCCGGAATGTGGTGACTAGTGTTAACGTAAGCCTACCTGGGACAATAAAGATTATTAAAAAACAAAATTAAGTGTGGAGGAGTGGGCCTTGGCGGGGGGCCCGTTCACAGGGTCAGTATAGACTCAATGGGCCCAATGGCCTCCTCCTGCACTGTCGGGAATGTTTCTGTGATTCTCTGATTCATTCCCATGGAACAGATTGGGTTAGTGAGGGACATTAAAGTAGTTTTGGGGATGATAATTTAGGGGCCCCTGCAGCAGACTTCAGCAAGGTTCACCCTGCGTCTCCACAGATACTCGGAGAGCTCGTCAGTACTGAGCAGTGGAAATGGTTCCATTTTATTCTATAGAAAATGGTCTCGATCCCCTCACTCTGATGGTGTTTTTAAAAAATAAATTTTGAGAACCCAATTCATTTTTTCCAATAAAGGGGCAATTTTGTGTGGCCAATCCACCTACCCTGCACATCATTGGGTTGTGGGGGCGAAACCCACGCAAACACAGGGAGAATGTGCAAACTCCACACGGACAGTGACCCAGAGCCGGGATTGAACCTGGGACCTCGGCAACGTGCTAACTACTGCGCCACCGTGCTGCCCTCCTGATTCCAGGGATGGCAGGACTGACCTATGAGGAGAGATTGATTAGGTTAGGATTGTTTTCGCTGGAGTTCAGACGAATGAGGGAGGATTTCATAGAGACTCATAAAATTCTATTTATCTAATTCTAGTCGCCGTAAATGCCACCTTATTGATCGAGATCGTAACTCCTCTGAACCTTGAATGAAAATTTGAATGGAACCTCTGCCCCTCCCACCCTTTCCTCAGTCTCGTCTGATCCCTAATTGGCAAATATGTCTCCTGCAAGAAGACTACTTCTGCGCGGAGATTCCGCAAATGAGTAAACACCCGAGACCTTTTAACCCGACCATTACCCCCTCACCTTCCCTTTCTGTGGTCCACCTTGAACTTGAACACAAGGAAGTGCGTGACAATGAGCTACCTGTGAACCACTGACCCGAGAATACAGGAAGAATGAATAGAATTGTACATTTGCAAAAGGACTTTGTTTGGAATGTTTTGCCCAGCTCTCTCTGCTCTGACTCTCACCCTCTGTATGGCGGTGGGTAAGTAACCTGGGGCTGCTTGCACATCGTTATGTTTTTGAGTTGATTTTCTGGATATTGGGGGTGATGTGTATTTTTAGTCAGATTTTCCTGTTTAAGAGTTGGGATAGTTTGGGGTTCTCATGGTTCAATGGGAAAATACAGCGTCAGAGACAACACTGAGCCTCCAGCTCAGTGATCCCACTCTGAAACTCCAGCGGGCGGCAATCTACAGACACAATTGTCTCTGTCTTCATGTTCAAAACATCACATTGTCCCGGTTCAGTGACGAGGAACAGTTATTGAAAAGAGTTATTGGAAGACTAATGCCACCTGTGGGATTACTCCCCACAGTGAGGTCAACACCATCAGGGTGAGGGACAGCACGGTATCACAGTGGGTTAGCACTGTTGCCTGACGGCGCCAAGGACCCGGGTTCGATCCCGACTCTGGGTCACTGTCCGTGTGGAGTTTGTACATTCTCCCTGTGTTTGTGTGGGTTTTAAAAGTTTATTTGAAAAAAACTCCCTGGAATCAGTCTGGTAAACCTTTACTGCTCACCCTCGAGAGCAAGAACATCCTTCCTCAGAAAAGGAGGCCAAAACTACACAACATTTAATAAATGTTTCATTAAAGTTTTCCAATGAACGTTTTACATAACAAAAATAGGAATACAGATAGTAATAAACAATAACAAGAAACATATCCCAAAGTTTACAGTGAAACTACTCACACAACAGAATTTTTTTTAAAAAACAGAACAAGGTGGGTTTTGTCTCCATGCCCAACTCACATTGTATCAACAGTACCCCCACCTGAACCCCCCGCCCCTCCCCCCCAGGATGCTGCTGCTGCTGACACTTACGGCTCCCCTCGAAAGTCAAGGAAAGGTTGCCACCGCCGGGAGAACCCCATCAAGGACCCTCTCAAGGTGAACTTTATTCGCTCCACGCTGAGGAACCCCGCCATATCGCTAACCCAGGTCTCCACACCCGGGGGATTCGAGTCCCTCCACATGAGCAAGATCCGTCACCGGGCTACCAGGGAGGCAAAGGCCAGTACCTCGGCCTCTTTCGCTTCCTGCACTCCCGGATCCTCCGACACCCCAAATATCGCTACTGTTGGACTCGCCTTCACCCGAGTGTTCAAAATCCTGGGCATCACCCTCGCAAACCCCTGCCAGAGTTCTTTAAGTGCCGGGCATGCCCAAAACATATGGGCACGGTTCACCGGACTCCCTGCACATCTCGAGCAACTGTCCTCCATTCCAAAAAACTTACTCATTCTTCCCGCCTTTATATGCGCCCGATGCACCACCTTAAACTGGATTAATCCGAGCCTGGTACATGATGAGGAGGAGTTCACCCTGCTCAGCGCGCCGGCCCATAGACCCTCCTCCAGCTCCTCACACAGCTCCTCCTCCCACTTGCCCTTCAAATCCTCCTCTGAGGCTTCATCCACCTCCTGCAGCTCCTGATATATGTCCGACACCTTCCCCTCCCCTACCCAGATGCCAGACACCGCCCTGTCCTGGATCCTACGAGCGGGTAGCAGCGGAAATGTCCCCACCTGTTTTCTAAGAAAGTCTTGAACCTGTAGGTACCTGAACGCATTCCCCGGGGGCAGGCCGAACTTCTCCTCCAGCACCTGCATGCTAGGGAAAGTCCCATCTATAAACAGGTCCCCCATCCTCCTAATACCTGCCCTATACCAGCCTTGGTATCCCCCATCCAACCCACCCAGAGCAAATCTGTGGTTATTCCATATCGGGGTCCACACCGAGGCCCCCTCCTCTCCCCTGTGTCTCCTCCACTGCTCCCAGATCCTTATTGCTGCTGTCACCGCCGGACTAGTGGTGTATCGCGCCGGCGAGAACGGCAGCGGAGCCGTAACAAGTGCCCCTAGACTGGTGCCTCTACACGACACCACCTCCAACCGCCCCCACGCCGCCCCCTCCTCCATCATCCATTTCCTGATCATGGCCACATTGGCCGCCCAGTAATAACTGCAGAAGTTCGGCAGAGCCAGTCCACCCAACCCCCCCCCCCCCCCCCCCACTCCGCCCCGGCTACGCTCCAAGAATACCCTTGTGACTCGCGGGGTTTTATTCACCCACACAAATCCCGTCACAATCCTATTCATCCGCTTAAAGAAGGACTTGGGGATGAAAATGGGGAAGCACTGAAATACGAAGAGGAACCTGGGGAGAACCGTCATCTTCACAGTCTGCAGCCATCTCGCCAAGGAAAGTGGGAGCATATCCCACCTTTTAAACTCTCCCTCCATCTGCTCCACTAGCCGGGTTAAGTTGAGACTGTGCAGGGCATCCCAGATCCTGGCCACTTGTATCCCCAAGGACCGAAAGCTCCTCTCCACTAACCTGAGCGGGAGCTCCCTCAGTCTCTCCTCCTGGCCCCTACCATGGACCACGAACAGCTCACTCTTCCCCACGTTCACCGTATACCCCGAGAACCTCCTGAAGTCCCCCAGGATCCGCATGACATCCCCCATCCCCTCTAACGGGTCCGAAATATACAACAGCAGGTCATCCACGTAGAGGGAGACCCGGTGCTCCTCCCCTCCACGCACCAGCACCCTCTAAACCCCCGAAGTCGTGAGCGCGATGGCCAATGGCTCAATTGCCGGGGCAAACAGCAATGGGGACAGGGGACACCCCTGTCTCGTCCCCCGGTGCAGACTGAAATATTCCGACCTGAGCCGGTTTGTGGACACACTCGCTGCAAGGGCCTGATACAGCAGCTTGACACACCCTATAAATCCCTCCCCAAATCCAAACCTGCCTAGCGCCTCCCACAGATACTCCCACTCCACCCTGTCAAAGGCCTTCACCGCGTCCATCGCAGCCACCACCTCCACCCCCCCCACCCCCCCAAGCCATCATGATAATATTCAGGAACCTCCTCACATTCGCGTTCAGCTGCCTGCCCTTAACAAACCCTGTCTGGTCCTCCCCAATCACTCCCGGGACACAGTCCTCTATTCTGGTGGCCAGAATTTTTGCCAACAGCTTGGCATCCACGTTCAGGAGCGATCTCGGCCTGTAGGACCCACACTGAAGCGGATCCTTCTGCTTCTTCAGGATAAGCGAGATCAATGCCTGTGACATTGTCGGAGGGAGGATCCCTTTCTCTTTTGCCTCATTGAAGGTTCTCACCAAGAGCGGGCTCAACAGCTCCGAGAACTTCTTATAAAATTCTACGGGGAAGCTGTCCGGGCCCGGGGCCTTGCCCGTCTGCCTGCCTGCCGGCCCCCTGACTACCTCCTCCTACCCAATCTGGGCCCCCAGTCCCTGCACTCGCTCTGCTTCCACCCTTGGGAACCTCAACCGGTCCATGAACCGCCTCATCCCTTCCCCCTCCCCCGGGGGGGGGGGGGGGGGGGGGGGGCGTTCCGACTTGTATAACCTTCCATAGAACTCCCTGAAGACTTCATTGACCCTCTCTGGGCTCAGCACCATGTTGCCTTCCCTATCCTGCACTCCTCCAATCTCTCTGGCCGCCTCCCTCCTGCGCAGCTGGTGCGCCAGTATCCTACTCGCCTTCTCCCCATACTCATAAACTGCCCCCTTCGCTTTCCTCAGCTCCGCCTCCGCCTTCCCCGTGGACAGCAAGTCAAACTCCGCCTGTAATTTCCAGCGCTCATTCAACAGCCCCCCTCTGGGGCCTCCGCGTACCTCCTATCTACCCTGAGTATCTCTCCCACCAGTCTCTCCCTCTCCGCCCTCTCCTTCTTCTCTCTGTGGGACCTAATGGAGATTAACTCTCCCCTACTGACCGCCTTCGGAGCCTCCCAAACCACTGCCACCGTCACCTCTCCAGTGTCATTCGTTCCCACATAATTCTCAATACTCCTCCTTATCCACCCGCACACCTCTTCGTCCAGCAGCAGCCCCACATCCAGTCGCCAGAGAGGGCGCTGACCCCGTTCCACCCCAGTCGCAGGTCCACCCAGTGCGGGGCATGGTCCGAGACCGCAATGGCCGATCTTTCTACCCCCTCCACCCTCGGGATTAACGCCCTACTCAACACAAAGAAGTCTATTCGTGAATAGACTTTATGGACATGGGAGAAAAAGGAAAACTACTTCATCCTTGGCCGTGTAAACCTCCAGGGGTCCACTCCCCCCATCTGGTCCATGAACTCCCACAAGGCCCTGGCCGCCGCCGGCCTCTTTCCCGTTCTGGGTTTGGAACGATCCAAGCCCAGATCCAAGACCGTATTAAAGTCCCCTCCCATAATCAGTTGACTTATCTCCAAGTCCGGGATCCTACCCAGTACACGCGTCATAAAGTGCGCATTGACCCAGTTCGGGGCATACATATTCACTAACACCACCCGAGCCCCCTGCAGCTTGCCACTCACCAATATATACCTGCCCCCCTTGTCCGCCACGATACTCCCCGTCTCAACCGCCACTCATTTACTGATCAAAATAGCCACTCCACTGGTCTTTGAGTCTAACCCCGAGTGAAACACCTGTCCAACCCATCCTTTCCTTAGCCTCGTCTGGTCAGCGAGCTTTAAGTGCGTCTCTTGCAACATGGCCACGTCTACCTTCAACCCCTTCAAATACGAGAACACGCGGGACCGCATGACCGGACCATTCAGGCCCCTCACATTCCATGTGATCAGCCTGCTTGGGGGGGGTGGGGGGGTAACCATCCCCCCATCCCGCCGACTAGCCATCTCCCTTTTTCGGCCAACCGCGTGCCCCGGCCTCCCTCCTCCAACTCTCCCCCCGGCCGACTCTCCATCCATACCCCTCACCTGGCTCCCCTTCAGTCTGCAAAGCAGCACCCCTCCCCTCCTCCCCCCCAGGTCCTGGGAAATTCGGATCTCGCCACTCTCCCACTTCCTGCTCCGCTCTTTCTTCGCCCACCGCAGGACTCGCTCCCGGTCTGCCAAGCGCTGAAACCGTATCACCATCGCCCTCGGTGGCTCGTTTACCCTCGGCTTTCCAGCGAGAACCCCGTGCGCCCCATCCAGCTCCAAGGGCCGTGGGAAGGCCCCCGCGCCCATCAGCGTCCCCAATATTGTGGCCACGTACGTGCTCGCGTCCTCCCCCTCCGCTCCTTCAGGAAGGCCCAGGATCCGCAGATTGTGGCACCGAGATCTGCACTCAAGGCCATCCAGCCTCTCCTGCCATCTCTTATGGAGCGCCTCGTGCGCCTCCACTTTCACCGCCAGGCCCAGGATCTCGTCCTCGTTCTCCGCCACCTTCCTCCTCACCTCCTTGATCTCCTTTTCCTGCGCCTTCTGGGTCACCACAATTCTCTCCATGGAGGCCAGCATCTCCCTTTTCAGCTCCATGAAGCAGTTTTTCAGGAGCTCCTGCTGTTGTCTGGCCCACTGGGCCCACACCTCCCGATATTCTCCGGCCGCCATTTTGTCCTGCCGGACCTTCTCGACCTTCTTCCCCGGGTTCGCGGATCTGCTGGCTCCGCACCTGGTCCTCTCCATGCACCAGCGGGGGGGGGGGGGGGGGGGGGGGGCTCTCCCACGTCTGTTCCCATGCCGGTCCCTCCTGTTAATTGCTGCCGCCGCTCCTTTTAGCGGCCCGAAACACCGATCCTGGCGGGAGCTGCCGTTCACGTGACCTAGCAGGTCATGGCCGCTACTGGAAGTCTACACACAATATTTAGGTGTGGCCGCACCAAGGCCCTGTATAATTGCAAAAACACATTCCTGCTCCTGTACTCGACCTCTCGCAATGTAGGTCAACATGCCATTCACCTCCTTTACCACCTGCTGTACCTGCATGCTTACCTTCAGCGAATGGTGCACAAGGACACCCAGGTCGCGCTGCACACTCCCCTCTCCCAATTTACAACCATTCAGGTAGTAATCTGCCTTCCTGTTTTTGCTTCCTCACACTTATCCAAATTATACTGCATCTGCCATTGATTTGCCCACTCGCCCAACCTGTCCGGATCATGCTGTAGGATCGCTGCATCCTCATCACAGTTCACCCTCCCACCCAACTTGGTGTCACCTACAAACATTGAGATGTTACATTTTGTTCCCTCATCCAAATCATCAATATCTCTTGTGAATAGCTGGGGTCCCAGTATCGATCCGTGTGGTACCCCACTAGTTACTGCCTGCCAATTTGAAAAGGACCCAATAATCCGTGCTCTTTGTTTCTGCTCTCCCAACCAGTTTTCTATCCACCTCAATACACTTCCCCAATTCCATGCACTTTAATATTGCACGATAATTTCTGATGCGGGACTTTGTCAAATGTCTTCTGAAAGTCCAAATATATCACATCGACAGGACCCTTGTCAACTCTACTACATACATTTTCAAAGAATTCCATTTGATTTGTCAAGCATGATTTCCCCTTCATAAATCCCTGCTGACTCTGACTGATCCTGCCACTGCTTTCTAAATGTCCCGCTACAAAGTCCTTGATAATGGATTTGAGAATTTTCCCCACTGCCAATGTTAGACTTACTGGTCTATAATTACCTGCTTTATCTCTGTCTCCCTTTTTGAATATTGGAGTGACATTAGCCACCCTCCAATCAGCAGGGACTGCTCCAGAGTTTATAGAATCCTGGAAGATGACCACCAATGCATCCACTATTTCCAGAGCCACTTCCTTCAGTATTCTAGGATGTAGATTATCAGACCCTGGGGATTTATCCGCCTTCAGTCCTATCAATTTCCCCAACACCATTTCTCTCCTAATATTGATCTCCCTCAGTTCTTCCCTCTCACTCAGCCTTTCAATCTCCAACATTTCTGGTATCTAATTTGTCCTCTTTTGTGAAGATAGAACCAAAGTATGTATTCCATTGCTCAGCCATTTCTTTGTCACCAATTATACAATCCCCCATTTCTGTCTGTAGGGGGCCGACATTTGTCTTTACCAATCTCTTTCTCTTTATGTATTATAGAAACTGTTATAGTCTGTCTTTATGTTCCCTGCAAGCTTACTTTCGGACTGTATTTTCCCCTTGTTAATCAATCACTTGATCCTTTTTTGTTGAATTCTTTACTGCTCCCAATCCTCAGACTTATTATTTTTCTTGGCCAATCTGTGTGCTTCTTCCTTGGATCGGATACTATCCCTCATTTCCTTTGTAAGACAGAGATTGGTCCTCTTACCCAAGCGAGACAAGCGAGGCCAGCAGCGCGGGTTCAATTTCTGTACCAGTGACAAATCCCAAATTTCTTTACCCGTCGTTCTGGCCTCAATAAAAGTCGAGATGGATTTGCAGGTACAGCATTAGTTATTTTATTTAGCTTGCAAGCTTGTTTCATTTCACAGAAGCATAGGACACATCTAGTCTCCTACATCCCGGAAAGCGAATGAACAAAGAGACAAAGGGATCTCTGCAAATCAATTCAAATGGTATCAAGTTTCACATACACGATTCCCATAGGTCAGCCTATACCCCTCCTGGCCTAGTCAGACATTCTGATTGGCTCACTTCCAATCCCTTCCTCTGGCCCCTATTACCCAGCATCCTTTTCTCCTCCATTGGTGGACACACCTCTTCCTGCTTTGCCATGCGGTCTGAAATCCTTTGTCTGTGAACTCACCAGAATGAGACTGGCCTATCTCTACATTACAGTAACTAATATCTCTAAAGTAACTATTTTATATCACATTCGTCATTTCCTCCTTTTATCATTCCATGATAACCAAACTATCCAATCCATAGCTACTGTCCCTCATCTAAAAAGATCTGTCACTGCATTTCCAATTCCTGGCGTAGCCCCCCTTCATCTGCTGCACCCTCATAGATTTTGACAGCTAAGATTTTAGGGGCGTTGATCTGTTCCAGTGTACCCCGCATTCTACCCATCACACATTTAAGGATGGCTGGGCCCACAAACATGCAGCCGATAGCCACCACTAAATACATGACCATATTTATCAACCAGCCCTTTCAACCTCCAAATCCCCAGTTACCCCAAGTGCCAGGATCCTGCATTCCGTCCAGGTGATCCCGTATGTGATCCATTAATTTAGTGATGTTAGCGGTCAAGTCCTGAACTCCCATGATACACTTGCCCTGCACTATGGCGCATACCCCACCCTCACGGGCCAGAAGATAGTCAAGAGCATACCGGTTCTGCATTGCAAACAACCGTAGCTGAGACAATTCCTTGGTTATTGCCCGAGGGCTCCCAAGGTTTCATTTCCCAAGATGGTAAGGCCACAAATAAAATAATTCCTATTGCTGACAGCCAAGGAACCCCCCACACCTCCCAGTGTCAAGACGCTCAGAGTCCCCCACCCGGCTGAGTGGCCCCGGTTGGGTGCGAGAACCTGAGGTTTTTTCCAGTTCTCGCAAAATTCAGCCGAGACTGCCCGGCGTGCTAACTGATTATGCAGCTTCCACGCCGTAGGGCAGGGGACTGTGGTAGGGACTAGAGTCCCTATAGCAATTTGGCGGGGAAATGGGGGTGACAAAACATTGGTCGCTGTGCCATTAAATAAAAAGTAGTATCCTTGTTCCGTGTGCAGGCTAGCATCACAATCAGTATATCGGTTGTGTAAGGATCCCCCAGTAGCCCAGTTTATCCAGCTTCGAAACGCCCATTCGGGCCGCCAAGCAATGCGGAAAGCCCTAGTCCCAACAGTGATATGAGAGACATTCGCCCAGCCACAAAGGAGCTGGAGGCCGGCGTTCAGTGGAACGCAAGTGGTGTTGTAACAAGCGCATTGGCCAGATGCCTGGGTGATATGGCACCTCCTGTCCGTACAGGTGGGGAACAGACATGTTATATTTGTGTCCACCTCTACCAGCAAACAGCCGTATCCTTCACTGCTGAAACAATTCTCGTACGACCGGGAATCCCTATTGGGAGTGAAGTGGCTAGGTATATACGCCCTCCACCGTTGCAACCTATCATACTGTGAATGGGAATTATCCCGAGGAAGGGGAAGGCAAATAGCCGGTGGTGCTGAACCCGGATCGTAAGGAAGACTTGCTCGGGCAGTGGCTCGGAATGCTGACAATGAACCACTGTTTGGGGAGTGCCCCAAAGCGGTGAAACAGAAAATAACCTAGACACTGCTGCGGGGTTCGGATAGCAGACAACCCGTCCCTGGCCATTCAAGCGATGGTAAATCTGGTAGAAGAGATTCATACTACCCAGGTTTTCCTCAGTTTGGCCTTTAACTAACTTAAGTGTATCTCCCGGTAACCTACGTTCTAGCTGTACTTCCCTTCTCACACGCCCCGTCCTCTCTCTAGTCCCTCTCTCTTTCTCATAGCCTCTTCCTACGCTCTCCTGACGGCCTGATGTTACCTTTATTGCACCAATCTTAACACATCCAAAATCAAATTTACATGTACTCCAAAAACAAGGCAATGTTTCCATAAAATATTCCCTTCCCATCGCCGGGACCGGTGCAATTGCTTCATGAGTCCTGCATTCTCCTTAACTTTGACGACCTTCCATGAGTCGATACCATGTCCTCGTATATGGGGGCAGCGAAGAACGTCACCTTTGCATAGGTGATGTATCCTTGTAGGTTGGTTGGGGTTACAAATATAGATAATATTCCCCTTTTCCATGTCCATCGCCAATAACACTCCAAGCGAAGTGAGGCCAAATATCACACAGACGGTGCGTAGCCACCCCATCATGCTCCACACCTGGAAAATAGCACGGGGAATGATTTTCCGCATCAAGACTTTAACCACAGTAGCAGCTTTATTATCGATAGTCGGATACGTCTTGACCCATCTGCTGAACACATCCACAATGACCAAAACATATTTATAACATTGACACCTTTCCAACTCAATGTAATCCATTTGGAGCGTCTCAAAGGGACCACTGGGCAACGGGGTTTGCCCCATCCCACAAGGGATACCTTTTCCGGTGTTATATTGCTGACAAATCAAACACCGATTACTGATACTCTGGGCCAACCCCTGCATTTTAGCACATTCAATGACCCATTAAGCCAGTACATCAGACATACAAGTCTGATGTGCTGGCGTGGTCCATAAAGAGGAAACAGAATCATATGTACAACCTAACCGTTTCCACATTTGTTTATCACTCTCAGGAGCGTCCTCCTGTAACCTTATGACGTCTTGGATGGTTGGCATTGACTTGTCAGAAGCAGACATATTTATAGTAGATCATTTAGTCTGACTTAACATTTTAGGCACCATCACTTGCTGAATTTGCACGGCTGTCCGCGCTGCACAATCTGCTTGTTCATTACCAACGTCAACTGGGGTCTTACCATTTGTGTGGGCAGCGCATTTAATAACGGAAATCTGTGCGGGCATAAGAAGGGCCTGCAGTAAGTCATTAACTAAACCCCGGTGGGATATTTGACCACACATAATCATGTCAGGTTGTTCTGACGAAATGTCACTCAAATCGCCCCTTATTGTGGTAGTTTCCTGAATCAAGGCTAAACAGTCGTGGCCAGGTGTGTCTTCATGGACAGGGGGACCACTAAGAAAACAGGCTGGATTGATAGTGGTACAGTATTTAAATGTCAGACGTGGATTGTTCAAAAGGTATACCTCATACCTATTCTGA
This sequence comes from Scyliorhinus torazame, assembly GCF_047496885.1. NCBI lineage: Eukaryota > Metazoa > Chordata > Chondrichthyes > Carcharhiniformes > Scyliorhinidae > Scyliorhinus > Scyliorhinus torazame. The sequence goes on along the minus strand of NC_092707.1, from coordinate 409,674,438 downwards.
CGAGCTGCGGTAAGATGCTGAGTCTGCAGTTGCCTCAGTAGTGTGATGATTGAGTGGGAGCTATACACCGTAATATCCTGTTGGAGGGCGAGAGCATGTAACGGCTATGCGGTGGCATTGATTGAACGTAAATCCTGTACTAATCGGTACTGGTCTGGTTTGGCTGGTTTAGGCACAGCAAGTATGGGGGTGTTACATTCTGATTGGCAAGGGACCAAAATACCCTGTTGCAACAGCTCTAGAATTAATTTGTCTATAGACGGAGCAGCTTGGGATTTCAGGGGGTATTGCCGAATGGAAGGTAGCTTTACATGATCCTTAATCGTTACCTTTATAGGTGTAACATTTGTCTTTCCCACTTGTGATGGGTATTTCGCCCAGACCTGTGGATTGACATATTCCAAAACATCATGTCCCCAGTGATGCTGCAGTCGAGTGTTAATTGTTTCAGGGACCTCAAAATATGTTATGGCAGTGCCGTCTGGCATGACTTCAAGTGCGTACTCTGTTGGATCTGAATGATCCACTGCCCTTCTTGCCATTTGCCCCAGATCCCTGGCATGGTACTGGTCGTGGACCTGACGTGTAATATGAGGGCTTACCGAAGCTGACTGTGGCCATAAATGTGGTGGTATTGTAACAAAATCGGCTGTACCTTCTTTTCCCGTGACTGTGGCTGTAACCTTGACTGGCCATTCGGTCCCAATTAATGGCCGGTATTTGTCCTCCAACTCCCTGTTTTGTCCAGTTCTGTCATAGGCCAGGGTAACGTGATGCAGTGAATGTTCAATGTCTAACGTCCACCACTGGGGGGTGATAGAAATACAGCACTGTTGTCTCATCCTCCATGATTTAACCGTTACCCCCTCGTTTCCGCACTCTAGCTGTAGCTGGAAGATACACAGTAAATCTCGGGCCAACAAGTTACAGTCCAATCCAGTAGTCACTACAAACTGATGATCTGCAGACTTATTCTCGTAAGTGACTGTCACAGGTTCAGAAATAGGATACTCACACACCTGTCCTTGGAACCCCGACAATTGCTGCGTGTGGTCGGATAGTGGTAGTCGAAGTTCTGATTGCACAGAAGACATGGCTGCTCCAGTGTCGATTACAAATGAGTGATGTTGATCTCCTATCTGCAGAGAGATAATAGGTTCCCTGTCCGATTGGAGAGTCCTTATGACTAAATTAACTAGTCCATCCTATGTTGGGAAAGGGTTTTCCTGGGAGAAGTCAGTGTATCTCGTCTGTCTTCCCCTTGGTGGGTATCCCCTCCTTTGGGTCGGATAATCTCCTTCTACTGCCTGTCTTTTAAAGGGGCATTCCTGTTGCCAGTGATCTGCATGGCCGCAATTAAAACATGCATTGCTCCCTCTATATCTGCCCCGTCCTCTTCTCCCAGTAGACCAATGGCCCCTCAGAGGGGGCGGCGGTTGTAAAGCTGTTGATGCATACGGTGGGCCATAAAAAGGAGCTGAGGGTCCCTTTGGGTGGGTTTGGTTTCCTCCCTAATCGGCAACTGTCTCCAAATCTCACCAGGGGGCACTCTAGCTATTTCCTCTGGTTCTTCCAAGACTTCGACGTCCCTCGCCTGTCACTAGAGGGAGTTCTTTCTCTTCAAAATCATCTGTTGCAGCTCCCTTTGTTCTCGAACCTTCCGGTTTCCCGTTGGTTTGGAGGGATTTAGGCTGTATGCTTAATTGTTTTTGGTTAGGATCAAGCCCTTCTCTCGCTGTCCAAGATCTGGTCCTAGAGCTAACTGGGCTTGCGGAACAGAGCTCCTCTTTCTCTACTGATCGTGAAGATGGTAAATCAGGACCCACACTATCACCCAAAAGGGCTTGAGTTACTGGCATAATTGGAATCTGGGGAGCAGTGACTGGATATCAATTATTATACTCTGGTGGTTCTGGAATTAGTGCAGACAATGCTACAGGTGCAGTCGGAACTTTTAGTGACTTTTCTAAATTATTGAATTTATCATTTTCTGTCAATTCAAGGCCAGCCATTGAACTACGTAGCTCATCTTTTGTTTGACCCGCGCCTTTCCTGTCTCTACTTGCGCGGTTTTTTTTTGTTTTTTCTTGGCAAAACGATTGAAAAGGTTCTAACAGTGTTTTTTTTTTTAAACATAAAAATGTTTGAAAATTCAAATTGAATTACTGCAACTTGCAAGCTTAGCTCTGATCTCAACTCAGAACTAAATCTACGATTTGCTTAACACAAACTTGTATAACATTTACAACTTAATTAATTCTTTATCTTAACAATTTTTCTTTTTACAAGTTTTTCTTACATTCACAAAAATGTTGGCAAAGTCAACTATCATCTCCAGATTTACACTTTTAAAAATGGTGTCAGTGATCTTCTTTAACTTTCTATTAATTCACAAATAAAATGAGATAAACATTATTTCAAGTAAGTAAAACTTAAGATTCTGGCAATTTCAATCAATTGCTTTCGAAAATAATAACTTTTATCAAAGAGGTGGAGAAACCCACTGGTTTCCTTTAATTAATTCAAAACGTAACTTTGCTGGAGTTCACTGACTCAAAGGAAAGGTATCCGATTACACGACAGGCTGCTGCTGTTATCTCAAGGCCTGAGTGAGAAGCACAGTCTGTCGTCTATAACTTTGGCTGCTGCTGTTAACCCTTTGAGAGACTTCTGCTTCAACCAATATGCAGCATTCCCCACAATCTCAACTAGTCCTCAGAACTGCGCCCTTCGCCACCACAGTCCAAGGGTACAATTTTAGCTTAATCAACTATATATTTAAAACACTCACACATGGAATTGAATCATCTTCAGATTTAAAAACAGTTATACTGGACTGAACCTTCACGACTGAAGTCCCATCAACCGTTAAACACATATACTCGACTGAACCTCCACTACTGAAGTCTCATCAGCCCTTAAACACATATACTGGACAGAACCTCCACTACTGAAGTCCCATCAGCCATAAAAACACTTATACTTGGAATTGAATCATCATTTTAGATGTCCCATTAACCCAAAAACATAACCCAAGCCGAATCAACAATATGAAATCCCATCAATTAAATTTCTAATCCCTAGACTGACCTTTGATTTCGTCGAGATGATCTTTCCGTACCAACCGCGAGTGACCAGACTAATCAGACGATAAGAAGAGGGGAAAAAGCAATGCGCGGTGATTTTCCAGCTATACATTGTGGGCCCCTTCTTCCCACTCTTCCTGTTCATAATCAGTCTAATTCTGATTTCGCAGTTGGTCAGAACCGTCTTGAGAAATCCCGGGTTTTCGGCACCAATTGACAAATCCTAAATTTCTTTACCCGTCAGTCTGGCCTCAATAAAAGTCGAGATGGATTTGAAGGTACAGCATTAGTTATTTTATTTAGCTTGCAAGATTGTTCCATTTCACAGAAGCATAGGACACATCTAGTCTCCTACATCCCGGAAAGCGAATGAACAAAGAGACAAAGGGATCTCTGCAAATCAATTCAAATGGTATCAAGTTTCACATACACGATTCCCATAGGTCAGCCTATACCCCTCCGGGCCTAGTCAGACATTCTTATTGGCTCACTTCCAATCCCTTCCTCTGGCCCCTATTACCCAGCATCCTTTTCTCCTCCTATGGTGGACACACCTTTTCCTGCTTTGCCATGCGGTCTGAAATCCTTTGTCTGTGAACTCACCAGAATGAGACTGGCATATCTCTACATTACAGTAACTAATATCTCTAAAGTAACTATTTTATATCACATTCGTCACCAGCTGAGGTTATACATTCAGGCCACGCCTTCTCAACCTTGCCCCTCGCCTGAGGTGTGGTGATCCTCAGGTTAAATGGGCTGACAATTGGCAAATAACATTTGCGCTACACAAGTGCCAGGCAATGACCGTCTCCTACAAGAGAGGATCTAACCATCGGTCCTGGACATTCAATGGCATTACTATCGCTGAATCCCCCACAGTCAACATCCTGGGGGTTACCATTCATCAGAATCTGAACTGGACTAGCCATATTGATATTGTGGCTACCAGGACAGGTCAATGGCTAGGAATCCTATGGTGAGTAACTCACCTCCTGACCCCCAAAGCCTGACCACAACCTACAAGGCATAAGTTAGGAGTGTAATGGAATACTCTCCACTTGCCTGGATGAGTGCAGCTCCAACAGCACTCAGGACAAAGCAGCCCGCTTGATTGCTCCTCCTTCCACAGATATTCAAACCCTCCACCACTGACAAACAGTGGCAGCCGTGTGTACCATCAACAAAATGCACTGCAGTACCTCACCAAGGTTCCTTAGACAACACTTTCCAAACCCACAAGCACTACCATCTAGAAGGACAAGAGCAGCATATACCTGGGAACACCACCAGCTGGAGGTTCCCCTCCAAGTCACTCACCACCCCGACTGGGAAATATATCGCCGTTCCTTCACTGTCACTGTGGCAACATCCTGGAATTCCCTCCCTAGCAGCACAGTGGGTGCACCTACACGCCAGGGACTGCAGCGATTCAAGATGGCAACTCACCCCCACCTTCTGAAGGGTAACTAGGGATGGGCAATAAATGCCGGCCTAACCAGCGATGCCCCGTAAATGAATATAAAAACATCTAAATCCCCAACCCCAAAGTTGTGAGTGAAGTGCAGCTCGCCAGGTGAGGCCCTCCCTCTGGTGTCCAGTGTTGAATGGGACCGGTTGAATTATCTGTTGGTGGAGCACCGTGAACATGATTTCAGAGAGCTGGGTGTTTGATCAGCATATCTGAGACGCAAAGGGGTAAACGTGGTGCCAAACATTCACCCGGCACCGACCCCGGCACCCGGCATCCACCCCGGCACCTGGCATCGACCCCGGCACCTGGCATCGACCCCGGCACCCGGCACCGACCCCGGCAGCCGGCACCGACCCCGGCAGCCGGCACCGACCCCGGCAGCCGGCACCGACCCCGGCAGCCGGCACCGACCCCGGCAGCCGGCACCGACCCCGGCAGCCGGCATCGACCCCGGCACCCGGCATCGACCCCGGCACCCGGCACCGACCCCGGCACCCGGCATCGACCCCGGCACCCGGCACCGACCCCGGCATCGACCCCGGCACCCGGCATCGACCCCGGCACCACAAAATCCCCTTCCTAACATTCAGGAGCCAAAATTGGGAGAGGGAATTGACAGACTAGTCAAACAGCAGCCTGACACGGTGATACTGACAGACCCCAGACACTGTCACCATCCTTCAATATGACCTGTCTCACCGACAGGTCACACCCAGCAGAGGTGGTGGTGCCGTGGTATACAGTCGGGATTTAGGTGTCCGGGAATCCTCAGTGTTTGTCCCAGAGGAACTGTATGAACATTCTCTGGATTTCTGTGACAGAGTCAGGGGGAGGGCCCAATGTGACCAGCCGGTACCACAACATGGAGGCATCAGCTGGTTTATGACCAGAACTCGGCCCCTGTAAGACAGCACTCGGAGCAGTCCTGTCCACTCTCTCAGGCGAGCGGTGGCCTTGGCCTCCAGCTCCTGCCCGTTAGCCGGCCAGGATTCCTCAGCCGGACAAAGATGGACGCCCAAGTAGAGGAGGCTGGTCCTGCTCCAGGTGAAAGGCCTGATCTCCTCTGGGAGGGATGTCCATCCGCCACGGACTGACCCGGAGTCGCGAGCACTCGGCCCAGTGGATCCAGGGAGGAGACGCAGCTTCCGCTGCAGGTCAGCAGGGTTCATGAACATGAGGACATGTCATCAGCGGAGGCCAGAAGGACCACTCCAATGCCCAGCTGGCACAGAACCAATCCCGACCACCTCCTCCGCAGGAGGCGCTGAACATGGGTTCAACAACAGGAAGACTCCTTCAATCACCACCAGAGACAATGATTGGGTTCAACAATCATTGACAAATTACTTGCTGCTTATTTTCTCCTGACTCCGAGTTTCCGGAAGTGCTGTGTGCTTTGAGACAGAAAGTCTCGTAGCAGGTAGCCTTATCCATGCTGGTTGTTCAGGGAGCATTTTCCATATCTCCTGTAGTATCCAGAGTTATGCGTGTGCTGTCTGTGGTTCCTGGAGGAGGCCCTCACAGAGATGTACTCCTCTGGAATCAGATCCACATTCCAGTTCTATTAAAAGGTCATTTAGATCCGAAATGTGTTTCCCTCTCCAAATACACTGCCAGACTTGCTGAAGTTATCCAGCATCCTTCACATCCTTTATAAAGTGTGGTGCCCAGAGCTAGACGCAAACCTCCATTGAGACTGGACCCGTCATTTATAAAGGTTCACTAGACCATCCTTGCTTTTAGTCGACATCACAATATACATGAACGATCTGGAAGAAGGAACTGAAGGCACTGTTGCCAAGTCTGCAGATGATACAAAGATATGTCGAGGGACAGGTCGTATTGAGGAAGCAGGGGGGCTGCTGATGGACTTGGACAGGCTGGGAGAGTGGGCAAAGAAGTGGCAGCTGGAAAACAATCTGGAAAAGAGGTTATGCATTTTGGTAGGAAGAATGGAGGCATAGACTATTTTGAAATAGGGAGATGCTTCGGAAATCAGAGGCACAAAGGGACTTGGGAGTCCTTGTTCACGATTCTCTTAAGGTCAATGTGCATCTTCAGTTGGCAGTTAAGAAGGCAAATGAAATGTTAGCATTCATGTCAAGAGTGCTAGAATACAAGCCCAGGGGTGTTCTTCTGAGGCTATCTCAGGCTCTGGTCAGACCCCATTTGGAGTATTGTGAGCAGTTTTGGGCCCCGTATCTAAGGAAGGATGTGCTGGCCTTGGAAAGGGACCAGCGGAGGTTCACAAGAATGTTCCCGGGAATGAAGAGCTTGTCATATGAAGAATGGTTGAGGACTCTCGGTCTACACTCAGAGTTTAGAAGGATGAGGGAGGATCTCATTGAAACGTACAAGATACTGCGGGGCCTGGATAGAGTGGACTTGGAGAGGAAGGTTCCACTCGAGGAGTTTCCACGTGGAGAGGAGTTTCAAAATAGCGACAGCGATTGCTTATTCAGTCAAAGAGAGATAATGGCTTCCCAGCCAGGGATTTTCCTGCCCGGCTTGGGCATGCTCCAAAGCATACTTCCCAATCTCATTTCATTTTCATTTCATTTCATTTTCATTTCAAGCATACTTCCCCATGGTGAGAAGTAGAATATCGGGACTGAGTTTCGGATGAGTTCAGGTTGATGAAGGGTGGAAGATGTGAGGCTGGCCTGGAGGGCATTAGGGGCGTTCTATTTGAAAGTGAGCAATGACGAGGGTTTCAGATGGATGGGGGTTGTTGGGGGATTCGGGGGAGGCAGCCAAAGTATGTCCTCAGTTTACAACATCACATTTTCCTTTGCACCACAATTGGGACAATCTGTAAATAAAAAGAGGATCTCTATCAAGCCTATTTGTCCTTGTATTTCTCTTCAGGAGGCAGTTGTGTAGTGGTATTGTCACTGGACTAGTAAACCAGACACCCAGAGTAATACTGTGGAGACACAGGTTCAAATCCCACCAGATGGAGAAATTTGAATTGAAGGAAATAAATCTGGAATTAAAAATCGAAAGATGTCCATGAAACCATTGTCTTCCTTAAATGTTTCAACGCAGACTTCAGTGGAGAAGTGACAAGGCCAGCAGCATTGTGCACCCTGCTATTGGACAGTCAAATGTGCAGAGGCCACAACTCCACAAATAAAAGCGCGCATTGAGACATGTTCAATCCGAGGAGGTCACAAGGATGATTGATGCAGGTAGGGCAGTGGATGTTGTCTATATGGACTTCAGTAAGGCCTTTGACAAGGTCCCTCATGGCAGACTAGTACAAAAGGTGAAGTCACACGAGTCAGAGGTGAGCTGGTAAGATGGGTACAGAACTGGTTGGGTCATGGAAGGCAGAGAGTAGCAATGGAAGGCTGCTTTTCTGATTGGAGGGCTGTGACGAGTGGTGTTTCGCAGGGATCAGTGCTGGGAACTTTGCTGTTCATAGCATATATAAATGATTTAGAGGAAAATGTAACTGGTCTGAGTAGTAAGTTTGCAGACGACACAAAGTTTGGTGGAATTGCGGATAGCGATGAGGACTTTCAGAGGATACAGCAGGATTTAAATTGTTTGGAGACTTGGGCGGAGAGATGACAGGTGGAGTTTAATCAGGGCAAATGTGAGGCCTGTTCCTGTGCTGTACTTTTCTTTGTTCTTTGTTCTTTGTTCAAAAATAAACTCCTGTGGTATTGTTTCAAGTTCAACTTCCCCTTTTACAGCTTCCTCAGTGACATTTCCATCAAGAAGGGGTTTGTGTCCTTTCCATATACGGCCAGCACTGAAAACTGAGTCAGCAACAAACTCGGATGTATTTCTTATCAAAGTTGCTATTCTGGAAGGAAGGTACCTGAATAAAGAGCCAAAAAAAGAACAGTTACATTTCTGTAGCACCTTTCACATCAGCTGGACTTGTCCCAGTACATCACAGCCGCTGTCTGCCGAGTAAAGTAGGAAATTCAGCAGCTCATTTTCACCCAACGGTATCACAATGGCAGGTTTTAAATTGACATAGAATTGCTACAGTGCACAAGGAGACCATTCGGCCCATCGAGTCTGTACCTAGCCTCTGACTGATCACCCTACCTAGGCCCACTCCCTGCCCTATCCCATTTTGGGTGAATTGGTTCCACAGCCTGAAGTTTACACAGTGCCTGTGGACCTGGACTTGAGTGGGAGTCACTGGATTCAATAAAAGAGACATTGAAGGGTGATTGGTGCCAATCTGTTTGCCCTCTTGTTCCTGATTTGTGAATTGTATACCAGAGCGCAGTCCCTCTTTCTCTTGTTATTCCTTCCTCTTTCTGTGACTGGTATTCGAGTTACGTGAACCGTAGTGAGAGTCAGTTACATCTGAAACTTCAGCAGTATCAGATTATACTCGGTGTGAAAGATCAGGAATTTCACCTTTGAAAAACCAGCTTGTTTGAAATGTTTGACTGGATTCTCTCAGCGCTGACTCTGGCCCTCGGTCTCACAATCAGGAAGTAAACACCCAGGGTTGACTTTGTTTGGTGTGGTTATGTTTTGGAATTCGATTTGCTGGTTATTGCTGGGTGACGTGTATTTTGGGTCAGATATTCCTGTTTTGGAAGGTAATAGTTTGGGATTCCTCGCGGTTCGATGGAAAAGTCGGAGATAAGACTGAGTCCCCAGCCCAGTTATCGGTGTGTGTCAGACTGCTGGACTTTGTCACGATATGCAGACATGCACAGAATGAGATACAGACAGGCAGCTAATGAACACAGAAAACAGGACATAACCAATCAGCAGGCAGAATTCTTGGGGATGGTTTCCCACTATAAAAGGCACGAGGCACTCACACTCCACCTCTTTCAACTGGGGACACCTGCAGAGTGAGTCAGGTGTATATATCCCATAACACCTGCAGCATGTGGCTAAGAGCTAGTCTGGTTCAGTCAGACAGGGTAATCACACATAGGTTAGCAGAGAGTCGAACTCACAGAGAACTGAACTGTTAGAGAGACTCAATAAATCAAATTGAACTAACTTCAAGGTCTGGAGTATATTTCAGTGCATCCAGTTGCAGCCCGTGTTATCTCAGTATGCTTCACACGACAGACTTGGAGGCCAATCAGCTGCTCTTCGAGCTCGAGAAGCCACCCAAACATTTTCCTGCAGCCTCCCAGAGAACAATCATTTCCACACCAGGGCTGACATCACCTGTCAGCTCAAGCTGATATTAAACTAAAAGGCAGAGACAATAAAAAATGTGAAAAGGAAAGAGATACAGAGAGAGTGAGAGAGAATAGTGAGGAAAGGAATGCAGGAAAAGACTGTGAAGAATGAGCGATGAGAAGGAAATGGCAGGTTTGTTCACTGAGAATGTTGCAGTCCTTCAGGAAAACAAATTGGATTTGATACGGGTAAAGGCAGTGACAGTGGAGTAAATGTTGGGATTTAAGATCGATAAATCTCAAGGACCTGATGGTTTCCATGTCAAGTTATCAAAAGAACAGGTGAGAAAATTGCAAACGTGTTCATCAGAAGTTTCCAAAGCTCGGGAGACCCAGGGGTAGTATTTGCACTGGAGAGTAACAAATGTCACTCGGGGTGGCACAGTGGTTAGCACTGCTGCCTCACAGCACCAGTGACACGGGTTTGATTCCGACCTCGTGTGACTGTGTGGAGTTCTCCCCGTGTGTGCGTGGGTTTCCTCCGGGTGCTCCAGTTTCCTCCCACAGTCCAAAGATGTGCAGGTTAGGTGGATTGGCCATGATCACTGCACGGGCTTGCGGGGGAGTGGGCCAAAGGAAACAATTGGAAGTTGTTCAAACTCTCCTCATTTCCTCTGTTCAGGAGGTTCTTCTTTCACAATCCGTATTCCCCGGATCTGCTCCAAAGCTCAGCTTCTCAGCGATTGCCGGGAAATGTAACTGTGAAGCAATTCTTTAGCAAGAGGAAGTTGTGAAACTGAAGCAAGGAGGACATTGTGAATTCCGGCATAACCACAATATACAACCTGGCCAGCACTCAATTTCCTCTCCCGAGCTCAGGTAGCAGTTGGTCGGGTCGATACCAGAGGGTGTTGGGTGTGGGGCTGGGGGTGCCAGAGAGCAGAGTTGACCATTTCACACTACGATATGTGTTAGTTACTAACCCTGCCCTCCCCACCTCTCCCAGGGGTTAAATACACTTTACATTGGTACCGCTCACAAAGTAAGGAATGGATATTGAGTCATGATATACATGGCCAAGTTACCCGGGCGACAGGTCTGTCTGATCGGTTTCAGCCTTCCAGAGATGTTCCCGGTAACAGCTACATTCTGACAGTCAGAGATGTGAAGCTCGGTGACTCCGCTGTCTATATCTGTGGGATTTGGGGGAAAATCTTTGGAAATGGAATCTGCCTGATTGTAACCAATAAGTACTGTCTATCTTATATTGCTTTTATTCCATATTGACCATATATTAGAGGAATATGATGGAACCTTGGCAGCCTCGGAGGTTGTGACCCAGAGGGAGGAACAATCTGGGAAGAAGCCTGAAGTCTGTGAAGTAAAAATGTACAATTTAAACACACACACAGACGTAAAGCGACAGCGTGAGTGTAAAGGTGTGACATCAAAGTTTCACCCCTAAAATCTCTCAGAGCTCCAGGGGGTGTTGTCCGGGATTTTCCCGTTCAGATTCCCAGTGGGGATTCGGGGTGGATTTTGACAGAACTGAAAGTGTGAATTTCTGTCCTCTCTCTCTCTCTCTCTGCCTTTCCCCAGCTGATTGGAATTAAACTTTACAGTGCGGGCAGGGTGTGCACTCTGCTGGTCTATGTGCAAGGAAACTGCTGATGTGGCACCGATAGGTGGGCTACAGAACCTCTGGTCAAACAGGGAAGCTCTTCCATAATGTCCTCCCTGGATGGTTACATCCTGGCCAGCCTCTCTGCCGCTGCCATTGCAAACCCTCTTGTTGACCAGCGTCACCCCCCCCCCCCGCCTCCTGCTCCTGAGGTTACGGGAATATTGGGTGTCTGAGATCCAGAGGTGTTCCAGTGGCCAAACTGTGTCTAGAGGGAAGGCCGTGATTGTCACTGTCTACAGAGGCTGCTGGGTCTCCTGAGCATTCATTCCCAGCATTTTCTGAAATCCTCATTGTCAAAATCTGCAGCACTTTGCTTGCGGTTTATTGTAACAAGTTAGTGCGGATAATACACAATATCCAGGCATCAATACACAGGAACTGGACACAATATTCCAAGTGTGGTCTAACCAAGGTTTTATAAAGTTGCAGCAAAACCTCGCGGCTCTTAAACTCAATCCCCCTGTTAATGAAAGCCAACACACCAGACGCCTTCTTCACAACCCTATTAACCTGGGTGGCAACTTTGAGGGAGCTCTGTACGTGGACCCCAAGATCCCTCTCTTCCTCCACGCTTCCAAGATTCCTGCCTTTAACCCTGTATTCAGCATTCAAATTTGACCTTCCAAAATGAATCACTCCACATGTATCTAGGTTGAACTCCATCTCAGCCCAGCTCTGCATCCTGTCAATGCCCTGTTGTAACCTGCAACCACCCTCAACACTATCTACAACTCCCCCAACCTTCGTGTCGTCGGCAAACTTACTAACCCACCCTTCCACTTCCTCATCCAAGTCATTTATAGAAACCACAAAGAGGTGAGGTCCCAGTACATATCCCAACACTTAGCCTCAGGATCAGAGATTCCCGCCCCCTATCTCTCAGAATCCTGAAGCAAAAATACTGAAGCAAAATATTTATTCAGGGCCTCCGCTATTTCCTCTGACTCCAGGCACAAGTAATAATAATAATAATCGCTTATTGTCACAAGTAGGCTTCAGTGAAGTTACTGTGAAAAGCCACTAGTCGCCATATTCCGGTGCCTGTTCAGGGAGGCCGGTATGGGAATTGAACCCGCGTTGCTGACATTGTTCTGCATTACAAGCCAGCAGTTTAGCCACGCTGCTAAACAGCCTCTGTTTCCTCCACTAACCCTGTTCGGCCCTAATCTCACTTTGATCATCCTCTTATTTCTCCGAGTCATGTCCTTGCTTGCTCAACCTCACGTAAGTTTCCTTCTTCCTCTTGACTAGAAGCTCCACTTCTCTTGTCATCCAAGGCTCCTTCACCTTTCCATTCCTTCCTCGTCTCAGTGGGACAAAACTATTCAGCACTCGCAGCAAGTGCTCCTTAAACAACTCCCACATTACTATTGTGCATTTCCCAAGAACAACTGTTCCCACTTTATGCTCCTCAGTTCCTGCCTAATAGCAGTATAATTTCCCCTCCCCCAATTAAATACTTTCCCATACTGTCTGTCCCTACCCCTCTCCATGTCTGGGGTAAAGGTCAAGGAGTTGTGGTCACTGTCACCGAAATGCTCTCCCACCGAGACATCTGACACCTGGCCTGGTTGTCAAATGTTGGGGTTTGCTCCGGGATCCTAACAAATGTTGGGGTCTAGTCCGGGATCCTAACAAATGTTGGGGTCTGCTCCGGGATCCTAACAAATGTTGGGGTCTAGTCCGGGATCCTAACAAATGTTGGGGTCGGGTCCGGGATCCTAACAAATGTTGGGGTCTGCTCCGGGATCCTAACAAATGTTGGGGTTTGCTCCGGGATCCTGATGCCGGATGGATTTGAACAGGTGGATTTGAGATGGTTTATGGATTGAGATTAGATGAAGAGTCAGCAGTCGGGGGGCAGATATGTCTGGATGGTTTCTATGAAGAGAGGATTGATGACAATGGTTTTGAATATTTGAGGAAAGCCCCCAGTGTGTGACCCGAGATTAAACAATGACAAAGTTTCACGGGAGGTAAGAAATAGAAATTAACGGGGGAGGGGGGCATTTAGGAAATATGGAGAGAGGGATTGGGAGGGAGAATGGGACGATTCTGCAGTGATAGGGATCAGGGAGGAGGAATAGGGAAGTTGGGAATGGTGGGGGGAGTGGCAGAGACAGCTGAACATGTGACCTTAAACAAATAAATCTTTAGCTTTTTCAGATCAGAGCGTTTGATAATTTCTTCACTTTGTCCCCAAGGTAACATCAGCGGATACATTTCTCCTTGAAACATTTGCAGATATTTGCAACCTTCAGACTGGTTATAACTTGTTGATATTTTTGTCTTAAAGAGGTGAATGCTCCAGTCCTTATCCAGTCTCCGAGTCTGGAACGTGTCACAGAGGGTCAGACTGCACGGTTACAGTGCACCATGCGGAACGCCGCAGTGACACACACCGATGTTCACTGGAACCGGGAGCTGCCAGGGAAAGATATGGAGAGGTTTCTAACACATGGGGCGAAATTGTCCCCCAACGGCGGGATGTCCGCCGACTGGCGCCAAAGATGGCGCCAATCAGACGGGCATCGCGCCGGCCCAAAGGTGCGGAATGCTCCGCATCATTGGGGGCCGAGCCCCAACATTGAGGGGCTAGGCCGGCGCCGGAGGGATTTCCGCCCCGCCAGCTGGCGGAAATGGCGTTTGTTGCCCCGCCAGCTGGCGCGGAACTGCGGCGCATGCGCGGGAGTGTCAGCGGCCGCGGTCAGTTTCTTGGCGCATGCGCAATGGGGAGAGTCTCTTCCACCTCCGCCATGGTGGAGGCCGTGGCGGAGGCAGAAGGGAAAGAGTGCCCCCACGGCACAGGCCCGCCCGCGGTGGGCCCCGATCGCGGGCCAGCCCACCGTGGGGGCACCCCCCCGGGGTCAGATCGCCCCGCGCCCACCCTAGGACCCCGGAGCCCGCCCACGCCGCCTGGTCCCGCCGGTAATTACCAGTTTTGATTTACGCTAGCTGGACACGCAATTTCTGGGCGGGACTTCGGCCCATCCGGACCGGAGAATTGAACGGGTGGTCCCGCCAACCGGCGCGACCTGATTCCCGCCACCGCCCAATCTCCGGTACCGGAGACTTCGGTGGGGGCGGGATTCACGGCGGCCAACGGCCATTCTCCGACCCGGCGGGGAGTCGGAGAATGTCGCCCATGATATAAAGAACACACAACGGAGTCCAGGTTTCACTGAACGTTTCCATCCTTCCCGAGACACGTCCAATAAAACCTTCATCCTGACAATCAGCAACGTGCAGCCCAGTGACACTGCCGTCTATTATTGCTCCGTGTGGGGAGATATCAGTGGGAATGGATCACAGCTGAGTGTACCCAGTAAGTGCATTCACAATGACATCACTACATAGAGGGGAATCCTGTAACCAAACATTCCCAGTGAAGAGGAGAATGGGCTGGGGAATTGCCATTGTGATGTTATAACCCAATATTCCATGGGACTGTGACTCCTCCCTGGGAGCATGGCATTGTCAAATCTTTCTCCTGCACACTTATCAGCTCTGAATAGAGGTGGTAACCCCAAAACGTTATTTCTGTTACTCAGCAAAGTTGTGAAGACTGGTTTTATGAAGTGAAATGATTGGAAATAAACACCCACATAGCAGCCAATTAAATGTGGAGTTAGAAACACAGGATTGGGAAATGGGACTGCTGTTTGCCTGCCTGAAATATCCATTATTCCCAGAACTCCAGAGGTACGCCCACTCCTCTGCTTCTGTCCTCTGAAGCGGCCCAATTTTAATAACTCCACCACTGGGGACTTTGCCTCAATGGATGAGGCTGAAGTCTACAATTCCCTCCCTACACCCCTCTACATCTTGACCTATCTCTCCGTTTTAAGATGCTGTGTATTACCTACGCTTGTTGACCAAGGTTATGGTCACCGGGAGAATATCTCCTTGTGTGGTGCAGTGTCAGACATTTTTTGATCAAGCTCTCACTGAAGCTCTTTGTGTTGTTTACCATGTCAAAGGCGCTACGTAAATGAAAGTCATTGTTTTAATTGTTAGGCTGTTCGATATCACAGAGGCCTTCTGTCGTGCTTCTCCAAAGTACATCTCCCTCCCTCCTCTCAACCCATTTAACTGCAAACATTCCAATTCTACACAGAATCACAATAAAATCATTGTGAAAATAACTGGGAAAAGTGGGGCCAGAGAGATGTCTCTTTGTGGATACAGAAATGGCAGAAAATGGATTTTATGCTGCAAGATTGAATTTTCTGTGCCTGCGTGACCTCACAATATTGTTCGTGGACCATTTTGCAGGTTAAGAGTGTCTTGGGTCCTGAACCCACCCATACACATCCATTGATGATGGGGTCACCAAAACAAGGCCCATCGGAAAAAAACATTTCCTGTCTCCCAGTGTTTTTGAAATCGGTTTGGTCGGTGTTTGATAAATTCTAAAACCCAGGAAGTAAGACCGCTTGAGAACCTGGAGGGAAACCTGACGAGGTGCCAGGGACATTCTGACAGGTAAGTATCAAATGGTTTGATGGCTTCAAGTGTTCTTGCTCGGTGCTGAATTACAGGGTAGATGTGTTTTTACTGAAGTGATTGAAAATGGGAGTCTGATTTGCAAAGGGAAGCTTACAACATTGAACAACATTTTATAAGTATTGAGATGCTTTAGAGTACTTTGACCATTTGGAAAAATGCTAGACTGCAATCAAAACTGAAGAAAATGCTGTTTTTGATCCCAGGCGCCATGATATGAAGTTATTTAAATGTCCAGAGCCCTTTTGAATTGAAAAGAAAAACCTTCAGGTTTCCTTTGGATTGTCCTGATTTTTGTTAATGTCCATTTTAAAGACGTGGTTCCTGAGGAAGCCCCTTATGGATACTGGAGTGTGTGGCTACATATGAGAATATAGGTAGAGATATAGGGATATAAATTATATAAATGACATGGAGGGGGCAGGTAGGGTGTGGAAGGTGACCAGGGGGTTGATGGGGTCAGGATGAGATGGTATAAAATCATTCTTGGAGAGCTGGCCTGATATCCCAGAGAACTGACACTGGCTTTCTAACCAGCCGGCATCACCAGCTGCCCTGGGCCTCAGGAAACCTGGGCCTTACCACCAGCATCTCCACAAGGTGAAATTCTGTATCTCTGGGCAGAGGTGAGGGGCTCAGGTTTCCAAAGGCAGGAATTGGCCTGGATCACGTTGTCCATCCCAACATGAAAACCCAGTCGGTGGTGTCAGGAAACTCAAACCCACCCTCAGATCCTTCACATGAGAGAAAGTAACATCCTCAAAAACCAACTGAACTCAGCCGAGTGAGTCCAACTTTCACATAATCTGCAGCCGTGTTCTGACCATCAGCTGCTCCCGGGGCTGCTGGGAAATGAATTATAAAATCGCACCAACATCAGCCACAATATTCATCACATTTATCAGCTGACAACAACATTTCTGTCCTCACCAATTACTTTCCTTTTATAATGGGGTGGGGGACGCACTGACACAGCGATGAGTCATTGCTGAGGCCCAGGCTCATTCTCTAGTGATAAGGTTTCAAATTCCACCATGGCTTCCGGTGAGATTTAAATTCAAGTTTTTAATTAATACAGACTCTGGAATATAAAGCTATTCTCCTCAATGGCGACCTTGAAACCATCTGTGACTGTTGTAAAATCCATTTGATTCTCTGATGTCCTTTAGGGAAGGAAGTCTGCCGTCCTTACCTGGTCTGGCCGACATGTGACTGCAGTGTGGTGAATTTAGGAATTTCAGACATGTTGTACTGTGGGTATTTGGTGCAATAAGGGTTAAAATCCGGAGTTAGTGTGTGTGACTGCTGCAGTCATGTTTTTATAAATCCTGGTTTTGGAGCCATGAGTGCAATTAAAGCATCGTAAAAAGCTTGGGCTAATGGAGTTTTGTTTGGATTAAGGGGATTCCCTGTGGAGTTCATTAGATTTTAGCTTGGTAAAATAATGTCATTTCTGGGAGGAGCCAAGATATCAGGCATTTTGCGGAGCAGCCGAGTTCAGTTGAGTTTCAGATGGAGATGTGAGCAGGCAGCAAGCATCTCAGTTCAGTTCAAAGATTTGTGTCTGTGACGAGATGAGCACTTTCTTTCGAAGCAGTTCAGAAGGGTGTAATCAGAAGGTGAGCTAAAACAAGCTGAAGTTACTTCTGAAGAAATACAGCCAGACTTTCTGCACGGTTCTGACAGGGTTCTGATCTTGTCTTCAAAGGATCTCACTTCTTCAAAGAACATCTCTGTGAAGCAGGTATTCCTGAGGGCTAACTGTATTTAATAGTGGATTGCCAGTGCCAGTGCCAGTGAGACAGAGGAGACAGCCAGAGTGAGACAGCAAAGAGTGAGTTTGGGAATTTGAATCGAGGTGGGAATTGAATTGAATTAAATTGAATCAGTAAGGCAGCTCCTTTTAAATTTCAGGAGTTTAAATTAATTTAAATTAAGCGAATATTGTGCAGTGTAGGTTAACAAGGGCTGCCCCACCCACTCACATAACTGGTTGGCAGTTAAGTGTCAGTCACTTTAATCTACTTTGATCTAAAAGCAGGTGGGGGAGGGGAGTCAATTCAGGACAGTTTAAAAAGAGCCACTTGTAAACTCACTCCCAGTGAGTTCTCCCAGTGAGACAGAGAAGACAGCCAGGAGTGAGACAGCCAAGAGTGAGTTTGGGAATTTGAATCGAGGTGGGAATTCAAAGCTGGGTGGGGAGGAAGTGCTTTTTGTGACTGGTAAGTAGTGTTTCTGTTTTTCTGTTTCTTTTCATTGGTATATTTATTTATTTTTTTCTTCACTTCCTCCCCACCCAGCTTTGAATTCCCACCTCGATTCAAATTCCCAAACTCACTCTTGGCTGTCTCACTCCTGGTTGTCTTCTCAGTCGATTTCGGCGGCGTGAGATCAGCTGGTGAGTCAGTTTCAGCGGGAGCATTGCGGAAGGAGGTTGCTGGGAGGTAAGTCAACCTTTAAAAGCACTTGTCTTTGCAGGGGCAGGCCAGTCGATTTCGGCGGCGTGAGAACAGCTGGCTGGTTAGTCAATTTCAGCAGGAGCAGAGAATTTTTCTTTTTTTTTTATTTTAAATTAGTTTTTTAGGCGGGAACAGGAAGTCGACCCGCGGACGGCTGGGAAGACCCTCCCCAATAAATTCTGGTGGAGAGGAAACCCGAGACACTACACGTGTAGTGTCTCCCACCCGCCCTCCTCCTCTAACCTAATAATAAAACCCATTGGTCTGAGGTAAGTATCATATTTTATTATATTGTTATTATTTTTTAGCCAGATCTTGGTAGAAAGTTGGAGGAATGGCAGGGAAGGGAGTGCAATGTTCCTCCTGCAGGATGTTTGAGGTGAGGGATGCAGTTAGTGTCCCTGCTGATTTTACCTGCAGGAAGTGCTGCCATCTCCAGCTCCTCCAAGACCGAGTTAGGGAACTGGAGCTGGAGTTGGAAGAACTTCGGATCATTCGGGAGGCAGAAGGGGTCATAGATAGCAGCTTCAGGGAATTAGTTACACCAAAGATTGGAGATAGGTGGGTAACTGTAAGAGGGACTGGGAAAAAACAGTCAGTGCAGGGATCCCCTGCGGTCGTACCCCTGAGAAACAAGTATACCGCTTTGGATACTTGTGGGGGGGACGACTTACCAGGGGTAAGCCATGGGGTACGGGCCTCTGGCACGGAGTCTGTCCCTGTTGCTCAGAAGGGAAGGGGGGAGAGGAGCAGAGCATTAGTAATTGGGGACTCTATAGTCAGAGGCACAGATAGGAGATTTTGTGGGAGCGTGAGAGACTCACGTTTGGTATGCAAGGGTGCAAGGGTACGTGATGTCTCGGATCGTGTTTTCCGGGTCCTTAGGGGGGAGGGGGAGCAGCCCCAAGTCGTGGTCCACATTGGCACCAACGACATAGGTAGGAAAGGGGACAAGGATGTCAGGCAGGCTTTCAGGGAGCGAGGATGGAAGCTCAGAACTAGAACAAACAGAGTTGTTATCTCTGGGTTGTTGCCCGTGCCACGTGATAGTGAGATGAGGAATAAGGAGAGCATTTAAACACGTGGCTACAGGGATGGTGCAGGCGGGAGGGATTCAGATTTCTGGATAACTAGGGCTCTTTCTGGGGAAGGTGGGACCTCTACAGACAGGATGGTCTACATCTGAACCTGAGGGGCACAAATATCCTGGGGGGGAGATTTGTTAGTGCTCTTTGGGGGGGTTTAAACTAATGCAGCAGGGGCATGGGAACCTGGATTGTAGTTTTAGGGTAAGGGAGAATGAGAATATAGAGGTCAGGAGCACAGATTTGACATCGCAGGAGGGGGCCAGTGTTCTGGTAGGTGGTTTGAAGTGTGTCTACTTCAATGCCAGGAGTATACGAAACAAGGTAGGGGAACTGGCAGCATGGGTTGGTACCTGGGACTTCGATGTTGTGGCCATATCGGAGACATGGATAGAGCAGGGACAGGAATGGATGTTGCAGGTTCCGGGGTTTAGGTGTTTTAGTAAGCTCAGAGAAGGAGGCAAAAGAGGGGAGGTGTGGCGCTGCTAGTCAAGAGCAGTATTACGGTGGCGGAGAGGATGCTAGATGGGGACTCTTCTTCCGAGGTAGTATGGGCTGAAGTTAGAAACAGGAAAGGAGAGGTCACCCTGTTGGGAGTTTTTTTATAGGCCTCCTAATAGTTCTAGGGATGTAGAGGAAAGGATGGCGAAGATGATTCTGGATATGAGCGATTAAGTACCAGGGTAGTTATTATGGGAGACTTTAACTTTCCAAATATTGACTGGAAAAGATATAGTTCGAGTACAATAGATGGGTCGTTTTTTGTACAGTGTGTGCAGGAGGGTTTCCTGAAACAATATGTTGACAGGCCAACAAGAGGCGAGGCCACGTTGGATTTGGTTTTGGGTAATGAACCAGGCCAGGTGTTGGATTTGGAGGTAGGAGAGCACTTTGGGGACAGTGACCACAATTCGGTGACGTTTACGTTAATGATGGAAAGGGATAAGTATACACCGCAGGGCAAGAGTTATAGCTGGGGGAAGGGCAATTATGATGCCATTAGACGTGACTTGGGGGGGATAAGGTGGAGAAGTAGGCTGCAAGTGTTGCGCACACTGGATAAGTGGGGCTTGTTCAAGGATCAGCTACTGCGTGTTCTTGATAAGTATGTACCGGTCAGACAGGGAGGAAGGCGTCGAGCAAGGGAACCGTGGTTTACCAAGGAAGTGGAATCTCTTGTTAAGAGGAAGAAGGAGGCCTATGTGAAGATGAAGTGTGAAGTTTCGGTTGGGGCGATGGATAGTTACAAGGTAGCGAGGAAGGATCTAAAGAGAGAGCTAAGACGAGCAAGGAGGGGACATGAGAAGTATTTGGCAGGAAGGATCAAGGAAAACCCAAAAGCTTTCTATAGGTATGTCAGGAATAAGCGAATGACTAGGGAAAGAGTAGGACCAGTCAAGGACAGGGATGGGAAATTGTGTGTGGAGTCTGAAGAGATTGGCGAGATACTAAATGAATATTTTTCGTCAGTATTCACTCAGGAAAAAGATAATGTTGTGGAGGAGAATGCTGAGCCCCAGGCTAATAGAATAGATGGCATTGAGGTACGTAGGGAAGAGGTGTTGGCAATTCTGGACAGGCTGAAAATAGATAAGTCCCCGGGACCTGATGGGATTTATCCTAGGATTCTATGGGAGGCCAGGGATGAGATTGCTGGACCTTTGGCTTTGATTTTTATGTCATCATTGGCTACAGGAATAGTGCCAGAGGACTGGAGGACAGCAAATGTGGTCCCTTTGTTCAAAAAGGGGAGCAGAGACAACCCCAGCAACTATAGGCCGGTGAGCCTCACGTCTGTAGTGGGTAAAGTCTTGGAGGGGATTATAAGAGACAAGATTTATAATCATCTAGATAGGAATAATATGATCAGGGATAGTCAGCATGGCTTTGTGAAGGGTAGGTCATGCCTCACAAACCTTATTGAGTTCTTTGAGAAGGTGACTGAACAGGTAGATGAGGGTAGAGCAGTTGATGTGGTGTATATGGATTTCAGCAAAGCGTTTGATAAGGTTCCCCACGGTAGGCTATTGAAAAAAATACGGAGGCTGGGGATTGAGGGTGATTTAGAGATGTGGATCAGAAATTGGCTAGCTGAAAGAAGACAGAGGGTGGTGGTTGATGGGAAATGTTCAGAATGGAGTACAGTCACAAGTGGAGTACCACAAGGATCTGTTCTGGGGCCGTTGCTGTTTGTCATTTTTATCAATGACCTAGAGGAAGGCGCAGAAGGGTGGGTGAGTAAATTTGCAGACGATACTAAAGTCGGTGGTGTTGTCGATAGTGTGGAAGGATGTAGCAGGTTACAGAGGGATATAGATAAGCTGCAGAGCTGGGCCGAGAGGTGGCAAATGGAGTTTAATGTAGAGAAGTGTGAGGTGATTCACTTTGGAAGGAATAACAGGAATGCGGAATATTTGGCTAATGGTAAAGTTCTTGAAAGTGTGGATGAGCAGAGGGATCTAGGTGTCCATGTACATAGATCCCTGAAAGTTGCCACCCAGGTTGATAGGGTTGTGAAGAAGGTCTATGGAGTGTTGGCCTTTATTGGTAGAGGGATTGAGTTCCGGAGTCGGGAGGTCATGTTGCAGCTGTACAGAACTCTGGTACGGCCGCATTTGGAGTATTGCGTACAGTTCTGGTCACCGCATTATAGGAAGGACGTGGAGGCTTTGGAGCGGGTGCAGAGGAGATTTACCAGGATGTTGCCTGGTATGGAGGGAAAATCTTATGAGGAAAGGCTGATGGACTTGAGGTTGTTTTCGTTGGAGAGAAGAAAGTTAAGAGGAGACTTAATAGAGGCATACAAAATGATCAGGGGGTTGGATAGGGTGGACAGTGAGAGCCTTCTCCAGCGGATGGATATGGCTGGCACGAGGGGACATAACTTTAAACTGAGGGGTAATAGATATAGGACAGAGGTCAGAGGTAGGTTCTTTACGCAAAGAGTAGTGAGGCCGTGGAATGCCCCACCTGCTACAGTAGTGAACTCGCCAACATTGAGGGCATTTAAAAGTTTATTGGATAAACATATGGATGATAATGGCATAGTGTAGGTTAGATGGCTTTTGTTTCGGTGCAACATCGTGGGCCGAAGGGCCTGTACTGCGCTGTATTGTTCTATGTTCTATGTTCTATGTTCTATTGTTTATTTATTTATTTAAATTTTTTTGGGGGGAAATTGAAATTGTTGAAGTTAACCAAAGGTTTAAGACATGGCAGGAGATCTCAGACTCGTGTCATGCTCCTCGTGTGCGATGTGGGAGCTTAGGGACACGTCCACTGTCCCTGGCTCCTTCACATGCATGAAGTGTGTCCAGTTGCAGCTCCTGTTAGACCGTTTGACGGCTCTGGAGCTGCGGATGGACTCACTTTGGAGCATCCGCGATGCTGAGGACGTCGTGGATAGCATGTTTAGCGAGTTGGTCACACCGCAGGTGAAAGGTACTGAGGGAGATAGTAAATGGGTGACCAAAAGACAGAGCAAGAGTAGGAAGGCAGTGCAGGTGTCCTCTGCGGTCATCTCCCTGCAAAACAGATATATCGCTTTGGATACTGTTGAGGGAGATGGCTCACCAGGGGAAGGCAGCAGCAGCCAGGTTCATGGCACCGTGGCTGGCTCTGCTGCGCAGCTGGGCAGGAAGAAGAATGGCAGGGCTATAGTGATAGGGGACTCAATTGTAAGGGGAATAGACAGGCGGTTCTGCGGACGCAATCGAGACTCCAGGATGGTATGTTGCCTCCCTGGTGCAAGGGTGTCTCGGAGCGGCTGCAGGACATTCTGGGGGGGGGGGGGGGTGAACAGCCAGCTGTCGTGGTGCACATAGGCACCAACGATATAGGTAAAAAACGGGACGAGGTCCTACAAGCTGAATTTAGGGAACTAGGAGTTAAACTAAAAAGTAGGACCTCAAAGGTAGTAATCTCAGGATTGCTACCAGTGCCACGAGCTAGTCAGAGTAGGAATGTCAGGATAGAGAGGATGAATACGTGGCTCGAGAGATGGTGCAAGAGGGAGGGATTCAAATTCCTGGGACATTGGAACCGATTCTGGGGGAGGTGGGACCAGTACAAACCGGACGGTCTGCACCTGGGCAGGACTGGAACCGATGTCCTGGGGGGGGGGGGGGGGGGGGGTGTTTGCTAGAGCTGTTGGGGAGAGTTTAAACTAATGTGGCAGGGGGATGGGAACCAATGCAGGAAGTTGGAAGGTAGTAAAACAGGGACAGAAATAAAAGGCAGTAAGGGGGAAAGTGGAAGGCAGAGAAGCCATAGTCAAAAATCAAAAAGGGCGACAGTACAAGGTACAGTGACTGAGGGGAGCTCAGTGAATAGGACCTGGAATACAAAAAGGAATAAAACGGGAAGTGAAAACATTAATGGTAAGCGACGCGGCAGGTTGTTACAGGAAGATATGGGTTCAACGACAAGGAAAATTAGGAGAAAGGTTAAGAGCAAATATAACTTGGGAGAGGTTACTGATCGAGGTGTTAAGATTAAGAACAGAGGTAAAAAAGTCAACATAAGTGTACTTTACCTGAATGCTCGTAGTATTCGGAATAAGGTAAATGAGTTGATGGCGCAAATCATCGTGAATGACTATGATTTAGTGGCCATTACTTAAACATGGTTAAAGGATGGTCACGACTGGGAGTTAAATATCCGAGGGTATCAAACTTTTCAGAGGGACAGAGTGGATGGTAAGGGAGGTGGTGTAGCTCTGTTATTTAAGGATGACATCCGGGCAACAGTAAGGGATGACATCGGTGCTATGGAGGATAAGGTTGAATCCATTTGGGTGGAAATCAGGAATAGTAAGGCGAAAAAGTCACTGATAGGAGTAATCTATAGGCCACCAAATAGTAACATTATGGTGGGGCAGGCAATAAACAAAGAAATAACAGATGCATGTAGAAATGGTACAGCAGTTATCATGGGGGATTTTAATCTACATGTTGATTGGTTTAACCAGGTCGGTCAAGGCAGCCTTGAGGAGGAGTTTATAGAATGTATCCGCGATAGTTTCTTCGAACAGTATGTAATGGAACCTACGAGGGAACAAGCGGTCCTAGATCTGGTCCTCTGTAATGAGACAGGATTGATTCAGGATCTCATCGTTACGGATCCTCTCGGAAGGAGCGATCACAATATGGTGGAATTTAAAATACAGATGGAGGGTGAGAAGGTAAAATCAAGCACTAGTGTTTTGTGCTTAAACAAAGGAGATTACAATGGGATGAGAGAAGAACTAGCTAAGGTAGACTGGGAGCAAAGACTTTATGGTGAAACAGTTGAGGAACAGTGGAGAACCTTCCAAGTGATTTTTCACAGTGCCCAGCAAAGGTTTATACCAACAAAAAGGAAGGACGGTAAAAAGAGGGAAAATTGACCGTGGATATCTAAGGAAATAAGGGAGAGTATCAAATTGAAGGTAAAAACATACAAAGTAGCAAAGATCAGTGGGAGACTAGAGGACTGGGAAATCTTTAGGGGGCAACAGAAAGCTACTAAAAAAGCTATAAAGAAGAGTAAGATAGATTATGAGAGTAAACTTGCTCAGAATATAAAAACAGATAGTAAAGGTTTCTACAAATACATAAAACAAAAAAGAGTGGCTAAGGTAAATATTGGTCCTTTAGAGGATGAGAAGGGAGATTTAATAATGGGAGATGAGGAAATGGCTGAGGAACTGAACAGGTTTTTTGGGTCGGTCTTCACAGTGGAAGACACAAATAACATGCCAGTGACTGGTGGAAATGAGGCTATGACAGGTGAGGACCTGGAGAGGATTGATATCACTAAGGAGGTAGTGATGGGCAAGCTAATGGGGCTAAAGGTAGACAAGTCTCCTGGCCCTGATGCAATGCATCCCAGAGTGCTAAAAGAGATGGCTAGGGAAATTGCAAATGCACTAGTGATAATTTACCAAAATTCACTAGACTCTGGGGTGGTCCCGGCGGATTGGAAATTAGCAAACGTGACACCACTGTTTAAAAAAGGAGGTCGGCAGAAAGTGGGTAATTATAGGCCAGTGAGCTTAACTTAGGTAGTAGGGAAGATGCTGGAATCTATCATCAAGGAAGAAATAGCGAGGCATCTGGATGGAAATTGTCTCATTGGACAGACGCAGCAGGCCCCTTTCAGACCCTGATATTACTGGACACTCCGACCCTGATATTATTGGACACTCAGACCCTGATATTAGTGGTCACTCAGGCCCTGATATTACTGGACACTCACGCCCTGATATTACTGGACACTCAGACCCTGATATTACTGGTCACTCAGACCCTGATATTGCTGGATACTCAGACCCTGATAGTACTGGACACTCAGATCCTGATGAATGAAATGACAATCGCTTATTGTCACAAGTAGGCTTCAAATGAAGTTCCTGTGAAAAGCCCCTAGTCGCCACATTCCGGCGACTGTTCGGGGAGGCTGTTACGGGAATCGAACCGTGCTGCTGGCCTGCCTTGGTCTGCTTTCAAAGCCAGCGATTTAGCCCTATGCTAAACAGCCCCTGATATTACTGGGCACTCAGACCCTGATATTACTGGACACTCAGATCCTGATATTACTGGACACTCAGATCCTGATATTACTGGACACTCAGACCCTGATATTACTGGACACTCACACCCTGATATTACTGGACACTCACACCCTGATATTACTGGACACTCACACCCTGATATTACTGGACACTCACACCCTGATATTACTGGACACTCACACCCTGATATTACTGGACACTCACACCCTGATATTACTGGACACTCACACCCTGATATTACTGGACACTCACACCCTGATATTACTGGACACTCACACCCTGATATTACTGGACACTCACACCCTGATATTACTGGACACTCACACCCTGATATTACTGGACACTCACACCCTGATATTACTGGACACTCACACCCTGATATTACTGGACACTCACACCCTGATATTACTGGACACTCACACCCTGATATTACTGGACACTCACACCCTGATATTACTGGACACTCACACCCTGATATTACTGGACACTCACACCCTGATATTACTGGAGAGACTGAAATTGCCCAAATGCGACACTGTGTTGAGAACATTGTTCATGAAATGAAGTCTGTGATTTGCCTAAGAAGATATTATTTGCTTTGTGAATATTGCTACAACCATTTCTGTCATAAAAACACATTGCATTTATCATGTCCTTTCATTGAGGGAAGTATTTGTAACGGTTGGTTTTGCCTTGTAGTATTAAGGACTAATAATTGTGAAATATTGGCCAGTGACTAATCCTTTCTACTGGGTGTCAGTGTGGATTGTGGAGAGATTGTTGAGGTATGGATTAGTCTGGGCTCAATTCTAGAGGCCCCGGTGATGGAGAGAAACCTGTGCTCTGCCTCCTCCTGGATCCCTGGGAAGGGGTTTGAATGGGACACGGTGCTGTGGCGAGTGGCCAGAGATCACTGGAGATTTCGGAGCCGGACTGGGGTTGGTGACCAATTTGAAATCAGCTGATGATAGCGCCAAGGAGCGTTTGCAGAACGGAATTCAAATGTGGTCAAAGGGCCAATGACCACAACCCCAGGACATCAGAGTTGTCTCCTAGGCTCAGCCATCTTCCGCTACTTCAATAATCTCCTGGATCTGTGTCAAATAGGAGGGTATTTGCTAATGATTTCACACTCTCCCTCCACCCCTGCTCATGATGAAGCTGATGCTGGTCTACAATTAGACCTGGTTAACAGCCATTCATCTGGGACAACTGGTTCACCTTCTAACCCCTCACAGCTTCCTCACAATCTAAAAGGCATGTTAGATGTTCACTTGAACACTTGCTCCTTGCCTGGATGGGTCAGCCTGCAGCAACATTTGAGAATCTGGGCACCGGTGGGGACAGAGCAGTTCACTGGGGGTTGGTGGTGTTTCCCATTTCCACCAGCAGCGCACTCTGGTGGCTGATCTACGCGATGCACCGCAGCAGCTCGCTGAAGGTTATTTGGGCCACACTGCCCTCCCCTGGTTTCTCTACCACCAAGAAACACAGCAGCAGCATCATTGTGGCAACATCTTCAATTCCAAGTTAGCTCCCAGTCACACACCATCCAGATTGTTTATATCAGCCATTCCTTCATCATCCATTCATTGGAATGTGTCACCTATCGGAACATTGGGAATACTGTCAGTACACAGCCTGCAGTGGGCCCAGTGTCACAGATTCACTAGGATTAGGAAAGAAATAAATTCCAGGAATAAAAATACTTGGGATAAATTTATCCACATTATTGGAGAAATATTTTTTGAGAGTTTGATATTAAAATGTTGATTGTATACACAGGAAATATTATATACTGATAAATAAAATGGTGGAGAAACTGTTTTGTGTGATTGGCTGGGTTTATTTTTAATTGTTTATTCTTGGCTGGTCTGCAGTGTGAGATGTTTCTGGAAGTTTTTGCCGGTAATTTCCAATTGTTTCTATCACTTTTGTTTGAAGTGTTTCTCCATCTCCAACCAGCCAATCAGCAGGATGCGACCATGCAAATAAGGGCCTGGCTTTCACACTGGGGCATTTTTAGTTGAGGGGTGAATGTGAAACAGCACAAATGGACTTCCCGTTGGGTTCCCGCGCACCCTGACCTCGCGGCCATTTTACACTGGGACCGGGGAGCCTCGGACAGGCTGCTCACCCTTTCCCCAAGTCAGGCCCTTCAGTAGCCAATTATTGACCACAAGGGCCATTTAACGCCCAGCTTCAATTGGAGGGTTTCGCACCAATGGGAGAAGCCCAAATATGTTTGGGTCTCGGTAGAAAATGGGGGGGTTGGGGGGAGGGTCCCGCGGTGAGGAGGGGCCTCTATCAGAAGCCAACTGTAACTTTGTGTGCCCTCCCCTTAAGGACCGGTTGCTGCTGAATATTCCTGTACCTCCCCCATCCCCACGTCTCACTCAACACCCCAATCCCCCACTCTCCACTCTACAAAATTATGAGAGGTATGGCCAGGGTGGATAGCAACAAGCGTTTTCCAAGAGTGGGGGTGTCAATTACAAGGGGTCACGATTTCAAGGTGAGAGGGGGAAAGTTTAAGGGAGATGTGCGTGGAAAGTTTTTACGCAGAGGGTGGTGGGTGCCTGGAACGCTTTGCCAGAGGAGGTGGTAGAGGCGGGCTCGATAGCATCATTTAAGATGCATCTAGACAGATATATGAATGGGCGGGGAACAGAGGGAAGAAGATCCTTGGAAAATAGAAGACAGGTTTAGATAAAGGATCTGGATCGGCGCAGGCTGGGAGGGCCGAAGGGCCTGTTCCTGTGCTGTAATTTTCTTTGTTCTTTGTTCTCCCCTCCACCTTCCCTACTCTCCCCACCTTAATTCTCTGAAAATGTCCCTTTACCTGTTTTCCCAGGACCTCGTCCCCAGGTACTGCATGCAATTCCACTTCTGTCCACATCAGCCTCTGGCGCTGCAGGCATCTGGGCCCAGCCAGCAGATTAGCCAGCAGCTGTCTAAGGCGGGACTTCTTCCCGGGTGAGGGGCGGAGGTCCCACCTCCAGCCAATCAGTGCTCAATGGAGTGTGAAATGGGTGTGGTGTTGGTGGGGATGTGATACCCACCTACACTTTGGATGGCAGAATGGGAAATGTCGCTATTTGAAAATCCCCGTCTAGATCAGAAACTAGAACAATAGAAGTTAGTGTGACATCAGGAAACGTGTGTTACTCACACATTAGTAACAGAACAGTTAATGAGCTCATCACAAAACAATATAGGGTATGAGCTGTACCTTACTGTCTGTGTGAGCTCCTTATCACTGGCACTATCTCTGTCGCTTCCCTGTTATTTGATGTGGAGATGCCGGCGTTGGACTGGGATGAGCACTGGAATGAACCTCTTCATTCACCTGAGGAAGGAGCAGCGCTCCGAAAGCTAGTGACATCGAAACAAACCTGTTGGACTTTAACCTGGTGTTGTAAAACTTCTTACTGTTGTTATTTGATGTTTATATTCTAGATGTTTTCTGTTTTCTCTTCCTTCACTTTCTGTGTTTCCATGGATGGGTTAATGGGAGAATCCATTAAATATTCTTTCTTCCTCTCTCTCATTCATACCCCTCCATTCTTGGATTTCCAGTCCTCACCTTCACCCTCTCCCTTTCCCGTATTCTGGACACTCCCAGCAAAGAAGGACCAAGGGATTGATTATGAAGGGGAAAATAGAGTACATGGGGGAACATACAAACTGACTGTGAAAGTTTCTTTAGGTGCATGAAGAGAAAAATATTGGTGAAGGCAAATGTAGGTCCCTTACAGTCAGAAACAGGGGAATTTATAACAGGGGCAAAGAAATGGCTGAGCAACTAAACACATACTTTTGTTCTGTCTTCACAAATGAGGACACAAATCAGATACCAGGAATGTTGGGGAATGCAGAGTTTAGTAATAGGGAGGAACTGAAGGACATCAATATGAGTAGAGAAATAGTGTTGGAGAAATTGATGGGATTGAAGGCTGATAAATCCCCAGGGCCTGAGAATCTACATCCCAGAGAACTTAAGGAAGCGGCTCTAGAAATAGTGGATGCATTGGTGGTCATCTTCCGGGATTCTATCGACTCCCCAATAGTTCCTGCAGGTTGGAGGGTAGCTCATGTAACTCCCCTATTTAAAAAAGGAGATAGGGAGAAAACAGGGAATTATAGACCAGGAAGCCTGATGTCAGTAGTGGGGAAATTTCAAGGATCCATAATCAAAGATTTTATAGCAGAGCACTTAGAAAACTGTGGCAGGGTCGGACAGAGTCAGCATGGATTTACGAAAGAGAAATCGTGCTTGACAAATCTACCAGAATTATTCGAGGATGTAGGTAGTAGAGATGACAAGGGGGAGCCTGTGGATGTGGTTTATTCGGACTTACAGAAGGCTGTTGGCGAAGTCCCGCATAAGAGCTTAGTGTAAAATTAAGTGCATGGGATTCGGGATAGAGTATCGAGATGGATACAAAACTGGTTGGCAGACGGGAAACAAAGGCTAGGAACGAACGGGTCTTTATCAAATTGGCAAGTAGTGACTCATGGGGTGTCGCAGGGATCAGTGCTGGGACCCCAGCTATTCACAATATATATTAATGATTTAGATGAAGGAACAAAATGTCAGATCTACAGATTTGCAGCTGACACCAAGTTGGGTGGGAGGGTGAGCTGTGAGGAGGATGCAGAGATACGTCAGTGTGATTTGGACAGGTTGAGTGAGTGGGCAAATGAATGGCAGATGCTGTATAATTTGGAGAAATGCGAGGTTATCCACTTCGGTAGCAAAAACAAGAAGGCAGACTATTATCTGAATGGCCATAAATGAGGAGAGGGGAATGTGCAATGAGACTTGGATGTCCTCATACACCAGTCATTGAAGGTAAGCATGCAGGTATAATAATCTTTATTATTGTCACCAGTAAGCTTACATTAACACTGCATTGAAGTTACTTTGAAAATCCCCTCGTCGCCACATTCCGGTGCCTGTTCGGGTACACCGAGGGAGAATTCAGAATGTCCAATTCACCTAACAGCAAGTCTTTCGGGACTTGTGGGAGAAAACTGGAGCACCCGGAGGAACCCCATGCAGACATGGAGAGAGCGTGCAGACTCCCCCAGACAGTGACTCACACCAGGAATCAAACCTGGGACCCTGGCACTGTGAAGCAACAGTGCTAACCACTCTGCTGTACCGACTACACAAACGGAACAAACAACAGAAAACGTCTCTGACACTGAAAGGGCATTAAGGAGATTGAAAAGAATAAGGAAACCACACAATAGATTTAATTTGGAGAAACACTAACGACGGCAACTCTGAAAGTGAAATAATGATATGCAAAATGAGTTGAAAGCATTAACTGTATGAAAGCATTCTCAAATATGTCTGTAAAAATTAATGTTATGAAGGATTTCACCCATTTATTTTCTCAAAGAAAGGGGGATGTGACATTATGGAAATGTTTATAATACAAAGGGTTATTGCCATATCACAATTAACCATTTGGTGGAGCTAGATGCAGAACTATATAAAGCACTGACTCTCAGATTTCTGGAGAGGGCTGGGAGAGAGCTGGAGGATAGCGAGAGAGAGCAGTGATGGGGAGGACGGTACAGTTATAGATAGAGTGGAGAGACTAGTGTTAGTTGAGTGCAGATTGTAGATTAATAGACTATTGTTTACGACAGGAGTAAATGGTCAAGCTTAATTAAGTAGTGTAAATAAATGTTAGCTTTGTTAATGAACTTAGCTTCTGTGATCTTTGTGAACATTACAACATCCATCCTCAGAACAAGAATCACAGAGAACACCGCATTCCTCTGGGCCCTTTCCAAGGCCACCACATCCTTCCTTAGATATGGGGCCCACAACTGCTCACAATACTCCAAATGGGGTCTGACCAGAGCCTTATACAGCCTCAGAAGTACATCTCTGCTCTTGTATTCTTGCCCTCTTGACATGAATGTGAACATTACATTTGCCTTCTCAACTGCTGACTGAAGCTGCCCATTAAACTTAGCTCATTTTACACTTGGCTCCTGAGTCCCTTTGTGCTTCTGATTTCCCATTTATAAAATAGTCTCTACCTCCCTCCTTCCTATCAAAGTGCATAAACTCACACTTTCCCACATTATATTCCATCTGCCCCTGCTTCCACAATGCTACCTGTCCCTCTGCATATCATTGTATCATCTGTGGGCAGCACGGTGGCGCAGTGGTTAGCACTGCTGCCTCACGGCGCTGAGGTCCCAGGTTCAATCCCAGCTCTGGGTCACTGTCCGTGTGGAGTTTTCACTTTCTCCCCGTGTTTGCGTGGGTTTCACCCCCACAACCCAAAGATGTGCAGGGTAGGTGGATTGGCCACGCTAAATTGCCCCTTAATTGGAAAAAATGAATTGGATACTCTAAATTATAAAAACAAATCTTTGTATCAACTGCAAACTTAGCAACAGTTCCTTCAGTTCCTTCTTCCAGGTCATTAATGTAAATTGTGAAAAGTTGTGGTCCCAGCACAGACCCCTGAGGCACACCACTAGTCACCGGCTGCCATCCTGAAAAAGACCCCTTTATCCCCATTCTCTGCCTTCTGCCAGTCAGCCAATCCTCTGTCCCTGGCAGTATCTTACCCTGAACACCATGGGCTCTTAAAGATTATTTTAAAAAATAATAAGTTATTATCACAAGTAGGCTTCCATTGCAATGACGTTACTGTGAAAAGCCCTAATCGCCACATTTCGACGCCTGTTTGGGTACACAGAGGGAGAATTGAGAATGTCCAAATTACCGAACAGCACGTCTTTCGGGGCAAGTGGGAGGAAACCGGAGAACCCGGAAGAAACCCATGCAGACATGGGGAGAGCGTGCAGACTCCGCACAGCCCGTGACCCAAGGAATCAAACCTGGAACCCTGGCGCTGTGAATCAACAGTGCTAACCACTGTGCTACCGTGCTGCCCTCAACAGCACCCTATATGGCAACTTGTCAAAGATCTTCTGGAAATGAAAATAGATCACGTCCAATGGTTCTCCTTTGTCTAACTTCCCTGTTATATCCTCAAAGAACTCTAACAGATTTGTCAGACACGACCTCCCCTTGACGAAGCCGTGCTGACTCAGTCCTATTTTATCATGCACTTCCCAATACTCCGCGATCTCATCTTTAATAATGGATCCTGTCACTGGGGTTGAAACTGGGCTGGGGGATGATTCTGTTCGGGTGGGCAGTGGGACACAGGAGCCACATTTTACTGGAGGGCAGCCACTTAATGTGGTCGTTGCCAGGATGGTGATTCTATTAAAGTTAGCAGCCTGCTCGAAAGAGCGACTGACCAATCAGAGGGTGGCAGCTCAGCAGTGGCTATTTTTTGGGCCTGTGCCTGGAGGATGAGGGCACATCGAAGGGCGCCTGCCTTCGACCTCTGAGGACGCGTGCGCTGGGAAGGCAAGCGCCAACGAGAAGGGGGCTGGTTACCAACAGGAGGCAACACCGTTGTTGTGGGGCGGCCGATTCCCCAGACGACGCTCCGCAGGATGCTGGAATTCCCAAAAGGGAAGGCACTGCACATATCCCGCTGGGCGAGCACCAGGGCTGATCTGCCCGTCTCCCCAGGCGATGGTGTGCCCTCCGCACACAGGCAGGAAGTGGCCCTTCATTGGCCACTGAAGTGGTTCAACTGGGCTCAAGGAGTAGTCTCCACCAGCTCCCTTTCCTCCCATTGGGAACGGGGCGCGACAACAGGAAGACATCAGACCCACCAGCGGAACCCAGCGGCAGGCTTTTGCCGGCCTTTCCACCTTGAAGTCAAAGGGCCTGGAAAATTCCAGCCTGGGAGAGTAAACTGCTGGGATCTGCTTTTCCCACTGCGCTCTTGCAGAAGGCCTTGAATCTTTGAGCTGCTAACTCGAGGCCTGAAGCTGGGGCATGGAGCACTCTGCACTTTGCTCCTTGACACTCACATCTAATCTGTTCACAGCATTCACTTCACAAAAGTATTTTCAGAATTGCACTAACATTTATAAAAACAGGAATTTAAATGGTGGGGAAGAGGCTGAAACACACAAATGTTGGAAGAATTGGAGGTGGTGAGCACGGACTGTTTAATAGCTCACCACAAGAGGAAGTGTTTTATTGCAGAAATGTATCGCTGCAGTTCTCTCTCCGTGTTTATTTTATTCTCTCACAGGATGTGGGCATTGCTGGCGAGGGCAGCATTTATTGCCCATCACTAATTGTCCCTGAGAAGGGGGTGGAGAGCTGCCCACTTGAATCACTGCGGTCCCTGTTGTGTCGGTACACCCAGCACCGAATCACCTGGCTGCCTTTGATCTGTCCCAAATACCTCACACGGTCTTGGATATTGATCCATGTCAAAAGGGAGATGCCAAATTATCACCAGTCTATTGGGAGAGGGAACTGCAGGAAGCCAATCCCAAAGGAAGAGTATTAAGTTCAGGAATTAAAAAAGGAATCTGGAACAGATCCTGTTCAGTGAAGTTAAGAGTGAGGAGCCGAGGAAAGCTCCAGGTTTAAAGTGAGAAGCAGATTTAAAGCAAATGAGTCTGTGAGAAGCCCGGGGGCCAAGGAGACAACTGAAGGTCTGTAACTCCTGACTATTGCCTGTGGAGCAGTGGTGTTCTGTTGGTACAGCTGAGTACCTGAGAGTGTGTGTGGAAGGCAAAGCCTGAATGCACATGGTGATCCAGGGGAGAGGAACATCAGTTATAATTAGCCTTCCCCCAATTTAGCACATTCATCCTAGGACCACTCTTATCCTTGTCCACCAGCACTTTAAAACTTGCTGGATTGTGGTCACTGTTCCCGAAATGCTCCCCTACTGAAACGTCTACCACCTGGCCGGGCTCACTCCCCAATACCAGGTACAGTACCGCCCCTTCCCTAGTTGGACTGTCTACATATTGTTTTAAGAAGCCCTCCTGGATGCTCCTTACAAACTCCGCCCCGTCTAAGCCCCTGGCACTAAGTGAGTCCCAGTCAATATTGGGGAAGTTGAAGTCTCCCATCACCACAACCCTGTTGTTTTTATCTTTTCCAAAATCTGTCTACCTCTCTGCTCCTCTATCTCCCGCGGGCTGTTGGGAGGCCTGTAGTAAACCCCCAACATTGTGACTGCACCCTTCTTTATTCCTGATCTCTACCCATATAGCCTCACTGCCCTCTGAGGTGTCCTCCCGCAGGACAGCTGTGATATTCTTCCTAACCAGTAGCGCAACTCTGCCACCCCTTTTACATCCCCCTCTATCCTGCCTGAAACATCTAAATCCTGGAACGTTTAGCTGCCAATCCTGCCCTTCCCTCAACCAGGTCTCTGTAATGGCACATTTCAGGTGGAGTATTGTCTAAATCTGGGCATCACACTTGAGGACGACCACCAGGCTCTTGGAGAGGGTGCACAGATGGTTCACCCAAAAGATGCCCGGGATGAGGGACGTCAGTGATGGGCGGAGAGACTGGATGAGTTTGGATTCTTCTCCTTTGGGCAGAGCAGGTATTGAGAATCATGATGTGTTTTCCATGCAGAGGGAGGAACTGTTTCCAATGGCAGGAGGATCAATAACCAGAGAGACACTGATTTAAAATGATTGTCAATTTGGGTTGTGATCTGGAACAGGCAGCCTGGATGGGGCATGGAGCCAGATTCAATAGTGAGTTTCAAAAAGGTGTTTGGAAAACTTCCCCAGGGGGGGAAATTACAGAGCTACGGAAAGAGATCAGGAGCTGGTGTTAATTATTGATCAATTATCCTTCATTGTAGGTGAGTGGAGAGCATCAATTGGGTTTCATTTGGGCACATACAAACTGGAACTGTGCTGGGATTGAGTTAGGAGATGTGTCCTTGTAATGCTTTACTCTGTAAATAAATGCAAGATTGAAAAGAAGTTCGCTTCCGTTTCAGCCCTCGCCAACTCACTTTCAGAGTTAGAGCAGTGGGACTCCATGGATAGCTCTTTCCCAGAGCTCACAGCAGCATCATTGACTGAATGGCCTCTTTGTGCTTTACATTGTCCATCGGTTTATCATGTTCTTTAGTTTATCTGACAGTTTCCGCCAACATTGTCACCGCTCTTTATTTTGCTTCAGTGTATTCAGAACTTTCATACCAAAGTTTGAAATTTGGAACACACACAGGCTATTTATGTGGCCACTGAAAATCATGTGACTTTTGGCATTCTGCGCCAAGCAGTCCTGAATATCAAGCAAATACCTACTTAAATGTGGACATTCACAGGCGTCCGGGAAACACACACATCCCTTTGTTTAAGGATGGACCGTCAACAAAAAGAACTACACCATTTCAGCCGATTCACCTTTCTGGTTCACCATAGACAAAAGCCACATCAAAACTCACTGTGGGTCAGATAATGTGAATGGGTCCCCGTCAACCTATCATTTTTGTTCCTCATCCATACCGAAGCTGGATACATTTCAAAGTGTCAAATGAAGATCAGTTGCTCGGATACCGCACAGAACTCCAAACGCTTCTGTTTAAAGTTGTAAAATTGTGAGCAAAGAGTATTTCACCCCAGGAGTGGTTCCACTGACAAATAGGGACATATTTAGTTAAAATAAACTTTATTATTAAACAACATTAACATCACAGAAAATAAATTACAGTTAACAGCAAATCAATTCTTAATAAAATAGGGAAACATTTTAACTTCTAACTGATACCTTCTTCATCGCCAATTAAGCAAAGCCCATTACAGGTCAAAAGCCACTTGTAAATAAAGTAAGCAAACAATGGGGACACTTGCTGTCCTCTATGCAGAGATTTGCTTCCAGCAAAGGAGAGACGCTTTCAGTTGAAAGCTGCAAGTCCTTCTGTCTTTTGAGAACCAAAGCTAAATTGCCTGCTGCAGACCTGGCTCCTCCCCTTAATTACATCATCTCTCTCCCACTGACTGTGTTACGACCATCTCACCAAAGCTAATCACCACCACTCAATTATCTAAACCCGAGGGAAACTTATTTCTATGTACTAAAATCCACTAGCCCCATATAGGTAAATAATTAAACAGTTATAATCAACGAATATACCACTTTTACAACATCTTAATTGCACCATTTGCAGAGACAGAGTCTGCATATAAGTTAAACCAGTATTTGTTAAAAATATTATTGCAACAGAATAATATATACCTTAACCCAGGCTTTTAATAGCATTACGCTGACATATATAAAATACGGTCAATATTAAAAATTGTTGCAGTTGTCACACAATTCAGTTTTAAACTTTAAAAAAGTATTAACTTTCTCCCAAGTGCTTCAAACAAATCCCTGATTTAAATCCTCTCTCCAAATTGATTTTTTTCTTCGACCTGGTCACTGACCATTAGAAACATTGAATTGACCGAGGGGCAGTATTCAGGTCATTGTTTCTCTGGTATGTACAGGACCTGAGTCAGCAGGACCCAGCAAATCTATAGCAGCCTAACTGAATCTATCAGTGTAATTAAACACACTAAGGGCCCAGGCTCATGGCCTGGATTTCTAATCAATGATCACATTCTTGTGTTCCAGGACAGATTTATCACATTCACTTTTATTAATTCACCGGCAATAATAGCGGATCTCCGGTGATATTTACGTGGGAAATCAAGTCAAAGAAAGTTGGGATGACCCAGTGCTGTGCACTCGCCTAACTAGCCCGGGGACAGGGTCCCAGTGCTGTGCTAGCCTCACTATGCCGGGGACAGGGTCCCAGTGCTGTGCACGGGCCTCACTATCCCGGGGACGGGGGCCCAGTGCTGTGCACTGGCCTCAATGTCCTTGGTCTACAGTCCAAGAGGAATCGGCCCCATTGGGGGAATTCAATAATAACTGATGTAAAATGATGCAGACACTGTTGTGAAGATTTGCAGACCGTCACTTGCTGTTGGAGGTGTTAACGACGGCAAACATTGCCTGGCAGCAAAGCAGTTTGAGTTGTTATAGAATTGATTTCAAGTTACTAGGCCCGTTTGACAGCAGCGTACACAGTCGCCTCCTCGACGATCGGTGACATTGGGCGGCTGTTATTCTGACGGAAGAACTGAATATCGGCGTAAAATAATTCTGCCTCTTCCGGCTGCAACAAAATCAGATGCACAGGATATAATGTCACGAGAAAAGACACTTGGCCCCCAACCTAAACACAGAACAAACTAACCCCCAAACTAAACACAGAGCAAACCCACCCCCAAACTCAACACAGAACAAATTAAACACAGAACAAACACCCCCCCCAAACTCAACACAGAACAAACCCACCCCAAACTAAACACAGAACAAACCCAACCCATACTAAACACAGAACAAACCCACCCCAAACTAAACACAGAACAAACCCACCCCCAAACTAAACACAGAACTAACCCACCCCCAAACTAAACACAGAACTAACCCACCCCCAAACTAAACACAGAACAAACCCACCCCCAAACTAAACACAGAACAAACCCACCCCCAAACTAAACACAGAACAAACCCACCCCCAAACTAAACTCAGAACAAACCCACCCCCAAACTAAACTCAGAACAAACCCACCCCCAAACTAAACACAGAAAATACCCACCCCCAAACTAAACACTGAACAAACCCACCCCCAAATTAATCACAGAACTAACCCACCCACAAACTAAACACAGAACAAACCCACCCCCAAACTAAACACAGAACAAACCCACCCCCAAACTAAACACAGAACAAAACCCCCAAACTAAACACAGAACAAACCCACCCCAAACGAAACGCAGATCAAACCCACCCCAAACTAAAACCAGGACAAACCCACCCCCAAACAAAACCCAGAACAAACCCACCCCAAACTAAACACAGAACAAACCCAGCCCCAAACTAAACACAGAACAAACCCCCCCAAACTAAACACCGAACAAACCCAACCCAAACTAAACAGAACAAACCCACCTCATATATAAACACAGAACAAACCCACCCCCAAACTAAACACAGAACAAACCCACCCCCAAACTAAACACAGAACTAACCCACCCCCAAACTAAACACAGAACAAACCCACCCCCAAACTAAACACAGAACAAACCCACCCCCAAACTAAACACAGAACAAACCCACCCCCAAACTAAACTCAGAACAAACCCACCCCCAAACTAAACACAGAACAAACCCACCCCCAAACTAAACACTGAACAAATCCACCCCCAAATTAATCACAGAACAAACCCACCCACAAACTAAACACAGAACAAACACACCCCCAAACAAAGCACAGAACAAAACCCCCAAACTAAACACAGAACAAACCCACCCCAAACGAAACGCAGATCAAACCCACTCCAAACTAAAACCAGAACAAACCCACCCCCAAACAAAACCCAGAACAAACCCACCCCAAACTAAACACAGAACAAACCCATCCCCAAACTAAACACAGAACAAACCCACCCCCAAACTAAACACAGAACTAACCCACCCCCAAACTAAACACAGAACAAACACCCCCCCAAACTAAACACAGAACAAACACCGCCCCAAACTAAACACAGAACAAACCCACCCTCAAACTAAACACAGAACAAACACTCCCCCAAACTAAACACAGAACAAACCCACCACCAAACTAAACACAGAACAAACCCACCACCAAACTAAACACAGATCAAAACCACCCCAAACTAAAACCAGAACAAACCCACCCCCAAATAAAACCCAGAACAAACCCACCCCAAACTAAACCCAGAACAAACCCACCCCAAACTAAACACAGAACAAACCCACCCCCAAACTAAACACAGAACAAACCCAACCCAAACTAAACACAGAACAAACCCACCTCAAATATAAACACAGAACAAACCCACCCCAAATATTAACACTGAACAAACCCACCCCCAAACTAAACACAGAACAAACACCCCCCCAAACTAAACACAGAACAAACCCACCCTCAAACTAAACACAGAACAAACCCTCCCCCAAACTAAACACAGAACAAACCCACCCCCAAACTAAACACAGAACAAACCCACCCCAAACTAAACACAGAACAAACCCTCCCCCAAACTAAACACAGAACAAACCCACCCCCAAACTAAACACAGAACAAACCCCCCAAACTAAACACAGAACTAACCCACCCCCAAACTAAACACAGAACAAACCCACCCACAAACTAAACACAGAACAAACCCACCCCCAAACTAAACACAGAACAAACCCAACCCAAACTAAACACAGAACAAACCCCCCCCCAAAAAACTAACCACAGAACATACACCCCCAAACTAAACACAGAACAAACACCCCCCAAACTAAACATGGAACAAACCCACATAAAACTAAACACAGAACAAACCCAACACCAAACTAAACACAGAACAAACCCACCCCTAAACTATACACAGAACAAACACCCCCCAATCTAAACACAGAACAAACCC
The DNA here is from genome assembly GCF_047496885.1 of Scyliorhinus torazame. Taxonomy (NCBI): domain Eukaryota; kingdom Metazoa; phylum Chordata; class Chondrichthyes; order Carcharhiniformes; family Scyliorhinidae; genus Scyliorhinus; species Scyliorhinus torazame. The sequence goes on along the minus strand of NC_092707.1, from coordinate 409,634,079 downwards.
ACCCCCAAACTAAACACAGAATAAACCCCATCAAACTAAGCACAGAACAAACCCACCCCCAAACTAAACACAGAACTAACCCACCCCCAAACTAAACACAGAACTAACCCACCCCCAAACTAAACACAGAACAAACCCACCCCCCAAACTAAACACAGAACAAACCCACCCCTAAACTAAACACAGAACAACCCACCCCCGAACTAAACACAGAACAAACCCACCCCCAAACTAAACACAGAACTAACCCACCCCCAAACTAAACACAGAACAAACCCACCCCCAAACTAAACACAGAACAAACTCACCCCCAAACTAAACACTGAACAAACCCACCGCCAAACAAAACACAGAACAAACCCACCCCCAAACTAAACACAGAACAAACCCACCCCCAAACTAAAGACAGAACGAACCCACCCCCAAACTAAACACAGAACAAACCCACCCCCAAACTAAACACAGAACAAACCCACCCCCAAACTAAACACAGAACAAAACCCCCAAACTAAACGCAGAACAAACCCACCCCAAACTAAACGCAGAACAAACCCACCCCAAACTAAACCCAGAACAAACCCACCCCCAAACTAAACCCAGAACAAACCCACCCCAAACTAAACACAGAAGAAACCCCTCCAAACTAAACACAGAACAAACCCACCCAAAACTAAACACAGAACAAACCCACCCCCAAACTAAACACTGAACAAACCCACCCCCAAACTAAACACAGAACCAACCCACCCCCAAACTAAACACAGAACAAACCCGCCCAAACTAAACACAGAACAAACCCACCCCCAAACAAAACACACAACAAACCCACCCCAATCTAAAGACAGAACAAACCCACCCCCAAACTAAACACAGAACAAACCCAACACCAAACTAAACACAGAACAAACCCACCCCTAAACTATACACAGAACAAACACCCCCCAATCTAAACACAGAACAAACCCACCCCCAAACTAAACACAGAATAAACCCCATCAAACTAAACACAGAACAAACCCACCCCCAAACTAAACACAGAACTAACCCACCCCCAAACTAAACACAGAACTAACCCACCCCCAAACTAAACACAGAACAAACCCACCCCCCAAACTAAACACAGAACAAACCCACCCCTAAACTAAACACAGAACAACCCACCCCCGAACTAAACACAGAACAAACCCACCCCCAAACTAAACACAGAACTAACCCACCCCCAAACTAAACACAGAACAAACCCACCCCCAAACTAAACACAGAACAAACCCACCCCCAAACTAAACACTGAACAAACCCACCGCCAAACAAAACACAGAACAAACCCACCCCCAAACTAAACACAGAACAAACCCACCCCCAAACTAAAGACAGAACGAACCCACCCCCAAACTAAACACAGAACAAACCCACCCCCAAACTAAACACAGAACAAAACCCCCAAACTAAACGCAGAACAAACCCACCCCAAACTAAACGCAGAACAAACCCACCCCAAACTAAACCCAGAACAAACCCACCCCCAAACTAAACCCAGAACAAACCCACCCCAAACTAAACACAGAAGAAACCCCTCCAAACTAAACACAGAACAAACCCACCCAAAACTAAACACAGAACAAACCCACCCCTAAACTAAACACAGAACAACCCACCCCCGAACTAAACACAGAACAAACCCACCCCCAAACTAAACACAGAACTAACCCACCCCCAAACTAAACACAGAACAAACCCACCCCCAAACTAAACACAGAACAAACTCACCCCCAAACTAAACACTGAACAAACCCACCGCCAAACAAAACACAGAACAAACCCACCCCCAAACTAAACACAGAACAAACCCACCCCCAAACTAAAGACAGAACGAACCCACCCCCAAACTAAACACAGAACAAACCCACCCCCAAACTAAACACAGAACAAACCCACCCCCAAACTAAACACAGAACAAAACCCCCAAACTAAACGCAGAACAAACCCACCCCAAACTAAACGCAGAACAAACCCACCCCAAACTAAACCCAGAACAAACCCACCCCCAAACTAAACCCAGAACAAACCCACCCCAAACTAAACACAGAAGAAACCCCTCCAAACTAAACACAGAACAAACCCACCCAAAACTAAACACAGAACAAACCCACCCCCAAACTAAACACTGAACAAACCCACCCCCAAACTAAACACAGAACCAACCCACCCCCAAACTAAACACAGAACAAACCCGCCCAAACTAAACACAGAACAAACCCACCCCCAAACAAAACACAGAACAAACCCACCCCAATCTAAAGACAGAACAAACCCACCCCCAAACTAAACACAGAACAAACCCAACACCAAACTAAACACAGAACAAACCCACCCCTAAACTATACACAGAACAAACACCCCCCAATCTAAACACAGAACAAACCCACCCCCAAACTAAACACAGAATAAACCCCATCAAACTAAACACAGAACAAACCCACCCCCAAACTAAACACAGAACTAACCCACCCCCAAACTAAACACAGAACTAACCCACCCCCAAACTAAACACAGAACAAACCCACCCCCCAAACTAAACACAGAACAAACCCACCCCTAAACTAAACACAGAACAACCCACCCCCGAACTAAACACAGAACAAACCCACCCCCAAACTAAACACAGAACTAACCCACCCCCAAACTAAACACAGAACAAACCCACCCCCAAACTAAACACAGAACAAACCCACCCCCAAACTAAACACTGAACAAACCCACCGCCAAACAAAACACAGAACAAACCCACCCCCAAACTAAACACAGAACAAACCCACCCCCAAACTAAAGACAGAACGAACCCACCCCCAAACTAAACACAGAACAAACCCACCCCCAAACTAAACACAGAACAAAACCCCCAAACTAAACGCAGAACAAACCCACCCCAAACTAAACGCAGAACAAACCCACCCCAAACTAAACCCAGAACAAACCCACCCCCAAACTAAACCCAGAACAAACCCACCCCAAACTAAACACAGAAGAAACCCCTCCAAACTAAACACAGAACAAACCCACCCAAAACTAAACACAGAACAAACCCACCCCCAAACTAAACACTGAACAAACCCACCCCCAAACTAAACACAGAACCAACCCACCCCCAAACTAAACACAGAACAAACCCGCCCAAACTAAACACAGAACAAACCCACCCCCAAACAAAACACAGAACAAACCCACCCCAATCTAAAGACAGAACAAACCCACCCCCAAACTAAACACAGAACAAACCCACCCCCAAACTAAACACTGAACAAACCCACCCCAAAACTAAACACAGAACAAACCCACACACAAACTAAACGCAGAACTAACGCACCCCCAATATAAACACAGAACAAACCCAACCCAAATAAAACACAGAACAAACCCACCCCCAAACTAAACACAGAACAAACCCACCCCCAAACTAAACACAGAACAAACCAACCCCCAAACTAAACACTGAACATACCCACCCCCAAACTAAACACAGAACCAACCCACCCCCAAACTAAACACGGAACAAACCAGCCCAAACTAAACACAGAACAAACCCACCCCCAAACAAAACAGAACAAACCCACCCCGAACTAAAGACAGAACAAACCCACGCCCAAACTAAACACAGAACAAACCCACCCCCAAACTAAATACAGAACAAACCCACCCCTGAACTATACACAGAACAAACACCCCCCCAATCTAAACACAGAACAAACCCACCCCCAAACTAAACAAAGAACAAACCCCATCAAACTAAACACAGAACAAACCCACCCCCAAACTAAACACAGAACAAACCCACCCCCAATCTAAACACAGAACAAACCCTCCCCAAACAAAACACAGAACAAACCCACCCCTAAACTAAACACAGAACAAACCCACCCCCGAACTAAACACAGAACAAACCCACCCCCAAACTAAACACAAAACTAACCCACCCCCAAACTAAACACAGAACAAACCCACCCCCAAACTAAACACAGAAGAAACCCACCCCCAAACTAAACACTGAACAATCCCACCCCCAAACAAAACACAGAACAAACCCACCCCCAAACTAAACACAGAACAAACCCACCCCCAAACTAAACACAGAACAAACCCACCCCCAAACTGAACACAGAACAAACCCACCCCCAAACTAAACACAGACAAACCCACCCCCAAACTAAACACAGAACAAAACCCCCAAACTAAACGCAGAACAAACCCACCCCAAACTAAACGCAGAACAAACCCACCCCAAACTAAACCCAGAACAAACCCACCCCCAAACAAAACCCAGAACAAACCCACCCCAAACTAAACCCAGAACAAACCCACCCCAAACTAAACACAGAACAAACCCCTCCAAACTAAACACAGAACAAACCCCTCCAAACTAAACACAGAACAAACCCACCCAAAACTAAACAAAGAACAAACCCACCCCCAAACTAAACACAGAACAAACCCACCCCCAAACTAAACACAGAACAAACCCACCCCCAAACTAAACACAGAACAAACCCACACCCAAACTAAACACTGAACTTACCCACCCCCAAACTAAACACAGAACCAACCCACCCGCAAACTAAACACAGAACAAACCCGCCCAAACTAAACACAGAACAAACCCACCCCCAAACAAAACACAGAACAAACCCACCCCAATCTAAAGACAGAACAAACAGACCCCCAAACTAAACACAGAACAAACCCACCCCAAACTAAACAAAGAACAAACCCATCCCCAAACTAAACACTGAACAAAGCCACCCCCAATATAAACACTGAACTAATCCACCGCCAAACTAAACACAAAACAAACCCACCCCCAAACTAAACACAGAACAAACCCACCCCCAAACTAAACACAGAACTAACCCACCCCCAAACTAAACACAGAACAAACCCACCCCCAAACTAAACACAGAACAAACCCACACCCAAACTAAACACAGAACAAACCCACCCCTAAACTAAACACAGAACAAACCCACCCCCAAACTAAACACAGAACAAACCCACCCCCAAACTATACACAGAACAAACACCCCCCCCAATCTAAACACAGAACAAACCCACCCCCAAACTAAACACAGAACAAACCCCCCCAAACTAAACACAGAACAAACATCCCCCAAACTAAACACAGAACAAACACCCCCCCAAACTAAACACAGAACAAACCCACCCTCAAACTAAACACAGAACAAACACTCCCCGAAACTAAACACAGAACAAACCCACCCCCAAACGAAACACATAACAAACCCACTCCAAACTAAACACAGAACAAACCCTCCACCAAACTAAACACAGAACAAACCCACACCCAAACTAAACACAGAACAAACCCACCCCAATCTAAAGACAGAACAAACCCACCCCCAAACTAAACACTGAACAAACCCACCCCCAAACTAAACACTGAACAAACCCACCCCCAAACTCAACACAGAACAAACACACCCCCAAACTAAACACAGAACAAACCCACCCCAAACTAAACAAAGAACAAACCCATCCCCAAACTAAACACTGAACAAAGCCACCCCCAATATAAACACTGAACTAATCCACCGACAAACTAAACACAAAACAAACCCACCCCCACACTAAACACAGAATAAACCCACCCCCATACTAAACACAGAACAAACCCACCCCCAAACTAAACACAGAACAAACCCACCCCCAAACTAAACACAGAACTAACCCACCCCCAAACTAAACACAGAACAAACCCACCCCAAACTAAACACAGAACAAACCCACACCCAAACTAAACACAGAACAAACCCACCCCTAAACTAAACACAGAACAAACCCTCCCCCAAACTAAACACAGAACAAACCCACCCCCAAACTATACACAGAACAAACACCCCCCCCAATCTAAACACAGAACAAACCCACCCCCAAACTAAACACAGAACAAACCCCCCAAAACTAACCACAGAACAAACATCCCCCCAAACTAAGCACAGAACAAACACCCCCCAAACTAAACACAGAACAAACCCACCCTCAAACTAAACACAGAACAAACACTCCCCCAAACTAAACACAGAACAAACCCACCCCAAACTAAACACATAACAAACCCACTCCAAACTAAACACAGAACAAACCCTCCCCCAAACTAAACACAGAACAAACCCACACCCAAACCAAACACAGAACAAACCCACCCCCAAACTAAACACAGAACAAACCCCCCAAACTAAACACAGAACTAACCCACCCCCAAACTAAACACAGAACAAACCCACCCACAAACTAAACACAGAACAAACCCAACCCAAACTAAACACAGAACCCCCCCCCCAAAAACTAAACACAGAACATACACCCCCAAACTAAACACAGATCAAACACCCCCCAAACTAAACATGGAACAAACCCACATAAAACTAAACACAGAACAAACCCAACACCAAACTAAACACAGACCAAACCCACCCCCAAACTAAACACAGAACAAACCCACCCAAACTAAACACAGAACAAACCCACCCTCAGACTAAACACAGAACAAACCCACCCCAAATATAAACACTGAACAAACCCACCCCCAATCTGAACACAGAACAAACCCTCCCCCAAATTAAACACAGAACAAACACCCCCCCAAACTAAACACTGAACAAACACACCCCCAAACGAAACACAGAACAAACCCACCCCAAACTAAACAATGAACAAACCCATCGCCAAACTAAACACTGAACAAAGCCACCCCCAATATAAACACTGAACTAATCCACCGCCAAACTAAACACAAAACAAACCCACCCCCAAACTAAACACAGAATAAACCCACCCCCAAACTAAACACAGAACAAACCCACCCCCAAACTAAACACAGAACTAACCCACCCCCAAACTAAACACAGAACAAACCCACCCCCAAACTAAACACAGAACAAACCCACACCCAAACTAAACACAGAACAAACCCACCCCTAAACTAAACACAGAACAAACCCTCCCCCAAACTAAACACAGAACAAACCCACCCCCAAACTAAACACAGAACAAACACCCCCCCCAAACTGAACACAGAACAAACCCACCCTCAAACTAAACACAGAACAAACACTCCCCCAAACTAAACACAGAACAAACCCACCCCCAAACTAAACACATAACAAACCCACTCCAAACTAAACACAGAACAAACCCACACCCAAACTAAACACAGAACAAACCCACCCCCAAACTAAACACAGAACAAACCCCCCAAACTAAACACAGAACTAACCCACCCCCAAACAAAATACAGAACAAACCCACCCCCAAACTAAACACAGAACAAACCCGACCCAAACTAAACACAGAACAACCCCCCCCCCAAAACTAAACACAGAACATACACCCCCAAACTAAACACAGAACAAACACCCCCCAAACTAAACATGGAACAAACCCACATAAAACTAAACACAGAACAAACCCACCCCCAAGCTAAACACAGAACAAACCCACCCCCAAACTAAACACAGAACAAACCCACCCCCAAACTAAACACAGAACAAAACCTCCAAACTAAACACAGAACAAACATCCCCCCAAACTAAACACAGTACAAACCCACCCCCAATCTAAACACAGAACAAATCCACCCCAAACTAAACACAGAACAAACCCACCCCTAAACTAAACACAGAACAAACCCACCCCCAAACTAAACACAGAACAAACCCACCCCAAACTAAACACTGAACAAACCCTCCCCCAAACTAAACACAGAACAAACCCACCCCCAAACTATACACAGAACAAACACCCCCCCCAATCTAAACACAGAACAAACCCACCCCCAAACTAAACACAGAACAAACCCCCCCAAACTAAACACAGAACAAACATCCCCCCAAACTAATCACAGAACAAACCCACCCCCAATCTAAACACAGAACAAACCCACCCCAAACTAAACACAGAACAAACCCATCCCGAAACTAAACACAGAACAAACCCACCCCCAAACTAAACACAGAACAAACCCACCCCCAAACTAAACACAGAACTAACCCACCCCCAAACTAAACACAGAACAAACCCACCCCCAAACTAAACACAGAACAAACCCACACCCAAACTAAACACAGAACAAACCCACCCCTAAACTAAACACAGAACAAACCTCCCCCAAACTAAACACAGAACAAACTCACCCCCAAACTAAACACAGAACAAACACCCCCCCAAACTAAACACAGAACAAACCCACCCTCAAACTAAACACAGAACAAACACTCCCCCAAACTAAACACAGAACAAACCCACCCCCAAACTAAACACATAACAAACCCACCCCAAACTAAACACAGAACAAACCCACCCCCAAACAAAACACAGAACAAACCCACCCCAATCTAAAGACAGAACAAACACACCCCCAAACTAAACACAGAACAAACCCACCCCAAACTAAACAAAGAACAAACCCATCCCCAAACTAAACACTGAACAAAGCCACCCCCAATATAAACACTGAACTAATCCACCGCCAAACTAAACACAAAACAAACCCACCCCCAAACTAAACACAGAACAAACCCACCCCCAAACTAAACACAGAACTAACCCACCCCCAAACTAAACACAGAACAAACCCACCCCCAAACTAAACACAGAACAAACCCACACCCAAACTAAACACAGAACAAACCCACCCCTAAACTAAACACAGAACAAACCCACCCCCAAACTAAACACAGAACAAACCCACCCCCAAACTATACACAGAACAAACACCCCCCCAATCTAAACACAGAACAAACCCACCCCCAAACTAAACACAGAACAAACCCCCCCAAACTAAACACAGAACAAACATCCCCCCAAACTAAACACAGAACAAACACCCCCCCAAACTAAACACAGAACAAACCCACCCTCAAACTAAACACAGAACAAACACTCCCCGAAACTAAACACAGAACAAACCCACCCCCAAACGAAACACATAACAAACCCACTCCAAACTAAACACAGAACAAACCCTCCACCAAACTAAACACAGAACAAACCCACACCCAAACTAAACACAGAACAAACCCACCCCAATCTAAAGACAGAACAAACCCACCCCCAAACTAAACACTGAACAAACCCACCCCCAAACTAAACACTGAACAAACCCACCCCCAAACTAAACACAGAACAAACACACCCCCAAACTAAACACAGAACAAACCCACCCCAAACTAAACAAAGAAAAAACCCACCCCCAAACTAAACACAGAACAAACCCACCCCCAAACTAAACACAGAACAAACCCACCCCCAAACTAAACACAGAACAAACCCACACCCAAACTAAACACTGAACTTACCCACCCCCAAACTAAACACAGAACCAACCCACCCGCAAACTAAACACAGAACAAACCCGCCCAAACTAAACACAGAACAAACCCACCCCCAAACAAAACACAGAACAAACCCACCCCAATCTAAAGACAGAACAAACACACCCCCAAACTAAACACAGAACAAACCCACCCCAAACTAAACAAAGAACAAACCCATCCCCAAACTAAACACTGAACAAAGCCACCCCCAATATAAACACTGAACTAATCCACCGCCAAACTAAACACAAAACAAACCCACCCCCAAACTAAACACAGAACAAACCCACCCCCAAACTAAACACAGAACTAACCCACCCCCAAACTAAACTCAGAACAAACCCACCCCCAAACTAAACACAGAACAAACCCACACCCAAACTAAACACAGAACAAACCCACCCCTAAACTAAACACAGAACAAACCCACCCCCAAACTAAACACAGAACAAACCCACCCCCAAACTATACACAGAACAATCACCCCCCCAATCTAAACACAGAACAAACCCACCCCCAAACTAAACACAGAACAAACCCCCCCAAACTAAACACAGAACAAACATCCCCCCAAACTAAACACAGAACAAACACCCCCCCAAACTAAACACAGAACAAACCCACCCTCAAACTAAACACAGAACAAACACTCCCCGAAACTAAACACAGAACAAACCCACCCCCAAACGAAACACATAACAAACCCACTCCAAACTAAACACAGAACAAACCCTCCACCAAACTAAACACAGAACAAACCCACACCCAAACTAAACACAGAACAAACTCACCCCAATCTAAAGACAGAACAAACCCACCCCCAAACTAAACACTGAACAAACCCACCCCCAATCTAAACACTGAACAAACCCACCCCCAAACTAAACACAGAACAAACACACCCCCAAACTAAACACAGAACAAACCCACCCCAAACTAAACAAAGAACAAACCCATCCCCAAACTAAACACTGAACAAAGCCACCCCCAATATAAACACTGAACTAATCCACCGACAAACTAAACACAAAACAAACCCACCCCCACACTAAACACAGAATAAACCCACCCCCATACTAAACACAGAACAAACCCACCCCCAAACTAAACACAGAACAAACCCACCCCCAAACTAAACACAGAACTAACCCACCCCCAAACTAAACACAGAACAAACCCACCCCAAACTAAACACAGAACAAACCCACACCCAAACTAAACACAGAACAAACCCGCCCCTAAACTAAACACAGAACAAACCCTCCCCCAAACTAAACACAGAACAAACCCACCCCCAAACTATACACAGAACAAACACCCCCCCCAATCTAAACACAGAACAAACCCACCCCCAAACTAAACACAGAACAAACCCCCCAAAACTAACCACAGAACAAACATCCCCCCAAACTAAGCACAGAACAAACACCCCCCCAAACTAAACACAGAACAAACCCACCCTCAAACTAAACACAGAACAAACACTCCCCCAAACTAAACACAGAACAAACCCACCCCAAACTAAACACATAACAAACCCACTCCAAACTAAACACAGAACAAACCCTCCCCCAAACTAAACACAGAACAAACCCACACCCAAACTAAACACAGAACAAACCCACCCCCAAACTAAACACAGAACAAACCCCCCAAACTAAACACAGAACTAACCCACCCCCAAACTAAACACAGAACAAACCCACCCACAAACTAAACACAGAACAAACCCAACCCAAACTAAACACAGAACCCCCCCCCAAAAAACTAAACACAGAACATACACCCCCAAACTAAACACAGATCAAACACCCCCCAAACTAAACATGGAACAAACCCACATAAAACTAAACACAGAACAAACCCAACACCAAACTAAACACAGACCAAACCCACCCCCAAACTAAACACAGAACAAACCCACCCAAACTAAACACAGAACAAACCCACCCTCAGACTAAACACAGAACAAACCCACCCCAAATATAAACACTGAACAAACCCACCCCCAATCTGAACACAGAACAAACCCTCCCCCAAATTAAACACAGAACAAACACCCCCCCAAACTAAACACTGAACAAACACACCCCCAAACGAAACACAGAACAAACCCACCCCAAACTAAACAATGAACAAACCCATCCCCAAACTAAACACTGAACAAAGCCACCCCCAATATAAACACTGAACTAATCCACCGCCAAACTAAACACAAAACAAACCCACCCCCAAACTAAACACAGAATAAACCCACCCCCAAACTAAACACAGAACAAACCCACCCACAAACTAAACACAGAACAAACCCACCCCCAAACTAAACACAGAACTAACCCACCCCCAAACTAAACACAGAACAAACCCACCCCCAAACTAAACACAGAACAAACCCACACCCAAACTAAACACAGAACAAACCCACCCCTAAACTAAACACAGAACAAACCCTCCCCCAAACTAAACACAGAACAAACCCACCCCCAAACTAAACACAGAACAAACCCCCCCCCCAAACTGAACACAGAACAAACCCACCCTCAAACTAAACACAGAACAAACACTCCCCCAAACTAAACACAGAACAAACCCACCCCCAAACTAAACACATAACAAACCCACTCCAAACTAAACACAGAACAAACCCACACCCAAACTAAACACAGAACAAACCCACCCCCAAACTAAACACAGAACAAAACCCCCAAACTAAACACAGAACTAACCCACCCCCAAACTAAATACAGAACAAACCCACCCCCAAACTAAACACAGAACAAACCCGACCCAAACTAAACACAGAACAACCCCCCCCCCAAAACTAAACACAGAACATACACCCCCAAACTAAACACAGAACAAACACCCCCCAAACTAAACATGGAACAAACCCACATAAAACTAAACACAGAACAAACCCACCCCCAAGCTAAACACAGAACAAACCCACCCCCAAACTAAACACAGAACAAACCCACCCCCAAACTAAACACAGAACAAACCCCCCAAACTAAACACAGAACAAACATCCCCCCAAACTAAACACAGTACAAACCCACCCCCAATCTAAACACAGAACAAATCCACCCCAAACTAAACACAGAACAAACCCACCCCTAAACTAAACACAGAACAAACCCACCCCCAAACTAAACACAGAACAAACCCACCCCAAACTAAACACTGAACAAACCCTCCCCCAAACTAAACACAGAACAAACCCACTCCCAAACTATACACAGAACAAACACCCCCCCAATCTAAACACAGAACAAACCCACCCCCAAACTAAACACAGAACAAACCCCCCCAAACTAAACACAGAACAAACATCCCCCCAAACTAAACACAGAACAAACCCACCCCCAATCTAAACACAGAACAAACCCACCCCAAACTAAACACAGAACAAACCCATCCCTAAACTAAACACAGAACAAACCCACCCCCAAACTAAACACAGAACAAACCCACCCCCAAACTAAACACAGAACAAACCCACCCCCAAACTAAACACAGAACAAACCCACCCCCAAACTAAACACAGAACTAACCCACCCCCAAACTAAACACAGAACAAACCCACCCCCAAACTAAACACAGAACAAACCCACACCCAAACTAAACAAAGAACAAACCCACCCCCATACTAAACACAGAACAAACCCACCCCCAAACTAAACACAGAACAAACCCACCCCCAAACTAAACACAGAACTAACCCACCCCCAAACTAAACACAGAACAAACCCACCCCAAACTAAACACAGAACAAACCCACACCCAAACTAAACACAGAACAAACCCACCCCTAAACTAAACACAGAACAAACCCTCCCCCAAACTAAACACAGAACAAACCCACCCCCAAACTATACACAGAACAAACACCCCCCCCAATCTAAACACAGAACAAACCCACCCCCAAACTAAACACAGAACAAACCCCCCAAAACTAACCACAGAACAAACATCCCCCCAAACTAAGCACAGAACAAACACCCCCCCAAACTAAACACAGAACAAACCCACCCTCAAACTAAACACAGAACAAACACTCCCCCAAACTAAACACAGAACAAACCCACCCCCAAACTAAACACATAACAAACCCACTCCAAACTAAACACAGAACAAACCCTCCCCCAAACTAAACACAGAACAAAACCACACCCAAACTAAACACAGAACAAACCCACCCCCAAACTAAACACAGAACAAACCCCCCAAACTAAACACAGAACTAACCCACCCCCAAACTAAACACAGAACAAACCCACCCACAAACTAAACACAGAACAAACCCAACCCAAACTAAACACAGAACCCCCCCCCAAAAAAACTAAACACAGAACATACACCCCCAAACTAAACATAGAACAAACACCCCCCAAACTAAACATGGAACAAACCCACATAAAACTAAACACAGAACAAACCCAACACCAAACTAAACACAGACCAAACCCACCCCCAAACTAAACACAGAACAAACCCACCCAAACTAAACACAGAACAAACCCACCCTCAGACTAAACACAGAACAAACCCACCCCAAATATAAACACTGAACAAACCCACCCCCAATCTGAACACAGAACAAACCCTCCCCCAAATTAAACACAGAACAAACACACCCCCAAACTAAACACTGAACAAACACACCCCCAAACGAAACACAGAACAAACCCACCCCAAACTAAACAATGAACAAACCCATCCCCAAACTAAACACTGAACAAAGCCACCCCCAATATAAACACTGAACTAATCCACCGCCAAACTAAACACAAAACAAACCCACCCCCAAACTAAACACAGAATAAACCCACCCCCAAACTAAACACAGAACAAACCCACCCCCAAACTAAACACAGAACAAACCCACCCCCAAACTAAACACAGAACTAACCCACCCCCAAACTAAACACAGAACAAACCCACCCCCAAACTAAACACAGAACAAACCCACACCCAAACTAAACACAGAACAAACCCACCCCTAAACTAAACACAGAACAAACCCTCCCCCAAACTAAACACAGAACAAACCCACCCCCAAACTAAACACAGATCAAACACCCCCCCCAAACTGAACACAGAACAAACCCACCCTCAAACTAAACACAGAACAAACACTCCCCCAAACTAAACACAGAACAAACCCACCCCCAAACTAAACACATAACAAACCCACTCCAAACTAAACACAGAACAAACCCACACCCAAACTAAACACAGAACAAACCCACCCCCAAACTAAACACAGAACAAACCCGACCCAAACTAAACACAGAACAACCCCCCCCCCAAAACTAAACACAGAACATACACCCCCAAACTAAACACAGAACAAACACCCCCCAAACTAAACATGGAACAAACCCACATAAAACTAAACACAGAACAAACCCACCCCCAAGCTAAACACAGAACAAACCCACCCCCAAACTAAACACAGAACAAACCCACCCCCAAACTAAACACAGAACAAACCCCCCAAACTAAACACAGAACAAACATCCCCCCAAACTAAACACAGTACAAACCCACCCCCAATCTAAACACAGAACAAACCCACCCCAAACTAAACACAGAACAAACCCACCCCTAAACTAAACACAGAACAAACCCACCCCCAAACTAAACACAGAACAAACCCACCCCAAACTAAACACTGAACAAACCCTCCCCCAAACTAAACACAGAACAAACCCACCCCCAAACTATACACAGAACAAACACCCCCCCAATCTAAACACAGAACAAACCCACCCCCAAACTAAACACAGAACAAACCCCCCCAAACTAAACACAGAACAAACATCCCCCCAAACTAAACACAGATCAAACCCACCCCCAATCTAAACACAGAACAAACCCACCCCAAACTAAACACAGAACAAACCCATCCCTAAACTAAACACAGAACAAACCCACCCCCAAACTAAACACAGAACAAACCCACCCCCAAACTAAACAAAGAACAAACCCACCCCCAAACTAAACACAGAACAAACCCACCCCCAAACTAAACACAGAACTAACCCACCCCCAAACTAAACACAGAACAAACCCACCCCCAAACTAAACACAGAACAAACCCACACCCAAACTAAACACAGAACAAACCCACCCCTAAACTAAACACAGAACAAACCCTCCCCCAAACTAAACACAGAACAAACTCACCCCCAAACTAAACACAGAACAAACACCCCCCCCAAACTAAACACAGAACAAACCCACCCTCAAACTAAACACAGAACAAACACTCCCCCAAACTAAACACAGAACAAACCCACCCCCAAACTAAACACATAACAAACCCACTCCAAACTAAACACAGAACAAATCCTCCCCCAAACTAAACACAGAACAAACCAACACCCAAACTAAACACAGAACAAACCCACACCCAAACTAAACACAGAACAAACCCACCCCCAAACTAAACACAGAACAAATCCCCCAAACTAAACACAGAACTAACCCACCCCCAAACTAAACACAGAACAAACCCACCCCCAAACTAAACACAGAACAAACCCAACCCAAACTAAACACAGAACAACCCCCCCCCAAAACTAAACACAGAACATACACCCCCAAACTAAACACAGAACAAACACCCCCCAAACTAAACATGGAACAAACCCACATAAAACTAAACACAGAACAAACCCACCCCCAAGCTAAACACAGAACAAACCCACCCCCAAACTAAACACAGAACAAACCCACCCCAAACTAAACACAGAACAAACCCACCCCCAAACTAAACACAGAACAAACCCTCCCCCAAACTAAACACAGAACAAACCCACCCCCAAACTATACACAGAACAAACCCACCCCCCAATCTAAACACAGAATAAACCCACCCCCAAACTAAACACAGAACAAACCCCCCCAAACTAAACACAGAACAAACATCCCCCCAAACTAAACACAGTACAAACCCACCCCCAATCTAAACACAGAACAAACCCACCCCAAACTAAACACAGAACAAACCCACCCCTAAACTAAACACAGAACAAACCCACCCCAAACTAAACTCAGAACAAACCCACCCCAAACTAAACACTGAACAAACCCTCCCCCAAACTAAACACAGAACAAACCCACCCCCAAACTATACACAGAACAAACACCCCCCCAATCTAAACACAGAACAAACCCACCCCCAAACTAAACACAGAACAAACCCCCCCAAACTAAACACAGAACAAACATCCCCCCAAACTAAACACAGAACAAACCCACCCCCAATCTAAACACAGAACAAACCCACCCCAAACTAAACACAGAACAAACCCATCCCTAAACTAAACACAGAACAAACCCACCCCCAAACTAAACACACAACAAACCCACCCCCAAACTAAACACACAACAAACCCACCCCCAAACTAAACACGGAACATACCCACCCCCAAACTAAACACTGAACATACCCACCCCCAATCTAAACACAGAACAAACCCACCCCCAAACTAAACACAGAACAAACCCCCCCAAACTAAACACAGAACAAACATCCCCCCAAACTAAACACAGAACAAACCCACCCCCAATCTAAACACAGAACAAACCCACCCCAAACTAAACACAGAACAAACCCATCCCTAAACTAAACACAGAACAAACCCATCCCTAAACTAAACACAGAACAAACCCACCCCCAAACTAAACACACAACAAACCCACCCCCAAACTAAACACTGAACATACCCACCCCCAAACTAAACACTGAACATACCCACCCCCAAACTAAACACAGAACCAACCCACCCCCAAACTAAACACAGAACAAACCCCCCCAAACTAAACACAGAACAAACCCACCCCCAAACTAAACACAGAACAAACCCACCCCCAAACTAAACACAGAACAAACCCACCCCCAAACTAAACACAGAACAAACCCACCCCCAAACTAAACACAGAACAAACCCACCCCCAAACTAGACACAGAACAAACCCCCCCAAACTAAACACAGAACAAACCCACCCCCAAACTAAACACAGAACAAACCCACACCCAAACTAAACACAGAACAAACCCACCCCTAAACTAAACACAGAACAAACCCTCCCCCAAATTAAACACAGAACAAACCCACCCCCAAACTATACACAGAACAAACACCCCCCCCCCAATCTAAACACAGAACAAACCCACCCCCAAACTAAACACAGAACAAACCCCCCAAAACTAACCACAGAACAAACATCCCCCCAAACTAAGCACAGAACAAACACCCCCCCAAACTAAACACAGAACAAACCCACCCTCAAACTAAACACAGAACAAACACTCCCCCAAACTAAACACAGAACAAACCCACCCCCAAACTAAACACATAACAAACCCACTCCAAACTAAACACAGAACAAACCCTCCCCCAAACTAAACACAGAACAAACCCACACCCAAACTAAACACAGAACAAACCCACCCCCAAACTAAACACAGAACAAACCCCCCAAACTAAACACAGAACCAACCCACCCCCAAACTAAACACAGAACAAACCCACCCACAAACTAAACACAGAACAAACCCACCCACAAACTAAACACAGAACAAACCCAACCCAAACTAAACACAGAACCCCCCCCTCCAAAAACTAAACACAGAACATACACCCCCAAACTAAACACAGAACAAACACCCCCCAAACTAAACATGGAACAAACCCACATAAAACTAAACACAGAACAAACCCAACACCAAACTAAACACAGACCAAACCCACCCCCAAACTAAACACAGAACAAACCCACCCAAACTAAACACAGAACAAACCCACCCTCAGACTAAACACAGAACAAACCCACCCCAAATATAAACACTGAACAAACCCACCCCCAATCTGAACACAGAACAAACCCTCCCCCAAATTAAACACAGAACAAACACACCCCCAAACTAAACACTGAACAAACCCACCCCAAACTAAACAATGAACAAACCCATCCCCAAACTAAACACTGAACAAAGCCACCCCCAATATAAACACTGAACTAATCCACCGCCAAACTAAACACAAAACAAACCCACCCCCAAACTAAACACAGAATAAACCCACCCCCAAACTAAACACAGTACAAACCCACCCCCAAACTAAACACAGAACAAACCCACCCCCAAACTAAACACAGAACTAACCCACCCCCAAACTAAACACAGAACAAACCCACCCCCAAACTAAACACAGAACAAACCCACACCCAAACTAAACACAGAACAAACCCACCCCTAAACTAAACACAGAACAAACCCTCCCCCAAACTAAACACAGAACAAACCCACCCCCAAACTAAACACAGATCAAACACCCCCCCCAAACTGAACACAGAACAAACCCACCCTCAAACTAAACACAGAACAAACCCACCCCTAAACTAAACACAGAACAAACCCACACCCAAACTAAACACAGAACAAACCCACCCCTAAACTAAACACAGAACAAACCCTCCCCCAAACTAAACACAGAACAAACTCACCCCCAAACTAAACACAGAACAAACACCCCCCCCAAACTAAACACAGAACAAACCCACCCTCAAACTAAACACAGAACAAACACTCCCCCAAACTAAACACAGAACAAACCCACCCCCAAACTAAACACATAACAAACCCACTCCAAACTAAACACAGAACAAACCCTCCCCCAAACTAAACACAGAACAAACCCACACCCAAACTAAACACAGAACAAACCCACACCCAAACTAAACACAGAACAAACCCACCCCCAAACTAAACACAGAACAAATCCCCCAAACTAAACACAGAACTAACCCACCCCCAAACTAAACACAGAACAAACCCACCCCCAAACTAAACACAGAACAAACCCAACCCAAACTAAACACAGAACAACCCCCCCCCAAAACTAAACACAGAACATACACCCCCAAACTAAACACAGAACAAACACCCCCCAAACTAAACATGGAACAAACCCACATAAAACTAAACACAGAACAAACCCACCCCCAAGCTAAACACAGAACAAACCCAACCCCAAACTAAACACAGAACAAACCCACCCCAAACTAAACACAGAACAAACCCACCCCCAAACTAAACACAGAACAAACCCTCCCCCAAACTAAACACAGAACAAACCCACCCCCAAACTATACACAGAACAAACCCACCCCCCAATCTAAACACAGAACAAACCCACCCCCCAATCTAAACACAGAATAAACCCACCCCCAAACTAAACACAGAACAAACCCCCCCAAACTAAACACAGAACAAACATCCCCCCAAACTAAACACAGTACAAACCCACCCCCAATCTAAACACAGAACAAACCCACCCCAAACTAAACACAGAACAAACCCACCCCTAAACTAAACACAGAACAAACCCACCCCCAAACTAAACACAGAACAAACCCACCCCAAACTAAACACTGAACAAACCCTCCCCCAAACTAAACACAGAACAAACCCACCCCCAAACTATACACAGAACAAACACCCCCCAATCTAAACACAGAACAAACCCCCCCCAAACTAAACACAGAACAAACCCCCCCAAACTAAACACAGAACAAACATCCCCCCAAACTAAACACAGAACAAACCCACCCCCAATCTAAACACAGAACAAACCCACCCCAAACTAAACACAGAACAAACCCATCCCTAAACTAAACACAGAACAAACCCACCCCCAAACTAAACACACAACAAACCCACCCCCAAACTAAACACACAACAAACCCACCCCCAAACTAAACACTGAACATACCCACCCCCAAACTAAACACTGAACATACCCACCCCCAATCTAAACACAGAACAAACCCACCCCCAAACTAAACACAGAACAAACCCCCCCAAACTAAACACAGAACAAACATCCCCCCAAACTAAACACAGAACAAACCCACCCCCAATCTAAACACAGAACAAACCCACCCCAAACTAAACACAGAACAAACCCATCCCTAAACTAAACACAGAACAAACCCATCCCTAAACTAAACACAGAACAAACCCACCCCCAAACTAAACACACAACAAACCCACCCCCAAACTAAACACTGAACATACCCACCCCCAAACTAAACACTGAACATACCCACCCCCAAACTAAACACAGAACCAACCCACCCCCAAACTAAACACAGAACAAACCCCCCCAAACTAAACACAGAACAAACCCACCCCCAAACTAAACACAGAACAAACCCACCCCCAAACTAAACACAGAACAAACCCACCCCCAAACTAAACACAGAACAAACCCACCCCCAAACTAAACACAGAACAAACCCACCCCCAAACTAAACACAGAACAAACCCCCCCAAACTAAACACAGAACAAACCCACCCCCAAACTAAACACAGAACAAACCCACCCCCAATCTAAACACAGAACAAACCCTCCGCAAACTAAACACAGAACAAACCCACGCACAAATTAAACACAGAACAACCCCCCCCCCAAGTTAAACACAGAACAAACCCACCCCCAATCTAAGCACAGAACAAACCCACCCCCAAACTAAACACAGAACAAACATCCCCCCAAACTAAACACAGAACAAACACCCCCCCAAACTAAACACAGAACAAACATCCCCCCAAACTAAACACAGAACACCCCCCCAAACTAAACATATAACAAACCCACCCCAAACTAAACACAGAACAAACACCCCCCCCCCAAACTAAACACAGAACAAACACACCCCCAAACTAAACACAGAACAAACCCACCCCAAACTAATCGTTCGGAGGAGGAGGAGCAGTCTCTGTCAGGGATAGAACCTGAGAACATCTGAGACACTCAGAAGGTAAGAAGGTAAGTAAGTGATTTTTACTCATTTTTACTTTTATACCTTTTTCAAATTGTGTGTGTCGGGGGGAAACTGAAGTGACATCACAGAAAAGCTGTGACCTGAGTGGCTGGTTGGGAATCTACACAACATTTTAAAAATTAAGCATTGGTAACTAATTAAACATAATTACTTAATTATAATTTAGAGGGGTATCTAAGCCAGAGATCGGAGAGTACTATATTTAGCTTTCGCATTCATATTAGAAATCTAGTGCTAGGAAACAGATCGTTAACAGTAACTTTAAAAAATATATATATATTAAAAAAAAATTTAAATTTAAATTTTAATTAATTGACGCAACACCAGTTAGAGGTGTGCAGTTCTCTGACTGTGAGATGTGGCAGGTCCGGGAGGCTTCCAGCGTCCCGGATGGCTTCATCTGCATAAAGTGCACCCAACTGGAGCTCCTCACAGACCGCATGGTTTGGTTGGAGCAGCAATTGGATGAACTTAGGAGCATGCAGGTGGAGGAAAGCGTCATAGTTATAAAAATGTGGTCACACCCAAGGTGCAGTCAGAGAAATGGGTGACCACCAGAAAGGGCAGGCAGTCAGTGCAGGAATCCCCTATGGTTGTCCCCCTCTCGAACAGGTATACCCCTTTGGATACTGTCGGGGGGGATAGCCTATCAGGGGAAAACAACAGCAGCAGCCAGAGCAGTGGCACCACGGCTGGCTCTGATGTTCAGAAGGGAGGGTCAAAGCGCAGAAGAGTAATAGTAATAGGGGACTCTATAGTCAGGGGCACAGATAGGTGCTTCTGTGGACGTGAAAGAGACTCCAGGATGGTATGTTGCCTCCCTGGTGCCAGGGTCCAGGATGTCTCCGAACGGGTAGAGGGCATCCTGAAGGGGAGGGCAAACAGGCAGAGGTTGTTGTACATATTGGTACTAACGACATAGGAAGGAAGGGGCATGAGGTCCTGCAGCAGGAGTTCAGGGAGCTAGGCAGAAAGTTAAAAGACAGGACCTCTAGGGTTGTAATCTCGGGATTACTCCCTGTGCCACATGCCATTGAGGCTAGAAATAGGAAGATAGAGCAGCTAAACACGTGGCTAAACAGCTGTTGTCGGAGGGAGGGTTTCCATTATCTGGACCACTGGGAGCTCTTCCGGGGCAGGTGTGACCTATATAAGAAGGACGGGTTGCATCTAAACTGGAGAGGCATAAATATCCTGGCCGTGAGGTTTGCTCGTGTCACACGGGAGGGTTTAAACTAATATGGCAGGGGGGTGGGCATGGGAGCAATAGGTCAGAAGGTGAGAGCATTGAGGGAGAACTAGGGAATAGGGACAGTGGGGCTCTGAGGCAGAGCAGACCGGGAGAAGTTGCTGAACATAGCGGGTCTGGTGGCCTGAAGTGCATATGTTTTAATGAAAGAAGTATTATGGGTAAGGCAGATGAACCTAGAGCTTGGATTAGTACTTGGAACTATGATGTTGTTGCCATTACAGAGACCTGGTTGAGGGAAGGGCAGGATTGGCAGCTAAACTTTCCAGGATTTAGATGTTTTAGGCAGGATAGAGGGGGATGTAAAAGGGGTGGCGGAGTTGCGCTACTGGTCAGGGAGAATATCACAGCTGTACTGCGGGAGGACACCTCAGAGGGCAGTGAGGCTATATGGGTAGAGATCAGGAATAAGAAGGTGCAGTCACAATGTTGGGGGTTTACTACAGGCCTCCCAACAGCCAGCGGGAGATAGAGGAGCAGAGAGGTAGACAGATTTTGGAAAAGAGTAAAAACAACAGGGTTGTGGCGATGGGAGACTTCAACTTCCCCAATATTGACTAGGACTCACTTAGTGCCAGGGGCTTAGACGGGGCGGAGTTTGTAAAGAGCATCTTAAGGAGGACTTCTTAAAACAACACGTAGACAGTCCAACTAGGGAAGGGGCGGTACTGGACCTGGTATTGGGGAATGAGCCCGTCCAGGTGGTAGATGTTTCAGTAGGGGAGCATTTCGGGAACAGTGACCACAATTCAGTAAGTTTTAAAGTGCTGGTGGACAAGGATAAGAGTGGTCTGAGGATGAATGTGCTAAATTGGGGGAAGGCTAATTATAACAATATTAGGGGGGAACTGAAGAACATAGATTGGGGGTGGATGTTTGAGGGCAAATCAACATCTGACATGTGGGAGGCTTTCAAGTGTCAGTTGAAAGGAATTTAGGACCGGCATGTTCCTGTGAGGAAGAAAGATAAATACGGCAATTTTCGGGAACCTTGGATAATGAGAGATATTGTAGGCCTCGTCAAAAAGAAAAAGGAGACATTTGTCAGGGCTAAAAGGCTGGGAACAGACGAAACCTATGTGGAATATAAGGAAAGTAGGAAGGAACTTAAGCAAGGAGTCAGGAGGGCTAGAAGGGGTCACGAAAAGTCATTAGCAAATAGGGTTAAGGAAAATCCCAAGGCGTTTTACACGTACATAAAAAGCAAGAGAGTAGCCAGGGAAAGGGTTGGCCCACTGAAGGACAGGCAAGGGAATCTATGTGTGGAGCCAGAGGAAATGGACGAGGTACTAAATGAATACTTTGCATCAGTATTCACCAAAGAGAAGAAATTGGTGGATGTTGAGTCTGGAGAAGTGTGTGTAGATAGCCTGGGTCACATTGAGATCCAAAGAGACGAGGTGTTGGGTGTCTTAAAAAATATTAAGGTAGATAAGTCCCCAGGGCCTGATGGGATCTGCCCCAGAATACTGAAGGAGGCTGGAGAGGAAATTGCTGAGGACTTGACAGAAATCTTTGGATCCTCACTGTCTTCAGGTGCTGTCCCGGAGGACTGGAGAATAGCCAATGTTGTTCCTCTGTTTAAGAAGGGTAGCAAGGATAATCCAGGGAACTACAGGCCGGTGACCCTTACTTCAGTGGTAGGGAAATTACTGGAGAGAATTCTTCAAGACAGGATCTACCCCCATTTGGAAGCAAATGGACGTATTAGTGAGAGGCAGCATGGTTTTGTGAAGGGGAGGTCGTGTCTCACTAACTTGATAGAGTTTTTCGAGGAGGTCACTAAGATGATTGATGCAGGTAGGGCAGTGGATGTTGTCGAAATGGACTTTAGTAAGGCCTTTGACAAGGTCCCGCGTGGTAGACTAGTACAAAAGGTGAAGTCACACGGGATCAGGGGTGAGCTGGCAAGGTGGATACAGAACTGGCTAGGTCATGGAAGGCAGAGAGTAGCAATGGAAGGATGCTTTTCTAATTGGAGGGTTGTGACTAGTGGTGTTCCACAGGGATCAGTGCTGGGACCTTTGCTCTTTGTAGTATATATAAATGATTTAGAGGAAAATGTAACTGGTCTGATTAGTAAGTTTGCAGACGACACAAAGGTTGGTGGAATTGCGGATAGCGATGAGGACTGTCAGAGGATACAGCAGGATTTAGATTGTTTGGAGACTTGGGCCGAGAGATGGCTGATGGAGTTTAATCCGGAAAAATGTGAGGTAATGCATTTTGGAAGGTCTAATGCAGGTAGAGAATATACAGTGAATGGTAGAACCCTCAAGAGTATTGAAAGTCAAAGAGATCTAGGAGTACAGGTCCACAGGTCACTGAAGGGGGCAACACAGGTGGAGAAGGTAGTCAAGAAGGCATACGGCATGCTTGCCTTCATTGGCCGGGGCATTGAGTATAAGAATTGGCAAGTCATGTTGCAGCTGTACAGAACCTTAGTTAGGCCACACTTGGAGTATAGTGTTCAATTCTGGTCGCCACACTACCAGAAGGATGCGGAGGCTTTAGAGAGGGTGCAGAAGAGATTTACCAGAATGTTGCCTGGTATGGAGGGCATTAGCTATGAGAAGCGGTTGAAAAAACTCGGTTAGTTCTCACTGGAACGAAGGAGGTTGAGGGGCGACCTGATAGAGGTCTACAAAATTATGAGGGGCATGGACAGAGTGGATAGTCAGAGGCTTTTCCCCGGGTTAGAGGGGTCAATTACTGGGGGGCATAGGTTTACGGTGAGAGGGGCAAGGTGTAGAGTAGATGTATGAGGCAAGTTCTTTACGCAGAGGGTAGTGGGTGCCTGGAACTCGCTACCGGAGGAGGGGGTGGAAGCAGGGACGATAGTGACATTTAAGGGGCATCTTGACAAATACATGAATAGGATGGGAATAGAGGGATACGGACCCAGGAAGTGTAGAAGATTGTAGTTTAGTCGGGCAGCATGGTCGGCACGGGCTTGGAGGGCCGAAGGGCCTGTTCCTGTGCTGTACATTTCTTTGTTCTTTGTAAACACAGAAGAAACCCACCCCCAAACTAAACAAGAACAAACCCACCCCCAAACTAAACACAGAACAAACACCCCCCAAACTAAACACTGAAAAAACCCACCCCCAAACTAAACATAGAACAAACACCCCCCCAAACTAAACACAGAACAAACACCCCCCAAACAAAACACAGAACAAACACCCTCCAAACTAAACACAGAACAAACCCACCCCCAAGCTAAACACAGAACAGACACCCCCAAACAAAACACAGAACAAATCAACCCCCAACTAAACACAGAACAAACCCACACCCAAACGAAACACAGAACAAACCCACCCTCAAACTAAACACAGAACACCCCCCCCAAACTAAACACAGAACAAACACCCTCCAAAGAGAACACAGAACAAACACCCTCCAAACTAAACACAGATCAAACCCACCCCCAAGCTAAACACAGAACAAACACCTAAAACTTAACACAGAACAAACCCACCCCCAAGCTAAGCACAGAACAAACCCAATCCCAAACTAAAGACAGAGCAAACCCTCCCCCAAACTAAACACAGAACAAACCCACCCCCAAACTAAACACAGAACAAACCCCCACCCAAACTAAACACAGAAAAAACCCACACCCAAACTAAACACAGAACAAACCCCCCAAACTAAACACAGAACAAACCCACCCTCAAACTAAACACAGAACAAACCCACCCCCAAACTAAACACAGAACAAACCCACCCCCAAACTAAACACAGAACAAACCCACCCCCAAACTAAACACAGGACAAACCCACCCCCAAACTAAACACAGGACAAACCCACCCCAAACTAAACACAGGAAAAACCCACCCCCAAACTAAACACAGTACAAACCCACCCCCAAACTAAACACAGGACAAACCCACCCCCAAACTAAACACAGGACAAACTCACCCCAAACTCAACACAGGACAAACCCACCCCCAAACTGAACACAGAACAAACCCACCCACAAACTAAACACAGAACAAACCCACCCCCAAACTAAACACAGAACAAACCCCACAAACTAAACACAGAACAAACCCACCCCCAAACTAAACACAGAACAAACCCACCCCCAAACTAAACACAGAACAAACCCACCCCCAAACTAAACACAGAACAAACCCACCCCCAAACTAAACACAGAACACCCGAAACTAAACACAGAACAGACCAGCCCCCCAAACTAAACACAGAACAAACACCCTCCAAAGTGAACACAGAACAAACACCCTCCAAACTAAACACAGAACAAACACCCTCCAAAGTGAACACAGAACAAACACCCTCCAAACTAAACACAGAACAAACCCACCCCCAAGCTAAGCGCAGAACAAACTCAGCCCCAAAGTGAACACAGAACAAACCCACCCCCAAACTAAACACAGAACAAACACCCTCCAAAGTGAACACAGAACAAACACCCTCCAAACTAAACACAGAACAAACCCACCACCAAGCTAAGCGCAGAACAAACTCACCCCCAAACTAAACACAGAACAAACCCACCCCCAAACTAAACACAGAACAAACCCGCCCCCCCAAACTAAACACAGAACAAACCTACCCCCAAACTAAACACAGAACAAACACCCTCCAAAGTAAAAACAAAACAAACCCCCTCCAAACTAAACACAGATCAAACCCACCCCCAAGCTAAACACAGAACAACACCCCAAACTTAACACAGAACAAACCCACCCCAAAGCTAAACACAGAACAAACCCACCCTCAAACTAAACACAGAACAAACCCTCCACCAAACTAAACACAGAACAAACCCACCCCCAAACTAAACACAGAACAAACCCACCCCCAAACTAAACACAGGACAAACCCACCCCCAAACTAAACACAGGACAAACCCACCACAAACTAAAAACAGGACAAACCCACCCCCAAACTAGACAGGACAAACCCACCCCCAAACGAAACACAAGACAAACCCACCCCCAACTAAACACAGGACAAACTCACCCCCAAACTCAACACAGGACAAACCCACCCCCAAACTAAACACAGAACAAACCCACCCCCAAACTAAACACAGAACAAACCCACCCCCAAACTAAACACAGAACAAACCCGCTCCCCAAACTAAACACAGAACAAACCTACCCCCAAACACAGAACAAACACACTCCAAAGTAAACACAGAACAAACCCCCTCCAAACTAAACACAGATCAAACCCACCCCCAAGCTAAACACAGAACAAACACCCCAAACTTAACACAGAACAAACCCACCCCCAAGCTAAACACAGAACAAACCCACCCTCAAACTAAACACAGAACAAACCCACCTGCAAACTAAACACAGCACAAACCCACCCCCAAACTAAACACAGGACAAAACCACCCCCAAACTAAACACAGGACAAACCCACCACAAACTAAACACAGGACAAACCCACCCCCAAACTAAACACAGGACAAACACCCCCCCAAACTAAACACAGGACAAACACCCCCCCAA
The DNA here is from genome assembly GCF_047496885.1 of Scyliorhinus torazame. Lineage (NCBI taxonomy): Eukaryota > Metazoa > Chordata > Chondrichthyes > Carcharhiniformes > Scyliorhinidae > Scyliorhinus > Scyliorhinus torazame. The sequence goes on along the minus strand of NC_092707.1, from coordinate 409,606,089 downwards.
ACTAAACACAGGACAAACCCACCCCCAAACTAAACACAGGACAAACCCACCCCCAAACTAAACACAGTACAAACCCACCCCCAAACTAAACACAGAACAAATCCACCCCCAAACTCAACACAGGACAAACCCACCCCCAAACTCAACACAGGACAAACCCACCCCCAAACTAAACACAGAACAAACCCACCCCCAAACTAAACACAGAACAAACCCACCCCCAAACTAAACACAGGACAAACACCCCCCCAAACTAAACACAGAACAAACCTACCCCCAAAGTAAACACAGAACAAACACCCTCCAAAGTAAACACAGAACAAACCCCCTCCAAACTAAACACAGATCAAACCCACCCCCAAGCTAAACACAGAACAAACACCCCAAACTTAACACAGAACAAATCCACCCCAAGCTAAACACAGAACAAACCCACCCCCAAACTAAACACAGAACAAACCCACCCCCAAACTAAACACAGAACAAACCCACCCTCAAACTAAACACAGAACAAACCCACCCCCAAACTAAACACAGAACAAACCCACCCCCAAACTAAACACAGAACAAACCCACCCCCAAACTAAACCCAGGACAAACCCTCCACAAACTAAACACAGGACAAACCCACCCCCAAACTAAACACAGGACAAACCCACCCCCAAACTAAACACAGAACAAACCTACCCCCAAACTAAACACAGAACAAACACCCTCCAAAGTAAACACAGAACAAACCCCCTCCAAAGTAAACACAGATCAAACCCACCCCCAAGCTAAACACAGAACAAACACCCCAAACTTAACACAGAACAAACCCACCCCCAAGCTAAACACAGAACAAACCCACCCCCAAACTAAACACAGAACAAACCCACCCCCAAACTAAACACAGAACAAACCCACCCCCAAACTAAACACAGAACAAACCCCCCAAACAAAACACAGAACAAACCCCCCAAACAAAACACAGAACAAACCCACCCTCAAACTAAACACAGAACAAACCCACCCCCAAACTAAACACAGAACAAACCCACCCCCAAACTAAACACAGAACAAACCCACCCCCAAACTAAACACAGAACAAACCCACCCCCAAACTAAACACAGGACAAACCCACCACAAACTAAACACAGGACAAACCCACTCCCAAACTAAACACAGGACAAACCCACCCCCAAACTAAACACAGGACAAACCCACCCCCAAACTAAACACAGGACAAACTCACCCCCAAACTCAACACAGGACAAACCCATCCCCAAACTAAACACAGAACAAACCCACCCCCAAACTAAACACAGAACAAACCCACCCCCAAACTAAACACAGAACAAACCCCCCAAACTAAACACAGGACAGACCCACCCCAAACTAAACACAGGACAAACCCACCCCCAAACTAAACACAGAACAAACCCACCCCCAAACTAAACACAGGACAAACCCACCCCCAAACTAAACACAGGAGAAACCCACCACAAACTAAACACAGGACAAACCCACCCCCAAACTAAACACAGGACAAACCCACCCCCAAACTAAACACAGGACAAACCCACCCCCAAACTAAACACAGAACAAACCAATCCCCAAACTCAACACAGGTCAAACCCTCCCCCAAACTCAACACAGGACAAAACCACCCCAAAATAAACACAGAACAAACAAACCCCCAAACTAAACACAGGACAAACCCACCCCCAAACTAAACACAGAACAAACCTACCCCCAAACTAAACACAGAACAAACACCCTCCAAAGTAAACACAGAACAAACCCCCTCCAAAGTAAACACAGATCAAACCCACCCCCAAGCTAAACACAGAACAAACACCCCAAACTTAACACAGAACAAACCCACCCCCAAGCTAAACACAGAACAAACCCACCCCCAAACTAAACACAGAACAAACCCACCCCCAAACTAAACACAGAACAAACCCCCCAATCAAAACACAGAACAAACCCACCCTCAAACTAAACACAGAACAAACCCACCCCCAAACTAAACACAGAACAAACCCACCCCCAAACTAAACACAGAACAAACCCACCCCCAAACTAAACACAGAACAAACCCACCCCCAAACTAAACACAGGACAAACCCACCACAAACGAAACACAGGACAAACCCACTCCCAAACTAAACACAGGACAAACCCACCCCCAAACTAAACACAGGACAAACCCACCCCCAAACTAAACACAGGACAAACTCACCCCCAAACTCAACACAGGACAAACCCACCCCCAAACTAAACACAGAACAAACCCACCCCCAAACTAAACACAGAACAAACCCACCCCCAAACTAAACACAGAACAAACCCACCCCCAAACTAAACACAGAACAAACCCCCCAAACTAAACACAGGACAGACCCACCCCAAACTAAACACAGGACAAACCCACCCCCAAACTAAACACAGGACAAACTCACCCCCAAACTCAACACAGGACAAACCCAACCCCAAACTAAAACAGAACAAACCCGCTCCCCAAACTAAACCCAGAACAACCCCCCCCCCCCCCTCCCCCCAAACTCACAGTGTTCAGTTGGGTGGTTGTTTCTGACCGGTGTGGGTGTGATGGGCCGAAGGGCCTTCTCTGTGCTTTGGGCGTCTGTGACTCTAACTGATCTGGGACTTCATACATCCGAGTGAGTGAAGTGCGGGAGGGACAGAGGGCCACCCGGTTAATGGGGAACTGGAGAGGGATTGAGCTCCGCATTTTCCATCCTCACAATTAGCTTTTGTTCAGCAAGAGAATGTTCCAGAACCACCTTGTGTACACAGAGTGGAGACACATATCGACACGGTCTCCGATTGGGACAATTGAAAGGACTGTGCGGCCTGCTGCAGTTCCGATGTTACACCCCCTCCCCCACCTGCCAAATTTAGGGTGCGACCTATTGACCTCGCCGTGCCCGACCCGGGACCTGACAAATCTGGTGAGGAGCCTCTTGTGAGATTTACCGGCCTCGTCACGCCTCACGAGGTCTCACGGGGCATTGCGACCGGGATCCCCCGCATTGAGGTCGGGATTCAGATTTGGATATCCAAGTGAGCAGTTAGTCTCACTGGAATCTGTCCCCGCTGGATCTACCCAGTGCCCGGCATCGAACAACATCGCCTCGGAGACCCGGAGCGGGGCCGTTTAGCACTGGTTTCCACAAACGTGGACCAGGCGTATCGGCACTTGGAGAAGGGGGGGTCTCCCAGGCGATCCGGGGACCCTCGGTGGCTGGTCTCTGGGCAGGGTGTTACCCTGGCACCCCCAATTGTACCCAGCACCAAGGCACTGCCAGCCTGTCACCTTGGCAATTCCACCCGGTTGCCACTCTGGCATGTCACCTGGGAGTCACGCTGGCAGTGACACCTGGGAGTCACTCTGGCAATGCCACCTGGGAGCCACTCTGGCAGTGACACCAGGGAGTCACTCTGGCAGTGACACCAGGGAGTCACTCTGGCAGTGCCACCTGGGAGTCACGCTGGCAGTGACACCTAGGAGTCACTCTGGCGGTGCCACCTGTGAGTCACTCTGGCAATGCCACCTGGGAGTCACTCTGGCAGTGACACCTGGGAGTCACTCTGGCAATGCCACCTGGGAGTCACTCTGGCAGTGACACCTGGGAGTCACTCTGGCAGTGACACCTGGGAGTCACTCTGGCAATGCCACCTGGGAGTCACTCTGGCAGTGACTCCTGGGAGTCACTCTGGCAGTGACACCTGGGAGTCACTCTGGCAATGCCACCTGGGAGTCACTCTGGCAATGCCACCTGGGAGTCACTCTGGCAATGCCACCTGGGAGTCACTCTGGCAGTGACACCTGGGAGTCACTCTGGCAATGCCACCTGGGAGTCACTCTGGCAGTGACACCTGGGAGTCATACTGGCAATGACACCTGGGAGTCACTCTGGCAGTGACACCTGGGAGTCACTCTGGCAGTGACACCTGGGAGTCACTCTGGCAGTGACACCTGGGGGTCACTCTGGCAGTGACACCTGGGAGTCACTCTGGCGCTGACACCTGAGAGTCACTCCGGCAGTGACACCAGGGAGTCACTCTGGCGGTGCCACCTGGGAGTCACTCTGGCAGTGACACCAGGGAGTCACTCTGGCGGTGCCACCTGGGAGTCACTCTGGCAGTGCCACCTGGGGGTCTCTCTGGCAGTGACACCTGGGAGTCACTCTGGCAGTGACACCTGGGAGTCACTCTGGCAGTGACACCTGGGAGTCACTCTGGCAGTGACACCTGGGAGTCACTCTGGCAGTGACACCTGGGAGTCACACTGGCAGTGACACCTGGGAGCCACTCTGGCAGTGCCACCTGGGAGCCACTCTGGCAGTGACACCTGGGAGCCACTCTGGCAGTGCCACCTGGGAGTGACTCTGGCAGTGACACCTGGGAGTCACTCTGGCAATGCCACCTGGGAGTCACTCTGGCAGCGACACCTGGGAGTCACTCTGGCAGTGACACCAGGGAGTCACTCTGGCACTGACACCTGGGAGTCACTCTGGCAGTGACTCCTGGGAGTCACTCTGGCAGTGACACCTGGGAGTCACTCTGGCAGTGCCACCTGGGAGTGACTCTGGCAGTGACACCTGGGGGTCACTCTGGCAGTGCCACCTGGGAGTGACTCTGGCAGTGACACCTGGGGGTCACTCTGGCAGTGCCACCTGGGAGTGACTCTGGCAGTGACACCTGGGAGTCACTCTGGCAGTGCCAGCTGGGGGTCACTCTGGCAGCGACACCTGGGAGTCACTCTGGCAATGCCACCTGGGGGTCACTCTGGCAGTGACACCTGGGGGTCTCACTGGCAGTAACACCTGGGAGTCACTCTGGCAGTGACTCCTGGGAGTCACTCTGGCAGTGACACCAGTGAGTCACTCTGGCAATGCCAGCTGGGGGTCACTCTGGCAGCGACACCTGGGAGTCACTCTGGCAATGCCACCTGGGGGTCACTCTGGCAGTGACACCTGGGGGTCTCACTGGCAGTAACACCTGGGAGTCACTCTGGCAGTGCCACCTGGGAGTCACTCTGCCAATGCCACCTGGGAGTCACTCTGGCAGTGACACCTGGGAGTCACTCTGGCAGTGCCACCTGGGAGTCACTCTGCCAATGCCACCTGGGAGGCACTCTGGCAGTGACACCTGGGAGTCACTCTGGCAGTGACACCTGGGAGTCACTCTGGCAGTGACACCTGGGAGTCACTCTGGCAGTGACACCTGGGAGTCACTCTGGCAGTGACACCTGGGAGTCACTCTAGCAATGCCACCTGGGAGTCACTCTGGCTATGCCACCTGGGAGTCACTCTGGCAATGCCACCTGGGAGTCACTCTGGCAGTGCCACCTGGGAGTCACTCTGGCAGTGACACCTTGGAGTCACTCTGGCAATGCCACCTGGGGGTCACTCTGGCAGTGACACCAGGGAGTAACTCTGGCACTGACACCTGGGAGTCACTCTGGCAATGACACCTGGGGGTCACACTGGCAGTAATACCTGGGAGTCACTCTGGCAGTGACACCTGGGAGTCACTCTGGCAGTGACACCTGGGAGTCACTCTGGCAGTAACACCTGGGAGTCACTCTGGCAATGCCACCTGGGGGTCACTCTGGCAGTGACACCTGGGGGTCACACTGGCAGTAATACCTGGGAGTCACTCTGGCAGTGACACCTGGGAGTCACTCTAGCAATGCCACCTGGGAGTCACTCTGGCTATGCCACCTGGGAGTCACTCTGGCAATGCCACCTGGGAGTCACTCTGGCAGTGACACCTGGGAGTCACTCTGGCAGTGACACCTGGGAGTCACTCTGGCAATGCCACCTGGGAGCCACTCTGGCAGTGACACCAGGGAGTCACTCTGGCAGTGACACCAGGGAGTCACTCTGGCAGTGCCACCTGGGAGTCACGCTGGCAGTGACACCTAGGAGTCACTCTGGCGGTGCCACCTGTGAGTCACTCTGGCAATGCCACCTGGGAGTCACTCTGGCAGTGACACCTGGGAGTCACTCTGGCAATGCCACCTGGGAGTCACTCTGGCAGTGACACCTGGGAGTCACTCTGGCAGTGACACCTGGGAGTCACTCTGGCAATGCCACCTGGGAGTCACTCTGGCAGTGACTCCTGGGAGTCACTCTGGCAGTGACACCTGGGAGTCACTCTGGCAATGCCACCTGGGAGTCACTCTGGCAATGCCACCTGGGAGTCACTCTGGCAATGCCACCTGGGAGTCACTCTGGCAGTGACACCTGGGAGTCACTCTGGCAATGCCACCTGGGAGTCACTCTGGCAGTGACACCTGGGAGTCATACTGGCAATGACACCTGGGAGTCACTCTGGCAGTGACACCTGGGAGTCACTCTGGCAGTGACACCTGGGAGTCACTCTGGCAGTGACACCTGGGGGTCACTCTGGCAGTGACACCTGGGAGTCACTCTGGCGCTGACACCTGAGAGTCACTCCGGCAGTGACACCAGGGAGTCACTCTGGCGGTGCCACCTGGGAGTCACTCTGGCAGTGACACCAGGGAGTCACTCTGGCGGTGCCACCTGGGAGTCACTCTGGCAGTGCCACCTGGGGGTCTCTCTGGCAGTGACACCTGGGAGTCACTCTGGCAGTGACACCTGGGAGTCACTCTGGCAGTGACACCTGGGAGTCACTCTGGCAGTGACACCTGGGAGTCACTCTGGCAGTGACACCTGGGAGTCACACTGGCAGTGACACCTGGGAGCCACTCTGGCAGTGCCACCTGGGAGCCACTCTGGCAGTGACACCTGGGAGCCACTCTGGCAGTGACACCTGGGAGTCACTCTGGCACTGCCACCTGGGAGTCACTCTGATAATGCCACCTGGGAGTCACTCTGGCAGTGCCACCTGGGGGTCACTCTGGCAGTGCCACCTGGGAGTGACTCTGGCAGTGACACCTGGGAGTCACTCTGGCAATGCCACCTGGGAGTCACTCTGGCAGCGACACCTGGGAGTCACTCTGGCAGTGACACCAGGGAGTCACTCTGGCACTGACACCTGGGAGTCACTCTGGCAGTGACTCCTGGGAGTCACTCTGGCAGTGACACCTGGGAGTCACTCTGGCAGTGCCACCTGGGAGTGACTCTGGCAGTGACACCTGGGGGTCACTCTGGCAGTGCCACCTGGGAGTGACTCTGGCAGTGACACCTGGGGGTCACTCTGGCAGTGCCACCTGGGAGTGACTCTGGCAGTGACACCTGGGAGTCACTCTGGCAGTGCCAGCTGGGGGTCACTCTGGCAGCGACACCTGGGAGTCACTCTGGCAATGCCACCTGGGGGTCACTCTGGCAGTGACACCTGGGGGTCTCACTGGCAGTAACACCTGGGAGTCACTCTGGCAGTGACTCCTGGGAGTCACTCTGGCAGTGACACCAGTGAGTCACTCTGGCAATGCCAGCTGGGGGTCACTCTGGCAGCGACACCTGGGAGTCACTCTGGCAATGCCACCTGGGGGTCACTCTGGCAGTGACACCTGGGGGTCTCACTGGCAGTAACACCTGGGAGTCACTCTGGCAGTGCCACCTGGGAGTCACTCTGCCAATGCCACCTGGGAGTCACTCTGGCAGTGACACCTGGGAGTCACTCTGGCAGTGCCACCTGGGAGTCACTCTGCCAATGCCACCTGGGAGGCACTCTGGCAGTGACACCTGGGAGTCACTCTGGCAGTGACACCTGGGAGTCACTCTGGCAGTGACACCTGGGAGTCACTCTGGCAGTGACACCTGGGAGTCACTCTGGCAGTGACACCTGGGAGTCACTCTAGCAATGCCACCTGGGAGTCACTCTGGCTATGCCACCTGGGAGTCACTCTGGCAATGCCACCTGGGAGTCACTCTGGCAGTGCCACCTGGGAGTCACTCTGGCAGTGACACCTTGGAGTCACTCTGGCAATGCCACCTGGGGGTCACTCTGGCAGTGACACCAGGGAGTAACTCTGGCACTGACACCTGGGAGTCACTCTGGCAATGACACCTGGGGGTCACACTGGCAGTAATACCTGGGAGTCACTCTGGCAGTGACACCTGGGAGTCACTCTGGCAGTGACACCTGGGAGTCACTCTGGCAGTAACACCTGGGAGTCACTCTGGCAATGCCACCTGGGGGTCACTCTGGCAGTGACACCTGGGGGTCACACTGGCAGTAATACCTGGGAGTCACTCTGGCAGTGACACCTGGGAGTCACTCTAGCAATGCCACCTGGGAGTCACTCTGGCTATGCCACCTGGGAGTCACTCTGGCAATGCCACCTGGGAGTCACTCTGGCAGTGACACCTGGGAGTCACTCTGGCAGTGACACCTGGGTGTCACTCTGGCAGTGACACCTTGGAGTCACTCTGGCAATGCCACCTGGGGGTCACTCTGGCAGTGCCACCTGGGAGTCACTCTGGCAGTGACACCTTGGAGTCACTCTGGCAATGCCACCTGGGGGTCACTCTGGCAGTGACACCAGGGAGTAACTCTGGCACTGACACCTGGGAGTCACTCTGGCAATGACACCTGGGGGTCACACTGGCAGTAACACCTGGGAGTCACTCTGGCAGTGACACCAGGGAGTCACTCTGGCAGTGACACCTGGGAGTCACTCTGGCAGTGCCACCTGGGGGTCACTCTGGCAGTGCCACCTGGGTGTCACTCTGGCACTGACACCTGGGTGTCACTCTGGCAATGACACCTGGGGGTCACACTGGCAGTAATACCTGGGAGTCACTCTGGCAGTGACACCTGGGAGTCACGCTGGCAGTGCCACCTGGGAGTCACTCTGTTAGTGACACCTGGGAGTCACTCTGGCAGTGACCCCTGGGAGTCATTCTGGCAGTGACACCTGGGAGTCACTCTGGCACTGCCACCTGGGAGTCACTCTGGCAGTGCCACCTGGGAGTCACTCTGGCTATGCCACCTGGGAGTCACTCTGGCAGTGCCACCTGGGAGTCACTCTGATAATGCCACCTGGGAGTCACTCTGGCAGTGCCACCTGGGGGTCACTCTGGCAGTGCCACCTGGGAGTGACTCTGGCAGTGACACCTGGGAGTCACTCTGGCAATGCCACCTGGGAGTCACTCTGGCAGCGACACCTGGGAGTCACTCTGGCAGTGACACCAGTGAGTCACTCTGGCAGTGACACCAGGGAGTCACTCTGGCAGTGACACCAGTGAGTCACTCTGGCACTGACACCTGGGAGTCACTCTGGCAGTGACACCAGTGAGTCACTCTGGCAGTGACACCAGGGAGTCACTCTGGCACTGACACCTGGGAGTCACGCTGGCAATGCCAGCTGGGGGTCACTCTGGCAGCGACACCTGGGAGTCACTCTGGCACTGACACCTGGGAGTCACTCTGGCAGTGACACCAGTGAGTCACTCTGGCAATGTCACCTGGGGGTCACTCTGGCAGCGACACCTGGGAGTCACTCTGGCAATGCCACCTGGGGGTCACTCTGGCAGTGACACCTGGGGGTCTCACTGGCAGTAACACCTGGGAGTCACTCTGCCAATGCCACCTGGGAGGCACTCTGGCAGTGACACCTGGGAGTCACTCTGGCAGTGACACCTGGGAGTCACTCTGGCAGTGACACCTGGGAGTCACTCTGGCAATGCCACCTGGGAGTCACTCTGGCAATGCCACCTGGGAGGCACTCTGGCAGTGACACCTGGGAGTCACTCTGGCAATGCCACCTGGGAGTCACTCTGGCAGTGACACCTGGGAGTCACTCTGGCAATGCCACCTGGGAGTCACTCTGGCTATGCCACCTGGGAGTCACTCTGGCAATGCCACCTGGGAGTCACTCTGGCAGTGACACCTGGGAGTCACTCTGGCAGTGACACCTGGGTGCCACTCTGGCAGTGACACCTTGGAGTCACTCTGGCAATGCCACCTGGGGGTCACTCTGGCAGTGCCACCTGGGAGTCACTCTGGCAGTGACACCTTGGAGTCACTCTGGCAATGCCACCTGGGGGTCACTCTGGCAGTGCCACCTGGGGGTCACTCTGGCAATGCCACCTGGGGGTCACTCTGGCAGTGACACCAGGGAGTAACTCTGGCACTGACACCTGGGAGTCACTCTGGCAATGACACCTGGGGGTCACACTGGCAGTAACACCTGGGAGTCACTCTGGCAATGCCACCTGGGGGTCACTCTGTCAGTGACACCTGGGAGTCACTCTGGCAGTGACACCAGGGAGTCACTCTGGCACTGACACCTGGGTGTCACTCTGGCAATGACACCTGGGGGTCACACTGGCAGTAATACCTGGGAGTCACTCTGGCAGTGACACCTGGGAGTCACGCTGGCAGTGCCACCTGGGAGTCACTCTGTTAGTGACACCTGGGAGTCACTCTGGCAGTGACACCTGGGAGTCATTCTGGCAGTGACACCTGGGAGTCACTCTGGCACTGCCACCTGGGAGTCACTCTGGCAGTGCCACCTGGGAGTCACTCTGCCTATGCCACCTGGGAGTCACTCTGGCAGTGCCTCAGAGGCATGGCCAGGCTGGCAGGGGCGCTGCCAGGGAGCCAGACCTGCAGTGCCAAGGTCCCAGGTGGCATCTTACCCATGCTGGGTATCAGGCCCGGGGGTCACGTCCCAGGGTCCCGTTTAATAGCAGGGTCACGTCCCATGGTCCCGTTTAATAGTGGGGTCACGCCCCAGGGTCCCGTTTAATAGCGGGGTCATGTCCCAGGGTCCCGTTTAATAGCGGGGTCACGTCCCAGGGTCCCGTTTAATAGCGGGGTCACGTCCCAGGGTCCCGTTTAATAGCGGGGTCACGTCCCAGGGTCCCGTTTAATAGCGGGGTCACGCCCCAGGGTCCCGTTTAATAGCGGGGTCATGTCCCAGGGTCCCGTTTAATAGCGGGGTCATGTCCCAGGGTCCCGTTTAATAGCGGGGTCATGTCCCAGGGTTTAATAACTGGCAGAGCAGAGAAATCCCCGGCTGAATGAGCCCGACACGGGGCTCTGTTTCATTTCCATTAAATCCCATCTTAATGATTCTCTCCGCCCGACACACCTTAAACTGTAACAAGAACAGGAAATGCTGGAAAACCTCAGCAGGTCTGGCAGCAGCTGTGGAGAGAGACGGAATTAACGTTCGATTTCTTCAGAATCATTGTGAATTTGAAACGTTAATTCCGTTTCTCTGTCCACAGATGCTGCCAGACCTGCTGAGTTTCTGCAGCATTTAACGTTCTTATTTCAGATTTGCAGCGTCTGTCCTGTTTTGTTTTTAGTTCCAGGGGGAAGAGTGGTGGGATGTGGCTGCAGGAAGCTGTGCTGATATTTGGGATCTGTTCCCCAGTCAGAGTCAGCTCCTTCAGAATGGGGACGGCAGATATGGAACTGATCAAACTCTGGTGTGTGGAGTTAAAGAGAAGGAAAGATCTCCAATCAGCAGCATGAGATCTGTGGAAAAGTCCTTACCTCAGCAGAGGTTGAAGCTTCCTCTTTGTTATTCGGCATTTTACCTGGAATAAAACAAGAATTTTGAGGTGATTCTCGCTGCTGATGTGATTGATAATCAGGGAGAAAGTGGAGTGTGTGGGAAGCGTGGAGATGTGTGGCCTCCTATAGCAGCTGGCAAAATGGCTACTGTACAGGGAGCACACATATTTATACTCCGCCTACTGGGTGGAGCCAGCAGGCAGGGACTATCCTCGTACCTGTAGTGCAGGGCCTTACCACACATCAACTAACATATACATCAGTGGTGACTACCACAAGAACTCTAACAGATTTGTCAGACATGACCTCCCCTTGACGAAGCCGTCCTCACTCAGCCCTATTCTATCATGTGCATCCAAGTACTCCATGATCTCATCTTTAATAATGGACTCTATAAGCTTACCAATGACCGAAGTCAGGCAAACCGGCCAATAATTTCCCGCTTTTGCCTCCCTACCTTCTTAGTTATGGAGTGCCGCACTGTCAGAGGGTCAGCCCTGAGGGAGTGCGCACTGTCAGAGGTTCAGTACTGAGGGAGTGTGCACTGTCTGAGGGTCAGTACTGAGGGAGCGCTGCACTGTCAGAGGGCCAGTACAGAGGGAGCGCTGCACTGTCAAAGGGTCAGTACAGAGGGAGCGCTGCCCTGTCAGAGGTTCAGAACTGAGGGAGCGCTGCACTGTCAGAGGGTCAATACTGAGGGAGTGCTGCGCTGTCAGAGGGTCAGTACTGAGGGAGTGCTGCACTGTCAGAGGGTCAGTACTGAGGGAGTGCTGCGCTGTCAGAGGGTCAGTGCTGAGGGAGTGCTGCATAGTCAGAGGGTCAGTACTGAGGGAGTGCTGCATTGTCAGAGGGTCAGTACTGAGGGAGTGCCGCACTGTCAGAGGGTCAGTGCTGAGGGAGTGCTGCGCTGTCAGAGGGTCAGTGCTGAGGGAGTGCTGCATAGTCAGAGGGTCAGTACTGAGGGAGCGCTGCATTGTCAGAGGGTCAGTACTGAGGGAGTGCTGCGCTGTCAGAGGGTCAGGACTGAGGGAGCGCTGCACTGTCAGAGGGTCAGTACTGAGGGAGTGCTGCGCTGTCAGAGGGTCAGTACTGAGGGAGTGCTGCATTGTCAGAGGGTCAGTACTGAGGGAGTGCTGCATTGTCAGAGGGTCAGTACTGAGGGAGTGCTGCACTATCAGAGGGTCAGTACTGAGGGAGTGCTGCGCTGTCAGAGGGTCAGTGCTGAGGGAGTGCTGCATTGTCAGAGGGTCAGTACTGAGGGAGTGCGGCGCTGTGAGTTGGAGCATTACTCTGTGGCTCAACGTCCCTGCAGGAGAGAGGGAGCATTACTCTGCAGGAGAGGGGGAGCATTACTCTGCAGGAGAGAGGGAGCATTACTCTGCAGGAGAGAGGGAGCATTACTCTGCAGGAGAGGGGGAGCATTACTCTGCAGGAGAGGGGGAGCATTACTCTGCAGGAGAGAGGGAGCATTACTCTGCAGGAGAGAGGGAGCATTACTCAGCAGGAGAGAGGGAGTATTACTCTGCAGGAGAGAGGGAGTATTACTCTGCAGGAGAGGGTGAGCATTACTCTGCAGGAGAGTGGGAGCATTACTCTGCAGAAGAGAGGGAGCATTACTCTGCAGGAGAGAGGGAGTATTACTCTGCAGGAGAGAGGGAGCATTACACTGCAGGAGAGAGGGAGCATTATTCTGCAGGAGAGAGGGAGCATTACTCTGCAGGAGTGAGGGAGCATTACTCTGCAGGAGAGAGGGAGCATTACTCTGCAGGAGAGAGGGAGCATTACTCTGCAGGAGAGAGGGAGCATTACTCTGCAGGAGAGAGGGAGCATTACTCTGCAGGAGAGAGGGAGTATTACTCTGCAGGAGAGGGGGAGCATTACTCTGCAGGAGAGAGGGAACATTACTCTGCAGGAGAGAGGGAGTATTACTCTGCAGGAGAGAGGGAATATTACTCTGCAGGAGAGAGGGAGCATTACTCTGCAGGAGAGAGGGAGTATTACTCTGCAGGAGAGAGGGAGCATTACTCTGCAGGAGAGAGGGAATATTACGCTGCAGGAGAAAGGGAGTATTACTCTGCAGGAGTGAGGGAGCATTACTCTGCAGGAGAGAGGGAGCATTACTCTGCAGGAGAGTGGGAGCATTGCTCTGCAGGAGAGAGGGAGCATTACTCTGCAGGAGAGAGGGAGTATTACTCTGCAGGAGAGAGGGAGCATTACTCTGCAGGAGAGAGGGAATATTACGCTGCAGGAGAGAGGGAGTATTACTCTGCAGGAGTGAGGGAGCATTACTCTGCAGGAGAGAGGAAGCATTACTCTGCAGGAGAGAGGGAGCATTACTCTGCAGGAGAGAGGGAATATTACGCTGCAGGAGAGAGGGAGTATTACTCTGCAGGAGTGAGGGAGCATTACTCTGCAGGAGAGAGGGAGCATTACTCTGCAGGAGAGTGGGAGTATTACTCTGCAGGAGAGAGGGAGCATTACTCTGCAGGTGAGAGGGAGTATTACTCTGCAGGAGAGAGGGAGCATCACTCTGCAGGAGAGTGCGAGCATTACTCTGCAGGAGAGAGCGAGAATTACTCTGCAGGAGAGAGGGAGCATTACTCTGCAGGAGAGTGGGAGCATTACTCTGCAGGAGAGAGGGAGCATTGCTCTGCAGGAGAGAGGGAGTATTACTCTGCAGGAGAGAGGGAGTATTACTCTGCAGGAGAGTGGGAGCATTACTCTGCAGGAGAGTGGGAGCATTACTCTGCAGGAGAGAGGGAGCATTGCTCTGCAGGAGAGAGGGAGCATTACTCTGCAGGAGAGAGGGAGTATTACTCTGCAGGAGAGAGGGAGCATTACTCTGCAGGAGAGAGGGAGCATTACTCTGCAGGAGAGTGGGAGCATTACTCTGCAGGAGAGAGGGAGCATTACTCTGCAGGAGAGTGGGAGCATTACTCTGCAGGAGAGAGGGAGCATTACTCTGCAGGAGAGAGGGAGTATTACTCTGCAGGAGAGAGGGAGCATTACTCTGCAGGAGAGAGGGAGCATTACTCTGCAGGAGAGTGGGAGTATTACTCTGCAGGAGAGAGGGAGCATTACTCTGCAGGAGAGTGGGAGCATTACTCTGCAGGAGAGAGGGAGCATTACTCTGCAGGAGAGAGGGAGTATTACTCTGCAGGAGAGAGGGAGCATCACTCTGCAGGAGAGTGGGAGCATTACTCTGCAGGAGAGAGGGAGCATTACTCTTCAGGAGAGAGGGAGCATTACTCTGCAGGAGAGAGGGAGCATTACTCTGCAGGAGAGAAGGAGCATTACTCTGCAGGAGAGAGGGTGCATTACTCTGCAGGAGAGAGGGAGTATTACTCTGCAGGAGAGAGGGAGTATTACTCTGCAGCTCACTGTCCAATACCGTGATGTCGGTGTTAAGTGATTGAAACAGGAAAGTCTCCATTTTTCTGGGATAACAATGGTGAGGACAACATTCATCCAACTGATGTTTAGAAACAATCCTGAACAATAAATATGATTTAGAATGGTGAGTTTGTGACATACTTCAATGGTTACTTACCACAGACACTTGCGTATACTGTGTTCAGTTCACCTTCAGGGGTTCTCGGCAAACTGTACAGAAAAAAGTCAGTGATTTATTACAGCAGAAATATCAGTGACCATCTCAATAAAACAATTAACACCGGGTCTGCATTAAGGAAAGAACATCGACTCCTGTTCCTTGTTCGTGTGTTTGTAACTGCAAAGAATATCTCTTACTCGTCACAATAAAACTCTACACGTTATCATTGGTCGGTTGGTTTGATATCAGCTCTTTGAGGTGACTTTGACAGGTTTGGATAAGACAAGGAACAGCTTTCCCCATTGGCGGACGGCACCAGGACTGGGAGACAGATTTAAGATATTAGGGAAGAGACGTACGGATGGTGGGGGGAGGGGGATATGGCCGGGGTGGGGGGGACCTGGGGTTGGGGGGGGTGAGTGGGGGAGATGGGGGTCAATGAGCTGGAACTTGCTGCCCACGAGGGTGGTGGAAGCAGAGACGATGATTGATTTCAAAAGGAAATTGAATGAGCACTTGAGGAAATTAAATTTCCGACCTCAGTGAATAAGTAAGTAGAATTCGACGAACTGAATTCCTCTGCAGAGTGCTAGCATAGTCACAACGGGCAGAATGGCCTCCATCTGTGTTGTAATTTGCTGATGGCACCACTGTTGTGGGTCGGATTTCAAACAATGACGAGACAGAGTATAAGAATGAGATAGAGAATCTGGTGAACTGGTGCAACGACAATAATCTCTCCCTCAATGTCAACAAAATGAAGGAGATTGTCATCAACTTCAGGAAGCGTCTTGGAGAACATGCCCCTGTCTACATCAATGGGAACGAAGTAGAAAGGGTCGAGAGCTTCAAGTTTTAAGGTGTACAGATCACCAAAGCCTGTCCTGATCCCCCCATGCCGACACTCTCGTTAAGAAAGCCCACCAATGACTCTACTTTCTCAGAAGACTAAGGAAATTTGGCATGTTAACTACGACCCACAACAACTTCTACAGATGCACCATAGAAAGCATTCTTTCTGGTTGTATCACAGCTTGGTATGGAGCCTGCTCTGCCCAAGACCGCAGGAAACTACAAAAGGTTGTGAATGTAGCCCAGTCCATCACGCAAACCAGCCTCCCATCCATTGACTCTGTCTATAATTCCCGCTGCCTCAGAAAGGCAGCCAGCATAATTAAGGACCCCACGCACCCTGGGCATACTCTCTTCCACCTTCTTCCGTCAGGAAACAGATACCAAAGTTTGAGGTCACGTACCAACCGACTCAAGAACAGCTTCTTCCCTACTGCCATCAGACTTTTGAATGGACCTATCTCGTATTAAGTTGATCTTTTCTCGACACCTTGCTATAACTAACATTATATTCTGTAGTCTCTCCTTCCTTCCCCATGTACGGTCTGCATTGTTTGTACAGCATGCCAGAAACAATACTTTTCACTGGAGATTAATATGAGGGATTCAACCAATTGTGACCAAGTTTCCTGAAAGATGAAGCAGAGTTCGATATTCACAGATAAGAGAGCAGCAATCTATGGCAGCTGAGTTAGTGCAGGAGTCAGTGATGTTCAGAGTTTATTTTTGGGATGGGGGCCAGGATTGTAAATTAATTGCTGCATCTTGTGCCGTCTCTGTTGCTGACAGTTACAATGAGCTGAGGGAACAGGACTCCAAGGCTGGTGTGTGTCTCTCAGGAGCCACCATCCTCGGCTGGCTTCACCGTCATGAGTGTCGGCTTGGTGAACTGGCTGGAAATGTAGCAATGTGGACATTCAGCTGCGTGGTTTGCTGGTCACTGACCCCCGCACCGAGGATTTGGGAACCCCTGGCAGGCCAGGAGAAAGTGCGGAGGGTCCAAGATGGGCCCGTGGCTGCCAAAAGTAATGCCTGAACTTTGACCAACTCTGTGATGGGGAAACTGGCAGAATTAATAAATCACAATAAGGTCACAGTATGATGACGAAGAGCGACATGTTAGGAACACAGGAATGATAGCGCGACCGGCACCATTGAACCATTTCTACCCGGTGAAGATAAACCTTTCCTGACAACTAATTTTCCTCCCACATTGTCCTATTTTTCTTCCTCGTGCATTTTCTATCTTCCCTGAATTATCAATTCCCTTTTGCAATGTCTTCATCAGCACTCGTGTCGCAGTGTTCTGCTGTGATAGCTGTCTCCCCAATCTCAGGCTGGGGTTTACGTTGTGATCAGGGCCGCGTGTCTTTGGTGTCCCTGCCAGTGGAAACTGTCTGTCTGCGTCCATCTGATTTCTCAGTGCGTCCCTTCCACCAACTCTTACAAAAGGGCTGTGGGGGGGGAGGGAGCACCCCGCCCCCTCCCTCCCCCCCTCCGTAAACTCCAGCCCACTCTTTATGCTTCTCTCTGTACCTGTGCAGGAAGGGAGAATCATTTCAATTAAAGCTTCCTCACCCTGACCCATTGGCTGATTGCATCCCTCCACATAACCTCAATGTGACATGATCATCACAACAGACAGGAAATTCAATTCCATTTACCTTTCTGGCTTTAACCTGCTTTGAAAACATGCCCATTTTTTCACACACAGTATTGTGATGCTCAATATGCCGAGCAAGAGGGCGAATGCCAGGGTGCCGGTTATAATACCCGTGAGAGGCGGCAACTGGTTTTCAGGAAGTTCTGCAAAATATCAAGAATTTTTGTGAAGTTTAACATGAGTAAAATGAAGAAGAAGAATTGACTTCCTGTCCTTCATAAACGAGGTTAGCTGCACGATTGAGAGCGACAGAGAGGGGGGGGGGGGCAGTCCACCCGGGGATCAACCAATCCCCATTTAAGGGTCTTTTCCCGTCACTGCTGGGAACAATGTCAGGAATTGTAGTCGGGTCGGCTGCGGGAGCCACTGGGCTTTTCCTGGATATTTGTAACCAGCCCATCCCTGGCATCACCATCACTCACTCCCCCCACTATCACCATTCTGGGGGTTACCATTGACCACAATCTGAACTGGGCCAGCCATATCAGTGAGCTTTCTGCTTGAGCTGTAGAGAACCCCTCCTGAGTCAGACACAGCCCGAGTGAATGGGGTTCTGGGGAATTCAGTGCAGAGTGGAAACTCGGTGCACAGGGCCAAGACGTCCCCTTTTGCTTTCAAACTTTTTCACTCTTCAGAGAGTGGACTTACCCCGCTGCAGCAGTAAAGGCTACAAGGGAGAGAGCTGATTGGTAAGTAGAGGGGAGGGCCGGGTAAGTATTGACTACTTTTATCACCTATAGCTTGTCCAGTACTATTTTGTGGTCTATAGTTTGTAAGGGCTCCATTCCATAGTAACGAGGACCAGCAAAGAAGGGCTCCAGAATAATTGATATTATCTGATATTAAGCATCTTCCAAAGGTTTAATTTAAAGGCACGAGAGCTCAAAGCCGTGCTTTGCTCCTCTTGCTCCATGTGGGAAGCTGGGAACAGTTCCAGTGCCCGAGGTCAGCACGTGTGCGGGACGTGTCTCCAGCTGGAGCTCCTGGAAGCCCGGGTTTCTGAGCTGGAGCGGCGGCTGGGGACACTGTGGAGCATCCGCGAGTCGAAGAGCATCGTAGATAGCACGTATAGAGAGGTGGTCACACCGCAGGCTCAGAGCCCGCAGGTAGGAAGGGAATGGGCGACCACCTGGCAGAGTAAGAGAGTGAGGCAGGCAGTGCAGGAATCTCCTGTGGCCATGCCCCTGCAAAACAGATATACCGTTTTGGATACTGTTGAGGGGAATGGCCTCTCAGGGGAAAGCAGCAGCAGCCAAACTCGTGGCACCGCGGTTAGTTCTGCTGCAGAGGGGAGGAGTAACAAGTGTGCCAGTGCAATAGTTATCGGGGATTCACTTGTCAGGGGAATAG
This sequence comes from Scyliorhinus torazame, assembly GCF_047496885.1. Lineage (NCBI taxonomy): Eukaryota > Metazoa > Chordata > Chondrichthyes > Carcharhiniformes > Scyliorhinidae > Scyliorhinus > Scyliorhinus torazame. Next base: position 409,587,198 of record NC_092707.1, on the reverse strand, counting down.
ACAGGTGTTTCTGTGGCCGCAAACGAGACTGCAGGATGGTATGTTGCCTCCCTGGTGCTTGGGTCAAAGTCTCGGAGCGGGTACAGGACATTCTGGAGGGGGAGGGTGAACAGCCGGTGGTCGTGGTCACATCGGTACCACAGACATCGGTAAAAAAAGGGGATGAAGTCCTGAGAGCAGAATCCAGGGAGTTAGGAAGGAAGATGAGAACTCGGACCTCAAATGTAGTGATCTCAGAACGACTCCCAGCGCCACCTGCTGGTCAGAGTAGAAATAGCAGGATGTATCGGATAAATACGGAGCGGAAGGGTTGGGGTGAGAGGGAGGGTTTCAGATTCCTGGGGCATTGGGACAGGTCCCAAGGGGAGGTGGGACCTGTACAAACTGGACGGGTTACACCTGGGCAGGACCGGGACTGATTTCCTCGGGACAGATGTTGGGGAGGGTTTAAACTAAAATGGCAGCGGGATTGGAACCTATGCAAGGAGTCAGAGGAGGAGGAATCAAGAATGAGAACAACAGACAGAAAGAGGAATAAGAAAAGTTATAGGCAGAGAAATCAGTGGTCAGAATCATACAGGGCCACAGGGGCATGAGAACCTAAGGAGGGTGATAAGGGAAAGAGAAATGAGGGTGTAACAAAATAAAGAACAGTAAAATGGAAAACAGGAGTCAGGGTAATCAAGGGCCAGGGGAAATAGGGCCACAGAACAAAGAAAAGTTAGGGTGATCAAAAATGTCAAAGAGGCAAGTCTAAAGGCTTTGTATCTTAATGAGCGAAGCATTGGGAATAAGGTAGACAAACTGACGGAGCAAATCGAGGTAAATGGATATGATCTCATAGTCATTCCGGAGACATGGTCACAAGGAGATCAACACTGGGAACTTTATTTACAGGAATGTTTGACCTTTCGGTGATACAATAGTATTAGACAAACTCATGGGGCTAAAGACAGATAAATCCCCTCACCCGAATGGCTTTCATCCTAGGATCCGAAAAGAAGTAGCCACAGAGATAGTGGAGACATTGGTTGTAACTTTCCAAAAATGTTTACATTCTGGGGAAGTATCAGAGGATTGGGAATCTGCCAATGTGACACCTCGATTCAAAAAGGGAGGAAAGCACAAATCAGGAACTATCGGCCAATTAGCCTGACGTTGATTGTTGGAGAAATGTTGGAATCAATTATTAAGGAAGTAATAGCAGCACATTTGTAAAATCATAATCTAATGGAGCAGAGCCAGCATGGCTTCAGGAAAGGGAATCGGCTCTGACTCATTCCTTAGAGCTTTTTGAGGAAGTCTCAATCAGAGTGGAGAGAATGGAATCAGTGGATGTTTTATATTCGAAATTCCAGAATGTACTTGACAAGATACCTCAGAAAAGGTTAAGTTATAAGACAAGAGTCCATGGTGTTGGAGGTGGTAGATTGACATGGAGAGAGAATTGGCTAATGGGCAGGAAACAGCGAGTCGGGATAAGGGGATCTTTTTCAGGTTGGTGACCTGTAACCAGTGGGGTCCCACAGGGATCAGTGCTGGGACCAACACTGTTTACAATATATATTAATGACTTAGAGGAAGGAAGTGAATGTACATTCGTCCAACTTGCAGACGACACAAAAATAGGTGGAAAGGCAAGTTGTGGGAGAGACACAAACAGTTTGCAAAGAGATATTGATCAGTTAATTCAGTGGGAAAAAGGTTGGCAAATGGAGTATAATGTGGGAAAATGTGGAGTTGTTGATTTTGGAAGGGATAAAGAGTATTATTTAAATGTAAAATACTGCATAAAGCTGCAACACGAAGGGACATTGGGGGACTTGTGCACGAAACACAAAAAGCTAGCACACAGGGGCAGCAGGTAATCAGGAAGGGTAATGGAATGTTGGCCCTGATTTCACTGGGGTGCAGTATAAGAGTCGGGAAGTCTTGCTGCAACTGTACAAGGTGCTGGTGAGACCACATCTGGAGAGCTGTGAATAGTTTTGTCCCTTATTTAAGATAAGATATTATTCCATTGGAGGCGGTTCAGGGAAGGTTGACACGGGTTGGAGGGATTGTCTTTGCAGCAAAGGTTAATCTGGTTGTTGGGACGCTACTTGTTGGAAGTTGGAAGAATGAAAGGTGATCTCAGTGAATCTTATTCTGAATGGGCTTGACAAGGACAATGGTGAGAGGCTGTCCGCAGCCAGCACGCCAGCTTCCTGATCGCTGGGACCACACGCGGCCCGCTCCGTCAGGAACTCGGCCCATCGGAGGCGGAGCATCGCGGGTGGGCCGGCTGATGACATGGCAACGGCGTTCTGACTGCGCGCGGCATGCGTCCCGATGAAGCCGATTCGGAGGGGGAGGAGCATAGTGAGCCGGAGTCAAACCGGCGCCTGCCCCGATTCTGCCGACGGGAGTCATTCTCCGCCCAATCGCCATTCTCGATTTCAGCGTCGGAAAATTCCGGAGAATTCCGCCCATGGAATAGATTCTGTGGAACAGGAGATGTATTTCAGCAGAGACAAGTGGTTACTCGGGAAGTGAATGGATCCAATGGGAAAGTGAAAATGAAAGCAAATTACTGCGGATGCTGGAATCTGAGACAAAAACAGGAAATACTGGACAATCTCAGCAGGTCTGGCAGCATCTGTGGAGAGAGAAGGGAGCGAACGTTTCCAGTCTGAGTGACTCTCTCCCAATGGGAAGCTTGTTGACCACAACAGCTGTTCCTGAAAAGTCTGATGATCTGATTGAACCACAATCATTAACGTGATACCAGGAAACAGAAATTGGCCGAGGTTTGAACACACACAAAAAAAATATCCACACGGATATTGTATGGTACTGCTGGAATATATTTAGAGAATAATGAGCTTCATTTTGCAGAACCTGTCTTTCGCAGAATAAAGGTAAATCAAGTGCACGTTAAGAAAGGTGGTTTAGGAACGGTGAGGGGTTGACTGTGTGGGTAGCAGGGCTGACAGGGTCGAGGGTTTATTAACCTCTCTGTCAGGGCCAGTGGGTTGGGGAGGGGCTGTTCAGAGTCAGGGGCCTGTTGTACAACGGCCCCCACACTGTGTCAGTGAAATATTCTTCATTGTCAGTGATCGGGGGACTCTGTCAATTGAGAACAAGACACTGTTGCAAACCTATCATCCACCTTCACAGTCTGAGCCACGATCAATTTGACTGGAGACGAAGTTGAATCCAAACTGAGGCTTTATTAGTATCAGATGTGTGGCCTCCCACAGTAGCTGACGAAATGGCTGCGAGCTGGAGGCCACGCATATTTATAACCCACCTCCTGGGCGGAGCTAGCATGCAGGGGCCCAGGTGAACCTGTAGTGCAGGTTCTACCGTACAACCTCTAATATCAGAACAGTGGTTTACCACACAGTCACAGCCAATCCTCCATTGGAGGGTTTTGTTGTGGTCAGACTGAGAGGCGATGGGCAGGGGTTAGGTGCGGGGGTACAATTCTCCATTATAAATAAAGCTGGCCAGTTTAGGAACCAGCAGGAAGGAGTAAGCAGCAAGCAAGGTTGCTGCTGTTGTGTACATAAGAACATAAGAACTAGGAACAGGAGTAGGCCATCTGGCCCCTCGAGCCTGCTCCACCATTCAATGAGATCATGGCTGATCTTTGTGGACTCAGCTCCACCCTCCGGCCTGTACACCATATCCCCGAATCCTTTTATTCTTTAGAAAAGTATCTATCTTTTTCTTAAAAACGATTAAAGTAGGAGCCTCAACTGCTTCACTGGGCAAGGAATTCCAGAGATTCACAACCCTTTGTGTGAAGAAGTTCCTCCTACACTCCGTCCTAAATCTAACTCCCCTTATTTTGAGGCAAATTATTTTCCTCCCCTAGTTCTGCTTTCCCCGACCAGTGGAAACAACCTGCCCGCATCTATCCGATCTATTCCCTTCATAATTTTATATGTCTCAATAAGATCCCCCCGCATCCTTCTAAACTCCAATGAGTACAGTCCCAGTCTACTCAACCTCTCATCATAATCTAATCCCCTCAACTCTGGGATCAAGCTAGTGAATCTCCTCTGCACTCCCTCCAGTGCCAATATGTCCTTTCTCAGGTAAGGAGACCAAAACTGAACACAATACTCCAGATGCGGCCTCACCAACACCCTATACAATTGCAGCATAACCTCCCTAGTCTTGAAATCCATCCCTCTAGAAATGAAAGACAAAACTCGATTAGCCTTCTTAATCAGCTGCACACCAACTTTTTGCGACTCGTGCACCAGCACACCCAGGTCCCTCTGCACAGCAGCATGTTTTAACATCTTATCGTTTAAATAATAATCCATTCTGCTGTTATTCCTCCAAAAATGGATAGCCTCACACTTGGCAACATTGAATTCCATCTGCCAGACCCTAGCCCATTCACCTAACCTATCCAAATCCTTCTGCAGACTTCCGGTATCCTCTGCACTTTTTGCTTTACCGCTCATCTTAGTGTCGTCTGCAAACTTTGACACATTGCACTTGGTCCCCAACTCCAAATCGTCTATGTGAATTGTGAACAACTGCGGGCCCAACACTGATCCTTGAGGGACCACACTAGTTACAGGTTGCCAACCAGAGAAACACCCATTTATCCCCACTCTCTGCTTTCTGTTAGTTAACCAATCCTCCACCATGCTACTACTTTACCCTCAATGCCATGCATCTTTAGTTTATGCAGCAACCTTTTGTGTGGCACCTTGTCAAAAGCTTTCTGGAAATCCAGATATACCACATCCATTGGCTCCCCATTATCTACTCCTCAACGTCCTCAAACAATTCTACCAAATTAGTCAGACACGACCTACCCTTTGTGAACCCATGCTGCATCTGCCCAATGGGACAATTTCCCTCCAGGTGCCCCGCTATTTCCTCCTTAATGATAGATTCCAGAATTTTCCCTACAACCGAAGTTAAGCTTACCGGCCTATAATTACCCGCTTTCTGCCAACCTACTTTTTTAAACAGTGGTGTCACATTTGCTACTTTCCAATCCTCTGGGACCACCCCAGAGTCTAGTGAATTTTGATAAATTATCACTAGTGCGTTTACAATTTCCCTAGCCATTTCTTTTTACACTCTGGGATGCATCCCATCAGGGCCAGGAGGCTTGTCTACCTTTAGCCCGATTAGCTTGCCCAATGCTGCCTCCTTAGTGATTACAATCATCTCAAGGTCCTTATCTATCATATCTTTATTTCCATCAGTCCATATATATATATATATAGATACATGTTATTGTATATAAATGTTATTTCTTTGTCTCCTTGAAACTCGTGCTGGATTCTTAGTGGCCCTCACAAAACTACTGAAAACATTTACAATTCTGAATTCACCAAATGATCAAGAGATAGCCTTTTCATGGCAGAGAGAGCAACAGTACACCTGCTTTGTCTGGCTTCAGCTCCAACACTGAAAACAAAACTAAAACACACCCTGCAGCAAACAGCCTAAAATGAAAGTAAAACGCTGACAGACAGCCCAGCTCCACCCACACTCTGACATCATTGATAAACACCCATTTCTTAAAGGTACATTTCTTAAACACCCATTTCTTATAGGTACTCTCACATGACAGTCTCCTTACCTGAGAAAGGACGTACTGGTGCTGGAGGGTGTGCAGAGGAGATTCACTAGGTTAATCCCAGAGCTGAAGGGGTTGGATTACGAGGAGAGGTTGAGTAGACTGGGACTGAACTCGTTGGAATTTAGAAGGATGAGGGGGAATCTGACAGAAACATGTAAAATTATGAAGGGAATAGATAGGATAGATGCGGGCAGGTTGTTTCCACTGGCGGGTGGAAGCAGAACTAGGGGGCAGAGCCTCAAAATAAGGGGAAGTAGATTCAGGACTGAGTTTAGGAGGAACTTCTTCACCCAAAGTGTTGTGAATCTATGGAATTCCTTGCCCAGTGAAGCAGTAGAGGCTCCTTCATTAAATGTTTCTAAGATAAAGATAGATCGTTTTTTGAAGAATAAAGGGATTAAGGGTAATGGTGTTCGGGCTGGAAAGTGGAGCTGAGTCCAGAATAGATCATCCATGATCTCATTGAATGGCGGAGTAGGCTCGAGGGGCCAGATGGCCGACTCCTGCTCCTAGTTCTTATGTTCTTATGTTCTTATGGTCTTAGGTTCTTATGTTCTTATGTCTACTCTGCTGTGGGAGGTAAAACAGGTTCCCAATCTGGTTATTGTTACTGTCACTCTGTCAGTGTGAGTCAGTATTGACTTACCTGTGACATAGAGCTGGCTCCCTGCTCCATGGATGTAGCTCCACACACTGCAGCTATAGACAGCTGTATCATTGAGGGTCACATTCACAATGGTCAGAATGTAGCTGTTACTGCTGAAATCCTGGGAATGCTGAAAACGGTCCTGGAAATCCCGGGACTTGCTGATGGTGCCATTTACAAACCAGCTCATCGTCCACTGCCTGTCGTACCCGGGTCTCTGGTGATACCAGTGGACATCAGTGTCATTCACACTGGCATTGTACATGGCACATTGTAACTCCACAGTCTCACCCTCTGGCACCTTGCTGATGTTTGGATACTGAATAAGGACTGGGTCAGCCAATCGACCTGTGCATAGCAAACAGGTGGAGTTCAATGCAAAGAAATAGATTTTCCATCACTCAAAGTTTAACGATTCATTAAATAAAGTTATATGATGACTTGTTGTTTAATATATGAGTTTCCGAACTGATTGCAATGGACATGATGAAGAGTGTCAGATGTGACTTAGGGGAAGTGATCACACCTCCGAGTTTGGAGGCCATGGATTCGGTTCCAGTGCAGAGAGTTCCACAGATATCGAGACAATCTGTACAGTATTGAAGCTGCTCTTTAGGAGGAGCCATCACTGAACTGAGGGGTTCAGCCAAGTCCATCCTTGCAGCTCGAGATGAAATACCCCACACCATTATTTAGAGATCCCGAAACCAGATGATATGCCCATTTCTATTATTGCCGTTTGTGTGGGATTTGTGTGTGCCCTACAGCAGTGATTCCGATAGCAGGAGAAAGCAGGGAAAGACAGATAAACTATTCCCACCGTTTGGAGATTCTAAAATTAGGGAGCATGGTCTAGACATTCGGGCCAGACCGTTCAGGAGAGATGGCAGGAAGCATTTCTTCACTCAAAGTGTGGTCGAGATTTGGAACTCTCTCCCACACACAGCAGCTGAAGCTAGCTCAGTTGTGAAATTTAAATCCGAGATAGATTTCTGTTCAGCAAAGTTATTAAGGGAAATGGGCCAAAGGCAGGTATATGGAGTTAGCACGGATCAGCCATGATCTCATTGAATGGCGGGATAGGCTCAAGGGGCTGAATGGCCTACTACTGTTCATATTGTAAGGGCCACTCTTGTTGATTCCCTTATTTTCCATTTCTTTTATTTTGCCACCATCATTTTCGATCCATGGATGTTTAATGGACATGTACCTTTAAGTCGCGCAGATGAAGTGCTTGCAATCTAGTGCGTTGTGTTAACCTTTGAACAGCAGGCATTTTGGCACCCAAGGGAGATTGGAGGGATTCAGCTCGATTGGTTGCTTGGTGGCCAATGAATTGGCAAAAGGCTGTATTCTGCCCGACGACAGGTGGTGATTGGATCCTATCCGAGAGGGATGGTTCCCAGAGAACCAAGGAAAGGACAGTCAGGCTGTGAACAATCAGAGAAGAAACTGTGTAAGTCTCTCTCTCTCTCAATCCCTCTTTCTCCAGAAATTCTGCACAGCTGCTGTATTTCTGAATCTACAGAGAACCTGGATGAATCTGCAGTGCGACCCCTTAGAGACTGAAAGCAGAAACCTCAAACTGAAAGCCTGGACTGAAGGAAGTTGGGCTAGAAGACAACCATCTGCAACAAGGACTCTTATCCTTTAACTGTCACCATTATTTATACACCCCTCTTCTCCCTCTGTGTTTGTTTGTCTTGTGTATGTGTGTGTAGCGGGTGGGGTGAATTAAAGTGGGGGGATGAGGAATTATATATTTGTTAGCCTGTTGTACTTGCTGCATATTTAATTATAGTTATTGTCATTAATAAAAATTCATGTGTTGAAATTTACAAACCTGGGACGGGATTCTCCCCTCCCCGGCGGGGCGGGGGTCCCGGCGGGATGGAGTGGCGTGAACCGCTCAGGCGTCGGACCGCCCCAAAGGTGTGGATTTCTCCGCACCTTTAGGGGCCAAGCCCTCACTCCGCGCCGGAGTGGTTGCCGTCCCGCCGGCTGGCGTGGAAGGCCTTTGGCGCCACACCAGCCGGGGCCGAAGGGACTCCGCGCATGCGTGGGAGTGTCAGCGGCTGCTGACGTCATCCCCGCGCATGCGCAGGGGCGGGGGTCACCTACGCATCGGACATCACGGAGACCTACACTGCCGACGCGGAGGGGAAAGAGTGCCCCCACGTCACAGGCCCGCCCACGGATCGGTGGGCACCGATTGTGGGCTAGGCCACCGTTGGGGCACCCCCTGGGGCCAGATCGCCCCGCGCCACCCCCCGGACCCCGGAGCCTGCTCGCGCCGCCAGGTCCCGCCGGTAAGGGACCTGGTTCAATTCACGCCAGCGAGACTGGCATAGCAGCAGCGGGACTTCTGCCCATCGCGGGCCGGAGAATCGCCGGGGGGGGGGGGGGGGCGCCAACCGGTGCAGCGCGATTCCCACCCCTGCCGAATACCCGGTGCCGGAGAATTTGGCGGCCGGCGGGGGCGGGATTCACGCCGCTCCCCGTCGATTCTCCGACCCGGCAGGGGGTCGGAGAATCCCACCCCTGGTGATTGTAATTATTGGGCAGTCAAAGATTCTGGGAGTTTTTCGAAGAACTATTGGTTAATTTCAATTATGTTGTGACTCCGGGTCCAGTGGGGCTGGAATTGACCGCACGCTAGCTCGGGGGGTGGTAAAACTACATTCCTATTTTCCTGTGTAAATATATTTAATTGTCTGCGAATCCTGAGTGTTCTATGTTCTATAGTGTAGGTTAGATGGCTTTTGTTTCGGTGCAACATCGTGGGCCGAAGGGCCTGTACTGCGCTGTATTGTTCTATGTTCTATGTTCCTGTTTGGACACCCTGAAGTTGTGATAGGTGATTTATAAACAATTGTTTCATTCCTTTTCTGCTCAATGTAATTGTCCTAAAATAACAAGGCAAGGCTGGGACAAGGCAACCCGAATCTGAGAGTAATGTCCAGCTCCCGCATGCACCCTGACTAAAGTGATGGCAGCAGTGTGTGCAGAGGGCTGTGCCCAGCACCATGTCCTCAGAGAGACAGGCAGACAATGGGGGAGGCTCGGTGTGATGACACAATCAGATTTTGTCGCACTGGTTAATTTTCAGCAAGATTTTTAAATATTTAAAATGGGCTTGAGTAGAGGAGGCAGAATTTCCCAGTGAACAGCTCCCTCCAAGTTCAGGAATGTCGGGAAGAGTGAGATGAACAGTGTCAGGTTCCGGGGAATATTGACAGAACGGTGAAATAGGTAGAGTCAGGACAGATGAAATTTATCACAAAGAAGTGGAAAGTGACTCAGTTTGGTAAAGATGAGGAGAGGCAATGTGAATGAGTTGGTACAATTTTAAACAGGGTGCAGGGGCTGAGAGAGCTCGGTCGGTACGGGCACATTCCTTCAAACCTGTAGGACAAGTTAAGAAGGCTGTTTCATAACGTACACAGACCTGATGTTGTTGGGGGTGAACTGGTGATGTATTCAGGGAGGTTATGGTACCTGCATCAGCGATGGTCACTCATGTATTAATGTTTTGCAATGTCCAATTTGTAACTTTTTTGGAATTCTCAAAGCCTACCTCAATAACAGAAATAACTTTTTGGGGTTACCACCTCTGTTCAGAGCTGATATGTGTGCAGGAGAAAGATTTGACAATGCCGTGCTCCCAGGGAGGAGTCACATTCCCATGGAATATTGGGTTATAACATCACAATGTGTGGTAGTATGCATTAGGGGTCATGTGGGACTGTGAAGCCGTGATGTCATTGGCTGACAGATCCCGGGTCCTGGTTGGCTGTTGACCTCTAGCTCCGCCCTGAAGGCGGAGTATAAGAACCAGGAGTTCTCCCCCGCAGGCTAGTCTGTTACTGAACTGCGGGGAACAAGTCACGCTTAATAAAGCCTCATCGACTTCATCTCTATTCGTCTCTCGTGAGTCTTTGTGCGCTCCAATTTATTAAGCGTGCTTAAAGGACTATGGAGCTCAGGATCATCCCGGAATGCCTGAGGATCAGCCCCCACGCAGTGAACTCAGCAGCAGTTTTCAAACACTGGCAGACTTGTTTCGAAGGCTACCTCAGAACGGCCCCCGGCCGGGTCACAGAAGACCAGAAACTACAGGTCCTGCACTCGAGGGTAAGCCCGGAAATTTTGCCTCTCATCGAAGACGCAGAGGATTTCCAGACGGCGTTCGCAGCACTAAAGAGCATCTATGTTCGCCCAGTGAACCAGATCTACGCACGCTACCAACTCGCAACGAGACGGCAAAGTCCCGGAGAATGGATAGATGAATTCTACGCCGCGCTGCTAATTTTGGGACGGGCCTGCAGCTGCCCACCGGTAAACGCGATTGAACACACGGACATGTTAATGCGCGATGCTTTTGTGGCTGGTATGAACTCTTCCCAAATCCGCCAAAGACTTTTAGAAAAAGAGTCGCTAGGACTCTCAGAGGCACGGGTCCTAGCAGCCTCCCTGGATGTGGCCGCGCAAAACGCCCGCGCCTACGGCCCCGACCGCGCGGCAGCCCCTTGGGCTCCGTGGACCCCCGTCGCGACAACCCCCCCACCCCCACCCCACAGGCTTGCGCGGTTCAGACGCCAAGTCGTCCCGGGGGAGCCCGCTGCTATTTCTGCGGCCAGGCGAAACACCCCCGGCAGCGCTGCCCGGCCCGCGCAGCGATTTGTAAGAGCTGCGGGAAAAAGGGCCATTTTGCGCCTGTGTGCTGGTCCCGGGAGGTCGCCGCTGTCTCCGGAGAACAAGGAGTCCTGCGCGTTTCTAACGCTCCCCAACCCCCCCCAGCGCCCCATGTGCGACCCGCAGGCGCCGCCATTTTGGGTCCCGGCCACCACGAGGGGAGGAGGGGCGCCGCCATCTTGGGACCCCCCAGACCTGTGCGACGCATGGGGGTGGCCATTTTGTCCACCCCCGCCGCCATCTTGTGACCCCCCAGCCATGTGCGATGCATGGGGGCGGCCATTTTGTTTACCCCCGCCGCCAACTTGGATGGCAACAACGGACCCCAGTGTCGACGGCTCCACAGGGTTCGAGGAAGACGCTCAAGCACTACGATCACGTCTGGCCTCAATGACGCTGGACCAAGCACGGCCCCGGACGCTCCAGACGACGACAACAACGGTGCTGATAAACGGGCACGAGACACCATGCCTGATCGACTCCGGGAGCACAGAAAGCTTCATCCACCCCGACACGGTAAGACGCTGTTTTTTGACCATCCGTCCCAGTGCGCAAAAGATTTCCCTAGCTGCAGGATCCCACTCCGTACAGATTAAAGGCTTCTGCATAGTGACCCTAACGGTGCAAGGGAGGGAGTTTAAAAACTACAGGCTCTACGTCCTTCCCCAACTCTGCGCGCCCACATTACTGGGATTAGACTTCCAGTGCAATCTGCAGAGCCTAACCTTCCAATTCGGCGGACCAATACCCCCACTCACTATCTGCGGCCTCGCAACCCTCAAGGTTGAACCCCCATCCTTGTTTGCAAACCTCACCCCGGATTGCAAACCCGTCGCCACTAGGAGCAGACGGTACAGCGCCCAGGACCGGACATTCATTCGGTCCGAAGTCCAGCGGCTACTGAAGGAAGGCATAATCCAGGCCAGCAATAGTCCCTGGAGAGCACAGGTGGTAGTAGTAAAGACAGGGGAGAAGCAAAGGATGGTCATAGACTATAGCCAGACCATCAACAGGTACACACAACTAGATGCGTACCCTCTCCCCCGCATATCCGACATGGTCAATCGGATTGCCCAATATAAGGTCTTCTCCACCGTGGACCTCAAGTCCGCCTATCATCAGCTCCCCATCCGCCCAAGTGACCGCAAGTACACAGCCTTCGAGGCAGACGGGCGATTATACCACTTCCTAAGGGTCCCATTTGGCGTCACAAACGGGGTCTCGGTCTTCCAACAAGAGATGGACCGAATGGTTGATCAACACGGGTTGCAGGCCACGTTCCCGTATCTCGACAACGTAACCATCTGCGGCCACGATCAGCAGGACCACGACGCCAACCTCCAAAAAATTCCTCCAGACCGCTAAAGCCTTGAACCTCACATACAACGAGGACAAGTGCGTTTTTAGCACAAACCGGCTAGCCATCTTGGGATATGTAGTGCGCAATGGGATAATAGGCCCCGGCCCCGAACGCATGCGCCCCCTCATGGAATTTCCCCTCCCTCACTGCTCAAAAGCCCTAAAACGCTGCCTGGGGTTCTTTTCATATTACGCCCAGTGGGTCCCCCAGTACGCAGACAAGGCCCACCCCCTAATACAGACCACGACCTTCCCTCTGTCGACAGAGGCTTGCCAGGCCTTCAGCCGCATCAAAGCGGATATCGCAAAGGCCACGATGCGCGCCATCGACGAGTCCTTCCCCTTCCAGGTCGAGAGCGACGCCTCCGATGTAGCTCTAGCGGCCACCCTTAACCAAGCGGGCAGACCCGTGGCCTTTTTCTCCCGAACCCTCCACGCTTCAGAAATCCGCCACTCCTCAGTGGAAAAGGAAGCCCAAGCCATAGTGGAAGCTGTGCGACATTGGAGGCATTACCTGGTCGGCAGGAGATTCACTCTCCTCACGGACCAACGGTCGGTAGCCTTCATGTTCGATAATGCACAGCGGGGCAAAATTAAAAACGACAAGATCTTAAGGTGGAGGATCGAGCTCTCACCTTCAACTACGAGATCCTGAACCGTCCCGGAAAGCTGAACGAGCCGTCCGATGCCCTATCCCGCGGCACATGTGCTAACGCACAAATTAACCGCCTCCAAACCCTCCACGAGGACCTCTGCCACACGGGGGTCACTCGGTTCTACCACTTTATAAAGTCCCGCAACCTCCCCTACTCTGTGGAGGAGGTCCGTCCAGTCACAAGGAACTGCCACATCTGCGCAGAGTGCAAACCGCACTTTTTCAGGCCGGATAGAGCGCACCTGATCAAGGCTTCCCGTCCCTTTGAACGCCTTAGTCTGGATTTCAAAGGGCCCCTCCCCTCCACCGACCGCAACACATACTTCCTGAATGTGGTGGACGAGTACTCCCGTTTCCCCTTTGCCCTCCCCTGCCCTGACATGACAGCGGCCACAGTCATTAAAGCCCTTAACACCATATTCACACTGTTCGGTTGCCCCGCATACGTCCACAGCGACAGGGGGTCATCCTTCATGAGTGACGAGCTGCGCCAGTTCCTGCTCAGCAACGGTATAGCCTCGAGCAGGACGACCAGCTACAACCCCCGGGGGAACGGGCAAGTAGAGAGGGAGAACGGCACGGTCTGGAAGACCGACCTACTGGCCCTACGGTCCAGGGTCCTCCCAGTTTCACGGTGGCAGGAGGTCCTCCCGGACGCTCTCCACTCCATCCGGTCGCTACTGTGTACTAGCACTAACCAAACGCCTCATGAGCGCCTCCTTGTCTTCCCCAGGAAGTCCTCCTCTGGAACGTCGCTGCCGACCTGGCTGGCGGTCCCAGGACCCATCTTGCTCCGAAAACATGTGCGAGCGCACAAGTCGGACCCATTGGTCGAGAGGGTTCACCTCCTCCACGCGAACCCGCAGTACGCATACGTGGAGTACCCCGACGGCCGACAGGACACGGTCTCCCTGCGAGACCTGGCGCCCGCCGGCAACACGCACACCCCCCCGACACCAATCACCCCCTCCCTGCCACCGGCGCACCCCGCGACCGCCCCCTTCCCGGGAGGATCGGTCCTCCTCCCAGGTCCGACCAGAAGTGAAGCTGAAGCAGAAACCGTAAGGCTCCCGGAGACGACAACACTGGAACAAGCACCACCACCGGGGCCGAGGCGATCGACAAGGACGACCAGACCGCCCGACCGACTCGTAGCGTCGATGTAACACTACAATGTTGTGGACTTTAACGAGAACTTTTTTTTCTTTTCCCCCTTACGACTACCGGAAAAAGTGCAAAACAAAAAAAAACCCTGTACATACTGTGATGACATGCAAAGGTTTTCCTACCAGGACCAGCCTTGTAAACCCCTACCACCATGCGAAGCACCACCCCGCCGGGTTCATTTTTAACAAGGGGTAAATGTGGTAGTATGCATTAGGGGTCATGTGGGACTGTGAAGCCGTGATGTCATTGGCTGACAGATCCCGGGTCCTGGTTGGCTGTTGCCCTCTAGCTCCACAATGAAGGCGGAGTATAAGAAACAGGAGCTCTCCCCCGCAGGCCAGTCTGTTACTGAACTGCGGGGAACAAGTCACGCTTAATAAAGCCTCATCGACTTCATCTCTATTCGTCTCTCGTGAGTCTTTGTGCGCTACACAATGGCAATTCCCCAGCCCATCCTCCTCTTCACTGGGAGTGTTTGGTTACAGGATTCCCCTCTATGTAGTGATGTCATTGTGAATGCACTTACTGGTTACACTCAGCTGTGATCCATTCCCACTGATATCTCCCCACACGGAGCAATAATAGACGGCAGTGTCACTGGGCTGCACGTTGCTGATTGTCAGGATGAAGGTTTTATTGGACGTGTCTCGGGAAGGATGGAAACGCTCAGTGAAACCTGGACTCCATCGTGTGTTGTTCTTTATATCATGTGTTAAAACCCTCTCCATATCTTTCCCTGGCAGCTCCCGGTTCCAGTGAACATCGGTGTGTGTCACTGCGGCGTTCCGCATGGTGCATTGTAACCGTGCAGTCTGACCCTCTGTGACACGTTCCAGACTCGGAGACTGGATAAGGACTGGAGCATTCGCACCTTTGAGAGAAAAATATCCACAAGTTAAACACCAGTCTGAAGGTTGTGAATATCTGCAAATGTTTCAATGAAAAATGTATCCGCTGATGTTACGTTGGGGACAAAGTAAAGAAATTATCAAACGCTCTGATCTGAAAAAGCTAAAGATTTATTTGTTTAAGGTCACTTGTTCAGCTGTCTCTGCCACTCCCCCCACCATTCCCAACTTCCCTATTCCTCCTCCGTGATCCCTATCACTGCAGAGTCTTCCCATTCTCCCTCCCAATCCCTCTCTCCGTATTTCCTAATTGCCCTTCTCCCCCCTTAATTTCTATTTCTTACCTCCCCTGACACTTTGTCATTGTTTACTCTCGGGTCACACACTGGGGGCTTTCCTCAAATATTCAAAACCATTGTCATCAATCCTCTCTTCATAGAAACCATCCAGACATATCTGCCCCCCGACTGCTGACTCTTCATCTAATCTCAATCCATAAACCATCTCAAATCCACCTGTTCTAATCCATCCGGCATCAGGATCCCGGAGCAAACCCCAACATTTGTTAGGATCCCGGAGCAAACCCCAACATTTGTTAGGATCCCGGAGCAAACCCCAACATTTGTTAGGATTCCGGACCAGACCCCAACATTTGCTAGGATCCCAGAGCAAACCCCAACATTTGTTAGGATCCCGGAGCAAACCCCAACAAATGCTAGGATCCCAGAGCAAACCCCAACATTTGTTAGGATCCCGGACCAGACCCCAACATTTGCTAGGATCCCAGAGCAAACCCCAACATTTGTTAAGATTCCGGAGCAAACCCCAACATTAGTTAGGATCCCGGAGCAGACCCCAACATTTGTTAGGATCCCGGAGCAGACCCCAACATTTGTTAGGATCCCGGACCAGACCCCAACATTTGTTAGGATCCCGGAGCAAATCCCAACATTTGTTAGGATTCCGGAGCAGACCCCAACATTTGCTAGGATCCCAGAGCAAACCCCAACATTTGTTAGGATTCCGGAGCACACCCCAACATTTGTTAGGATCCCGGAGCAAATCCCAACATTTGTTAGGATTCCGGGCCCGACCCCAACTTTTGTTAGGATCCCGGAGCAAACCCCAACATTTGCTAGGATCCCAGAGCAAACCCCAACATTTGTTAGGATCCTGGAGCAGACCCCAACATTTGCTAGGATCCCAGAGCAAACCCCAACATTTGTTAGGATTCCGGAGCAAACCCCAACATTTGTTAGGATCCCGGAGCAAACCCCAACATTTGTTAGGATCCCGGAGCAAACCCCAACATTTGTTAGGATCCCGGAGCAAACCCCAACATTTGTTAGGATCCCGGAGCAAACCCCAACATTTGTTAGGATTCCGGACCCGACCCCAACATTTGTTAGGATCCCGGACCCGACCCCAACATTTGTTAGGATCCCGGAGCAAACCCCAACATTTGTTAGGATTCCGGACCCGACCCCAACATTTGTTAGGATTCCGGACCCGACCCCAACATTTGTTAGGATCCCGGAGCAAACCCCAACATTTGTTAGGATCCCGGAGCAAACCCCAACATTTGTTAGGATTCCGGAGCAAACCCCAACATTTGTTAGGATCCCGGAGCAAACCCCAACATTTGTTAGGATCCCGGAGCAAACCCCAACATTTGTTAGGATCCGGACCCGACCCCAACATTTGTTAGGATCCCGGAGCAGACCCCAACATTTGTTAGGATCCCGGACCCGACCCCAACATTGGTTAGGATTCCGGACCCGACCCCAACTTTTGTTAGGATCCCGGAGCAGACCTCAACATTTGTTAGGATCCCGGAGCAAACCCCAACATTTGTTAGGATCCCGGAGCAAACCCCAACATTTGTTAGGATCCCGGAGCAAACCCCAACATTTGTTAGGATCCCGGAGCAAACCCCAACATTTGTTAGGATCCCGGAGCAAACCCCAACATTTGTTAGGATCCCGGAGCAAACCCCAACATTTATTAGGACCCCGGAGCAGACCCCAACATTTGTTAGGATCCCGGACCCAACCCCAACATTTGTTAGGATCCCGGAGCAAACCCCAACATTTGTTAGGATCCCGGACCCGACCCCAACATTTGTTAGGATCCCGGAGCAAACTCCAACATTTGTTAGGATCCCGGAGCAAACCCCAACATTGGTTGGATTCCGGAGCAAACCCCAACATTTGTTAGGATCTGGACCCGACCCCAACATTTGTTAGGATCCCGGAGCAGACCCCAACATTTGTTAGGATCCTGGAGCAGACCCCAACATTTGCTAGGATCCCGGAGCAAACCCCAACATTTGTTAGGATCCCGGAGCAGACCCCAACATTTGTTAGGATTCCGGACCCGACCCCAACATTTGTTAGGATCCCGGAGCAAACCCCAACATTTGTTAGGATCCCGGAGCAAACCCCAACATTTGTTAGGATCCCGGAGCAAACCCCAACATTTGTTAGGATCCCGGAGCAAACCCCAACAATTATTAGGATACCGGAGCAGACCCCAACATTTGTTAGTATTCCGGAGCAAACCCCAACATTTGTTAGGATACAGACCAGACCCCAGCATTTGTTAGGATCCCGGAGCAAACTCCAACATTTGTTAGGATCCTGGAGCAAACCCCAACATTTGTTAGGATCCCGGAGCAAACCCCAACATTTGTTAGGATCCGGACCCGACCCCAACATTTGTTAGGATCCCGGAGCAGACCCCAACATTTGTTAGGATCCCGGAGCAGACCCCAACATTTGTTAGGATCCGGACCCGACCCCAACATTTGTTAGGATCCGGACCCGACCCCAACATTTATTAGGATTCCGGAGGAAACCCCAACATTTGTTAGGATTCCGGAGCAAACCCCAACATTTGTTAGGATCCCGGAGCAAACCCCAACATTTGTTAGGATTCTGGAGCAAACCCCAACATTTGTTAGGATTCCAGACCCGACCCCAACATTTGCTCGGATCCCAGAGCAAACCCCAACATTTGTTAGGATTCCAGACCCGACCCCAACATTTGCTCGGATCCCAGAGCAAACCCCAACATTTGTTAGGATCCCGGAGCAAACACCAACATTTGTTAGGATCCCAGAGCAAACCCCAACATTTGTTAGGATCCCGGAGCAAACCCCAACATTTGTTAGGATCCCGGACCAGACCCCAACATTTGTTAGGATCCCGGAGCAAACCGCAACATTTGTTAGGATCCCAGAGCAAACCCCAACATTTGTTAGGATCCCGGAGCAAACCCCAACATTTGTTAGGATTCCGGAGTAAACCCCAACATTTGTTAGGATCCCGGAGCAAACCCCAACATTTGTTAGGATCCCAGAGCAGACCACAACATTTGTTAGGATCCCGGAGCAAACCCCAACATTTATTAGGATCCCCGAGCAAACCCCAACATTTGTTAGGATCCCGGAGCAAACCCCAACATTTGTTAGGATCCCGGAGCAAACCCCAACATTTGTCAGGATCCCGGAGCCAACCCCAACATTTGTTAGGATCCCGGAGCAAACCCCAACATTTTTTAGGATCCCAGAGCGAACCCCAACATTTGTTAGGATCCCGGACCAGACCACAACATTTGTTAGGATCCCAGAGCAAACCCCAACATTTGTTAGGATCCCGGAGCAGACCCCAACATTTGCTAGGATCCCAGAGCAAACCCCAACATTTGTTAGGATCCCGGACCAGACCCCAACATTTGTTAGGATCCCGGAGCAAACCCCAACAAATGCTAGGATCCCAGAGCAAACCCCAACATTTGTTAGGATCCCGGACCAGACCCCAACATTTGTTAGGATCCCAGAGCAAACCCCAACATTTGTTAGGATCCCGGAGCAGACCCCAACATTTGCTAGGATCCCAGAGCAAACCCCAACATTTGTTAGGATTCCGGAGCAAACCCCAACATTTGTTAGGATCCCGGAGCAAACCCCAACATTTGTTAGGATCCCGGAGCAAACCCCAACATTTGTTAGGATCCCGGAGCAAACCCCAACATTTGTTAGGATCCCGGAGCAAACCCCAACATTGTTAGGATTCCGGACCCGACCCCAACATTTGTTAGGATCCCGGACCCGACCCCAACATTTGTTAGGATCCCGGAGCAAACCCCAACATTTGTTAGGATTCCGGACCCGACCCCAACATTTGTTAGGATTCCGGACCCGACCCCAACATTTGTTAGGATCCCGGAGCAAACCCCAACATTTGTTAGGATCCCGGAGCAAACCCCAACATTTGTTAGGATTCCGGAGCAAACCCCAACATTTGTTAGGATCCCGGAGCAAACCCCAACATTTGTTAGGATCCGGACCCGACCCCAACATTTGTTAGGATCCCGGAGCAGACCCCAACATTTGTTAGGATCCCGGACCCGACCCCAACATTTGTTAGGATTCCGGACCCGACCCCAACTTTTGTTAGGATCCCGGAGCAGAACTCAACATTTGTTAGGATCCCGGAGCAAACCCCAACATTTGTTAGGATCCCGGAGCAAACCCCAACAGTTGTTAGGATCCCGGAGCAAACCCCAACATTTGTTAGGATCCCGGAGCAAACCCCAACATTTGTTAGGATCCCGGAGCAAACCCCAACATTTATTAGGACCCCGGAGCAGACCCCAACATTTGTTAGGATCCCGGACCCAACCCCAACATTTGTTAGGATCCCGGAGCAAACCCCAACATTTGTTAGGATCCCGGACCCGACCCCAACATTTGTTAGGATCCCGGAGCAAACTCCAACATTTGTTAGGATCCCGGAGCAAACCCCAACATTGGTTGGATTCCGGAGCAAACCCCAACATTTGTTAGGATCTGGACCCGACCCCAACATTTGGTAGGATCCCGGAGCAGACCCCAACATTTGTTAGGATCCTGGAGCAGACCCCAACATTTGCTAGGATCCCGGAGGAAACCCCAACATTTGTTAGGATCCCGGAGCAGACCCCAACATTTGTTAGGATTCCGGACCCGACCCCAACATTTGTTAGGATCCCGGAGCAAACCCCAACATTTGTTAGGATCCCGGAGCAAACCCCAACATTTGTTAGGATCCCGGAGCAAACCCCAACATTTGTTAGGATCCCGGAGCAAACCCCAACAATTATTAGGATACCGGAGCAGACCCCAACATTTGTTAGTATTCCGGAGCAAACCCCAACATTTGTTAGGATACAGACCAGACCCCAGCATTTGTTAGGATCCCGGAGCAAACTCCAACATTTGTTAGGATCCCGGAGCAAACCCCAACATTTGTTAGGATC
Organism: Scyliorhinus torazame; assembly: GCF_047496885.1. NCBI lineage: Eukaryota > Metazoa > Chordata > Chondrichthyes > Carcharhiniformes > Scyliorhinidae > Scyliorhinus > Scyliorhinus torazame. The sequence goes on along the minus strand of NC_092707.1, from coordinate 409,566,925 downwards.
CCGGAGCAAACCCCAACATTTGTTAGGATCCGGACCCGACCCCAACATTTGTTAGGATCCCGGAGCAGACCCCAACATTTGTTAGGATCCCGGAGCAGACCCCAACATTTGTTAGGATCCGGACCCGACCCCAACATTTGTTAGGATCCGGACCCGACCCCAACATTTATTAGGATTCCGGAGGAAACCCCAACATTTGTTAGGATTCCGGAGCAAACCCCAACATTTGTTAGGATCCCGGAGCAAACCCCAACATTTGTTAGGATTCTGGAGCAAACCCCAACATTTGTTAGGATTCCAGACCCGACCCCAACATTTGCTCGGATCCCAGAGCAAACCCCAACATTTGTTAGGATTCCAGACCCGACCCCAACATTTGCTCGGATCCCAGAGCAAACCCCAACATTTGTTAGGATCCCGGAGCAAACACCAACATTTGTTAGGATCCCAGAGCAAACCCCAACATTTGTTAGGATCCCGGAGCAAACCCCAACATTTGTTAGGATCCCGGACCAGACCCCAACATTTGTTAGGATCCCGGAGCAAACCGCAACATTTGTTAGGATCCCGGAGCAAACCCCAACATTTGTTAGGATCCCGGAGCAAACCCCAACATTTGTTAGGATTCCGGAGTAAACCCCAACATTTGTTAGGATCCCGGAGCAAACCCCAACATTTGTTAGGATCCCAGAGCAGACCACAACATTTGTTAGGATCCCGGAGCAAACCCCAACATTTATTAGGATCCCCGAGCAAACACCAACATTTGTTAGGATCCCGGAGCAAACCCCAACATTTGTTAGGATCCCGGAGCAAACCCCAACATTTGTCAGGATCCCGGAGCCAACCCCAACATTTGTTAGGATCCCGGAGCAAACCCCAACATTTTTTAGGATCCCAGAGCGAACCCCAACATTTGTTAGGATCCCGGACCAGACCACAACATTTGTTAGGATCCCAGAGCAAACCCCAACATTTGTTAGGATCCCGGAGCAGACCCCAACATTTGCTAGGATCCCAGAGCAAACCCCAACATTTGTTAGGATCCCGGACCAGACCCCAACATTTGTTAGGATCCCGGAGCAAACCCCAACAAATGCTAGGATCCCAGAGCAAACCCCAACATTTGTTAGGATCCCGGACCAGACCCCAACATTTGTTAGGATCCCAGAGCAAACCCCAACATTTGTTAGGATCCCGGAGCAGACCCCAACATTTGCTAGGATCCCAGAGCAAACCCCAACATTTGTTAGGATCCCGGACCAGACCCCAACATTTGTTAGGATCCCGGAGCAAACCCCAACAAATGCTAGGATCCCGGACCCGACCCCAACATTTGTTAGGATCCCGGACCCGACCCCAACATTTCTTAGGATCCCGGACCAGACCCCAACATTTGTTAGGATCCCAGAGCAAACCCCAACATTTGTTAGGATCCCAGACCAGACACCAACATTTGTTAGGATCCCAGAGCAAACCCCAACATTTGTTAGGATCCCGGAGCAAACCCCAACATTTGTTCGGATCCCGGACCCGACCCCAACATTTGTTAGGATCCCGGACCCGACCCCAACATTTCTTAGGATCCCGGACCAGACCCCAACATTTGTTAGGATCCCAGAGCAAACCCCAACATTTGTTAGGATCCCAGACCAGACACCAACATTTGTTAGGATCCCAGAGCAAACCCCAACATTTGTTAGGATCCCGGAGCAAACCCCAACATTTGTTAGGATCCCGGAGCAAACCCCAACGTTTGTTAGAATCCCGGACCAGACCCCAACATTTGTTAGTATTCCGGAGGAAACCCCAACATTTGTTAGGATCCCGGAGCAAACCCCAACATTTGTTAGGATCCCGGAGCAAACCCCAACATTTGTTAGGATTCCGGAGCAAACCCCAACATTGGTTAGGATCCCGGAGCAAACCCCAACATTTGTTAGGATCCCAGAGCAGACCCCAACATTTGTTAGGATACCGGAGCAAACCCCAACATTTATTAGGATCCCGGAGCAAACCCCAACATTTGTTAGGATCCCGGACCAGACCCCAACATTTGTTAGGATCCCGGAGCAAACCCCAACATTTGTCAGGATCCCGGAGCAAACCCCAACATTTTTTAGGATCCCGGAGCAAACCCCAACATTTGTTAGGATCCCGGAGCAAACCCCAACATTTGTTAGGATCCCGGACCCGACCCCAACATTTGTTAGGATCCCGGAGCAGACCCCAACATTTGTTAGTATTCCGGAGCAAACCCCAACATTTGTTAGGATACAGACCAGACCCCAACATTTGTTAGGATCCCGGAGCAAACTTCAACATTTGTTAGGATTCTGGAGCAAACCCCAACATTTGTTAGGATTCCAGACCCGACCCCAACATTTGTTAGGATCCCAGAGCAAACCCCAACATTTGTTAGGATCCCGGAGCAGACCCCAACATTTGTTAGGATCACGGAGCAGACCCCAACATTTGTTAGGATCCCAGAGCAGACTCCAACATTTGTTAGGATTCGGAGCAGACCCCAACATTTGTTAAGATCCCGGAGCAAACCCCAACATTTGTTAGGATCGCGGAGCAAACCCCAACATTTGTTAGGATCACGGAGCAGACCCCAACATTTGTTAGGATTCCAGACCCGACCCCAACATTTGCTCGGATCCCAGAGCAAACCCCAACATTTGTTAGGATCCCAGAGCAAACCCCAACATTTGTTAGGATCCCGGAGCAAACCCCAACATTTGTTAGGATCCCGGAGCAAACCCCAACATTTGTTAGGATCCCGGACCAGACCCCAACATTTGTTAGGATCCCAGAGCAAACCCCAACATTTGTTAGGATCCCGGACCAGACCCCAACATTTGTTAGGATCCCGGAGCAAACCCCAACATTTGTTAGGATTCCGGAGAAAACCCCAACATTTGCAAGGATCCCGGAGCAAACCCCAACATTTGTTAGGATTCCGGAGTAAACCCCAACATTTGTTAGGATCCCGGAGCAAACCCCAACATTTGTTAGGATCCCAGAGCAGACCCCAACATTTGTTAGGATCCCGGACCAGACCCCAACATTTGTTAGGATCCCGGAGCAAACCACAACATTTGTCAGGATCCCGGAGCAAACCCCAACATTTGTTAGGATCCCGGAGCAAACCCCAACATTTTTTAGGATCCCAGAGCGAACCCCAAAATTTGTTAGGATCCCGGACCAGACCACAACATTTGTTAGGATCCCGGAGCAAACCCCAACAAATGCTAGGATCCCGGAGCAAACCCCAACATTTGTTAGGATCCCGGAGCCGACCCCAACATTTGTTAGGATCCCGGACCCGACCCCAACATTTCTTAGGATCCCGGACCAGACCCCAACATTTGTTAGGATCCCAGAGCAAACCCCAACATTTTTTAGGATCCCGGAGCAAACCCCAACATTTGTTAGGATCCCGGAGCAAACCCCAACATTTGTTAGGATCCCGGACCCGACCCCAACATTTGTTAGGATCCCGGAGCAAACCCCAACATTTGTTAGGATTCCGGACCCGACCCCAACATTTGTTAGGATTCCGGACCCGACCCCAACATTTGTTAGGATCCCGGAGCAAACCCCAACATTTGTTAGGATCCCGGAGCAAACCCCAACATTTGTTAGGATTCCGGAGCAAACCCCAACATTTGTTAGGATCCCGGAGCAAACCCCAACATTTGTTAGGATCCCGGAGCAAACCCCAACATTTGTTAGGATCCGGACCCGACCCCAACATTTGTTAGGATCCCGGAGCAGACCCCAACATTTGTTAGGATCCCGGACCCGACCCCAACATTGGTTAGGATTCCGGACCCGACCCCAACTTTTGTTAGGATCCCGGAGCAGACCTCAACATTTGTTAGGATCCCGGAGCAAACCCCAACATTTGTTAGGATCCCGGAGCAAACCCCAACATTTGTTAGGATCCCGGAGCAAACCCCAACATTTGTTAGGATCCCGGAGCAAACCCCAACATTTGTTAGGATCCCGGAGCAAACCCCAACATTTGTTAGGATCCCGGAGCAAACCCCAACATTTATTAGGACCCCGGAGCAGACCCCAACATTTGTTAGGATCCCGGACCCAACCCCAACATTTGTTAGGATCCCGGAGCAAACCCCAACATTTGTTAGGATCCCGGACCCGACCCCAACATTTGTTAGGATCCCGGAGCAAACTCCAACATTTGTTAGGATCCCGGAGCAAACCCCAACATTGGTTGGATTCCGGAGCAAACCCCAACATTTGTTAGGATCTGGACCCGACCCCAACATTTGTTAGGATCCCGGAGCAGACCCCAACATTTGTTAGGATCCTGGAGCAGACCCCAACATTTGCTAGGATCCCGGAGCAAACCCCAACATTTGTTAGGATCCCGGAGCAGACCCCAACATTTGTTAGGATTCCGGACCCGACCCCAACATTTGTTAGGATCCCGGAGCAAACCCCAACATTTGTTAGGATCCCGGAGCAAACCCCAACATTTGTTAGGATCCCGGAGCAAACCCCAACATTTGTTAGGATCCCGGAGCAAACCCCAACAATTATTAGGATACCGGAGCAGACCCCAACATTTGTTAGTATTCCGGAGCAAACCCCAACATTTGTTAGGATACAGACCAGACCCCAGCATTTGTTAGGATCCCGGAGCAAACTCCAACATTTGTTAGGATCCTGGAGCAAACCCCAACATTTGTTAGGATCCCGGAGCAAACCCCAACATTTGTTAGGATCCGGACCCGACCCCAACATTTGTTAGGATCCCGGAGCAGACCCCAACATTTGTTAGGATCCCGGAGCAGACCCCAACATTTGTTAGGATCCGGACCCGACCCCAACATTTGTTAGGATCCGGACCCGACCCCAACATTTATTAGGATTCCGGAGGAAACCCCAACATTTGTTAGGATTCCGGAGCAAACCCCAACATTTGTTAGGATCCCGGAGCAAACCCCAACATTTGTTAGGATTCTGGAGCAAACCCCAACATTTGTTAGGATTCCAGACCCGACCCCAACATTTGCTCGGATCCCAGAGCAAACCCCAACATTTGTTAGGATTCCAGACCCGACCCCAACATTTGCTCGGATCCCAGAGCAAACCCCAACATTTGTTAGGATCCCGGAGCAAACACCAACATTTGTTAGGATCCCAGAGCAAACCCCAACATTTGTTAGGATCCCGGAGCAAACCCCAACATTTGTTAGGATCCCGGACCAGACCCCAACATTTGTTAGGATCCCGGAGCAAACCGCAACATTTGTTAGGATCCCAGAGCAAACCCCAACATTTGTTAGGATCCCGGAGCAAACCCCAACATTTGTTAGGATTCCGGAGTAAACCCCAACATTTGTTAGGATCCCGGAGCAAACCCCAACATTTGTTAGGATCCCAGAGCAGACCACAACATTTGTTAGGATCCCGGAGCAAACCCCAACATTTATTAGGATCCCCGAGCAAACCCCAACATTTGTTAGGATCCCGGAGCAAACCCCAACATTTGTTAGGATCCCGGAGCAAACCCCAACATTTGTCAGGATCCCGGAGCCAACCCCAACATTTGTTAGGATCCCGGAGCAAACCCCAACATTTTTTAGGATCCCAGAGCGAACCCCAACATTTGTTAGGATCCCGGACCAGACCACAACATTTGTTAGGATCCCAGAGCAAACCCCAACATTTGTTAGGATCCCGGAGCAGACCCCAACATTTGCTAGGATCCCAGAGCAAACCCCAACATTTGTTAGGATCCCGGACCAGACCCCAACATTTGTTAGGATCCCGGAGCAAACCCCAACAAATGCTAGGATCCCAGAGCAAACCCCAACATTTGTTAGGATCCCGGACCAGACCCCAACATTTGTTAGGATCCCAGAGCAAACCCCAACATTTGTTAGGATCCCGGAGCAGACCCCAACATTTGCTAGGATCCCAGAGCAAACCCCAACATTTGTTAGGATTCCGGAGCAAACCCCAACATTTGTTAGGATCCCGGAGCAAACCCCAACATTTGTTAGGATCCCGGAGCAAACCCCAACATTTGTTAGGATCCCGGAGCAAACCCCAACATTTGTTAGGATCCCGGAGCAAACCCCAACATTGTTAGGATTCCGGACCCGACCCCAACATTTGTTAGGATCCCGGACCCGACCCCAACATTTGTTAGGATCCCGGAGCAAACCCCAACATTTGTTAGGATTCCGGACCCGACCCCAACATTTGTTAGGATTCCGGACCCGACCCCAACATTTGTTAGGATCCCGGAGCAAACCCCAACATTTGTTAGGATCCCGGAGCAAACCCCAACATTTGTTAGGATTCCGGAGCAAACCCCAACATTTGTTAGGATCCCGGAGCAAACCCCAACATTTGTTAGGATCCGGACCCGACCCCAACATTTGTTAGGATCCCGGAGCAGACCCCAACATTTGTTAGGATCCCGGACCCGACCCCAACATTTGTTAGGATTCCGGACCCGACCCCAACTTTTGTTAGGATCCCGGAGCAGAACTCAACATTTGTTAGGATCCCGGAGCAAACCCCAACATTTGTTAGGATCCCGGAGCAAACCCCAACAGTTGTTAGGATCCCGGAGCAAACCCCAACATTTGTTAGGATCCCGGAGCAAACCCCAACATTTGTTAGGATCCCGGAGCAAACCCCAACATTTATTAGGACCCCGGAGCAGACCCCAACATTTGTTAGGATCCCGGACCCAACCCCAACATTTGTTAGGATCCCGGAGCAAACCCCAACATTTGTTAGGATCCCGGACCCGACCCCAACATTTGTTAGGATCCCGGAGCAAACTCCAACATTTGTTAGGATCCCGGAGCAAACCCCAACATTGGTTGGATTCCGGAGCAAACCCCAACATTTGTTAGGATCTGGACCCGACCCCAACATTTGGTAGGATCCCGGAGCAGACCCCAACATTTGTTAGGATCCTGGAGCAGACCCCAACATTTGCTAGGATCCCGGAGGAAACCCCAACATTTGTTAGGATCCCGGAGCAGACCCCAACATTTGTTAGGATTCCGGACCCGACCCCAACATTTGTTAGGATCCCGGAGCAAACCCCAACATTTGTTAGGATCCCGGAGCAAACCCCAACATTTGTTAGGATCCCGGAGCAAACCCCAACATTTGTTAGGATCCCGGAGCAAACCCCAACAATTATTAGGATACCGGAGCAGACCCCAACATTTGTTAGTATTCCGGAGCAAACCCCAACATTTGTTAGGATACAGACCAGACCCCAGCATTTGTTAGGATCCCGGAGCAAACTCCAACATTTGTTAGGATCCCGGAGCAAACCCCAACATTTGTTAGGATCCCGGAGCAAACCCCAACATTTGTTAGGATCCGGACCCGACCCCAACATTTGTTAGGATCCCGGAGCAGACCCCAACATTTGTTAGGATCCCGGAGCAGACCCCAACATTTGTTAGGATCCGGACCCGACCCCAACATTTGTTAGGATCCGGACCCGACCCCAACATTTATTAGGATTCCGGAGGAAACCCCAACATTTGTTAGGATTCCGGAGCAAACCCCAACATTTGTTAGGATCCCGGAGCAAACCCCAACATTTGTTAGGATTCTGGAGCAAACCCCAACATTTGTTAGGATTCCAGACCCGACCCCAACATTTGCTCGGATCCCAGAGCAAACCCCAACATTTGTTAGGATTCCAGACCCGACCCCAACATTTGCTCGGATCCCAGAGCAAACCCCAACATTTGTTAGGATCCCGGAGCAAACACCAACATTTGTTAGGATCCCAGAGCAAACCCCAACATTTGTTAGGATCCCGGAGCAAACCCCAACATTTGTTAGGATCCCGGACCAGACCCCAACATTTGTTAGGATCCCGGAGCAAACCGCAACATTTGTTAGGATCCCGGAGCAAACCCCAACATTTGTTAGGATCCCGGAGCAAACCCCAACATTTGTTAGGATTCCGGAGTAAACCCCAACATTTGTTAGGATCCCGGAGCAAACCCCAACATTTGTTAGGATCCCAGAGCAGACCACAACATTTGTTAGGATCCCGGAGCAAACCCCAACATTTATTAGGATCCCCGAGCAAACACCAACATTTGTTAGGATCCCGGAGCAAACCCCAACATTTGTTAGGATCCCGGAGCAAACCCCAACATTTGTCAGGATCCCGGAGCCAACCCCAACATTTGTTAGGATCCCGGAGCAAACCCCAACATTTTTTAGGATCCCAGAGCGAACCCCAACATTTGTTAGGATCCCGGACCAGACCACAACATTTGTTAGGATCCCAGAGCAAACCCCAACATTTGTTAGGATCCCGGAGCAGACCCCAACATTTGCTAGGATCCCAGAGCAAACCCCAACATTTGTTAGGATCCCGGACCAGACCCCAACATTTGTTAGGATCCCGGAGCAAACCCCAACAAATGCTAGGATCCCAGAGCAAACCCCAACATTTGTTAGGATCCCGGACCAGACCCCAACATTTGTTAGGATCCCAGAGCAAACCCCAACATTTGTTAGGATCCCGGAGCAGACCCCAACATTTGCTAGGATCCCAGAGCAAACCCCAACATTTGTTAGGATCCCGGACCAGACCCCAACATTTGTTAGGATCCCGGAGCAAACCCCAACAAATGCTAGGATCCCGGACCCGACCCCAACATTTGTTAGGATCCCGGACCCGACCCCAACATTTCTTAGGATCCCGGACCAGACCCCAACATTTGTTAGGATCCCAGAGCAAACCCCAACATTTGTTAGGATCCCAGACCAGACACCAACATTTGTTAGGATCCCAGAGCAAACCCCAACATTTGTTAGGATCCCGGAGCAAACCCCAACATTTGTTCGGATCCCGGACCCGACCCCAACATTTGTTAGGATCCCGGACCCGACCCCAACATTTCTTAGGATCCCGGACCAGACCCCAACATTTGTTAGGATCCCAGAGCAAACCCCAACATTTGTTAGGATCCCAGACCAGACACCAACATTTGTTAGGATCCCAGAGCAAACCCCAACATTTGTTAGGATCCCGGAGCAAACCCCAACATTTGTTAGGATCCCGGAGCAAACCCCAACGTTTGTTAGAATCCCGGACCAGACCCCAACATTTGTTAGTATTCCGGAGGAAACCCCAACATTTGTTAGGATCCCGGAGCAAACCCCAACATTTGTTAGGATCCCGGAGCAAACCCCAACATTTGTTAGGATTCCGGAGCAAACCCCAACATTGGTTAGGATCCCGGAGCAAACCCCAACATTTGTTAGGATCCCAGAGCAGACCCCAACATTTGTTAGGATACCGGAGCAAACCCCAACATTTATTAGGATCCCGGAGCAAACCCCAACATTTGTTAGGATCCCGGACCAGACCCCAACATTTGTTAGGATCCCGGAGCAAACCCCAACATTTGTCAGGATCCCGGAGCAAACCCCAACATTTTTTAGGATCCCGGAGCAAACCCCAACATTTGTTAGGATCCCGGAGCAAACCCCAACATTTGTTAGGATCCCGGACCCGACCCCAACATTTGTTAGGATCCCGGAGCAGACCCCAACATTTGTTAGTATTCCGGAGCAAACCCCAACATTTGTTAGGATACAGACCAGACCCCAACATTTGTTAGGATCCCGGAGCAAACTTCAACATTTGTTAGGATTCTGGAGCAAACCCCAACATTTGTTAGGATTCCAGACCCGACCCCAACATTTGTTAGGATCCCAGAGCAAACCCCAACATTTGTTAGGATCCCGGAGCAGACCCCAACATTTGTTAGGATCACGGAGCAGACCCCAACATTTGTTAGGATCCCAGAGCAGACTCCAACATTTGTTAGGATTCGGAGCAGACCCCAACATTTGTTAAGATCCCGGAGCAAACCCCAACATTTGTTAGGATCGCGGAGCAAACCCCAACATTTGTTAGGATCACGGAGCAGACCCCAACATTTGTTAGGATTCCAGACCCGACCCCAACATTTGCTCGGATCCCAGAGCAAACCCCAACATTTGTTAGGATCCCAGAGCAAACCCCAACATTTGTTAGGATCCCGGAGCAAACCCCAACATTTGTTAGGATCCCGGAGCAAACCCCAACATTTGTTAGGATCCCGGACCAGACCCCAACATTTGTTAGGATCCCAGAGCAAACCCCAACATTTGTTAGGATCCCGGACCAGACCCCAACATTTGTTAGGATCCCGGAGCAAACCCCAACATTTGTTAGGATTCCGGAGAAAACCCCAACATTTGCAAGGATCCCGGAGCAAACCCCAACATTTGTTAGGATTCCGGAGTAAACCCCAACATTTGTTAGGATCCCGGAGCAAACCCCAACATTTGTTAGGATCCCAGAGCAGACCCCAACATTTGTTAGGATCCCGGACCAGACCCCAACATTTGTTAGGATCCCGGAGCAAACCACAACATTTGTCAGGATCCCGGAGCAAACCCCAACATTTGTTAGGATCCCGGAGCAAACCCCAACATTTTTTAGGATCCCAGAGCGAACCCCAAAATTTGTTAGGATCCCGGACCAGACCACAACATTTGTTAGGATCCCGGAGCAAACCCCAACAAATGCTAGGATCCCGGAGCAAACCCCAACATTTGTTAGGATCCCGGAGCCGACCCCAACATTTGTTAGGATCCCGGACCCGACCCCAACATTTCTTAGGATCCCGGACCAGACCCCAACATTTGTTAGGATCCCAGAGCAAACCCCAACATTTGTTAGGATCCCAGACCAGACACCAACATTTGTTAGGATCCCAGAGCAAACCCCAACATTTGTTAGGATCCCGGAGCAAACCCCAACATTTGTTAGGATCCCGGAGGAAACCCCAACATTTGTTAGGATCCCGGACCAGACCCCAACATTTGTTAGGATTCCGGAGGAAACCCCAACATTTGTTAGGATCCCGGAGCAAACCCCAACATTTGTTAGGATCCCGGAGCAAACCCCAACATTTGTTAGGATTCCGGAGCAAACCCCAACATTTGTTAGGAGCCCGGAGCAAACCCCAACATTTGTTAGGATCCCAGAGCAGACCCCAACATTTGTTAGGATCCCGGAGCAAACCCCAACATTTATTAGGATCCGGGAGCAAACCCCAACATTTGTTAGGATCCCGGACCAGACCCGAACATTTGTTAGGATCCCGGAGCAAACCCCAACAAATGCTAGGATCCCAGAGCAAACCCCAACATTTGTTAGGATCCCGGACCAGACTCCAACATTTGTTAGGATCCCAGAGCAAACCCCAACATTTGTTAGGATCAAGGACCAGGCCCCAACATTTGCTAGGATCCCAGAGCAAACCCCAACATTTGTTAGGATCCCGGAGCAAACCCCAACATTTGTTAGGATCCCGGACCCGACCCCAACATTTGTTAGGATCCCGGAACCGACCCCAACATTTGTTAGGATCCCGGACCAGACCCCAACATTTGTTAGGATCCCAGAGCAAACACCAACATTTGTTTGGATCCTAGACCAGACACCAACATTTGTTAGGATCCCAGAGCAAACCCCAACATTTGTTAGGATCCCGGAGCAAACCCCAACATTTGTTCGGATCCCGGAGCAAACGCCAACATTTGTTAGGATCCCGGACCAGACCCCAACATTTGTTAGGATCCCGGACCAGACCCCAACATTTGTTAGGATCCCGGAGCAAACCCCAACATTTGTTAGGATCTGGACCAGACCCCAACATTTGTTAGGATCCCGGAGCAGACCGCAACATTTGTTAGGATCCCGGAGCAAATCCCAACATTTGTTAGGATTCCGGAGCAAACCCCAACATTTGCTCGGATCCCAGAGCAAACCCCAACATTTGTTAGGATACAGACCAGACACCAACATTTGTTAGGATCCGGACCCGACCCCAACATTTGTTAGGATCCCGGAGCAAACTCCAACATTTGTTAGGATCCCGGAGCAGACTCCAACATTTGTTAGGATCCCGGAGCAAACCCCAACATTTGTTAGGATCCCGGAGCAAACCCCAACATTTGTTTGGATCCCGGACCCGTCCCCAACATTTGTTAGGATCACGGAGCAAACCCCAACATTTGTTAGGATCCCGGAGCAAACCCCAACATTTGTTAGGATCCCGGAGCAGACCCCAACATTTGTTAGGATTCCGGACGCGACCCCAACATTTGTTAGTATTCCGGAGCAAACCCCAACATTTGTTAGGATCCCGGAGCAAACCCCAACTTTTGTTAGGATCCCGGAGCAGACCCCAACATTTGTTAGTATTCCGGAGCAAACCCCAACATTTGTTAGGATTCCGGAGCAAACCCCAACATTTGTTAGTATTCCGGAGCAAACCCCAACCTTTGTTAGGATCCCGGAGCAAACCCCAACATTTGTTAGGATCCCGGAGCAAACCCCAACGTTTGTTAGGATCCCGGAGCAAACCCCAACATTTTTTAGGATCCCGGAGCAAACCCCAACATTTGTTAGGATCCCGGACCCAACCCCAACATTTGTTAGGATCCCGGAGCAGACCCCAACATTTGTTAGGAATCCGGAGCAAACCCCAACATTTGTTAGGATCCCGGAGCAAACCCCAACATTTGTTAGGATCCCGGAGGAAACCCCAACATTTGTTAGGATCCCGGACCAGACCCCAACATTTGTTAGGATTCCGGAGGAAACCCCAACATTTGTTAGGATCCCGGAGCAAACCCCAACATTTGTTAGGATCCCGGAGCAAACCCCAACATTTGTTAGGATTCCGGAGCAAACCCCAACATTTGTTAGGATCCCGGAGCAAACCCCAACATTTGTTAGGATCCCAGAGCAGACCCCAACATTTGTTAGGATCCCGGAGCAAACCCCAACATTTATTAGGATCCGGGAGCAAACCCCAACATTTGTTAGGATCCCGGACCAGACCCGAACATTTGTTAGGATCCCGGAGCAAACCCCAACAAATGCTAGGATCCCAGAGCAAACCCCAACATTTGTTAGGATCCCGGACCAGACTCCAACATTTGTTAGGATCCCAGAGCAAACCCCAACATTTGTTAGGATCAAGGACCAGGCCCCAACATTTGCTAGGATCCCAGAGCAAACCCCAACATTTGTTAGGATCCCGGAGCAAACCCCAACATTTGTTAGGATCCCGGACCCGACCCCAACATTTGTTAGGATCCCGGACCCGACCCCAACATTTGTTAGGATCCCGGACCAGACCCCAACATTTGTTAGGATCCCAGAGCAAACCCCAACATTTGTTAGGATCCTAGACCAGACACCAACATTTGTTAGGATCCCAGAGCAAACCCCAACATTTGTTAGGATCCCGGAGCAAACCCCAACATTTGTTAGGATCCCGGAGCAAACCCCAACATTTGTTAGGATCCCGGACCAGACCCCAACATTTGTTAGGATTCCGGAGCAAACCCCAACATTTGTTAGGATCCCGGAGCAAACCCCAACATTTGTTAGGATCCGGACCCGACCCCAACATTTGTTAGGATCCCGGAGCAGACCCCAACATTTGTTAGGATCCCGGACCCGACCCCAACATTTGTTAGGATTCCGGACCCGACCCCAACTTTTGTTAGGATCCCGGAGCAGACCTCAACATTTGTTAGGATCCCGGAGCAAACCCCAACATTTGTTAGGATCCCGGAGCAAACCCCAACATTTGTTAGGATCCCGGAGCAAACCCCAACATTTGTTAGGATCCCGGAGCAAACCCCAACATTTGTTAGGATCCCGGAGCAAACCCCAACATTTATTAGGACCCCGGAGCAGACCCCAACATTTGTTAGGATCCCGGACCCAACCCCAACATTTGTTAGGATCCCGGAGCAAACCCCAACATTTGTTAGGATCCCGGACCCGACCCCAACATTTGTTAGGATCCCGGAGCAAACTCCAACATTTGTTAGGATCCCGGAGCAAACCCCAACATTGGTTGGATTCCGGAGCAAACCCCAACATTTGTTAGGATCTGGACCCGACCCCAACATTTGTTAGGATCCCGGAGCAGACCCCAACATTTGTTAGGATCCTGGAGCAGACCCCAACATTTGCTAGGATCCCGGAGCAAACCCCAACATTTGTTAGGATCCCGGAGCAGACCCCAACATTTGTTAGGATTCCGGACCCGACCCCAACATTTGTTAGGATCCCGGAGCAAACCCCAACATTTGTTAGGATCCCGGAGCAAACCCCAACATTTGTTAGGATCCCGGAGCAAACCCCAACATTTGTTAGGATCCCGGAGCAAACCCCAACAATTATTAGGATACCGGAGCAGACCCCAACATTTGTTAGTATTCCGGAGCAAACCCCAACATTTGTTAGGATACAGACCAGACCCCAGCATTTGTTAGGATCCCGGAGCAAACTCCAACATTTGTTAGGATCCCGGAGCAAACCCCAACATTTGTTAGGATCCCGGAGCAAACCCCAACATTTGTTAGGATCCGGACCCGACCCCAACATTTGTTAGGATCCTGGAGCAGACCCCAACATTTGTTAGGATCCCGGAGCAGACCCCAACATTTGTTAGGATCCGGACCCGACCCCAACATTTGTTAGGATCCGGACCCGACCCCAACATTTATTAGGATTCCGGAGGAAACCCCAACATTTGTTAGGATTCCGGAGCAAACCCCAACATTTGTTAGGATCCCGGAGCAAACCCCAACATTTGTTAGGATTCTGGAGCAAACCCCAACATTTGTTAGGATTCCAGACCCGACCCCAACATTTGCTCGGATCCCAGAGCAAACCCCAACATTTGTTAGGATTCCAGACCCGACCCCAACATTTGCTCGGATCCCAGAGCAAACCCCAACATTTGTTAGGATCCCGGAGCAAACACCAACATTTGTTAGGATCCCAGAGCAAACCCCAACATTTGTTAGGATCCCGGAGCAAACCCCAACATTTGTTAGGATCCCGGACCAGACCCCAACATTTGTTAGGATCCCGGAGCAAACCGCAACATTTGTTAGGATCCCGGAGCAAACCCCAACATTTGTTAGGATCCCGGAGCAAACCCCAACATTTGTTAGGATTCCGGAGTAAACCCCAACATTTGTTAGGATCCCGGAGCAAACCCCAACATTTGTTAGGATCCCAGAGCAGACCACAACATTTGTTAGGATCCCGGAGCAAACCCCAACATTTATTAGGATCCCCGAGCAAACACCAACATTTGTTAGGACCCCGGAGCAAACCCCAACATTTGTTAGGATCCCGGAGCAAACCCCAACATTTGTCAGGATCCCGGAGCCAACCCCAACATTTGTTAGGATCCCGGAGCAAACCCCAACATTTTTTAGGATCCCAGAGCGAACCCCAACATTTGTTAGGATCCCGGACCAGACCACAACATTTGTTAGGATCCCAGAGCAAACCCCAACATTTGTTAGGATCCCGGAGCAGACCCCATCATTTGCTAGGATCCCAGAGCAAACCCCAACATTTGTTAGGATCCCGGACCAGACCCCAACATTTGTTAGGATCCCGGAGCAAACCCCAACAAATGCTAGGATCCCAGAGCAAACCCCAACATTTGTTAGGATCCCGGACCAGACCCCAACATTTGTTAGGATCCCAGAGCAAACCCCAACATTTGTTAGGATCCCGGAGCAGACCCCAACATTTGCTAGGATCCCAGAGCAAACCCCAACATTTGTTAGGATCCCGGACCAGACCCCAACATTTGTTAGGATCCCGGAGCAAACCCCAACAAATGCTAGGATCCCGGACCCGACCCCAACATTTGTTAGGATCCCGGACCCGACCCCAACATTTCTTAGGATCCCGGACCAGACCCCAACATTTGTTAGGATCCCAGAGCAAACCCCAACATTTGTTAGGATCCCAGACCAGACACCAACATTTGTTAGGATCCCAGAGCAAACCCCAACATTTGGTAGGATCCCGGAGCAAACCCCAACATTTGTTCGGATCCCGGACCCGACCCCAACATTTGTTAGGATCCCGGACCCGACCCCAACATTTCTTAGGATCCCGGACCAGACCCCAACATTTGTTAGAAATCAAAACAAACCTCAACATTTGTTAGGATCCCAGACCAGACACCAACATTTGTTAGGATCCCAGAGCAAACCCCAACATTTGTTAGAATCCCGGAGCAAACTCCAACATTTGTTAGGATCCCGGAGCAAACCCCAACGTTTGTTAGAATCCCGGACCAGACCCCAACATTTGTTAGGATTCCGGAGGAAACCCCAACATTTGTTAGGATCCCGGAGCAAACCCCAACATTTGTTAGGATCCCGAAGCAAACCCCAACATTTGTTAGGAGTCCGGAGCAAACCCCAACATTTGTTAGGATCCCGGAGCAAACCCCAACATTTGTTAGGATCCCAGAGCAGACCCCAACATTTGTTAGGATACCGGAGCAAACCCCAACATTTATTAGGATCCCGGAGCAAACCCCAACATTTGTTAGGATCCCGGACCAGACCCCAACATTTGTTAGGATCCCGGAGCAAACCCCAACATTTGTCAGGATCCCGGAGCAAACCCCAACATTTTTTAGGATCCCGGAGCAAACCCCAACATTTGTTAGGATCCCGAAGCAGACCCCAACATTTGTTAGGATCCCGGACCCGACCCCAACATTTGTTAGGATCCCGGAGCAGACCCCAACATTTGTTAGTATTCCGGAGCAAACCCCAACATTTGTTAGGATACAGACCAGACCCCAACATTTGTTAGGATCCCGGAGCAAACTCCAACATTTGTTAGGATTCCAGACCCGACCCCAACATTTGTTAGTATCCCAGAGCAAACCCCAACATTTGTTAGGATCCCGGAGCAGACCCCAACATTTGTTAGGATCACGGAGCAGACCCCAACATTTGTTAGGATCCCAGAGCAGACTCCAACATTTGTTAGGATTCGGAGCAGACCCCAACATTTGTTAAGATCCCGGAGCAAACCCCAACATTTGTTAGGATCGCGGAGCAAACCCCAACATTTGTTAGGATCACGGAGCAGACCCCAACATTTGTTAGGATTCCAGACCCGACCCCAACATTTGCTCGGATCCCAGAGCAAACCCCAACATTTGTTAGGATCCCAGAGCAAACCCCAACATTTGTTATGATCCCGGAGCAAACCCCAACATTTGTTAGGATCCCGGAGCAAACCCCAACATTTGTTAGGATCCCGGACCAGACCCCAACATTTGTTAGGATCCCAGAGCAAACCCCAACATTTGTTAGGATCCCGGACCAGACCCCAACATTTGTTAGGATCCCGGAGCAAACCCCAACATTTGTTAGGATTCCGGAGAAAACCCCAACATTTGCAAGGATCCCGGAGCAAACCCCAACATTTGTTAGGATTCCGGAGTAAACCCCAACATTTGTTAGGATCCCGGAGCAAACCCCAACATTTGTTAGGATCCCAGAGCAGACCCCAACATTTGTTAGGATCCCGGACCAGACCCCAACATTTGTTAGGATCCCGGAGCAAACCACAACATTTGTCAGGATCCCGGAGCAAACCCCAACATTTGTTAGGATCCCGGAGCAAACCCCAACATTTTTTAGGATCCCAGAGCGAACCCCAAAATTTGTTAGGATCCCGGACCAGACCACAACATTTGTTAGGATCCCGGAGCAAACCCCAACAAATGCTAGGATCCCGGAGCAAACCCCAACATTTGTTAGGATCCCGGAGCCGACCCCAACATTTGTTAGGATCCCGGACCCGACCCCAACATTTCTTAGGATCCCGGACCAGACCCCAACATTTGTTAGGATCCCAGAGCAAACCCCAACATTTGTTAGGATCCCAGACCAGACACCAACATTTGTTAGGATCCCAGAGCAAACCCCAACATTTGTTAGGATCCCGGAGCAAACCCCAACATTTGTTAGGATCCCGGAGGAAACCCCAACATTTGTTAGGATCCCGGACCAGACCCCAACATTTGTTAGGATTCCGGAGGAAACCCCAACATTTGTTAGGATCCCGGAGCAAACCCCAACATTTGTTAGGATCCCGGAGCAAACCCCAACATTTGTTAGGATTCCGGAGCAAACCCCAACATTTGTTAGGATCCCGGAGCAAACCCCAACATTTGTTAGGATCCCAGAGCAGACCCCAACATTTGTTAGGATCCCGGAGCAAACCCCAACATTTATTAGGATCCGGGAGCAAACCCCAACATTTGTTAGGATCCCGGACCAGACCCGAACATTTGTTAGGATCCTGGAGCAAACCCCAACAAATGCTAGGATCCCAGAGCAATCCCCAACATTTGTTAGGATCCCGGACCAGACTCCAACATTTGTTAGGATCCCAGAGCAAACCCCAACATTTGTTAGGATCAAGGACCAGGCCCCAACATTTGCTAGGATCCCAGAGCAAACCCCAACATTTGTTAGGATCCCGGAGCAAACCCCAACATTTGTTAGGATCCCGGACCCGACCCCAACATTTGTTAGGATCCCGGAACCGACCCCAACATTTGTTAGGATCCCGGACCAGACCCCAACATTTGCTCGGATCCCAGAGCAAACCCCAACATTTGTTAGGATCCCGGAGCAAACACCAACATTTGTTAGGATCCCAGAGCAAACCCCAACATTTGTTAGGATCCCGGAGCAAACCCCAACATTTGTTAGGATCCCGGACCAGACCCCAACATTTGTTAGGATCCCGGAGCAAACCGCAACATTTGTTAGGATCCCGGAGCAAACCCCAACATTTGTTAGGATCCCGGAGCAAACCCCAACATTTGTTAGGATTCCGGAATAAACCCCAACATTTGTTAGGATCCCGGAGCAAACCCCAACATTTGTTAGGATCCCAGAGCAGACCACAACATTTGTTAGGATCTCGGAGCAAACCCCAACATTTATTAGGATCCCCGAGCAAACACCAACATTTGTTAGGATCCCGGAGCAAACCCCAACATTTGTTAGGATCCCGGAGCAAACCCCAACATTTGTCAGGATCCCGGAGCCAACCCCAACATTTGTTAGGATCCCGGAGCAAACCCCAACATTTTTTAGGATCCCAGAGCGAACCCCAACATTTGTTAGGATCCCGGACCAGACACCAACATTTGTTAGAATCCCAGAGCAAACCCCAACATTTGTTAGGATCCCGGAGCAAACCCCAACATTTGTTAGGATCCCGGAGGAAACCCCAACATTTGTTAGGATCCCGGACCAGACCCCAACATTTGTTAGGATTCCGGAGGAAACCCCAACATTTGTTAGGATCCCGGAGCAAACCCCAACATTTGTTAGGATCCCGGAGCAAACCCCAACATTTGTTAGGATTCCGGAGCAAACCCCAACATTTGTTAGGATCCCGGAGCAAACCCCAACATTTGTTAGGATCCCAGAGCAGACCCCAACATTTGTTAGGATCCCGGAGCAAACCCCAACATTTATTAGGATCCGGGAGCAAACCCCAACATTTGTTAGGATCCCGGACCAGACCCGAACATTTGTTAGGATCCTGGAGCAAACCCCAACAAATGCTAGGATCCCAGAGCAATCCCCAACATTTGTTAGGATCCCGGACCAGACTCCAACATTTGTTAGGATCCCAGAGCAAACCCCAACATTTGTTAGGATCAAGGACCAGGCCCCAACATTTGCTAGGATCCCAGAGCAAACCCCAACATTTGTTAGGATCCCGGAGCAAACCCCAACATTTGTTAGGATCCCGGACCCGACCCCAACATTTGTTAGGATCCCGGAACCGACCCCAACATTTGTTAGGATCCCGGACCAGACCCCAACATTTGCTCGGATCCCAGAGCAAACCCCAACATTTGTTAGGATCCCGGAGCAAACACCAACATTTGTTAGGATCCCAGAGCAAACCCCAACATTTGTTAGGATCCCGGAGCAAACCCCAACATTTGTTAGGATCCCGGACCAGACCCCAACATTTGTTAGGATCCCGGAGCAAACCGCAACATTTGTTAGGATCCCGGAGCAAACCCCAACATTTGTTAGGATCCCGGAGCAAACCCCAACATTTGTTAGGATTCCGGAGTAAACCCCAACATTTGTTAGGATCCCGGAGCAAACCCCAACATTTGTTAGGATCCCAGAGCAGACCACAACATTTGTTAGGATCTCGGAGCAAACCCCAACATTTATTAGGATCCCCGAGCAAACACCAACATTTGTTAGGATCCCGGAGCAAACCCCAACATTTGTTAGGATCCCGGAGCAAACCCCAACATTTGTCAGGATCCCGGAGCCAACCCCAACATTTGTTAGGATCCCGGAGCAAACCCCAACATTTTTTAGGATCCCAGAGCGAACCCCAACATTTGTTAGGATCCCGGACCAGACCACAACATTTGTTAGGATCCCAGAGCAAACCCCAACATTTGTTAGGATCCCGGAGCAGACCCCATCATTTGCTAGGATCCCAGAGCAAACCCCAACATTTGTTAGGATCCCGGACCAGACCCCAACATTTGTTAGGATCCCGGAGCAAACCCCAACAAATGCTAGGATCCCAGAGCAAACCCCAACATTTGTTAGGATCCCGGACCAGACCCCAACATTTGTTAGGATCCCAGAGCAAACCCCAACATTTGTTAGGATCCCGGAGCAGACCCCAACATTTGCTAGGATCCCAGAGCAAACCCCAACATTTGTTAGGATCCCGGACCAGACCCCAACATTTGTTAGGATCCCGGAGCAAACCCCAACAAATGCTAGGATCCCGGACCCGACCCCAACATTTGTTAGGATCCCGGACCCGACCCCAACATTTCTTAGGATCCCGGACCAGACCCCAACATTTGTTAGGATCCCAGAGCAAACCCCAACATTTGTTAGGTTCCCAGACCAGACACCAACATTTGTTAGGATCCCAGAGCAAACCCCAACATTTGTTAGGATCCCGGAGCAAACCCCAACATTTGTTCGGATCCCGGACCCGACCCCAACATTTGTTAGGATCCCGGACCCGACCCCAACATTTCTTAGGATCCCGGACCAGACCCCAACATTTGTTAGGATCCCAGAGCAAACCCCAACATTTGTTAGGATCCCAGACCAGACACCAACATTTGTTAGGATCCCAGAGCAAACCCCAACATTTGTTAGGATCCCGGAGCAAACCCCAACATTTGTTAGGATCCCGGAGCAAACCCCAACGTTTGTTAGAATCCCGGACCAGACCCCAACATTTGTTAGGATTCCGGAGGAAACCCCAACATTTGTTAGGATCCCGGAGCAAACCCCAACATTTGTTAGGATCCCGGAGCAAACCCCAACATTTGTTAGGATTCCGGAGCAAACCCCAACATTTGTTAGGATCCCGGAGCAAACCCCAACATTTGTTAGGATCCCAGAGCAGACCCCAACATTTGTTAGGATACCGGAGCAAACCCCAACATTTATTAGGATCCCGGAGCAAACCCCAACATTTGTTAGGATCCCGGACCAGACCCCAACATTTGTTAGGATCCCGGAGCAAACCCCAACATTTGTCAGGATCCCGGAGCAAACCCCAACATTTTTTAGGATCCCGGAGCAAACCCCAACATTTGTTAGGATCCCGAAGCAAACCCCAACATTTGTTAGGATCCCGGACCCGACCCCAACATTTGTTAGGATCCCGGAGCAGACCCCAACATTTGTTAGTATTCCGGAGCAAACCCCAACATTTGTTAGGATACAGACCAGACCCCAACATTTGTTAGGATCCCGGAGCAAACTCCAACATTTGTTAGGATTCCGGAGCAAACCCCAACATTTGTTAGGATTCCAGACCCGACCCCAACATTTGTTAGGATCCCAGAGCAAACCCCAACATTTGTTAGGATCCCGGAGCAGACCCCAACATTTGTTAGGATCACGGAGCAGACCCCAACATTTGTTAGGATCCCAGAGCAGACTCCAACATTTGTTAGGATTCGGAGCAGACCCCAACATTTGTTAAGATCCCGGAGCAAACCCCAACATTTGTTAGGATCGCGGAGCAAACCCCAACATTTGTTAGGATCACGGAGCAGACCCCAACATTTGTTAGGATTCCAGACCCGACCCCAACATTTGCTCGGATCCCAGAGCAAACCCCAACATTTGTTAGGATCCCAGAGCAAACCCCAACATTTGTTAGGATCCCGGAGCAAACCCCAACATTTGTTAGGATCCCGGAGCAAACCCCAACATTTGTTAGGATCCCGGACCAGACCCCAACATTTGTTAGGATCCCAGAGCAAACCCCAACATTTGTTAGGATCCCGGACCAGACCCCAACATTTGTTAGGATCCCGGAGCAAACCCCAACATTTGTTAGGATTCCGGAGAAAACCCCAACATTTGCAAGGATCCCGGAGCAAACCCCAACATTTGTTAGGATTCCGGAGTAAACCCCAACATTTGTTAGTATCCCGGAGCAAACCCCAACATTTGTTAGGATCCCAGAGCAGACCCCAACATTTGTTAGGATCCCGGACCAGACCCCAACATTTGTTAGGATCCCGGAGCAAACCACAACATTTGTCAGGATCCCGGAGCAAACCCCAACATTTGTTAGGATCCCGGAGCAAACCCCAACATTTTTTAGGATCCCAGAGCGAACCCCACAATTTGTTAGGATCCCGGACCAGACCACAACATTTGTTAGGATCCCGGAGCAAACCCCAACAAATGCTAGGATCCCGGAGCAAACCCCAACATTTGTTAGGATCCCGGAGCCGACCCCAACATTTGTTAGGATCCCGGACCCGACCCCAACATTTCTTAGGAACCCGGACCAGACCCCAACATTTGTTAGGATCCCAGAGCAAACCCCAACATTTGTTAGGATCCCAGACCAGACACCAACATTTGTTAGGATCCCAGAGCAAACCCCAACATTTGTTAGGATCCCAGAGCAAACCCCAACATTTGTTAGGATCCCGGAGGAAACCCCAACATTTGTTAGGATCCCGGACCAGACCCCAACATTTGTTAGGATTCCGGAGGAAACCCCAACATTTGTTAGGATCCCGGAGCAAACCCCAACATTTGTTATGATCCCGGAGCAAACCCCAACATTTGTTAGGATTCCGGAGCAAACCCCAACATTTGTTAGGATCCCGGAGCAAACCCCAACATTTGTTAGGATCCCAGAGCAGACCCCAACATTTGTTAGGATCCCGGAGCAAACCCCAACATTTATTAGGATCCGGGAGCAAACCCCAACATTTGTTAGGATCCCGGACCAGACCCGAACATTTGTTAGGATCCCGGAGCAAACCCCAACAAATGCTAGGATCCCAGAGCAAACCCCAACATTTGTTAGGATCCCGGACCAGACTCCAACATTTGTTAGGATCCCAGAGCAAACCCCAACATTTGTTAGGATCAAGGACCAGGCCCCAACATTTGCTAGGATCCCAGAGCAAACCCCAACATTTGTTAGGATCCCGGAGCAAACCCCAACATTTGTTAGGATCCCGGACCCGACCCCAACATTTGTTAGGATCCCGGAACCGACCCCAACATTTGTTAGGATCCCGGACCAGACCCCAACATTTGTTAGGATCCCAGAGCAAACACCAACATTTGTTAGGATCCTAGACCAGACACCAACATTTGTTAGGATCCCAGAGCAAACCCCAACATTTGTTAGGATCCCGGAGCAAACCCCAACATTTGTTAGGATCCCGGAGCAAACCCCAACATTTGTTAGGATCCCGGACCAGACCCCAACATTTGTTAGGATCCCGGACCAGACCCCAACATTTGTTAGGATCCCGGAGCAAACCCCAACATTTGTTAGGATCTGGACCAGACCCCAACATTTGTTAGGATCCCGGAGCAGACCGCAACATTTGTTAGGATCCCGGAGCAAATCCCAACATTTGTTAGGATTCCGGAGCAAACCCCAACATTTGCTCGGATCCCAGAGCAAACCCCAACATTTGTTAGGATACAGACCAGACACCAACATTTGTTAGGATCCGGACCCGACCCCAACATTTGTTAGGATCCCGGAGCAAACTCCAACATTTGTTAGGATCCCGGAGCAGACTCCAACATTTGTTAGGATCCCGGAGCAAACCCCAACATTTGTTAGGATCCCGGAGCAAACCCCAACATTTGTTTGGATCCCGGGCCCGTCCCCAACATTTGTTAGGATCACGGAGCAAACCCCAACATTTGTTAGGATCCCGGAGCAAACCCCAACATTTGTTAGGATCCCGGAGCAGACCCCAACATTTGTTAGGATTCCGGACGCGACCCCAACATTTGTTAGTATTCCGGAGCAAACCCCAACATTTGTTCGGATCCCGGAGCAAACCCCAACTTTTGTTAGGATCCCGGAGCAGACCCCAACATTTGTTAGTATTCCGGAGCAAACCCCAACATTTGTTAGGATTCCGGAGCAAACCACAACATTTGTTAGTATTCCGGAGCAAACCCCAACCTTTGTTAGGATCCCGGAGCAAACCCCAACATTTGTTAGGATCCCGGAGCAAACCCCAACGTTTGTTAGGATCCCGGAGCAAACCCCAACATTTTTTAGGATCCCGGAGCAAACCCCAACATTTGTTAGGATCCCGGACCCAACCCCAACATTTGTTAGGAATCCGGAGCAAACCCCAACATTTGTTAGGATCCCGGAGCAAACCCCAACATTTGTTAGCATCCCGCAGGAAACCCCAACATTTGTTAGGATCCCGGACCAGACCCCAACATTTGTTAGGATTCCGGAGGAAACCCCAACATTTGTTAGGATCCCGGAGCAAACCCCAACATTTGTTAGGATCCCGGAGCAAACCCCAACATTTGTTAGGATTCCGGAGCAAACCCAAACATTTGTTAGGATCCCGGAGCAAACCCCAACATTTGTTAGGATCCCAGAGCAGACCCCAACATTTGTTAGGATCCCGGAGCAAACCCCAACATTTATTAGGATCCGGGAGCAAACCCCAACATTTGTTAGGATCCCGGACCAGACCCGAACATTTGTTAGGATCCCGGAGCAAACCCCAACAAATGCTAGGATCCCAGAGCAAACCCCAACATTTGTTAGGATCCCGGACCAGACTCCAACATTTGTTAGGATCCCAGAGCAAACCCCAACATTTGTTAGGATCAAGGACCAGGCCCCAACATTTGCTAGGATCCCAGAGCAAACCCCAACATTTGTTAGGATCCCGGAGCAAACCCCAACATTTGTTAGGATCCCGGACCCGACCCCAACATTTGTTAGGATCCCGGACCAGACCCCAACATTTGTTAGGATCCCGGACCAGACCCCAACATTTGTTAGGATCCCGGAGCAAACCCCAACATTTGTTAGGATCTGGACAAGACCCCAACATTTGTTAGGATCCCGGAGCAGACCGCAACATTTGTTAGGATCCCGGAGCAAATCCCAACATTTGTTAGGATTCCGGAGCAAACCCCAACATTTGCTCGGATCCCAGAGCAAACCCCAACATTTGTTAGGATACAGACCAGACACCAACATTTGTTAGGATCCGGACCCGACCCCAACATTTGTTAGGATCCCGGAGCAAACTCCAACATTTGTTAGGATCCCGGAGCAGACTCCAACATTTGTTAGGATCCCGGAGCAAACCCCAACATTTGTTAGGATCCCGGAGCAAACCCCAACATTTGTTTGGATCCCGGACCCGTCCCCAACATTTGTTAGGATCACGGAGCAAACCCCAACATTTGTTAGGATCCCGGAGCAAACCCCAACATTTGTTAGGATCCCGGAGCAGACCCCAACATTTGTTAGGATTCCGGACGCGACCCCAACATTTGTTAGTATTCCGGAGCAAACCCCAACATTTGTTAGGATCCCGGAGCAAACCCCAACTTTTGTTAGGATCCCGGAGCAGACCCCAACATTTGTTAGTATTCCGGAGCAAACCCCAACATTTGATAGGATTCCGGAGCAAACCCCAACATTTGTTAGTATTCCGGAGCAAACCCCAACCTTTGTTAGGATCCCGGAGCAAACCCCAACCTTTGTTAGGATCCCGGAGCAAACCCCAACGTTTGTTAGGATCCCGGAGCAAACCCCAACATTTTTTAGGATCCCGGAGCAAACCCCAACATTTGTTCGGATCCCGGAGCAAACCCCAACATTTGTTAGGATCCCGGACCCGACCCCAACATTTGTTAGGATCCCGGAGCAGACCCCAACATTTGTTAGGATCCCGGAGCAAACCCCAACATTTGTTAGGATCCCGGAGCAAACCCCAACATTTGTTAGGATCCCGGGGCAAACCCCAACATTTGTTAGGATCCCAAACTAGACGCCAACATTTGTTAGGATCCCGGAACAAACCCCAACATTTGTTAGGATCCCAGAGCAGACCCCAACATTTGTTAGTATTCCGGAGCAAACCCCAACATTTGTTAGGATTCCGGAGCAAACCCCAACATTTGTTAGGATCCCGGAGCAAACCCCAACATTTGTTAGGATCCCGGACCCAACCCCAACATTTGTTAGGATCCCGGAGCAAACCCCAACATTTGTTAGGAGCCCGGACCCGACCCCAACATTTGTTAGGATCCCGGAGCAGACCCCAACATTTGTTAGTATTCCGGAGCAAACCCCAACATTTGTTAGGATTCCGGACCAGACCCCAACATTTGTTAGGATCCCGGAGCAAACCCCAACATTTGTTAGGATCCCGGAGCAAACCCCAACATTTGTTAGGATTCCGGAGCAAACCCCAACATTTTATAGGATCCCGGACCCGACCCCAACATTTGTTAGGATCCCGGAGCAAACCCCAACATTTGTTAGGATCCCGGAGCAGACCCCAACATTTGTTAGGATCCGGACCCGACCCCAACATTTGTTAGGATCCCGGAGCAGACCACAACATTTGTTAGGATCCCGGAGCAGACCCCAACATTTGTTAGGATCCGGACCCGACCCCAACATTTGTTAGGATCCGGACCCGACCCCAACATTTGTTAGCATTCCGGAGGAAACCCCAACATTTGTTAGGATTCCGGAGCAAACCCCAACATTTGTTAGGATCCCGGAGCAAACCCCAACATTTGTTAGGATCCCGGAGCAAACCCCAACATTTGTTAGGATTTAAGACCCGACCCCAACATTTGTTAGGATCCCAGAGCAAACCCCAACATTTGTTAGGATCCCGGAGCAAACCCCAACATTTGTTAGGATCATGGAGCAGACCCCAACATTTGTTAGGATCCCGGAGCAGACCCCAACATTTGTTAGGATCATGGAGCAGACCCCAACATTTGTTAGGATCCCGGAGCAGAGCCCAACATTTGTTAGGATCACGGAGCAGACCCCAACATTTGTTAGGATTCCAGACCCGACCCCAACATTTGTTCGGATCCCAGAGCAAACCCCAACATTTGTTAGGATCCCGGACCCGACCCCAACATTTGTTAGGATCCCGGAGCAAACCCCAACATTTGTTAGGATCCCGGACCCGACCCCAACATTTGTTAGGATCCCGGAGCAAACCCCAACATTTGTTAGGATCCCGGAGCAGACCCCAACATTTGTTAGGATCCCGGAACAGACTCCAACATTTGTTAGGATCCCGGAGCAAACCCCAACATTTGTTAGGATCCCGGAGCAAACCCCAACATTTGTTAGGATCCCGGACCCGACCCCAACATTTGTTAGGTTCCCGGAGCAGACTCCAACATTTGTTAGGATCCCGGAGCAAACCCCAACATTTGTTAGGATCCCGGAGCAAACCCCAACATTTGTTAGGATCCCGGAACAGACTCCAACATTTGTTAGGATCCCGGAGCAAACCCCAACATTTGTTAGGATCACGGAGCAAACCCCAACATTTGTTAGGTACCCGGAGCAGACCCCAACATTTGTTAGGATTCCGGACCCGACCCCAACATTTGTTAGTATTCCGGAGCAAACCCCAACATTTGTTAGGATCCCGGAGCAAACCCCAACATTTGTTAGGATCCCGGAGCAAACCCCAACATTTGTTAGGATCCCGGAGCAGACCCGAACATTTGTTAGTATTCCGGAGCAAACCCCAACATTTGTTAGGATTCCGGAGCAAACCCCAACATTTGTTAGGATCCCGGACTCAACCCCAACATTTGTTAGGATCCCGGAGCAAACCCCAACATTTGTTAGGATCCTGGACCCGACCCCAACATTTGTTAGGTTCCCGGAGCAGACCCCAATATTTGTTAGGATCCCGGAGCAAACCCCAACATTTGTTAGGATCCCGGAGCAAACCCCAACATTTGTTAGGATCCCGGAGCAAACCCCAACATTTGTTAGGATCCCGGAGCAAACCCCAACATTTGTTAGGATCCCGGAGCAAACCCCAACATTTGTTAGGATCACGGAGCAAACCCCAACATTTGTTAGGTTCCCGGAGCAGACCCCAACCTTTGTTAGGATCCTGGAGCAAACCCCAACATTTGTTAGGATCCCGGAGCAAACCCCAACATTTGTTAGGATCCCGGAGCAAACCCCAACATTTGTTCGGATCCCGGACTCAACCCCAACATTTGTTAGGATCCCGGAGCAAACCCCAACATTTGTTAGGATCCCGGACCCGACCCCAACATTTGTTAGGTTCCCGGAGCAGACCCCAATATTTGTTAGGATCCCGGAGCAAACCCCAACATTTGTTAGGATCCCGGAGCAAACCCCAACATTTGTTAGGATCCCGGACCCGACCCCAACATTTGTTAGGTTCCCGGAGCAAACCCCAACATTTGTTAGGATCCCGGAGCAAACCCCAACATTTGTTAGGATCCCGAACTAGACCCCAACATTTGTTAGGATCCCAGAGCAGACCCCAACATTTGTTAGGATCCCGGAGCAAACCCCAACATTTGTTAGGATCTCGAACTAGACCCCAACATTTGTTAGGATCCCGGAACAAACCCCAACATTTGTTAGGATCCCGGAGCAGACCCCAACATTTGTTAGTATTCCGGAGCAAACCCCAACATTTGTTAGGATCCCAGAGCAAACCCCAACATTTGTTAGGATCCCGGAGCAGACCCCAACATTTGTGAGTATTCCGAAGGAACCCCCAACATTTATAGAACATAGAACATAGAAAATACAGCACAGAACAGGCCCTTCGGCCCACGATGTTGTGCCGAACCTTTGTCCTAGATTAATCATAGATTATCATTGAATTTACAGTGCAGAAGGAGGCCATTCGGCCCTTTGAGTCTGCACCGGCTCTTGGAAAGAGCACCCTACCCAAACTCAACACCTTCACCCAACACCAAGGGCAATTTGGACATTAAGGGCAATTTATCATTGGCCAATTCACCTAACCTGCACATCTTTGGATTGTGGGAGGAAACCGGAGCACCCGGAGGAAACCCACGCAGACACGGGGAGGACGTGCAGACTCCGCACAGTCAGTGACCCAAGCCGGAATCGAACCTGGGACCCTGGAGCTGTGAAGCAATTGTGCTATCCACAATGCTACCGTGCTGCCCTTGAGAACAAATAAATCTACACTATATCATTTAACCGTAATCCATGTACCTATCCAATAGCTGCTTGAAGGTCCCTAATGTTTCCGACTCAACTACTTCCACAGGCAGTGCATTCCATGCCCCCACTACTCTCTGGGTAAAGAACCTACCTCTGATATCCCACCTATATCTTCCACCTTTCACCTTAAATTTATGTCCCCTTGTAATGGTTTGTTCCACCCGGGGAAAAAGTCTCTGACTGTCTACTCTATCTATTCCCCTGATCATCTTATAAACCTCTATCAAGTCGCCCCTCATCCTTCTCCGTTCTAATGAGAAAAGGCCTAGCACCCTCAACCTTTCCTCGTAAGACCTACTCTCCATTCCAGGCAACATCCTGGTAAATCTTCTTTGCACCTTTTCCAAAGCTTCCACATCCTTCCTAAAATGAGGCGACCAGAACTGTACACAGTACTCCAAATGTGGCCTTACCAAAGTTTTGTACAGCTGCATCATCACCTCACGGCTCTTAAATTCAATCCCTCTGTTAATGAACGCGAGCACACCATAGGCCTTCTTCACAGCTCTATCCACTTGAGTGGCAACTTTCAAAGATGTATGAACATAGACCCCAAGATCTCTCTGCTCCTCCACATTGCCAAGAACTCTACCGTTAACCCTGTATTCCGCATTCATATTTGTCCTTCCAAAATGGACAACCTCACACTTTTCAGGGTTAAACTCCATCTGCCACTTCTCAGCCCAGCTCTGCATCCTATCTATGTCTCTTTGCAGCCGACAACAGCCCTCCTTACTATCCACAACTCCACCAATCTTCGTATCATCTGCAAATTTACTGACCCACCCTTCAACTCCCTCATCCAAGTCATTAATGAAAATCACAAACAGCAGAGGACCCAGAACTGATCCCTGCGGTACGCCACTGGTAACTGGGATCCAGGCTGAATATTTGCCATCCACCACCACTCTCTGACTTCTATCGGTTAGCCAGTTCGTTATCCAACTGGCCAAATTTCCCACTATCCCATGCCTCCTTACTTTCTGCATAAGCCTACCATGGGGAACTTTATCAAATGCCTTACTAAAATCCATGTACACTACATCCACTGCTTTACCTTCATCCACATGCTTGGTCACCTCCTCAAAGAATTCAATAAGATTTGTAAGGCAAGACCTACCCCTCACAAATCCGTGCTGACTATCCCTAATCAAGCAGTGTCTTTCCAGATGCTCAGAAATCCTATCCTTCAGTACCCTTTCCATTACTTTGCCTACCACCGAAGTAAGACTAACTGGCCTGTAATTCCCAGGGTTATCCCTAGTCCCTTTTTTGAACAGGGGCACGACATTCGCCACTCTCCAATCCCCTGGTACCACCCCTGTTGACAGTGAGGACGAAAAGATCATTGCCAACGGCTCTGCAATTTCATCTCTTGCTTCCCATAGAATCCTTGGATATATCCCGTCAGGCCCGGGGGACTTGTCTATCCTCAAGTTTTTCAAAATGCCCAACACATCTTCCTTCCTAACAAGTATTTCCTCGAGCTTACCAATCTGTTTCACACTGTCCTCTCCAACAATATCGCCCCTCTCATTTGTAAATACAGAAGAAAAGTACTCGTTCAAGACCTCTCCTATCTCTTCAGACTCAATACACAATCTCCCGCTACTGTCCTTGATCGGACCTACCCTCGCTCTAGTCATTCTCATATTTCTCACATATGTGTAAAAGGCCTTGGGGTTTTCCTTGATCCTACCCGCCAAAGATTGTTCATGCCCTCTCTTAGCTCTCCTAATCCCTTTCTTCAGTTCCCTCCTGGCTATCTTGTATCCCTCCAATGCCCTGTCTGAACCTTGTTTCCTCAGCCTTACATAAGTCACCTTTTTCCTCTTAACAAGACATTCAACCTCTCTTGTCAACCATGGTTCCCTCACTCGACCATCTCTTCCCTGCCTGACAGGGACATACATATCAAGGACACGTAGCACCTGTTCCTTGAACAAGTTCCACATTTCATTTGTGTCCTTCCCTGCCAGCCTATGTTCCCAACTTATGCACTTCAATTCTTGTCTGACAACATCGTATTTACCCTTCCCCCAATTGTAAACCTTGCCCTGTTGCACGTACCTATCCCTCTCCATTACTAAAGTGAAAGTCACAGAATTGTGGTCACTATCTCCAAAATGCTCCCCCACTAACAAATCTATCACTTGCCCTGGCTCATTACCCAGTACTAAATCCAATATTGCCCCTCCTCTGGTCGGACAATCTACATACTGTGTTAGAAAAGCTTCCTGGACACACTGCACAAACACCACCCCATCCAAACTATTTGATCTAAAGAGTTTCCACTCAATATTTGGGAAGTTAAAGTCGCCCATGACTACTACCCTATGACTTCTGCACCTTTCCAAAATCTGTTTCCCAATCTGTTCCTCCACATCTCTGCTACTATTGGGGGGCCTATAGAAAACTCCTAACAAGGTGACTGCTCCTTTCCTATTTCTGACTTCAACCCATACTACCTCAGTAGGCTGATACTCCTCGAACTGCCTTTCTGCAGCTGTTATACTATCTCTAATTAATAATGCCACCCCCCCACCTCTTTTACCACCCTCCCTAATCTTATTGAAACATCTATAACCAGGGACCTCCAACAACCATTTCTGCCCCTCTTCTATCCAAGTTTCCGTGATGGCCACCACATCGTAGTCCCAAGTACCGATCCATGCCTTAAGTTCACCCACCTTATTCCTGATGCTTCTTGCGTTGAAGTATACACACTTCAACCCATCTCCGTGCCTGCAAGTACTCTCCTTTGTCAGTGTTCCCTTCCCCACTGCCTCATTACACGCTTTCGCGTCCTGAATATCGGCTACCTTAGTTGCTGGACTACAAATCCGGTTCCCATTCCCCTGCCAAATTAGTTTAAACCCTCCCGAAGAGTACTAGAAAACCTCCCTCCCAGGATATTGGTGCCCCTCTGGTTCAGATGCAACCCGTCCTGCTTGTACAGGTCCCACCTTCCCCAGAATGCGCTCCAATTATCCAAATACCTGAAGCCCTCCCTCCTACACCATTCCTGCAGCCACGTGTTCAACTGCACTCTCTCCCTATTCCTAGCCTCGCTATCACGTGGCACCGGCAACAAACCAGAGATGACAACTCTGTCTGTCCTGGCTTTTAACTTCCAGCCTAACTCCCTAAACTTGTTTATTACCTCCACACCCCTTTTCCTACCTATGTCGTTGGTACCAATGTGCACCACGACTTCTGGCTGCTCACCCTCCCCCTTAAGGATCCTGAAGACACGATCCGAGACATCCCTGGCCCTGGCACCCGGGAGGCAACATACCTTCCGGATTTGTTAGGATTCCGGAGAAAACCCCAACATTTGTTAGCATCCCGGAGCAAACCCCAACATTTGTTAGGATTCCGGAGCAAACCCCAACATTTGTTAGGATCCCGGAGCAAACCCCAACATTTGTTAGGATCCCAGAGCAGACCCCAACATTTGATAGGATCCCGGAGCAAACCCCAACCTTTGTTAGGATCCCGGAGCAAACCCCAACATTTGTTAGGATTCCGGACCCGACCCCAACATTTGTTAGGATCCCGGAGCAAACCCCAACATTTTTTAGGATCCCGGACCCGACCCCAACATTTGTTAGGATCCCGGAGCAAACCCCAACATTTGTTAGGATCCCGGAGCAGACCCCAACATTTGTTAGGATCCCGGAGCAGACTCCAACATTTGTTAGGATCCCGGAGCAAACCCCAACATTTGTTAGGATCCCGGAGCAAACCCCAACATTTGTTAGTTTTCCGGAGCAAACCCCAACATTTGTTAGGATCCCGGAGCAAACCCCAACATTTGTTAGGATCCCGGACCCAACCCCAACATTTGTTAGGATCCCGGAGCAGACCCGAACATTTGTTAGGATTCCGGACCAGACCCCAACATTTGTTAGGATCCCGGAGCAAACCCCAACATTTGTTAGGATCCCGGAGCAAACCCCAACATTTGTTAGGATTCCGGAGCAAACCCCAACATTTGTTAGGATCCGGACCCGACCCCAACATTTGTTAGGATCCCGGAGCAGACCCCAACATTTGTAAGGATCCCGGAGCAGACCCCAACATTTGTTAGGATCCGGACCCGACCCCAACATTTGTTAGGATCCGGACCCGACCCCAACATTTGTTAGGATCCCGGAGCAGACCCCAACATTTGTTAGGATCACGGAGCAGACCCCAACATTTGTTAGGATCCCGGAACAAACCCCAACATTTGTTAGGATCCCGGAGCAGACCCCAACATTTGTTAGTATTCCGGAGCAAACCCCAACATTTGTTAGGATCCCAGAGCAAACCCCAACATTTGTTAGGATCCCGGAGCAAACCCCAACATTTGTTAGGATCCCGGACCAGACCCCAACATTTGTGAGTATTCCGAAGGAACCCCCAACATTTGTTAGGATTCCGGAGAAAACCCCAACATTTGTTAGCATCCCGGAGCAAACCCCAACATTTGTTAGGATTCCGGAGCAAACCCCAACATTTGTTAGGATCCCGGACCAGACCCCAACATTTGTTAGCATCCCGGAGCAAACCCCAACATTTGTTAGGATCCCAGAGCAGACCCCAACATTTGATAGGATCCCGGAGCAAACCCCAACCTTTGTTAGGATCCCGGAGCAAACCCCAACATTTGTTAGGATTCCGGACCCGACCCCAACATTTGTTAGGATCCCGGAGCAAACCCCAACATTTTTTAGGATCCCGGACCCGACCCCAACATTTGTTAGGATCCCGGAGCAAACCCCAACATTTGTTAGGATCCCGGAGCAGACCCCAACATTTGTTAGGATCCCGGAGCAGACTCCAACATTTGTTAGGATCCCGGAGCAAACCCCAACATTTGTTAGGATCCCGGAGCAAACCCCAACATTTGTTAGGATCCCGGACCCGACCCCAACATTTGTTAGGATCCCGGAGCAAACCCCAACATTTGTTAGTTTTCCGGAGCAAACCCCAACATTTGTTAGGATCCCGGAGCAAACCCCAACATTTGTTAGGATCCCGGACCCAACCCCAACATTTGTTAGGATCCCGGAGCAGACCCCAACATTTGTTAGGATTCCGGACCAGACCCCAACATTTGTTAGGATCCCGGAGCAAACCCCAACATTTGTTAGGATCCCGGAGCAAACCCCAACATTTGTTAGGATTCCGGAGCAAACCCCAACATTTGTTAGGATCCGGACCCGACCCCAACATTTGTTAGGATCCCGGAGCAGACCCCAACATTTGTTAGGATCCCGGAGCAGACCCCAACATTTGTTAGGATCCGGACCCGACCCCAACATTTGTTAGGATCCGGACCCGACCCCAACATTTGTTAGGATCCCGGAGCAGACCCCAACATTTGTTAGGATCACGGAGCAGACCCCAACATTTGTTAGGATCCCGGAGCAAACCCCAACATTTGTTCGGATCCCGGACCCAACCCCAACATTTGTTAGGATCCCGGAGCAAACCCCAACATTTGTTAGGATCCCGGAGCAGACCCCAACATTTGTTAGGATCACGGAGCAGACCCCAACATTTGTTAGGATTCCAGACCCGACCCCAACATTTGCTCGGATCCCAGAGCTAACCCCAACATTTGTTAGGATCCCGGAGCAAACCCCAACATTTGTTAGGATCCCGGACCAGACCCCAACATTTGTGAGGATTCCGGAGGAAACCCCAACATTTGTTAGGATTCCGGAGAAAACCCCAACATTTGTTAGCACCCCGGAGCAAACCCCAACATTTGTTAAGATTCCGGAGCAAACCCCAACATTTGTTAGGATCACGGAGCAGACCCCAACATTTGTTAGGATTCCAGACCCGACCCCAACATTTGCTCGGATCCCAGAGCTAACCCCAACATTTGTTAGGATCCCGGAGCAAACCCCAACATTTGTTAGGATCCCGGACCAGACCCCAACATTTGTGAGGATTCCGGAGGAAACCCCAACATTTGTTAGGATTCCGGAGAAAACCCCAACATTTGTTAGCACCCCGGAGCAAACCCCAACATTTGTTAAGATTCCGGAGCAAACCCCAACATTTGTTAGGATCCCGGAGCAAACCCCAACATTTGTTAGGATCCCAGAGCAGACCCCAACATTTGTCAGGATCCCGGAGCAAACCCCAACCTTTGTTAGGATCCCGGAGCAAACCCCAACATTTGTTAGGATCCCGGAACCGACCCCAACATTTGTTAGGATCCCGGAGCAAACCCCAACATTTGTTAGGATCCCGGACCCGACCCCAACATTTGTTAGGATCCCGGAGCTAACCCCAACATTTGTTAGGATCCCGGAGCAGACCCCAACATTTGTTAGGATCCCGGAGCAGACTCCAACATTTGTTAGGATCCCGGAGCAAACCCCAACATTTGTTAGGATCCCGGAGCAAACCCCAACATTTGTTAGTATCCCGGAGCAAACCCCAACATTTGTTAGGATTCCGGAGAAAACCCCAACATTTGTTAGCATCCCGGAGCAAACCCCAACATTTGTTAGGATTCCGGAGCAAACCCCAACATTTGTTAGGATCCCGGACCAGACCCCAACATTTGTTAGCATCCCGGAGCAAACCCCAACATTTGTTAGGATCCCAGAGCAGACCCCAACATTTGATAGGATCCCGGAGCAAACCCCAACCTTTGTTAGGATCCCGGAGCAAACCCCAACATTTGTTAGGATTCCGGACCCGACCCCAACATTTGTTAGGATCCCGGAGCAAACCCCAACATTTTTTAGGATCCCGGACCCGACCCCAACATTTGTTAGGATCCCGGAGCAAACCCCAACATTTGTTAGGATCCCGGAGCAGACCCCAACATTTGTTAGGATCCCGGAGCAGACTCCAACATTTGTTACGATCCCGGAGCAAACCCCAACATTTGTTAGGATCCCGGAGCAAACCCCAACATTTGTTAGGATCCCGGACCCGACCCCAACATTTGTTAGGATCCCGGAACAAACCCCAACATTTGTTAGTTTTCCGGAGCAAACCCCAACATTTGTTAGGATCCCGGAGCAAACCCCAACATTTGTTAGGATTCCGGACCAGACCCCAACATTTGTTAGGATCCCGGAGCAAACCCCAACATTTGTTAGGATCCCGGAGCAAACCCCAACATTTGTTAGGATCCCGGACCCAACCCCAACATTTGTTAGGATCCCGGAGCAGACCCCAACATTTGTTAGGATTCCGGACCAGACCCCAACATTTGTTAGGATCCCGGAGCAAACCCCAACATTTGTTAGGATCCCGGAGCAAACCCCAACATTTGTTAGGATTCCGGAGCAAACCCCAACATTTGTTAGGATCCGGACCCGACCCCAACATTTGTTAGGATCCCGGAGCAGACCCCAACATTTGTTAGGATCCCGGAGCAGACCCCAACATTTGTTAGGATCCGGACCCGACCCCAACATTTGTTAGGATCCGGACCCGACCCCAACATTTGTTAGGATCACGGAGCAGACCCCAACATTTGTTAGGATCACGGAGCAGACCCCAACATTTGTTAGGATCCCGGAGCAAACCCCAACATTTGTTCGGATCCCGGACCCAACCCCAACATTTGTTAGGATCCCGGAGCAAACCCCAACATTTGTTAGGATCCCGGAGCAGACCCCAACATTTGTTAGGATCACGGAGCAGACCCCAACATTTGTTAGGATTCCAGACCCGACCCCAACATTTGCTCGGATCCCAGAGCTAACCCCAACATTTGTTAGGATCCCGGAGCAAACCCCAACATTTGTTAGGATCCCGGACCAGACCCCAACATTTGTGAGGATTCCGGAGGAAACCCCAACATTTGTTAGGATTCCGGAGAAAACCCCAACATTTGTTAGCACCCCGGAGCAAACCCCAACATTTGTTAAGATTCCGGAGCAAACCCCAACATTTGTTAGGATCCCGGAGCAAACCCCAACATTTGTTAGGATCCCAGAGCAGACCCCAACATTTGTTAGGATCCCGGAGCAAACCCCAACCTTTGTTAGGATCCCGGAGCAAACCACAACATTTGTTAGGATCCCGGACCCGACCCCAACATTTGTTAGGATCCCGGAGCAAACCCCAACATTTGTTAGGATCCCGGACCCGACCCCAACATTTGTTAGGATCCCGGAGCTAACCCCAACATTTGTTAGGATCCCGGAGCAGACCCCAACATTTGTTAGGATCCCGGAGCAGACTCCAACATTTGTTAGGATCCCGGAGCAAACCCCAACATTTGTAAGTATCCCGGAGCAAACCCCAACATTTGTTAGGATCACGGAGCAAACCCCAACATTTGTTAGGATCCCGGAGCAAACCCCAACATTTGTTAGGATCCCGGAGCAGACCCCAACATTTGTTAGTATTCCGGAGCAAACCCCAACATTTGTTAGTATTCCGGAGCAAACCCCAACCTTTGTTAGGATCCCGGAGCAAACCCCAACATTTGTTAGGATCCCGGAGCAAACCCCAACATTTGTTAGGATCCCGGAGCAAACCCCAACATTTGTTAGGATCCCGGAGCAAACCCCAACATTTGTTCGGATCCCGGACCCAACCCCAACATTTGTTAGGTTCCCGGAGCAGACCCCAACATTTGTTAGGATCCCGGAGCAAACCCCAACATTTGTTAGGATCCCGGACCCGACCCCAACATTTGTTAGGTTCCCGGAGCAGACCCCAACATTTGTTAGGATCCCGGAGCTAACCCCAACATTTGTTAGGATCCCGGAGCAAACCCCAACATTTGTTAGGATCCCAGAGCAGACCCCAACATTTGTTAGTATTCCGGAGCAAACCCCAACATTTGTTAGGATCCCAGAGCAAACCCCAAAATTTGTTAGGATCCCGGAGCAAACCCCAACATTTGTTAGGATCCCGGACCAGGCCCCAACATTTGTGAGGATTCCGGAGGAAACCCCAACATTTGTTAGGATTCCGGAGAAAACCCCAACATTTGTTAGCATCCCGGAGCAAACCCCAACATTTGTTAGGATTCCGGAGCAAACCCCAACATTTGTTAGGATCCCGGAGCAAACCCCAACATTTGTTAGCATCCCGGAGCAAACCCCAACATTTGTTAGGATCCCGGTGCAAACCCCAACATTTGTTAGGATCCCGGTGCAAACCCCAACATTTGTTAGGATCCCGGAGCAGACCCCAACATTTGTTAGGATCCCGGAGCAGACTCCAACATTTGTTAGGATCCCGGAGCAAACCCCAACATTTGTTAGGATCCCGGAGCAAACCCCAACATTTGTTAGGATCCCGGACCCGACCCCAACATTTGTTAGGATCCCGGAGCAAACCCCAACATTTGTTAGGATCACGGAGCAAACCCCAACATTTGTTAGGATCCCGGAGCAGACCCCAACATTTGTTAGGATTCCGAACCCGACCCCAACATTTGTTAGTATTCCGGAGCAAACCCCAACATTTGTTAGGATCCCGGAGCAAACCCCAACATTTGTTAGGATCCCGGAGCAGACCCCAACATTTGTTAGTATTCCGGAGCATACCCCAACATTTGTTAGGATTCCGGAGCAAACCCCAACATTTGTTAGTATTCCGGAGCAAACCCCAACCTTTGTTAGGATCCCGGAGCAAACCCCAACATTTGTTAGGATCCCGGAGCAAACCCCAACATTTGTTAGGATCCCGGAGCAAACCCCAACATTTGTTAGGATCCCGGAGCAAACCCCAACATTTGTTAGGATCCCGGAGCAGACCCCAACATTTGTTAGGATCCCGGACCCGACCCCAACATTTGTTAGGATCCCGGAGCAAACCCCAACATTTGTTAGGATCCCGGAGCAAACCCCAACATTTGTTAGGATCCCGGACCCGACCCCAACATTTGTTAGGTTCCCGGAGCAGACCCCAACATTTGTTAGGATCCCGGAGCAAACCCCAACATTTGTTAGGATCCCGGAGCAAACCCCAACATTTGTTAGGATCCCGAACTAGACCCCAACATTTGTTAGGATCCCAGAGCAGACCCCAACATTTGTTAGGATCCCGGAGCAAACCCCAACATTTGTTAGGATCCCGAACTAGACCCCAACATTTGTTAGGATCCCAGAGCAGACCCCAACATTTGTTAGGATCCCGGAGCAAACCCCAACCTTTGTTAGGATCCCGGACCCAACCCCAACATTTGTTAGGATCCCGGAGCAGACCCCAACATTTGTTAGGATCCCGGAGCAAACCCCAACCTTTGTTAGGATCCCGGAGCAAACCCCAACATTTGTTAGGATCCTGGACCCGACCCCAACATTTGTTAGGATCCCGGAGCAGACCCCAACATTTGATAGGATCCCGGACCCGACCCCAACATTTGTTAGGATTCCGGAGCAAACCCCAACATTTGTTAGGATCCCGGACCCGACCCCAACATTTGTTAGGATCCCGGAGCAAACCCCAACATTTGTTAGGATCCCGGACCCGACCCCAACATTTGTTAGGATCCCGGAGCAG
Source organism: Scyliorhinus torazame (assembly GCF_047496885.1). Classification (NCBI taxonomy): domain Eukaryota; kingdom Metazoa; phylum Chordata; class Chondrichthyes; order Carcharhiniformes; family Scyliorhinidae; genus Scyliorhinus; species Scyliorhinus torazame. Next base: position 409,526,892 of record NC_092707.1, on the reverse strand, counting down.
ACCCTAACATTTGTTCGTATTCCGGCGCAAACCCCAACCTTTGTTAGGATCCCGGAGCAAACCCCAACATTTGTTAGGATCCCGGAGCAAACCCCAACATTTGTTAGGATCCCGGAGCAAACCCCAACATTTGTTCGGATCCCGGACCCAACCCCAACATTTATTAGGATCCCGGAGCAAACCCCAACATTTGTTAGGATCCCGGACCCGACCCCAACATTTGTTAGGTTCCCGGAGCAGACCCCAACATTTGTTAGGATCCCGGAGCAAACCCCAACATTTGTTAGGATCCCGGAGCAAACCCCAATATTTGTTAGGATCCCGGAGCAAACCCCAACATTTGTTAGGATCCCAAACTAGACCCCAACATTTGTTAGGATCCCAGAGCAGACCCCAACATTTGTTAGGATCCCGGAGCAAACCCCAACATTTGTTAGGATCCCGGAGCAAACCCCAACATTTGTTAGGATCCCGAACTAGACCCCAACATTTGTTAGGATCCCGGAACAAACCTCAACATTTGTTAGGATCCCGGAGCAGACCCCAACATTTGTTAGTATTCCAGAGCAAACCCCAACATTTGTTAGTATTCCGGAGCAAACCCCAACATTTGTTAGGATCCCGGAGCAAACCCCAACATTTGTTAGGATCCGGACCCGACCCCAACATTTGTTAGGATCCCGGAGCAGACCCCAACATTTGTTAGGATCCCGGAGCAAACCCCAACATTTGTTACGATCCGGACCAGACCCCAACATTTGTTAGGATCCCGGAGCAAACCCCAACATTTGTTAGGATCACGGAGCAAACCCCAACATTTGTTAGGATCCCGGAGCAGACCCCAACATTTGTTAGGATTCCGGACCCGACCCCAACATTTGTTAGTATTCCGGAGCAAACCCCAACATTTGTTAGGATCCCGGAGCAAACCCAAACATTTGTTAGGATCCCGGAGCAGACCCCAACATTTGTTAGTGTTCCGGAGCAAACCCCAACATTTGTTAGGATTCCGGAGCAAACCCCAACATTTGTTAGTATTCCGGAGCAAACCCCAACCTTTGTTAGGATCCCGGAGCAAACCCCAACATTTGTTAGGATCCCGGAGCAAACCCCAACATTTGTTAGGATCCCGGAGCAAACCCCAACATTTGTTAGGATCCCGGAGCAAACCCCAACATTTGTTAGGATCCCGGAGCCGACCCCAACATTTGTTAGGTTCCCGGAGCAGACCCCAACATTTGTTAGGATCCCGGAGCAAACCCCAACATTTGTTAGGATCCCGGAGCAAACCCCAACATTTGTTAGGATCCCGAACTAGACCCCAACATTTGTTAGGATCCCAGAGCAGACCCCAACATTTGTTAGGATCCGGAGCAAACCCCAACATTTGTTAGGATCCCGGAGCAGACCCCAACATTTGTTAGGATCCCGAACTAGACCTCAACTTTTGTTAGGATCCCGGAACAAACCCCAACATTTGTTAGGATCCCGGAGCAGACCCCAACATTTGTTAGTATTCCGGAGCAAACCCCAACATTTGTTAGGATCCCAGAGCAAACCCCAAAATTTGTTAGGATCCCGGAGCAAACCCCAACATTTGTTAGGATCCCGGACCAGACCCCAACATTTGTGAGGATTCCGGAGCAAACCCCAACATTTGTTAGTATTCCGGAGCAAACCCCAACATTTGTTAGGATCCCGGAGCAAACCCCAACATTTGTTAGGATCCCAGAGCAGACCCCAACATTTGTTAGGATCCCGGAGCAAACCCCAACCTTTGTTAGGATCCCGGAGCAAACCCCAACATTTGTTAGGATCCCGGACCCGACCCCAACATTTGTTAGGATCCCGGAGCAGACCCCAACATTTGATAGGATCCCGGACCCGACCCCAGCATTTGTTAGGATCCCGGTGCAAACCCCAACATTTGTTAGGATCCCGGAGCAGACCCCAACATTTGTTAGGATCCCGGAGCAGACTCCAACATTTGTTAGGATCCCGGAGCAAACCCCAACATTTGTTAGGATCCCGGACCCGACCCCAACATTTGTTAGGATCCCGGAGCAAACCCCAACATTTGTTAGGATCCCGGAGCAAACCCCAACATTTGTTAGGATCCCAGAGCAGACCCCAACATTTGTTAGGATCCCGGAGCAAACCCCAACCTTTGTTAGGATCCCGGAGCAAACCCCAACATTTGTTAGGATCCCGGACCCGACCACAAGATTTGTTAGGATCCCGGAGCAGACCCCAACATTTGATAGGATCCCGGACCCGACCCCAACATTTGTTAGGATCCCGGTGCAAACCCCAACATTTGTTAGGATCCCGGAGCAGACCCCAACATTTGTTAGGATCCCGGAGCAGAATCCAACATTTGTTAGGATCCCGGAGCAAACCCCAACATTTGTTAGGATCCCGGAGCAAACCCCAACATTTGTTAGGATCCTGGACCCGACCCCAACATTTGTTAGGATCCCGGAGCAAACCCCAACATTTGTTAGGATCACGGAGCAAACCCCAACATTTGTTAGGATCCAGGAGCAGACCCCAACATTTGTTAGGATCCCGGAGCAGACCCCAACATTTGTTAGGATTCCGGAGCAAACCCCAACATTTGTTAGGATTCCGGAGCAAACCCCAACATTTGTTAGGATCCCGGAGCAAACCCCAACATTTGTTAGGATCCCGGAGCAAACCACAACATTTGTTAGCATCCCGGAGCAAACCCCAACATTTGTTAGCATCCCGGAGCAAACCCCAACATTTGTTAGGATCCCGGAGCAAACCCCAACATTTGTTAGGTTCCCGGAGCAGACCCCAACATTTGTCAGGATCCCGGAGCAAACTCCAACATTTGTTAGGATCCCGGAGCAAACCCCAACATTTGTTAGGATCCCGAACTAGACCCCAACATTTGTTAGGATCCCAGAGCAGACCCCAACATTTGTTAGGATCCCGGAGCAAACCCCAACATTTGTTAGGATCCCGAACTAGACCCCAACATTTGTTAGGATCCCGGAACAAACCTCAACATTTGTTAGGATCCCGGAGCAGACCCCAACATTTGTTAGTATTCCAGAGCAAACCCCAACATTTGTTAGGATTCCGGAGCAAACCCCAACATTTGTTAGTATTCCGGAGCAAACCCCAACATTTGTTAGGATCCCGGAGCAAACCCCAACATTTGTTAGGATCCCGGACCCAACCCCAACATTTGTTAGGATCCCGGAGCAAACCCCAACATTTGTTAGGATCCCGGAGCAAACCCCAACATTTGTTAGGATCCCGGACCCGACCCCAACATTTGTTAGGATCCCGGAGCAGACCCCAACATTTGTTAGTATTCCGGAGCAAACCCCAACATTTGTTAGGATTCCGGACCAGACCCCAACATTTGTTAGGATCCCGGAGCAAACCCCAACATTTGTTAGGATTCCGGACCAGACCCCAACATTTGTTAGGATCCCGGAGCAAACCCCAACATTTCTTAGGATCCCGGAGCAAACCCCAACATTTGTTAGGATCCCGGAGCAAACCCCAACATTTCTTAGGATCCCGGAGCAAACCCCAACATTTGTTAGGATTCCGGAGCAAACCCCAACATTTGTTAGGATCCGGACCCGACCCCAACATTTGTTAGGATCCCGGAGCAAACCCCAACATTTGTTAGGATCCCGGAGCAGACCCCAACATTTGTTAGGATCCCGGAGCAAACCCCAACATTTGTTAGGATCCGGACCAGACCCCAACATTTGTTAGGATCCCGGAGCAAACCCCAACATTTGTTAGGATCACGGAGCAAACCCCAACATTTGTTAGGATCCCGGAGCAGACCCCAACATTTGTTAGGATTCCGGACCCGACCCCAACATTTGTTAGTATTCCGGAGCATACCCCAACCTTTGTTAGGATCCCGGAGCAAACCCCAACATTTGTTAGGATCCCGGAGCAGACCCCAACATTTGTTAGGATCCCGGACCCGACCCCAACATTTGTTAGGTTCCCGGAGCAGACCCCAACATTTGTTAGGATCCCGGAGCAAACCCCAACATTTGTTAGGATCCCGGAGCAAACCCCAACATTTGTTAGGATCCCGGACCCGACCCCAACATTTGTTAGGATCCCGGACCCGACCCCAACATTTGTTAGGTTCCCGGAGCAGACCCCAACATTTGTTAGGATCCCGGAGCAAACCCCAACATTTGTTAGGATCCCGGAGCAAACCCCAACATTTGTTAGGATCCCGAACTAGATCCCAACATTTGTTAGGATCCCAGAGCAGACCCCAACATTTGTTAGGATCCCGGGGCAAACCCCAACATTTGTTAGGATCCCGAACTAGACCTCAACTTTTGTTAGGATCCCGGAACAAACCCCAACATTTGTTAGGATCCCGGAGCAGACCCCAACATTTGTTAGTATTCCGGAGCAAACCCCAACATTTGTTAGGATCCCAGAGCAAACCCCAAAATTTGTTAGGATCCCGGAGCAAACCCCAACATTTGTTAGGATCCCGGACCAGACCCCAACATTTGTGAGGATTCCGGAGGAAACCCCAACATTTGTTAGGATTCCGGAGAAAACCCCAACATTTGTTCGCATCCCGGAGCAAACCCCAACATTTGTTAGGATCCCAGAGCAGACCCCAACATTTGTTAGGATCCCGGAGCAAACCCCAACCTTTGTTAGGATCCCGGAGCAAACCCCAACATTTGTTAGGATCCCGGACCCGACCCCAACATTTGTTAGGATCCTGGAGCAGACCCAACATTTGATAGGATCCCGGACCCGACCCCAGCATTTGTTAGGATCCCGGTGCAAACCCCAACATTTGTTAGGATCCCGGAGCAGACCCCAACATTTGTTAGGATCCCGGAGCAGACTCCAACATTTGTTAGGATCCCGGAGCAAACCCCAACATTTGTTAGGATCCCGGACCCGACCCCAACATTTGTTAGGATCCCGGAGCAAACCCCAACATTTGTTAGGATCACGGAGCAAACCCCAACATTTGTTAGGATCCCGGAGCAGACCCCAACATTTGTTAGGATTCCGGACCCGACCCCAACATTTGTTAGTATTCCGGAGCAAACCCCAACATTAGTTAGGATCCCGGAGCAAACCCCAACATTTGTTAGGATCCCGGAGCAGACCCCAACATTTGTTAGTATTCCGGAGCATACCCCAACATTTGTTAGGATTCCGGAGCAAACCCCAACATTTGTTAGGATTCCGGAGCAAACCCCAACATTTGTTAGGATCCCGGAGCAAACCCCAACATTTGTTAGGATTCTGGAGCAAACCCCAACATTTGTTAGGATTCCAGACCCGACCCCAACATTTGCTCGGATCCCGGAGCAAACCCCAACATTTATTAGGATCCCCGAGCAAACCCCAACATTTGTTAGGATCCCGGAGCAAACCCCAACATTTGTTAGGATCCCGGAGCAAACCCCAACATTTGTCAGGATCCCGGAGCCAACCCCAACATTTGTTAGGATCCCGGAGCAAACCCCAACATTTTTTAGGATCCCAGAGCGAACCCCAACATTTGTTAGGATCCCGGACCAGACCACAACATTTGTTAGGATCCCGGAGCAAACCCCAACAAATGCTAGGATCCCAGAGCAAACCCCAACATTTGTTAGGATCCCGGACCAGACCCCAACATTTGCTAGGATCCCAGAGCAAACCCCAACATTTGTTAGGATCCCGGACCAGACCCCAACATTTGTTAGGATCCCGGAGCAAACCCCAACAAATGCTAGGATCCCGGAGCAAACCCCAACATTTGTTCGGATCCCGGACCCGACCCCAACATTTGTTAGGATCCCGGACCCGACCCCAACATTTGTTAGGATCCCGGAGCAAACCCCAACATTTGTTAGGATCCCGGAGCAAACCCCAACGTTTGTTAGAATCCCGGACCAGACCCCAACATTTGTTTGGATTCCGGAGGAAACCCCAACATTTGTTAGGATCCCGGAGCAAACCCCAACATTTGTTAGGATCCCGGAGCAAACCCAAACATTTGTTAGGATTCCGGAGCAAACCCCAACATTTGTTAGGATCCCGGAGCAAACCCCAACATTTGTTAGGATCCCAGAGCAGACCCCAACATTTGTTAGGATACCGGAGCAAACCCCAACATTTATTAGGATCCCGGAGCAAACCCCAACATTTGTTAGGATCCCGGACCAGACCCCAACATTTGTTAGGATCCCGGAGCAAACCCCAACATTTGTCAGGATCCCGGAGCAAACCCCAACATTTGTTAGGATCCCGGAGCAAACCCCAACATTTGTTAGGATCCCGGAGCAAACCCCAACATTTGTTAGGATCCCGGACCCGACCCCAACATTTGTTAGGATCCCGGAGCAGACCCCAACATTTGTTAGTATTCCGGAGCAAACCCCAACATTTGTTAGGATACAGACCAGACCCCAACATTTGTTAGGATCCCGGAGCAAACTCCAACATTTGTTAGGATTCCGGAGCAAACCCCAACATTTGTTAGGATTCCAGACCCGACCCCAACATTTGTTAGGATCCCAGAGCAAACCCCAACATTTGTTAGGATCCCGGAGCAGACCCCAACATTTGTTAGGATCACGGAGCAGACCCCAACATTTGTTAGGATCCCAGAGCAGACCCCAACATTTGTTAGGATTCGGAGCAGACCCCAACATTTGTTAAGATCCCGGAGCAAACCCCAACATTTGTTAGGATCGCGGAGCAAACCCCAACATTTGTTAGGATCACGGAGCAGACCCCAACATTTGTTAGGATTCCAGACCCGACCCCAACATTTGCTCGGATCCCAGAGCAAACCCCAACATTTGTTAGGATCCCGGAGCAAACCCCAACATTTGTTAGGATCCCAGAGCAAACCCCAACATTTGTTAGGATCCCGGAGCAAACCCCAACATTTGTTAGGATCCCGGACCAGACCCCAACATTTGTTAGGATTCCGGAGGAAACCCCAACATTTGTTAGGATTCCGGAGAAAACCCCAACATTTGCAATGATCCCGGAGCAAACCCCAACATTTGTTAGGATTCCGGAGTAAACCCCAACATTTGTTAGGATCCCGGAGCAAACCCCAACATTTGTTAGGATCCCAGAGCAGACCCCAACATTTGTTAGGATCCCGGACCAGACCCCAACATTTGTTAGGATCCCGGAGCAAACCACAACATTTGTCAGGATCCCGGAGCAAACCCCAACATTTGTTAGGATCCCGGAGCAAACCCCAACATTTTTTAGGATCCCAGAGCGAACCCCAACATTTGTTAGGATCCCGGACCAGACCACAACATTTGTTAGGATCCCGGAGCAAACCCCAACAAATGCTAGGATCCCGGAGCAAACCCCAACATTTGTTAGGATCCCGGAGCCGACCCCAACATTTGTTAGGATCCCGGACCCGACCCCAACATTTCTTAGGATCCCGGACCAGACCCCAACATTTGTTAGGATCCCAGAGCAAACCCCAACATTTGTTAGGATCCCAGACCAGACACCAACATTTGTTAGGATCCCAGAGCAAACCCCAACATTTGTTAGGATCCCGGAGCAAACCCCAACATTTGTTAGGATCCCGGAGGAAACCCCAACATTTGTTAGGATCCCGGACCAGACCCCAACATTTGTTAGGATTCCGGAGGAAACCCCAACATTTGTTAGGATCCCGGAGCAAACCCCAACATTTGTTAGGATCCCGGAGCAAACCCCAACATTTGTTAGGATTCCGGAGCAAACCCCAACATTTGTTAGGATCCCGGAGCAAACCCCAACATTTGTTAGGATCCCAGAGCAGACCCCAACATTTGTTAGGATCCCGGAGCAAACCCCAACATTTATTAGGATCCTGGAGCAAACCCCAACATTTGTTAGGATCCCGGACCAGACCCGAACATTTGTTAGGATCCCGGAGCAAACCCCAACAAATGCTAGGATCCCAGAGCAAACCCCAACATTTGTTAGGATCCCGGACCAGACTCCAACATTTGTTAGGATCCCAGAGCAAACCCCAACATTTGTTAGGATCAAGGACCAGGACCCAACATTTGCTAGGATCCCAGAGCAAACCCCAACATTTGTTAGGATCCCGGAGCAAACCCCAACATTTGTTAGGATCCCGGACCCGACCCCAACATTTGTTAGGATCCCGGACCCGACCCCAACATTTGTTAGGATCCCGGACCAGACCCCAACATTTGTTAGGATCCCAGAGCAAACCCCAACATTTGTTAGGATCCTAGACCAGACACCAACATTTGTTAGGATCCCAGAGCAAACCCCAACATTTGTTAGGATCCCGGAGCAAACCCCAACATTTGTTAGGATCCCGGAGCAAACCCCAACATTTGTTAGGATCCCGGACCAGACCCCAACATTTGTTAGGATCCCGGACCAGACCCCAACATTTGTTAGGATCCCGGAGCAAACCCCAACATTTGTTAGGATCTGGACCAGACCCCAACATTTGTTAGGATCCCGGAGCAGACCGCAACATTTGTTAGGATCCCGGAGCAAATCCCAACATTTGTTAGGATTCCGGAGCAAACCCCAACATTTGCTCGGATCCCAGAGCAAACCCCAACATTTTTAGGATACAGACCAGACACCAACATTTGTTAGGATCCGGACCCGACCCCAACATTTGTTAGGATCCCGGAGCAAACTCCAACATTTGTTAGGATCCCGGAGCAGACTCCAACATTTGTTAGGATCCCGGAGCAAACCCCAACATTTGTTAGGATCCCGGAGCAAACCCCAACATTTGTTTGGATCCCGGACCCGTCCCCAACATTTGTTAGGATCACGGAGCAAACCCCAACATTTGTTAGGATCCCGGAGCAAACCCCAACATTTGTTAGGATCCCGGAGCAGACCCCAACATTTGTTAGGATTCCGGACCCGACCCCAACATTTGTTAGTATTCCGGAGCAAACCCCAACATTTGTTAGGGTCCCGGAGCAAACCCCAACATTTGTTAGGATCCCGGAGCAGACCCCAACATTTGTTAGTATTCCGGAGCAAACCCCAACATTTGTTAGGATTCCGGAGCAAACCCCAACATTTGTTAGTATTCCGGAGCAAACCCCAACCTTTGTTAGGATCCCGGAGCAAACCCCAACATTTGTTAGGATCCCGGAGCAAACGCCAACATTTGTTAGGATCCCGGAGCAAACCCCAACATTTGTTAGGATCCCGGAGCAGACCCCAACATTTGTTAGTATTCCGGAGCAAACCCCAACATTTGTTAGGATTCCGGAGCAAACCCCAACATTTGTTAGTATTCCGGAGCAAACCCCAACCTTTGTTAGGATCCCGGAGCAAACCCCAACATTTGTTAGGATCCCGGAGCAAACCCCAACGTTTGTTAGGATCCCGGAGCAAACCCCAACATTTTTTAGGATCCCGGAGCAAACCCCAACATTTGTTAGGATCCCGGACCCAACCCCAACATTTGTTAGGATCCCGGAGCAAACCCCAACATTTGTTAGGATCCCGGACCCGACCCCAACATTTGTTAGGATCCCGGAGCAGACCCCAACATTTGTTAGGATCCCGGAGCAAACCCCAACATTTGTTAGGATCCCGGAGCAAACCCCAACATTTGTTAGGATCCCGGGGCAAACCCCAACATTTGTTAGGATCCCAAACTAGACGCCAACATTTGTTAGGATCCCGGAACAAACCCCAACATTTGTTAGGATCCCGGAGCAGACCCCAACATTTGTTAGTATTCCGGAGCAAACCCCAACATTTGTTAGTATTCCGGAGCAAACCCCAACATTTGTTAGGATCCCGGTGCAGACCCCAACATTTGTTAGGATCCCGGAGCAGACCCCAACATTTGTTAGTATTCCGGAGCAAACCCCAACATTTGTTAGTATTCCGGAGCAAACCCCAACATTTGTTAGGATCCCGGTGCAGACCCCAACATTTGTTAGGATCCCGGAGCAAACCCCAACATTTGTTAGGATCCCGGACCCAACCCCAACATTTGTTAGGATCCCGGAGCAAACCCCAACCTTTGTTAGGATCCCGGAGCAAACCCCAACATTTGTTAGGATCCCGGACCCGACCCCAACATTTGTTAGGATCCTGGAGCAGACCCAACATTTGATAGGATCCCGGACCCGACCCCAGCATTTGTTAGGATCCCGGTGCAAACCCCAACATTTGTTAGGATCCCGGAGCAGACCCCAACATTTGTTAGGATCCCGGAGCAGACTCCAACATTTGTTAGGATCCCGGAGCAAACCCCAACATTTGTTAGGATCCCGGACCCGACCCCAACATTTGTTAGGATCCCGGAGCAAACCCCAACATTTGTTAGGATCACGGAGCAAACCCCAACATTTGTTAGGATCCCGGAGCAGACCCCAACATTTGTTAGGATTCCGGACCCGACCCCAACATTTGTTAGTATTCCGGAGCAAACCCCAACATTTGTTAGGATCCCGGAGCAAACCCCAACATTTGTTAGGATCCCGGAGCAGACCCCAACATTTGTTAGTATTCCGGAGCATACCCCAACATTTGTTAGGATTCCGGAGCAAACCCCAACATTTGTTAGGATTCCGGAGCAAACCCCAACATTTGTTAGGATCCCGGAGCAAACCCCAACATTTGTTAGGATTCTGGAGCAAACCCCAACATTTGTTAGGATTCCAGACCCGACCCCAACATTTGCTCGGATCCCGGAGCAAACCCCAACATTTATTAGGATCCCCGAGCAAACCCCAACATTTGTTAGGATCCCGGAGCAAACCCCAACATTTGTTAGGATCCCGGAGCAAACCCCAACATTTGTCAGGATCCCGGAGCCAACCCCAACATTTGTTAGGATCCCGGAGCAAACCCCAACATTTTTTAGGATCCCAGAGCGAACCCCAACATTTGTTAGGATCCCGGACCAGACCACAACATTTGTTAGGATCCCGGAGCAAACCCCAACAAATGCTAGGATCCCAGAGCAAACCCCAACATTTGTTATGATCCCGGACCAGACCCCAACATTTGCTAGGATCCCAGAGCAAACCCCAACATTTGTTAGGATCCCGGACCAGACCCCAACATTTGTTAGGATCCCGGAGCAAACCCCAACAAATGCTAGGATCCCGGAGCAAACCCCAACATTTGTTCGGATCCCGGACCCGACCCCAACATTTGTTAGTATCCCGGACCCGACCCCAACATTTGTTAGGATCCCGGAGCAAACCCCAACATTTGTTAGGATCCCGGAGCAAACCCCAACGTTTGTTAGAATCCCGGACCAGACCCCAACATTTGTTTGGATTCCGGAGGAAACCCCAACATTTGTTAGGATCCCGGAGCAAACCCCAACATTTGTTAGGATCCCGGAGCAAACCCCAACATTTGTTAGGATTCCGGAGCAAACCCCAACATTTGTTAGGATCCCGGAGCAAACCCCAACATTTGTTAGGATCCCAGAGAAGACCCCAACATTTGTTAGGATACCGGAGCAAACCCCAACATTTATTAGGATCCCGGAGCAAACCCCAACATTTGTTAGGATCCCGGACCAGACCCCAACATTTGTTAGGATCCCGGAGCAAACCCCAACATTTGTCAGGATCCCGGAGCAAACCCCAACATTTGTTAGGATCCCGGAGCAAACCCCAACATTTGTTAGGATCCCGGAGCAAACCCCAACATTTGTTAGGATCAAGGACCCGACCCCAACATTTGTTAGGATCCCGGAGCAGACCCCAACATTTGTTAGTATTCCGGAGCAAACCCCAACATTTGTTAGGATACAGACCAGACCCCAACATTTGTTAGGATCCCGGAGCAAACTCCAACATTTGTTAGGATTCCGGAGCAAACCCCAACATTTGTTAGGATTCCAGACCCGACCCCAACATTTGTTAGGATCCCAGAGCAAACCCCAACATTTGTTAGGATCCCGGAGCAGACCCCAACATTTGTTAGGATCACGGAGCAGACCCCAACATTTGTTAGGATCCCAGAGCAGACCCCAACATTTGTTAGGATTCGGAGCAGACCCCAACATTTGTTAAGATCCCGGAGCAAACCCCAACATTTGTTAGGATCGCGGAGCAAACCCCAACATTTGTTAGGATCACGGAGCAGACCCCAACATTTGTTAGGATTCCAGACCCGACCCCAACATTTGCTCGGATCCCAGAGCAAACCCCAACATTTGTTAGGATCCCGGAGCAAACCCCAACATTTGTTAGGATCCCAGAGCAAACCCCAACATTTGTTAGGATCCCGGAGCAAACCCCAACATTTGTTAGGATCCCGGACCAGACCCCAACATTTGTTAGGATTCCGGAGGAAACCCCAACATTTGTTAGGATTCCGGAGAAAACCCCAACATTTGCAAGGATCCCGGAGCAAACCCCAACATTTGTTAGGATTCCGGAGTAAACCCCAACATTTGTTAGGATCCCGGAGCAAACCCCAACATTTGTTAGGATCCCAGAGCAGACCCCAACATTTGTTAGGATCCCAGACCAGACCCCAACATTTGTTAGGATCCCGGAGCAAACCACAACATTTGTCAGGATCCCGGAGCAAACCCCAACATTTGTTAGGATCCCGGAGCAAACCCCAACATTTTTTAGGATCCCAGAGCGAACCCCAACATTTGTTAGGATCCCGGACCAGACCACAACATTTGTTAGGATCCCGGAGCAAACCCCAACAAATGCTAGGATCCCGGAGCAAACCCCAACATTTGTTAGGATCCCGGAGCCGACCCCAACATTTGTTAGGATCCCGGACCCGACCCCAACATTTCTTAGGATCCCGGACCAGACCCCAACATTTGTTAGGATCCCAGAGCAAACCCCAACATTTGTTAGGATCCCAGACCAGACACCAACATTTGTTAGGATCCCAGAGCAAACCCCAACATTTGTTAGGATCCCGGAGCAAACCCCAACATTTGTTAGGATCCCGGAGGAAACCCCAACATTTGTTAGGATCCCGGACCAGACCCCAACATTTGTTAGGATTCCGGAGGAAACCCCAACATTTGTTAGGATCCCGGAGCAAACCCCAACATTTGTTAGGATCCCGGAGCAAACCCCAACATTTGTTAGGATTCCGGAGCAAACCCCAACATTTGTTAGGATCCCGGAGCAAACCCCAACATTTGTTAGGATCCCAGAGCAGACCCCAACATTTGTTAGGATCCCGGAGCAAACCCCAACATTTATTAGGATCCGGGAGCAAACCCCAACATTTGTTAGGATCCCGGACCAGACCCGAACATTTGTTAGGATCCCGGAGCAAACCCCAACAAATGCTAGGATCCCAGAGCAAACCCCAACATTTGTTAGGATCCCGGACCAGACTCCAACATTTGTTAGGATCCCAGAGCAAACCCCAACATTTGTTAGGATCAAGGACCAGGACCCAACATTTGCTAGGATCCCAGAGCAAACCCCAACATTTGTTAGGATCCCGGAGCAAACCCCAACATTTGTTAGGATCCCGGACCCGACCCCAACATTTGTTAGGATCCCGGACCCGACCCCAACATTTGTTAGGATCCCGGACCAGACCCCAACATTTGTTAGGATCCCAGAGCAAACCCCAACATTTGTTAGGATCCTAGACCAGACACCAACATTTGTTAGGATCCCAGAGCAAACCCCAACATTTGTTAGGATCCCGGAGCAAACCCCAACATTTGTTAGGATCCCGGACCAGACCCCAACATTTGTTAGGATCCCGGACCAGACCCCAACATTTGTTAGGATCCCGGAGCAAACCCCAACATTTGTTAGGATCTGGACCAGACCCCAACATTTGTTAGGATCCCGGAGCAGACCGCAACATTTGTTAGGATCCCGGAGCAAATCCCAACATTTGTTAGGATTCCGGAGCAAACCCCAACATTTGCTCGGATCCCAGAGCAAACCCCAACATTTTTAGGATACAGACCAGACACCAACATTTGTTAGGATCCGGACCCGACCCCAACATTTGTTAGGATCCCGGAGCAAACTCCAACATTTGTTAGGATCCCGGAGCAGACTCCAACATTTGTTAGGATCCCGGAGCAAACCCCAACATTTGTTAGGATCCCGGAGCAAACCCCAACATTTGTTTGGATCCCGGACCCGTCCCCAACATTTGTTAGGATCACGGAGCAAACCCCAACATTTGTTAGGATCCCGGAGCAAACCCCAACATTTGTTAGGATCCCGGAGCAGACCCCAACATTTGTTAGGATTCCGGACCCGACCCCAACATTTGTTAGTATTCCGGAGCAAACCCCAACATTTGTTAGGGTCCCGGAGCAAACCCCAACATTTGTTAGGATCCCGGAGCAGACCCCAACATTTGTTAGTATTCCGGAGCAAACCCCAACATTTGTTAGGATTCCGGAGCAAACCCCAACATTTGTTAGTATTCCGGAGCAAACCCCAACCTTTGTTAGGATCCCGGAGCAAACCCCAACATTTGTTAGGATCCCGGAGCAAACGCCAACATTTGTTAGGATCCCGGAGCAAACCCCAACATTTGTTAGGATCCCGGAGCAGACCCCAACATTTGTTAGTATTCCGGAGCAAACCCCAACATTTGTTAGGATTCCGGAGCAAACCCCAACATTTGTTAGTATTCCGGAGCAAACCCCAACCTTTGTTAGGATCCCGGAGCAAACCCCAACATTTGTTAGGATCCCGGAGCAAACCCCAACGTTTGTTAGGATCCCGGAGCAAACCCCAACATTTTTTAGGATCCCGGAGCAAACCCCAACATTTGTTAGGATCCCGGACCCAACCCCAACATTTGTTAGGATCCCGGAGCAAACCCCAACATTTGTTAGGATCCCGGACCCGACCCCAACATTTGTTAGGATCCCGGAGCAGACCCCAACATTTGTTAGGATCCCGGAGCAAACCCCAACATTTGTTAGGATCCCGGAGCAAACCCCAACATTTGTTAGGATCCCGGGGCAAACCCCAACATTTGTTAGGATCCCAAACTAGACGCCAACATTTGTTAGGATCCCGGAACAAACCCCAACATTTGTTAGGATCCCGGAGCAGACCCCAACATTTGTTAGTATTCCGGAGCAAACCCCAACATTTGTTAGTATTCCGGAGCAAACCCCAACATTTGTTAGGATCCCGGTGCAGACCCCAACATTTGTTAGGATCCCGGAGCAAACCCCAACATTTGTTAGGATCCCGGACCCAACCCCAACATTTGTTAGGATCCCGGAGCAAACCCCAACATTTGTTAGGATCCCGGACCCGACCCCAACATTTGTTAGGATCCCGGAGCAGACCCCAACATTTGTTAGTATTCCGGAGCAAACCCCAACATTTGTTAGGATTCCGGACCAGACCCCAACATTTGTTAGGATCCCGGAGCAAACCCCAACATTTGTTAGGATTCCGGAGCAAACCCCAACATTTGTTAGGATCCCGGACCCGACCCCAACATTTGTTAGGATCCCGGAGCAAACCCCAACATTTGTTAGGATCCCAGACCCGACCCCAACATTTGTTAGGATCCGGACCCGACCCCAACATTTGTTAGGATCCCGGAGCAAACCCCAACATTTGTTAGGATCCCAGACCCGACCCCAACATTTGTTAGGATCCGGACCCGACCCCAACATTTGTTCGGATCCCGGAGCAGACCACAACATTTGTTAGGATCCCGGACCAGACCCCAACATTTGTTAGGATCCCGGAGCAAACCCCAACATTTGTTAGGATCCCGAACTAGACCCCAACATTTGTTAGGATCCCGGAACAAACCCCAACATTTGTTAGGATCCCGGAGCAGACCCCAACATTTGTTAGGATCCCAGAGCAAACCCCAACATTTGTTAGGATCCCGGAGCAAACCCCAACATTTGTTAGGATCCCGGACCAGACCCCAACATTTGTGAGTATTCCGAAGGAACCCCCAACATTTGTTAGGATTCCGGAGAAAACCCCAACATTTGTTAGCATCCCGGAGCAGACCCCAACATTTGTTAGGATTCCGGAGCAAACCCCAACATTTGTTAGGATCCCGGAGCAAACCCCAACATTTGTTAGGATCCCAGAGCAGACCCCAACATTTGATAGGATCCCGGAGCAAACCCCAAACTTTGTTAGGATCCCGGAGCAAACCCCAACATTTGTTAGGATTCCGGACCCGACCCCAACATTTGTTAGGATCCCGGAGCAAACCCCAACATTTTTTAGGATCCCGGACCCGACCCCAACATTTGTTAGGATCCCGGAGCAAACCCCAACATTTGTTAGGATCCCGGAGCAGACCCCAACATTTGTTAGGATCCCGGAGCAGACTCCAACATTTGTTAGGATCCCGGAGCAAACCCCAACATTTGTTAGGATCCCGGAGCAAACCCCAACATTTGTTAGGGTCCCGGACCCGACCCCAACATTTGTTAGGATCCCGGAGCAAACCCCAACATTTGTTAGTTTTCCGGAGCAAACCCCAACATTTGTTAGGATCCCGGAGCAAACCCCAACATTTGTTAGGATCCCGGACCCAACCCCAACATTTGTTAGGATCCCGGAGCAGACCCCAACATTTGTTAGGATTCCGGACCAGACCCCAACATTTGTTAGGATCCCGGAGCAGACCCCAACATTTGTTAGGATCCCGGAGCAAACCCCAACATTTGTTAGGATCCCGGAGCAAACCCCAACATTTGTTAGGATCCCGGAGCAAACCCCAACATTTGTTAGGATTCCGGAGCAAACCCCAACATTTGTTAGGATCCGGACCCGACCCCAACATTTGTTAGGATCCCGGAGCAGACCCCAACATTTGTTAGGATCCCGGAGCAGACCCCAACATTTGTTAGGATCCGGACCCGACCCCAACATTTGTTAGGATCCGGACCCGACCCCAACATTTGTTAGGATCCCGGAGCAGACCCCAACATTTGTTAGGATCACGGAGCAGACCCCAACATTTGTTAGGATCCCGGAACAAACCCCAACATTTGTTAGGATCCCGGAGCAGACCCCAACATTTGTTAGTATTCCGGAGCAAACCCCAACATTTGTTAGGATCCCAGAGCAAACCCCAACATTTGTTAGGATCCCGGAGCAAACCCCAACATTTGTTAGGATCCCGGACCGGACCCCAACATTTGTGAGTATTCCGAAGGAACCCCCAACATTTGTTAGGATTCCGGAGAAAACCCCAACATTTGTTAGCATCCCGGAGCAAACCCCAACATTTGTTAGGATCCCGGAGCAAACCCCAACATTTGTTAGGATTCCGGAGCAAACCCCAACATTTGTTAGGATCCCGGAGCAAACCCCAACATTTGTTAGGATCCCAGAGCAGACCCCAACATTTGATAGGATCCCGGAGCAAACCCCAACCTTTGTTAGGATCCCGGAGCAAACCCCAACATTTGTTAGAATTCCGGACCCGACCCCAACATTTGTTAGGATCCCGGAGCAAACCCCAACATTTTTTAGGATCCCGGACCCGACCCCAACATTTGTTAGGATCCCGGAGCAAACCCCAACATTTGTTAGGATCCCGGAGCAGACCCCAACATTTGTTAGGATCCCGGAGCAGACTCCAACATTTGTTAGGATCCCGGAGCAAACCCCAACATTTGTCAGGATCCCGGACCCGACCCCAACATTTGTTAGGATCCCGGAGCAAACCCCAACATTTGTTAGTTTTCCGGAGCAAACCCCAACATTTGTTAGGATCCCGGAGCAAACCCCAACATTTGTTAGGATCCCAGACCCAACCCCAACATTTGTTAGGATCCCGGACCAGACCACAACATTTGTTAGGATCCCGGAGCAAACCCCAACAAATGCGAGGATCCCAGAGCAAACCCCAACATTTGTTAGGATCCCGGACCAGACCCCAACATTTGTTAGGATCCCAGAGCAAACCCCAACATTTGTTAGGATCCCGGAGCAGACCCCAACATTTGTTAGGATTCCGGACCAGACCCCAACATTTGTTAGGATCCCGGAGCAAACCCCAACATTTGTTAGGATCCCGGAGCAAACCCCAACATTTGTTAGGATTCCGGAGCAAACCCCAACATTTGTTAGGATCCGGACCCGACCCCAACATTTGTTAGGATCCCGGAGCAGACCCCAACATTTGTTAGGATCCGGACCCGACCCCAACATTTGTTAGGATCCGGACCCGACCCCAACATTTGTTAGGATCCCGGAGCAGACCCCAACATTTGTTAGGAACCCGGAGCAAACCCCAACATTTGTTCGGATCCCGGACCCAACCCCAACATTTGTTAGGATCCCGGAGCAAACCACAACATTTGTTAGGATCCCGGAGCAGACCCCAACATTTGTTAGGCTTCCGGACCCGACCCCAACATTTGTTAGTATTCCGGAGCAAACCCCAACATTTGTTAGGATCCCGGAGCAAACCCCAACATTTGTTAGGATCCCGGAGCAGACCCCAACATTTGTTAGTATTCCGGAGCATACCCCAACATTTGTTAGGATTCCGGAGCAAACCCCAACATTTGTTAGTATTCCGGAGCAAACCCCAACCTTTGTTAGGATCCCGGAGCAAACCCCAACATTTGTTAGGATCCCGGAGCAAACCCCAACATTTGTTAGGATCCCGGAGCAAACCCCAACATTTGTTAGGATCCCGGAGCAAACCCCAACATTTGTTAGGTTCCCGGAGCAGACCCCAACATTTGTTAGGATCCCGGAGCAAACCCTAACATTTGTTAGGATCCCGGACCCGACCCCAACATTTGTTAGTTTCCCGGAGCAGACCCCAACATTTGTTAGGATCCCGGAGCTAACCCCAACATTTGTTAGGATCCCGGAGAAAACCCCAACATTTGTTAGGATCCCGAACTAGACCCCAACATTTGTTAGGATCCCAGAGCAGACCCCAACATTTGTTAGGATCCCGGAGCAAACCCCAACATTTGTTAGGATCCCGAACTAGACCTCAACTTTTGTTAGGATCCCGGAACAAACCCCAACATTTGTTAGGATCCCGGAGCAGACCCCAACATTTGTTAGTATTCCGGAGCAAACCCCAACATTTGTTAGGATTCCAGAGCAAACCCCAAAATTTGTTAGGATCCCGGAGCAAACCCCAACATTTGTTAGGATCCCGGACCAGACCCCAACATTTGTGAGGATTCCGGAGGAAACCCCAACATTTGTTAGGATTCCGGAGAAAACCCCAACATTTGTTAGCATCCCGGAGCAAACCCCAACATTTGTTAGGATCCCGGAGCAAACCCCAACATTTGTTAGGATTCCGGAGAAAACCCCAACATTTGTTAGCATCCCGGAGCAAACCCCAACATTTGTTAGGATTCCGGAGCAAACCCCAACATTTGTTAGGATCCCAGAGCAGACCCCAACATTTGTTAGGATCCCGGAGCAAACCCCAACCTTTGTTAGGATCCCGGAGCAAACCCCAACATTTGTTAGGATCCCGGACCCGACCCCAACATTTGTTAGGATCCCGGAGCAGACCCCAACATTTGATAGGATCCCGGACCCGACCCCAACATTTGTTAGGATCCCGGTGCAAACCCCAACATTTGTTAGGATCCCGGAGCAGACCCCAACATTTGTTAGGATCCCGGAGCAGACTCCAACATTTGTTAGGATCCCGGAGCAAACCCCAACATTTGTTAGGATCCCGGAGCAAACCCCAACATTTGTTAGGATCCCGGAGCAAACCCCAACATTTGTTAGGATCCCGGACCCGACCCCAACATTTGTTAGGATCCCGGAGCAAACCCCAACATTTGTTAGGATCACGGAGCAAACCCCAACATTTGTTAGGATCCCGGAGCAGACCCCAACATTTGTTAGGATTCCGGACCCGACCCCAACATTTGTTAGTATTCCGGAGCAAACCCCAACATTTGTTAGGATCCAGGAGCAAACCCCAACATTTGTTAGGATCCCGGAGCAGACCCCAACATTTGTTAGTATTCCGGAGCATACCCCAACATTTGTTAGGATTCCGGAGCAAACCCCAACATTTGTTAGTATTCCGGAGCAAACCCCAAACTTTGTTAGGATCCCGGAGCCACCCCCAACATTTGTTAGGATCCCGGAGCAAACCCCAACATTTGTTAGGATCCCGGAGCAGACCCCAACATTTGATAGGATCCCGGACCCGACCCCAACATTTGTTAGGATCCCGGTGCAAACCCCAACATTTGTTAGGATCCCGGAGCAGACCCCAACATTTGTTAGGATCCCGGAGCAGACTCCAACATTTGTTAGGATCCCGGAGCAAACCCCAACATTTGTTAGGATCCCGGAGCAAACCCCAACATTTGTTAGGATCCCGGAGCAAACCCCAACATTTGTTAGGATCCCGGAGCAAACCCCAACATTTGTTAGGATCCCGGACCCGACCCCAACATTTGTTAGGATCCCGGAGCAAACCCCAACATTTGTTAGGATCACGGAGCAAACCCCAACATTTGTTCGGATCCCGGACCCAACCCCAACATTTGTTAGGATCCCGGAGCAAACCCCAACATTTGTTAGGATCCCGGAGCAGACCCCAACATTTGTTAGGCTTCCGGACCCGACCCCAACATTTGTTAGTATTCCGGAGCAAACCCCAACATTTGTTAGGATCCCGGAGCAAACCCCAACATTTGTTAGGATCCCGGAGCAGACCCCAACATTTGTTAGTATTCCGGAGCATACCCCAACATTTGTTAGGATTCCGGAGCAAACCCCAACATTTGTTAGTATTCCGGAGCAAACCCCAACCTTTGTTAGGATCCCGGAGCAAACCCCAACATTTGTTAGGATCCCGGAGCAAACCCCAACATTTGTTAGGATCCCGGAGCAAACCCCAACATTTGTTAGGATCCCGGAGCAAACCCCAACATTTGTTAGGTTCCCGGAGCAGACCCCAACATTTGTTAGGATCCCGGAGCAAACCCTAACATTTGTTAGGATCCCGGACCCGACCCCAACATTTGTTAGGTTCCCGGAGCAGACCCCAACATTTGTTAGGATCCCGGAGAAAACCCCAACATTTGTTAGGATCCCGAACTAGACCTCAACTTTTGTTAGGATCCCGGAACAAACCCCAACATTTGTTAGGATCCCGGAGCAGACCCCAACATTTGTTAGGATCCCGAACTAGACCTCAACTTTTGTTAGGATCCCGGAACAAACCCCAACATTTGTTAGGATCCCGGAGCAGACCCCAACATTTGTTAGTATTCCGGAGCAAACCCCAACATTTGTTAGGATCCCAGAGCAAACCCCAAAATTTGTTAGGATCCCGGAGCAAACCCCAACATTTGTTAGGATCCCGGACCAGACCCCAACATTTGTGAGGATTCCGGAGGAAACCCCAACATTTGTTAGGATTCCGGAGAAAACCCCAACATTTGTTAGCATCCCGGAGCAAACCCCAACATTTGTTAGGATCTCGGAGCAAACCCCAACATTTGTTAGGATTCCGGAGAAAACCCCAACATTTGTTAGCATCCCGGAGCAAACCCCAACATTTGTTAGGATTCCGGAGCAAACCCCAACATTTGTTAGGATCCCAGAGCAGACCCCAACATTTGTTAGGATCCCGGAGCAAACCCCAACCTTTGTTAGGATCCCGGAGCAAACCCCAACATTTGTTAGGATCCCGGACCCGACCCCAACATTTGTTAGGATCCCGGAGCAGACCCCAACATTTGATAGGATCCCGGACCCGACCCCAACATTTGTTAGGATCCCGGTGCAAACCCCAACATTTGTTAGGATCCCGGAGCAGACCCCAACATTTGTTAGGATCCCGGAGCAGACTCCAACATTTGTTAGGATCCCGGAGCAAACCCCAACATTTGTTAGGATCCCGGAGCAAACCCCAACATTTATTAGGATCCCGGAGCAAACCCCAACATTTGTTAGGATCCCGGACCCGACCCCAACATTTGTTAGGATCCCGGAGCAAACCCCAACATTTGTTAGGATCACGGAGCAAACCCCAACATTTGTTAGGATCCCGGAGCAGACCCCAACATTTGTTAGGATTCCGGACCCGACCCCAACATTTGTTAGTATTCCGGAGCAAACCCCAACATTTGTTAGGATCCCGGAGCAAACCCCAACATTTGTTAGGATCCCGGAGCAGACCCCAACATTTGTTAGTATTCCGGAGCATACCCCAACATTTGTTAGGATTCCGGAGCAAACCCCAACATTTGTTAGTATTCCGGAGCAAACCCCAAACTTTGTTAGGATCCCGGAGCCACCCCCAACATTTGTTAGGATCCCGGAGCAAACCCCAACATTTGTTAGGATCCCGGAGCAGACCCCAACATTTGATAGGATCCCGGACCCGACCCCAACATTTGTTAGGATCCCGGTGCAAACCCCAACATTTGTTAGGATCCCGGAGCAGACCCCAACATTTGTTAGGATCCCGGAGCAGACTCCAACATTTGTTAGGATCCCGGAGCAAACCCCAACATTTGTTAGGATCCCGGAGCAAACCCCAACATTTGTTAGGATCCCGGAGCAAACCCCAACATTTGTTAGGATCCCGGAGCAAACCCCAACATTTGTTAGGATCCCGGAGCAAACCCCAACCTTTGTTAGGATCCCGGAGCAAACCCCAACATTTGTTAGGATCCCGAACTAGACCCCAACATTTGTTAGGATCCCGGAACAAACCCCAACATTTGTTAGGATCCCGGAGCAGACCCCAACATTTGTTAGGATCCCAGAGCAAACCCCAACATTTGTTAGGATCCCGGAGCAAACCCCAACATTTGTTAGGATCCCGGACCAGACCCCAACATTTGTGAGTATTCCGAAGGAACCCCCAACATTTGTTAGGATTCCGGAGAAAACCCCAACATTTGTTAGCATCCCGGAGCAGACCCCAACATTTGTTAGGATTCCGGAGCAAACCCCAACATTTGTTAGGATCCCGGAGCAAACCCCAACATTTGTTAGGATCCCAGAGCAGACCCCAACATTTGATAGGATCCCGGAGCAAACCCCAAACTTTGTTAGGATCCCGGAGCAAACCCCAACATTTGTTAGGATTCCGGACCCGACCCCAACATTTGTTAGGATCCCGGAGCAAACCCCAACATTTTTTAGGATCCCGGACCCGACCCCAACATTTGTTAGGATCCCGGAGCAAACCCCAACATTTGTTAGGATCCCGGAGCAGACCCCAACATTTGTTAGGATCCCGGAGCAGACTCCAACATTTGTTAGGATCCCGGAGCAAACCCCAACATTTGTTAGGATCCCGGAGCAAACCCCAACATTTGTTAGGGTCCCGGACCCGACCCCAACATTTGTTAGGATCCCGGAGCAAACCCCAACATTTGTTAGTTTTCCGGAGCAAACCCCAACATTTGTTAGGATCCCGGAGCAAACCCCAACATTTGTTAGGATCCCGGACCCAACCCCAACATTTGTTAGGATCCCGGAGCAGACCCCAACATTTGTTAGGATTCCGGACCAGACCCCAACATTTGTTAGGATCCCGGAGCAGACCCCAACATTTGTTAGGATCCCGGAGCAAACCCCAACATTTGTTAGGATCCCGGAGCAAACCCCAACATTTGTTAGGATCCCGGAGCAAACCCCAACATTTGTTAGGATTCCGGAGCAAACCCCAACATTTGTTAGGATCCGGACCCGACCCCAACATTTGTTAGGATCCCGGAGCAGACCCCAACATTTGTTAGGATCCCGGAGCAGACCCCAACATTTGTTAGGATCCGGACCCGACCCCAACATTTGTTAGGATCCGGACCCGACCCCAACATTTGTTAGGATCCCGGAGCAGACCCCAACATTTGTTAGGATCACGGAGCAGACCCCAACATTTGTTAGGATCCCGGAACAAACCCCAACATTTGTTAGGATCCCGGAGCAGACCCCAACATTTGTTAGTATTCCGGAGCAAACCCCAACATTTGTTAGGATCCCAGAGCAAACCCCAACATTTGTTAGGATCCCGGAGCAAACCCCAACATTTGTTAGGATCCCGGACCGGACCCCAACATTTGTGAGTATTCCGAAGGAACCCCCAACATTTGTTAGGATTCCGGAGAAAACCCCAACATTTGTTAGCATCCCGGAGCAAACCCCAACATTTGTTAGGATCCCGGAGCAAACCCCAACATTTGTTAGGATTCCGGAGCAAACCCCAACATTTGTTAGGATCCCGGAGCAAACCCCAACATTTGTTAGGATCCCAGAGCAGACCCCAACATTTGATAGGATCCCGGAGCAAACCCCAACCTTTGTTAGGATCCCGGAGCAAACCCCAACATTTGTTAGAATTCCGGACCCGACCCCAACATTTGTTAGGATCCCGGAGCAAACCCCAACATTTTTTAGGATCCCGGACCCGACCCCAACATTTGTTAGGATCCCGGAGCAAACCCCAACATTTGTTAGGATCCCGGAGCAGACCCCAACATTTGTTAGGATCCCGGAGCAGACTCCAACATTTGTTAGGATCCCGGAGCAAACCCCAACATTTGTCAGGATCCCGGACCCGACCCCAACATTTGTTAGGATCCCGGAGCAAACCCCAACATTTGTTAGTTTTCCGGAGCAAACCCCAACATTTGTTAGGATCCCGGAGCAAACCCCAACATTTGTTAGGATCCCAGACCCAACCCCAACATTTGTTAGGATCCCGGACCAGACCACAACATTTGTTAGGATCCCGGAGCAAACCCCAACAAATGCTAGGATCCCAGAGCAAACCCCAACATTTGTTAGGATCCCGGACCAGACCCCAACATTTGTTAGGATCCCAGAGCAAACCCCAACATTTGTTAGGATCCCGGAGCAGACCCCAACATTTGTTAGGATTCCGGACCAGACCCCAACATTTGTTAGGATCCCGGAGCAAACCCCAACATTTGTTAGGATCCCGGAGCAAACCCCAACATTTGTTAGGATTCCGGAGCAAACCCCAACATTTGTTAGGATCCGGACCCGACCCCAACATTTGTTAGGATCCCGGAGCAGACCCCAACATTTGTTAGGATCCGGACCCGACCCCAACATTTGTTAGGATCCGGACCCGACCCCAACATTTGTTAGGATCCCGGAGCAGACCCCAACATTTGTTAGGAACCCGGAGCAAACCCCAACATTTGTTAGGATCCCGGAGCAGACCCCAACATTTGTTAGGCTTCCGGACCCGACCCCAACATTTGTTAGTATTCCGGAGCAAACCCCAACATTTGTTAGGATCCCGGAGCAAACCCCAACATTTGTTAGGATCCCGGAGCAGACCCCAACATTTGTTAGGCTTCCGGACCCGACCCCAACATTTGTTAGTATTCCGGAGCAAACCCCAACATTTGTTAGGATCCCGGAGCAAACCCCAACATTTGTTAGGATCCCGGAGCAGACCCCAACATTTGTTAGTATTCCGGAGCATACCCCAACATTTGTTAGGATTCCGGAGCAAACCCCAACATTTGTTAGTATTCCGGAGCAAACCCCAACCTTTGTTAGGATCCCGGAGCAAACCCCAACGTTTGTTAGGATCCCGGAGCAAACCCCAACATTTGTTAGGATCCCGGAGCAAACCCCAACATTTGTTAGGATCCCGGAGCAAACCCCAACATTTGTTAGGTTCCCGGAGCAGACCCCAACATTTGTTAGGATCCCGGAGCAAACCCTAACATTTGTTAGGATCCCGGACCCGACCCCAACATTTGTTAGTTTCCCGGAGCAGACCCCAACATTTGTTAGGATCCCGGAGCTAACCCCAACATTTGTTAGGATCCCGGAGCAAACCACAACATTTGTTAGGATCCCGGAGCAGACCCCAACATTTGTTAGGCTTCCGGACCCGACCCCAACATTTGTTAGTATTCCGGAGCAAACCCCAACATTTGTTAGGATCCCGGAGCAAACCCCAACATTTGTTAGGATCCCGGAGCAGACCCCAACATTTGTTAGTATTCCGGAGCATACCCCAACATTTGTTAGGATTCCGGAGCAAACCCCAACATTTGTTAGTATTCCGGAGCAAACCCCAACCTTTGTTAGGATCCCGGAGCAAACCCCAACATTTGTTAGGATCCCGGAGCAAACCCCAACATTTGTTAGGATCCCGGAGCAAACCCCAACATTTGTTAGGATCCCGGAGCAAACCCCAACATTTGTTAGGTTCCCGGAGCAGACCCCAACATTTGTTAGGATCCCGGAGCAAACCCTAACATTTGTTAGGATCCCGGACCCGACCCCAACATTTGTTAGTTTCCCGGAGCAGACCCCAACATTTGTTAGGATCCCGGAGCTAACCCCAACATTTGTTAGGATCCCGGAGAAAACCCCAACATTTGTTAGGATCCCGAACTAGACCCCAACATTTGTTAGGATCCCAGAGCAGACCCCAACATTTGTTAGGATCCCGGAGCAAACCCCAACATTTGTTAGGATCCCGAACTAGACCTCAACTTTTGTTAGGATCCCGGAACAAACCCCAACATTTGTTAGGATCCCGGAGCAGACCCCAACATTTGTTAGTATTCCGGAGCAAACCCCAACATTTGTTAGGATTCCAGAGCAAACCCCAAAATTTGTTAGGATCCCGGAGCAAACCCCAACATTTGTTAGGATCCCGGACCAGACCCCAACATTTGTGAGGATTCCGGAGGAAACCCCAACATTTGTTAGGATTCCGGAGAAAACCCCAACATTTGTTAGCATCCCGGAGCAAACCCCAACATTTGTTAGGATCCCGGAGCAAACCCCAACATTTGTTAGGATTCCGGAGAAAACCCCAACATTTGTTAGCATCCCGGAGCAAACCCCAACATTTGTTAGGATTCCGGAGCAAACCCCAACATTTGTTAGGATCCCAGAGCAGACCCCAACATTTGTTAGGATCCCGGAGCAAACCCCAACCTTTGTTAGGATCCCGGAGCAAACCCCAACATTTGTTAGGATCCCGGACCCGACCCCAACATTTGTTAGGATCCCGGAGCAGACCCCAACATTTGATAGGATCCCGGACCCGACCCCAACATTTGTTAGGATCCCGGTGCAAACCCCAACATTTGTTAGGATCCCGGAGCAGACCCCAACATTTGTTAGGATCCCGGAGCAGACTCCAACATTTGTTAGGATCCCGGAGCAAACCCCAACATTTGTTAGGATCCCGGAGCAAACCCCAACATTTGTTAGGATCCCGGAGCAAACCCCAACATTTGTTAGGATCCCGGACCCGACCCCAACATTTGTTAGGATCCCGGAGCAAACCCCAACATTTGTTAGGATCACGGAGCAAACCCCAACATTTGTTAGGATCCCGGAGCAGACCCCAACATTTGTTAGGATTCCGGACCCGACCCCAACATTTGTTAGTATTCCGGAGCAAACCCCAACATTTGTTAGGATCCAGGAGCAAACCCCAACATTTGTTAGGATCCCGGAGCAGACCCCAACATTTGTTAGTATTCCGGAGCATACCCCAACATTTGTTAGGATTCCGGAGCAAACCCCAACATTTGTTAGTATTCCGGAGCAAACCCCAAACTTTGTTAGGATCCCGGAGCCACCCCCAACATTTGTTAGGATCCCGGAGCAAACCCCAACATTTGTTAGGATCCCGGAGCAGACCCCAACATTTGATAGGATCCCGGACCCGACCCCAACATTTGTTAGGATCCCGGTGCAAACCCCAACATTTGTTAGGATCCCGGAGCAGACCCCAACATTTGTTAGGATCCCGGAGCAGACTCCAACATTTGTTAGGATCCCGGAGCAAACCCCAACATTTGTTAGGATCCCGGAGCAAACCCCAACATTTGTTAGGATCCCGGAGCAAACCCCAACATTTGTTAGGATCCCGGAGCAAACCCCAACATTTGTTAGGATCCCGGACCCGACCCCAACATTTGTTAGGATCCCGGAGCAAACCCCAACATTTGTTAGGATCACGGAGCAAACCCCAACATTTGTTCGGATCCCGGACCCAACCCCAACATTTGTTAGGATCCCGGAGCAAACCCCAACATTTGTTAGGATCCCGGAGCAGACCCCAACATTTGTTAGGCTTCCGGACCCGACCCCAACATTTGTTAGTATTCCGGAGCAAACCCCAACATTTGTTAGGATCCCGGAGCAAACCCCAACATTTGTTAGGATCCCGGAGCAGACCCCAACATTTGTTAGTATTCCGGAGCATACCCCAACATTTGTTAGGATTCCGGAGCAAACCCCAACATTTGTTAGTATTCCGGAGCAAACCCCAACCTTTGTTAGGATCCCGGAGCAAACCCCAACATTTGTTAGGATCCCGGAGCAAACCCCAACATTTGTTAGGATCCCGGAGCAAACCCCAACATTTGTTAGGATCCCGGAGCAAACCCCAACATTTGTTAGGTTCCCGGAGCAGACCCCAACATTTGTTAGGATCCCGGAGCAAACCCTAACATTTGTTAGGATCCCGGACCCGACCCCAACATTTGTTAGGTTCCCGGAGCAGACCCCAACATTTGTTAGGATCCCGGAGCTAACCCCAACATTTGTTAGGATCCCGGAGAAAACCCCAACATTTGTTAGGATCCCGAACTAGACCCCAACATTTGTTAGGATCCCAGAGCAGACCCCAACATTTGTTAGGATCCCGGAGCAAACCCCAACATTTGTTAGGATCCCGAACTAGACCTCAACTTTTGTTAGGATCCCGGAACAAACCCCAACATTTGTTAGGATCCCGGAGCAGACCCCAACATTTGTTAGTATTCCGGAGCAAACCCCAACATTTGTTAGGATCCCAGAGCAAACCCCAAAATTTGTTAGGATCCCGGAGCAAACCCCAACATTTGTTAGGATCCCGGACCAGACCCCAACATTTGTGAGGATTCCGGAGGAAACCCCAACATTTGTTAGGATTCCGGAGAAAACCCCAACATTTGTTAGCATCCCGGAGCAAACCCCAACATTTGTTAGGATCCCGGAGCAAACCCCAACATTTGTTAGGATTCCGGAGAAAACCCCAACATTTGTTAGCATCCCGGAGCAAACCCCAACATTTGTTAGGATTCCGGAGCAAACCCCAACATTTGTTAGGATCCCAGAGCAGACCCCAACATTTGTTAGGATCCCGGAGCAAACCCCAACCTTTGTTAGGATCCCGGAGCAAACCCCAACATTTGTTAGGATCCCGGACCCGACCCCAACATTTGTTAGGATCCCGGAGCAGACCCCAACATTTGATAGGATCCCGGACCCGACCCCAACATTTGTTAGGATCCCGGTGCAAACCCCAACATTTGTTAGGATCCCGGAGCAGACCCCAACATTTGTTAGGATCCCGGAGCAGACTCCAACATTTGTTAGGATCCCGGAGCAAACCCCAACATTTGTTAGGATCCCGGAGCAAACCCCAACATTTATTAGGATCCCGGAGCAAACCCCAACATTTGTTAGGATCCCGGACCCGACCCCAACATTTGTTAGGATCCCGGAGCAAACCCCAACATTTGTTAGGATCACGGAGCAAACCCCAACATTTGTTAGGATCCCGGAGCAGACCCCAACATTTGTTAGGATTCCGGACCCGACCCCAACATTTGTTAGTATTCCGGAGCAAACCCCAACATTTGTTAGGATCCCGGAGCAAACCCCAACATTTGTTAGGATCCCGGAGCAGACCCCAACATTTGTTAGTATTCCGGAGCATACCCCAACATTTGTTAGGATTCCGGAGCAAACCCCAACATTTGTTAGTATTCCGGAGCAAACCCCAAACTTTGTTAGGATCCCGGAGCCACCCCCAACATTTGTTAGGATCCCGGAGCAAACCCCAACATTTGTTAGGATCCCGGAGCAGACCCCAACATTTGATAGGATCCCGGACCCGACCCCAACATTTGTTAGGATCCCGGTGCAAACCCCAACATTTGTTAGGATCCCGGAGCAGACCCCAACATTTGTTAGGATCCCGGAGCAGACTCCAACATTTGTTAGGATCCCGGAGCAAACCCCAACATTTGTTAGGATCCCGGAGCAAACCCCAACATTTGTTAGGATCCCGGAGCAAACCCCAACATTTGTTAGGATCCCGGAGCAAACCCCAACATTTGTTAGGATCCCGGAGCAAACCCCAACCTTTGTTAGGATCCCGGAGCAAACCCCAACATTTGTTAGGATCCCGAACTAGACCCCAACATTTGTTAGGATCCCGGAACAAACCCCAACATTTGTTAGGATCCCGGAGCAGACCCCAACATTTGTTAGGATCCCAGAGCAAACCCCAACATTTGTTAGGATCCCGGAGCAAACCCCAACATTTGTTAGGATCCCGGACCAGACCCCAACATTTGTGAGTATTCCGAAGGAACCCCCAACATTTGTTAGGATTCCGGAGAAAACCCCAACATTTGTTAGCATCCCGGAGCAGACCCCAACATTTGTTAGGATTCCGGAGCAAACCCCAACATTTGTTAGGATCCCGGAGCAAACCCCAACATTTGTTAGGATCCCAGAGCAGACCCCAACATTTGATAGGATCCCGGAGCAAACCCCAAACTTTGTTAGGATCCCGGAGCAAACCCCAACATTTGTTAGGATTCCGGACCCGACCCCAACATTTGTTAGGATCCCGGAGCAAACCCCAACATTTTTTAGGATCCCGGACCCGACCCCAACATTTGTTAGGATCCCGGAGCAAACCCCAACATTTGTTAGTTTTCCGGAGCAAACCCCAACATTTGTTAGGATCCCGGAGCAAACCCCAACATTTGTTAGGATCCCGGACCCAACCCCAACATTTGTTAGGATCCCGGAGCAGACCCCAACATTTGTTAGGATTCCGGACCAGACCCCAACATTTGTTAGGATCCCGGAGCAGACCCCAACATTTGTTAGGATCCCGGAGCAAACCCCAACATTTGTTAGGATCCCGGAGCAAACCCCAACATTTGTTAGGATCCCGGAGCAAACCCCAACATTTGTTAGGATTCCGGAGCAAACCCCAACATTTGTTAGGATCCGGACCCGACCCCAACATTTGTTAGGATCCCGGAGCAGACCCCAACATTTGTTAGGATCCCGGAGCAGACCCCAACATTTGTTAGGATCCGGACCCGACCCCAACATTTGTTAGGATCCGGACCCGACCCCAACATTTGTTAGGATCCCGGAGCAGACCCCAACATTTGTTAGGATCACGGAGCAGACCCCAACATTTGTTAGGATCCCGGAACAAACCCCAACATTTGTTAGGATCCCGGAGCAGACCCCAACATTTGTTAGTATTCCGGAGCAAACCCCAACATTTGTTAGGATCCCAGAGCAAACCCCAACATTTGTTAGGATCCCGGAGCAAACCCCAACATTTGTTAGGATCCCGGACCGGACCCCAACATTTGTGAGTATTCCGAAGGAACCCCCAACATTTGTTAGGATTCCGGAGAAAACCCCAACATTTGTTAGCATCCCGGAGCAAACCCCAACATTTGTTAGGATCCCGGAGCAAACCCCAACATTTGTTAGGATTCCGGAGCAAACCCCAACATTTGTTAGGATCCCGGAGCAAACCCCAACATTTGTTAGGATCCCAGAGCAGACCCCAACATTTGATAGGATCCCGGAGCAAACCCCAACCTTTGTTAGGATCCCGGAGCAAACCCCAACATTTGTTAGAATTCCGGACCCGACCCCAACATTTGTTAGGATCCCGGAGCAAACCCCAACATTTTTTAGGATCCCGGACCCGACCCCAACATTTGTTAGGATCCCGGAGCAAACCCCAACATTTGTTAGGATCCCGGAGCAGACCCCAACATTTGTTAGGATCCCGGAGCAGACTCCAACATTTGTTAGGATCCCGGAGCAAACCCCAACATTTGTCAGGATCCCGGACCCGACCCCAACATTTGTTAGGATCCCGGAGCAAACCCCAACATTTGTTAGTTTTCCGGAGCAAACCCCAACATTTGTTAGGATCCCGGAGCAAACCCCAACATTTGTTAGGATCCCAGACCCAACCCCAACATTTGTTAGGATCCCGGACCAGACCACAACATTTGTTAGGATCCCGGAGCAAACCCCAACAAATGCTAGGATCCCAGAGCAAACCCCAACATTTGTTAGGATCCCGGACCAGACCCCAACATTTGTTAGGATCCCAGAGCAAACCCCAACATTTGTTAGGATCCCGGAGCAGACCCCAACATTTGTTAGGATTCCGGACCAGACCCCAACATTTGTTAGGATCCCGGAGCAAACCCCAACATTTGTTAGGATCCCGGAGCAAACCCCAACATTTGTTAGGATTCCGGAGCAAACCCCAACATTTGTTAGGATCCGGACCCGACCCCAACATTTGTTAGGATCCCGGAGCAGACCCCAACATTTGTTAGGATCCGGACCCGACCCCAACATTTGTTAGGATCCGGACCCGACCCCAACATTTGTTAGGATCCCGGAGCAGACCCCAACATTTGTTAGGAACCCGGAGCAAACCCCAACATTTGTTAGGATCCCGGAGCAGACCCCAACATTTGTTAGGCTTCCGGACCCGACCCCAACATTTGTTAGTATTCCGGAGCAAACCCCAACATTTGTTAGGATCCCGGAGCAAACCCCAACATTTGTTAGGATCCCGGAGCAGACCCCAACATTTGTTAGGCTTCCGGACCCGACCCCAACATTTGTTAGTATTCCGGAGCAAACCCCAACATTTGTTAGGATCCCGGAGCAAACCCCAACATTTGTTAGGATCCCGGAGCAGACCCCAACATTTGTTAGTATTCCGGAGCATACCCCAACATTTGTTAGGATTCCGGAGCAAACCCCAACATTTGTTAGTATTCCGGAGCAAACCCCAACCTTTGTTAGGATCCCGGAGCAAACCCCAACGTTTGTTAGGATCCCGGAGCAAACCCCAACATTTGTTAGGATCCCGGAGCAAACCCCAACATTTGTTAGGATCCCGGAGCAAACCCCAACATTTGTTAGGTTCCCGGAGCAGACCCCAACATTTGTTAGGATCCCGGAGCAAACCCTAACATTTGTTAGGATCCCGGACCCGACCCCAACATTTGTTAGTTTCCCGGAGCAGACCCCAACATTTGTTAGGATCCCGGAGCTAACCCCAACATTTGTTAGGATCCCGGAGAAAACCCCAACATTTGTTAGGATCCCGAACTAGACCCCAACATTTGTTAGGATCCCAGAGCAGACCCCAACATTTGTTAGGATCCCGGAGCAAACCCCAACATTTGTTAGGATCCCGAACTAGACCTCAACTTTTGTTAGGATCCCGGAACAAACCCCAACATTTGTTAGGATCCCGGAGCAGACCCCAACATTTGTTAGTATTCCGGAGCAAACCCCAACATTTGTTAGGATTCCAGAGCAAACCCCAAAATTTGTTAGGATCCCGGAGCAAACCCCAACATTTGTTAGGATCCCGGACCAGACCCCAACATTTGTGAGGATTCCGGAGGAAACCCCAACATTTGTTAGGATTCCGGAGAAAACCCCAACATTTGTTAGCATCCCGGAGCAAACCCCAACATTTGTTAGGATCCCGGAGCAAACCCCAACATTTGTTAGGATTCCGGAGAAAACCCCAACATTTGTTAGCATCCCGGAGCAAACCCCAACATTTGTTAGGATTCCGGAGCAAACCCCAACATTTGTTAGGATCCCAGAGCAGACCCCAACATTTGTTAGGATCCCGGAGCAAACCCCAACCTTTGTTAGGATCCCGGAGCAAACCCCAACATTTGTTAGGATCCCGGACCCGACCCCAACATTTGTTAGGATCCCGGAGCAGACCCCAACATTTGATAGGATCCCGGACCCGACCCCAACATTTGTTAGGATCCCGGTGCAAACCCCAACATTTGTTAGGATCCCGGAGCAGACCCCAACATTTGTTAGGATCCCGGAGCAGACTCCAACATTTGTTAGGATCCCGGAGCAAACCCCAACATTTGTTAGGATCCCGGAGCAAACCCCAACATTTGTTAGGATCCCGGAGCAAACCCCAACATTTGTTAGGATCCCGGACCCGACCCCAACATTTGTTAGGATCCCGGAGCAAACCCCAACATTTGTTAGGATCACGGAGCAAACCCCAACATTTGTTAGGATCCCGGAGCAGACCCCAACATTTGTTAGGATTCCGGACCCGACCCCAACATTTGTTAGTATTCCGGAGCAAACCCCAACATTTGTTAGGATCCCGGAGCAAACCCCAACATTTGTTAGGATCCCGGAGCAGACCCCAACATTTGTTAGTATTCCGGAGCATACCCCAACATTTGTTAGGATTCCGGAGCAAACCCCAACATTTGTTAGT
Source organism: Scyliorhinus torazame (assembly GCF_047496885.1). NCBI lineage: Eukaryota > Metazoa > Chordata > Chondrichthyes > Carcharhiniformes > Scyliorhinidae > Scyliorhinus > Scyliorhinus torazame. The sequence goes on along the minus strand of NC_092707.1, from coordinate 409,492,563 downwards.
ATTCCGGAGCAAACCCCAAACTTTGTTAGGATCCCAGAGCCACCCCCAACATTTGTTAGGATCCCGGAGCAAACCCCAACATTTGTTAGGATCCCGGAGCAGACCCCAACATTTGATAGGATCCCGGACCCGACCCCAACATTTGTTAGGATCCCGGTGCAAACCCCAACATTTGTTAGGATCCCGGAGCAGACCCCAACATTTGTTAGGATCCCGGAGCAGACTCCAACATTTGTTAGGATCCCGGAGCAAACCCCAACATTTGTTAGGATCCCGGAGCAAACCCCAACATTTGTTAGGATCCCGGAGCAAACCCCAACATTTGTTAGGATCCCGGAGCAAACCCCAACATTTGTTAGGATCCCGGACCCGACCCCAACATTTGTTAGGATCCCGGAGCAAACCCCAACATTTGTTAGGATCACGGAGCAAACCCCAACATTTGTTCGGATCCCGGACCCAACCCCAACATTTGTTAGGATCCCGGAGCAAACCCCAACATTTGTTAGGATCCCGGAGCAGACCCCAACATTTGTTAGGCTTCCGGACCCGACCCCAACATTTGTTAGTATTCCGGAGCAAACCCCAACATTTGTTAGGATCCCGGAGCAAACCCCAACATTTGTTAGGATCCCGGAGCAGACCCCAACATTTGTTAGTATTCCGGAGCATACCCCAACATTTGTTAGGATTCCGGAGCAAACCCCAACATTTGTTAGTATTCCGGAGCAAACCCCAACCTTTGTTAGGATCCCGGAGCAAACCCCAACATTTGTTAGGATCCCGGAGCAAACCCCAACATTTGTTAGGATCCCGGAGCAAACCCCAACATTTGTTAGGATCCCGGAGCAAACCCCAACATTTGTTAGGTTCCCGGAGCAGACCCCAACATTTGTTAGGATCCCGGAGCAAACCCTAACATTTGTTAGGATCCCGGACCCGACCCCAACATTTGTTAGGTTCCCGGAGCAGACCCCAACATTTGTTAGGATCCCGGAGCTAACCCCAACATTTGTTAGGATCCCGGAGAAAACCCCAACATTTGTTAGGATCCCGAACTAGACCCCAACATTTGTTAGGATCCCAGAGCAGACCCCAACATTTGTTAGGATCCCGGAGCAAACCCCAACATTTGTTAGGATCCCGAACTAGACCTCAACTTTTGTTAGGATCCCGGAACAAACCCCAACATTTGTTAGGATCCCGGAGCAGACCCCAACATTTGTTAGTATTCCGGAGCAAACCCCAACATTTGTTAGGATCCCAGAGCAAACCCCAAAATTTGTTAGGATCCCGGAGCAAACCCCAACATTTGTTAGGATCCCGGACCAGACCCCAACATTTGTGAGGATTCCGGAGGAAACCCCAACATTTGTTAGGATTCCGGAGAAAACCCCAACATTTGTTAGCATCCCGGAGCAAACCCCAACATTTGTTAGGATCCCGGAGCAAACCCCAACATTTGTTAGGATTCCGGAGAAAACCCCAACATTTGTTAGCATCCCGGAGCAAACCCCAACATTTGTTAGGATTCCGGAGCAAACCCCAACATTTGTTAGGATCCCAGAGCAGACCCCAACATTTGTTAGGATCCCGGAGCAAACCCCAACCTTTGTTAGGATCCCGGAGCAAACCCCAACATTTGTTAGGATCCCGGACCCGACCCCAACATTTGTTAGGATCCCGGAGCAGACCCCAACATTTGATAGGATCCCGGACCCGACCCCAACATTTGTTAGGATCCCGGTGCAAACCCCAACATTTGTTAGGATCCCGGAGCAGACCCCAACATTTGTTAGGATCCCGGAGCAGACTCCAACATTTGTTAGGATCCCGGAGCAAACCCCAACATTTGTTAGGATCCCGGAGCAAACCCCAACATTTGTTAGGATCCCGGAGCAAACCCCAACATTTGTTAGGATCCCGGACCCGACCCCAACATTTGTTAGGATCCCGGAGCAAACCCCAACATTTGTTAGTATCACGGAGCAAACCCCAACATTTGTTAGGATCCCGGAGCAGACCCCAACATTTGTTAGGATTCCGGACCCGACCCCAACATTTGTTAGTATTCCGGAGCAAACCCCAACATTTGTTAGGATCCCGGAGCAAACCCCAACATTTGTTAGGATCCCGGAGCAGACCCCAACATTTGTTAGTATTCCGGAGCATACCCCAACATTTGTTAGGATTCCGGAGCAAACCCCAACATTTGTTAGTATTCCGGAGCAAACCCCAAACTTTGTTAGGATCCCGGAGCCACCCCCAACATTTGTTAGGATCCCGGAGCAAACCCCAACATTTGTTAGGATCCCGGAGCAGACCCCAACATTTGATAGGATCCCGGACCCGACCCCAACATTTGTTAGGATCCCGGTGCAAACCCCAACATTTGTTAGGATCCCGGAGCAGACCCCAACATTTGTTAGGATCCCGGAGCAGACTCCAACATTTGTTAGGATCCCGGAGCAAACCCCAACATTTGTTAGGATCCCGGAGCAAACCCCAACATTTGTTAGGATCCCGGAGCAAACCCCAACATTTGTTAGGATCCCGGAGCAAACCCCAACATTTGTTAGGATCCCGGACCCGACCCCAACATTTGTTAGGATCCCGGAGCAAACCCCAACATTTGTTAGGATCACGGAGCAAACCCCAACATTTGTTAGGATCCCGGAGCAGACCCCAACATTTGTTAGGATTCCGGACCCGACCCCAACATTTGTTAGTATTCCGGAGCAAACCCCAACATTTGTTAGGATCCCGGAGCAAACCCCAACATTTGTTAGGATCCCGGAGCAGACCCCAACATTTGTTAGTATTCCGGAGCATACCCCAACATTTGTTAGGATTCCGGAGCAAACCCCAACATTTGTTAGTATTCCGGAGCAAACCCCAACCTTTGTTAGGATCCCGGAGCCACCCCCAACATTTGTTAGGATCCCGGAGCAAACCCCAACATTTGTTAGGATCCCGGAGCAAACCCCAACATTTGTTAGGATCCCGGAGCAAACCCCAACATTTGTTAGGATCCCGGAGCAGACCCCAACATTTGTTAGGATCCCGGAGCCACCCCCAACATTTGTTAGGATCCCGGAGCAAACCCCAACATTTGTTAGGATCCCGGAGCAAACCCCAACATTTGTTAGGATCCCGGAGCAAACCCCAACATTTGTTAGGATCCCGGAGCAGACCCCAACATTTGTTAGGATCCCGGAGCAAACCCCAACATTTGTTAGGATCCCGGAGCAAACCCCAACATTTGTTAGGATCCCGGAGCAAACCCCAACATTTGTTAGGATCCCGAACTAGACCCCAACATTTGTTAGGATCCCAGAGCAGACCCCAACATTTGTTAGGATCCCGGAGCAAACCCCAACATTTGTTAGGATCCCGAACTAGACCTCAACTTTTGTTAGGATCCCGGAACAAACCCCAACATTTGTTAGGATCCCGGAGCAGACCCCAACATTTGTTAGGATCCCGGAGCAAACCCCAACCTTTGTTAGGATCCCGGAGCAAACCCCAACATTTGTTAGGATCCCGGACCCGACCCCAACATTTGTTAGGATCCCGGAGCAGACCCCAACATTTGATAGGATCCCGGACCCGACCCCAACATTTGTTAGGATCCCGGTGCAAACCCCAACATTTGTTAGGATCCCGGAGCAGACCCCAACATTTGTTAGGATCCCGGAGCAGACTCCAACATTTGTTAGGATCCCGGAGCAAACCCCAACATTTGTTAGGATCCCGATGCAAACCCCAACATTTGTTAGGATCCCGGACCCGACCCCAACATTTGTTAGGATCCCGGAGCAAACCCCAACATTTGTTAGGATCACGGAGCAAACCCCAACATTTGTTAGGATCCCGGAGCAGACCCCAACATTTGTTAGGATTCCGGACCCGACCCCAACATTTGTTAGTATTCCGGAGCAAACCCCAACATTTGTTAGGATCCCGGAGCAAACCCCAACATTTGTTAGGATCCCGGAGCAGACCCCAACATTTGTTAGTATTCCGGAGCATACCCCAATATTTGTTAGGATTCCGGAGCAAACCCCAACATTTGTTAGTATTCCGGAGCAAACCCCAACCTTTGTTAGGATCCCGGAGCAAACCCCAACATTTGTTAGGATCCCGGAGCAAACCCCAACATTTGTTAGGATTCCGGAGCAAACCCCAACATTTGTTCGGATCCCGGACCCAACCCCAACATTTGTTAGGAACCCGGACCCGACCCCAACATTTTTTAGGGTCCCGGAGCAAACCCCAACATTTGTTAGGATCCCGGACCCGACCCCAACATTTGTTAGGTTCCCGGAGCAGACCCCAACATTTGTTAGGATCCCGGAGCAAACCCCAACATTTGTTAGGATCCCGGAGCAAACCCCAACTTTTGTTAGGATCCCGAACTAGACCCCAACATTTGTTAGGATCCCAGAGCAGACCCCAACATTTGTTAGGATCCCGGAGCAAACCCCAACATTTGTTAGGATCCCGAACTAGACCTCAACTTTTGTTAGGATCCCGGGACAAACCCCAACATTTGTTAGGATCCCGGAGCAGACCCCAACATTTGTTAGTATTCCGGAGCAAACCCCAACATTTGTTAGGATCCCAGAGCAAACCCCAAAATTTGTTAGGATCCCAGAGCAAACCCCAACATTTGTTAGGATCCCGGACCAGACCCCAACATTTGTGAGGATTCCGGAGGAAACCCCAACATTTGTTAGGATTCCGGAGAAAACCCCAACATTTGTTAGCATCCCGGAGCAAACCCCAACATTTTTTAGGATTCCGGAGCAAACCCCAACATTTGTTAGGATCCCAGAGCAGACCCCAACATTTGTTAGGATCCCGGAGCAAACCCCAACCTTTGTTAGGATCCCGGACCCAACCCCAACATTTGTTAGGATGCCGGACCAGACCCCAACATTTGTTAGGATCCCGGAGCAAACCCCAACCTTTGTTAGGATCCCGGAGCAAACCCCAACATTTGTTAGGATCCCGGACCCGACCCCAACATTTGTTAGGATCCCGGAGCAGACCCCAACATTTGATAGGATCCCGGACCCGACCCCAACATTTGTTAGGATCCCGGTGCAAACCCCAACATTTGTTAGGATCCCGGAGCAGACCCCAACATTTGTTAGGATCCCGGAGCAGAATCCAACATTTGTTAGGATCCCGGAGCAAACCCCAACATTTGTTAGGATCCCGGAGCAAACCCCAACATTTGTTAGGATCCTGGACCCAACCCCAACATTTGTTAGGATCCCGGAGCAAACCCCAACATTTGTTAGGATCACGGAGCAAACCCCAACATTTGTTAGGATCCCGGAGCAGACCCCAACATTTGTTAGGATCCCGGAGCAGACCCCAACATTTGTTCGTATTCCGGCGCAAACCCCAACCTTTGTTAGGATCCCGGAGCAAACCCCAACATTTGTTAGGATCCCGGAGCAAACCCCAACATTTGTTAGGATCCCGGAGCAAACCCCATCATTTGTTCGGATCCCGGATCCAACCCCAACATTTATTAGGATCCCGGAGCAAACCCCAACATTTGTTAGGATCCCGGACCCGACCCCAACATTTGTTAGGTTCCCGGAGCAGACCCCAACATTTGTTAGGATCCCGGAGCAAACCCCAACATTTGTTAGGATCCCGGAGCAAACCCCAACATTTGTTGGGATCCCGGAGCAAACCCCAACATTTGTTAGGATCCCGAACTAGACCCCAACATTTGTTAGGATCCCAGAGCAGACCCCAACATTTGTTAGGATCCCGGAGCAAACCCCAACATTTGTTAGGATCCCGGAGCAAACCCCAACATTTGTTAGGATCCCGAACTAGACCCCAACATTTGTTAGGATCCCGGAACAAACCTCAACATTTGTTAGGATCCCGGAGCAGACCCCAACATTTGTTAGTATTCCAGAGCAAACCCCAACATTTGTTAGTATTCCGGAGCAAACCCCAACATTTGTTAGGATCCCGGAGCAAACCCCAACATTTGTTAGGATCCCGGACCCAACCCCAACATTTGTTAGGATCCCGGAGCAAACCCCAACATTTGTTAGGATCCCGGACCCGACCCCAACATTTGTTAGGATCCCGGAGCAGACCCCAACATTTGTTAGTATTCCGGAGCAAACCCCAACATTTGTTAGGATTCCGGACCAGACCCCAACATTTGTTAGGATCCCGGAGCAAACCCCAACATTTCTTAGGATCCCGGAGCAAACCCCAACATTTGTTAGGATTCCGGAGCAAACCCCAACATTTGTTAGGATCCCGGAGCAAACCCCAACATTTGTTAGGATCCGGACCAGACCCCAACATTTGTTAGGATCCCGGAGCAAACCCCAACATTTGTTAGGATCCGGACCCGACCCCAACATTTGTTAGGATCCCGGAGCAAACCCCAACATTTGTTAGGATCCGGACCAGACCCCAACATTTGTTAGGATCCCGGAGCAAACCCCAACATTTGTTAGGATCACGGAGCAAACCCCAACATTTGTTAGGATCCCGGAGCAGACCCCAACATTTGTTAGGATTCCGGACCCGACCCCAACATTTGTTAGTATTCCGGAGCAAACCCCAACATTTGTTAGGATCCCGGAGCAAACCCAAACATTTGTTAGGATCCCGGAGCAGACCCCAACATTTGTTAGTATTCCGGAGCAAACCCCAACATTTGTTAGGATTCCGGAGCAAACCCCAACATTTGTTAGTATTCCGGAGCAAACCCCAACCTTTGTTAGGATCCCGGAGCAAACCCCAACATTTGTTAGGATCCCGGAGCAAACCCCAACATTTGTTAGGATCCCGGAGCAAACCCCAACATTTGTTAGGATCCCGGAGCAAACCCCAACATTTGTTAGGATCCCGGACCCGACCCCAACATTTGTTAGGATCCCGGACCCGACCCCAACATTTGTTAGGTTCCCGGAGCAGACCCCAACATTTGTTAGGATCCCGGAGCAAACCCCAACATTTGTTCGGATCCGGAGCAAACCCCAACATTTGTTAGGATCCCGGAGCAGACCCCAACATTTGTTAGGATCCCGAACTAGACCTCAACTTTTGTTAAGATCCCGGAACAAACCCCAACATTTGTTAGGATCCCGGAGCAGACCCCAACATTTGTTAGTATTCCGGAGCAAACCCCAACATTTGTTAGGATCCCAGAGCAAACCCCAAAATTTGTTAGGATCCCGGAGCAAACCCCAACATTTGTTAGGATCCCGGACCAGACCCCAACATTTGTGAGGATTCCGGAGGAAACCCCAACATTTGTTAGGATTCCGGAGAAAACCCCAACATTTGTTAACATCCCGGAGCAAACCCCAACATTTGTTCGGATCCCGGAGCAGACCCCAACATTTGTTAGGATCCCGGAGCAAACCCCAACATTTGTTAGCATCCCGGAGCAAACCCCAACATTTGTTAGGATTCCGGAGCAGACCCCAACATTTGTTAGGATCCCGGAGCAAACCCCAACCTTTGTTAGGATCCCGGAGCAAACCCCAACATTTGTTAGGATCCCGGACCCGACCCCAACATTTGTTAGGATCCCGGAGCAAACCCCAACATTTGTTAGGATCCCAGAGCAGACCCCAACATTTGTTAGGATCCCGGAGCAAACCCCAACCTTTGTTAGGATCCCGGAGCAAACCCCAACATTTGTTAGGATCCCGGACCCGACCCCAACATTTGTTAGGATCCCGGAGCAGACCCCAACATTTGATAGGATCCCGGACCCGACCCCAGCATTTGTTAGGATCCCGGTGCAAACCCCAACATTTGTTAGGATCCCGGAGCAGACCCCAACATTTGTTAGGATCCCGGAGCAGACTCCAACATTTGTTAGGATCCCGGAGCAAACCCCAACATTTGTTAGGATCCCGGACCCGACCCCAACATTTGTTAGGATCCCGGAGCAAACCCCAACATTTGTTAGGATCCCGGAGCAAACCCCAACATTTGTTAGGATCCCAGAGAAGACCCCAACATTTGTTAGGATCCCGGAGCAAACCCCAACCTTTGTTAGGATCCCGGAGCAAACCCCAACATTTGTTAGGATCCCGGACCCGACCCCAACATTTGTTAGGATCCCGGAGCAGACCCCAACATTTGATAGGATCCCGGACCCGACCCCAACATTTGTTAGGATCCCGGTGCAAACCCCAACATTTGTTAGGATCCCGGAGCAGACCCCAACATTTGTTAGGATCCCGGAGCAGAATCCAACATTTGTTAGGATCCCGGAGCAAACCCCAACATTTGTTAGGATCCCGGAGCAAACCCCAACATTTGTTAGGATCCTGGACCCGACCCCAACATTTGTTAGGATCCCGGAGCAAACCCCAACATTTGTTAGGATCACGGAGCAAACCCCAATATTTGTTAGGATCCCGGAGCAGACCCCAACATTTGTTAGGATCCTGGAGCAGACCCCAACATTTGTTAGGATTCCGGAGCAAACCCCAACATTTGTTAGGATTCCGGAGCAAACCCCAACATTTGTTAGGATCCCGGAGCAAACCCCAACATTTGTTAGGATCCCGGAGCAAACCCCAACATTTGTTAGCATCCCGGAGCAAACCCCAACATTTGTTAGCATCCCGGAGCAAACCCCAACATTTGTTAGTATTCCGGAGCAAACCCCAACATTTGTTAGGATCCCGGAGCAAACCCCAACATTTGTTAGGATCCCGGACCCGACCCCAACATTTGTTAGGATTCCGGAGCAAACCCCAACATTTGTTAGGATCCCGGAGCAAACCCCAACATTTGTTAGGATCCCGGAGCAAACCCCAACATTTCTTAGGATCCCGGAGCAAACCCCAACATTTGTTAGGATTCCGGAGCAAACCCCAACATTTGTTAGGATCCGGACCCGACCCCAACATTTGTTAGGATCCCGGAGCAGACCCCAACATTTGTTAGTATTCCGGAGCAAACCCCAACATTTGTTAGGATTCCGGACCAGACCCCAACATTTGTTAGGATCCCAGAGCAAACCCCAACATTTGTTAGGATCCCAGAGCAAACCCCAACATTTGTTAGGATCCCAGAGCAAACCCCAACATTTGTTAGGATCCCAGAGCAAACCCCAACATTTCTTAGGATCCCGGAGCAAACCCCAACATTTGTTAGGATTCCGGAGCAAACCCCAACATTTGTTAGGATCCGGACCAGACCCCAACATTTGTTAGGATCCCGGAGCAAACCCCAACATTTGTTAGGATCCCGGAGCAGACCCCAACATTTGTTAGGATCCCGGAGCAAACCCCAACATTTGTTAGGATCCGGACCAGACCCCAGCATTTGTTAGGATCCCGGAGCAAACCCCAACATTTGTTAGGATCCCGGAGCAGACCCCAACATTTGTTAGTATTCCGGAGGATACCCCAACATTTGTTAGGATTCCGGAGCAGACCCCAACATTTGTTAGGATCCCGGAGCATACCCCAACATTTGTTAGGATTCCGGAGCAAACCCCAACATTTGTTAGGATCCCGGAGCAAACCCCAACATTTGTTAGGATCCCGGAGCAAACCCCAACATTTGTTAGGTTCCCGGAGCAAACCCCAACATTTGTTAGGATCCCGGAGCAAACCCCAACATTTGTTAGGATCCCGGACCCGACCCCAACATTTGTTAGGTTCCCGGAGCAGACCCCAACATTTGTTAGGATCCCGGAGCAAACCCCAACATTTGTTAGGATCCCGGAGCAAACCCCAACATTTGTTAGGATCCCGAACTAGATCCCAACATTTGTTAGGATCCCAGAGCAGACCCCAACATTTGTTAGGATCCCGGGGCAAACCCCAACATTTGTTAGGATCCCGAACTAGACCTCAACTTTTGTTAGGATCCCGGAACAAACCCCAACATTTGTTAGGATCCCGGAGCAGACCCCAACATTTGTTAGTATTCCGGAGCAAACCCCAACATTTGTTAGGATCCCAGAGCAAACCCCAAAATTTGTTAGGATCCCGGAGCAAACCCCAACATTTGTTAGGATCCCGGACCAGACCCCAACATTTGTGAGGATTCCGGAGGAAACCCCAACATTTGTTAGGATTCCGGAGAAAACCCCAACATTTGTTCGCATCCCGGAGCAAACCCCAACATTTGTTAGGATTCCGGAGCAAACCCCAACATTTGTTAGGATCCCGGAGCAAACCCCAACATTTGTTAGGATCCCAGAGCAGACCCCAACATTTGTTAGGATCCCGGAGCAAACCCCAACCTTTGTTAGGATCCCGGAGCAAACCCCAACATTTGTTAGGATCCCAGAGCAGACCCCAACATTTGTTAGGATCCCGGAGCAAACCCCAACCTTTGTTAGGATCCCGGAGCAGACCCCAACATTTGTTAGGATCCCAGAGCAAACCCCAACATTTGTTAGGATCCCAGAGCAGACCCCAACATTTGTTAGGATCCCGGAGCAGACCCCAACATTTGATAGGATCCCGGACCCGACCCCAGCATTTGTTAGGATCCCGGTGCAAACCCCAACATTTGTTAGGATCCCGGAGCAGACCCCAACATTTGTTAGGATCCCGGAGCAGACTCCAACATTTGTTAGGATCCCGGAGCAAACCCCAACATTTGTTAGGATCCCGGACCCGACCCCAACATTTGTTAGGATCCCGGAGCAGACCCCAACATTTGTTAGGATCCCGGAGCAGACCCCAACATTTGATAGGATCCCGGACCCGACCCCAGCATTTGTTAGTATTCCGGAGCAAACCCCAACATTTGTTAGGATCCCGGAGCAAACCCCAACATTTGTTGGGATCCCGGAGCAGACCCCAACATTTGTTAGTATTCCGGAGCATACCCCAACATTTGTTAGGATTCCGGAGCAAACCCCAACATTTGTTAGTATTCCGGAGCAAACCCCTACCTTTGTTAGGATCCCGGAGCAAACCCCAACATTTGTTAGGATCCCGGAGCAAACCCCAACATTTGTTAGGATCCCGGAGCAAAACCCAACATTTGTTAGGATCCCGGAGCAAACCCCAACATTTGTTAGGATCCCGGAGCAAACCCCAACATTTGTTAGGAACCCGGAGCAAACCCCAACATTTGTTAGGATCCCGAACTAGACCCCAACATTTGTTAGGATCCCAGAGCAGACCCCAACATTTGTTAGGATCCCGGAGCAAACCCCAACATTTGTTAGGATCCCGAACTAGACCTCAACTTTTGTTAGGATCCCGGAACAAACCCCAACATTCGTTAGGATCCCGGAGCAGACCCCAACATTTGTTAGTATTCCGGAGCAAACCCCAACATTTGTTAGGATCCCAGAGCAAACCCCAAAATTTGTTAGGATCCCGGAGCAAACCCCAACATTTGTTAGGATCCCGGACCAGACCCCAACATTTGTGAGGATTCCGGAGGAAACCCCAACATTTGTTAGGATTCCGGAGAAAACCCCAACATTTGTTAGCATCCCGGAGCAAACCCCAACATTAGTTAGGATTCCGGAGCAAACCCCAACATTTGTTAGGATCCCGGAGCAAACCCCAACATTTGTTAGGATCCCAGAGCAGACCCCAACATTTGTTAGGATCCCGGAGCAAACCCCAACCTTTGTTAGGATCCCGGAGCAAACCCCAACATTTGTTAGGATCCCGGACCCGACCCCAACATTTGTTAGGATCCCGGAGCAGACCCCAACATTTGATAGGATCCCGGACCCGACCCCAACATTTGTTAGGATCCCGGTGCAAACCCCAACATTTGTTAGGATCCCGGAGCAGACCCCAACATTTGTTAGGATCCCGGAGCAGACTCCAACATTTGTTAGGATCCCGGAGCAAACCCCAACATTTGTTAGGATCCCGGAGCAAACCCCAACATTTGTTAGGATCCTGGACCCGACCCCATCATTTGTTAGGATCCCGGAGCAAACCCCAACATTTGTTAGGATCACGGAGCAAACCCCAACATTTGTTAGGATCCCGGAGCAGACCCCAACATTTGTTAGGATCCCGGAGCAGACCCCAACATTTGTTAGGATCCCGGAGCAAACCCCAACATTTGTTAGGATTCCTGCGCAAACCCCAACCTATGTTAGGATCCCGGAGCAAACCCCAACATTTGTTAGGATCCCGGAGCAAACCCCAACATTTGTTAGGATCCCGGAGCAAACCCCAACATTTGTTAGGATCCCGGACCCGACCCCAACATTTGTTAGGTTCCCGGAGCAGACCCCAACATTTGTTAGGATCCCGGAGCAAACCCCAACATTTGTTAGGATCCCGGAGCAAACCCCAACATTTGTTAGGATCCCGAACTAGACCCCAACATTTGTTAGGATCCCAGAGCAGACCCCAACATTTGTTAGGATCCCGGAGCAAACCCCAACATTTGTTAGGATCCCGAACTAGACCCCAACATTTGTTAGGATCCCAGAACAAACCTCAACATTTGTTAGGATCCCGGAGCAGACCCCAACATTTGTTAGTATTCCAGAGCAAAACCCAACATTTGTTAGGATCCCGGAGCAAACCCCAACATTTGTTAGGATCCCGGACCCAACCCCAACATTTGTTAGGATCCCGGAGCAAACCCCAACATTTGTTAGGATCCCGGACCCGACCCCAACATTTGTTAGGATCCCGGAGCAGACCCCAACCTTTGTTAGTATTCCGGAGCAAACCCCAACATTTGTTAGGATTCCGGAGCAAACCCCAACATTTGTTAGGATCCCGGAGCAAACCCCAACATTTCTTAGGATCCCGGAGCAAACCCCAACATTTGTTAGGATCCGGATCAGACCCCAACATTTGTTAGGATCCCGGAGCAGACCCCAACATTTGTTAGGATTCCGGAGCAAACCCCAACATTTGTTAGGATTCCGGACCCGACCCGAACATTTGTTAGGATCCCGGAGCAAACCCCAACATTTGTTAGGATCCGGATCAGACCCCAACATTTGTTAGGATCCCGGAGCAAACCCCAACATTTGTTAGGATCCGGACCCGACCCCAACATTTGTTAGGATCCCGGAGCAAACCCCAACATTTCTTAGGATCCCGGAGCAAACCCCAACATTTGTTAGGATCCGGATCAGACCCCAACATTTGTTAGGATCCCGGAGCAGACCCCAACATTTGTTAGGATCCCGGAGCAAACCCCAACATTTGTTAGGATCCCGAACTAGACCTCAACTTTTGTTAGGATCCCGGAACAAACCCCAAAATTTGTTAGGATCCCGGAGCAGACCCCAACATTTGTTAGTATTCCGGAGCAAACCCCAACATTTGTTAGGATTCCAGAGCAAACCCCAAAATTTGTTAGGATCCCGGAGCAAACCCCAACATTTGTTAGGATCCCGGACCAGACCCCAACATTTGTGAGGATTCCGGAGGAAACCCCAACATTTGTTAGGATTCCGGAGAAAACCCCAACATTTGTTAGCATCCCGGAGCAAACCCCAACATTTGTTAGGATCCCGGAGCAAACCCCAACATTTGTTAGGATTCCGGAGAAAACCCCAACATTTGTTAGCATCCCGGAGCAAACCCCAACATTTGTTAGGATTCCGGAGCAAACCCCAACATTTGTTAGGATCCCAGAGCAGACCCCAACATTTGTTAGGATCCCGGAGCAAACCCCAACCTTTGTTAGGATCCCGGAGCAAACCCCAACATTTGTTAGGATCCCGGACCCGACCCCAACATTTGTTAGGATCCCGGAGCAGACCCCAACATTTGATAGGATCCCGGACCCGACCCCAACATTTGTTAGGATCCCGGTGCAAACCCCAACATTTGTTAGGATCCCGGAGCAGACCCCAACATTTGTTAGGATCCCGGAGCAGACTCCAACATTTGTTAGGATCCCGGAGCAAACCCCAACATTTGTTAGGATCCCGGAGCAAACCCCAACATTTGTTAGGATCCCGGAGCAAACCCCAACATTTGTTAGGATCCCGGACCCGACCCCAACATTTGTTAGGATCCCGGAGCAAACCCCAACATTTGTTAGGATCACGGAGCAAACCCCAACATTTGTTAGGATCCCGGAGCAGACCCCAACATTTGTTAGGATTCCGGACCCGACCCCAACATTTGTTAGTATTCCGGAGCAAACCCCAACATTTGTTAGGATCCCGGAGCAAACCCCAACATTTGTTAGGATCCCGGAGCAGACCCCAACATTTGTTAGTATTCCGGAGCATACCCCAACATTTGTTAGGATTCCGGAGCAAACCCCAACATTTGTTAGTATTCCGGAGCAAACCCCAAACTTTGTTAGGATCCCGGAGCCACCCCCAACATTTGTTAGGATCCCGGAGCAAACCCCAACATTTGTTAGGATCCCGGAGCAGACCCCAACATTTGATAGGATCCCGGACCCGACCCCAACATTTGTTAGGATCCCGGTGCAAACCCCAACATTTGTTAGGATCCCGGAGCAGACCCCAACATTTGTTAGGATCCCGGAGCAGACTCCAACATTTGTTAGGATCCCGGAGCAAACCCCAACATTTGTTAGGATCCCGGAGCAAACCCCAACATTTGTTAGGATCCCGGAGCAAACCCCAACATTTGTTAGGATCCCGGAGCAAACCCCAACATTTGTTAGGATCCCGGACCCGACCCCAACATTTGTTAGGATCCCGGAGCAAACCCCAACATTTGTTAGGATCACGGAGCAAACCCCAACATTTGTTCGGATCCCGGACCCAACCCCAACATTTGTTAGGATCCCGGAGCAAACCCCAACATTTGTTAGGATCCCGGAGCAGACCCCAACATTTGTTAGGCTTCCGGACCCGACCCCAACATTTGTTAGTATTCCGGAGCAAACCCCAACATTTGTTAGGATCCCGGAGCAAACCCCAACATTTGTTAGGATCCCGGAGCAGACCCCAACATTTGTTAGTATTCCGGAGCATACCCCAACATTTGTTAGGATTCCGGAGCAAACCCCAACATTTGTTAGTATTCCGGAGCAAACCCCAACCTTTGTTAGGATCCCGGAGCAAACCCCAACATTTGTTAGGATCCCGGAGCAAACCCCAACATTTGTTAGGATCCCGGAGCAAACCCCAACATTTGTTAGGATCCCGGAGCAAACCCCAACATTTGTTAGGTTCCCGGAGCAGACCCCAACATTTGTTAGGATCCCGGAGCAAACCCTAACATTTGTTAGGATCCCGGACCCGACCCCAACATTTGTTAGGTTCCCGGAGCAGACCCCAACATTTGTTAGGATCCCGGAGCTAACCCCAACATTTGTTAGGATCCCGGAGAAAACCCCAACATTTGTTAGGATCCCGAACTAGACCCCAACATTTGTTAGGATCCCAGAGCAGACCCCAACATTTGTTAGGATCCCGGAGCAAACCCCAACATTTGTTAGGATCCCGAACTAGACCTCAACTTTTGTTAGGATCCCGGAACAAACCCCAACATTTGTTAGGATCCCGGAGCAGACCCCAACATTTGTTAGTATTCCGGAGCAAACCCCAACATTTGTTAGGATCCCAGAGCAAACCCCAAAATTTGTTAGGATCCCGGAGCAAACCCCAACATTTGTTAGGATCCCGGACCAGACCCCAACATTTGTGAGGATTCCGGAGGAAACCCCAACATTTGTTAGGATTCCGGAGAAAACCCCAACATTTGTTAGCATCCCGGAGCAAACCCCAACATTTGTTAGGATCCCGGAGCAAACCCCAACATTTGTTAGGATCCCGAACTAGACCCCAACATTTGTTAGGATCCCAGAGCAGACCCCAACATTTGTTAGGATCCCGGAGCAAACCCCAACATTTGTTAGGATCCCAGAGCAGACCCCAACATTTGTTAGGATCCCGGAGCAAACCCCAACCTTTGTTAGGATCCCGGAGCAAACCCCAACATTTGTTAGGATCCCGGACCCGACCCCAACATTTGTTAGGATCCCGGAGCAGACCCCAACATTTGATAGGATCCCGGACCCGACCCCAACATTTGTTAGGATCCCGGTGCAAACCCCAACATTTGTTAGGATCCCGGAGCAGACCCCAACATTTGTTAGGATCCCGGAGCAGACTCCAACATTTGTTAGGATCCCGGAGCAAACCCCAACATTTGTTAGGATCCCGGAGCAAACCCCAACATTTGTTAGGATCCCGGAGCAAACCCCAACATTTGTTAGGATCCCGGACCCGACCCCAACATTTGTTAGGATCCCGGAGCAAACCCCAACATTTGTTAGGATCACGGAGCAAACCCCAACATTTGTTAGGATCCCGGAGCAGACCCCAACATTTGTTAGGATTCCGGACCCGACCCCAACATTTGTTAGTATTCCGGAGCAAACCCCAACATTTGTTAGGATCCCGGAGCAAACCCCAACATTTGTTAGGATCCCGGAGCAGACCCCAACATTTGTTAGTATTCCGGAGCATACCCCAACATTTGTTAGGATTCCGGAGCAAACCCCAACATTTGTTAGTATTCCGGAGCAAACCCCAAACTTTGTTAGGATCCCGGAGCCACCCCCAACATTTGTTAGGATCCCGGAGCAAACCCCAACATTTGTTAGGATCCCGGAGCAGACCCCAACATTTGATAGGATCCCGGACCCGACCCCAACATTTGTTAGGATCCCGGTGCAAACCCCAACATTTGTTAGGATCCCGGAGCAGACCCCAACATTTGTTAGGATCCCGGAGCAGACTCCAACATTTGTTAGGATCCCGGAGCAAACCCCAACATTTGTTAGGATCCCGGAGCACACCCCAACATTTGTTAGGATCCCGGAGCAAACCCCAACATTTGTTAGGATCCCGGAGCAAACCCCAACATTTGTTAGGATCCCGGACCCGACCCCAACATTTGTTAGGATCCCGGAGCAAACCCCAACATTTGTTAGGATCACGGAGCAAACCCCAACATTTGTTAGGATCCCGGAGCAGACCCCAACATTTGTTAGGATTCCGGACCCGACCCCAACATTTGTTAGTATTCCGGAGCAAACCCCAACATTTGTTAGGATCCCGGAGCAAACCCCAACATTTGTTAGGATCCCGGAGCAGACCCCAACATTTGTTAGTATTCCGGAGCATACCCCAACATTTGTTCGGATTCCGGAGCAAACCCCAACATTTGTTAGTATTCCGGAGCAAACCCCAACCTTTGTTAGGATCCCGGAGCCACCCCCAACATTTGTTAGGATCCCGGAGCAAACCCCAACATTTGTTAGGATCCCGGAGCAAACCCCAACATTTGTTAGGATCCCGGAGCAAACCCCAACATTTGTTAGGATCCCGGAGCAGACCCCAACATTTGTTAGGATCCCGGAGCAAACCCCAACATTTGTTAGGATCCCGGAGCAAACCCCAACATTTGTTAGGATCCCGGACCCGACCCCAACATTTGTTAGGTTCCCGGAGCAGACCCCAACATTTGTTAGGATCCCGGAGCAAACCCCAACATTTGTTAGGATCCCGGAGCAAACCCCAACATTTGTTAGGATCCCGAACTAGACCCCAACATTTGTTAGGATCCCAGAGCAGACCCCAACATTTGTTAGGATCCCGGAGCAAACCCCAACATTTGTTAGGATCCCGAACTAGACCTCAACTTTTGTTAGGATCCCGGAACAAACCCCAACATTTGTTAGGATCCCGGAGCAGACCCCAACATTTGTTAGGATCCCGGAGCAAACCCCAACCTTTGTTAGGATCCCGGAGCAAACCCCAACATTTGTTAGGATCCCGGACCCGACCCCAACATTTGTTAGGATCCCGGAGCAGACCCCAACATTTGATAGGATCCCGGACCCGACCCCAACATTTGTTAGGATCCCGGTGCAAACCCCAACATTTGTTAGGATCCCGGAGCAGACCCCAACATTTGTTAGGATCCCGGAGCAGACTCCAACATTTGTTAGGATCCCGGAGCAAACCCCAACATTTGTTAGGATCCCGATGCAAACCCCAACATTTGTTAGGATCCCGGACCCGACCCCAACATTTGTTAGGATCCCGGAGCAAACCCCAACATTTGTTAGGATCACGGAGCAAACCCCAACATTTGTTAGGATCCCGGAGCAGACCCCAACATTTGTTAGGATTCCGGACCCGACCCCAACATTTGTTAGTATTCCGGAGCAAACCCCAACATTTGTTAGGATCCCGGAGCAAACCCCAACATTTGTTAGGATCCCGGAGCAGACCCCAACATTTGTTAGTATTCCGGAGCATACCCCAATATTTGTTAGGATTCCGGAGCAAACCCCAACATTTGTTAGTATTCCGGAGCAAACCCCAACCTTTGTTAGGATCCCGGAGCAAACCCCAACATTTGTTAGGATCCCGGAGCAAACCCCAACATTTGTTAGGATTCCGGAGCAAACCCCAACATTTGTTCGGATCCCGGACCCAACCCCAACATTTGTTAGGAACCCGGACCCGACCCCAACATTTTTTAGGGTCCCGGAGCAAACCCCAACATTTGTTAGGATCCCGGACCCGACCCCAACATTTGTTAGGTTCCCGGAGCAGACCCCAACATTTGTTAGGATCCCGGAGCAAACCCCAACATTTGTTAGGATCCCGGAGCAAACCCCAACTTTTGTTAGGATCCCGAACTAGACCCCAACATTTGTTAGGATCCCAGAGCAGACCCCAACATTTGTTAGGATCCCGGAGCAAACCCCAACATTTGTTAGGATCCCGAACTAGACCTCAACTTTTGTTAGGATCCCGGGACAAACCCCAACATTTGTTAGGATCCCGGAGCAGACCCCAACATTTGTTAGTATTCCGGAGCAAACCCCAACATTTGTTAGGATCCCAGAGCAAACCCCAAAATTTGTTAGGATCCCAGAGCAAACCCCAACATTTGTTAGGATCCCGGACCAGACCCCAACATTTGTGAGGATTCCGGAGGAAACCCCAACATTTGTTAGGATTCCGGAGAAAACCCCAACATTTGTTAGCATCCCGGAGCAAACCCCAACATTTTTTAGGATTCCGGAGCAAACCCCAACATTTGTTAGGATCCCAGAGCAGACCCCAACATTTGTTAGGATCCCGGAGCAAACCCCAACCTTTGTTAGGATCCCGGACCCAACCCCAACATTTGTTAGGATGCCGGAGCAGACCCCAACATTTGTTAGGATCCCGGAGCAAACCCCAACCTTTGTTAGGATCCCGGAGCAAACCCCAACATTTGTTAGGATCCCGGACCCGACCCCAACATTTGTTAGGATCCCGGAGCAGACCCCAACATTTGATAGGATCCCGGACCCGACCCCAACATTTGTTAGGATCCCGGTGCAAACCCCAACATTTGTTAGGATCCCGGAGCAGACCCCAACATTTGTTAGGATCCCGGAGCAGAATCCAACATTTGTTAGGATCCCGGAGCAAACCCCAACATTTGTTAGGATCCCGGAGCAAACCCCAACATTTGTTAGGATCCTGGACCCAACCCCAACATTTGTTAGGATCCCGGAGCAAACCCCAACATTTGTTAGGATCACGGAGCAAACCCCAACATTTGTTAGGATCCCGGAGCAGACCCCAACATTTGTTAGGATCCCGGAGCAGACCCCAACATTTGTTCGTATTCCGGCGCAAACCCCAACCTTTGTTAGGATCCCGGAGCAAACCCCAACATTTGTTAGGATCCCGGAGCAAACCCCAACATTTGTTAGGATCCCGGAGCAAACCCCATCATTTGTTCGGATCCCGGATCCAACCCCAACATTTATTAGGATCCCGGAGCAAACCCCAACATTTGTTAGGATCCCGGACCCGACCCCAACATTTGTTAGGTTCCCGGAGCAGACCCCAACATTTGTTAGGATCCCGGAGCAAACCCCAACATTTGTTAGGATCCCGGAGCAAACCCCAACATTTGTTGGGATCCCGGAGCAAACCCCAACATTTGTTAGGATCCCGAACTGGACCCCAACATTTGTTAGGATCCCAGAGCAGACCCCAACATTTGTTAGGATCCCGGAGCAAACCCCAACATTTGTTAGGATCCCGGAGCAAACCCCAACATTTGTTAGGATCCCGAACTAGACCCCAACATTTGTTAGGATCCCGGAACAAACCTCAACATTTGTTAGGATCCCGGAGCAGACCCCAACATTTGTTAGTATTCCAGAGCAAACCCCAACATTTGTTAGTATTCCGGAGCAAACCCCAACATTTGTTAGGATCCCGGAGCAAACCCCAACATTTGTTAGGATCCCGGACCCAACCCCAACATTTGTTAGGATCCCGGAGCAAACCCCAACATTTGTTAGGATCCCGGACCCGACCCCAACATTTGTTAGGATCCCGGAGCAGACCCCAACATTTGTTAGTATTCCGGAGCAAACCCCAACATTTGTTAGGATTCCGGACCAGACCCCAACATTTGTTAGGATCCCGGAGCAAACCCCAACATTTCTTAGGATCCCGGAGCAAACCCCAACATTTGTTAGGATTCCGGAGCAAACCCCAACATTTGTTAGGATCCCGGAGCAAACCCCAACATTTGTTAGGATCCGGACCAGACCCCAACATTTGTTAGGATCCCGGAGCAAACCCCAACATTTGTTAGGATCCGGACCCGACCCCAACATTTGTTAGGATCCCGGAGCAAACCCCAACATTTGTTAGGATCCGGACCAGACCCCAACATTTGTTAGGATCCCGGAGCAAACCCCAACATTTGTTAGGATCACGGAGCAAACCCCAACATTTGTTAGGATCCCGGAGCAGACCCCAACATTTGTTAGGATTCCGGACCCGACCCCAACATTTGTTAGTATTCCGGAGCAAACCCCAACATTTGTTAGGATCCCGGAGCAAACCCAAACATTTGTTAGGATCCCGGAGCAGACCCCAACATTTGTTAGTATTCCGGAGCAAACCCCAACATTTGTTAGGATTCCGGAGCAAACCCCAACATTTGTTAGTATTCCGGAGCAAACCCCAACCTTTGTTAGGATCCCGGAGCAAACCCCAACATTTGTTAGGATCCCGGAGCAAACCCCAACATTTGTTAGGATCCCGGAGCAAACCCCAACATTTGTTAGGATCCCGGAGCAAACCCCAACATTTGTTAGGATCCCGGACCCGACCCCAACATTTGTTAGGATCCCGGACCCGACCCCAACATTTGTTAGGTTCCCGGAGCAGACCCCAACATTTGTTAGGATCCCGGAGCAAACCCCAACATTTGTTAGGATCCGGAGCAAACCCCAACATTTGTTAGGATCCCGGAGCAGACCCCAACATTTGTTAGGATCCCGAACTAGACCTCAACTTTTGTTAAGATCCCGGAACAAACCCCAACATTTGTTAGGATCCCGGAGCAGACCCCAACATTTGTTAGTATTCCGGAGCAAACCCCAACATTTGTTAGGATCCCAGAGCAAACCCCAAAATTTGTTAGGATCCCGGAGCAAACCCCAACATTTGTTAGGATCCCGGACCAGACCCCAACATTTGTGAGGATTCCGGAGGAAACCCCAACATTTGTTAGGATTCCGGAGAAAACCCCAACATTTGTTAACATCCCGGAGCAAACCCCAACATTTGTTCGGATCCCGGAGCAGACCCCAACATTTGTTAGGATCCCGGAGCAAACCCCAACATTTGTTAGCATCCCGGAGCAAACCCCAACATTTGTTAGGATTCCGGAGCAGACCCCAACATTTGTTAGGATCCCGGAGCAAACCCCAACCTTTGTTAGGATCCCGGAGCAAACCCCAACATTTGTTAGGATCCCGGACCCGACCCCAACATTTGTTAGGATCCCGGAGCAAACCCCAACATTTGTTAGGATCCCAGAGCAGACCCCAACATTTGTTAGGATCCCGGAGCAAACCCCAACCTTTGTTAGGATCCCGGAGCAAACCCCAACATTTGTTCGGATCCCGGACCCGACCCCAACATTTGTTAGGATCCCGGAGCAGACCCCAACATTTGATAGGATCCCGGACCCGACCCCAGCATTTGTTAGGATCCCGGTGCAAACCCCAACATTTGTTAGGATCCCGGAGCAGACCCCAACATTTGTTAGGATCCCGGAGCAGACTCCAACATTTGTTAGGATCCCGGAGCAAACCCCAACATTTGTTAGGATCCCGGACCCGACCCCAACATTTGTTAGGATCCCGGAGCAAACCCCAACATTTGTTAGGATCCCAGAGAAGACCCCAACATTTGTTAGGATCCCGGAGCAAACCCCAACCTTTGTTAGGATCCCGGAGCAAACCCCAACATTTGTTAGGATCCCGGACCCGACCCCAACATTTGTTAGGATCCCGGAGCAGACCCCAACATTTGATAGGATCCCGGACCCGACCCCAACATTTGTTAGGATCCCGGTGCAAACCCCAACATTTGTTAGGAACCCGGAGCAGACCCCAACATTTGTTAGGATCCCGGAGCAGAATCCAACATTTGTTAGGATCCCGGAGCAAACCCCAACATTTGTTAGGATCCCGGAGCAAACCCCAACATTTGTTAGGATCCTGGACCCGACCCCAACATTTGTTAGGATCCCGGAGCAAACCCCAACATTTGTTAGGATCACGGAGCAAACCCCAACATTTGTTAGGATCCCGGAGCAGACCCCAACATTTGTTAGGATCCTGGAGCAGACCCCAACATTTGTTAGGATTCCGGAGCAAACCCCAACATTTGTTAGGATTCCGGAGCAAACCCCAACATTTGTTAGGATCCCGGAGCAAACCCCAACATTTGTTAGGATCCCGGAGCAAACCCCAACATTTGTTAGCATCCCGGAGCAAACCCCAACATTTGTTAGCATCCCGGAGCAAACCCCAACATTTGTTAGGATCCCGGAGCAAACCCCAACATTTGTTCGGATCCCGGACCCGACCCCAACATTTGTTAGGTTCCCGGAGCAGACCCCAACATTTGTTAGGATCCCGGAGCAAACCCCAACATTTGTTAGGATCCCGGAGCAAACCCCAACATTTGTTAGGATCCCGAACTAGACCCCAACATTTGTTAGGATCCCGGAGCAAACCCCAACATTTGTTAGGATCCCGGAGCAAACCCCAACATTTGTTAGGATCCCGAACTAGACCCCAACATTTGTTAGGATCCCGGAACACACCTCAACATTTGTTAGGATCCCGCAGCAGACCCCAACATTTGTTAGTATTCCAGAGCAAACCCCAACATTTGTTAGGATTCCGGAGCAAACCCCAACATTTGTTAGTATTCCGGAGCAAACCCCAACATTTGTTAGGATCCCGGAGCAAACCCCAACATTTGTTAGGATCCCGGACCCGACCCCAACATTTGTTAGGATTCCGGAGCAAACCCCAACATTTGTTAGGATCCCGGAGCAAACCCCAACATTTGTTAGGATCCCGGAGCAAACCCCAACATTTCTTAGGATCCCGGAGCAAACCCCAACATTTGTTAGGATTCCGGAGCAAACCCCAACATTTGTTAGGATCCGGACCCGACCCCAACATTTGTTAGGATCCCGGAGCAGACCCCAACATTTGTTAGTATTCCGGAGCAAACCCCAACATTTGTTAGGATTCCGGACCAGACCCCAACATTTGTTAGGATCCCAGAGCAAACCCCAACATTTGTTAGGATCCCAGAGCAAACCCCAACATTTGTTAGGATCCCAGAGCAAACCCCAACATTTGTTAGGATCCCAGAGCAAACCCCAACATTTCTTAGGATCCCGGAGCAAACCCCAACATTTGTTAGGATTCCGGAGCAAACCCCAACATTTGTTAGGATCCGGACCAGACCCCAACATTTGTTAGGATCCCGGAGCAAACCCCAACATTTGTTAGGATCCCGGAGCAGACCCCAACATTTGTTAGGATCCCGGAGCAAACCCCAACATTTGTTAGGATCCGGACCAGACCCCAGCATTTGTTAGGATCCCGGAGCAAACCCCAACATTTGTTAGGATCCCGGAGCAGACCCCAACATTTGTTAGTATTCCGGAGCATACCCCAACATTTGTTAGGATTCCGGAGCAGACCCCAACATTTGTTAGGATCCCGGAGCATACCCCAACATTTGTTAGGATTCCGGAGCAAACCCCAACATTTGTTAGGATCCCGGAGCAAACCCCAACATTTGTTAGGATCCCGGAGCAAACCCCAACATTTGTTAGGTTCCCGGAGCAAACCCCAACATTTGTTAGGATCCCGGAGCAAACCCCAACATTTGTTAGGATCCCGGACCCGACCCCAACATTTGTTAGGTTCCCGGAGCAGACCCCAACATTTGTTAGGATCCCGGAGCAAACCCCAACATTTGTTAGGATCCCGGAGCAAACCCCAACATTTGTTAGGATCCCGAACTAGATCCCAACATTTGTTAGGATCCCAGAGCAGACCCCAACATTTGTTAGGATCCCGGGGCAAACCCCAACATTTGTTAGGATCCCGAACTAGACCTCAACTTTTGTTAGGATCCCGGAACAAACCCCAACATTTGTTAGGATCCCGGAGCAGACCCCAACATTTGTTAGTATTCCGGAGCAAACCCCAACATTTGTTAGGATCCCAGAGCAAACCCCAAAATTTGTTAGGATCCCGGAGCAAACCCCAACATTTGTTAGGATCCCGGACCAGACCCCAACATTTGTGAGGATTCCGGAGGAAACCCCAACATTTGTTAGGATTCCGGAGAAAACCCCAACATTTGTTCGCATCCCGGAGCAAACCCCAACATTTGTTAGGATTCCGGAGCAAACCCCAACATTTGTTAGGATCCCGGAGCAAACCCCAACATTTGTTAGGATCCCAGAGCAGACCCCAACATTTGTTAGGATCCCGGAGCAAACCCCAACCTTTGTTAGGATCCCGGAGCAAACCCCAACATTTGTTAGGATCCCAGAGCAGACCCCAACATTTGTTAGGATCCCGGAGCAAACCCCAACCTTTGTTAGGATCCCGGAGCAGACCCCAACATTTGTTAGGATCCCAGAGCAAACCCCAACATTTGTTAGGATCCCAGAGCAGACCCCAACATTTGTTAGGATCCCGGAGCAGACCCCAACATTTGATAGGATCCCGGACCCGACCCCAGCATTTGTTAGGATCCCGGTGCAAACCCCAACATTTGTTAGGATCCCGGAGCAGACCCCAACATTTGTTAGGATCCCGGAGCAGACTCCAACATTTGTTAGGATCCCGGAGCAAACCCCAACATTTGTTAGGATCCCGGACCCGACCCCAACATTTGTTAGGATCCCGGAGCAGACCCCAACATTTGTTAGGATCCCGGAGCAGACCCCAACATTTGATAGGATCCCGGACCCGACCCCAGCATTTGTTAGTATTCCGGAGCAAACCCCAACATTTGTTAGGATCCCGGAGCAAACCCCAACATTTGTTAGGATCCCGGAGCAGACCCCAACATTTGTTAGTATTCCGGAGCATACCCCAACATTTGTTAGGATTCCGGAGCAAACCCCAACATTTGTTAGTATTCCGGAGCAAACCCCTACCTTTGTTAGGATCCCGGAGCAAACCCCAACATTTGTTAGGATCCCGGAGCAAACCCCAACATTTGTTAGGATCCCGGAGCAAAACCCAACATTTGTTAGGATCCCGGAGCAAACCCCAACATTTGTTAGGATCCCGGAGCAAACCCCAACATTTGTTAGGAACCCGGAGCAAACCCCAACATTTGTTAGGATCCCGAACTAGACCCCAACATTTGTTAGGATCCCAGAGCAGACCCCAACATTTGTTAGGATCCCGGAGCAAACCCCAACATTTGTTAGGATCCCGAACTAGACCTCAACTTTTGTTAGGATCCCGGAACAAACCCCAACATTCGTTAGGATCCCGGAGCAGACCCCAACATTTGTTAGTATTCCGGAGCAAACCCCAACATTTGTTAGGATCCCAGAGCAAACCCCAAAATTTGTTAGGATCCCGGAGCAAACCCCAACATTTGTTAGGATCCCGGACCAGACCCCAACATTTGTGAGGATTCCGGAGGAAACCCCAACATTTGTTAGGATTCCGGAGAAAACCCCAACATTTGTTAGCATCCCGGAGCAAACCCCAACATTAGTTAGGATTCCGGAGCAAACCCCAACATTTGTTAGGATCCCGGAGCAAACCCCAACATTTGTTAGGATCCCAGAGCAGACCCCAACATTTGTTAGGATCCCGGAGCAAACCCCAACCTTTGTTAGGATCCCGGAGCAAACCCCAACATTTGTTAGGATCCCGGACCCGACCCCAACATTTGTTAGGATCCCGGAGCAGACCCCAACATTTGATAGGATCCCGGACCCGACCCCAACATTTGTTAGGATCCCGGTGCAAACCCCAACATTTGTTAGGATCCCGGAGCAGACCCCAACATTTGTTAGGATCCCGGAGCAGACTCCAACATTTGTTAGGATCCCGGAGCAAACCCCAACATTTGTTAGGATCCCGGAGCAAACCCCAACATTTGTTAGGATCCTGGACCCGACCCCATCATTTGTTAGGATCCCGGAGCAAACCCCAACATTTGTTAGGATCACGGAGCAAACCCCAACATTTGTTAGGATCCCGGAGCAGACCCCAACATTTGTTAGGATCCCGGAGCAGACCCCAACATTTGTTAGGATCCCGGAGCAAACCCCAACATTTGTTAGGATTCCTGCGCAAACCCCAACCTATGTTAGGATCCCGGAGCAAACCCCAACATTTGTTAGGATCCCGGAGCAAACCCCAACATTTGTTAGGATCCCGGAGCAAACCCCAACATTTGTTAGGATCCCGGACCCGACCCCAACATTTGTTAGGTTCCCGGAGCAGACCCCAACATTTGTTAGGATCCCGGAGCAAACCCCAACATTTGTTAGGATCCCGGAGCAAACCCCAACATTTGTTAGGATCCCGAACTAGACCCCAACATTTGTTAGGATCCCAGAGCAGACCCCAACATTTGTTAGGATCCCGGAGCAAACCCCAACATTTGTTAGGATCCCGAACTAGACCCCAACATTTGTTAGGATCCCAGAACAAACCTCAACATTTGTTAGGATCCCGGAGCAGACCCCAACATTTGTTAGTATTCCAGAGCAAAACCCAACATTTGTTAGGATCCCGGAGCAAACCCCAACATTTGTTAGGATCCCGGACCCAACCCCAACATTTGTTAGGATCCCGGAGCAAACCCCAACATTTGTTAGGATCCCGGACCCGACCCCAACATTTGTTAGGATCCCGGAGCAGACCCCAACCTTTGTTAGTATTCCGGAGCAAACCCCAACATTTGTTAGGATTCCGGAGCAAACCCCAACATTTGTTAGGATCCCGGAGCAGACCCCAACATTTGATAGGATCCCGGACCCGACCCCAGCATTTGTTAGGATCCCGGTGCAAACCCCAACATTTGTTAGGATCCCGGAGCAGACCCCAACATTTGTTAGGATCCCGGAGCAGACTCCAACATTTGTTAGGATCCCGGAGCAAACCCCAACATTTGATAGGATCCCGGACCCGACCCCAACATTTGTTAGGATCCCGAGCAGACCCCAACATTTGTTAGGATCCCGGAGCAGACCCCAACATTTGATAGGATCCCGGACCCGACCCCAGCATTTGTTAGTATTCCGGAGCAAACCCCAACATTTGTTAGGATCCCGGAGCAAACCCCAACATTTGTTAGGATCCCGGAGCAGACCCCAACATTTGTTAGTATTCCGGAGCATACCCCAACATTTGTTAGGATTCCGGAGCAAACCCCAACATTTGTTAGTATTCCGGAGCAAACCCCTACCTTTGTTAGGATCCCGGAGCAAACCCCAACATTTGTTAGGATCCCGGAGCAAACCCCAACATTTGTTAGGATCCCGGAGCAAAACCCAACATTTGTTAGGATCCCGGAGCAAACGCCAACATTTGTTAGGATCCCGGAGCAAACCCCAACATTTGTTAGGAACCCGGAGCAAACCCCAACATTTGTTAGGATCCCGAACTAGACCCCAACATTTGTTAGGATCCCAGAGCAGACCCCAACATTTGTTAGGATCCCGGAGCAAACCCCAACATTTGTTAGGATCCCGAACTAGACCTCAACTTTTGTTAGGATCCCGGAACAAACCCCAACATTCGTTAGGATCCCGGAGCAGACCCCAACATTTGTTAGTATTCCGGAGCAAACCCCAACATTTGTTAGGATCCCAGAGCAAACCCCAAAATTTGTTAGGATCCCGGAGCAAACCCCAACATTTGTTAGGATCCCGGACCAGACCCCAACATTTGTGAGGATTCCGGAGGAAACCCCAACATTTGTTAGGATTCCGGAGAAAACCCCAACATTTGTTAGCATCCCGGAGCAAACCCCAACATTAGTTAGGATTCCGGAGCAAACCCCAACATTTGTTAGGATCCCGGAGCAAACCCCAACATTTGTTAGGATCCCAGAGCAGACCCCAACATTTGTTAGGATCCCGGAGCAAACCCCAACCTTTGTTAGGATCCCGGAGCAAACCCCAACATTTGTTAGGATCCCGGACCCGACCCCAACATTTGTTAGGATCCCGGAGCAGACCCCAACATTTGATAGGATCCCGGACCCGACCCCAACATTTGTTAGGATCCCGGTGCAAACCCCAACATTTGTTAGGATCCCGGAGCAGACCCCAACATTTGTTAGGATCCCGGAGCAGACTCCAACATTTGTTAGGATCCCGGAGCAAACCCCAACATTTGTTAGGATCCCGGAGCAAACCCCAACATTTGTTAGGATCCTGGACCCGACCCCATCATTTGTTAGGATCCCGGAGCAAACCCCAACATTTGTTAGGATCACGGAGCAAACCCCAACATTTGTTAGGATCCCGGAGCAGACCCCAACATTTGTTAGGATCCCGGAGCAGACCCCAACATTTGTTAGGATCCCGGAGCAAACCCCAACATTTGTTAGGATTCCTGCGCAAACCCCAACCTATGTTAGGATCCCGGAGCAAACCCCAACATTTGTTAGGATCCCGGAGCAAACCCCAACATTTGTTAGGATCCCGGAGCAAACCCCAACATTTGTTAGGATCCCGGACCCGACCCCAACATTTGTTAGGTTCCCGGAGCAGACCCCAACATTTGTTAGGATCCCGGAGCAAACCCCAACATTTGTTAGGATCCCGGAGCAAACCCCAACATTTGTTAGGATCCCGAACTAGACCCCAACATTTGTTCGGATCCCAGAGCAGACCCCAACATTTGTTAGGATCCCGGAGCAAACCCCAACATTTGTTAGGATCCCGAACTAGACCCCAACATTTGTTAGGATCCCAGAACAAACCTCAACATTTGTTAGGATCCCGGAGCAGACCCCAACATTTGTTAGTATTCCAGAGCAAAACCCAACATTTGTTAGGATCCCGGAGCAAACCCCAACATTTGTTAGGATCCCGGACCCAACCCCAACATTTGTTAGGATCCCGGAGCAAACCCCAACATTTGTTAGGATCCCGGACCCGACCCCAACATTTGTTAGGATCCCGGAGCAGACCCCAACCTTTGTTAGTATTCCGGAGCAAACCCCAACATTTGTTAGGATTCCGGAGCAAACCCCAACATTTGTTAGGATCCCGGAGCAAACCCCAACATTTCTTAGGATCCCGGAGCAAACCCCAACATTTGTTAGGATCCGGATCAGACCCCAACATTTGTTAGGATCCCGGAGCAGACCCCAACATTTGTTAGGATTCCGGAGCAAACCCCAACATTTGTTAGGATTCCGGACCCGACCCGAACATTTGTTAGGATCCCGGAGCAAACCCCAACATTTGTTAGGATCCGGATCAGACCCCAACATTTGTTAGGATCCGGACCCGACCCCAACATTTGTTAGGATTCCGGAGCAAACCCCAACATTTGTTAGTATTCCGGAGCAAACCCCAACATTTGTTAGGATCCCGGAGCAAACCCCAACATTTGTTAGGATCCGGATCAGACCCCAACATTTGTTAGGATCCCGGAGCAGACCCCAACATTTGTTAGGATTCCGGAGCAAACCCCAACATTTGTTAGGATTCCGGACCCGACCCGAACATTTGTTAGGATCCCGGAGCAAACCCCAACATTTGTTAGGATCCGGATCAGACCCCAACATTTGTTAGGATCCGGACCCGACCCCAACATTTGTTAGGATTCCGGAGCAAACCCCAACATTTGTTAGTATTCCGGAGCAAACCCCAACATTTGTTAGGATCCCGGAGCAAACCCCAACATTTGTTAGGATTCCGGAGCAAACCCCAACATTTGTTAGGATCCCGGAGCAAACCCCAACATTTGTTAGGATCCCGGAGCAAACCCCAACATTTGTTAGGATCCCGGAGCAAACCCCAACATTTGTTAGGATCCCGAACTAGACCCCAACATTTGTTAGGATCCCGGAGCAAACCCCAACATTTGTTGGGATCCCGGAGCAGACTCCAACATTTGTTAGGATCCCGGAGCAAACCCCAACATTTGTTAGGATCCCGGAGCAAACCCCAACATTTGTTAGGATCCCGGACCCAACCCCAACATTTGTTAGGATCCCGGAGCAAACCCCAACATTTGTTAGGATCCCGGACCCGACCCCAACATTTGTTAGGATCCCGGAGCAGACCCCAACATTTGTTAGTATTCCGGAGCAAACCCCAACATTTGTTAGGATCCCGGAGCAAACCCCAACATTTGTTAGGATCCCGGAGCAGACCCCAACATTTCTTAGTATCCCGGAGCAGGCCCCAACATTTGTTAGGATCCGGACCCGACCCCAACATTTGTTAGGATTCCGGAGGAAACCCCAACATTTGTTAGGATTCCGGAGCAAACCCCAACATTTGTTAGGATCCCGGAGCAAACCCCAACATTTGTTAGGATTCCGGAGCAAACCCCAACATTTGTTAGGATCCCGGAGCAAACCCCAACATTTGTTAGGATCCCAGAGCAAACCCCAACATTTATTAGGATCCCGGAGCAAACCCCAACACTTATTAGGATCCCGGAGCAAACCCCAACATTTGTTAGGATCCCGGACCAGACCCCAACATTTGTTAGGATCCCGGAGCAAACCCCAACATTTGTTAGGATCCCAGAGCAGACCCCAACATTTGTTAGGATCCCGGAGCAAACCCCAACCTTTGTTAGGATCCCGGACCCAACCCCAACATTTCTTAGGATCCCGGAGCAGACCCCAACATTTGTTAGGATCCCGGAGCAAACCCCAACCTTTGTTAGGATCCCGGAGCAAACCCCAACATTTGTTAGGATCCCGGACCCGACCCCAACATTTGTTAGGATCCCGGACCAAACCCCAACAAATGCTAGGATCCCAGAGCAAACCCCAACATTTGTTAGGATCCCGGATCAGACCCCAACATTTGTTAGGATCCCAGAGCAAACCCCAACATTTCTTAGGATCCCGGACCAGACCCCAACATTTGCTAGGATCCCAGAGCAAACCCCAACATTTGTTAGGATCCCGGAGCAAACCCCAACATTTGTTAGGATCCCGGACCCGACCCCAACATTTGTTAGGATCCCGGACCCAACTCAAACATTTCTTAGGATCCCGGACCAGACCCCAACATTTGTTAGGATCCCAGAGCAAACCCCAACATTTGTTAGGATCCCGGAGCAAACCCCAACATTTGTTAGGATCCCGGAGCAAACCCCAACATTTGTTAGGATCCCGGAGCAGACCCCAACATTTGTTAGGATTCCGGAGCAAACCCCAACATTTGTTAGGATCCCAGACCAGACACCAACATTTGTTAGGATCCCAGAGCAAACCCCAACATTTGTTAGGATCCCGGAGCAAACCCCAACATTTGTTAGGATCCCGGAGCAAACCCCAACATTTGTTAGGATTCCGGAGGAAACCCCAACATTTCTTAGGATTCCGGAGAAAACCTCAACATTTGTTAGGATCCCGGAGCAAACCCCAACATTTGTTAGGATCCCGGAGCAAACCCCAACATTTATTAGGATCCCGGAGCAAACCCCAACATTTGTTAGTATTCCGGAGCAAACCCCAACATTTGTTAGGATCCCAGAGCAGACCCCAACATTTGTTAGGATCCCGGAGCAAACCCCAACCTTTGTTAGGATCCCGGAGCAAACCCCAACATTTGTTAGGATCCCGGACCCGACCCCAACATTTGTTAGGATCCCGGAGCAGACCCCAACATTTGATAGGATCCCGGACCCGACCCCAACATTTGTTAGGATCCCGGTGCAAACCCCAACATTTGTTAGGATCCCGGAGCAGACCCCAACATTTGTTAGGATCCCGGAGCAGACTCCAACATTTGTTAGGATCCCGGAGCAAACCCCAACATTTGTTAGGATCCCGGAGCAAACCCCAACATTTGTTAGGATCCTGGACCCGACCCCATCATTTGTTAGGATCCCGGAGCAAACCCCAACATTTGTTAGGATCACGGAGCAAACCCCAACATTTGTTAGGATCCCGGAGCAGACCCCAACATTTGTTAGGATCCCGGAGCAGACCCCAACATTTGTTAGGATCCCGGAGCAAACCCCAACATTTGTTAGGATTCCTGCGCAAACCCCAACCTTTGTTAGGATCCCGGAGCAAACCCCAACATTTGTTAGGATCCCGGAGCAAACCCCAACATTTGTTAGGATCCCGGAGCAAACCCCAACATTTGTTAGGATCCCGGACCCGACCCCAACATTTGTTAGGTTCCCGGAGCAGACCCCAACATTTGTTAGGATCCCGGAGCAAACCCCAACATTTGTTAGGATCCCGGAGCAAACCCCAACATTTGTTAGGATCCCGAACTAGACCCCAACATTTGTTAGGATCCCAGAGCAGACCCCAACATTTGTTAGGATCCCGGAGCAAAACCCAACATTTGTTAGGATCCCGAACTAGACCCCAACATTTGTTAGGATCCCAGAACAAACCTCAACATTTGTTAGGATCCCGGAGCAGACCCCAACATTTGTTAGTATTCCAGAGCAAAACCCAACATTTGTTAGGATCCCGGAGCAAACCCCAACATTTGTTAGGATCCCGGACCCAACCCCAACATTTGTTAGGATCCCGGAGCAAACCCCAACATTTGTTAGGATCCCGGACCCGACCCCAACATTTGTTAGGATCCCGGAGCAGACCCCAACCTTTGTTAGTATTCCGGAGCAAACCCCAACATTTGTTAGGATTCCGGAGCAAACCCCAACATTTGTTAGGATCCCGGAGCAAACCCCAACATTTCTTAGGATCCCGGAGCAAACCCCAACATTTGTTAGGATCCGGATCAGACCCCAACATTTGTTAGGATCCCGGAGCAGACCCCAACATTTGTTAGGATTCCGGAGCAAACCCCAACATTTGTTAGGATTCCGGACCCGACCCGAACATTTGTTAGGATCCCGGAGCAAACCCCAACATTTGTTAGGATCCGGATCAGACCCCAACATTTGTTAGGATCCCGGAGCAAACCCCAACATTTGTTAGGATCCGGACCCGACCCCAACATTTGTTAGGATTCCGGAGCAAACCCCAACATTTGTTAGTATTCCGGAGCAAACCCCAACATTTGTTAGGATTCCGGAGCAAACCCCAACATTTGTTAGGATCCCGGAGCAAACCCCAACATTTGTTAGGATCCCGGAGCAAACCCCAACATTTGTTAGGATCCCGGAGCAAACCCCAACATTTGTTAGGATCCCGAACTAGACCCCAACATTTGTTAGGATCCCGGAGCAAACCCCAACATTTGTTAGGATCCCGGAGCAGACTCCAACATTTGTTAGGATCCCGGAGCAAACCCCAACATTTGTTAGGATCCCGGAGCAAACCCCAACATTTGTTAGGATCCCGGACCCAACCCCAACATTTGTTAGGATCCCGGAGCAAACCCCAACATTTGTTAGGATCCCGGACCCGACCCCAACATTTGTTAGGATCCCGGAGCAGACCCCAACATTTGTTAGTATTCCGGAGCAAACCCCAACATTTGTTAGGATCCCGGAGCAAACCCCAACATTTGTTAGGATCCCGGAGCAGACCCCAACATTTCTTAGGATCCCGGAGCAGGCCCCAACATTTGTTAGGATCCGGACCCGACCCCAACATTTGTTAGGATTCCGGAGGAAACCCCAACATTTGTTAGGATTCCGGAGCAAACCCCAACATTTGTTAGGATCCCGGAGCAAACCCCAACATTTGTTAGGATTCCGGAGCAAACCCCAACATTTGTTAGGATCCCGGAGCAAACCCCAACATTTGTTCGGATCCCAGAGCAAACCCCAACATTTATTAGGATCCCGGAGCAAACCCCAACACTTATTAGGATCCCGGAGCAAACCCCAAAATTTGTTAGGATCCCGGACCAGACCCCAACATTTGTTAGGATCCCGGAGCAAACCCCAACATTTGTTAGGATCCCAGAGCAGACCCCAACATTTGTTAGGATCCCGGAGCAAACCCCAACCTTTGTTAGGATCCCGGACCCAACCCCAACATTTCTTAGGATCCCGGAGCAGACCCCAACATTTGTTAGGATCCCGGAGCAAACCCCAACCTTTGTTAGGATCCCGGAGCAAACCCCAACATTTGTTAGGATCCCGGACCCGACCCCAACATTTGTTAGGATCCCGGACCAAACCCCAACAAATGCTAGGATCCCAGAGCAAACCCCAACATTTGTTAGGATCCCGGATCAGACCCCAACATTTGTTAGGATCCCAGAGCAAACCCCAACATTTGTTAGGATCCCGGACCAGACCCCAACATTTGCTAGGATCCCAGAGCAAACCCCAACATTTGTTAGGATCCCGGAGCAAACCCCAACATTTGTTAGGATCCCGGACCCGACCCCAACATTTGTTAGGATCCCGGACCCAACTCAAACATTTCTTAGGATCCCGGACCAGACCCCAACATTTGTTAGGATCCCAGAGCAAACCCCAACATTTGTTAGGATCCCGGAGCAAACCCCAACATTTGTTAGGATCCCGGAGCAAACCCCAACATTTGTTAGGATCCCGGAGCAGACCCCAACATTTGTTAGGATTCCGGAGCAAACCCCAACATTTGTTAGGATCCCAGACCAGACACCAACATTTGTTAGGATCCCAGAGCAAACCCCAACATTTGTTAGGATCCCGGAGCAAACCCCAACATTTGTTAGGATCCCGGAGCAAACCCCAACATTTGTTAGGATTCCGGAGGAAACCCCAACATTTCTTAGGATTCCGGAGAAAACCTCAACATTTGTTAGGATCCCGGAGCAAACCCCAACATTTGTTAGGATCCCGGAGCAAACCCCAACATTTATTAGGATCCCGGAGCAAACGCCAACATTTGTTAGTATTCCGGAGCAAACCCCAACCTTTGTTAGGATCCCGGAGCAAACCCCAACATTTGTTAGGATCCCGGAGCAAACCCCAACATTTGTTAGGATCCCGGAGCAAAACCCAACATTTGTTAGGATCCCGGAGCAAACCCCAACATTTGTTAGGATCCCGGAGCAAACCCCAACATTTGTTAGGAACCCGGAGCAAACCCCAACATTTGTTAGGATCCCGAACTAGACCTCAACTTTTGTTAGGATCCCGGAACAAACCCCAACATTTGTTAGGATCCCGGAGCAGACCCCAACATTTGTTAGTATTCCGGAGCAAACCCCAACATTTGTTAGGATCCCAGAGCAAACCCCAAAATTTGTTAGGATCCCGGAGCAAACCCCAACATTTGTTAGGATCCCGGACCAGACCCCAACATTTGTGAGGATTCCGGAGGAAACCCCAACATTTGTTAGGATTCCGGAGAAAACCCCAACATTTGTTAGCATCCCGGAGCAAACCCCAACATTAGTTAGGATTCCGGAGCAAACCCCAACATTTGTTAGGATCCCGGAGCAAACCCCAACATTTGTTAGGATCCCAGAGCAGACCCCAACATTTGTTAGGATCCCGGAGCAAACCCCAACCTTTGTTAGGATCCCGGAGCAAACCCCAACATTTGTTAGGATCCCGGACCCGACCCCAACATTTGTTAGGATCCCGGAGCAGACCCCAACATTTGATAGGATCCCGGACCCGACCCCAACATTTGTTAGGATCCCGGTGCAAACCCCAACATTTGTTAGGATCCCGGAGCAGACCCCAACATTTGTTAGGATCCCGGAGCAGACTCCAACATTTGTCAGGGTCCCGGAGCAAACCCCAACATTTGTTAGGATCCCGGAGCAAACCCCAACATTTGTTAGGATCCTGGACCCGACCCCATCATTTGTTAGGATCCCGGAGCAAACCCCAACATTTGTTAGGATCACGGAGCAAACCCCAACATTTGTTAGGATCCCGGAGCAGACCCCAACATTTGTTAGGATCCCGGAGCAGACCCCAACATTTGTTAGGATCCCGGAGCAAACCCCAACATTTGTTAGGATTCCCGCGCAAACCCCAACCTTTGTTAGGATCCCGGAGCAAACCCCAACATTTGTTAGGATCCCGGAGCAAACCCCAACATTTGTTAGGATCCCGGAGCAAACCCCAACATTTGTTAGGATCCCGGACCCGACCCCAACATTTGTTAGGTTCCCGGAGCAGACCCCAACATTTGTTAGGATCCCGGAGCAAACCCCAACATTTGTTAGGATCCCGGAGCAAACCCCAACATTTGTTAGGATCCCGAACTAGACCCCAACATTTGTTAGGATCCCAGAGCAGACCCCAACATTTGTTAGGATCCCGGAGCAAACCCCAACATTTGTTAGGATCCCGAACTAGACCCCAACATTTGTTAGGATCCCGGAACAAACCTCAACATTTGTTAGGATCCCGGAGCAGACCCCAACATTTGTTAGTATTCCAGAGCAAAACCCAACATTTGTTAGGATCCCGGAGCAAACCCCAACATTTGTTAGGATCCCGGACCCAACCCCAACATTTGTTAGGATCCCGGAGCAAACCCCAACATTTGTTAGGATCCCGGACCCGACCCCAACATTTGTTAGGATCCCGGAGCAGACCCCAACCTTTGTTAGTATTCCGGAGCAAACCCCAACATTTGTTAGGATTCCGGAGCAAACCCCAACATTTGTTAGGATCCCGGAGCAAACCCCAACATTTCTTAGGATCCCGGAGCAAACCCCAACATTTGTTAGGATCCGGATCAGACCCCAACATTTGTTAGGATCCCGGAGCAGACCCCAACATTTGTTAGGATTCCGGAGCAAACCCCAACATTTGTTAGGATCCGGATCAGACCCCAACATTTGTTAGGATCCCGGAGCAAACCCCAACATTTGTTAGGATTCCGGACCCGACCCCAACATTTGTTAGGATCCCGGAGCAAACCCCAACATTTGTTAGGATCCGGATCAGACCCCAACATTTGTTAGGATCCCGGAGCAAACCCCAACATTTGTTAGGATCCGGACCCGACCCCAACATTTGTTAGGATTCCGGAGCAAACCCCAACATTTGTTAGTATTCCGGAGCAAACCCCAACATTTGTTAGGATCCCGGAACAAACCCCAACATTTGTTAGGATTCTGGAGCAAACCCCAACATTTGTTAGGATCCCGGAGCAAACCCCAACATTTGTTAGGATCCCGGAGCAAACCCCAACATTTGTTAGGATCCCGGAGCAAACCCCAACATTTGTTAGGATCCATAACTAGACCCCAACATTTGTTAGGATCCCGGAGCAAACCCCAACATTTGTTAGGATCCCGGAGCAGACTCCAACATTTGTTAGGATCCCGGAGCAAACCCCAACATTTGTTAGGATCCCGGAGCAAACCCCAACATTTGTTAGGATCCCGGACCCAACCCCAACATTTGTTAGGATCCCGGAGCAAACCCCAACATTTGTTAGGATCCCGGACCCGACCCCAACATTTGTTAGGATCCCGGAGCAGACCCCAACATTTGTTAGTATTCCGGAGCAAACCCCAACATTTGTTAGGATCCCGGAGCAAACCCCAACATTTGTTAGGATCCCGGAGCAGACCCCAACATTTCTTAGGATCCCGGAGCAGGCCCCAACATTTGTTAGGATCCGGACTCGACCCCAAAATTTGTTAGGATTCCGGAGGAAACCCCAACATTTGTTAGGATTCCGGAGCAAACCCCAACATTTGTTAGGATCCCGGAACAAACCCCAACATTTGTTAGGATTCCGGAGCAAACCCCAACATTTGTTATGATCCCGGAGCAAACCCCAACATTTGTTAGGATCCCAGAGCAAACCCCAACATTTATTAGGATCCCGGAGCAAACCCCAATATTTATTAGGATCCCGGAGCAAACCCCAACATTTGTTAGGATCCCGGACCAGACCCCAACATTTGTTAGGATCCCGGAGCAAACCCCAACATTTGTTAGGATCCCAGAGCAGACCCCAACATTTGTTAGGATCCCGGAGCAAACCCCAACCTTTGTTAGGATCCCGGACCCAACCCCAACATTTCTTAGGATCCCGGAGCAGACCCCAACATTTGTTAGGATCCCGGAGCAAACCCCAACCTTTGTTAGGATCCCGGAGCAAACCCCAACATTTGTTAGGATCCCGGACCCGACCCCAACATTTGTTAGGATCCCGGAGCAAACCCCAACAAATGCTAGGATCCCAGAGCAAACCCCAACATTTGTTAGGATCCCGGATCAGACCCCAACATTTGTTAGGATCCCAGAGCAAACCCCAACATTTGTTAGGATCCCGGACCAGACCCCAACATTTGCTAGGATCCCAGAGCAAACCCCAACATTTGTTAGGATCCCGGAGCAAACCCCAACATTTGTTAGGATCCCGGACCCGACCCCAACATTTGTTAAGATCCCGGACCCAACTCAAACATTTCTTAGGATCCCGGACCAGACCCCAACATTTGTTAGGATCCCAGAGCAAACCCCAACATTTGTTAGGATCCCGGAGCAAACCCCAACATTTGTTAGGATCCCGGAGCAAACCCCAACATTTGTTAGGATTCCGGAGCAGACCCCAACATTTGTTAGGATTCCGGAGCAAACCCCAACATTTGTTAGGATCCCAGACCAGACACCAACATTTGTTAGGATCCCAGAGCAAACCCCAACATTTGTTAGGATCCCGGAGCAAACCCCAACATTTGTTAGGATCCCGGAGCAAACCCCAACATTTGTTAGGATTCCGGAGGAAACCCCAACATTTCTTAGGATTCCGGAGAAAACCTCAACATTTGTTAGGATCCCGGAGCAAACCCCAACATTTGTTAGGATCCCGGAGCAAACCCCAACATTTATTAGGATCCCGGAGCAAACCCCAACATTTGTTAGGATCCCGGACCAGATCCCAACATGTGTTAGGATCCCGGAGCAAACCCCAACAAATGCTAGGATCCCAGAGCAAACCCCAACATTTGTTAGGATCCCGGACCAGACTCCAACATTTGTTAGGATCCCAGAGCAAACCCCAACATTTGTTAGGATCCCGGACCAGACCCCAACATTTGCTAGGATCCCAGAGCAAACCCCAACATTTGTTAGGATCCCGGAGCAAACCCCAACATTTGTTAGGATCCCGGACCCGACCCCAACATTTGTTAGGATCCCGGACCCGACCCCAACATTTCTTACGATCCCGGACCAGACCCCAACATTTCTTAGGATCCCGGAGCTAACCCCAACATTTGTTAGGATCCTAGACCAGACACCAACATTTGTTAGGATCCCAGAGCAAACCCCAACATTTGTTAGGATCCCGGAGCAAACCCCAACATTTGTTAGGATCCCGGAGCAAACCCCAACATTTGTTAGGATCCCGGACCAGACCCCAACATTTGTTAGGATCCCGGACCAGACCCCAACATTTGTTAGGATCCCGGAGCAAACCCCAACATTTGTTAGGATCTGGACCAGACCCCAACATTTGTTAGGATCCCGGAGCAGACCCCAACATTTGTTAGGATCCCGGAGCAAATCCCAACATTTGCTCGGATCCCAGAGCAAACCCCAACATTTGTTAGGATACAGACCAGACCCCAACATTTGTTAGGATCCGGACCCGACCCCAACATTTGTTAGGATCCCGGAGCAGACCCCAATATTTGTTAGGATTCGGACCAGACCCCAACATTTGTTAGGATCCCGGAGCAAACCCCAACATTTGTTAGGATCGCGGAGCAGACCCCAACATTTGTTAGGATCACGGAGCAGACCCCAACATTTGTTAGGATTCCAGACTCGACCCCAACATTTGCTCGGATCCCAGAGCAAACCCCAACATTTGTTAGGATCCAGAGCAAACCCCAACATTTGTTAGGATCCCGGACCAGGCCCCAACATTTGTTAGGATTCCGGAGGAAACCCCAACATTTGTTAGGATTCCGGAGAAAACCCCAACATTTGTTTGGATCCCGGAGCAAACTCCAACATTTGTTAGGATTCCGGAGCAAACCCCAACATTTGTTAGGATCCCGGAGCAAACCCCAACATTTGTTAGGATCCCAGAGCAGACCTCAACATTTATTAGGATCCCGGAGCAAACCCCAACCTTTGTTAGGATTTCGGAGCAAACCCCAACATTTGTTAGGATCCCGGACCCGACCCCAACATTTGTTAGGATCCCGGAGCAAACCCCAACATTTGTTAGGATCCCGGACCCGACCCCAACATTTGTTAGGATCCCGGAGCAAACCCCAACATTTGTTAGGATCCCGGAGCAGACCCCAACATTTGTTCGGATCCCGGAGCAGACTCCAACATTTGTTAGGATCCCGGAGCAAACCCCATCATTTGTTAGGATCCCGGAGCAAACCCCAACATTTGTTAGGATCCCGGACCCGACCCCAACATTTGTTAGGATCCCGGAGCAAACCCCAACATTTGTTAGGATCCCGGAGCAAACCCCAACATTTGTTAGGATCCCGGAGCAGACCCCAACATTTGTTAGGATTCCGGACCCGACCCCAACATTTGTTAGTATTCCGGAGCAAACCCCAACATTTGTTAGGGTCCCGGAGCAAACCCCAACATTTGTTAGGATCCCGGAGCAAACCCCAACATTTGTTAGGATTCCGGAGCAAACCCCAACCTTTGTTAGGATCCCGGAGCAAACCCCAACATTTGTTAGGATCCCGGAGCAAACCCCAACATTTGTTAGGATCCCGCAGCAAACCCCAACATTTTTTAGGATCCCGCAGCAAACCCCAACATTTGTTAGGATCCCGGACCCAACCCCAACATTTGTTAGGATCCCGGAGCAAACCACAACATTTGTTAGGATCCCGGACCCGACCCCAACATTTGTTAGGCTCCCGGAGCAGACCCCAACATTTGTTAGGATCCCGGTGCAAACCCCAACATTTGTTAGGATCCCGGAGCAAACCCCAACATTTGTTAGGATCCCGAACTAGACCCCAACATTTGTTAGGATCCCAGAGCAGACCCCAACATTTGTTAGGATCCCGGAGCAAACCCCAACATTTGTTAGGATCCCAAACTAGACCCCAACAT
This sequence comes from Scyliorhinus torazame, assembly GCF_047496885.1. Lineage (NCBI taxonomy): Eukaryota > Metazoa > Chordata > Chondrichthyes > Carcharhiniformes > Scyliorhinidae > Scyliorhinus > Scyliorhinus torazame. The sequence continues at coordinate 409,451,091 of NC_092707.1, read as the reverse complement.
TTGTTAGGATCCCGGAACAAACCCCAACATTTGTTAGGATCCCGGAGCAGACCCCAACATTTGTTAGTATTCTGGAGCAAACCCCAACATTTGTTAGGATTCCGGAGCAAACCCCAACATTTGTTAGGATCCCGGAGCAAACCCCAACATTTGTTAGGATCCCGGACCCAACCCCAACATTTGTTAGGATCCCGGAGCAGACCCCAACATTTGTTAGGATCCCGGAGCAGACTCCAACATTTGTTAGGATCCCGGAGCAAACCCCATCATTTGTTAGGATCCCGGAGCAAACCCCAACATTTGTTAGGATCCCGGACCCGACCCCAACATTTGTTAGGGTCCCGGAGCAAACCCCAACATTTGTTAGGATCCTAGACCAGACACCAACATTTGTTAGGATCCCAGAGCAAACCCCAACATTTGTTAGGATCCCGGAGCAAACCCCAACATTTGTTAGGATCCCGGAGCAAACCCCAACATTTGTTAGGATCCCGGACCAGACCCCAACATTTGTTAGGATCCCGGACCAGACCCCAACATTTGTTAGGATCCCGGAGCAAACCCCAACATTTGTTAGGATCTGGACCAGACCCCAACATTTGTTAGGATCCCGGAGCAGACCCCAACATTTGTTAGGATCCCGGAGCAAATCCCAACATTTGCTCGATTCCCAGAGCAAACCCCAACATTTGTTAGGATACAGACCAGACCCCAACATTTGTTAGGATCCGGACCCGACCCCAACATTTGTTAGGATCCCGGAGCAGACCCCAATATTTGTTAGGATTCGGACCAGACCCCAACATTTGTTAGGATCCCGGAGCAAACCCCAACATTTGTTAGGATCGCGGAGCAGACCCCAACATTTGTTAGGATCACGGAGCAGACCCCAACATTTGTTAGGATTCCAGACTCGACCCCAACATTTGCTCGGATCCCAGAGCAAACCCCAACATTTGTTAGGATCCAGAGCAAACCCCAACATTTGTTAGGATCCCGGACCAGACCCCAACATTTGTTAGGATTCCGGAGGAAACCCCAACATTTGTTAGGATTCCGGAGAAAACCCCAACATTTGTTTGGATCCCGGAGCAAACTCCAACATTTGTGAGGATTCCGGAGCAAACCCCAACATTTGTTAGGATCCCGGAGCAAACCCCAACATTTGTTAGGATCCCAGAGCAGACCTCAACATTTGTTAGGATCCCGGAGCAAACCCCAACCTTTGTTAGGATTTCGGAGCAAACCCCAACATTTGTTAGGATCCCGGACCCGACCCCAACATTTGTTAGGATCCCGGAGCAAACCCCAACATTTGTTAGGATCCCGGACCCGACCCCAACATTTGTTAGGATCCCGGAGCAAACCCCAACAAATGCTAGGATCCCAGAGCAAACCCCAACATTTGTTAGGATCCCGGATCAGACCCCAACATTTGTTAGGATCCCAGAGCAAACCCCAACATTTGTTAGGATCCCGGACCAGACCCCAACATTTGCTAGGATCCCAGAGCAAACCCCAACATTTGTTAGGATCCCGGAGCAAACCCCAACATTTGTTAGGATCCCGGACCCGACCCAAACATTTGTTAAGATCCCGGACCCAACTCAAACATTTCTTAGGATCCCGGACCAGACCCCAACATTTGTTAGGATCCCAGAGCAAACCCCAACATTTGTTAGGATCCCGGAGCAAACCCCAACATTTGTTAGGATCCCGGAGCAAACCCCAACATTTGTTAGGATTCCGGAGCAGACCCCAACATTTGTTAGGATTCCGGAGAAAACCCCAACATTTGTTAGGATCCCAGACCAGACACCAACATTTGTTAGGATCCCAGAGCAAACCCCAACATTTGTTAGGATCCCGGAGCAAACCCCAACATTTGTTAGGATCCCGGAGCAAACCCCAACATTTGTTAGGATTCCGGAGGAAACCCCAACATTTCTTAGGATTCCGGAGAAAACCTCAACATTTGTTAGGATCCCGGAGCAAACCCCAACATTTGTTAGGATCCCGGAGCAAACCCCAACATTTATTAGGATCCCGGAGCAAACCCCAACATTTGTTAGGATCCCGGACCAGATCCCAACATGTGTTAGGATCCCGGAGCAAACCCCAACAAATGCTAGGATCCCAGAGCAAACCCCAACATTTGTTAGGATCCCGGACCAGACTCCAACATTTGTTAGGATCCCAGAGCAAACCCCAACATTTGTTAGGATCCCGGACCAGACCCCAACATTTGCTAGGATCCCAGAGCAAACCCCAACATTTGTTAGGATCCCGGAGCAAACCCCAACATTTGTTAGGATCCCGGACCCGACCCCAACATTTGTTAGGATCCCGGACCCGACCCCAACATTTCTTACGATCCCGGACCAGACCCCAACATTTCTTAGGATCCCGGAGCTAACCCCAACATTTGTTAGGATCCTAGACCAGACACCAACATTTGTTAGGATCCCAGAGCAAACCCCAACATTTGTTAGGATCCCGGAGCAAACCCCAACATTTGTTAGGATCCCGGAGCAAACCCCAACATTTGTTAGGATCCCGGACCAGACCCCAACATTTGTTAGGATCCCGGACCAGACCCCAACATTTGTTAGGATCCCGGAGCAAACCCCAACATTTGTTAGGATCTGGACCAGACCCCAACATTTGTTAGGATCCCGGAGCAGACCCCAACATTTGTTAGGATCCCGGAGCAAATCCCAACATTTGCTCGGATCCCAGAGCAAACCCCAACATTTGTTAGGATACAGAACAGACCCCAACATTTGTTAGGATCCGGACCCGACCCCAACATTTGTTAGGATCCCGGAGCAGACCCCAATATTTGTTAGGATTCGGACCAGACCCCAACATTTGTTAGGATCCCGGAGCAAACCCCAACATTTGTTAGGATCGCGGAGCAGACCCCAACATTTGTTAGGATCACGGAGCAGACCCCAACATTTGTTAGGATTCCAGACTCGACCCCAACATTTGCTCGGATCCCAGAGCAAACCCCAACATTTGTTAGGATCCAGAGCAAACCCCAACATTTGTTAGGATCCCGGACCAGACCCCAACATTTGTTAGGATTCCGGAGGAAACCCCAACATTTGTTAGGATTCCGGAGAAAACCCCAACATTTGTTTGGATCCCGGAGAAAACTCCAACATTTGTTAGGATTCCGGAGCAAACCCCAACATTTGTTAGGATCCCGGAGCAAACCCCAACATTTGTTAGGATCCCAGAGCAGACCTCAACATTTATTAGGATCCCGGAGCAAACCCCAACCTTTGTTAGGATTTCGGAGCAAACCCCAACATTTGTTAGGATCCCGGACCCGACCCCAACATTTGTTAGGATCCCGGAGCAAACCCCAACATTTGTTAGGATCCCGGACCCGACCCCAACATTTGTTAGGATCCCGGAGCAAACCCCAACATTTGTTAGGATCCCGGAGCAGACCCCAACATTTGTTCGGATCCCGGAGCAGACTCCAACATTTGTTAGGATCCCGGAGCAAACCCCATCATTTGTTAGGATCCCGGAGCAAACCCCAACATTTGTTAGGATCCCGGACCCGACCCCAACATTTGTTAGGATCCCGGAGCAAACCCCAACATTTGTTAGGATCCCGGAGCAAACCCCAACATTTGTTAGGATCCCGGAGCAGACCCCAACATTTGTTAGGATTCCGGACCCGACCCCAACATTTGTTAGTATTCCGGAGCAAACCCCAACATTTGTTAGGGTCCCGGAGCAAACCCCAACATTTGTTAGGATCCCGGAGCAAACCCCAACATTTGTTAGGATTCCGGAGCAAACCCCAACCTTTGTTAGGATCCCGGAGCAAACCCCAACATTTGTTAGGATCCCGGAGCAAACCCCAACATTTGTTAGGATCCCGCAGCAAACCCCAACATTTTTTAGGATCCCGCAGCAAACCCCAACATTTGTTAGGATCCCGGACCCAACCCCAACATTTGTTAGGATCCCGGAGCAAACCACAACATTTGTTAGGATCCCGGACCCGACCCCAACATTTGTTAGGCTCCCGGAGCAGACCCCAACATTTGTTAGGATCCCGGTGCAAACCCCAACATTTGTTAGGATCCCGGAGCAAACCCCAACATTTGTTAGGATCCCGAACTAGACCCCAACATTTGTTAGGATCCCAGAGCAGACCCCAACATTTGTTAGGATCCCGGAGCAAACCCCAACATTTGTTAGGATCCCAAACTAGACCCCAACATTTGTTAGGATCCCGGAACAAACCCCAACATTTGTTAGGATCCCGGAGCAGACCCCAACATTTGTTAGTATTCTGGAGCAAACCCCAACATTTGTTAGGATTCCGGAGCAAACCCCAACATTTGTTAGGATCCCGGAGCAAACCCCAACATTTGTTAGGATCCCGGACCCAACCCCAACATTTGTTAGGATCCCGGAGCAGACCCCAACATTTGTTAGGATCCCGGAGCAGACTCCAACATTTGTTAGGATCCCGGAGCAAACCCCATCGTTTGTTAGGATCCCGGAGCAAACCCCAACATTTGTTAGGATCCCGGACCCGACCCCAACATTTGTTAGGGTCCCGGAGCAAACCCCAACATTTGTTAGGATCCTAGACCAGACACCAACATTTGTTAGGATCCCAGAGCAAACCCCAACATTTGTTAGGATCCCGGAGCAAACCCCAACATTTGTTAGGATCCCGGAGCAAACCCCAACATTTGTTAGGATCCCGGACCAGACCCCAACATTTGTTAGGATCCCGGACCAGACCCCAACATTTGTTAGGATCCCGGAGCAAACCCCAACATTTGTTAGGATCTGGACCAGACCCCAACATTTGTTAGGATCCCGGAGCAGACCCCAACATTTGTTAGGATCCCGGAGCAAATCCCAACATTTGCTCGGATCCCAGAGCAAACCCCAACATTTGTTAGGATACAGACCAGACCCCAACATTTGTTAGGATCCGGACCCGACCCCAACATTTGTTAGGATCCCGGAGCAGACCCCAATATTTGTTAGGATTCGGACCAGACCCCAACATTTGTTAGGATCCCGGAGCAAACCCCAACATTTGTTAGGATCGCGGAGCAGACCCCAACATTTGTTAGGATCACGGAGCAGACCCCAACATTTGTTAGGATTCCAGACTCGACCCCAACATTTGCTCGGATCCCAGAGCAAACCCCAACATTTGTTAGGATCCAGAGCAAACCCCAACATTTGTTAGGATCCCGGACCAGACCCCAACATTTGTTAGGATTCCGGAGGAAACCCCAACATTTGTTAGGATTCCGGAGAAAACCCCAACATTTGTTTGGATCCCGGAGCAAACTCCAACATTTGTTAGGATTCCGGAGCAAACCCCAACATTTGTTAGGATCCCGGAGCAAACCCCAACATTTGTTAGGATCCCAGAGCAGACCTCAACATTTGTTAGGATCCCGGAGCAAACCCCAACCTTTGTTAGGATTTCGGAGCAAACCCCAACATTTGTTAGGATCCCGGACCCGACCCCAACATTTGTTAGGATCCCGGAGCAAACCCCAACATTTGTTAGGATCCCGGACCCGACCCCAACATTTGTTAGGATCCCGGAGCAAACCCCAACATTTGTTAGGATCCCGGAGCAGACCCCAACATTTGTTCGGATCCCGGAGCAGACTCCAACATTTGTTAGGATCCCGGAGCAAACCCCATCATTTGTTAGGATCCCGGAGCAAACCCCAACATTTGTTAGGATCCCGGACCCGACCCCAACATTTGTTAGGATCCCGGAGCAAACCCCAACATTTGTTAGGATCCCGGAGCAAACCCCAACATTTGTTAGGATCCCGGAGCAGACCCCAACATTTGTTAGGATTCCGGACCCGACCCCAACATTTGTTAGTATTCCGGAGCAAACCCCAACATTTGTTAGGGTCCCGGAGCAAACCCCAACATTTGTTAGGATCCCGGAGCAAACCCCAACATTTGTTAGGATTCCGGAGCAAACCCCAACCTTTGTTAGGATCCCGGAGCAAACCCCAACATTTGTTAGGATCCCGGAGCAAACCCCAACATTTGTTAGGATCCCGCAGCAAACCCCAACATTTTTTAGGATCCCGCAGCAAACCCCAACATTTGTTAGGATCCCGGACCCAACCCCAACATTTGTTAGGATCCCGGAGCAAACCACAACATTTGTTAGGATCCCGGACCCGACCCCAACATTTGTTAGGCTCCCGGAGCAGACCCCAACATTTGTTAGGATCCCGGTGCAAACCCCAACATTTGTTAGGATCCCGGAGCAAACCCCAACATTTGTTAGGATCCCGAACTAGACCCCAACATTTGTTAGGATCCCAGAGCAGACCCCAACATTTGTTAGGATCCCGGAGCAAACCCCAACATTTGTTAGGATCCCAAACTAGACCCCAACATTTGTTAGGATCCCGGAACAAACCCCAACATTTGTTAGGATCCCGGAGCAGACCCCAACATTTGTTAGTATTCTGGAGCAAACCCCAACATTTGTTAGGATTCCGGAGCAAACCCCAACATTTGTTAGGATCCCGGAGCAAACCCCAACATTTGTTAGGATCCCGGACCCAACCCCAACATTTGTTAGGATCCCGGAGCAGACCCCAACATTTGTTAGGATCCCGGAGCAGACTCCAACATTTGTTAGGATCCCGGAGCAAACCCCATCATTTGTTAGGATCCCGGAGCAAACCCCAACATTTGTTAGGATCCCGGACCCGACCCCAACATTTGTTAGGGTCCCGGAGCAAACCCCAACATTTGTTAGGATCCCGGAGCAAACCCCAACATTTGTTAGGATCCGGACCCAACCCCAACATTTGTTAGGATCCCGGAGCAGACCCCAACATTTGTTAGGATCCCGGAGCAGACCCCAACATTTGTTAGGATCCGGACCCGACCCCAACATTTGTTAGGATCCGGACCCGACCCCAACATTTGTTAGGATTCCGGAGGAAACCCCAACATTTATTAGGAGTCCGGAGCAAACCCCAACATTTGTTAGGATCCCGGAGCAAACCCCAACATTTGTTAGGATTCCGGAGCAAATCCCAACATTTGTTAGGATTCCAGACCCGACCCCAACATTTGTTAGGATCCCAGAGCAAACCCCAACATTTGTTCGGATCCCGGAGCAGACCCCAACATTTGTTAGGATCACGGAGCAGACCCCAACATTTGTTAGGATCCCGGAGCAAACCCCAACATTGATTCGCATCCCGGACCCAACCCCAACATTTGTTAGGATCCCGGAGCAAACCCCAACATTTGTTATGATCCCGGAGCAGACCCCAACATTTGTTAGGATCACGGAGCAGACCCCAACATTTGTTAGGATTCCAGACCCGACCCCAACATTTGTTAGGATCCCGGAGCAAACCCCAACATTTGATAGGATCCCGGAGCAAACCCCAACATTTGTTAGGATCCCAGAGCTAACCCCAACATTTGTTAGGATCCCGGAGCAAACCCCAACATTTGTTAGGATCCCGGGCCAGACCCCAACATTTGTGAGGATTCCGGAGGAAACCCCAACATTTGTTAGGATTCCGGAGAAAACCCCAACATTTGTTAACATCCCGGAGCAAACCCCAACATTTGTTAGGATTCCGGAGCAAAACCCAACATTTGTTAGGATCCCGGAGCAAACCCCAACATTTGTTAGGATCCCAGAGCAGACCCCAACATTTGTTAGGATCCCGGACCAGACCCCAACATTTGTTAGGATCCCGGACCCGACTCCAACATTTGTTAGAATCCCTGAGCAAACCCCAACATTTGTTAGGATCCCGGAGCAAACCCCAACATTTGTTAGGATACCGGACCCGACCCCAACATTTGTTAGGATCCCGGAGCAAACCCCAACATTTGTTAGGATCCCGGACCCGACCCCAACATTTGTTAGGATCCCGGAGCAAACCCCAACATTTGTTAGGATCCCGGAGCAGACCCCAACATTTGTTAGGATCCCGGAGCAGACTCCAACATTTGTTAGGATCCCGGAGCAAACCCCAACATTTGTTAGGATCCAGGAGCAAACCCCAACATTTGTTAGGATCCCGGACCCGACTCCAACATTTGTTAGGATCCCGGAGCAAACCCCAACATTTGTTAGGATCACGGATCAAACCCCAACATTTGTTAGGATCCCGGAGCAGACCCCAACATTTGTTAGGATTCCGGACCCGACCCCAACATTTGTTAGTATTCCGGAGCAAACCCCAACATTTGTTAGGATCCCGGAGCAAACCCCCACATTTGTTAGGATCCCGGAGCAAACCCCAACATTTGTTAGGATCCCGGAGCAGACCCCAACATTTGTTAGTATTCCGGAGCAAACCCCAACATTTGTTAGGATTCCGGAGCAAACCCCAACATTTGTTAGGATTCCGGAGCAAACCCCAACCTTTGTTAGGATCCCGGAGCAAACCCCAACATTTGTTAGGATCCCGGAGCAAACCCCAACATTTGTTAGGATCCCGGAGCAAACCCCAAAATTTGTTAGGATCCCGGAGCAAACCCCAACATTTGTTAGGATCCCGGAGCAAACCCCAACATTTGTTAGGATCCCGGAGCAAAACCCAACATTTGTTAGGATCCCGGAGCAAACCGCAACATTTGTTAGGATCCCGGAGCAAACCACAACATTTGTTAGGATCCCAGAGCAAACCCCAACATTTGTTAAACTCCCGGAGCAGACCCCAACATTTGTTAGGATCCCGAACTAGACCCCAACATTTGTTAGGATCCCAGAGCAGACCCCAACATGTGTTAGGATCCCGGAGCAAACCCCAACATTTGTTAGGATCCCAAACTAGACCCCAACATTTGTTAGGATCCCGGAACAAACCCCAACATTTGTTAGGATCCCGGAGCAGACCCCAACATTTGTTAGTATTCCGGAGCAAACCCCAACATTTGTTAGGATTCCGGAGCAAACCCCAACATTTGTTAGTATTCCGGAGCAAACCCCAACATTTGTTAGGATCCCGGAGCAAACCCCAACATTTGTTAGGATCCCGGTGCAAACCCCAACATTTGTTAGGATCCCGGAGCAGACCCCAACATTTGTTAGGATCCCGGAGCAGACTCCAACATTTGTTAGGATCCCGGAGCAAACCCCAACATTTGTTAGGATCCCGGAACCGACCCCAACATTTGTTAGGATCCCGGACCCGACCCCAACATTTGTTAGGATCCCGGAGCAAACCCCATCATTTGTTAGGATCCCGGAGCAAACCCCAACATTTGTTAGGATCCCGGAGCAGACCCCAACATTTGTTAGGATCCCGGACCCGACCCCAACATTTGTTAGGATCCCGGAGCAAACCGCAACATTTGTTAGGATCCCGGAGCAGACCCCAACATTTGTTAGGATCCCGGAGCAAACCCCAACATTTGTTAGGATCCCGGACCCGACCCCAACATTTGTTAGGATCCCGGACCCGACCCCAACATTTGTTAGGATCCCGGACCCGACCCCAACATTTGTTAGGATCCCGGAGCAAACCCCAACATTTGTTAGGATCCGGACCCGACCCCAACATTTGTTAGGATCCCGGAGCAAACCGCAACATTTGTTAGGATCCCGGAGCAGACCCCAACATTTGTTAGGATCCCGGAGCAAACCGCAACATTTGTTAGGATCCCGGAGCAGACCCCAACATTTGTTAGGATCCCGGAGCAAACCCCAACATTTGTTAGGATCCCGGACCCGACCCCAACATTTGTTAGGATCCCGGAGCAAACCCCAACATTTGTTAGGATCCCGGAGCAGACCCCAACATTTGTTAGGATTCCGGACCCGACCCCAACATTTGTTAGTATTCCGGAGCAAACCCCAACATTTGTTAGGATCCCGGAGCAAACCCCAACATTTGTTAGGATTCCGGAGCAAACCCCAACCTTTGTTAGGATCCCGGAGCAAACCCCAACATTTGTTAGGATCCCGGAGCAAACCCCAACATTTGTTAGGATCCCGGAGCAAACCCCAACATTTTTTAGGATCCCGGAGCAAACCCCAACATTTGTTAGGATCCCGGAGCAAACCCCAACATTTGTTAGGATCCCGGAGCAAACCCCAAAATTTGTTAAAATCCCGGAGCAAACCCCAACATTTGTTAGGATCCCGGAGCAAACCCCAACATTTGTTCGGATCCCGGACCCAACCCCAACATTTGTTAGGATCCCGGAGCAAACCCCAACATTTGTTAGGATCCCGGACCCAACCCCAACATTTGTTAGGATCCCGGAGCAAACCACAACATTTGTTAGGATCCCGGACCCGACCCCAACATTTGTTAGGCTCCCGGAGCAAACCCCAACATTTGTTAGGATCCCGGAGCAAACCCCAACATTTGTTAGGATCCCGGAGCAAACCCCAACATTTGTTAGGATCCCAGAGCGAACCCCAACATTTGTTAGGCTCCCGGAGCAGACCCCAACATTTGTTAGGATCCCGGTGCAAACCCCATCATTTGTTAGGATCCCGGAGCAAACCCCAACATTTGTTAGGATCCCGAACTAGACCCCAATATTTGTTAGGATCCCAGAGCAGACCCCAACATTTGTTAGGATCCCGGAACAAACCCCAACATTTGTTAGGATCCCGGAGCAGACCCCAACATTTGTTAGTATTCTGGAGCAAATCCCAACATTTGTTAGGATTCCGGAGCAAACCCCAACATTTGTTAGTATTCCGGAGCAAACCCCAACATTTGTTAGGATCCCGGAGCAAACCCCAACATTTGTTAGGATCCCGGTGCAAACCCCAACATTTGTTAGGATCCCGGAGCAGACCCCAACATTTGTTAGGATCCCGGAGCAGACTCCAACATTTGTTAGGATCCCGGAGCAAACCCCATCATTTGTTAGGATCCCGGAGCAAACCCCAACATTTGTTAGGATCCCGGACCCGACCCCAACATTTGTTAGGATCCCGGAGCAAACCCCAACATTTGTTAGGATCCCGGAGCAAACCCCAACCTTTTTTAGGATCCCGGAGCAGACCCCAACATTTGTTAGGATTCCGGACCCGACCCCAACATTTGTAAGTATTCCGGAGCAAACCCCAACATTTGTTAGGGTCCCGGAGCAAACCCCAACATTTGTTAGGATCCCGGAGCAAACCCCAACATTTGTTAGGATTCCGGAGCAAACCCCAACCTTTGTTAGGATCCCGGAGCAAACCCCAACATTTGTTAGGATCCCGGAGCAAACCCCAACATTTGTTAGGATCCCGGAGCAAACCCCAACATTTTTTAGGATCCCGGAGCAAACCCCAACATTTGTTAGGATCCCGGACCCAACCCCAACATTTGTTAGGATCCCGGAGCAAACCACAACATTTGTTAGGATCCCGGACCCGACCCCAACATTTGTTAGGCTCCCGGAGCAGACCCCAACATTTGTTAGGATCCCGGTGCAAACCCCAACATTTGTTAGGATCCCGGAGCAAACCCCAACATTTGTTAGGATCCCGAACTAGACCCCAACATTTGTTAGGATCCCGGAGCAAACCCCAACATTTGTTAGGATCCCGAACTAGACCCCAACATTTGTTAGGATCCCGGAGCAAACCCCAACATTTGTTAGGATCCCGAACTAGACCCCAACATTTGTTAGGATCCCGGAACAAACCCCAACATTTGTTAGGATCCCGAACTAGACCCCAACATTTGTTAGGATCCCGGAACAAACCCCAACATTTGTTAGTATTCCGGAGCAAACCCCAACATTTGTTAGGATCCCAGAGCAAACCCCAACATTTGTTAGGATCCCGGAGCAAACCCCAACATTTGTTAGGATCCCGGAGCAAACCCCAACATTTGTTAGGATCCCAAACTAGACCCCAACATTTGTTAGGATCCCGGAACAAACCCCAACATTTGTTAGGATCCCGGAGCAGACCCCAACATTTGTTAGTATTCTGGAGCAAACCCCAACATTTGTTAGGATTCCGGAGCAAACCCCTACATTTGTTAGTATTCCGGAGCAAACCCCAACATTTGTTAGGATCCCGGAGCAAACCCCAACATTTGTTAGGATCCTGGACCCAACCCCAACATTTGTTAGGATCCCGGAGCAAACCCCAACATTTGTTAGGATCCCGGACCCGACCCCAACATTTGTTAGGATCCCGGAGCAGACCCCAACATTTGTTAGTATTCCGGAGCAAACCCCAACATTTGTTAGGATTCCGGACCAGACCCCAACATTTGTTAGGATCCCGGAGCAAACCCCAACATTTGTTAGGATCCCGGAGCAAACCCCAACATTTGTTAGGATTCCGGACCCGACCCCAACATTTGTTAGTATTCCGGAGCAAACCCCAACATTTGTTAGGGTCCCGGAGCAAACCCCAACATTTGTTAGGATCCCGGAGCAAACCCCAACATTTGTTAGGATTCCGGAGCAAACCCCAACCTTTGTTAGGATCCCGGAGCAAACCCCAACATTTGTTAGGATCCCGGAGCAAACCCCAACATTTGTTAGGATCCTGGAGCAAACCCCAACATTTGTTAGGATCCCGGACCCAACCCCAACATTTGCTAGGATTCCGGAGCAAACCACAATATTTGTTAGTATTCCGGAGCAAACCCCAACCTTTGTTAGGATCCCGGAGCAAACCCCAACATTTGTTAGGATCCCGGAGCAAACCCCAAAATTTGTTAAAATCCCGGAGCAAACCCCAACATTTGTTAGGATCCCGGAGCAAACCCCAACATTTGTTCGGATCCCGGACCCAACCCCAACATTTGTTAGGATCCCGGAGCAAACCCCAACATTTGTTAGGATCCCGGAGCAAACCACAACATTTGTTAGGATCCCGGACCCGACCCCAACATTTGTTAGGCTCCCGGAGCAGACCCCAACATTTGTTAGGATCCCGGTGCAAACCCCATCATTTGTTAGGATCCCGGAGCAAACCCCAACATTTGTTAGGATCCCGAACTAGACCCCAACATTTGTTAGGATCCCGGAACAAACCCCAACATTTGTTAGGATCCCGAACTAGACCCCAACATTTGTTAGGATCCCGGAACAAACCCCAACATTTGTTAGGATCCCGGAGCAAACCCCAACATTTGTTAGGATTCCGGAGCAAACCCCAACATTTGTTAGGATCCCGGAGCAAACCCCAACATTTGTTAGGATCCCGGTGCAAACCCCAACATTTGTTAGGATCCCGGAGCAAACCCCAACATTTGTAGGATCCCGGAGCAAACCCCAACATTTGTTAGGATCCCGGAGGAAACCCCAACATTTGTTAGGATTCCGGAGCAAACCCCAACATTTGTTAGGATCCCGGAGCAAACCCCAACATTTGTTAGGATCCCGGAGCAAACCCCAACATTTGTTAGGATCCCGGAGCAAACCCCAACATTTGTTAGGATCCCGGACCCGACCCCAACATTTGTTAGGATCCCGGAGCAGACTCCAACATTTGTTAGGATCCCGGAGCAAACCCCATCATTTGTTAGGATCCCGGAGCAAACCCCAACATTTGTTAGGATCCCGGACCCGACCCCAACATTTGTTAGGATCCCGGAGCAAACCCCAACATTTGTTAGGATCCCGGAGCAAACCCCAACATTTGTTAGGATCCCGGAGCAGACCCCAACATTTGTTAGGATTCCGGACCCGACCCCAACATTTGTTAGTATTCCGGAGCAAACCCCAACATTTGTTAGGGTCCCGGAGCAAACCCCAACATTTGTTAGGATCCCGGAGCAAACCCCAACATTTGTTAGGATTCCGGAGCAAACCCCAACCTTTGTTAGGATCCCGGAGCAAACCCCAACATTTGTTAGGATCCCGGAGCAAACCCCAACATTTGTTAGGATCCCGGAGCAAACCCCAACATTTTTTAGGATCCCGGAGCAAACCCCAACATTTGTTAGGATCCTGGACCCAACCCCAACATTTGTTAGGATCCCGGAGCAAACCACAACATTTGTTAGGATCCCGGACCCGACCCCAACATTTGTTAGGCTCCCGGAGCAGACCCCAACATTTGTTAGGATCCCGGTGCAAACCCCAACAATTGTTAGGATCCCGGAGCAAACCCCAACATTTGTTAGGATCCCGAACTAGACCCCAACATTTGTTAGGATCCCAGAGCAGACCCCAACATTTGTTAGGATCCCGGAGCAAACCCCAACATTTGTTAGGATCCCAAACTAGACCCCAACATTTGTTAGGATCCCGGAACAAACCCCAACATTTGTTAGGATCCCGGAGCAAACCCCAACATTTGTTAGTATTCTGGAGCAAACCCCAACATTTGTTAGGATTCCGGAGCAAACCCCAACATTTGTTAGTATTCCGGAGCAAACCCCATCATTTGTTAGGATCCCGGAGCAAACCCCAACATTTGTTAGGATCCCGGACCCAACCCCAACATTTGTTAGGATCCCGGAGCAAACCCCAACATTTGTTAGGATCCCGGACCCGACCCCAACATTTGTTAGGATCCCGGAGCAGACCCCAACATTTGTTAGTATTCCGGAGCAAACCCCAACATTTGTTAGGATTCCGGACCAGACCCCAACATTTGTTAGGATCCCGGAGCAAACCCCAACATTTGTTAGGATCCCGGAGCAAACCCCAACATTTGTTAGGATTCCGGAGCAAACCCCAACATTTGTTAGGATCCGGACCCGACCCCAACATTTGTTAGGATCCCGGAGCAGACCCCAACATTTGTTAGGATCCCGGAGCAGACCCCAACATTTGTTAGGATCCGGACCCGACCCCAACATTTGTTAGGATCCGGACCCGACCCCAACATTTGTTAGGATTCCGGAGGAAACCCCAACATTTGTTAGGATCCCGGAGCAAACCACAATATTTGTTAGTATTCCGGAGCAAACCCCAACCTTTGTTAGGATCCCGGAGCAAACCCCAACATTTGTTAAAATCCCGGAGCAAACCCCAACATTTGTTAGGATCCCGGAGCAAACCACAACATTTGTTAGGATCCCGGACCCGACCCCAACATTTGTTAGGCTCCCGGAGCAGACCCCAACATTTGTTAGGATCCCGGTGCAAACCCCATCATTTGTTAGGATCCCGGAGCAAACCCCAACATTTGTTAGGATCCCGAACTAGACCCCAACATTTGTTAGGATCCCGGAACAAACCCCAACATTTGTTAGGATTCCGGAGCAAACCCCAACATTTGTTAGGATTCCGGAGCAAACCCCAACATTTGTTAGGATCCCGGAGCAAACCCCAACATTTGTTAGGATCCCGGTGCAAACCCCAACATTTGTTAGGATCCCGGAGCAGACCCCAACATTTGTTAGGATCCCGGAGCAAACCCCAACATTTGTTAGGATCCCGGAGCAAACCCCAACATTTGTTAGGATCCCGGACCCGACCCCAACATTTGTTAGGATCCCGGAGCAGACTCCAACATTTGTTAGGATCCCGGAGCAAACCCCATCATTTGGTAGGATCCCGGAGCAAACCCCAACATTTGTTAGGATCCCGGACCCGACCCCAACATTTGTTAGGATCCCGGAGCAAACCCCAACATTTGTTAGGATCCCGGAGCAAACCCCAACATTTGTTAGGATCCCGGAGCAGACCCCAACATTTGTTAGGATTCCGGACCCGACCCCAACATTTGTTAGTATTCCGGAGCAAACCCCAACATTTGTTAGGATCCCGGAGCAAACCCCAACATTTGTTAGGATCCCGGAGCAAACCCCAACATTTGTTAGGATCCCGGAGCAAACCCCAACATTTTTTAGGATCCCGGAGCAAACCCCAACATTTGTTAGGATCCCGGACCCAACCCCAACATTTGTTAGGATCCCGGAGCAAACCACAACATTTGTTAGGATCCCGGACCCGACCCCAACATTTGTTAGGCTCCCGGAGCAGACCCCAACATTTGTTAGGATCCCGGTGCAAACCCCAACATTTGTTAGGATCCCGGAGCAAACCCCAACATTTGTTAGGATCCCGAACTAGACCCCAACATTTGTTAGGATCCCAGAGCAGACCCCAACATTTGTTAGGATCCCGGAGCAAACCCCAACATTTGTTAGGATCCCAAACTAGACCCCAACATTTGTTAGGATCCCGGTACAAACCCCAACATTTGTTAGGATCCCGGAGCAAACCCCAACATTTGTTAGTATTCTGGAGCAAACCCCAACATTTGTTAGGATTCCGGAGCAAACCCCAACATTTGTTAGTATTCCGGAGCAAACCCCAACATTTGTTAGGATCCCGGAGCAAACCCCAACATTTGTTAGGATCCCGGACCCAACCCCAACATTTGTTAGGATCCCGGAGCAAACCCCAACATTTGTTAGGATCCCGGACCCGACCCCAACATTTGTTAGGATCCCGGAGCAGACCCCAACATTTGTTAGTATTCCGGAGCAAACCCCAACATTTGTTAGGATTCCGGACCAGACCCCAACATTTGTTAGGATCCCGGAGCAAACCCCAACATTTGTTAGGATCCCGGAGCAAACCCCAACATTTGTTAGGATTCCGGAGCAAACCCCAACATTTGTTAGGATCCGGACCCGACCCCAACATTTGTTAGGATCCCGGAGCAGACCCCAACATTTGTTAGGATCCCGGAGCAGACCCCAACATTTGTTAGGATCCGGACCCGACCCCAACATTTGTTAGGATCCGGACCCGACCCCAACATTTGTTAGGATTCCGGAGGAAACCCCAACATTTGTTAGGATCCCGGAGCAAACCCCAACATTTGTTAGGATTCCAGACCCGACCCCAACATTTGTTAGGATCCCAGAGCAAACCCCAACATTTGTTAGGATCCCGGAGCAGACCCCAACATTTGTTAGGATCACGGAGCAGACCCCAACATTTGTTAGGATCCCGGAGCAAACCCCAACATTTATTCGCATCCCGGACCCAACCCCAACATTTGTTAGGATCCCGGAGCAAACCCCAACATTTGTTAGGATCCCGGAGCAGACCCCAACATTTGTTAGGATCACGGAGCAGACCCCAACATTTGTTAGGATTCCAGACCCGACCCCAACATTTGCTCGGATCCCAGAGCCAACCCCAACATTTGTTAGGATCCCAGAGCTAACCCCAACATTTGTTAGGATCCCGGACCAAACCCCAACATTTGTTAGGATCCCGGGCCAGACCCCAACATTTGTGAGGATTCCGGAGGAAACCCCAACATTTGTTAGGATTCCGGAGAAAACCCCAACATTTGTTAACATCCCGGAGCAAACCCCAACATTTGTTAGGATTCCGGAGCAAAACCCAACATTTGTTAGGATCCCGGAGCAAACCCCAACATTTGTTAGGATCCCAGAGCAAACCCCAACATTTGTTAGAATCCCGGAGCAAACCCCAACATTTGTTAGGATCCCGGAGCAAACCCCAACATTTGTTAGGATACCGGACCCGACCCCAACATTTGTTAGGATCCCGGAGCAAACCCCAACATTTGTTAGGATCCCGGAGCAAACCCCAACATTTGTTAGGATACCGGACCCGACCCCAACATTTGTTAGGATCCCGGAGCAAACCCCAACATTTGTTAGGATCCCGGACCCGACCCCAACATTTGTTAGGATCCCGGAGCAAACCCCAACATTTGTTAGGATCCCGGAGCAGACCCCAACATTTGTTAGGATCCCGGAGCAGACTCCAACATTTGTTAGGATCCCGGAGCAAACCCCAACATTTGTTAGGATCCAGGAGCAAACCCCAACATTTGTTAGGATCCCGGAGCAAACCCCAACATTTGTTAGGATCCCGGACCCGACCCCAACATTTGTTAGGATCCCGGAGCAAACCCCAACATTTGTTAGGATCCCGGAGCAAACCCCAACATTTGTTAGGATCCCGGAGCAGACCCCAACATTTGTTAGGATCCCGGAGCAAACCCCAACATTTGTTAGGATCCCGGACCCGACCCCAACATTTGTTAGGATCCCGGAGCAAACCCCAACATTTGTTAGGATCCCGGAGCAAACCCCAACATTTGTTAGGATCCCGGAGCAAACCCCAACATTTGTTAGGATCCCGGAGCAGACCCCAACATTTGTTAGGATCCCGGAGCAAACCCCAACATTTGTTAGGATCCCGGAGCAAACCCCAACATTTGTTAGGATCCCGAACTAGACCCCAACATTTGTTAGGATCCCGGAGCAAACCCCAACATTTGTTAGGATCCCGGAGCAGACCCCAACATTTGTTAGGATCCCGGAGCAAACCCCAACATTTGTTAGGATTCCGGAGCAAACCCCAACATTTGTTAGTATTCCGGAGCAAACCCCAACATTTGTTAGGATCCCGGAGCAGACCCCAACATTTGTTAGGATCCCGGAGCAAACGCCAACATTTGTTAGGATCCCAGAGCAAACCCCAACATTTGTTAGGATCCCGGAGCAAACCCCAACATTTGTTAGGATCCCGGAGCAGACCCCAACATTTGTTAGGATCCCGGAACAAACCCCAACATTTGTTAGGATCCCGGAGCAGACCCCAACATTTGTTAGGATCCCGGACCAGACCCCAACATTTGTTAGGATCCCGGAGCAGACCCCAACATTTGTTAGTATTCCGGAGCAAACGCCAACATTTGTCAGGATCCCGGAACAAACCCCAACATTTGTTAGGATTCCGCAGCAAACCCCAACATTTGTTAGTATTCCGGAGCAAACCCCAACATTTGTTAGGATCCCGGAGCAAACCCCAACATTTGTTAGGATTCCGGAGCAAACCCCAACATTTGTTAGGATCCCGGACCCAACCCCAACATTTGTTAGGATCCCGGAGCAAACCCCAACATTTGTTAGGATCCCGGACCCGACCCCAACATTTGTTAGGATCCCGGAGCAAACCCCAACATTTGTTAGTATTCCGGAGCAAACCCCAACATTTGTTAGGATTCCGGACCAGACCCCAACATTTGTTAGGATCCCGGACCAGACCCCAACATTTGTTAGGATCCCGGAGCAAACTCCAACATTTGTTCGGATCCCAGAGCAAACCCCAACATTTGTTAGGATTCCGGACCCGACCCCAACATTTGTTAGGATCCCGGAGCAAACCCCAACATTTGTTAGGATCCCGGAGCAAACCCCAACATTTGTTAGGATCCCGGAGCAAACCCCAACATTTTTTAGGATCCCGGAGCAAACCCCAACATTTGTTAGGATCCCGGAGCAAACCCCAACATTTTTTAGGATCCCGGAGCAAACCCCAACATTTGTTAGGATCCCGGAGCAAACCCCAACATTTTTTAGGATCCCGGAGCAAACCCCAACATTTGTTAGGATCCCGGACCCAACCCCAACATTTGTTAGGATCCCGGAGCAAACCCCAACATTTGTTAGGATCCCGGACCCGACCCCAACATTTGTTAGGATCCCGGAGCAGACCCCAACATTTGTTAGGATCCCGGACCCGACCCCAACATTTGTTAGGATCCCGGAGCAAACCCCAACATTTGTTAGTATTCCGGAGCAAACCCCAACATTTGTTAGGATTCCGGACCAGACCCCAACATTTGTTAGGATCCCGGACCAGACCCCAACATTTGTTAGGATCCCGGAGCAAACTCCAACATTTGTTCGGATCCCAGAGCAAACCCTAACATTTGTTAGGATTCCGGACCCGACCCCAACATTTGTTAGGATCCCGGAGCAGACCCCAACATTTGTTAGTATTCCGGAGCATACCCCAACATTTGTTCGGATCCCAGAGCAGACCCCAACATTTGTTAGTATTCCGGAGCAAACCCCAATCTTTGTTAGGATCCCGGAGCAAACCCCAACATTTGTTAGGATCCCGGAGCAAACCCCAACATTTGTTAGGATCCCGGAGCAAACCCCAACATTTTTTAGGATCCCGGAGCAAACCCCAACATTTGTTAGGATCCCGAAGCAAACCCCAACATTTTTTAGGATCCCGGAGCAAACCCCAACATTTGTTAGGATCCCGGAGCAAACCCCAACATTTTTTAGGATCCCGGAGCAAAACCCAACATTTGTTAGGATCCCGGACCCAACCCCAACATTTGTTAGGATCCCGGAGCAAACCCCAACATTTGTTAGGATCCCGGACCCGACCCCAACATTTGTTAGGATCCCGGAGCAGACCCCAACATTTGTTAGGATCCCGGAGCAAACCCCAACTTTTGTTAGGATCCCGGAGCAAACCCCAACATTTGTTAGGATCCCGAACTAGACCCCAACATTTGTTAGGATCCCAGAGCAGACCCCAACATTTGTTAGGATCCCGGAGCAAACCCCAACATTTGTTAGGATCCCGAACTAGACCCCAACATTTGTTAGGATCACAGAGCAGACCCCAACATTTGTTAGTATCCCGGAGCAAACCCCAACATTTGTTAGGTTCCCAAACTAGACCCCAACATTTGTTAGGATCCCGAAACAAACCCCAACATTTGTTAGGATCCCTGACCCGACCCCAACATTTGTTAGGATCCCGGAGCTGACCCCAACATTTGTTAGTATTCCGGAGCAAACCCCAACATTTGTTAGGATTCCGGACCAGACCCCAACATTTGTTAGGATCCCGGAGCAAACCCCAACATTTGTTAGGATCCCGGAGCAAACCCCAACATTTGTTAGGATTCCGGAGCAAACCCCAACATTTGTTAGGATCCGGACCCGACCCCAACATTTGTTAGGATCCCGCAGCAGACCCCAACATTTGTTAGGATCCCGGAGCAGACCCCAACATTTGTTAGGATCCGGACCCAACCCCAACATTTGTTAGGATCCGGACCCGACCCCAACATTTGTTAGGATTCCGGAGGAAACCCCAACATTTGTTAGGATTCCGGAGCAAACCCCAACATTTGTTAGGATCCCGGAGCAAACCCCAACATTTGTTAGGATTCCAGACACGACCCCAACATTTGTTAGGATCCCAGAGCAAACCCCAACATTAGTTAGGATCCCGGAGCAGACCCCAACATTTGTTAGGATCCCGTCCCGACCCCAACATTTGTTAGGATCCCGGAGCAAACCCCAACATTTGTTAGGATCCCGGAGCAGACCCCAACATTTGTTAGGATCCCGGAGCAGACCCCAACATTTGTTAGGATCCCGGACCCGACCCCAACATTTGTTAGGATCCCGGAGCAAACCCCAACATTTGTTAGGATCACGGAGCAAACCCCAACATTTGTTAGGATCCCGGAGCAGACCCCAACATTTGTTAGGATTCCGGACCCGACCCCAACATTTGTAAGTATTCCGGAGCAAACCCCAACATTTGTTAGGATCCCGGAGCAAACCCCAACATTTGTTAGGATCCCGGAGCAAACCCCAACATTTGTTAGGATCCCGGAGCAGACCCCAACATTTGTTAGTATTCCGGAGCAAACCCCAACATTTGTTAGGATTCCGGAGCAAACCCCAACATTTGTTAGGATTCCGGACCCGACCCCAACATTTGTTAGGATCCCGGAGCAAACTCCAACATTTGTTAGGATCCCGGAGCAAACCCCAACATTTGTTAGGATCCCGGAGCAAACCCCAACATTTGTTAGGATCCCGGAGCAGACCCCAACATTTGTTAGTATTCCGGAGCAAACCCCAACCTTTGTTAGGATCCCGGAGCAAACCCCAACATTTGTTAGGATCCCGGAGCAAACCCCAAAATTTGTTAAAATCCCGGAGCAAACCCCAACATTTGTTAGGATTCCGGAGCATACCCCAACATTTGTTAGGATCCCGGACCCGACCCCAACATTTGTTAGGATCCCGGACACAACCCCAACATTTGTTAGGATCCCGGACACAACCCCAACATTTGTTAGGATCCCGGAGCAAACCCCAACATTTGTTAGGATCCCGGACCCGACCCCAACATTTGTTAGGTTCCCGGAGAAGACCCCAACATTTGTTAGAATCCCGGAGCAAACCCCAACATTTGTTAGGATCCCGGAGCAAACCCCAACATTTGTTAGGATCCCGAACTAGACCCCAACATTTGTTAGGATCCAAGAGCAGACCCCAACATTTCTTAGTATTCCGGAGCAAACCCCAACCTTTGTTAGGATCCCGGAGCAAACCCCAACATTTGTTAGGATCCCGGAGCAAACCCCAACATTTTTTAGGATCCCGGAGCAAACCCCAACATTTTTTAGGATCCCGGAGCAAACCCCAACATTTGTTAGGATCCCGGACCCAACCCAAACATTTGTTAGGATCCCGGAGCAAACCCCAACATTTGTTAGGATCCCGGACCCGACCCCAACATTTGTTAGGATCCCGGAGCAGACCCCAACATTTGTTAGGATCCCGGAGCAAACCCCAACATTTGTTAGGATCCCGGAGCAAACCCCAACATTTGTTAGGATCCCGAACTAGACCCCAACATTTGTTAGGATCCCAGAGCAGACCCCAACATTTGTTAGGATCCCGGAGCAAACCCCAACATTTGTTAGGATCCCAAACTAGACCCCAACATTTGTTAGGATCCCGGAACAAACCTCAACATTTGATAGGATCCCGGAGCAAACCCCAACATTTGTTAGTATTCCGGAGCAAACCCCAACATTTGTTAGTATTCCGGAGCAAACCCCAACATTTGTTAGGATCCCGGAGCAGACCCCAACATTTGTTAGGATCCCGGAGCAAACGCCAACATTTGTTAGGATCCCGGACCCGACCCCAACATTTGTTAGGATCCCGGAGCAAACCCCAACATTTGTTAGGATCCCGGACCCGACCCCAACATTTGTTAGGATCCCGGAGCAGACCCCAACATTTGTTAGTATTCCGGAGCAAACCCCAACATTTGTTAGGATTCCGGACCAGACCCCAACATTTGTTAGGATCCTGGAGCAAACTCCAACATTTGTTAGGATCCCGGAGCAAACCCCAACATTTGTTAGGATACCAGAGCAAACCCCATCATTTGTTAGGATCCCGGAGCAGACCCCAACATTTGTTAGGATCCCGGACCAGACCCCAACATTTGTGAGTATTCCGGAGCAAACGCCAACATTTGTTAGGATCCCGGAGCAAACCCCAACATTTGTTAGGATCCGGACCCGACCCCAACATTTGTTAGGATCCCGAACTATACCCCAACATTTGTTAGGATCCCAGAGCAAACCCCAACATTTGTTAGGATCCCGGAGCAAACCCCAACATTTTTTAGGATCCCGGAGCAAACCCCAACATTTGTTAGGATCCCGGACCCAACCCCAACATTTGTTAGGATCCCGAACTATACCCCAACATTTGTTAGGATCCCAGAGCAAACCCCAACATTTGTTAGGATCCCAAACTAGACCCCAACATTTGTTAGGATCCCGAAACAAACCCCAACATTTGTTAGGATCCCGGAGCAGACCCCAACATTTGTTAGTATTCCGGAGCAAACTCCAACATTTGTTAGGATTCCGGAGCAAACCCCAACATTTGTTAGTATTCCGGAGCAAACCCCAACATTTGTTAGGATCCCGGAGCAGAGCCCAACATTTGTTAGGATCCCGGAGCAAACCCCAACATTTGTTAGGATCCCGGACCCAACCCCAACATTTGTTAGGATCCCGGAGCAAGCCCCAACATTTGTTAGGATCCCGGACCCGACCCCAACATTTGTTAGGATCCCGGAGCAGACCCCAACATTTGTTAGTATTCCGGAGCAAACTCCAACATTTGTTAGGATTCCGGAGCAAACCCCAACATTTGTTAGGATTCCGGAGCAAACCCCAACATTTGTTAGGATCCCGGAGCAGAGCCCAACATTTGTTAGGATCCCGGAGCAAACCCCAACATTTGTTAGGATTCCGGACCAGACCCCAACATTTGTTAGGATCCCGGACCCAACCCCAACATTTGTTAGGATCCCGGAGCAAACCCCAACATTTGTTAGGATCCCGGAGCAGACCCCAACATTTGTTAGGATCCCGGAACAAACCCCAACATTTGTTAGGATTCCGGACCAGACCCCAACATTTGTTAGGATCCCGGAGCAGACCCCAACATTTGTTAGTATTCCGGAGCAAACCCCAACATTTGTTAGGATTCCGGACCAGACCCCAACATTTGTTAGGATCCCGGAGCAAACCCCAACATTTGTTAGGATCCCGGAGCAAACCCCAACATTTGTTAGGATTCCGGAGCAAACCCCAACATTTGTTAGGATCCGGACCCGACCCCAACATTTGTTAGGATCCCGGAGCAGACCCCAACATTTGTTAGGATCCCGGAGCAGACCCCAACATTTGTTAGGATCCGGACCCGACCCCAACATTTGTTAGGATCCGGACCCAACCCCAACATTTGTTAGGATCCGGACCCGACCCCAACATTTGTTAGGATTCCGGAGGAAACCCCAACATTTGTTAGGATTCCGGAGCAAACCCCAACATTTGTTAGGATCCCGGAGCAAACCCCAAAATTTGTTAGGATTCCGGAGCAAACCCCAACATTTGTTAGGATCCCGGAGCAAACCCCAACATTTGTTAGGATCCCGGAGCAAACCCCAACATTTGTTAGGATCCCGGAGCAGACCCCAACATTTGTTAGGATCCCGGACCCGACCCCAACATTTGTTAGGATCCCGGAGCAAACCCCAACATTTGTTAGGATCCCGGACCCGACCCCAACATTTGTTAGGATCCCGGAGCAAACCCCAACATTTGTTAGGATCCCGGAGCAGACCCCAACATTTGTTAGGATCCCGGACCCGACCCCAACATTTGTTAGGATCCCGGAGCAAACCCCAACATTTGTTAGGATCCCGGAGCAGACCCCAACATTTGTTAGGATCCCGGAGCAGACTCCAACATTTGTTAGGATCCCGGAGCAAACCCCAACATTTGTTAGGATCCAGGAGCAAACCCCAACATTTGTTAGGATCCCGGACCCGACCCCAACATTTGTTAGGATCCCGGAGCAAACCCCAACATTTGTTAGGATCAAGGAGCAAACCCCAACATTTGTTAGGATCCCGGAGCAGACCCCAACATTTGTTAGGATTCCGGACCCGACCCCAACATTTGTTAGTATTCCGGAGCAAACCCCAACATTTGTTAGGATCCCGGAGCAAACCCCAACATTTGTTAGGATCCCGGAGCAAACCCCAACATTTGTTCGGATCCCGGACACAACCCCAACATTTGTTAGGATCCCGGAGCAAACCCCAACATTTGTTAGGATCCCGGACCCGACCCCAACATTTGTTAGGTTCCCGGAGAAGACCCCAACATTTGTTAGGATCCCGGAGCAAACCCCAACATTTGTTAGGATCCCGGAGCAAACCCCAACATTTGTAAGGATCCCGAACTAGACCCCAACATTTGTTAGGATCCCAGAGCAGACCCCAACATTTCTTAGTATTCCGGAGCAAACCCCAACCTTTGTTAGGATCCCGGAGCAAACCCCAACATTTGTTAGGATCCCGGAGCAAACCCCAACATTTGTTAGGATCCCGGAGCAAACCCCAACATTTTTTAGTATCCCGGAGCAAACCCCAACATTTGTTAGGATCCCGGACCCAACCCCAACATTTGTTAGGATCCCGGAGCAAACCCCAACATTTGTTAGGCTCCCGGACCCGACCCCAACATTTGTTAGGATCCCGGAGCAGACCCCAACATTTGTTAGGATCCCGGAGCAAACCCCAACATTTGTTAGGATCCCGGAGCAAACCCCAACATTTGTTAGGATCCCGAACTAGACCCCAACATTTGTTAGGATCCCAGAGCAAACCCCAACCTTTGTTAGGATCCCGGAGCAAACCCCAACATTTGTTAGGATCCCAAACTAGACCCCAACATTTGTTAGGATCCCGGAACAAACCTCAACATTTGTTAGGATCCCGGAGCAGACCCCAACATTTGTTAGTATTCCGGAGCAAACGCCAACATTTGTTAGGATCCCGAACCCGACCCCAACATTTGTTAGGATTCCGGACCAGACCCCAGCATTTGTTAGGATCCCGGAGCAGACCCCAACATTTGTTAGGATTCCGGACCAGACCCCAACATTTGTTAGGATTCCGGAGCAAACCCCAACATTTGTTAGGATCCCGGACCCGACCCCAACATTTGTTAGGATCCCGGAGCAAACCCCAACATTTGTTAGGATCCCGGACCCGACCCCAACATTTGTTAGGATCCCGGAGCAAACCCCAACATTTGTTAGGATCCCGGAGCAAACCCCAACATTTGTTAGGATTCCGGAGCAAACCCCAACATTTGTTAGGATCCCGGAGCAGACCCCAACATTTGTTAGTGTTCCGGAGCAAACCCCAACATTTGTTAGGATCCCGGAGCAAACCCCAACATTTTTTAGGATCCCGGAGCAAACCCCAACATTTGTTAGGATCCCGGAACCAACCCCAACATTTGTTAGGATCCCGGAGCAAACCCCAACATTTGTTAGGATCCCGGAGCAAACCCCAACATTTGTTAGGATCCCGAAGCAAACCCCAACATTTGTTAGGATCCCGGAGCAAACCACAACATTTGTTAGGATCCCGAACTAGACCCCAACATTTGTTAGGATCCCAAACTAGACCCCAACATTTGTTAGGATCCTGAAACAAACCCCAACATTTGTTAGGATCCCGGAGCAGACCCCAACATTTGTTAGTATTCCGGAGCAAACTCCAACATTTGTTAGGATTCCGGAGCAAACCCCAACATTTGTTAGTATTCCAGAGCAAACCCCAACATTTGTTAGGATCCCGGAGCAAACCCCAACATTTGTTAGGATCCCGGACCCAACCCCAACATTTGTTAGGATCCCGGAGCAAACCCCAACATTTGTTAGGATCCCGGACCCGACCCCAACATTTGTTAGGATCCCGGAGCAGACCCCAACATTTGATAGGATCCCGGAGCAAACCCCAACATTTGTTAGGATTCCGGACCAGACCCCAACATTTGTTAGTATTCCGGAGCAAACCCCAACATTTGTTAGGATTCCGGACCAGACCCCAACATTTGTTAGGATCCCGGAGCAAACCCCAACATTTGTTAGGATCCCGGAGCAAACCCCAACATTTGTTAGGATCCCGGAGCAAACCCCAACATTTGTTAGGATCCGGACCCGACCCCAACATTTGTTAGGATCCCGGAGCAAACCCCAACATTTGTTAGGATCCCGGAGCAAACCCCAACATTTGTTAGGATTCCGGAGCAAACCCCAACATTTGTTAGGATCCGGACCCGACCCCAACATTTGTTAGGATCCCGGAGCAGACGCCAACATTTGTTAGGATCCCGGAGCAGACCCCAACATTTGTTAGGATCCGGACCCAACCCCAACATTTGTTAGGATCCGGACCCGACCCCAACATTTGTTAGGATCCCGGAGCAGACCCCAACATTTGTTAGGATCCGGACCCAACCCCAACATTTGTTAGGATCCGGACCCGACCCCAACATTTGTTAGGATCCCGGAGCAAACCCCAACATTTGTTAGGATCCCGGAGCAGACCCCAACATTTGTTAGGATCCCGGAGCAAACCCCAACATTTGTTAGGATCCCGGAGCAGACCCCAACATTTGTTAGGATCCCGGAGCAGACCCCAACATTTGTTAGCATCCCGGAGCAAACCCCAAAATTTGTTAGGATTCCAGAGCAAACCCCAACATTTGTTAGGGTCCCAGAGCTAACCCCAACATTTGTTAGGATCCCGGAGCAAACCCCAACATTTGTTAGGATCCCGGACCAGACCCCAACATTTGTGAGGATTCCGGAGGAAACCCCAACATTTGTTAGGATTCCGGAGAAAACCCCAACATTTGTTAGCATCCCGGAGCAAACCCCAACATTTGTTAGGATTCCGGAGCAAAACCCAACATTTGTTAGGTTCCCGGAGCAAACCCCAACATTTGTTAGGATCCCAGAGCAGACCCCAACATTTGTTAGGATCCCGGAGCAAACCCCAAGCTTTGTTAGGATCCCGGAGCAAACCCCAACATTTGTTAGGATCCCGGACCCGACCCCAACATTTGTTAGGATCCCGGAGCAAACCCCAACATTTGTTAGGATCCCGGACCCGACCCCAACATTTGTTAGGATCCCGGAGCAAACCCCAACATTTGTTAGGATCCCGGAGCAGACTCCAACATTTGTTAGGATCCCGGAGCAAACCCCAACATTTGTTAGGATCCCGGACCCAACCCCAACATTTGTTAGGATCCCGGAGCAGACCCCAACATTTGTTAGGATCCCGGAGCAGACTCCAACATTTGTTAGGATCCCGGAGCAAACCCCAACATTTGTTAGGATCCCGGACCCAACCCCAACATTTGTTAGGATCCCGGAGCAAACCCCAACATTTGTTAGGATCCCGGACCAGACCCCAACATTTGTTAGGATCCCGGACCAGACCCCAACATTTGTGAGAATTCCGGAGACAACCCCAACATTTGTTAGCATCCCGGAGCAAACCCCAACATTTGTTAGGTTCCGGAGCAAACCCCAACATTTGTTAGGATCCCAGAGCTAACCCCAACCTTTGTTAGGATCCCGGAGCAAACCCCAACATTTGTTAGGATCCCGGACCCGACCCCAACATTTGTTAGGATCCCGGAGCAAACCCCAACATTTGTTAGGATCCCGGACCCGACCCCAACATTTGTTAGGATCCCGGAGCAAACCCCAACATTTGTTAGGATCCCGGAGCAGACCCCAACATTTGTTAGGATCCCGGAGCAGGCTCCAACATTTGTTAGGATCCCGGAGCAAACCCCAACATTTGTTAGGATCCCAGAGCAAACCCCAACATTTGTTAGGATCCCGGACCCGACCCCAACATTTGTTAGGATCCCGGAGCAAACCCCAACATTTGTTAGGATCACGGAGCAAACCCCAACATTTGTTAGGATCCCGGAGCAGACCCCAACATTTGTTAGGATTCCAGACCCGACCCCAACATTTGTTAGTATTCCGGAGTAAACCCCAACATTTGTTAGGATCCCGGAGCAAACCCCAACATTTGTTAGGATCCCGGAGCAAACCCCAACATTTGTTAGGATCCCGGAGCAGACCCCAACATTTGTTAGGATTCCGGAGCAAACCCCAACATTTGTTTGTATTCCGGAGCAAACCCCAACCTTTGTTAGGATCCCGGAGCAAACCCCAACATTTGTTAGGATCCCGGAGCAAACCCCAACATTTGTTAGGACCCCGGAGCAAACCCCAACATTTGTTAGGATCCCGGACCCGACCCCAACATTTGTTAGGTTCCCGGAGCAGACCCCAACATTTGTTAGGATCCCGGAGCAAACCCCAACATTTGTAAGGATCCCGGAGCAAACCCGAACATTTGTTAGGATCCCGAACTAGACCCCAACATTTGTTAGGATCCCAGAGCAGACCCCAACATTTGTTAGGATCCCGGAGCAAACCCCAACATTTGTTAGGATCCCGAACTAGACTCCAACATTTGTTAGGATCCCGGAACAAACCCCAACATTTGTTAGGATCCCGGAGCAGACCCCAACATTTGTTAGTATTCCGGAGCAAACCCCAACATTTGTTAGGATCCCAGAGCAAACCCCAACATTTGTTAGGATCCCGGAGCAAACCCCAACATTTGTTCGGATCCCGGAGCAAACCCCAACATTTGTTAGGATCCCGGACCCGACCCCAACATTTGTTAGGATCCCGGAGCAAACCCCAACATTTGTTAGGATCCCGGACCCGACCCCAACATTTGTTAGGATCCTGGAGCAAACCCCAACATTTGTTAGGATCCCGGAGCAGACCCCAACATTTGTTAGGATCCCGGAGCAAACCCCAACATTTGTTCGGATCCCGGACCAGACCCCAACATTTGTGAGGATTCCGGAGGAAACCCCAACATTTGTTAGGATCCCGGACCAGACCCCAACATTTGTGAGGATTCCGGAGGAAACCCCAACATTTGTTAGGATTCCGGAGAAAACCCCAACATTTGTTAGGATCCCGGAGCAAACCCCAACATTTGTTAGGATCCCGGACCCGACCCCAACATTTGTTAGGATCCCGGAGCAAACCCCAACATTTGTTAGGATCCCGGACCCGACCCCAACATTTGTTAGGATCCTGGAGCAAACCCCAACATTTGTTAGGATCCCGGAGCAGACCCCAACATTTGTTAGGATCCCGGAGCAAACCCCAACATTTGTTCGGATCCCGGACCCAACCCCAACATTTGTTAGGATCCCGGAGCAAACCCCAACATTTGTTAGGATCCCGGACCCGACCCCAACATTTGTTAGGTTCCCGGAGCAGAACCCAACATTTGTTAGGATCCCGGAGCAAACCCCAACATTTGTTAGGGTCCCGGAGCAAACCCCAACATTTGTTAGGATCCCGAACTAGACCCCAACATTTGTTAGGATCCTGGAGCAGACCCCAACATTTGTTAGGATCCCGGAGCAGACCCCAACATTTATTAGGATCCCGGAGCAAACCCCAACATTTGTTAGGATCCCGAACTAGACTCCAACATTTGTTAGGATCCCGGAGCAGACCCCAACATTTGTTAGTATTCCGGAGCAAACCCCAACATTTGTTAGGATCCCAGAGCAAACCCCAACATTTGTTAGGATCCCGGAGCAAACCCCAACATTTGTTAGGATCCCGGACCAGACCCCAACATTTGTGAGGATTCCGGAGGAAACCCCAACATTTGTTAGGATTCCGGAGAAAACCCCAACATTTGTTAGCATCCCGGAGCAAACCCCAACATTTGTTAGGATCCCGGACCCGACCCCAACATTTGTTAGGATCCCGGAGCAAACCCCAACATTTGTTAGGATCCCGGACCCGACCCCAACATTTGTTAGGATCCTGGAGCAAACCCCAACATTTGTTAGGATCCCGGAGCAGACCCCAACATTTGTTAGGATCCCGGAGCAGACTCCAACAATTGTTAGGATCCCGGAGCAAACCCCAACATTTGTTAGGATCCCGGAGCAAACCCCAACATTTGTTAGGATCCCGGACCCGACCCCAACATTTGTTAGGATCCCGGAGCAAACCCCAACATTTGTTAGTATTCCGGAGCAAACCCCAACATTTGTTAGGATCCCAGAGCAAACCCCAACATTTGTTAGGATCCCGGAGCAAACCCCAACATTTGTTAGGATCCCGGACCAGACCCCAACATTTGTGAGGATTCCGGAGGAAACCCCAACATTTGTTAGGATTCCGGAGAAAACCCCAACATTTGTTAGCATCCCGGAGCAAACCCCAACATTTGTTAGGTTCCGGAGCAAACCCCAACATTTGTTCGGATCCCGGAGCAAACCCCAACATTTGTTAGGATCCCGGACCCGAC
Organism: Scyliorhinus torazame; assembly: GCF_047496885.1. Classification (NCBI taxonomy): domain Eukaryota; kingdom Metazoa; phylum Chordata; class Chondrichthyes; order Carcharhiniformes; family Scyliorhinidae; genus Scyliorhinus; species Scyliorhinus torazame. The sequence goes on along the minus strand of NC_092707.1, from coordinate 409,419,762 downwards.
CCCAACATTTGTTAGGATCCCGGAGCAAACCCCAACATTTGTTAGGATCCCGGACCCGACCCCAACATTTGTTAGGATCCTGGAGCAAACCCCAACATTTGTTAGGATCCCGGAGCAGACCCCAACATTTGTTAGGATCCCGGAGCAGACTCCAACATTTGTTAGGATCCCGGAGCAAACCCCAACATTTGTTAGGATCCCGGAGCAAACCCCAACATTTGTTAGGATCCCGGACCCGACCCCAACATTTGTTAGGATCCCGGAGCAAACCCCAACATTTGTTAGGATCCCGGACCCGACCCCAACATTTGTTAGGATCCTGGAGCAAACCCCAACATTTGTTAGGATCCCGGAGCAGACCCCAACATTTGTTAGGATCCCGGAGCAGACTCCAACATTTGTTAGGATCCCGGAGCAAACCCCAACATTTGTTAGGATCCCGGAGCAAACCCCAACGTTTGTTAGGATCCCGGACCCGACCCCAACATTTGTTAGGATCCCGGAGCAAACCCCAACATTTGTTAGTTTTCCGGAGCAAACCCCAACCTTTGTTAGGATCCCGGAGCAAACCCCAACATTTGTTAGGATCCCGGAGCAAACCCCAACATTTGTTAGGATCCCGGAGCAAACCCCAACATTTGTTAGGATCCCGGAGCAAACCCCAACATTTGTTCGGATCCCGGACCCGACCCCAACATTTGTTAGGATCCCGGAGCAAACCCCAACATTTGTTAGGATCCCGGACCCGACCCCAACATTTGTTAGGTTCCCGGAGCAGACCCCAACATTTGTTAGGATCCCGGAGCAAACCCCAACATTTGTTAGGATCCCGGAGCAAACCCCAACATTTGTTAGGATCCCGAACTAGACCCCAACATTTGTTAGGATCCCAGAGCAGACCCCAACATTTGTTCGGATCCCGGAGCAAACCCCAACATTTGTTAGGATCCCGAACTAGACTCCAACATTTGTTAGGATCCCGGAACAAACCCCAACATTTGTTAGGATCCCGGAGCAGACCCCAACATTTGTTAGTATTCCGGAGCAAACCCCAACATTTGTTAGGATCCCAGAGCAAACCCCAACATTTGTTAGGATCCCGGACCAGACCCCAACATTTGTGAGGATTCCGGAGGAAACCCCAACATTTGTTAGGATTCCGGAGCAAACCCCAACATTTGTTAGCATCCCGGAGCAAACCCCAACATTTGTTCGGATCCCGGAGCAAACCCCAACATTTGTTAGGATCCCGGACCCGACCCCAACATTTGTTAGGATCCCGGAGCAGACCCCAACATTTGTTCGGATCCCGGACCCAACCCCAACATTTGTTAGGATCCCGGAGCAAACCCCAACATTTGTTAGGATCCCGGACCCGACCCCAACATTTGTTAGGTTCCCGGAGCAGACCCCAACATTTGTTAGGATCCTGAACTAGACCCCAACATTTGTTAGGATCCCAGAGCAGACCCCAACATTTGTTAGGATCCTGAACTAGACCCCAACATTTGTTAGGATCCCGGAGCAAACCCCAACATTTGTTAGGATCCCGGACCCGACCCCAACATTTGTTAGGTTCCCGGAGCAAACCCCAACATTTGTTAGGATCCCGGAGCAAACCCCAACATTTGTTAGGATCCCGAACTAGACCCCAACATTTGTTAGGATCCCAGAGCAGACCCCAACATTTGTTAGGATCCCGGAGCAGACCCCAACATTTGTTAGGATCCCAGAGCAAACCCCAACATTTGTTAGGTTCCCGGAGCAGACCCCAACATTTGTTAGGATCCCGGAGCAAACCCCAACATTTGTTAGGATCCCGGAGCAAACCCCAACATTTGTTAGGATCCCGAACTAGACCCCAACATTTGTTAGGATCCCAGAGCAGACCCCAACATTTGTTAGGATCCCGGAGCAAACCCCAACATTTGTTAGGATCCCGAACTAGACTCCAACATTTGTTAGGATCCCGGAACAAACCCCAACATTTGTTAGGATCCCGGAGCAGACCCCAACATTTGTTAGTATTCCGGAGCAAACCCCAACATTTGTTAGGATCCCAGAGCAAACCCCAACATTTGTTAGGATCCCGGACCAGACCCCAACATTTGTGAGGATTCCGGAGGAAACCCCAACATTTGTTAGGATTCCGGAGCAAACCCCAACATTTGTTAGCATCCCGGAGCAAACCCCAACATTTGTTCGGATCCCGGAGCAAACCCCAACATTTGTTAGGATCCCGGACCCGACCCCAACATTTGTTAGGATCCCGGAGCAGACCCCAACATTTGTTCGGATCCCGGACCCAACCCCAACATTTGTTAGGATCCCGGAGCAAACCCCAACATTTGTTAGGATCCCGGACCCGACCCCAACATTTGTTAGGTTCCCGGAGCAGACCCCAACATTTGTTAGGATCCTGAACTAGACCCCAACATTTGTTAGGATCCCAGAGCAGACCCCAACATTTGTTAGGATCCTGAACTAGACCCCAACATTTGTTAGGATCCCGGAGCAAACCCCAACATTTGTTAGGATCCCGGACCCGACCCCAACATTTGTTAGGTTCCCGGAGCAAACCCCAACATTTGTTAGGATCCCGGAGCAAACCCCAACATTTGTTAGGATCCCGAACTAGACCCCAACATTTGTTAGGATCCCAGAGCAGACCCCAACATTTGTTAGGATCCCGGAGCAGACCCCAACATTTGTTAGGATCCCAGAGCAAACCCCAACATTTGTTAGGTTCCCGGAGCAGACCCCAACATTTGTTAGGATCCTGGAGCAAACCCCAACATTTGTTAGGATCCCGGAGCAGACCCCAACATTTGTTAGGATCCCGGAGCAAACCCCAACATTTGTTCGGATCCCGGACCCAACCCCAACATTTGTTAGGATCCCGGAGCAAACCCCAACATTTGTTAGGATCCCGGACCCGACCCCAACATTTGTTAGGTTCCCGGAGCAGACCCCAACATTTGTTAGGATCCCGGAGCAAACCCCAACATTTGTTAGGATCCCGGAGCAAACCCCAACATTTGTTAGGATCCCGAACTAGACCCCAACATTTGTTAGGATCCTGGAGCAGACCCCAACATTTGTTAGGATCCCGGAGCAGACCCCAACATTTGTTAGGATCCCGGAGCAAACCCCAACATTTGTTAGGATCCCGAACTAGACTCCAACATTTGTTAGGATCCCGGAGCAGACCCCAACATTTGTTAGAATTCCGGAGCAAACCCCAACATTTGTTAGGATCCCAGAGCAAACCCCAACATTTGTTAGGATCCCGGAGCAAACCCCAACATTTGTTAGGATCCCGGACCAGACCCCAACATTTGTGAGGATTCCGGAGGAAACCCCAACATTTGTTAGGATTCCGGAGAAAACCCCAACATTTGTTAGCATCCCGGAGCAAACCCCAACATTTGTTAGGATCCCGGACCCGACCCCAACATTTGTTAGGATCCCGGAGCAAACCCCAACATTTGTTAGGATCCCGGACCCGACCCCAACATTTGTTAGGATCCTGGAGCAAACCCCAACATTTGTTAGGATCCCGGAGCAGACCCCAACATTTGTTAGGATCCCGGAGCAGACTCCAACAATTGTTAGGATCCCGGAGCAAACCCCAACATTTGTTAGGATCCCGGAGCAAACCCCAACATTTGTTAGGATCCCGGACCCGACCCCAACATTTGTTAGGATCCCGGAGCAAACCCCAACATTTGTTAGTATTCCGGAGCAAACCCCAACATTTGTTAGGATCCCAGAGCAAACCCCAACATTTGTTAGGATCCCGGAGCAAACCCCAACATTTGTTAGGATCCCGGACCAGACCCCAACATTTGTGAGGATTCCGGAGGAAACCCCAACATTTGTTAGGATTCCGGAGAAAACCCCAACATTTGTTAGCATCCCGGAGCAAACCCCAACATTTGTTAGGTTCCGGAGCAAACCCCAACATTTGTTCGGATCCCGGAGCAAACCCCAACATTTGTTAGGATCCCGGACCCGACCCCAACATTTGTTAGGATCCCGGAGCAAACCCCAACATTTGTTAGGATCCCGGACCCGACCCCAACATTTGTTAGGATCCTGGAGCAAACCCCAACATTTGTTAGGATCCCGGAGCAGACCCCAACATTTGTTAGGATCCCGGAGCAGACTCCAACATTTGTTAGGATCCCGGAGCAAACCCCAACATTTGTTAGGATCCCGGAGCAAACCCCAACATTTGTTAGGATCCCGGACCCGACCCCAACATTTGTTAGGATCCCGGAGCAAACCCCAACATTTGTTAGTTTTCCGGAGCAAACCCCAACCTTTGTTAGGATCCCGGAGCAAACCCCAACATTTGTTAGGATCCCGGAGCAAACCCCAACATTTGTTAGGATCCCGGAGCAAACCCCAACATTTGTTAGGATCCCGGAGCAAACCCCAACATTTGTTCGGATCCCGGACCCGACCCCAACATTTGTTAGGATCCCGGAGCAAACCCCAACATTTGTTAGGATCCCGGACCCGACCCCAACATTTGTTAGGTTCCCGGAGCAGACCCCAACATTTGTTAGGATCCCGGAGCAAACCCCAACATTTGTTAGGATCCCGGAGCAAACCCCAACATTTGTTAGGATCCCGAACTAGACCCCAACATTTGTTAGGATCCCAGAGCAGACCCCAACATTTGTTAGGATCCCGGAGCAAACCCCAACATTTGTTAGGATCCCGAACTAGACTCCAACATTTGTTAGGATCCCGGAACAAACCCCAACATTTGTTAGGATCCCGGAGCAGACCCCAACATTTGTTAGTATTCCGGAGCAAACCCCAACATTTGTTAGGATCCCAGAGCAAACCCCAACATTTGTTAGGATCCCGGACCAGACCCCAACATTTGTGAGGATTCCGGAGGAAACCCCAACATTTGTTAGGATTCCGGAGCAAACCCCAACATTTGTTAGCATCCCTGAGCAAACCCCAACATTCGTTCGGATCCCGGAGCAAACCCCAACATTTGTTAGGATCCCGGACCCGACCCCAACATTTGTTAGGATCCCGGAGCAGACCCCAACATTTGTTCGGATCCCGGACCCAACCCCAACATTTGTTAGGATCCCGGAGCAAACCCCAACATTTGTTAGGATCCCGGACCCGACCCCAACATTTGTTAGGTTCCCGGAGCAGACCCCAACATTTGTTAGGATCCTGAACTAGACCCCAACATTTGTTAGGATCCCAGAGCAGACCCCAACATTTGTTAGGATCCTGAACTAGACCCCAACATTTGTTAGGATCCCGGAGCAAACCCCAACATTTGTTAGGATCCCGGACCCGACCCCAACATTTGTTAGGTTCCCGGAGCAAACCCCAACATTTGTTAGGATCCCGGAGCAAACCCCAACATTTGTTAGGATCCCGAACTAGACCCCAACATTTGTTAGGATCCCAGAGCAGACCCCAACATTTGTTAGGATCCCGGAGCAGACCCCAACATTTGTTAGGATCCCAGAGCAAACCCCAACATTTGTTAGGTTCCCGGAGCAGACCCCAACATTTGTTAGGATCCCGGAGCAAACCCCAACATTTGTTAGGATCCCGGAGCAAACCCCAACATTTGTTAGGATCCCGAACTAGACTCCAACATTTGTTAGGATCCCGGAACAAACCCCAACATTTGTTAGGATCCCGGAGCAGACCCCAACATTTGTTAGGATCCCAGAGCAAACCCCAACATTTGTTAGGATCCCGGAGCAAACCCCAACATTTGTTAGGATCCCGGACCAGACCCCAACATTTGTGAGGATTCCGGAGGAAACCCCAACATTTGTTAGGATTCCGGAGAAAACCCCAACATTTGTTAGCATCCCGGAGCAAACCCCAACATTTGTTCGGATCCCGGAGCAAACCCCAACATTTGTTAGGATCCCGGACCCGACCCCAACATTTGTTAGGATCCCGGAGCAAACCCCAACATTTGTTAGGATCCCGGACCCGACCCCAACATTTGTTAGGATCCTGGAGCAAACCCCAACATTTGTTAGGATCCCGGAGCAGACCCAAACATTTGTTAGGATCCCGGAGCAGACTCCAACATTTGTTAGGATCCCGGAGCAAACCCCAACATTTGTTAGGATCCCGGAGCAAACCCCAACATTTGTTAGGATCCCGGACCCGACCCCAACATATGTTAGGATCCCGGAGCAAACCCCAACATTTGTTAGTATTCCGGAGCAAACCCCAACATTTGTTAGGATCCCAGAGCAAACCCCAACATTTGTTAGGATCCCGGAGCAAACCGCAACATTTGTTAGGATCCCGGACCAGACCCCAACATTTGTTAGGATTCCGGAGCAAACCCCAACATTTGTTAGGATTCCGGAACAGACCCCAACATTTGTTAGCATCCCGGAGCAAACCCCAACATTTGTTCGGATCCCGGAGCAAACCCCAACATTTGTTAGGATCCCGGACCCGACCCCAACATTTGTTAGGATCCCGGAGCAGACCCCAACATTTGTTCGGATCCTGAACTAGACCCCAACATTTGTTAGGATCCCAGAGCAGACCCCAACATTTGTTAGGATCCTGAACTAGACCCCAACATTTGTTAGGATCCCGGAGCAAACCGCAACATTTGTTAGGATCCCGGACCCGACCCCAACATTTGTTAGGTTCCCGGAGCAAACCCCAACATTTGTTAGGATCCCGGAGCAAACCCCAACATTTGTTAGGAACCCGAACTAGACCCCAACATTTGTTAGGATCCCAGAGCAGACCCCAACATTTGTTAGGATCCCGGAGCAGACCCCAACATTTGTTAGGATCCCAGAGCAAACCCCAACATTTGTTAGGTTCCCGGAGCAGACCCCAACATTTGTTAGGATCCCGGAGCAAACCCCAACATTTGTTAGGATCCCGGAGCAAACCCCAACATTTGTTAGGATCCCGGAGCAAACCCCAACATTTGTTAGGATCCCGAACTAGACTCCAACATTTGTTAGGATCCCGGAACAAACCCCAACATTTGTTAGGATCCCGGAGCAGACCCCAACATTTGTTTGGATCCCAGAGCAAACCCCAACATTTGTTAGGATCCCGGAGCAAACCCCAACATTTGTTAGGATCCCGGACCAGACCCCAACATTTGTGAGGATTCCGGAGGAAACCCCAACATTTGTTAGGATTCCGGAGAAAACCCCAACATTTGTTAGCATCCCGGAGCAAACCCCAACATTTGTTCGGATCCCGGAGCAAACCCCAACATTTGTTAGGATCCCGGACCCGACCCCAACATTTGTTAGGATCCCGGAGCAAACCCCAACATTTGTTAGGATCCCGGACCCGACCCCAACATTTGTTAGGATCCTGGAGCAAACCCCAACATTTGTTAGGATCCCGGAGCAGACCCCAACATTTGTTAGGATCCCGGAGCAGACTCCAACATTTGTTAGGATCCCGGAGCAAACCCCAACATTTGTTAGGATCCCGGAGCAAACCCCAACATTTGTTAGGATCCCGGACCCGACCCCAACATTTGTTAGGATCCCGGAGCAAACCCCAACATTTGTTAGTATTCCGGAGCAAACCCCAACATTTGTTAGGATCCCAGAGCAAACCCCAACATTTGTTAGGATCCCGGAGCAAACCGCAACATTTGTTAGGATCACGGACCAGACCCCAACATTTGTGAGGATTCCGGAGGAAACCCCAACATTTGTTAGGATTCCGGAGAAAACCCCAACATTTGTTAGCATCCCGGAGCAAACCCCAACATTTGTTAGGTTCCGGAGCAAACCCCAACATTTGTTCGGATCCCGGAGCAAACCCCAACATTTGTTAGGATCCCGGACCCGACCCCAACATTTGTTAGGATCCCGGAGCAAACCCCAACATTTGTTAGGATCCCGGACCCGACCCCAACATTTGTTAGGATCCTGGAGCAAACCCCAACATTTGTTAGGATCCCGGAGCAGACCCCAACATTTGTTAGGATCCCGGAGCAGACTCCAACATTTGTTAGGATCCCGGAGCAAACCCCAACATTTTTTAGGATCCCGGAGCAAACCCCAACATTTGTTAGGATCCCGGACCCAACCCCAACATTTGTTAGGATCCCGGAGCAAACCCCAACATTTGTTAGGATCCCGGACCCGACCCCAACATTTGTTAGGATCCCGGAGCCGACCCCAACATTTGTTAGTATTCCGGAGCAAACCCCAACATTTGTTAGGATTCCGGACCAGACCCCAACATTTGTTAGGATCCCGGAGCAAACCCCAACATTTGTTAGGATCCCGGAGCAAACCCCAACATTTGTTAGGATCCCGGAGCAAACCCCAACATTTGTTAGTTTTCCGGAGCAAACCCCAACATTTGTCAGGATCCCGGAGCAAACCCCAACATTTGTTAGGATCCCGGACCCAACCCCAACATTTGTTAGGATCCCGGAGCAAACCCCAACATTTGTTAGGATCCCGGACCCGACCCCAACATTTGTTAGGATCCCGGAGCAGACCCCAACATTTGTTAGTATTCCGGAGCAAACCCCAACATTTGTTAGGATTCCGGACCAGACCCCAACATTTGTTAGGATCCCGGAGCAAACCCCAACATTTGTTAGGATCCCGGAGCAAACCCCAACATTTGTTAGGATTCCGGAGCAAACCCCAACATTTGTTAGGATCCAGACCCGACCCCAACATTTGTTAGGATCCCGGAGCAGACCCCAACTTTTGTTAGGATCCCGGAGCAGACCCCAACATTTGTTAGGATCCCGGAGCAGACCCCAACATTTGTTAGGATCCGGACCCAACCCCAACATTTGTTAGGATCCGGACCCGACCCCAACATTTGTTAGGATTCCGGAGGAAACCCCAACATTTGTTAGGATTCCGGAGCAAACCCCAACATTTGTTAGGATCCCGGAGCAAACCCCAACATTTGTTAGGATTCCAGACCCGACCCCAACATTTGTTAGGATCCCAGAGCAAACCCCAACATTTGTTAGGATCCCGGAGCAGACCCCAACATTTGTTAGGATCACGGAGCAGACCCCAACATTTGTTAGGATCCCGGAGCAGACCCCAACATTTGTTAGGATCCCGGAGCAAACCCCAACATTTGTTCGGATCCCGGACTCAACCCCAACATTTGTTAGGATCCCGGAGCAAACCCCAACATTTGTTAGGATCCCGGAGCAGACCCCAACATTTGTTAGGATCACGGGGCAGACCCCAACATTTGTTAGGATTCCAGAGCAAACCCCAACATTTGTTAGGATCCCAGAGCTAACCCCAACATTTGTTAGGATCCCGGAACAAACCCCAACATTTGTTAGGATCCCGGAACAGACCCCAACATTTGTGAGGATTCCGGAGGAAACCCCAACATTTGTTAGGATTCCGGAGAAAACCCCAACATTCGTTAGCATCCCGGAGCAAACCCCAACATTTGTTAGGATCCCAGAGCAGACCCCAACATTTGTTAGGATCCCGGAGCAAACCCCAACATTTGTTAGGATCCCGGAGCAGACCCCAACATTTGTTAGGATCCCGGAGCAGACTCCAACATTTGTTAGGATCCCGGAGCAAACCCCAACATTTGTTAGGATCCCGGAGCAAACCCCAACATTTGTTAGGATCCCGGACCCGACCCCAACATTTGTTAGGATCCCGGAGCAAACCCCAACATTTGTTAGGATCACGGAGCAAACCCCAACATTTGTTAGGATCCCGGAGCAGACTCCAACATTTGTTAGGATCCCGGAGCAAACCCCAACATTTTTTAGGATCCCGGAGCAAACCCCAACATTTGTTAGGATCCAGGACCCGACCCCAACATTTGTTAGGATCCCGGAGCAAACCCCAACATTTGTTAGGATCCCGGAGAATACCCCAACATTTGTAAGGATCCCGGACCCAACCCCAACATTTGTTAGGATCCCGGAGCAAACCCCAACATTTGTTAGGATCCCGGACCCGACCCCAACATTTGTTAGGATCCCGGAGCAAACCCCAACATTTGTTAGGATCCCGGAGCAAACCCCAACATTTGTTAGGATCCCGGAGCAAACCCCAACATTTGTTAGTTTTCCGGAGCAAACCCCAACATTTGTTAGGATCCCGGAGCAAACCCCAACATTTGTTAGGATCCCGTACCCAACCCCAACATTTGTTAGGATCCCGGAGCAAACCCCAACATTTGTTAGGATCCCGGACCCGACCCCAACATTTGTTAGGATCCCGGAGCAGACCCCAACATTTGTTAGTATTCCGGAGCAAACCCCAACATTTGTTAGGATTCCGGACCAGACCCCAACATTTGTTAGGATCCCGGAGCAAACCCCAACATTTGTTAGGATCCCGGAGCAAACCCCAACATTTGTTAGGATTCCGGAGCAAACCCCAACATTTGTTAGGATCCCGGAGCAGACCCCAACTTTTGTTAGGATCCCGGAGCAGACCCCAACATTTGTTAGGATCCCGGAGCAGACCCCAACATTTGTTAGGATCCGGACCCAACCCCAACATTTGTTAGGATCCGGACCCGACCCCAACATTTGTTAGGATTCTGGAGGAAACCCCAACATTTGTTAGGATTCCGGAGCAAACCCCAACATTTGTTAGGATCCCGGAGCAAACCCCAACATTTGTTAGGATTCCGGAGCAAACCCCAACATTTGTTAGGATTCCAGACCCGACCCCAACATTTGTTAGGATCCCAGAGCAAACCCCAACATTTGTTAGGATCCCGGAGCAGACCCCAACATTTGTTAGGATCACGGAGCAGACCCCAACATTTGTTAGGATCCCGGAGCAAACCCCAACATTTGTTAGGATTCCAGAGCAAACCCCAACATTTGTTAGGATCCCAGAGCTAACCCCAACATTTGTTAGGATCCCGGAACAAACCCCAACATTTGTTAGGATCCCGGAACAGGCCCCAACATTTGTGAGGATTCCGGAGGAAACCCCAACATTTGTTAGGATTCCGGAGAAAACCCCAACATTTGTTAGCATCCCGGAGCAAACCCCAACATTTGTTAGGTTCCCGGAGCAAACCCCAACATTTGTTAGGATCCCAGAGCAGACCCCAACATTTGTTAGGATCCCGGAGCAAACCCCAACCTTTGTTAGGATCCCGGAGCAAACCCCAACATTTGTTAGGATCCCGGATCCGACCCCAACATTTGTTAGGATCCCGGAGCAAACCCCAACATTTGTTAGGATCCCGGACACGACCCCAACATTTGTTAGGATCCCGGAGCAAACCCCAACATTTGTTAGGATCCCGGAGCAGACCCCAACATTTGTTAGGATCCCGGAGCAGACTCCAACATTTGTTAGGATCCCGGAGCAAACCCCAACATTTGTTAGGATCCCGGAGCAAACCCCAACATTTGTTAGGATCCCGGACCCGACCCCAACATTTGTTAGGATCCCGGAGCAAACCCCAACATTTGTTAGGATTCCGGACCAGACCCCAACATTTGTTAGGATCCCGGAGCAAACCCCAACATTTGTTAGGATCCCGGAGCAAACCCCAACATTTGTTAGGATTCCGGAGCAAACCCCAACATTTGTTAGGATCCAGACCCGACCCCAACATTTGTTAGGATCCCGGAGCAGACCCCAACTTTTGTTAGGATCCCGGAGCAGACCCCAACATTTGTTAGGATCCCGGAGCAGACCCCAACATTTGTTAGGATCCGGACCCAACCCCAACATTTGTTAGGATCCGGACCCGACCCCAACATTTGTTAGGATTCCGGAGGAAACCCCAACATTTGTTAGGATTCCGGAGCAAACCCCAACATTTGTTAGGATCCCGGAGCAAACCCCAACATTTGTTAGGATTCCAGACCCGACCCCAACATTTGTTAGGATCCCAGAGCAAACCCCAACATTTGTTAGGATCCCGGAGCAGACCCCAACATTTGTTAGGATCACGGAGCAGACCCCAACATTTGTTAGGATCCCGGAGCAGACCCCAACATTTGTTAGGATCCCGGAGCAAACCCCAACATTTGTTCGGATCCCGGACTCAACCCCAACATTTGTTAGGATCCCGGAGCAAACCCCAACATTTGTTAGGATCCCGGAGCAGACCCCAACATTTGTTAGGATCACGGGGCAGACCCCAACATTTGTTAGGATTCCAGAGCAAACCCCAACATTTGTTAGGATCCCAGAGCTAACCCCAACATTTGTTAGGATCCCGGAACAAACCCCAACATTTGTTAGGATCCCGGAACAGACCCCAACATTTGTGAGGATTCCGGAGGAAACCCCAACATTTGTTAGGATTCCGGAGAAAACCCCAACATTTGTTAGCATCCCGGAGCAAACCCCAACATTTGTTAGGATCCCAGAGCAGACCCCAACATTTGTTAGGATCCCGGAGCAAACCCCAACCTTTGTTAGGATCCCGGAGCAAACCCCAACATTTGTTAGGATCCCGGATCCGACCCCAACATTTGTTAGGATCCCGGAGCAAACCCCAACATTTGTTAGGATCCCGGACCCGACCCCAACATTTGTTAGGATCCCGGAGCAAACCCCAACATTTGTTAGGATCCCGGAGCAGACCCCAACATTTGTTAGGATCCCGGAGCAGACTCCAACATTTGTTAGGATCCCGGAGCAAACCCCAACATTTGTTAGGATCCCGGAGCAAACCCAACATTTGTTAGGATCCCGGACCCGACCCCAACATTTGTTAGGATCCCGGAGCAAACCCCAACATTTGTTAGGATCACGGAGCAAACCCCAACATTTGTTAGGATCCCGGAGCAGACTCCAACATTTGTTAGGATCCCGGAGCAAACCCCAACATTTTTTAGGATCCCGGAGCAAACCCCAACATTTGTTAGGATCCCGGACCCGACCCCAACATTTGTTAGGATCCCGGAGCAAACCCCAACATTTGTTAGGATCCCGGAGAATACCCCAACATTTGTTAGGATCCCGGACCCAACCCCAACATTTGTTAGGATCCCGGAGCAAACCCCAACATTTGTTAGGATCCCGGACCCGACCCCAACATTTGTTAGGATCCCGGAGCAGACCCCAACATTTGTTAGTATTCCGGAGCAAACCCCAACATTTGTTAGGATTCCGGACCAGACCCCAACATTTGTTAGGATCCCGGAGCAAACCCCAACATTTGTTAGGATCCCGGAGCAAACCCCAACATTTGTTAGGATCCCGGAGCAAACCCCAACATTTGTTAGTTTTCCGGAGCAAACCCCAACATTTGTTAGGATCCCGGAGCAAACCCCAACATTTGTTAGGATCCCGGACCCAACCCCAACATTTGTTAGGATCCCGGAGCAAACCCCAACATTTGTTAGGATCCCGGACCCGACCCCAACATTTGTTAGGATCCCGGAGCTGACCCCAACATTTGTTAGTATTCCGGAGCAAACCCCAACATTTGTTAGGATTCCGGACCAGACCCCAACATTTGTTAGGATCCCGGAGCAAACCCCAACATTTGTTAGGATCCCGGAGCAAACCCCAACATTTGTTAGGATTCCGGAGCAAACCCCAACATTTGTTAGGATCCGGACCCGACCCCAACATTTGTTAGGATCCCGGAGCAGACCCCAACTTTTGTTAGGATCCCGGAGCAGACCCCAACATTTGTTAGGATCCCGGAGCAGACCCCAACATTTGTTAGGATCCGGACCCAACCCCAACATTTGTGAGGATCCGGACCCGACCCCAACATTTGTTAGGATCCCGGAGCAGACCCCAACATTTGTTAGGATTCCGGAGCAAACCCCAACATTTGTTAGGATCCCGGAGCAAACCCCAACATTTGTTAGGATTCCGGAGCAAACCCCAACATTTGTTAGGATTCCAGACCCGACCCCAACATTTGTTAGGATCCCAGAGCAAACCCCAACATTTGTTAGGATCCCGGAGCAGACCCCAACATTTGTTAGGATCACGGAGCAGACCCCAACATTTGTTAGGATCCCGGAGCAAACCCCAACATTTGTTAGGATTCCAGAGCAAACCCCAACATTTGTTAGGATCCCAGAGCTAACCCCAACATTTGTTAGGATCCCGGAACAAACCCCAACATTTGTTAGGATCCCGGAACAGACCCCAACATTTGTGAGGATTCCGGAGGAAACCCCAACATTTGTTAGGATTCCGGAGAAAACCCCAACATTTGTTAGCATCCCGGAGCAAACCCCAACATTTGTTAGGTTCCCGGAGCAAACCCCAACATTTGTTAGGATCCCAGAGCAGACCCCAACATTTGTTAGGATCCCGGAGCAGACCCCAACATTTGTTAGGATCCCGGAGCAGACTCCAACATTTGTTAGGATCCCGGAGCAAACCCCAACATTTGTTAGGATCCCGGAGCAAACCCCAACATTTGTTAGGATCCCGGACCTGACCCCAACATTTGTTAGGATCCCGGAGCAAACCCCAACATTTGTTAGGATCACGGAGCAAACCCCAACATTTGTTAGGATCCCGGAGCAGACCCCAACATTTGTTAGGATTCCGGACCCGACCCCAACATTTGTTAGTATTCCGGAGCAAACCCCAACATTTGTTAGGATCCCGGAGCAAACCCAACATTTGTTAGGATCCCGGAGCAAACCCCAACATTTGTTAGGATCCCGGAGCAGACCCCAACATTTGTTAGGATTCCGGAGCAAACCCCAACATTTGTTAGTATTCCGGAGCAAACCCCAACATTTGTTAGGATTCCGGACCAGACCCCAACATTTGTTAGGATCCCGGAGCAAACCCCAACATTTGTTAGGATCCCGGAGCAAACCCCAACATTTGTTAGGATCCCGGAGCAAACCCCAACATTTGTTAGTTTTCCGGAGCAAACCCCAACATTTGTCAGGATCCCGGAGCAAACCCCAACATTTGTTAGGATCCCGGACCCAACCCCAACATTTGTTAGGATCCCGGAGCAAACCCCAACATTTGTTAGGATCCCGGACCCGACCCCAACATTTGTTAGGATCCCGGAGCAGACCCCAACATTTGTTAGTATTCCGGAGCAAACCCCAACATTTGTTAGGATTCCGGACCAGACCCCAACATTTGTTAGGATCCCGGAGCAAACCCCAACATTTGTTAGGATCCCGGAGCAAACCCCAACATTTGTTAGGATTCCGGAGCAAACCCCAACATTTGTTAGGATCCAGACCCGACCCCAACATTTGTTAGGATCCCGGAGCAGACCCCAACTTTTGTTAGGATCCCGGAGCAGACCCCAACATTTGTTAGGATCCCGGAGCAGACCCCAACATTTGTTAGGATCCGGACCCAACCCCAACATTTGTTAGGATCCGGACCCGACCCCAACATTTGTTAGGATTCCGGAGGAAACCCCAACATTTGTTAGGATTCCGGAGCAAACCCCAACATTTGTTAGGATCCCGGAGCAAACCCCAACATTTGTTAGGATTCCAGACCCGACCCCAACATTTGTTAGGATCCCAGAGCAAACCCCAACATTTGTTAGGATCCCGGAGCAGACCCCAACATTTGTTAGGATCACGGAGCAGACCCCAACATTTGTTAGGATCCCGGAGCAGACCCCAACATTTGTTAGGATCCCGGAGCAAACCCCAACATTTGTTCGGATCCCGGACTCAACCCCAACATTTGTTAGGATCCCGGAGCAAACCCCAACATTTGTTAGGATCCCGGAGCAGACCCCAACATTTGTTAGGATCACGGGGCAGACCCCAACATTTGTTAGGATTCCAGAGCAAACCCCAACATTTGTTAGGATCCCAGAGCTAACCCCAACATTTGTTAGGATCCCGGAACAAACCCCAACATTTGTTAGGATCCCGGAACAGACCCCAACATTTGTGAGGATTCCGGAGGAAACCCCAACATTTGTTAGGATTCCGGAGAAAACCCCAACATTCGTTAGCATCCCGGAGCAAACCCCAACATTTGTTAGGATCCCAGAGCAGACCCCAACATTTGTTAGGATCCCGGAGCAAACCCCAACCTTTGTTAGGATCCCGGAGCAAACCCCAACATTTGTTAGGATCCCGGATCCGACCCCAACATTTGTTAGGATCCCGGAGCAAACCCCAACATTTGTTAGGATCCCGGACCCGACCCCAACATTTGTTAGGATCCCGGAGCAAACCCCAACATTTGTTAGGATCCCGGAGCAGACCCCAACATTTGTTAGGATCCCGGAGCAGACTCCAACATTTGTTAGGATCCCGGAGCAAACCCCAACATTTGTTAGGATCCCGGAGCAAACCCCAACATTTGTTAGGATCCCGGACCCGACCCCAACATTTGTTAGGATCCCGGAGCAAACCCCAACATTTGTTAGGATCACGGAGCAAACCCCAACATTTGTTAGGATCCCGGAGCAGACTCCAACATTTGTTAGGATCCCGGAGCAAACCCCAACATTTTTTAGGATCCCGGAGCAAACCCCAACATTTGTTAGGATCCAGGACCCGACCCCAACATTTGTTAGGATCCCGGAGCAAACCCCAACATTTGTTAGGATCCCGGAGAATACCCCAACATTTGTAAGGATCCCGGACCCAACCCCAACATTTGTTAGGATCCCGGAGCAAACCCCAACATTTGTTAGGATCCCGGACCCGACCCCAACATTTGTTAGGATCCCGGAGCAAACCCCAACATTTGTTAGGATCCCGGAGCAAACCCCAACATTTGTTAGGATCCCGGAGCAAACCCCAACATTTGTTAGTTTTCCGGAGCAAACCCCAACATTTGTTAGGATCCCGGAGCAAACCCCAACATTTGTTAGGATCCCGTACCCAACCCCAACATTTGTTAGGATCCCGGAGCAAACCCCAACATTTGTTAGGATCCCGGACCCGACCCCAACATTTGTTAGGATCCCGGAGCAGACCCCAACATTTGTTAGTATTCCGGAGCAAACCCCAACATTTGTTAGGATTCCGGACCAGACCCCAACATTTGTTAGGATCCCGGAGCAAACCCCAACATTTGTTAGGATCCCGGAGCAAACCCCAACATTTGTTAGGATTCCGGAGCAAACCCCAACATTTGTTAGGATCCCGGAGCAGACCCCAACTTTTGTTCGGATCCCGGAGCAGACCCCAACATTTGTTAGGATCCCGGAGCAGACCCCAACATTTGTTAGGATCCGGACCCAACCCCAACATTTGTTAGGATCCGGACCCGACCCCAACATTTGTTAGGATTCTGGAGGAAACCCCAACATTTGTTAGGATTCCGGAGCAAACCCCAACATTTGTTAGGATCCCGGAGCAAACCCCAACATTTGTTAGGATTCCGGAGCAAACCCCAACATTTGTTAGGATTCCAGACCCGACCCCAACATTTGTTAGGATCCCAGAGCAAACCCCAACATTTGTTAGGATCCCGGAGCAGACCCCAACATTTGTTAGGATCACGGAGCAGACCCCAACATTTGTTAGGATCCCGGAGCAAACCCCAACATTTGTTAGGATTCCAGAGCAAACCCCAACATTTGTTAGGATCCCAGAGCTAACCCCAACATTTGTTAGGATCCCGGAACAAACCCCAACATTTGTTAGGATCCCGGAACAGGCCCCAACATTTGTGAGGATTCCGGAGGAAACCCCAACATTTGTTAGGATTCCGGAGAAAACCCCAACATTTGTTAGCATCCCGGAGCAAACCCCAACATTTGTTAGGTTCCCGGAGCAAACCCCAACATTTGTTAGGATCCCAGAGCAGACCCCAACATTTGTTAGGATCCCGGAGCAAACCCCAACCTTTGTTAGGATCCCGGAGCAAACCCCAACATTTGTTAGGATCCCGGATCCGACCCCAACATTTGTTAGGATCCCGGAGCAAACCCCAACATTTGTTAGGATCCCGGACCCGACCCCAACATTTGTTAGGATCCCGGAGCAAACCCCAACATTTGTTAGGATCCCGGAGCAGACCCCAACATTTGTTAGGATCCCGGAGCAGACTCCAACATTTGTTAGGATCCCGGAGCAAACCCCAACATTTGTTAGGATCCCGGAGCAAACCCCAACATTTGTTAGGATCCCGGACCCGACCCCAACATTTGTTAGGATCCCGGAGCAAACCCCAACATTTGTTAGGATTCCGGACCAGACCCCAACATTTGTTAGGATCCCGGAGCAAACCCCAACATTTGTTAGGATCCCGGAGCAAACCCCAACATTTGTTAGGATTCCGGAGCAAACCCCAACATTTGTTAGGATCCAGACCCGACCCCAACATTTGTTAGGATCCCGGAGCAGACCCCAACTTTTGTTAGGATCCCGGAGCAGACCCCAACATTTGTTAGGATCCCGGAGCAGACCCCAACATTTGTTAGGATCCGGACCCAACCCCAACATTTGTTAGGATCCGGACCCGACCCCAACATTTGTTAGGATTCCGGAGGAAACCCCAACATTTGTTAGGATTCCGGAGCAAACCCCAACATTTGTTAGGATCCCGGAGCAAACCCCAACATTTGTTAGGATTCCAGACCCGACCCCAACATTTGTTAGGATCCCAGAGCAAACCCCAACATTTGTTAGGATCCCGGAGCAGACCCCAACATTTGTTAGGATCACGGGGCAGACCCCAACATTTGTTAGGATTCCAGAGCAAACCCCAACATTTGTTAGGATCCCAGAGCTAACCCCAACATTTGTTAGGATCCCGGAACAAACCCCAACATTTGTTAGGATCCCGGAACAGACCCCAACATTTGTGAGGATTCCGGAGGAAACCCCAACATTTGTTAGGATTCCGGAGAAAACCCCAACATTTGTTAGCATCCCGGAGCAAACCCCAACATTTGTTAGGATCCCAGAGCAGACCCCAACATTTGTTAGGATCCCGGAGCAAACCCCAACCTTTGTTAGGATCCCGGAGCAAACCCCAACATTTGTTAGGATCCCGGATCCGACCCCAACATTTGTTAGGATCCCGGAGCAAACCCCAACATTTGTTAGGATCCCGGACCCGACCCCAACATTTGTTAGGATCCCGGAGCAAACCCCAACATTTGTTAGGATCCCGGAGCAGACCCCAACATTTGTTAGGATCCCGGAGCAGACTCCAACATTTGTTAGGATCCCGGAGCAAACCCCAACATTTGTTAGGATCCCGGAGCAAACCCAACATTTGTTAGGATCCCGGACCCGACCCCAACATTTGTTAGGATCCCGGAGCAAACCCCAACATTTGTTAGGATCACGGAGCAAACCCCAACATTTGTTAGGATCCCGGAGCAGACTCCAACATTTGTTAGGATCCCGGAGCAAACCCCAACATTTTTTAGGATCCCGGAGCAAACCCCAACATTTGTTAGGATCCCGGACCCGACCCCAACATTTGTTAGGATCCCGGAGCAAACCCCAACATTTGTTAGGATCCCGGAGAATACCCCAACATTTGTTAGGATCCCGGACCCAACCCCAACATTTGTTAGGATCCCGGAGCAAACACCAACATTTGTTAGGATCCCGGACCCGACCCCAACATTTGTTAGGATCCCGGAGCAGACCCCAACATTTGTTAGTATTCCGGAGCAAACCCCAACATTTGTTAGGATTCCGGACCAGACCCCAACATTTGTTAGGATCCCGGAGCAAACCCCAACATTTGTTAGGATCCCGGAGCAAACCCCAACATTTGTTAGGATCCCGGAGCAAACCCCAACATTTGTTAGTTTTCCGGAGCAAACCCCAACATTTGTTAGGATCCCGGAGCAAACCCCAACATTTGTTAGGATCCCGGACCCAACCCCAACATTTGTTAGGATCCCGGAGCAAACCCCAACATTTGTTAGGATCCCGGACCCGACCCCAACATTTGTTAGGATCCCGGAGCTGACCCCAACATTTGTTAGTATTCCGGAGCAAACCCCAACATTTGTTAGGATTCCGGACCAGACCCCAACATTTGTTAGGATCCCGGAGCAAACCCCAACATTTGTTAGGATCCCGGAGCAAACCCCAACATTTGTTAGGATTCCGGAGCAAACCCCAACATTTGTTAGGATCCGGACCCGACCCCAACATTTGTTAGGATCCCGGAGCAGACCCCAACTTTTGTTAGGATCCCGGAGCAGACCCCAACATTTGTTAGGATCCCGGAGCAGACCCCAACATTTGTTAGGATCCGGACCCAACCCCAACATTTGTTAGGATCCGGACCCGACCCCAACATTTGTTAGGATCCCGGAGCAGACCCCAACATTTGTTAGGATTCCGGAGCAAACCCCAACATTTGTTAGGATCCCGGAGCAAACCCCAACATTTGTTAGGATTCCGGAGCAAACCCCAACATTTGTTAGGATTCCAGACCCGACCCCAACATTTGTTAGGATCCCAGAGCAAACCCCAACATTTGTTAGGATCCCGGAGCAGACCCCAACATTTGTTAGGATCACGGAGCAGACCCCAACATTTGTTAGGATCCCGGAGCAAACCCCAACATTTGTTAGGATTCCAGAGCAAACCCCAACATTTGTTAGGATCCCAGAGCTAACCCCAACATTTGTTAGGATCCCGGAACAAACCCCAACATTTGTTAGGATCCCGGAACAGACCCCAACATTTGTGAGGATTCCGGAGGAAACCCCAACATTTGTTAGGATTCCGGAGAAAACCCCAACATTTGTTAGCATCCCGGAGCAAACCCCAACATTTGTTAGGTTCCCGGAGCAAACCCCAACATTTGTTAGGATCCCAGAGCAGACCCCAACATTTGTTAGGATCCCGGAGCAGACCCCAACATTTGTTAGGATCCCGGAGCAGACTCCAACATTTGTTAGGATCCCGGAGCAAACCCCAACATTTGTTAGGATCCCGGAGCAAACCCCAACATTTGTTAGGATCCCGGACCTGACCCCAACATTTGTTAGGATCCCGGAGCAAACCCCAACATTTGTTAGGATCACGGAGCAAACCCCAACATTTGTTAGGATCCCGGAGCAGACCCCAACATTTGTTAGGATTCCGGACCCGACCCCAACATTTGTTAGTATTCCGGAGCAAACCCCAACATTTGTTAGGATCCCGGAGCAAACCCAACATTTGTTAGGATCCCGGAGCAAACCCCAACATTTGTTAGGATCCCGGAGCAGACCCCAACATTTGTTAGGATTCCGGAGCAAACCCCAACATTTGTTAGTATTCCGGAGCAAACCCCAACCTTTGTTAGGATCCCGGAGCAAACCCCAACATTTGTTAGGACCCCGGAGCAAACCCCAACATTTGTTAGGATCCCGGAGCAAACCCCAACATTTGTTCGGATCCCGGACCCAACCCCAACATTTGTTAGGATCCCGGAGCAAACCCCAACATTTGTTAGGATCCCGGACCCGACCCCAACATTTGTTAGGTTCACGGAGCAGACCCCAACATTTGTTAGGATCCCGGAGCAAACCCCAACATTTGTTAGGATCCCGAACTAGACTCCAACATTTGTTAGTATTCCGGAGCAAACGCCAACATTTGTTAGGATCCCGGAGCAAACCCCAACATTTGTTAGGATCCCGGAGCAAACCCCAACATTTGTTAGGATCCCGGACCCGACCCCAACATTTGTTAGGATCCCGGAGCAGACCCCAACATTTGTTAGGATCCCGAACTAGACCCCAACATTTGTTAGGATCCCGGAGCAAACCCCAACATTTGTTAGGATCCCGAACTAGACTCCAACATTTGTTAGGATCCCGGAACAAACCCCAACATTTGTTAGGATCCCGGAGCAGACCCCAACATTTGTTAGTATTCCGGAGCAAACGCCAACATTTGTTAGGATCCCGGAGCAAACCCCAACATTTGTTAGGATCCCGGACCAGACCCCAACATTTGTTAGGATCCCGGACCAGACCCCAACATTTGTGAGGATTCCGGAGGAAACCCCAACATTTGTTTGGATCCCGGACCAGACCCCAACATTTGTTAGCATCCCGGAGCAAACCCCAACATTTGTTAGGATCCCGGAGCAAACCCCAACATTTGTTAGGATCCCAGAGCAAACCCCAACCTTTGTTAGGATCCCGGAGCAAACCCCAACATTTGTTAGGATCCCAGAGCAGACCCCAACATTTGTTAGGATCCCAGAGCAAACCCCAACCTTTGTTAGGATCCCGGAGCAAACCCCAACATTTGTTAGAATCCCGGACCCGACCCCAACATTTGTTAGGATCCCGGAGCAAACCCCAACATTTGTTAGGATCCCGGACCCGACCCCAACATTTGTTAGGATCCTGGAGCAAACCCCAACATTTGTTAGGATCCCGGAGCAGACCCCAACATTTGTTAGGATCCCGGAGCAGACTCCAACATTTGTTAGGATCCCGGAGCAAACCCCAACATTTGTTAGGATCCCGGAGCAAACCCCAACATTTGTTAGGATCCCGGACCCGACCCCAACATTTGTTAGGATCCCGGAGCAAACCCCAACATTTGTTAGTTTTCCGGAGCAAACCCCAACATTTGTTAGGATCCCGGAGCAAACCCCAACATTTGTTAGGATCCCGGACCCGACCCCAACATTTGTTAGGATCCCGGAGCAGACCCCAACATTTGTTAGTATTCCGGAGCAAACACAAACATTTGTTAGGATCCCGGACCCGACCCCAACATTTGTTAGGATTCCGGACCAGACCCCAACATTTGTTAGGATCCCGGAGCAAACCCCAACATTTGTTAGGATCCCGGAGCAAACCCCAACATTTGTTAGGATTCCGGAGCAAACCCCAACATTTGTTTGGATCCCGGACCCGTCCCCAACATTTGTTAGGATCCCGGAGCAGACCCCAACATTTGTTAGGATCCCGGAGCAGACCCCAACATTTGTTAGGATTCCAGACCCGACCCCAACATTTGTTAGGATCCCAGAGCAGACCCCAACATTTGTTAGGATCCCGGAGCAGACTCCAACATTTGTTAGGATCCCGGAGCAAACCCCAACATTTGTTAGGATCCCGGAGCAAACCCCAACATTTGTTAGGATCCCGGACCCGACCCCAACATTTGTTAGGATCCCGGAGCAAAACCCAACATTTGTTAGGATCACGGAGCAAACCCCAACATTTGTTAGGATCCCGGACCCAACCCCAACATTTGTTAGGATCCCGGAGCAAACCCCAACATTTGTTAGGATCCCGGACCCGACCCCAACATTTGTTAGGATCCCGGAGCAGACCCCAACATTTGTTAGTATTCCGGAGCAAACCCCAACATTTGTTAGGATTCCGGACCAGACCCCAACATTTGTGAGGATTCCGGAGGAAACCTCAACATTTGTTAGGATTCCGGAGAAAACCCCAACATTTGTTAGCACCCCGGAGCAAACCCCAACATTTGTTAGGATCCCGAAACCGACCCCAACATTTGTTAGGATCCCGGAGCAAACCCCAACCTTTGTTAGGATCCCGGAGCAAACCCCAACATTTGTTAGGATCCCAGAGCAAACCCCAACATTTGTTAGGATCCCAGAGCAGACCCCAACATTTGTTAGGATCCCGGAGCAAACCCCAACCTTTGTTAGGATCCCGGAGCAAACCCCAACATTTGTTAGGATCCCGGACCCGACCCCAACATTTGTTAGGATCCCGGAGCAAACCCCAACATTTGTTAGGATCCCGGACCCGACCCCAACATTTGTTAGGATCCCGGAGCAAACCCAAACATTTGTTAGGATCCCGGAGCAGACCCCAACATTTGTTAGGATCCCGGAGCAGACTCCAACATTTGTTAGGATCCCGGAGCAAACCCCAACATTTGTTAGGATCCCGGAGCAAACCCCAACATTTGTTAGGATCCCGGACCCGACCACAACATTTGTTAGGATCCCGGAGTAAAACCCCAACATTTGTTAGGATCACGGAGCAAACCCCAACATTTGTTAGGATCCCGGAGCAGACCCCAACATTTGTTAGGATTCCGGACCCGACCCCGACATTTGTTAGTATTCCGGAGCAAACCCCAACATTTGTTAGGATCCCGGAGCAAACCCCAACATTTGTTAGGATCCCGGTGTAAACCCCAACATTTGTTAGTATTCCGGAGCAAACCCCAACATTTGTTAGTATTCGGAGCAAACCCCAACATTTGTTAGGATTCCGGAGCAAACCCCAACATTTGTTAGTATTCCGGAGCAAACCCCAACCTTTGTTAGGATCCCGGAGCAAACGCCAACATTCGTTAGGATCCCGGAGCAAACCCCAACATTTGTTAGGATCCCGGAGCAAACCCCAACATTTGTTAGGATCCCGGAGCAAACCCCAACATTTGTTCGGATCCCGGAGCACACCCCAACATTTGTTAGGAACTCGGAGCAAACCCCAACATTTGTTAGGATCCCGAACCCGACCCCAACATTTGTTAGGAACTCGGAGCAAACCCCAACATTTGTTAGGATCCCGGACCCGACCCCAACATTTGTTAGGTTCCCGGAGCAGACCCCAACATTTGTTAGGATCCCGGAGCAAACCCCAACATTTGTTAGGATCCCGAACTAGACCCCAACATTTGTTAGGATCCCAGAGCAAACCCCAACATTTGTTAGGATCCCTGACCAGACCCCAACATTTGTTAGGATCCCGGAGCAAACCCCAACATTTGTTAGGATCCCGAACTAGACCCCAACATTTGTTAGGATCCCGGAACAAACCCCAACATTTGTTAGGATCCTGGAGCAGACCCCAACATTTGTTAGGATCCCGGAGCAAACCCCAAAATTTGTTAGGATCCCGGAGCAAACCCCAACATTTGTTAGGATCCCGGAGCAAACCCCAACATTTGTTAGGATCCCGGAGCAAACCCCAAAATTTGTTAGGATCCCGGACCAGACCCCAACATTTGTGAGGATTCCGGAGGAAACCCCAACATTTGTTAGGATTCCGGAGAAAACCCCAACATTTGTTAGCATCCCGGAGCAAACCCCAACATTTGTTAGGATTCCAGAGCAAACCCCAACATTTGTTAGGATCCCGGAGCAAACCCCAACATTTGTTAGGATCCCGGACCTGACCCCAACATTTGTTAGGATCCCGGAGCAAACCCCAACATTTGTTAGGATCACGGAGCAAACCCCAACATTTGTTAGGATCCCGGAGCAGACCCCAACATTTGTTAGGATTCCGGACCCGACCCCAACATTTGTTAGTATTCCGGAGCAAACCCCAACATTTGTTAGGATCCCGGAGCAAACCCAACATTTGTTAGGATCCCGGAGCAAACCCCAACATTTGTTAGGATCCCGGAGCAGACCCCAACATTTGTTAGGATTCCGGAGCAAACCCCAACATTTGTTAGTATTCCGGAGCAAACCCCAACCTTTGTTAGGATCCCGGAGCAAACCCCAACATTTGTTAGGACCCCGGAGCAAACCCCAACATTTGTTAGGATCCCGGAGCAAACCCCAACATTTGTTCGGATCCCGGACCCAACCCCAACATTTGTTAGGATCCCGGAGCAAACCCCAACATTTGTTAGGATCCCGGACCCGACCCCAACATTTGTTAGGTTCCCGGAGCAGACCCCAACATTTGTTAGGATCCCGGAGCAAACCCCAACATTTGTTAGGATCCCGAACTAGACTCCAACATTTGTTAGTATTCCGGAGCAAACGCCAACATTTGTTAGGATCCCGGAGCAAACCCCAACATTTGTTAGGATCCCGGAGCAAACCCCAACATTTGTTAGGATCCCGGACCCGACCCCAACATTTGTTAGGATCCCGGAGCAGACCCCAACATTTGTTAGGATCCCGAACTAGACCCCAACATTTGTTAGGATCCCGGAGCAAACCCCAACATTTGTTAGGATCCCGAACTAGACTCCAACATTTGTTAGGATCCCGGAACAAACCCCAACATTTGTTAGGATCCCGGAGCAGACCCCAACATTTGTTAGTATTCCGGAGCAAACGCCAACATTTGTTAGGATCCCGGAGCAAACCCCAACATTTGTTAGGATCCCGGACCAGACCCCAACATTTGTTAGGATCCCGGACCAGACCCCAACATTTGTGAGGATTCCGGAGGAAACCCCAACATTTGTTAGGATCCCGGACCAGACCCCAACATTTGTTAGCATCCCGGAGCAAACCCCAACATTTGTTAGGATCCCGGAGCAAACCCCAACATTTGTTAGGATCCCAGAGCAAACCCCAACCTTTGTTAGGATCCCGGAGCAAACCCCAACATTTGTTAGGATCCCAGAGCAGACCCCAACATTTGTTAGGATCCCAGAGCAAACCCCAACCTTTGTTAGGATCCCGGACCCGACCCCAACATTTGTTAGGATCCCGGAGCAAACCCAAACATTTGTTAGGATCCCGGAGCAGACCCCAACATTTGTTAGGATCCCGGACCCGACCCCAACATTTGTTAGGATCCCGGAGCAAACCCCAACATTTGTTAGGATCCCGGACCCGACCCCAACATTTGTTAGGATCCCGGAGCAAACCCAAACATTTGTTAGGATCCCGGAGCAGACCCCAACATTTGTTAGGATCCCGGAGCAGACTCCAACATTTGTTAGGATCCCGGAGCAAACCCCAACATTTGTTAGGATCCCGGAGCAAACCCCAACATTTGTTAGGATCCCGGACCCGACCACAACATTTGTTAGGATCCCGGAGTAAAACCCCAACATTTGTTAGGATCACGGAGCAAACCCCAACATTTGTTAGGATCCCGGAGCAGACCCCAACATTTGTTAGGATTCCGGACCCGACCCCGACATTTGTTAGTATTCCGGAGCAAACCCCAACATTTGTTAGGATCCCGGAGCAAACCCCAACATTTGTTAGGATCCCGGTGTAAACCCCAACATTTGTTAGTATTCCGGAGCAAACCCCAACATTTGTTAGTATTCGGAGCAAACCCCAACATTTGTTAGGATTCCGGAGCAAACCCCAACATTTGTTAGTATTCCGGAGCAAACCCCAACCTTTGTTAGGATCCCGGAGCAAACGCCAACATTCGTTAGGATCCCGGAGCAAACCCCAACATTTGTTAGGATCCCGGAGCAAACCCCAACATTTGTTAGGATCCCGGAGCAAACCCCAACATTTGTTCGGATCCCGGAGCACACCCCAACATTTGTTAGGAACTCGGAGCAAACCCCAACATTTGTTAGGATCCCGAACCCGACCCCAACATTTGTTAGGAACTCGGAGCAAACCCCAACATTTGTTAGGATCCCGGACCCGACCCCAACATTTGTTAGGTTCCCGGAGCAGACCCCAACATTTGTTAGGATCCCGGAGCAAACCCCAACATTTGTTAGGATCCCGAACTAGACCCCAACATTTGTTAGGATCCCAGAGCAAACCCCAACATTTGTTAGGATCCCTGACCAGACCCCAACATTTGTTAGGATCCCGGAGCAAACCCCAACATTTGTTAGGATCCCGAACTAGACCCCAACATTTGTTAGGATCCCGGAACAAACCCCAACATTTGTTAGGATCCTGGAGCAGACCCCAACATTTGTTAGGATCCCGGAGCAAACCCCAAAATTTGTTAGGATCCCGGAGCAAACCCCAACATTTGTTAGGATCCCGGAGCAAACCCCAACATTTGTTAGGATCCCGGAGCAAACCCCAAAATTTGTTAGGATCCCGGACCAGACCCCAACATTTGTGAGGATTCCGGAGGAAACCCCAACATTTGTTAGGATTCCGGAGAAAACCCCAACATTTGTTAGCATCCCGGAGCAAACCCCAACATTTGTTAGGATTCCGGAGCAAACCCCAACATTTGTTAGGATCCCGGAGCAAACCCCAACCTTTGTTAGGATCCCGGAGCAAACCCCAACATTTGTTAGGATCCCGGACCCGTCCCCAACATTTGTTAGGATCCCGGAGCAAACCCCAACATTTGTTAGGATCCCGGACCCGACCCCAACATTTGTTAGGATCCCGGTGCAAACCCCAACATTTGTTAGGATCCCGGACCCGACCCCAACATTTGTTAGGATCCCGGTGCAAACCCCAACATTTGTTAGGATCCCGGAGCAGACCCCAACATTTGTTAGGATCCCGGAGCAGACCCCAACATTTGTTAGGATCCCGGAGCAGACCCCAACATTTGTTAGGATCCGGACCCGACCCCAACATTTGTTAGGATCCGGACCCGACCCCAACATTTGTTAGGATTCCGGAGGAAACCCCAACATTTGTTAGGATTCCGGAGCAGACCCCAACATTTGTTAGGATCCCAGAGCAAACCCCAACATTTGTTAGGATCCCGGAGCAGACCCCAACATTTGTTAGGATCACGGAGCAGACCCCAACATTTGTTCGGATCCCAGAGTAAACCCCAACATTTGTTAGGATCCCGGAGCAAACCCCAACATTTGTTAGGATCCCGGAGCAAACCCCAACATTTGTTAGGATCCCGGAGCAAACCCCAACATTTGTTAGGATCCCGGACCAGACCCCAACATTTGTGAGGATTCCGGAGGAAACCCCAACATTTGTTAGGATCCCGGACACGACCCCAACATTTGTTAGGATCCCGGAGCAAACCCCAACATTTGTCAGGATCCCGGACCCGACCCCAACATTTGTTAGGATCCCGGAGCAAACCCCAACATTTGTTAGGATCCCGGAGCAGACCTCAACATTTGTTAGGATCCCGGAGCAGACTCCAACATTTGCTAGGATCCATGAGCAAACCCCAACATTTGTTAGGATCCCGGAGCAAACCCCAACATTTGTTAGGATCCCGGACCCGAACCCAACATTTGTTAGTACTCCGTAGCAAACCCCAACATTTGTTAGGATCCCGGAGCAAACCCCAACATTTGTTAGGATCCCGGAGCGAACCCCAACATTTGTTAGGATCCGGAGCAGACCCCAACATTTGTTAGTATTCCGGAGCAAACCCCAACATTTGTTAGTATTCCGGAGCAAACCCCAAACTTTGTTAGGATCCCGGAGCAAACCCCAACATTTGTTAGGATCCCGGAGCAAACCGCAACATTTGTTAGGATCCCGGAGCAAACCCCAATATTTGTTAGGATCCCGGAGCAAACCCCAACATTTGTTCGGATCCCGGACCCAACCCCAACATTTGTTAGGTTCCCGGAGCAGACCCCAACATTTGTTAGGATCCGGGAGCAAACCCCAACATTTGTTAGGATCCCGGAGCAAACCACAACATTTGTTAGGATCCCGAACTAGACCCCAACATTTGTTAGGATCCCAGAGCAGACCCCAACATTTGTTAGGATCCCGGAGCAAACCCCAACATTTGTTAGGATCCCGGAGCAAACCCCAACATTTGTTAGGATCCCGGTGTAAACCCCAACATTTGTTAGTATTCCGGAGCAAACCCCAACATTTGTTAGCATTCGGAGCAAACCCCAACATTTGTTAGGATCCCGGAGCAAACCCCAACATTTGTTAGGATCCCGGACCCGACCCCAACATTTGTTAGGATCCTGGAGCAAACCCCAACATTTGTTAGGATCCCGGAGCAGACCCCAACATTTGTTAGGATCCCGGAGCAGACTCCAACATTTGTTAGGATCCCGGAGCAAACCCCAACATTTGTTAGGATCCCGGAGCAAACCCCAACATTTGTTAGGATCCCGGACCCGACCCCAACATTTGTTAGGATCCCGGAGCAAACCCCAACATTTGTTAGTATTCCGGAGCAAACCCCAACATTTGTTAGGATCCCAGAGCAAACCCCAACATTTGTTAGGATCCCGGAGCAAACCGCAACATTTGTTAGGATCACGGACCAGACCCCAACATTTGTGAGGATTCCGGAGGAAACCCCAACATTTGTTAGGATTCCGGAGAAAACCCCAACATTTGTTAGCATCCCGGAGCAAACCCCAACATTTGTTAGGTTCCGGAGCAAACCCCAACATTTGTTCGGATCCCGGAGCAAACCCCAACATTTGTTAGGATCCCGGACCCGACCCCAACATTTGTTAGGATCCCGGAGCAAACCCCAACATTTGTTAGGATCCCGGACCCGACCCCAACATTTGTTAGGATCCTGGAGCAAACCCCAACATTTGTTAGGATCCCGGAGCAGACCCCAACATTTGTTAGGATCCCGGAGCAGACTCCAACATTTGTTAGGATCCCGGAGCAAACCCCAACATTTTTTAGGATCCCGGAGCAAACCCCAACATTTGTTAGGATCCCGGACCCAACCCCAACATTTGTTAGGATCCCGGAGCAAACCCCAACATTTGTTAGGATCCCGGAACCGACCCCAACATTTGTTAGGATCCCGGAGCCGACCCCAACATTTGTTAGTATTCCGGAGCAAACCCCAACATTTGTTAGGATTCCGGACCAGACCCCAACATTTGTTAGGATCCCGGAGCAAACCCCAACATTTGTTAGGATCCCGGAGCAAACCCCAACATTTGTTAGGATCCCGGAGCAAACCCCAACATTTGTTAGTTTTCCGGAGCAAACCCCAACATTTGTCAGGATCCCGGAGCAAACCCCAACATTTGTTAGGATCCCGGACCCAACCCCAACATTTGTTAGGATCCCGGAGCAAACCCCAACATTTGTTAGGATCCCGGACCCGACCCCAACATTTGTTAGGATCCCGGAGCAGACCCCAACATTTGTTAGTATTCCGGAGCAAACCCCAACATTTGTTAGGATTCCGGACCAGACCCCAACATTTGTTAGGATCCCGGAGCAAACCCCAACATTTGTTAGGATCCCGGAGCAAACCCCAACATTTGTTAGGATTCCGGAGCAAACCCCAACATTTGTTAGGATCCAGACCCGACCCCAACATTTGTTAGGATCCCGGAGCAGACCCCAACTTTTGTTAGGATCCCGGAGCAGACCCCAACATTTGTTAGGATCCCGGAGCAGACCCCAACATTTGTTAGGATCCGGACCCAACCCCAACATTTGTTAGGATCCGGACCCGACCCCAACATTTGTTAGGATTCCGGAGGAAACCCCAACATTTGTTAGGATTCCGGAGCAAACCCCAACATTTGTTAGGATCCCGGAGCAAACCCCAACATTTGTTAGGATTCCAGACCCGACCCCAACATTTGTTAGGATCCCAGAGCAAACCCCAACATTTGTTAGGATCCCGGAGCAGACCCCAACATTTGTTAGGATCACGGAGCAGACCCCAACATTTGTTAGGATCCCGGAGCAGACCCCAACATTTGTTAGGATCCCGGAGCAAACCCCAACATTTGTTCGGATCCCGGACTCAACCCCAACATTTGTTAGGATCCCGGAGCAAACCCCAACATTTGTTAGGATCCCGGAGCAGACCCCAACATTTGTTAGGATCACGGGGCAGACCCCAACATTTGTTAGGATTCCAGAGCAAACCCCAACATTTGTTAGGATCCCAGAGCTAACCCCAACATTTGTTAGAATCCCGGAACAAACCCCAACATTTGTTAGGATCCCGGAACAGACCCCAACATTTGTGAGGATTCCGGAGGAAACCCCAACATTTGTTAGGATTCCGGAGAAAACCCCAACATTCGTTAGCATCCCGGAGCAAACCCCAACATTTGTTAGGATCCCAGAGCAGACCCCAACATTTGTTAGGATCCCGGAGCAAACCCCAACCTTTGTTAGGATCCCGGAGCAAACCCCAACATTTGTTAGGATCCCGGATCCGACCCCAACATTTGTTAGGATCCCGGAGCAAACCCCAACATTTGTTAGGATCCCGGACCCGACCCCAACATTTGTTAGGATCCCGGAGCAAACCCCAACATTTGTTAGGATCCCGGAGCAGACCCCAACATTTGTTAGGATCCCGGAGCAGACTCCAACATTTGTTAGGATCCCGGAGCAAACCCCAACATTTGTTAGGATCCCGGAGCAAACCCCAACATTTGTTAGGATCCCGGACCCGACCCCAACATTTGTTAGGATCCCGGAGCAAACCCCAACATTTGTTAGGATCACGGAGCAAACCCCAACATTTGTTAGGATCCCGGAGCAGACTCCAACATTTGTTAGGATCCCGGAGCAAACCCCAACATTTTTTAGGATCCCGGAGCAAACCCCAACATTTGTTAGGATCCCGGACCCGACCCCAACATTTGTTAGGATCCCGGAGCAAACCCCAACATTTGTTAGGATCCCGGAGAATACCCCAACATTTGTTAGGATCCCGGACCCAACCCCAACATTTGTTAGGATCCCGGAGCAAACCCCAACATTTGTTCGGATCCCGGACCCGACCCCAACATTTGTTAGGATCCCGGAGCAAACCCCAACATTTGTTAGGATCCCGGAGCAAACCCAAACATTTGTTAGGATCCCGGAGCAAACCCCAACATTTGTTAGTTTTCCGGAGCAAACCCCAACATTTGTTAGGATCCCGGAGCAAACCCCAACATTTGTTAGGATCCCGTACCCAACCCCAACATTTGTTAGGATCCCGGAGCAAACCCCAACATTTGTTAGGATCCCGGACCCGACCCCAACATTTGTTAGGATCCCGGAGCAGACCCCAACATTTGTTAGTATTCCGGAGCAAACCCCAACATTTGTTAGGATTCCGGACCAGACCCCAACATTTGTTAGGATCCCGGAGCAAACCCCAACATTTGTTAGGATCCCGGAGCAAACCCCAACATTTGTTAGGATTCCGGAGCAAACCCCAACATTTGTTAGGATCACGGAGCAGACCCCAACTTTTGTTAGGATCCCGGAGCAGACCCCAACATTTGTTAGGATCCCGGAGCAGACCCCAACATTTGTTAGGATCCGGACCCAACCCCAACATTTGTTAGGATCCGGACCCGACCCCAACATTTGTTAGGATTCTGGAGGAAACCCCAACATTTGTTAGGATTCCGGAGCAAACCCCAACATTTGTTAGGATCCCGGAGCAAACCCCAACATTTGTTAGGATTCCGGAGCAAACCCCAACATTTGTTAGGATTCCAGACCCGACCCCAACATTTGTTAGGATCCCAGAGCAAACCCCAACATTTGTTAGGATCCCGGAGCAGACCCCAACATTTGTTAGGATCACGGAGCAGACCCCAACATTTGTTAGGATCCCGGAGCAAACCCCAACATTTGTTAGGATTCCAGAGCAAACCCCAACATTTGTTAGGATCCCAGAGCTAACCCCAACATTTGTTAGGATCCCGGAACAAACCCCAACATTTGTTAGGATCCCGGAACAGGCCCCAACATTTGTGAGGATTCCGGAGGAAACCCCAACATTTGTTAGGATTCCGGAGAAAACCCCAACATTTGTTAGCATCCCGGAGCAAACCCCAACATTTGTTAGGTTCCCGGAGCAAACCCCAACATTTGTTAGGATCCCAGAGCAGACCCCAACATTTGTTAGGATCCCGGAGCAAACCCCAACATTTGTTAGGATCCCGGAGCAAACCCCAACATTTGTTAGGATCCCGGATCCGACCCCAACATTTGTTAGGATCCCGGAGCAAACCCCAACATTTGTTAGGATCCCGGACCCGACCCCAACATTGGTTAGGATCCCGGAGCAAACCCCAACATTTGTTAGGATCCCGGAGCAGACCCCAACATTTGTTAGGATCCCGGAGCAGACTCCAACATTTGTTAGGATCCCGGAGCAAACCCCAACATTTGTTAGGATCCCGGAGCAAACCCCAACATTTGTTAGGATCCCGGACCCGACCCCAACATTTGTTAGGATCCCGGAGCAAACCCCAACATTTGTTAGGATTCCGGACCAGACCCCAACATTTGTTAGGATCCCGGAGCAAACCCCAACATTTGTTAGGATCCCGGAGCAAACCCCAACATTTGTTAGGATTCCGGAGCAAACCCCAACATTTGTTAGGATCCAGACCCGACCCCAACATTTGTTAGGATCCCGGAGCAGACCCCAACTTTTGTTAGGATCCCGGAGCAGACCCCAACATTTGTTAGGATCCCGGAGCAGACCCCAACATTTGTTAGGATCCGGACCCAACCCCAACATTTGTTAGGATCCGGACCCGACCCCAACATTTGTTAGGATTCCGGAGGAAACCCCAACATTTGTTAGGATTCCGGAGCAAACCCCAACATTTGTTAGGATCCCGGAGCAAACCCCAACATTTGTTAGGATTCCAGACCCGACCCCAACATTTGTTAGGATCCCAGAGCAAACCCCAACATTTGTTAGGATCCCGGAGCAGACCCCAACATTTGTTAGGATCACGGAGCAGACCCCAACATTTGTTAGGATCCCGGAGCAGACCCCAACATTTGTTAGGATCCCGGAGCAAACCCCAACATTTGTTCGGATCCCGGACTCAACCCCAACATTTGTTAGGATCCCGGAGCAAACCCCAACATTTGTTAGGATCCCGGAGCAGACCCCAACATTTGTTAGGATCACGGGGCAGACCCCAACATTTGTTAGGATTCCAGAGCAAACCCCAACATTTGTTAGGATCCCAGAGCTAACCCCAACATTTGTTAGGATCTCGGAACAAACCCCAACATTTGTTAGGATCCCGGAACAGACCCCAACATTTGTGAGGATTCCGGAGGAAACCCCAACATTTGTTAGGATTCCGGAGAAAACCCCAACATTTGTTAGCATCCCGGAGCAAACCCCAACATTTGTTAGGATCCCAGAGCAGACCCCAACATTTGTTAGGATCCCGGAGCAAACCCCAACCTTTGTTAGGATCCCGGAGCAAACCCCAACATTTGTTAGGATCCCGGATCCGACCCCAACATTTGTTAGGATCCCGGAGCAAACCCCAACATTTGTTAGGATCCCGGACCCGACCCCAACATTTGTTAGGATCCCGGAGCAAACCCCAACATTTGTTAGGATCCCGGAGCAGACCCCAACATTTGTTAGGATCCCGGAGCAGACTCCAACATTTGTTAGGATCCCGGAGCAAACCCCAACATTTGTTAGGATCCCGGAGCAAACCCCAACATTTGTTAGGATCCCGGACCCGACCCCAACATTTGTTAGGATCCCGGAGCAAACCCCAACATTTGTTAGGAACGCGGAGCAAACCCCAACATTTGTTAGGATCCCGGAGCAGACTCCAACATTTGTTAGGATCCCGGAGCAAACCCCAACATTTTTTAGGATCCCGGAGCAAACCCCAACATTTGTTAGGATCCCGGACCCGACCCCAACATTTGTTAGGATCCCGGAGCAAACACCAACATTTGTTAGGATCCCGGAGAATACCCCAACATTTGTTAGGATCCCGGACCCAACCCCAACATTTGTTAGGATCCCGGAGCAAACCCCAACATTTGTTAGGATCCCGGACCCGACCCCAACATTTGTTAGGATCCCGGAGCAGACCCCAACATTTGTTAGTATTCCGGAGCAAACCCCAACATTTGTTAGGATTCCGGACCAGACCCCAACATTTGTTAGGATCCCGGAGCAAACCCCAACATTTGTTAGGATCCCGGAGCAAACCCCAACATTTGTTAGGATCCCGGAGCAAACCCCAACATTTGTTAGTTTTCCGGAGCAAACCCCAACATTTGTTAGGATCCCGGAGCAAACCCCAACATTTGTTAGGATCCCGGACCCAACCCCAACATTTGTTAGGATCCCGGAGCAAACCCCAACATTTGTTAGGATCCCGGACCCGACCCCAACATTTGTTAGGATCCCGGAGCAGACCCCAACATTTGTTAGTATTCCGGAGCAAACCCCAACATTTGTTAGGATTCCGGACCAGACCCCAACATTTGTTAGGATCCCGGAGCAAACCCCAACATTTGTTAGGATCCCGGAGCAAACCCCAACATTTGTTAGGATTCCGGAGCAAACCCCAACATTTGTTAGGATCCGGACCCGACCCCAACATTTGTTAGGATCCCGGAGCAGACCCCAACTTTTGTTAGGATCCCGGAGCAGACCCCAACATTTGTTAGGATCCCGGAGCAGACCCCAACATTTGTTAGGATCCGGACCCAACCCCAACATTTGTTAGGATCCGGACCCGACCCCAACATTTGTTAGGATTCCGGAGGAAACCCCAACATTTGTTAGGATTCCGGAGCAAACCCCAACATTTGTTAGGATCCCGGAGCAAACCCCAACATTTGTTAGGATTCCGGAGCAAACCCCAACATTTGTTAGGATTCCAGACCCGACCCCAACATTTGTTAGGATCCCAGAGCAAACCCCAACATTTGTTAGGATCCCGGAGCAGACCCCAACATTTGTTAGGATCACGGAGCAGACCCCAACATTTGTTAGGATCCCGGAGCAAACCCCAACATTTGTTAGGATTCCAGAGCAAACCCCAACATTTGTTAGGATCCCAGAGCTAACCCCAACATTTGTTAGGATCCCGGAACAAACCCCAACATTTGTTAGGATCCCGGAACAGACCCCAACATTTGTGAGGATTCCGGAGGAAACCCCAACATTTGTTAGGATTCCGGAGAAAACCCCAACATTTGTTAGCATCCCGGAGCAAACCCCAACATTTGTTAGGTTCCCGGAGCAAACCCCAACATTTGTTAGGATCCCAGAGCAGACCCCAACATTTGTTAGGATCCCGGAGCAGACCCCAACATTTGTTAGGATCCCGGAGCAGACTCCAACATTTGTTAGGATCCCGGAGCAAACCCCAACATTTGTTAGGATCCCGGAGCAAACCCCAACATTTGTTAGGATCCCGGACCTGACCCCAACATTTGTTAGGATCCCGGAGCAAACCCCAACATTTGTTAGGATCACGGAGCAAACCCCAACATTTGTTAGGATCCCGGAGCAGACCCCAACATTTGTTAGGATTCCGGACCCGACCCCAACATTTGTTAGTATTCCGGAGCAAACCCCAACATTTGTTAGGATCCCGGAGCAAACCCAACATTTGTTAGGATCCCGGAGCAAACCCCAACATTTGTTAGGATCCCGGAGCAGACCCCAACATTTGTTAGGATTCCGGAGCAAACCCCAACATTTGTTAGTATTCCGGAGCAAACCCCAACCTTTGTTAGGATCCCGGAGCAAACCCCAACATTTGTTAGGACCCCGGAGCAAACCCCAACATTTGTTAGGATCCCGGAGCAAACCCCAACATTTGTTCGGATCCCGGACCCAACCCCAACATTTGTTAGGATCCCGGAGCAAACCCCAACATTTGTTAGGATCCCGGACCCGACCCCAACATTTGTTAGGTTCCCGGAGCAGACCCCAACATTTGTTAGGATCCCGGAGCAAACCCCAACATTTGTTAGGATCCCGAACTAGACTCCAACATTTGTTAGTATTCCGGAGCAAACGCCAACATTTGTTAGGATCCCGGAGCAAACCCCAAAATTTGTTAGGATCCCGGAGCAAACCCCAACATTTGTTAGGATCCCGGACCCGACCCCAACATTTGTTAGGATCCCGGAGCAGACCCCAACATTTGTTAGGATCCCGAACTAGACCCCAACATTTGTTAGGATCCCGGAGCAAACCCCAACATTTGTTAGGATCCCGAACTAGACTCCAACATTTGTTGGATCCCGGAACAAACCCCAACATTTGTTAGGATCCCGGAGCAGACCCCAACATTTGTTAGTATTCCGGAGCAAACGCCAACATTTGTTAGGATCCCGGAGCAAACCCCAACATTTGTTAGGATCCCGGACCAGACCCCAACATTTGTTAGGATCCCGGACCAGACCCCAACATTTGTGAGGATTCCGGAGGAAACCCCAACATTTGTTAGGATCCCGGACCAGACCCCAACATTTGTTAGCATCCCGGAGCAAACCCCAACATTTGTTAGGATCCCGGAGCAAACCCCAACATTTGTTAGGATCCCAGAGCAAACCCCAACCTTTGTTAGGATCCCGGAGCAAACCCCAACATTTGTTAGGATCCCAGAGCAGACCCCAACATTTGTTAGGATCCCAGAGCAAACCCCAACCTTTGTTAGGATCCCGGAGCAAACCCCAACATTTGTTAGGATCCCGGACCCGACCCCAACATTTGTTAGGATCCCGGAGCAAACCCCAACATTTGTTAGGATCCCGGACCCGACCCCAACATTTGTTAGGATCCTGGAGCAAACCCCAACATTTGTTAGGATCCCGGAGCAGACCCCAACATTTGTTAGGATCCCGGAGCAGACTCCAACATTTGTTAGGATCCCGGAGCAAACCCCAACATTTGTTAGGATCCCGGAGCAAACCCCAACATTTGTTAGGATCCCGGACCCGACCCCAACATTTGTTAGGATCCCGGAGCAAACCCCAACATTTGTTAGTTTTCCGGAGCAAACCCCAACATTTGTTAGGATCCCGGAGCAAACCCCAACATTTGTTAGGATCCCGGACCCGACCCCAACATTTGTTAGGATCCCGGAGCAGACCCCAACATTTGTTAGTATTCCGGAGCAAACACAAACATTTGTTAGGATCCCGGACCCGACCCCAACATTTGTTAGGATTCCGGACCAGACCCCAACATTTGTTAGGATCCCGGAGCAAACCCCAACATTTGTTAGGATCCCGGAGCAAACCCCAACATTTGTTAGGATTCCGGAGCAAACCCCAACATTTGTTTGGATCCCGGACCCGTCCCCAACATTTGTTAGGATCCCGGAGCAGACCCCAACATTTGTTAGGATCCCGGAGCAGACCCCAACATTTGTTAGGATTCCAGACCCGACCCCAACATTTGTTAGGATCCCAGAGCAGACCCCAACATTTGTTAGGATCCCGGAGCAGACTCCAACATTTGTTAGGATCCCGGAGCAAACCCCAACATTTGTTAGGATCCCGGAGCAAACCCCAACATTTGTTAGGATCCCGGACCCGACCCCAACATTTGTTAGGATCCCGGAGCAAAACCCAACATTTGTTAGGATCACGGAGCAAACCCCAACATTTGTTAGGATCCCGGACCCAACCCCAACATTTGTTAGGATCCCGGAGCAAACCCCAACATTTGTTAGGATCCCGGACCCGACCCCAACATTTGTTAGGATCCCGGAGCAGACCCCAACATTTGTTAGTATTCCGGAGCAAACCCCAACATTTGTTAGGATTCCGGACCAGACCCCAACATTTGTGAGGATTCCGGAGGAAACCTCAACATTTGTTAGGATTCCGGAGAAAACCCCAACATTTGTTAGCACCCCGGAGCAAACCCCAACATTTGTTAGGATCCCGAAACCGACCCCAACATTTGTTAGGATCCCGGAGCAAACCCCAACCTTTGTTAGGATCCCGGAGCAAACCCCAACATTTGTTAGGATCCCAGAGCAAACCCCAACATTTGTTAGGATCCCAGAGCAGACCCCAACATTTGTTAGGATCCCGGAGCAAACCCCAACCTTTGTTAGGATCCCGGAGCAAACCCCAACATTTGTTAGGATCCCGGACCCGACCCCAACATTTGTTAGGATCCCGGAGCAAACCCCAACATTTGTTAGGATCCCGGACCCGACCCCAACATTTGTTAGGATCCCGGAGCAAACCCAAACATTTGTTAGGATCCCGGAGCAGACCCCAACATTTGTTAGGATCCCGGAGCAGACTCCAACATTTGTTAGGATCCCGGAGCAAACCCCAACATTTGTTAGGATCCCGGAGCAAACCCCAACATTTGTTAGGATCCCGGACCCGACCACAACATTTGTTAGGATCCCGGAGTAAAACCCCAACATTTGTTAGGATCACGGAGCAAACCCCAACATTTGTTAGGATCCCGGAGCAGACCCCAACATTTG
This sequence comes from Scyliorhinus torazame, assembly GCF_047496885.1. Classification (NCBI taxonomy): domain Eukaryota; kingdom Metazoa; phylum Chordata; class Chondrichthyes; order Carcharhiniformes; family Scyliorhinidae; genus Scyliorhinus; species Scyliorhinus torazame. The sequence continues at coordinate 409,380,077 of NC_092707.1, read as the reverse complement.
TTAGGATTCCGGACCCGACCCCGACATTTGTTAGTATTCCGGAGCAAACCCCAACATTTGTTAGGATCCCGGAGCAAACCCCAACATTTGTTAGGATCCCGGTGTAAACCCCAACATTTGTTCGTATTCCGGAGCAAACCCCAACATTTGTTAGTATTCGGAGCAAACCCCAACATTTGTTAGGATTCCGGAGCAAACCCCAACATTTGTTAGTATTCCGGAGCAAACCCCAACCTTTGTTAGGATCCCGGAGCAAACGCCAACATTCGTTAGGATCCCGGAGCAAACCCCAACATTTGTTAGGATCCCGGAGCAAACCCCAACATTTGTTAGGATCCCGGAGCAAACCCCAACATTTGTTCGGATCCCGGAGCACACCCCAACATTTGTTAGGAACTCGGAGCAAACCCCAACATTTGTTAGGATCCCGAACCCGACCCCAACATTTGTTAGGAACTCGGAGCAAACCCCAACATTTGTTAAGATCCCGGACCCGACCCCAACATTTGTTAGGTTCCCGGAGCAGACCCCAACATTTGTTAGGATCCCGGAGCAAACCCCAACATTTGTTAGGATCCCGAACTAGACCCCAACATTTGTTAGGATCCCAGAGCAAACCCCAACATTTGTTAGGATCCCTGACCAGACCCCAACATTTGTTAGGATCCCGGAGCAAACCCCAACATTTGTTAGGATCCCGAACTAGACCCCAACATTTGTTAGGATCCCGGAACAAACCCCAACATTTGTTAGGATCCTGGAGCAGACCCCAACATTTGTTAGGATCCCGGAGCAAACCCCAAAATTTGTTAGGATCCCGGAGCAAACCCCAACATTTGTTAGGATCCCGGAGCAAACCCCAACATTTGTTAGGATCCCGGAGCAAACCCCAAAATTTGTTAGGATCCCGGACCAGACCCCAACATTTGTGAGGATTCCGGAGGAAACCCCAACATTTGTTAGGATTCCGGAGAAAACCCCAACATTTGTTAGCATCCCGGAGCAAACCCCAACATTTGTTAGGATTCCGGAGCAAACCCCAACATTTGTTAGGATCCCGGAGCAAACCCCAACCTTTGTTAGGATCCCGGAGCAAACCCCAACATTTGTTAGGATCCCGGACCCGTCCCCAACATTTGTTAGGATCCCGGAGCAAACCCCAACATTTGTTAGGATCCCGGACCCGACCCCAACATTTGTTAGGATCCCGGTGCAAACCCCAACATTTGTTAGGATCCCGGACCCGACCCCAACATTTGTTAGGATCCCAGTGCAAACCCCAACATTTGTTAGGATCCCGGAGCAGACCCCAACATTTGTTAGGATCCCGGAGCAGACCCCAACATTTGTTAGGATCCCGGAGCAGACCCCAACATTTGTTAGGATCCGGACCCGACCCCAACATTTGTTAGGATCCGGACCCGACCCCAACATTTGTTAGGATTCCGGAGGAAACCCCAACATTTGTTAGGATTCCGGAGCAGACCCCAACATTTGTTAGGATCCCAGAGCAAACCCCAACATTTGTTAGGATCCCGGAGCAGACCCCAACATTTGTTAGGATCACGGAGCAGACCCCAACATTTGTTAGGATCCCAGAGTAAACCCCAACATTTGTTAGGATCCCGGAGCAAACCCCAACATTTGTTAGGATCCCGGAGCAAACCCCAACATTTGTTAGGATCCCGGAGCAAACCCCAACATTTGTTAGGATCCCGGACCAGACCCCAACATTTGTGAGAATTCCGGAGGAAACCCCAACATTTGTTAGGATCCCGGACACGACCCCAACATTTGTTAGGATCCCGGAGCAAACCCCAACATTTGTCAGGATCCCGGACCCGACCCCAACATTTGTTAGGATCCCGGAGCAAACCCCAACATTTGTTAGGATCCCGGAGCAGACCTCAACATTTGTTAGGATCCCGGAGCAGACTCCAACATTTGCTAGGATCCATGAGCAAACCCCAACATTTGTTAGGATCCCGGAGCAAACCCCAACATTTGTTAGGATCCCGGACCCGAACCCAACATTTGTTAGTACTCCGTAGCAAACCCCAACATTTGTTAGGATCCCGGAGCAAACCCCAACATTTGTTAGGATCCCGGAGCGAACCCCAACATTTGTTAGGATCCGGAGCAGACCCCAACATTTGTTAGTATTCCGGAGCAAACCCCAACATTTGTTAGTATTCCGGAGCAAACCCCAAACTTTGTTAGGATCCCGGAGCAAACCCCAACATTTGTTAGGATCCCGGAGCAAACCGCAACATTTGTTAGGATCCCGGAGCAAACCCCAATATTTGTTAGGATCCCGGAGCAAACCCCAACATTTGTTCGGATCCCGGACCCAACCCCAACATTTGTTAGGTTCCCGGAGCAGACCCCAACATTTGTTAGGATCCGGGAGCAAACCCCAACATTTGTTAGGATCCCGGAGCAAACCACAACATTTGTTAGGATCCCGAACTAGACCCCAACATTTGTTAGGATCCCAGAGCAGACCCCAACATTTGTTAGGATCCCGGAGCAAACCCCAACATTTGTTAGGATCCCGGAGCAAACCCCAACATTTGTTAGGATCCCGGTGTAAACCCCAACATTTGTTAGTATTCCGGAGCAAACCCCAACATTTGTTAGCATTCGGAGCAAACCCCAACATTTGTTAGGATTCCGGAGCAAACCCCAACATTTGTTCGTATTCCGGAGCAAACCCCAACCTTTGTTAGGATCCCGGAGCAAACGCCAACATTTGTTAGGATCCCGGAGCAAACCCCAACATTTGTTAGGATCCCGGAGCAAACCCCAACATTTGTTAGGATCCCGGAGCAAACCCCAACATTTGTTCGGATCCCGGAGCAAACCCCAACATTTGTTAGGAACTCGGAGCAAACCCCAACATTTGTTAGGATCCCGAACCCGACCCCAACATTTGTTAGGAACTCGGAGCAAACCCCAACATTTGTTAGGATCCCGGACCCGACCCCAACATTTGTTAGGTTCCCGGAGCAGACCCCAACATTTGTTAGGATCCCGGAGCAAACCCCAACATTTGTTAGGATCCCGGAGCAAACCCCAACATTTGTTAGGATCCCGAACTAGACCCCAACATTTGTTAGGATCCCAGAGCAAACCCCAACATTTGTTAGGATCCCGGACCAGACCCCAACATTTGTTAGGATCCCGGAGCAAACCCCAACATTTGTTAGGATCCCGAACTAGACCCCAACATTTGTTAGGATCCCGGAACAAACCCCAACATTTGTTAGGATCCTGGAGCAGACCCCAACATTTGTTAGTATTCCGGAGCAAACCCCAACATTTGTTAGGATCCCAGAGCAAACCCCAACATTTGTTAGGATCCCGGAGCAAACCCCAACATTTGTTAGGATCCCGGACCAGACCCCAACATTTGTGAGGATTCCGGAGGAAACCCCAACATTTGTTAGGATTCCGGAGAAAACCCCAACATTTGTTAGCATCCCGGAGCAAACCCCAACATTTGTTAGTATTCCGGAGCAAACCCCAACATTTGTTAGGATCCCGGAGCAAACCCCAACCTTTGTTAGGATCCCGGAGCAAACCCCAACATTTGTTAGGATCCCGGACCCGTCCCCAACATTTGTTAGGATCCCGGAGCAAACCCCAACATTTGTTAGGATCCCGGACCCGACCCCAACATTTGTTAGGATCCCGGTGCAAACCCCAACATTTGTTAGGATCCCGGAGCAGACCCCAACATTTGTTAGGATCCCGGAGCAGACCCCAACATTTGTTAGGATCCCGGAGCAGACCCCAACATTTGTTAGGATCCGGACCCGACCACAACATTTGTTAGGATCTGGACCCGACCCCAACATTTGTTAGGATTCCGGAGGAAACCCCAACATTTGTTAGGATTCCGGAGCAGACCCCAACATTTGTTAGGATCCCAGAGCAAACCCCAACATTTGTTAGGATCCCGGAGCAGACCCCAACATTTGTTAGGATCACGGAGCAGACCCCAACATTTGTTAGGATCCCAGAGTAAACCCCAACATTTGTTAGGATCCCAGAGCAAACCCCAACATTTGTTAGGATCCCGGAGCAAACCCCAACATTTGTTAGGATCCCGGAGCAAACCCCAACATTTGTTAGGATCCCGGAGCAAACCCCAACATTTGTTAGGATCCCGGACCAGACCCCAACATTTGTGAGGATTCCGGAGGAAACCCCAACATTTGTTAGGATTCCGGAGCAAACCCCAACATTTGTTAGGATTCCGGAGCAAACCCCAACATTTGTTAGGATCCCGGAGCAAACCCCAACATTTGTTAGGATCCCAGAGCAGACCCCAACATTTGTTAGGATCCCGGAGCAAACCCCAACCTTTGTTAGGATCCCGGAGCAAACCCCAACATTTGTTAGGATCCCGGACCCGACCCCAACATTTGTTAGGATCCCGGAGCAAACCCCAACATTTGTTAGGATCCCGGACCCGACCCCAACATTTGTTAGGATCCCGGAGCAAACCCCAACATTTGTTAGGATCCCGGAGCAGACCTCAACATTTGTTAGGATCCCGGAGCAGACTCCAACATTTGCTAGGATCCATGAGCAAACCCCAACATTTGTTAGGATCCCGGAGCAAACCCCAACATTTGTTAGGATCCCGGACCCGAACCCAACATTTGTTAGGATCCCGGAGCAAACCCCAACATTTGTTAGGATCCCAGAGCAGACCCCAACATTTGTTAGGATCCCGGAGCAGACTCCAACATTTGTTAGGATCCCGGAGCAAACCCCAACATTTGTTAGGATCCCGGAGCAAACCCCAACATTTGTTAGGATTCCGGACCCGACCCCAACATTTGTTAGTACTCCGTAGCAAACCCCAACATTTGTTAGGATCCCGGAGCAAACCCCAACATTTGTTAGGATCCCGGAGCAAACCCCAACATTTGTTAGGATCCGGAGCAGACCCCAACATTTGTTAGTATTCCGGAGCAAACCCCAACATTTGTTAGGATTCCGGAGCAAACCCCAACATTTGTTAGTATTCCGGAGCAAACCCCAACATTTGTTAGGATCCCGGAGCAAACCCCAACATTTGTTAGGATCCCGGAGCAAACCCCAACATTTGTTAGGATCCTGGAGCAAACCCCAAACTTTGTTAGGATCCCGGAGCAAACCCCAACATTTGTTAGGATCCCGGAGCAAACCGCAACATTTGTTAGGATCCCGGAGCAAACCCCAACATTTGTTAGGATCCCGGAGCAAACCCCAACATTTGTTCGGATCCCGGACCCAACCCCAACATTTGTTAGGTTCCCGGAGCAGACCCCAACATTTGTTAGGATCCGAGAGCAAACCCCAACATTTGTTAGGATCCCGGAGCAAACCACACCATTTGTTAGGATCCCGAACTAGACCCCAACATTTGTTAGGATCCCAGAGCAGACCCCAACATTTGTTAGGATCCCGGAGCAAACCCCAACATTTGTTAGGATCCCGAACTTGACCCCAACATTTGTTAGGATCCCGGAACAAACCCCAACATTTGTTAGGATCCCGGAGCAGACCCCAACATTTGTTAGTATTCCGGAGCAAACCCCAACATTTGTTAGGATCCCAGAGCAAACCCCAACATTTGTTAGGATCCCGGAGCAAACCCCAACATTTGTTAGGATCCCGGACCAGACCCCAACATTTGTGAGGATTCCGGAGGAAACCCCAACATTTGTTAGGATTCCGGAGAAAACCCCAATATTTGTTAGCATCCCGGAGCAAACCCCAACATTTGTTAGGATTCCGGAGCAAACCCCAACATTTGTGAGGATCCCGGAGCAAACCCCAACATTTGTTAGGATCCCGGAGCAGACCCCAACATTTGTTAGGATCCCGGAGCAAACCCCAACCTTTGTTAGGATCCCGGAGCAAACCCCAACATTTGTTAGGATCCCGGACCCGACCCCAACATTTGTTAGGATCCCGGAGCAAACCCCAACATTTGTTAGGATCCCGGACCCGACCCCAACATTTGTTAGGATCCCGGTGCAAACCCCAACATTTGTTAGGATCCCGGAGCAGACCCCAACATTTGTTAGGATCCCGGAGCAGACTCCAACATTTGTTAGGATCCCGGAGCAAACCCCAACATTTGTTAGGATCCCGGAGCAAACCCCAACATTTGTTAGGATCCCGGACCCGACCCCAACATTTGTTAGGATCCCGGACCCGACCCCAACATTTGTTAGGATCCCGGAGCAAACCCCAACATTTGTTAGGATCACGGAGCAAACCCCAACATTTGTTAGGATCCCGGAGCAGACCCCAACATTTGTTAGGATTCCGGACCCGACCCCAACATTTGTTAGTATTCCGGAGCAAACCCCAACATTTGTTAGGATCCCGGAGCAAACCCCAACATTTGTTAGGATCCCGGAGCAAACCCCAACATTTGTTAGGATCCCGGAGCAGACCCCAACATTTGTTAGTATTCCGGAGCAAACCCCAGCATTTGTTAGGATTCCGGAGCAAACCCCAACATTTGTTAGTATTCCGGAGCAAACCCCAACATTTGTTAGGATTCCGGAGCAAACGCCAACATTTGTTAGGATCCCGGCGCAAACCCCAACATTTGTTAGGATCCCGGAGCAAACCCCAACATTTGTTAGGATCCCGGACCCAACCCCAACATTTGTTAGGATCCCGGACCCGACCCCAACATTTGTTAGGTTCCCGGAGCAGACCACAACATTTGTTAGGATCCCGGAGCAAACCCCAACATTTGTTAGGATCCCGGAGCAAACCCCAACATTTGTTAGGATCCCGAACCTGACCCCAACATTTGTTAGGATCCCAGAGCAGACCCCAACATTTGTTAGGATCCCGGAGCAAACCCCAACATTTGTTAGGATCCCGAACTAGACCCCAACATTTGTTAGGATCCCGGAACAAACGCCAACATTTGTTAGGATCCCGGAGCAGACCCCAACATTTGTTAGTATTCCGGAGCAAACCCCAACATTTGTTAGGATTCCGGAGCAAACCCCAACATTTGTTAGTATTCCGGAGCAAACCCCAACATTTGTAAGGATCCCGGAGCAAACCCCAACATTTGTTAGGATCCCGGACACAACCCCAACATTTGTTAGGATCCCGGAGCAAACCCCAACATTTCTTAGGATCCCGGAGCAAACCCCAACATTTGTTAGGATTCCGGACCCGACCCCAACATTTGTTAGGATCCCGGAGCAAACCCCAACATTTGTTAGGATCCCGGAGCAAACCCCAACATTTGTTAGGATCCGGACCCGACCCCAACATTTGTTAGGATCCCGGAGCAGACCCCAACATTTGTTAGGATCCCGGAGCAGACCCCAACATTTGTTAGGATCCGGACCCGACCCCAACATTTGTTAGGATCCGGACCCGACCCCAACATTTGTTAGGATTCCGGAGCAAACCCCAACATTTGTTAGGATCCCGGACCCGACCCCAACATTTGTTAGGATCCCGGTGCAAACCCCAACATTTGTTAGCATCCCGGAGCAGACCCCAACATTTGTTAGGATCCCGGAGCAAACCCCAACATTTGTTAGGATCCCGGAGCAAACCCCAACATTTGTTAGGATCCCGGAGCAAACCCCAACATTTGTTAGGATCCCGGAGCAGACCCCAACATTTGTTAGGATCCCGGAGCAAACCCCAACATTTGTTAGGATCCCGGAGCAAACCCCAACATTTGTTAGGATCCCGGACCCGACCCCAACATTTGTTAGGATCCCGGAGCAAACCCCAACATTTGTTAGGATCACGGAGCAAACCCCAACATTTGTTAGGATCCCGGAGCAGACCACAACATTTGTTAGGATTCCGGACCCGACCCCAACATTTGTTAGTATTCCGGAGCAAACCCCAACATTTGTTAGGATCCCGGAGCAAACCCCAACATTTGTTAGGATCCCGGAGCAAACCCCAACATTTGTTAGGATCCCGGAGCAGACCCCAACATTTGTTAGGATCCCTGAGCAAACCCCAACATTTGTTAGGATCCCGAACTAGACCCCAACATTTGTTAGGATCCCAGAGCAGACCCCAACATTTGTTAGGATCCCGGAGCAAACCCCAACATTTGTTAGGATCCCGAACTAGACCCCAACATTTGTTAGGATCCCGGAGCAGACCCCAACATTTGTTAGGATCCCGGAGCAAACCCCAACATTTGTTAGGATCCCGGAGCAAACGCCAACATTTGTTAGGATCCCGGAGCAGACCCCAACATTTGTTAGGATCCCGGAGCAAACCCCAACATTTGTTAGGATCCGGAGCAGACCCCAACATTTGTTAGTATTCCGGAGCAAACCCCAACCTTTGTTAGGATTCCGGAGCAAACCCCAACATTTGTTAGGATCCCGGAGCAAACCGCAACATTTGTTAGGATCCCGGAGCAAACCCCAACATTTGTTCGGATCCCGGAGCAGACCCCAACATTTGTTAGGATCCCGGACCCGACCCCAACATTTGTTAGGAACCCGGAGCAAACCCCAACATTTGTTAGGATCCCGGACCCGACCCCAACATTTGTTAGGTTCCCGGAGCAGACCCCAACATTTGTTAGGATCCGGGAGCAAACCCCAACATTTGTTAGGATCCCGGAGCAAACCCCAACATTTGTTAGGATCCCGAACTAGACCCCAACATTTGTTAGGATCCCAGAGCAGACCCCAACATTTGTTAGGATCCCGGAGCAAACCCCAACATTTGTTAGGATCCCGAACTAGACCCCAACATTTGTTAGGATCCCGGAACAAACCCCAACATTTGTTAGGATCTCGGAGCAGACCCCAACATTTGTTAGTATTCCGGAGCAAACCCCAACATTTGTTAGGATCCCAGAGCAAACCCCAACATTTGTTAGGATCCCGGAGCAAACCCCAACATTTGTTAGGATCCCGGACCAGACCCCAACATTTGTGAGGATTCCGGAGGAAACCCCAACATTTGTTAGGATTCCGGAGAAAACCCCAACATTTGATAGCATCCCGGAGCAAACCCCAACATTTGTTAGGATTCCGGAGCAAACCCCAACATTTGTGAGGATCCCGGAGCAAACCCCAACATTTGTTAGGATCCCGGAGCAGACCCCAACATTTGTTAGGATCCCGGACCCGACCCCAACATTTGTGAGGATCCCGGAGCAAACCCCAACATTTGTTAGGATCCCGGAGCAAACCCCAACCTTTGTTAGGATCCCGGAGCAAACCCCAACATTTGTTAGGATCCCGGACCCGACCCCAACATTTGTTAGGATCCCGGAGCAAACCCCAACATTTGTTAGGATCCCGGAGCAAACCCCAACATTTGTTAGGATCCCGGACCCGACCCCAACATTTGTTAGGATCCCGGAGCAAACCCCAACATTTGTTAGGATCCGGAGCAGACCCCAACATTTGTTAGTATTCCGGAGCAAACCCCAACCTTTGTTAGGATTCCGGAGCAAACCCCAACATTTGTTAGGATCCCGGAGCAAACCGCAACATTTGTTAGGATCCCGGAGCAAACCCCAACATTTGTTCGGATCCCGGAGCAGACCCCAACATTTGTTAGGATCCCGGACCCGACCCCAACATTTGTTAGGAACCCGGAGCAAACCCCAACATTTGTTAGGATCCCGGACCCGACCCCAACATTTGTTAGGTTCCCGGAGCAGACCCCAACATTTGTTAGGATCCGGGAGCAAACCCCAACATTTGTTAGGATCCCGGAGCAAACCCCAACATTTGTTAGGATCCCGAACTAGACCCCAACATTTGTTAGGATCCCAGAGCAGACCCCAACATTTGTTAGGATCCCGGAGCAAACCCCAACATTTGTTAGGATCCCGAACTAGACCCCAACATTTGTTAGGATCCCGGAACAAACCCCAACATTTGTTAGGATCTCGGAGCAGACCCCAACATTTGTTAGTATTCCGGAGCAAACCCCAACATTTGTTAGGATCCCAGAGCAAACCCCAACATTTGTTAGGATCCCGGAGCAAACCCCAACATTTGTTAGGATCCCGGACCAGACCCCAACATTTGTGAGGATTCCGGAGGAAACCCCAACATTTGTTAGGATTCCGGAGAAAACCCCAACATTTGTTAGCATCCCGGAGCAAACCCCAACATTTGTTAGGATTCCGGAGCAAACCCCAACATTTGTGAGGATCCCGGAGCAAACCCCAACATTTGTTAGGATCCCGGAGCAGACCCCAACATTTGTTAGGATCCCGGACCCGACCCCAACATTTGTGAGGATCCCGGAGCAAACCCCAACATTTGTTAGGATCCCGGAGCAAACCCCAACCTTTGTTAGGATCCCGGAGCAAACCCCAACATTTGTTAGGATCCCGGACCCGACCCCAACATTTGTTAGGATCCCGGAGCAAACCCCAACATTTGTTAGGATCCCGGACCCGACCCCAACATTTGTTAGGATCCCGGTGCAAACCCCAACATTTGTTAGGATCCCGGAGCAGACCCCAACATTTGTTAGGATCCCGGAGCAAACCCCAACATTTGTTAGGATCCCGGAGCAAACCCCAACATTTGTTAGGATCCCGGACCCGACCCCAACATTTGTTAGGATCCCGGAGCAAACCCCAACATTTGTTAGGATCACGGAGCAAACCCCAACATTTGTTAGGACCCCGGAGCAGACCCCAACATTTGTTAGGATTCCGGACCCGACCCCAACATTTGTTAGTATTCCGGAGCAAACTCCAACATTTGTTAGGATCCCGGAGCAAACCCCAACATTTGTTAGGATCCCGGAGCAAACCCCAACATTTGTTAGGATCCCGGAGCAGACCCCAACATTTGTTAGTATTCCGGAGCAAACCCCAACATTTGTTAGGATTCCGGAGCAAACCCCAACATTTGTTAGTATTCCGGAGCAAACCCCAACATTTGTTAGGATCCCGGAGCAAACCCCAACATTTGTTAGGATCCCGGACACAACCCCAACATTTGTTAGGATCCCGGAGCAAACCCCAACATTTGTTAGGATCCCGGACCCGACCCCAACATTTGTTAGGATCCCGGAGCAGACCCCAACATTTGTTAGTATTCCGGAGCAAACCCCAACATTTGTTAGGATTCCGGACCAGACCCCAACATTTGTTAGGATCCCGGAGCAAACCCCAACATTTCTTAGGATCCCGGAGCAGACACCAACGTTTGTTAGGATCCCGGAGCAGACCCCAACATTTGTTAGGATCCGGACCCGACCCCAACATTTGTTCGGATTCCGGAGCAAACCCCAACATTTGTTAGGATCCCGGAACCGACCCCAACATTTGTTAGGATCCCGGAGCAAACCCCAACATTTGTTAGGATCCCGGACCCGACCCCAACATTTGTTAGGATCCCGGTGCAAACCCCAACATTTGTTAGGATCCCGGAGCAGACCCCAACATTTGTTAGGATCCCGGAGCAGACTCCAACATTTGTTAGGATCCCGGAGCAAACCCCAACATTTGTTAGGATCCCGGAGCAAACCCCAACATTTGTTAGGATCCCGGACCCGACCCCAACATTTGTTAGGATCCCGGAGCAAACCCCAACATTTGTTAGGATCACGGAGCAAACCCCAACATTTGTTAGGATCCCGGAGCAAACCCCAACATTTGTTAGGATTCCGGACCCGACCCCAACATTTGTTAGTATTCCGGAGCAAACCCCAACATTTGTTAGGATCCCGGAGCAAACCCCAACATTTGTTAGGATCCCTGAGCAAACCCCAACATTTGTTAGGATCCCGGAGCAGACCCCAACATTTGTTAGTATTCCGGAGCAAACCCCAGCATTTGTTAGGATTCCGGAGCAAACCCCAACATTTGTTAGGATCCCGGAGCAAACCCCAACATTTGTTGGGATCCCGGAGCAGACCCCAACATTTGTTAGGATCCCGGAGCAGACCCCAACATTTGTTAGTATTCCGGAGCAAACCCCAACCTTTATTAGGATCCCGGAGCAAACGCCAACATTTGTTAGGATCCCGGCGCAAACCCCAACATTTGTTAGGATCCCGGAGCAAACCCCAACATTTGTTCGGATCCCGGGCCAGACCCCAACATTTGTTAGGATCCCGGAGCAAACCCCAACATTTGTTAGGATCCCGGAGCAAACCCCAACATTTGTTCGGATCCCGGACCCAACCCCAACATTTGTTAGGATCCCGGAGCAAACCCCAACATTTGTTAGGATCCCGGAGCAAACCCCAACATTTGTTAGGATCCCGGAGCAAACCCCAACATTTGTTAGGATCCCGGAGCAAACCCCAACATTTGTTCGGATCCCGGACCCAACCCCAACATTTGTTAGGATCCCGGAGCAAACCCCAACATTTGTTAGGATCCCGGAGCAAACCCCAACATTTGTTAGGATCCCGGAGCAAACCCCAACATTTGTTAGGATCCCGGAGCAGACCCCAACATTTGTTAGTATTCCGGAGCAAACCCCAGCATTTGTTAGGATTCCGGAGCAAACCCCAACATTTGTTAGGATCCCGGAGCAAACCCCAACATTTGTTCGGATCCCGGACCCAACCCCAACATTTGTTAGGATACCGGAGCAAACCCCAACATTTGTTAGGATCCCGGAGCAAACCCCAACATTTGTTAGGTTCCCGGAGCAGACCACAACATTTGTTAGGATCCCGGAGCAAACCCCAACATTTGTTAGGATCCCGGAGCAAACCCCAACATTTGTTAGGATCCCGAACCTGACCCCAACATTTGTTAGGATCCCGGAGCAAACCCCAACATTTGTTAGGATCCCGGAGCAAACCCCAACATTTGTTAGGATCCCGAACTAGACCCCAACATTTGTTAGGATCCCGGAGCAAACCCCAACATTTGTTAGTATTCCGGAGCAAACCCCAACATTTGTTAGGATCCCGGAGCAAACCCCAACATTTGTTAGGATTCCGGAGCAAACCCCAACATTTGTTAGTATTCCGGAGCAAACCCCAACATTTGTTAGGATCCCGGAGCAAACCCCAACATTTGTTAGGATCCCGGACACAACCCCAACATTTGTTAGGATCCCGGAGCAAACCCCAACATTTGTTAGGATTCCGGACCCGACCCCAACATTTGTTAGGATCCCGGAGCAAACCCCAACATTTGTTAGGATGCCGGAGCAAACCCCAACATTTGTTAGGATCCGGACCCGACCCCAACATTTGTTAGGATCCCGGAGCAAACCCCAACATTTGTTAGGATCCCGGAGCAGACCCCAACATTTGTTAGGATCCGGACCCGACCCCAACATTTGTTAGGATCCGGACCCGACCCCAACATTTGTTAGGATTCCGGAGCAAACCCCAACATTTGTTAGGATCCCGGACCCGACCCCAACATTTGTTAGGATCCCGGAGCAAACCCCAACATTTGTTAGGATCCCGGACCCGACCCCAACATTTGTTAGGATCCCGGTGCAAACCCCAACATTTGTTAGCATCCCGGAGCAGACCCCAACATTTGTTAGGATCCCGGAGCAAACCCCAACATTTGTTAGGATCCCGGAGCAAACCCCAACATTTGTTAGGATCCCGGAGCAAACCCCAACATTTGTTAGGATCCCGGAGCAGACCCCAACATTTGTTAGGATCCCGGAGCAAACCCCAACATTTGTTAGGATCCCGGAGCAAACCCCAACATTTGTTAGGATCCCGGAGCAAACCCCAACATTTGTTAGGATCCCGGACCCGACCCCAACATCTGTTAGGATCCCGGAGCAAACCCCAACATTTGTTAGGATCACGGAGCAAACCCCAACATTTGTTAGGATCCCGGAGCAGACCCCAACATTTGTTAGGATTCCGGACCCGACCCCAACATTTGTTAGTATTCCGGAGCAATCCCCAACATTTGTTAGGATCCCGGAGCAAACCCCAACATTTGTTAGGATCCCGGAGCAAACCCCAACATTTGTTAGGATCCCGGAGCAGACCCCAACATTTGTTAGGATCCCGGAGCAAACCCCAACATTTGTTAGGATCCCGAACTAGACCCCAACATTTGTTAGGATCCCAGAGCAGACCCCAACATTTGTTAGGATCCCGGAGCAAACCCCAACATTTGTTAGGATCCCGAACTAGACCCCAACATTTGTTAGGATCCCGGAGCAGACCCCAACATTTGATAGGATCCCGGAGCAAACCCCAACATTTGTTAGGATCCCGGAGCAAACGCCAACATTTGTTAGGATCCCGGAGCAGACCCCAACATTTGTTAGGATCCCGGAGCAAACCCCAACATTTGTTAGGATCCGGAGCAGACCCCAACATTTGTTAGTATTCCGGAGCAAACCCCAACCTTTGTTAGGATTCCGGAGCAAACCCCAACATTTGTTAGGATCCCGGAGCAAACCGCAACATTTGTTAGGATCCCGGAGCAAACCCCAACATTTGTTAGGATCCCGGAGCAAACCCCAACATTTGTTCGGATCCCGGAGCAGACCCCAACATTTGTTAGGATCCCGGACCCGACCCCAACATTTGTTAGGAACCCGGAGCAAACCCCAACATTTGTTAGGATCCCGGACCCGACCCCAACATTTGTTAGGTTCCCGGAGCAGACCCCAACATTTGTTAGGATCCGGGAGCAAACCCCAACATTTGTTAGGATCCCGGAGCAAACCCCAACATTTGTTAGGATCCCGAACTAGACCCCAACATTTGTTAGGATCCCAGAGCAGACCCCAACATTTGTTAGGATCCCGGAGCAAACCCCAACATTTGTTAGGATCCCGAACTAGACCCCAACATTTGTTAGGATCCCGGAACAAACCCCAACATTTGTTAGGATCTCGGAGCAGACCCCAACATTTGTTAGTATTCCGGAGCAAACCCCAACATTTGTTAGGATCCCAGAGCAAACGCCAACATTTGTTAGGATCCCGGAGCAAACCCCAACATTTGTTAGGATCCCGGACCAGACCCCAACATTTGTGAGGATTCCGGAGGAAACCCCAACATTTGTTAGGATTCCGGAGAAAACCCCAACATTTGTTAGCATCCCGGAGCAAACCCCAACATTTGTTAGGATCCCGGACCAGACCCCAACATTTGTGAGGATTCCGGAGGAAACCCCAACATTTGTTAGGATTCCGGAGAAAACCCCAACATTTGTTAGGATCCCGGAGCAAACCCCAACATTTGTTAGGATCCCGGAGCAGACCCCAACATTTGTTAGGATCCCGGACCCGACCCCAACATTTGTGAGGATCCCGGAGCAAACCCCAACATTTGTTAGGATCCCGGAGCAAACCCCAACCTTTGTTAGGATCCCGGAGCAAACCCCAACAATTGTTAGGATCCCGGACCCGACCCCAACATTTGTTAGGATCCCGGAGCAAACCCCAACATTTGTTAGGATCCCGGACCCGACCCCAACATTTGTTAGGATCCCGGTGCAAACCCCAACATTTGTTAGGATCCCGGAGCAGACCCCAACATTTGTTAGGATCTCGGAGCAGACTCCAACATTTGTTAGGATGCCGGAGCAAACCCCAACATTTGTTAGGATCCCGGAGCAAACCCCAACATTTGTTAGGATCCCGGACCCGACCCCAACATTTTTTAGGATCCCGGAGCAAACCACAACATTTGTTAGGATCACGGAGCAAACCCCAACATTTGTTAGGATCCCGGAGCAGACCCCAACATTTGTTAGGATTCCGGACCCGACCCCAACATTTGTTAGTATTCCGGAGCAAACTCCAACATTTGTTAGGATCCCGGAGCAAACCCCAACATTTGTTAGGATCCCGGAGCAAACCCCAACATTTGTTAGGATCCCGGAGCAGACCCCAACATTTGTTAGTATTCCGGAGCAAACCCCAACATTTGTTAGTATTCCGGAGCAAACCCCAACATTTGTTAGTATTCCGGAGCAAACCCCAACATTTGTTAGGATCCCGGAGCAGACCCCAACATTTGTTAGGATCCCGGAGCAAACCCCAACATTTGTTAGGATCCCGGAGCAGACCCCAAAATTTGTTAGTATTCCGGAGCAAACCCCAACATTTGTTAGGATCCCGGACACAACCCCAACATTTGTTAGGATCCCGGAGCAAACCCCAACATTTGTTAGGATCCCGGACCCGACCCCAACATTTGTTAGGATCCCGGAGCAGACCCCAACATTTGTTAGGATTCCGGAGAAAACCCCAACATTTGTTAGGATCCCGGAGCAAACCCCAACATTTGTTAGGATCCCGGAGCAGACCCCAACATTTGTTAGGATCCCGGACCCGACCCCAACATTTGTGAGGATCCCGGAGCAAACCCCAACATTTGTTAGGATCCCGGAGCAAACCCCAACCTTTGTTAGGATCCCGGAGCAAACCCCAACATTTGTTAGGATCCCGGACCCGACCCCAACATTTGTTAGGATCCCGGAGCAAACCCCAACATTTGTTAGGATCCCGGACCCGACCCCAACATTTGTTAGGATCCCGGTGCAAACCCCAACATTTGTTAGGATCCCGGAGCAGACCCCAACATTTGTTAGGATCTCGGAGCAGACTCCAACATTTGTTAGGATGCCGGAGCAAACCCCAACATTTGTTAGGATCCCGGAGCAAACCCCAACATTTGTTAGGATCCCGGACCCGACCCCAACATTTTTTAGGATCCCGGAGCAAACCACAACATTTGTTAGGATCACGGAGCAAACCCCAACATTTGTTAGGATCCCGGAGCAGACCCCAACATTTGTTAGGATTCCGGACCCGACCCCAACATTTGTTAGTATTCCGGAGCAAACTCCAACATTTGTTAGGATCCCGGAATAAACCCCAACATTTGTTAGGATCCCGGAGCAAACCCCAACATTTGTTAGGATCCCGGAGCAGACCCCAACATTTGTTAGTATTCCGGAGCAAACCCCAACATTTGTTAGTATTCCGGAGCAAACCCCAACATTTGTTAGTATTCCGGAGCAAACCCCAACATTTGTTAGGATCCCGGAGCAGACCCCAACATTTGTTAGGATCCCGGAGCAAACCCCAACATTTGTTAGGATCCCGGAGCAGACCCCAAAATTTGTTAGTATTCCGGAGCAAACCCCAACATTTGTTAGGATCCCGGACACAACCCCAACATTTGTTAGGATCCCGGAGCAAACCCCAACATTTGTTAGGATCCCGGACCCGACCCCAACATTTGTTAGGATCCCGGAGCAGACCCCAACATTTGTTAGTATTCCGGAGCAAACCCCAACATTTGTTAGGATTCCGGAGCAAACCCCAACATTTGTTAGGATTCCGGAGCAAACCCCAACAATTGTTAGGATCCCGGAGCAGACCCCAACATTTGTTAGTATTCCGGAGCAAACCCCAACATTTGTTAGGATCCCGGAGCAGACCCCAACATTTGTTAGGATTCCGGAGCAAACCCCAACATTTGTTAGTATTCCGGAGCAAACCCCAACATTTGTTAGGATCCCGGAGCAAACCCCAACATTTGTTAGGATCCCGGACACAACCCCAACATTTGTTAGGATCCCGGAGCAAACCCCAACATTTGTTAGGATCCCGGACCCGACCCCAACATTTGTTAGGATCCCGGAGCAGACCCCAACATTTGTTAGTATTCCGGAGCAAATCCCAACATTTGTTAGGATCCCGGAGCAAACCCCAACATTTCTTAGGATCCCGGAGCAAACCCCAACATTTGTTAGGATTCCGGAGCAAACCCCAACATTTGTTAGGATCCGGACCCGACCCCAACATTTGTTAGGATCCCGGAGCAGACCCCAACGTTTGTTAGGATCCCGGAGCAGACCCCAACATTTGTTTGGATCCGGACCCGACCCCAACATTTGTTAGGATTCCGGAGCAAACCCCAACATTTGTTAGGATCCCGGAACCGACCCCAACATTTGTTAGGATCCCGGAGCAAACCCCAACATTTGTTAGGATCCCGGACCCGACCCCAACATTTGTTAGGATCCCGGTGCAAACCCCAACATTTGTTAGGATCCCGGAGCAAACCCCAACATTTGTTAGGATCCCGGAGCAAACCCCAACATTTGTTAGGATCCCGGACCCGACCCCAACATTTGTTAGGATCCCGGAGCAAACCCCAACATTTGTTAGGATCACGGAGCAAACCCCAACATTTGTTAGGATCCCGGAGCAAACCCCAACATTTGTTAGGATCCCGGAGCAAACCCCAACATTTGTTAGGATCCCGGAGCAAACCCCAACATTTTTTAGGATCCCGGAGCAGACCCCAACATTTGTTAGGATCCCGGAGCAGACTCCAACATTTGTTAGGATCCCGGAGCAAACCCCAACATTTGTTAGGATCCCGGAGCAAACCCCAACATTTGTTAGGATCCCGGAGCAAACCCCAACATTTGTTAGGATTCCGGACCCGACCCCAACATTTGTTAGTATTCCGGAGCAAACCCCAACATTTGTTAGGATCCCGGAGCAAACCCCAACATTTGTTAGGATCCCGGAGCAAATCCCAACATTTTTTAGGATCCCGGAGCAGACCCCAACATTTGTTAGGATCCCGGAGCAGACTCCAACATTTGTTAGGATCCCGGAGCAAACCCCAACATTTGTTAGGATCCCGGAGCAAACCCCAACATTTGTTAGGATCCCGGAGCAGACCCCAACATTTGTTAGGATCCCGGAGCAAACCCCAACATTTGTTAGGATCCCGGACCCAACCCCAACTTTTGTTAGGATCCCGGAGCAAACCCCAACATTTGTTAGGATCACGGAGCAAACCCCAACATTTGTTAGGATCCCGGAGCAGACCCCAACATTTGTTAGGATTCCGGACCCGACCCCAACATTTGTTAGTATTCCGGAGCAAACCCCAACATTTGTTAGGATCCCGGAGCAAACCCCAACATTTGTTAGGATCCCGGAGCAAACCCCAACATTTGTTAGGATCCCGGAGCAGACCCCAACATTTGTTAGTATTCCGGAGCAAACCCCAACATTTGTTAGGATCCCGGAGCAAACCCCAACCTTTGTTAGGATCCCGGAGCAAACCCCAACATTTGTTAGTATTCCGGAGCAAACCCCAACATTTGTTAGGATTCCGGAGCAAACCCCAACCTTTGTTAGGATCCCGGAGCAGACCCCAACATTTGTTAGGATCCCGGCGCAAACCCCAACATTTGTTAGGATCCCGGAGCAAACCCCAACATTTGTTCGGATCCCGGACCCAACCCCAACATTTGTTAGGATCCCGGAGCAGACCCCAACATTTGTTAGTATTCCGGAGCAAACCCCAACATTTGTTAGTATTCCGGAGCAAACCCCAACATTTGTTAGGATCCCGGAGCAAACGCCAACATTTGTTAGGATCCCGGCGCAAACCCCAACATTTGTTAGGATCCCGGAGCAAACCCCAACATTTGTTAGGATCCCGGACCCGACCCCAACATTTGTTAGGATCCCGGAGCAAACCCCAACATTTGTTAGGATTCCGGACCCGACCCCAACATTTGTTAGGATCCCGGAGCAAACCCCAACATTTGTTAGGATCCCAGAGCAAACCCCAACATTTGTTAGGATCCCGGAACAAACGCCAACATTTGTTAGGATCCCGGAGCAGACCCCAACATTTGTTAGTATTCCGGAGCAAACCCCAACATTTGTTAGTATTCCGGAGCAAACCCCAACATTTGTTAGGATCCCGGACACAACCCCAACATTTGTTAGGATCCCGGAGCAAACCCCAACATTTGTTAGGATCCCGGAGCAAACCCCAACATTTGTTAGGATCCCGGAGCAGACCCCAACATTTGTTAGGATCCCAGAGCAAACCCCAACATTTGTTAGAATCCCGGAGCAGACCCCAACATTTGTTAGGATCCCGGAGCAGACCCCAACATTTGTTAGGATCCCGGAGCAAACCCCAACATTTGTTAGGATCCCGGACCCGACCCCAACATTTGTTAGGATCCCGGAGCAGACCCCAACATTTGTTAGGATCCCGGAGCAGACCCCAACATTTGTTAGGATCCCGGACCAGACCCCAACATTTGTTAGGATCCCGGAGCAAACCCCAACATTTGTTAGGATCCGGACCCGACCCCAACATTTGTTAGGATCCCGGAGCAAACCCCAACATTTGTTAGGATTCCGGACCAGACCCCAACATTTGTTAGGATCCCGGAGCAAACCCCAACATTTCTTAGGATCCCGGAGCATACCCCAACATTTGTTAGGATTCCGGAGCAAACCCCAACATTTGTTAGGATCCGGACCCGACCCCAACATTTGTTAGGATCCCGGAGCAGACCCCAACATTTGTTAGGATCCCGGAGCAGACCCCAACATTTGTTAGGATCCGGACCCGACCCCAACATTTGTTAGGATCCGGACCCGACCCCAACATTTGTTAGGATTCCGGAGCAAACCCCAACATTTGTTAGGATCCCGGAGCAGACTCCAACATTTGTTAGGATCCCGGAGCAAACCCCAACATTTGTTAGGATCCCGGACCCGACCCCAACATTTGTTAGGATCCCGGAGCAAACCCCAACATTTGTTAGGATCCCGGAGCAAACCCCAACATTTGTTAGGATCCCGGAGCAGACCCCAACATTTGTTAGGATTGCGGACCTGACCCCGACATTTGTTAGTATTCCGGAGCAAACCCCAACATTTGTTAGGATCCCGGAGCAGACCCCAACATTTGTTAGGATCCCGGAGCAAACCCCAACATTTGTTAGGATTCCGGACCTGACCCCGACATTTGTTAGTATTCCGGAGCAAACCCCAACATTTGTTAGGATCCCGGAGCAGACCCCAACATTTGTTAGGATTCCGGACCTGACCCCGACATTTGTTAGTATTCCGGAGCAAACCCCAACATTTGTTAGGATCCCGGAGCAGACCCCAACATTTGTTAGGATCCCGGAGCAGACCCCAACATTTGTTAGGATTCCGGACCTGACCCCGACATTTGTTAGTATTCCGGAGCAAACCCCAACATTTGTTAGGATCCCGGAGCAAACCCCAACATTTGTTAGGATCCGGAGCAGACCCCAACATTTGTTAGGATCCCGGAGCAAACCCCAACATTTGTTAGGAACCCGGAGCAAACCCCAACATTTGTTAGGATCCCGAACTAGACCCCAACATTTGTTAGGATCCCGGAACAAACCCCAACATTTGTTAGGATCCCGGAGCAGACCCCAACATTTGTTAGTATTCCGGAGCAAACCCCAACATTTGTTAGGATCCCAGAGCAAACCCCAACATTTGTTAGGATCCCGGAGCAGACCCCAACATTTGTTAGGATCCCGGACCCGACCCCAACATTTGTGAGGATCCCGGAGCAAACCCCAACATTTGTTAGGATCCCGGAGCAAACCCCAACCTTTGTTAGGATCCCGGAGCAAACCCCAACAATTGTTAGGATCCCGGACCCGACCCCAACATTTGTTAGGATCCCGGAGCAAACCCCAACATTTGTTAGGATCCCGGACCCGACCCCAACATTTGTTAGGATCCCGGTGCAAACCCCAACATTTGTTAGGATCCCGGAGCAGACCCCAACATTTGTTAGGATCTCGGAGCAGACTCCAACATTTGTTAGGATGCCGGAGCAAACCCCAACATTTGTTAGGATCCCGGAGCAAACCCCAACATTTGTTAGGATCCCGGACCCGACCCCAACATTTTTTAGGATCCCGGAGCAAACCACAACATTTGTTAGGATCACGGAGCAAACCCCAACATTTGTTAGGATCCCGGAGCAGACCCCAACATTTGTTAGGATTCCGGACCCGACCCCAACATTTGTTAGTATTCCGGAGCAAACTCCAACATTTGTTAGGATCCCGGAGCAAACCCCAACATTTGTTAGGATCCCGGAGCAAACCCCAACATTTGTTAGGATCCCGGAGCAGACCCCAACATTTGTTAGTATTCCGGAGCAAACCCCAACATTTGTTAGTATTCCGGAGCAAACCCCAACATTTGTTAGTATTCCGGAGCAAACCCCAACATTTGTTAGGATCCCGGAGCAGACCCCAACATTTGTTAGGATCCCGGAGCAAACCCCAACATTTGTTAGGATCCCGGAGCAGACCCCAAAATTTGTTAGTATTCCGGAGCAAACCCCAACATTTGTTAGGATCCCGGACACAACCCCAACATTTGTTAGGATCCCGGAGCAAACCCCAACATTTGTTAGGATCCCGGACCCGACCCCAACATTTGTTAGGATCCCGGAGCAGACCCCAACATTTGTTAGGATTCCGGAGAAAACCCCAACATTTGTTAGGATCCCGGAGCAAACCCCAACATTTGTTAGGATCCCGGAGCAGACCCCAACATTTGTTAGGATCCCGGACCCGACCCCAACATTTGTGAGGATCCCGGAGCAAACCCCAACATTTGTTAGGATCCCGGAGCAAACCCCAACCTTTGTTAGGATCCCGGAGCAAACCCCAACATTTGTTAGGATCCCGGACCCGACCCCAACATTTGTTAGGATCCCGGAGCAAACCCCAACATTTGTTAGGATCCCGGACCCGACCCCAACATTTGTTAGGATCCCGGTGCAAACCCCAACATTTGTTAGGATCCCGGAGCAGACCCCAACATTTGTTAGGATCTCGGAGCAGACTCCAACATTTGTTAGGATGCCGGAGCAAACCCCAACATTTGTTAGGATCCCGGAGCAAACCCCAACATTTGTTAGGATCCCGGACCCGACCCCAACATTTTTTAGGATCCCGGAGCAAACCACAACATTTGTTAGGATCACGGAGCAAACCCCAACATTTGTTAGGATCCCGGAGCAGACCCCAACATTTGTTAGGATTCCGGACCCGACCCCAACATTTGTTAGTATTCCGGAGCAAACTCCAACATTTGTTAGGATCCCGGAATAAACCCCAACATTTGTTAGGATCCCGGAGCAAACCCCAACATTTGTTAGGATCCCGGAGCAGACCCCAACATTTGTTAGTATTCCGGAGCAAACCCCAACATTTGTTAGTATTCCGGAGCAAACCCCAACATTTGTTAGTATTCCGGAGCAAACCCCAACATTTGTTAGGATCCCGGAGCAGACCCCAACATTTGTTAGGATCCCGGAGCAAACCCCAACATTTGTTAGGATCCCGGAGCAGACCCCAAAATTTGTTAGTATTCCGGAGCAAACCCCAACATTTGTTAGGATCCCGGACACAACCCCAACATTTGTTAGGATCCCGGAGCAAACCCCAACATTTGTTAGGATCCCGGACCCGACCCCAACATTTGTTAGGATCCCGGAGCAGACCCCAACATTTGTTAGTATTCCGGAGCAAACCCCAACATTTGTTAGGATTCCGGAGCAAACCCCAACATTTGTTAGGATTCCGGAGCAAACCCCAACAATTGTTAGGATCCCGGAGCAGACCCCAACATTTGTTAGTATTCCGGAGCAAACCCCAACATTTGTTAGGATCCCGGAGCAGACCCCAACATTTGTTAGGATTCCGGAGCAAACCCCAACATTTGTTAGTATTCCGGAGCAAACCCCAACATTTGTTAGGATCCCGGAGCAAACCCCAACATTTGTTAGGATCCCGGACACAACCCCAACATTTGTTAGGATCCCGGAGCAAACCCCAACATTTGTTAGGATCCCGGACCCGACCCCAACATTTGTTAGGATCCCGGAGCAGACCCCAACATTTGTTAGTATTCCGGAGCAAATCCCAACATTTGTTAGGATCCCGGAGCAAACCCCAACATTTCTTAGGATCCCGGAGCAAACCCCAACATTTGTTAGGATTCCGGAGCAAACCCCAACATTTGTTAGGATCCGGACCCGACCCCAACATTTGTTAGGATCCCGGAGCAGACCCCAACGTTTGTTAGGATCCCGGAGCAGACCCCAACATTTGTTTGGATCCGGACCCGACCCCAACATTTGTTAGGATTCCGGAGCAAACCCCAACATTTGTTAGGATCCCGGAACCGACCCCAACATTTGTTAGGATCCCGGAGCAAACCCCAACATTTGTTAGGATCCCGGACCCGACCCCAACATTTGTTAGGATCCCGGTGCAAACCCCAACATTTGTTAGGATCCCGGAGCAAACCCCAACATTTGTTAGGATCCCGGAGCAAACCCCAACATTTGTTAGGATCCCGGACCCGACCCCAACATTTGTTAGGATCCCGGAGCAAACCCCAACATTTGTTAGGATCACGGAGCAAACCCCAACATTTGTTAGGATCCCGGAGCAAACCCCAACATTTGTTAGGATTCCGGACACGACCCCAACATTTGTTAGTATTCCGGAGCAAACCCCAACATTTGTTAGGATCCCGGAGCAAACCCCAACATTTGTTAGGATCCCGGAGCAAACCCCAACATTTTTTAGGATCCCGGAGCAGACCCCAACATTTGTTAGGATCCCGGAGCAGACTCCAACATTTGTTAGGATCCCGGAGCAAACCCCAACATTTGTTAGGATCCCGGAGCAAACCCCAACATTTGTTAGGATCCCGGAGCAAACCCCAACATTTGTTAGGATTCCGGACCCGACCCCAACATTTGTTAGTATTCCGGAGCAAACCCCAACATTTGTTAGGATCCCGGAGCAAACCCCAACATTTGTTAGGATCCCGGAGCAAATCCCAACATTTTTTAGGATCCCGGAGCAGACCCCAACATTTGTTAGGATCCCGGAGCAGACTCCAACATTTGTTAGGATCCCGGAGCAAACCCCAACATTTGTTAGGATCCCGGAGCAAACCCCAACATTTGTTAGGATCCCGGAGCAGACCCCAACATTTGTTAGGATCCCGGAGCAAACCCCAACATTTGTTAGGATCCCGGACCCAACCCCAACTTTTGTTAGGATCCCGGAGCAAACCCCAACATTTGTTAGGATCACGGAGCAAACCCCAACATTTGTTAGGATCCCGGAGCAGACCCCAACATTTGTTAGGATTCCGGACCCGACCCCAACATTTGTTAGTATTCCGGAGCAAACCCCAACATTTGTTAGGATCCCGGAGCAAACCCCAACATTTGTTAGGATCCCGGAGCAAACCCCAACATTTGTTAGGATCCCGGAGCAGACCCCAACATTTGTTAGTATTCCGGAGCAAACCCCAACATTTGTTAGGATCCCGGAGCAAACCCCAACCTTTGTTAGGATCCCGGAGCAAACCCCAACATTTGTTAGTATTCCGGAGCAAACCCCAACATTTGTTAGGATTCCGGAGCAAACCCCAACCTTTGTTAGGATCCCGGAGCAGACCCCAACATTTGTTAGGATCCCGGCGCAAACCCCAACATTTGTTAGGATCCCGGAGCAAACCCCAACATTTGTTCGGATCCCGGACCCAACCCCAACATTTGTTAGGATCCCGGAGCAGACCCCAACATTTGTTAGTATTCCGGAGCAAACCCCAACATTTGTTAGTATTCCGGAGCAAACCCCAACATTTGTTAGGATCCCGGAGCAAACGCCAACATTTGTTAGGATCCCGGCGCAAACCCCAACATTTGTTAGGATCCCGGAGCAAACCCCAACATTTGTTAGGATCCCGGACCCGACCCCAACATTTGTTAGGATCCCGGAGCAAACCCCAACATTTGTTAGGATCCCGGAGCAGACCCCAACATTTGTTAGGATCCCAGAGCAAACCCCAACATTTGTTAGAATCCCGGAGCAGACCCCAACATTTGTTAGGATCCCGGAGCAGACCCCAACATTTGTTAGGATCCCGGAGCAAACCCCAACATTTGTTAGGATCCCGGACCCGACCCCAACATTTGTTAGGATCCCGGAGCAGACCCCAACATTTGTTAGGATCCCGGAGCAGACCCCAACATTTGTTAGGATCCCGGACCAGACCCCAACATTTGTTAGGATCCCGGAGCAAACCCCAACATTTGTTAGGATCCGGACCCGACCCCAACATTTGTTAGGATCCCGGAGCAAACCCCAACATTTGTTAGGATTCCGGACCAGACCCCAACATTTGTTAGGATCCCGGAGCAAACCCCAACATTTCTTAGGATCCCGGAGCATACCCCAACATTTGTTAGGATTCCGGAGCAAACCCCAACATTTGTTAGGATCCGGACCCGACCCCAACATTTGTTAGGATCCCGGAGCAGACCCCAACATTTGTTAGGATCCCGGAGCAGACCCCAACATTTGTTAGGATCCGGACCCGACCCCAACATTTGTTAGGATCCGGACCCGACCCCAACATTTGTTAGGATTCCGGAGCAAACCCCAACATTTGTTAGGATCCCGGAGCAGACTCCAACATTTGTTAGGATCCCGGAGCAAACCCCAACATTTGTTAGGATCCCGGACCCGACCCCAACATTTGTTAGGATCCCGGAGCAAACCCCAACATTTGTTAGGATCCCGGAGCAAACCCCAACATTTGTTAGGATCCCGGAGCAGACCCCAACATTTGTTAGGATTGCGGACCTGACCCCGACATTTGTTAGTATTCCGGAGCAAACCCCAACATTTGTTAGGATCCCGGAGCAGACCCCAACATTTGTTAGGATCCCGGAGCAAACCCCAACATTTGTTAGGATTCCGGACCTGACCCCGACATTTGTTAGTATTCCGGAGCAAACCCCAACATTTGTTAGGATCCCGGAGCAGACCCCAACATTTGTTAGGATTCCGGACCTGACCCCGACATTTGTTAGTATTCCGGAGCAAACCCCAACATTTGTTAGGATCCCGGAGCAGACCCCAACATTTGTTAGGATCCCGGAGCAGACCCCAACATTTGTTAGGATTCCGGACCTGACCCCGACATTTGTTAGTATTCCGGAGCAAACCCCAACATTTGTTAGGATCCCGGAGCAAACCCCAACATTTGTTAGGATCCGGAGCAGACCCCAACATTTGTTAGGATTCCGGAGCAAACCCCAACATTTGTTAGTATTCCGGAGCAAACCCCAACCTTTGTTAGGATCCCGGAGCAAACCCCAACATTTGTTAGGATCCCGGAGCAAACCCCAACATTTGTTAGGATCCCGGACCCAACCCCAACATTTGTTAGGAACCCGGAGCAAACCCCAACATTTGTTAGGATCCCGGACCCGACCCCAACATTTGTTAGGTTCCCGGAGCAGACCCCAACATTTGTTAGGATCCCGGAGCAAACCCCAACATTTGTTAGGAACCCGGAGCAAACCCCAACATTTGTTAGGATCCCGAACTAGACCCCAACATTTGTTAGGATCCCGGAACAAACCCCAACATTTGTTAGGATCCCGGAGCAGACCCCAACATTTGTTAGTATTCCGGAGCAAACCCCAACATTTGTTAGGATCCCAGAGCAAACCCCAACATTTGTTAGGATCCCGGAGCAAACCCCAACATTTGTTAGGATCCCGGACCAGACCCCAACATTTGTGAGGATTCCGGAGGAAACCCCAACATTTGTTAGGATCCCAGAGCAAACCCCAACATTTGTTAGGATTCCGGAGAAAACCCCAACATTTGTTAGGATCCCGGACCCGACCCCAACATTTGTTAGGATCCCGGAGCAAATCCCAACATTTGTTAGGATCCCGGACCCGACCCCAACATTTGTTAGGATCCCGGACCCGACCCCAACATTTGTTACGATCCCGGAGCAAACCCCAACATTTGTTAGGATCACGGAGCAAAGCCCAACATTTGTTAGGATCCCGGAGCAGACCCCAACATTTGTTAGGATTCCGGACCCGACCCCAACCTTTGTTAGGATCCCGGAGCAAACGCCAACATTTGTTAGGATCCCGGAGCAAACCCCAACATTTGTTAGGATCCCGGAGCAAACCCCAACATTTGTTAGGATCCCGGAGCAAACCCCAACATTTGTTCGGATCCCGGACCCAACCCCAACATTTGTTAGGATCCCGGAGCAAACCCCAACATTTGTTAGGATCCCGGACCCGACCCCAACATTTGTTAGGATCCCAGAGCAGACCCCAACATTTGTTAGGATCCCGGAGCAAACCCCAACATTTGTTAGGATCCCGAAGCAAACCCCAACATTTGTTAGGATCCCGGAGCAAACCCCAACATTTGTTAGGATCCCGGACCCAACCCCAACATTTGTTAGGATCCCGGACCCAACCCCAACATTTGTTAGGATCCCGGAGCAAACCCCAACATTTGTTAGGATCCCGGACCCGACCCCAACATTTGTTAGGATCCCGGACTAGACCCCAACATTTGTTAGGATCCCGGAGCAAACCCCAACATTTGTTAGGATCCCGGACCCAACCCCAACATTTGTTAGGATCCCGGAGCAAACCCCAACATTTGTTAGGATCCCGGACCCGACCCCAACATTTGTTAGGATCCCGGAGCAGACCCCAACATTTGTTAGGATCCCGGAGCAAACCCCAACATTTGTTAGGATCCCGTACTAGAACCCAACATTTGTTAGGATCCCGGAACAAACCCCAACATTTGTTAGGATCCCGGAGCAGACCCCAACATTTGTTAGTATTCCGGACCCGACCCCAACATTTGTTAGGATCCCGGAGCAAACCCCAACATTTGTTAGGATCCCGGACCCAACCCCAACATTTGTTAGGATCCCGGAGCAAACCCCAACATTTGTTAGGATCCCGGACCCGACCCCAACATTTGTTAGGATCCCGGAGCAGACCCCAACATTTGTTAGTATTCCGGAGCAAACCCCAACATTTGTTAGGATTCCGGACCAGACCCCAACATTTGTTAGGATCCCGGAGCAAACCCCAACATTTGTTAGGATCCGGACCCGACCCCAACATTTGTTAGGATCCCGGAGCAGTCCCCAACATTTGTTAGGATCCCGGAGCAGTCCCCAACATTTGTTAGGATCCGGACCCGACCCCAACATTTGTTAGGATCCCGGAGCAGTCCCCAACATTTGTTAGGATCCCGGACCAGACCCCAACATTTGTTAGGATCCGGACCCGACCCCAACATTTGTTAGGATTCCGGAGCAAACCCCAACATTTGTTAGGATCCCGGAGCAAACCCCAACATTTGTTAGGATTCCGGAGCAAACCCCAACATTTGTTAGTATTCCGGAGCAAACCCCATCATTTGTTAGGATCCCGGAGCAGAGCCCAACATTTGTTAGGATCCCGGAGCAAACCCCAACATTTGTTAGGATCCCGGAGCAGACCCCAACATTTGTTAGGATCCCGGAGCAGACCCCAACATTTGTTAGGATCCCGGAGCAGACCCCAACATTTGTTAGGATCCCGGAGCAAACCCCAACATTTGTTAGGATTCCGGAGCAAACCCCAACATTTGTTAGGATCCCGGAGCAGACCCCAACATTTGTTAGGATCCCGGAGCAGACCCCAACATTTGTTAGGATCCCGGAGCAGACCCCAACATTTGTTAAGATCCCGGAGCAAACCCCAACATTTGTTAGGATCCCGGAGCAGACCGCAACATTTGTTAGGATATTGGAAAAGAACCCAAAACATTTTTGTTTTAATTTGTAAAGCTGTGAGGAAAATATACTTCACCGCAGGAGTGATGAGCCTGACCAATCGGCACCTTTTATGTCAAAACAAACATTAATTTAAACACAGAATGTACCACATTAACACCAAAGAAATAGATTTACAATTAACACTTAAACAGTTCTGAAATGAATGGCAAAACATTAACTTAGTATCTATGTCTGTTATTGACTAAAATTAAGCAACCTAATACTGGTCAAATGCCTCTTATAAATAAAATTAACAAGCAGATTATTTGCTCAGCTATATGAAGACTTTTGGAGAGAAATCCTTTCAAGAGAAGATTCAGCACACTTCTGTTCAAACCAGCAGCATTTGCCAAAACTGCTGAAAACTACAGACAGACCTGGCTTCACCCATAAATTAAATCATCTGTATCCCACTGAGTTCCATGACCTCCTCAGCTCAGATGACACACCACTCATCGATAAATTATCTACACTCCAGGGAATCCCCAGCAATCAAAACATGATTCCATTAGCCCTTCATCTGTAATCAAGAAAATGTTTGGATTCAATCACCTTCTACTACTCCTTAATTACAGCTTTAGTAGACACGCTGTCTGCATGTATTTTGAACTAGGGTTTTTTCTTGATAACATTATTGCCACATATATGAATATAATAATTTCTACATTCATCACAGCAGATTAACTCCCAGCTCACCGCATCGAGCTCAGTGCCTGCTCATTCATCATAGGGGTCAAAGAACAAGAACAAAGAACTGCACAGGAACAGGCCCTTCGGCACTCCAAGCCTGTACTGGTTATGATACCACCCTTGGCCAAAACCCTCAGCACTTCCTTGTGCCATATCCCTCTATACCCATCCTATCCATGTATCTTGCCAGATGCCTTTTGAACGCCGTTAATGTATTTGCTTCCACAACCTCCCCTGGCAACGCGTTCCAGGCACTCACCGCCCTCTGTGTAAAAAAACTGCCTCGCACATCTCCTCTAAACTTTGCCCGATGGACCTTTAACCTATGCCCCCTGGTGACTGAACCCCCCCTGCCCTGGAAAAGAGTGCCTGCCCATCCATTCTATCCATGACGCCACTCCGCATAGTTAACACTCTTCAGACCAGGCAACATCCTGGTAAACCTCTGCTGCACCCTCGCCAAAGCCTCCATATCCTTCTGGTAGTGTGGCGACCCGCATTGTGCGCAATATTCCAAGTGCGGCCTTACCAAGGTTCTATACAACTGTAGCATGACTTGCCAATTTTTATACTCGATGTCCCGTCCAATGAAGGCAAGCATTCCGTATGTCATAACCAACACATTTGTCTCGCAATTCACCTAATAGATAGCATGTTTTCATCTTCAAATCTCCATCTAGTCATATCCCACCCTAGCTCTCCACCTTCTTCCAGACCCGGAATGTCAATGCTCCTTGCTGTTCTAACTCTGGGTTCTTTCTCTGAGTTGAGGAGCTCAATGTCCATCAGTTGTGTGGGTGAAATCCATGGACACACATTTTGTCTCCTCACTGCCTGCCCTCTTCACACAGTTCGGCCACTGGAACACCTCTGGATCTCAGACACCCAATATTCCCGTAACCTCAGGAGCAGGAGGAGGGGATGTGACAAGGGACGAGCTCACGCTGGTCAACAAGAGGGTTTGCAATGGCAGCGGCAGAGAGGCTGGCCAGGATGTAACAATCCAGGGAGGACATTGTGGAAGAGCTTCCCTGTTTGACCAGAGGTTCTGTAGCCCACCTATCGGTGCCACATCAGCAGCTTCCCTGCCCATAGACCAGCAGAGTGCCCACGCTGCCCGCCCGGTAAAGTTTAATTCCAATCAGCTGGGGAAAGGCAGAGAGAGAGAGAGGACAGAAATTCACACTTTCAGTTCTGTCAAAATCCACCCCGAATCCCCACCGGGAATCTGAACGGGAAAATCCCGGACAACACCCCCTGGAGCTCTGAGAGATTTTAGGGGTGAAACTTTGATGTCACACCTTTACACTCACGCTGTCGCTTTACGTCTGTGTGTGTGTTTAAATTGTACATTTTTACTTCACAGACTTCAGGCTTCTTCCCAGATCGTTCCTCCCTCTGGGTCACAGCCTCTGAGGCTGGCAAGGTTCCATCATATTCCTCTAATATATGGTCAATATGGAATAAAAGCAATATAAGATAGACATTACTCACTGGTTACATTCAGCCGGGTTCCGTTTCCAAAGATTTTCCCCCAAATCCCACAGATATAGACAGCGGAGTCACCGGGCTTCACATCTCTGACTGTCAGAATGTAGCTGTTACCGGGAACATCTCTGGAAGGCTGAAACCGATCAGACAGACCTGTCGCCCGGGAAACTTCGCCACTTACATCATGACTCAATATCCATTCCTTACTTTGTGAGCGGTACCAATGTAAAGTGTATTTATCCACAGTGTGCCCTACATTCTTGCTCTGTAAGTCACACAGAAACGTCACTGTTTCACCCTCAGGCACTTTCACAACGTGAGGAGATTGGATAAGAACCAACCCTGTCACATGACCTGTGAACAGAAAATAACTGAAGATCAGAACAAATAAGAAAATACAGAATCGAAGCTGAGAGCAGGTTATAAATTCTCCTGTGTATTGATGTGTGGATATTGTGTATTCTCCGCACTAACTTATTCAAATTAACCCCAAGCAAATTACTGCAGATTTTGACAATGAGGATTTCAGAAAATGCTGGGAATGAATGCCCAGGAGACCCAGCAGCCTCTGTAGACAGCGAGACAGTGACAATCAGATCACCATGACCGTGTTGAATGCTGGAACAGGCTCGAGGGGCCCAGGGGACTCTGTAGACAGCGAGACAGTGACAATCAGATCACCATGACCGTGTTGAATGCTGGAACAGGCTCGAGTGGCCCAGGGGACTCTGTAGACAGCGAGACAGTGACAATCAGATCACCATGACCGTGTTGAATGCTGGAACAGGCTCGAGGGGCCCAGGGGACTCTGTAGACAGCGAGACAGTGACAATCAGATCACCATGACCGTGTTGAATGCTGGAACAGGCTCGAGGGGCCCAGACACCTCCTGCTGCTCCGAATTCATACACTGGCAAAACGTTTCAAACTGACAACCCTGCATCAGAACTTACCGACTCTTTCACATTGCACTGTACTGACCAAAGTCCCTCAGGATGAAGTTAACCCCACAAAACACACACTGCAATAAAGAGAATGCAGTTTCCAGGGCAAGGTCAGTACTTGTCAGGGAGGAAGTTAAAGAAATCCCAGAACAGTAGTTTCAGATATAGTCAGGAGCAATGCACACAGGGTGTGTATGAACTCAGTGCTGCCATTAACCCAGTATCCAGTGATGTTTACATTTTAAACAGTATTCTGGCTTCACCTGGTAATGCATTCCAATTTCTTAACATCACCTTTATAGGAATCAGTCCTGGACTCGCCCCTTACCATCTCGACCCTGTCTGCTTTGGTCCGGATTATATCTGAAAATATTCTTCTGGGATTTGTTTAAATTCTTTCCCGACAAACACTGTCTTCTCCCTGGAGATTGGATTCCCTCTGTTGTGTTACCTGCGTGATCGATAACACGTGTTACTCAATCCTGGGTTGAATCTTGTTGAAGACTCGAACTCGTCCAGTAATAACAAAGATTTATTGAGTAACTATTAACTATTCATGCAGGAGTTCTTTACCTTAAGATGGAAACTAGGAATTGGTTAAGATTTAACAATAATAACTAAATGTAACTCCACTAACTATCTATGTGATTCTGATGTTACCCTGTTCACAGTGCACCCACGAGAGAGAGCGAGACCCCGTGTGGCTGCTTTTTTATGCCCTGTTGGTCCAGCCCTCTAGTGATCATGTGGTGCATTAACCCCTTGTGTGCATGCCCCTACAGAGATCACCACATCTCCCCCTTTTTAATGTGTTACAGATTTTCTGTATGGTGTAACGAAAATTGGAACAAACATAATGAATTAAGTCAACTGGGAACAGGTAAAACAAGTAATGCTATGTACAGAATGGGATGGTATTAATGACTGTACAAAGTAAATCAACGTTTAACAAGTCCAATCCTAACGAGAAACTTTGTGAGTCCAGACTGGATGAGTTTGGTCAGGTGGGTTGCACCCTTCGCCTGTCCATCAGTGTTTATGTGTGTACGTGAGGACATCACGAGACATCGGAATGGTCGAATCACTTTGTTGTCTGATTTATACTTTCTTTTTATTTTGCTTGTGGTAGCGATTCTGTGTTGCATCTTTCTGGAAAGCTGGTTTGCTGGTTTGTTGTGGAGCAAATGCGACTTTGTGAGATTTGTTGCCATGCCATGGCATGTTTGTACTCTTGTTGCGCTCAATGTGTGTTCCGTGTGGATAATTTGAATAATTGTCACAGTTATTGGTGTCAGTTACATTGAGCGTTTCTTTTTCAGAATTGTGAGAATAATCTGATGTCGTATTGATGTTGGTGACATCAGTCATTTGTGGTAGATTTGATTGTTCCTCTTTGCTGCCTCGGTGCTTCTCTATTGGAGACATTTCCGGTACATTTGAATCACCTGTGATCTCTTTATGCTCCTCTTCAGGAGTTAAAATCTTCAAGATTTCAATTGACGTGGTTTCACTGGGCCCAAGAGTAGTCTTACTCTGTGCTTCTGTACAGACGAGCTGAGATCTGTCAGTCTCGCTGTGATCCTGCACACTCGGTATGTCGAGTGTGATCGCTTTGTCACTGTTTTCACTTACAGCGGGTAGACATTCAGTGCCTTCTTGCCGATTCACGGCTGTCGATCCGGAGTCGTTGCTTGCGGGCATTCTGATGCCTGTCAACGAACTCGCTATGGAGGCCGGTATCGCTCCCTCAGTGGAGTCAATCTGTGCTCTCTGCGTGGCGTCACCTTCTGCTAGGATATGTGACATGTGGTTGTCACCCATTTTGTCGACGAGCTGCCGTGTCGTCTTGGTACTGGATTCTCCCACCATGAGACCCATATGGGACTTGGCACCCATGTTGCTGCTGCAATAGCCATCAGATCCGGAGAACTGATCCATGGGTGAGTGGCATTCGTCAGCGAGCAAATCATCGCTTCTTGTCAAGGATGTGTCATGGTGCTCTACTTGTCCAATGAGGAACTCACCTCCAGAGTAATCATCGTCAATGAACAAATCTTTTGCTATGGATTTGTCATTGTGCTCTTCTCTTTGGGTGTTGCAAACTGCTTGTTCCAGGGTGTTGTGAAAGTTATTTTCAACTGCTGGTGTAAGTTCGGGCATTGTTCTGTCTTTTGAGGTAAAAAAAACTGGGGTTTGCAGCTTTAAATTTATTTTTGTTCATTTTCGTGCATTTCCCTTTAAGTGGGCGTGGTCCTCTGACGTCATGGCGCTCATGATGTCATGGGTAGGAGGCGATTGCGCATGCGCACTCCGAGTTTCCTGTACTGTGCGCTCTTTTCGCAACTGCACATGTGCGGCTCCTTTTTCAAGATGGCTGCCGCTCAGAACTCCCGCCTGCTTCTGTTTTAGCCCTGCCTCGTGGTCAGTTTTGGTGCCGTGTTTTCTTTGGATGAATTGAAGGTACTGATTTTTTTCTTGTTCATGCACTGTGCACTTTTTAATCGCGATTTCTAGAGTTAGATACTGTTGTTGTGAAATTTTTTTCGTTAAATTTTGATCAGATAGTCCATAAATTAATTGATCTATCATCATAGCATCTCTGAAACCAGCATAACTACAGCCTTGTGCTAATATCTGGAGGTCTGCAATAAAATCAGTGATTGACTCTCCCAATCTCTGGCACCTATTATGAAATTTAAGTCTTTCCGGCGTCTCACCAGACTGATTTTTACAGTGCTGTTCAAATTTTGCGATAATTACTTTAAATTTAGTTTTGTCTTCACCTTCCAAGAAATTGAATGAATTATATATCTCCAGGGCTTGTGGCCCCACTGCCAATAAGAGGGAGGCTATTTTTTTAGAATCTGGCACAGCGGTTATGTCCTTAATTTCCAGAAATAGATTAAAGTGTTGAAGGAAATTTTTCCAATTATACTGGAGATTACCCGAGGTTCTGAGGGGTTCTGGAGCTGGAAGTGAGTCCACCTTACCGGTTTTTTTCTTGCCCGAGAGGTCCGATTGCTGCGATGCCTTCCGTGGCCGAATATCTATCCAAATTATTTTTTTTTTCTTGTCTGTCGAACCTAATCTAGCTAGTTTCTGTTTTTGTTGTTGAGGCCAACACTCCTCGGTACCATGCGTGGTCGATAACACGTGTCACTGAATCCTTGGTTGATGGTGAGGTCCTCGGAATCTTGTTGAAGAAGACTCAAACTCGTCCAGTAACAACAAAGATTTATTGAGTCACTATAACTATTCATGCATGAGTTCTTTACCTTAACATGGAAACTAGGAATTGGTTAACAAGATTTAACAATAATAACTAAACGTAACTCCACTAACTATCTCTGTGATTCTGATGTTACCCTGTTCACAGCGCACCCACGAGAGAGAGCGAGACCCGTGTGGCTGCTTTTTTATACCCTTGTTGGTCCAGCCCTCTAGTGATCATGTGGTGCATTAACCCCTTGTGTGCATGCACCTACAGAATCACTACACCCTCCATTTTCACATCCGGCACTTTTCATTTCATCCCCCAGGTGTGAGCTGTGACAGTAATTCTCTGAACCGGATATTCAAAGTTGGGGAGTGAGTAGTGGGGGGGGAGCACGTTTAGGTCAGAGAACTCTGAGGGAGATAGGAAATAAAAATCAGCAGCTGAAAGGTAGCAATCTCAGGATTGCTCCCAGTGCCACATGCTGGTCAGATCCGGAGTAGAATAGGCCGGATGAATGAGTGGCTGGAGAGATGGTTTAGGAGGGAGGGATTTGAATTGCTGAGACATTGGGACTGATTCTGGGATGATGGGATCTGTACCAGCTGGATGTGTTGCACCCCAGCAGGGCCCCAATATCCTCACGGGGGTATTTCCTAGTGCAATAGGGGAAGTCAGGAAAACAAAGGTAGTTTTACGGAATTAATATTTGTATTGGCAACATTATAAACTATATTTTTAAGTGGGCTTAGTTTAATGTTTCTGTGCCTGGATTCATACGATAAATCCATCATCTCTGGAATTAACCTCCTAATGGGCGGCAAGGTAGCACAAGTGGAGAGCACTGTGGCTTCACAGCGCCAGGGTCTCAGGTTCGATTCCCCGTTGGGTCACTGTCTGTGCGGAGTCTGCACGTTCTCCCCGTGTGGGGAGAGGGCTTAAGTGGGTCGGTGCAGACTCGATGGGCCAAATGGCCTCCTTCTGCATTGTATGTTCTATGTTAACCTCCTCTGAACTGCCTCCAATGTCACTTCATCTTTCGTCAAATAAGGGGACTGAAACGTTGCACAATACTCCAGGTGCGGTCTTACCAATGCCTTGTACAGTTGTAACAACACTTCCTTACCTTTATACTCAATTCCCTTCGCTATAAATGCCAACATTCCATTCACATTTCTAATATCTGCTGCATCTGCATGCTTGTTTTCTGTGACTCCTGCACGAGGACCCCCAGATCCCTCTGCATCGGAGCTCCCCGAAGTCTCTCCCCATTTAGATAATAAGTTGCCTTCCCATTTTTCTGACCAAAATGCATGACCTCACACATATCCACGTTAAACTGCATCTGCCACATTTTGGCCCACTCTCCTCACCTGTCTGTATCCATTTGTAAGGTCCTTATTTCCTCATTGCAACTTACTGTTCCACCTATTTTTGTATCATTTGTGAATTTGGCTACAGAAGCTTCTATCCCTGTATCCAAGTCATTAATATAGATTGTAATTAGCTGGGCCCCAAGGACTGAACCCTGTGGCACCCCACCAGTTACATCTTGTCACCCAGAAAAAGACCCATTTATCCCGACTCTCTGGCTCCTGTCCGTCAGCCAGTCTTCAATCCCAGCTAATAAATTACCCCTAATCCCATGTGGTATAACCTTGTGAATCAACCTTCTGTGCGGCACATTATCAAACACCTTCTGGAAGTCCAGGTATACTACATCTACAGGAGTCCCATTATCCACTTTGCTTGTTACATCTTCGAAGAACTCTAGCAAATTAGTCAAACATGATTTTCCCTTCATAAAACCAAGCTGACTCTGATGGGTAGCATTTTGACTTTCCAAATGTCCTGATATTACATACATAGATACATAGAAGATAGGAGCAGGAGGAGACCTTTTGGCCCTTCGAGCCGGCTCCGCCATTTTATCACGATCATGGCTGATCATCCAACTCAATAGCCTAATCCTGCTTTCTCCCCATAGCCTTTGATTCCATTCTCCCCAAGTGCTGTATCCAGCCGCCTCTTGAATATATTCAAAGTTTTAGCATCAACTACTTCCTGTGATAATGAATTCCACAGGCTCACCATTCTTTCTGTGACGAAATATCTCTCTCTATCTGTCCGAAATGGTTTACCCTGAATTCTCAGACTGTGACCCCTGGTTCTGGACACACCCATCATTGGGAACATCTTCCCTACATAAGACCATAAGACATAGGAGCAGAATTAGGCCACTCGGCCCATCGAGTCTGCTCCGCCATTCAATCATGGCTGATATTTTCTCATGCCCATTCTCCTGCCTTCTCCCCATAACCTCCAATGTCATCCCCACATTGATCAAAAACCTATCTATCTCTGTCTAAAAGACACTCAGTGATTTGGCCTCCACAAAGAGTTCCACAGATTGACCACCCTCTGGCTGAAAAAAAATCCTCCTCATCTCTGTTTTAAAGGATCGTCCCTTTAATCTGAGATGGTGTCCTCTGGTTCTAGTTTTTCCTACAGTGGACGTCCACTCTATCCAGGCCTCTCAGTATCCTGCACGTTTCAATAAGATCCCCTCTCATCCTTCGAAACTCCAACGAGTACAGACCCAGAGTCCTCAAACATTCCTCATACGACAAGTTCTTCATTCCAGGAATCATTCTATTGAATCTGTTTAGCACCGGGCTAAATCGCTGGCTTTGAAAGCAGACCAAGGCAGGCCAGCAGCACGGTTCAATTCCCGTACCAGCCTCCCTGAACAGGCGCCGGAATGTGGTGACTAGGGGCTTTTCACAGTAACTTCATTTGAAGCCTACTTGTGACAATAAGCGATTTTCATTTCATTTCGTTTTGTCATTTCATTTTCATTCTTGTGAACCTCCTCTGGACCCTTTCCAAGGCCAGCACATCCTTCCTTAGATATGGGGCCCAAAACTGCTCACAATACTCCAAATGGGGCCTGACCAGAGCCTTATACAGCCTCAGAAGTACATCCCTGGTCTTGTATTCTAGCCCTCTTGACGTGAATGCTAACATTGCATTTGCCTTCTTAACTGCCGACTGAACCTGCACGTTAACCTTAAGAGAATCGTGAACAAGGACTCCCAAGTCCCTTTGTGCTTCTGCTTTCTGAACCATTTCCCCATTTAGAAAATAGTCTAAGCCTAGATTCCTCCTACCATAGTGCAAAACCTCATACTTTTCCACATTGTATTTCATTTGCCACTTCATCTACCCTGTCTAGACCCGTTAAAATTTTATAAGTCTCTGTGAGATCCCCCCTCATTCTTCTGACCTCCAGCGAGAACAATCCCAACCTAGTCAATCTCTCCTCATATGACAGCCCCAACATCCCTGGAATCAGTCTGGTAAACCTTCGCTGCACTCCCTCGAGAGCAAGAACATCCTTCCTCAGAAAAGGAGATCAAAACTGCACACAACCCTCCACGGTAGCATTGTGGATAGCACAATTGCTTCACAGCTCCAGGGTCCCAGGTTCGATTCCGGCTTGAGTCACTGTCTGTGCGGAGTCTGCACATCCTCCCCGTGTGTGCGTGGGTTTTCTCCGGGTGCTCCTGTTTCCTCCCACAGTCCAAAGATGTGCAGGTTAAATTGCCCTTAGTGTCCAAAATTGCCCTTAGTGTTGGGTTGGGTTACTGGGCTATGGGGATGGGGTGGAGATGTTGATCTTGGGTAAGGTGCTCTTTCCAAGAGCCGGTGCAGACTCGATGGGCCGAATGGCCTCCTTCTGCACTGTAAATTCTATGAATTCTATGAAGTGTGGCCTCGCCAAGGCCCTGTATAATTGCAGCAACACATCGCTGCCTTCTTAACTGCCGACTGAACCTGCACGTTAACCTTAAGAGAATCGTGAACAAGGACTCCCAAGTCCCTTTGTGCACCTGATTGCATTTCCCCATTTAGAAAATAGTCTAAGCCTCCATTCCTCCTTCCAAAGTACATAACCTCATACTTTTCCACATTGTATTTCATTTGTCACTTCACTAAATCACGTCCACTGGTTCTCCTTTGTCTAACTTTCCTGTTACCTCCTCAAAGAACTCTAACAGATTTGACAGACACGACCTCCCTTTGACAAAGCTGTGCTGACTCAGTCCTATTTTACCATGCACTTCCAAGTACTTTGTGATCTCATCTTTAATAACAGACTCTAAAATCTTACCAATGACTGAAGTCAGGTTAACCGGCCTATAATTTCCCGTCTTCTGCCTCCCTCCCTTCTTAAACCGCGCAGAAGGAAGCCATTCGGCGCTTTGAGACTACACCAATCGCGCCCTCAGTTGGAGCCTTCAAGTTGCAGCGTCTCAAAAGTGTATCCAAGTAAATGTGGTTAGGATTTCGGTCTCTGTCACCCTCTCAGGCAGTGGGTTCCAGAGGTTTGGGCAGTTCACAGCATGTCCATTAACTAGCTGTTAACCCCTGGGAGAGGTGGGGAGGGCAGGGTTAGTAACTAACACATATCATAGTGTGAAATGGTCAACTCTGCTCTCCGGCACCCCAGCCCCACACCCAACACCCTCTGATATCGACCCGACCAACTGCTGTCTGAGCTCGGGAGAGGAAATTGAGTGCTGGCCAGGTTGTATATTGTGGTTATGCCGGAATTCACAATGTCCTCCTTGCTTCAGTTTCACAACTTCCTCTTGCTAAAGAATTGCTTCACAGTTACATTCCCCGGCAATCGCTGAGAAGCTGAGCTTTGGAGCAGATCCGGGGAATACGGATTGTGAAAGAAGAAATGAAATGAAAATCGCTTATTGTCACAAGCAGGCTTCAAATGAAGTTACTGTGAAAGCCCCTAGTTGCCACATTCCAGCGCCTGTTCGGGGAGGCTGGTACGGGAATTGAACCGTGCTGCTGGCCTGCCTGGGTCTGCTTTAAAAGCCAGCGATTTAGCCCAGTGTGCTAAACCAGCCCCCAGAAGAACCTTCTGAACAGAGGAAATGGGGAGAGTTTGAACAACTTCCAATAGTTTCCTTTGGCCCACTCCCCCGCAAACCCGTGCAGTGATCATGGCCAATCCACCTAACCTGCACATCTTTGGATGTGGGAGGAAACCGGAGCACCCGGAGGAAACCCACGCAGACACGGGGAGAATGTGCAAACTCCACACAGTCACCCGAGGTCGGAATCGAATCCGTGTTCCTGGCACTGTGAGGCAGCAGTGCTAACCACTGTGCCACCCCGAGTGACATTTGTTACTCTCCAGTGCAAATACTACCCCTGGGTCTCCCGAGCTTTGGAAACTTCTGATGAACACGTTTACAATTTTCTCACCTGTTTTTTTGATAACTTGACATGGAAACCATCAGGTCCTTGAGATTTATCGATCTTAAATCCCAACACTGACTCCACTGTCATTGCCTTTACCCGTATCAAATCCAATTTGTTTTCCTGAAGGACTGCAACATTCTCAGTGAACAAACCTGCCATTTCCTTCTCATCGATCATTCTTCACAGTCTTTTCCTGCATTCCTTTCCTCACTATTCTCTCTCACTCTCTCTGTATCTCTTTCCTTTTCACATTTTTTATTGTATCTGCCTTTTAGTTTAATATCAGCTTGAGCTGACAGGTGATGTCAGCCCTGGTGTGGAAATGATTGTTCTCTGGGAGGCTGCAGGAAAACGTTTGGGTGGCTTCTCGAGCTCGAAGAGCAGCTGATTGGCCTCCAAGTCCAGCAGTCTGACACACACCGATAACTGGGCTGGGGACTCAGTCTTATCTCCGACTTTCCCATCGAACCGCGAGGAATCCCTAACTATTACCTTCCAAAACAGAAATATCTAACCCAAAATACACGTCGCCCACCAATAACCAGCAAATCGAATTCCAAAACATAACCACACCAAACAAAGTCACCCCTGTGTGTTTACTTACTGATTGTGAGACCGAGGGCCAGAGTCAGCGCTGAGAGAATCCAGTCAAACATTTCAAACAAGCTGATTTTTCAAAGGTGAAATTCCTGATCTTTCACACCGAGCATAATCTGATACTGCTGAAGTTTCAGATGTAACTGACTCTCACTACGACGGTTCACGTAACTCGAATACCAGTCACAGAAAGAGGAAGGAATAACAAGAGAAAGAGGGACTGCGCTCTGATATACAATTCACAAATCAGGAACAAGAGGGCAAACAGATTGGCACCAATCACCCTTCAAGGTCTCTTTTATTGAATCCAGTGACTCCCACTCAAGTCCAGGTCCACAGGCACTGTGTAAACTTCAGGCTGTGGAACCAATTCACCCAAAACGGGATCAACACAGCAGTGATTTCAAAGCAGTTAATTAAGTGAGTTATTACAATGTACTGGCATAAAAAATATCCCAAAACTAAATCGACATGGAAAGCACATGAGCCATGAGAGTTAGAACTGTCAGAGAGAGATGGACAGCGCGGAGCGAGT
Organism: Scyliorhinus torazame; assembly: GCF_047496885.1. NCBI lineage: Eukaryota > Metazoa > Chordata > Chondrichthyes > Carcharhiniformes > Scyliorhinidae > Scyliorhinus > Scyliorhinus torazame. The sequence goes on along the minus strand of NC_092707.1, from coordinate 409,337,828 downwards.
GTTGATCTCTCTCACTTACGGTGGCAGCCTGTACGCTCCAATCGAAGTGTAAAGAAGCTCTTCTCCCCGTCTCCATCACTCTATCCCATCACCCTCACTCTACCCAGAGTCTCCCTCACTCTGCCCATCTCCCCCATCTCCCTCATTCTTCCCTCATCTTCCTCACTATTCCCCATCTCCCTCATTCTTCCCTCATCTGGACCCCGCAAGGCTGCGTACTTAGCTTCCTACTATTCTCCCTGGACACACACGACTGCGTGGCAAATTTTGTTTCCAACTCCATCTACAAGTTTGCTGACGACACGACCACAGTGGGTTGGATCTCGAACAACGACGAGTCAGAATAAAGGAGGGAGATAGAGAACCTAGTGGAGTGGCGCAACGACAACTATCTGTCCCTCAATGCCAGCAAAACTAAAGAGCTGGTCATTGACTTCAGGAAGCAAAGTAATGTCCACACCCCTGTCAGCATCAACGGGGCCGAGGTGGGGAGATGGCTGACAGCTTCAAATTTCTAGCGGTGCACATCAGCAAAAAGCTGTCCTGGTCCACCCATGTTGACTCTATGACCAAGAAAGCACAACAACGCCTATACCTCCTCAGGATGCTAAGGGAATTCGGTATGTCCACATTGACTTTTACCAACTCTTACAGATGCACCATAGAATGCATCCTACCTGACTGCATCACAGCCTGGTATGGCAACTGCTCGGCCCAGGACCGCAAGAAACTTCAGAGAGTCGTGAACACAGCCCAGCCCATCATGCGAACCCGCCTCCCATCCATTGACTCTGTCTACACCTCCCGCTGCCTGGGAAAGCGGGCAGCATAATCAAAGACCCCTCCCACCCGGCCCACTCACTAATCCATACTTCTTCCATCGGGCAGGAGATACAAAAGTCTGAGAACACGCACAAACAGATTCACAACCCGCTTCTTCCCTGCTGTTACCAGATTCCTAAACGACTCTCTAATGGACTGGTCAGATTAATACTACACTCCTGAATGCTGTCCCCGGTGTGTGTGTCTATGTATTTACATTGTGGACCTTGTGTTGCCCTATTGTGTATTTTCTTTTCTTGTACTAAATAATCTGTTTGAGCTGCACGCAGAAAAATACTTTTCACTGTACCTCGGTACAGGTGACAATAAACAAATCCGGCACGTTAGCACAGTGGTTAGCACTGTTGCTTCACAGCGCCAGGGTCCCGGGTTCGATCCCGGCTGGTTCACTGTCTGTACGAAGTCTGCACGTTCTCCCCGTGTCTGCGTGGGTTTCCTCCGGGTGCTCCGGTTTCCTCCCACAAGTCCCGAAAGACGTGCTGTTGGGTGAATTGGACATTCCGAATTCTCTCTCTGTGTACCCGGACAGGCGCCGGAATGTGGCGACTAGGGGCTTTTCACAGTAACATCATTGTATTGTTAATGTAAGCCGACTGTGACAATAAAGATCCAATCATCTCCCTCACTCTTCCCTATTTCGCTTAATTTTCTTCATCTCCCTCAATCTGACCCCGTCTCCCTCACTCTTCCTTCATCTAACCTTCCCAATCTCCCTCATTCTTCGCCATCTCCCTCATTCTTCCCTCATATTCCTCACTCTTCCCTCGTATTCCTCACTCTTCCCTCGTATTCCTCACTCTTCCCTCATATTCCTCACTCTGCCCTCATATTCCTCACTCTGCCCTCATATGCCTCACTCTTCCCTCATATCCCTCACTCTTCCATCATATCCTTCACTCTTCCCCAATCTTCCTCTATCTGAAGAAGGCAGTTGTTTGGCGAAGACCAGGATTTTGAACCCTGGCGAATAGCGACCCGGGCACATAATCCCCGAGAGGCCAGAAAAGAGAATCTCATGGCAAGATCTCGCAATGCGATTGTCCTCCCCACCCCACCATTGATGTAAGTCGGTTCCTTCACAGGAAGGTCGGGGACCATATTTAATTACATTTATACATCATTAGAGGGCTTCCCCTTTGTAAAGTCCCTCCACTTTGGGATTTCCCCACTCACCAATTTGACGTCACATCAGCGAGGTTTACAAGAATCTGGAGCAACGTGAACCAGAGAAAGAGAACCTGCTGGGGGAACACAGATAAGTACCGTCCCCAAGGGGTGAGGGACATGCCCAGGCAGTTCCCCTGGCATTGCTCTGTGGCACTGTACCCAGAACGATCCCCACTTGGGGCTGCACCAAGGGACAGTGTTAAGGGCTGTTTCAGGGGGCAGTGTAGGGGGCAGTCAGAGAGGTAGTGCCAGGGGGCAATGCCAGGGGGCAATGCCGGGGGCAGTCTCAGGGGCAGTGCCAAAAGACAGTGTTAGGGGAAGTGCCAGGGGGCAGTGCTAAAGGGCAGTGCCAACTTTCAGTGTCAGGCGTAGTGCCTGGGGGAAGTGTCAAGGGATGTTTCAGGGGGCAGTGTAGGGGGAAATGGAGGAGGCAATGTAGGGTGCAGTGTAGGGGGCAGTGCCAAACAACAGTGCCAAAGGACAGTGCCAGGAGGCAGTGTTAGAGGGTAGTGCCAGGGGATATTACCATGTGGCAGTATCAGGGGGCAGTGCCATGTGGCAGTATCGGGGGTAGTGCCAGGGGACAGTGTCATGTGGCAGTATCAGGGGGTAGTGCCATGTGGCAGTATCGGAGGTAGTGCTGGGCACATTACCATGTGGCAGTATCAGGGGGCAGTGCCATGTGGCAGTATCGGGGCAAGTGCCGGGCACATTACCATGTGGCAGTATCAGGGGGCAGTGCCATGTGGCAGTATCGGGGGTAGTGCCGGGGACATTACCGTGTGGCAGTATCAGGGGGCAGTGCTAGGGGACAGTGCCATGTGGCAGTATCAGGGGCAGTGCCATGTGGCAGTATCGGGGGTAGTGCCGGGGACATTACCGTGTGGCAGTATCAGGGGGCAGTGCCAGGGGACAGTGCCATGTGGCAGTATCAGGGGATAGTATATAAATTACATAGCAGGGTCTCTGAGGGTCTCGAAGCTTCTGAAGACCTACACAGACAGCAGGCAACTGGTGGCAGCAGAGAGAGGGAGAAAACACAGCTCCTCTTCCTCCAACGTTCTTGAGGCTTCTGGCAGGTTCTCTCCAAAAAATAACACCTGGCAGGAACCAATTGCTGACTGTTGTCGGGCAGAACAGTGTCCCTGGCCAGATTCCTGTTGGCCAATCAAACCGACTTCCTCCATAACCCGGTTCCGAAGATTCACTCAGTCCCAATGAGCTGGTTTCTCCTCTCCAAAATACAAAGCCTGGGAACACACTGTCCTGACAAGCACTCTTCTGCTTAAAGGCACATTCCGACTATGGGATCACAAACCAAAAATAATAAAATAAAAGAAGTGGGAACAAAGGAAATAAACAGGAAAGACTCTCACAGAAGGCACGGAATCAGGATGGTGGATGACTTGGAGGGGAACCTCCAGGGGGTGGTGTTCCCATGTGCCTGCTGCCCTTGTCCATATGCAGTGAGGCCGAGGTTGGAGTCCCCTCACTCAGCACAGACCCGGTCAGTGTGGCTCAATCCGATCAAGTATCAGAGCATCTGGCCATTGAAATTAATGCAACATCTTCCACCAACCCAGATCTGTGTACATGACCCCATCTGACCCATGACAGCCTGTTCCCTTGAGGGTGGATGAACCTTAACCTTCCACGCCACATTCACTGAGACTTTGGACAGTTTCCAGGAGACAGGCTTCATTCAGGTGGGAACCAAACTACAGAAAGGAGGATTTCGGCCCTTTCATTCGGACCTGACCTTTCCTCCACCGGGCAGTCCCCAGAACTCTCCAGAAAATATTTCCCAGCCAAGATTGGTGGAAACAGGTCACGTGACTTGGATGAGGATGACACTGGTCCAAACTCAACAAGCAAAACTCACAAGTAGAGACGACAATGAACGATCTCTCCAGAAGGGTGAGAATGTGAACTGCACAGACATTAAACACAGCTTCAGGACATCCTTTCCTTCATAAAACATCCCTCAAACTGACGGCGAGCTCTTCCACTCTGGGTGGGATCAGTTTGGAGTTGACACAAGAGTCCAATGGGGCTGTTTAGCACAGGGCTAAATCGCTGGCTTTGAAAGCAGACCAGCAACACGGTTCAATTCCCGTACCAGCCTCCCCGAACAGGCGCCAAATGTGGCGACTAGGGGCTTTTCACAGTGACAATGAGCGATTTTCAATGTGTGATCTGCACATTCTGTCACACACAATGGCAGCTGGCGTTTGGAGGGTCAGATAGACAAGGGGCGGGATTCTCCGTCTCTCCGAACCCGTTTTCCGGTACCCCTACAGGCAGCAGGATTCTCCATCCTGGCAACCAGCCAATGGGGTTTTCCACTGTGGGCACCCTCCACGCCGTGGGGAAGTCTGCGGGCGCAGTGAGTTATGATCTGGAGGGGCAGTGGAAACAGATCCAATAGCAGACCCCACCCTGCCAGAGTGACGCGTAAATCACCCCCCCTCATCTTTTATTCTCCAAGAGACTCGATACCTGGAGAGAAAACTGGGCTGGATTCTCCGGTTTTGAGGCTGTGTCCGGAGAAAGCATCTAGTTTTATAACAAAAATATCCGTGGCCGCAGCGGTCGAGCTGTGCAACATGGCGCCGGCCGCGTGCGGACCCGACGTGCCTGATAGTGCCCCCCTCACCACCCCGAGACCACCCCCACCAGTCCTCTCCGGCCAGCGGCATGGCTCACCCCCCCCCCCCCCGACTGTGATGCCGCTGGACACAGTCCGCAGCCGCCACGCCGGGTTCACCAAAACTGAGAGCACAAGTGATCGGCGCCGTCGGGAACTCGGCCCATCGGGGGAGGCCCATTGGGTGAGGGCCTTCAGGTAACGTCCTGTGGCCGTCACAATGGCGTGCGGTGTGTTCACCGATGGAGGAGGCGGAGCATCCGAAAACAGGCGCCGCCCCCGATTGGGTGGTAAACAGGGATTCTCCGCCTGATCGGCGATTACGATATCGGCGTGCGGCTTATGGAGAATCTGTCCCTGTGCAGCTGAAGGGTTCCGCCCCAGTTTTCAGTCTGAGCCTCATACTTTGCCAGATTCTGGGAAGGTGCCGTCCATTATTGGTGATTCTGCTGTCAGGGTAAAGGGAGGATCTCCTGCTCGCCCTGGACAAGGAGAGTTGTGTAGGAGGAGGTGAAGCAGATGTGCCGAGGGAGTTCTGTCTTTCCCCGTCTCTCCCTCTCTCCCTTGGCAGCTGAAGCCAGTGTCCCTGGCAGGTCAGGATATCAGTTTATTGAATGGTGGATGTGGTGGGGGTGAACTCTAACCTGGACGCCTGGAGAAACCCGGGAGCTTTGATCCATTCCATGCACTGGAGCATGTAATCCAGGCTGACAGTCTGGCGCAGTAACGAGGGAGTGCTGCACTGTTGGAGGTGCCGTCTAGCACACGTGGCATGAAACTGAGGCCCCATGAACAACTCCCAGGTGGATGCGAATATCAAGTGGCCTCGATTATGACAAAGAATAGGGGAGCTTCCCAATATTTATTCCTCAATCAACACCACTAAAACAGATTGTCTGGGATAATGGTGACACAGTGGTTAGCACTGCTGCCTCACAGCGCCAGGCACCCGGGTTCAATTTCAGCCTCGGGTGACTGTGTGGAGTTTGCTCGTTCTCCCCGTGTGTGCGTGGGTTTCCTCCGGGTGCTCCGGTTTCCTCCCACAGTCCAAAGATGTGCAGTTTAGGTGGGGTTACGGTGATAGGGTGGGAAGTGGGCCGAGGGAGGGTGCTCATTCAGAGGGTAGGTGCAGACTCGATGGGCCGAATGACCTGCTTGGGCAATTCTATGAAAACCTAAAACTTGCCATTGCGATACCGTTGTATGAATATTACATAGATATTACATAGAATTTACAGTGCAGAAGGAGGCCATTCGGCCCATCGAGTCTGCACCGGCTCTTGGAAAGAGCACCCTACACAAGGTCAACGCCTCCACCCTATCCCCAGTAACCCCACCCAACACTAAGGGCAATTTTAGACACTAAGGACAATTTTTCATGGCCAATGCACCTAACCCGCACATCTTTGGACTGTGGGAGGAAACCGGAGCACCCGGTGGACACCGACGCACACACGGGGAGGATGTGCAGACTCCGTACAGACAGTGACCCAAGCCGGAATCGAACCTGTGACCCTGGAGCTTTGAAGCAATTGTGCTATCCACAATGCTACCGTGCTACCCCATTTCCTACTTTACTAGGCAGACAGTGGCTGTGATGTACTGGGACCAGTCCAGCTGATGTGAAAGGTGCTACAGAAATATCACTGTTCTTTTATGGCTCTTTATACAGGAACCTTCCTTCCAGAATAGCAACTTTGATAAGAAATACATCCGAGTTTGTTGCTGACTCAGTTTTCAGTGCTGGCCGTATATGGAAAGGACACAAACCCCTTCTTGATGGAAATGTCACTGAGGAAGCTGTAAAAGGGGAAGTTGAACTTTAAATAATACCACAGGAGTTTATTTTTGGATTGAACATGTCTCAATGCGCGCTTTTGTTTGTGGAGTTGTGGCCTCTGCACATTTGACTGTCCAATAGCAGGGTGCACAATGCTGCTGGCCTTGTCACTTCTCCACTGAAGTCTGCGTTGAAACATTTAAGGAAGTCATTTAAAAAATATACAATCATTGCAGTCTGTCTGGCAACAGGTTTTTTATTCCACAGGATGTGGGCGGGGCAGGCCGGGCCAGCATTTATTGATTCATTGCCCTTGAGGGGGCAGTAAAGAATCAACCACAGTACTGTGGGTCTGGAGTCACATGTAGGCCAGACCAGGTAAGGACGGCAGATTTCCTTCCCTCAAGGACAATCGTGAACCAGGTGGGTTTTTATGATAATCGACAATGGTTTCATGGACATCGTTCGATTTTTAATTCCAGATTTATTTCCTTCAATTCAAATTTCTCCATCTGCCCTGGTGGGATTTAAACCTGTGTCTCCACAGTATTACTCTGTTTTGTGAGGGCCACGAAGAATCCAGGCACCAGTGGAAGATTGTGAGGACCACCTTCCCTTGTCTCTGGTCTCTGCGGCTGTAGAAATGAGCTCCGGGGGCGGGGAATCTTTTGAGGGGATAGTCTTCTGGACCGAACGTGGTCTACATGTTTGCGCTGGAGACGACCCTGGGCTTGCACCTGGTAAGATATAGGGCCCGTTTGGCGAAAGATTACACCAGGAACCCATTGGGCACCACCAGCAAACGAACACTGGGTCACCGGGCGCAAACTGCCGAATCGGACGATGCCGAGAAAATCCCTGTCCCTGCCGTTCTTGTGTGCGGCGTACTTTTGCGCCAATGTCCGGGAAAACCATACTAAGGCGGGTGCGAAGTCTACGGCCCATTAGGAGTTCTGCGGGAGCTACCCCAGTCACAGCATGGGGGGTGGTCCTGTACGTAAACAAAAAGCGAGCCAGTCTCTTGTCCATTGATCCGGAAGACTGCTTCTTTAGGCCTCTTTTGAATGTCTGCACTGCACGCTCTGCCAACCCATTTGAAGCCGGGTGGTAAGGGGCAGTGCGGATATGGCGGATGCCGTTCACCTTCGTGAACCTCGCAAACTCCTCACTCGTGAATGGAGTGTCGTTATCCGTGACAAGCACCTCGGGGAGGCCATGTGTACTAAACGACAAACGCATCTTTTCAATTGTTGTGCAGGACGTTGTCCCCTGCATCTTATGCACCTCTAGCCATTTGGACTGGGCGTCAATTAGTAGAAGGAACATGGATCCTTGAAAAGGGCCTGCAAAATCTGCATGCAAGCGTGCCCAAGGCCGCCCTGGCCATTCCCAGTGATGTAGGGGCGCGGCCGGCGGAAGCTTCTGATGCTCCTGGCAAATGGAGCAGTTTTGGGCCACCTTCTCAATGTCGGTGTCGAGGCCTGGCCACCAGACATAACTCCGGGCCAACATTTTCATTTTGGTCACACCTGGATGCCCATTGTGCAAGTCTGTTAGTATCAGCTCCTGGCCTTTTTCCGGGACAATCACACGCGTCCCCCACAAGAGGATGCCGTCTTCCACGCTGAATTCTGACAGCTTGGAGGAAAATGCCCGCAACTCGCCTGGGAGCTGTCTATGCTGCCCACCACACAGGACTATGTGCCGAACCTTTGACAGGACTGGCTCCGTCTGGGTCCACTCACGGATCTGTGATGCCGTGACAGGCAAGGTGTCCATAAAATTTAGGGTTGCAACCACCTCACCGGTCGTGGGGGTCGACATGGGGCCGGTCGATAAAGGCAATCGGCTCAGTGCGTCGGCATTTGCTGTCCGCGTACCTGTTTTGTGCTCCAGAGAATACTCGTATGCAGCAAGCAACAAAGCCCAGCGGTGGATCCTTGCGGAAGCAATGGGCGGTATTGGCTTATCCTCTCTGAAAAGTCCCAGCAGAGGCTTATGATCAGTCACGATAGTGAAATGACGGCCATACACGTACTGGTGGAAGCGTTTCACCGCAAAAACCACTGCCAGGCCCTCCTTCTCGATCTGCGCGTACTTTTTCTCCGCTGCAGTCAATGTGCGGGAGGCGAAAGCTATCGGTCGCTCGGCCCCGTTCTCCATCTTGTGGGACTGGACGGCCCCAATACCATACGGGGATGCATCACATGTGACGAGCAAAGGCTTTCCAGGATCATAGTGGGTTAGTAACCCAGACGACGACAATTGTTGCTTTACCCGCCGGAAAGCGGTTTCTTGCGGCTGACCCCAAACCCAGGTGTGATTTTTCTTTAGCAGAAGGTGCAAAGTGGCCAGTGTAGTTGCCAGATTGGGGTGGAACTTCCCGTAATAGTTTACGAGACAGAGAAACGAACGAAGATGCGAAGTGTCAGTCGGGGCGGGGGCATTTTGAATTGCACGCACCTTCGCTGCGACGGGGTGCAAACCTTCGCGGTCCACCCGATAACCTAGGTAGACTACTTCCTTTGCCTGAAATACGCACTTTGTGCGACGTAAACGGACTCCGGCCTCCGAAAGGCGTCTAAGGACATCCTCCAGATTTTCCAAATGTTCCTGCTCCGACGTCTCTGTAATCAAAACGTCATCTAAGTAGACAGCAACACGTGGTAGACCTCTCAAAATGCCCTTCATAACACGTTGAAAAATTGCGCAGGCAGAGGATACTCCAAAGGACAACCATGTATGTTCATACAGGCCCCGGTGTGTATTAATCGTTACATGTGGTCGGGAGGCAGGGTCCAGCTCCAACTGCAGGTAGGCGTGACTCATATCTAATTTTGTGAACGAGAGTCCACCTGCAAGCTTCGCGTAGAGATCATTGCGAGGCATTGGATATCGGTTGAGTCGGGAAGCCGTATTCACTGTAAGTTTATAGTCGCCACACAAGCGAACTGTGGCATCTGGCTTCATTACAGGTACAATTGGTGCTGCCCAGTCAGCAAAACGGACAGACCTGATAATACCCAAACTCTCCAAACGAGTGAGCTCCCCTTCTACCTTCTCGAGCAAGGCGTAAGGCACCGGGCGCACCCGGAAATAGCGCGGCGTGGCTCCTGGTTCGACTTGGATATGGGCTACGGCCCCTTTTATTTTCCCCAAACCAGGCTGGAATACATCTGGGTATCGTCCTAGCACCTCAGTCAACCCTTCAGAAACTGTTTGGAGGATGTGCTGCCATTGCAACCGCAAATGGCGCAACCAGTCCCGACCCAACAGGCTGGGCCCATGGCCGCGCACCACGATAAGTGGGAAACGCCCCACCTGGCGTCCATAAACAACAGGGGTCATTGTAGTTCCTACAATGTCCAGTGGTTCCCCCGTGTAGGTGGCCAACTGTGAGTCGGTTAATGTAAGGGTCTGTATACCCTGCTTGATGCGGTCGAATGTCCTCTGGGCGATCACGGAGACCGCTGCACCAGTGTCCAACTCCATCTCAGGCGGGTGACCATTGACCCGTACTGGGCTGGTCCCAGTTTCGGTCGGAACGACGGCGCCTCTGGCGTCCCCAATACCGCCGTCCGCGACGGAGTCGGCGCCTACAAGTCTGACACGGAGATGTCCATTGTTCTGGAGAAGGCTCCCTTCGGGGAGGAATGTCCGACGGCCACTGACGTCGGTCCGGTCGTTGCCTCGCCCAAGGTACCTCAGGAGTGCGGGGGGACGTTTTCGGATGGAGGGGTTGCGCCCCAAGGCATGCACTTCCATTCCCTGTAGCTCCTTCACTCCTCGTTCTGCGCTCTCTCGGGACAATACTATTTGAATGGCCTGTTGAAAAGTCAATGTTAGCTCAGCTAACAACTTTCTCTGGGTGACCGCATTGTTAATACCGCAAACCAAACGGTCGCGTAACATTTCTGACAAGGTCTCACCATAGACACAGTACTTCGCAATCCTGCGTAGCCTGGATAGAAAATCGGCAAGGGATTCTCCAGGGTCCTCTCAGTGGTATTAAACCGGCAACACTGGACTATCGTGGACGGGGTTGGGTTAAAGTGTTGCCCCACTATATTCACAAGTTCGTCAAACGTTTTGGTGTCCGGCGCAGCTGGGTACGTAAGGCTCCTAATCACCCCAAACGTATGCGGCCCGCAGACGGTGAGCAATATGACCACCTGGCTCTCGTTTTCAGTGATATTGTTTGCCCAGAAATAGTAACGCATCCGTTGTGTGTACTGGTTCCAGCTTTCCAGCGCAGCATCAAAAACAACCAAACGTCCGTACAGAGGCATGGTTTAATAGAACACAACTTCCAACCTTTATCCAACAAAAATCCAGGGAGGTGGCTTCAGCAGTGTAGACAGCTATTCACTTTAACCTTCGTCGCCAGTTTTGTGAGGGCCACGAAGAATCCAGCACGAGTTTTAAGGATACAAAGTAATAACATTTATTTGCAATAACATATATATAACAGCAGCAACAACTTCCCTTGCTGCACACTCCTTCCTGCAGGTTCCTGAACTGGCCAGCTTTATTTATGCTAGGGGTTTACTAATGGTTTCTCCACCCCCCTCATTGGGGAAGCTCATACTCCTACAGGATTGTGGGATTGTCATTAGTCCCCAGCCAATGGTAAGTAGGCAGGTTATAACACTCTGGGTGTCTGGTTTACTAGTCCAGTGACAATACCATGACACCACTGCCTCCTGAAGAGAAATACAAGGACAAATAGGCTTGACAGAGATCCTCTTTTTATTTACATATTGTCCCAATTGTGGTGCAAATGAAAATGTGATGTTGTAAACTGAGGACATACTTTGGCTGCCTCCCCCGAATCCCCCAACAACCCCATCCATCTGAAACCCTCGTCATTGCTCACTTTCACATATAAGATGAGTGGCAAAACAAAAAGTGCAGAGGGATTTGGATTGGTTAAGTGAATGGGCTAGGATCTGGCAAATGGAATGCAATGTTGACAAATGTGAGGTTATCCATTTTGGTAGGAATAACAGCAAAAGGGATTATTATTTAAATGATAAAATATTAAAACATGCTGCTGTGCAGAAAGACCTGGGTGTGCTAGTGCATGAGTCGTAAAACGTTGGTTTACAGGTGCAACAGATGATTAAGAAGGCAAATGGAATTTTGTCCTTCATTGCTAGAGGGATGGAGTTTATGACTAGGGAGGTTATGCTGCAATTGTATAAGGTGTTAGTGAGGCCACACCTGGAGTATTGTGTTCAGTTTTGGTCTCCTTACTTGAGAAAGGACGTACTGGCACTGGAGGGTGTGCAGAGGAGATTCACGAGGTTAATCCCAGAGTTGAGGGGGTTGGATTACGAGGAGAGGTTGAGTAGACTGGGACTGTACTCGTTGGAATTTAGAAGGATGAGGGGGGATCTTATAGAAACATATAAAATTATGAAGGGAATAGATAGGATAGATGCGGGCAGGATGTTTCCACTGGCAGGTGAAAGCAGAACTTGGGGGCATAGCCTCAAAATAAGGGGAAGTAGATTTAGGACTGAGTTTAGGAGGAACTTCTTCACCCAAAGGGTTGTGAATCTATGGAATTCCTTGCCCAGTGAAGCAGTTGAGGCTCCTTCATTAAATGTTTTTAAGATAAAGATAGATAGTTTTTTGAAGAATAAAGGGATTAAGGGTTATGGTGTTCGGGCCGGAAAGTGGAGCTGAGTCCACAAAAGATCAGCCATGATCTCATTGAACGGGGGAGCAGGCTCGAGGGGCCAGCTGGCCTACTCCTGCTCCTAGTTCTCATGTTCTTATAACAACCCTAAAGCCCTCCAGGCCAGCCTCACTTCTTCCAACCTGAACTCACCCGAAACTCAGTCCCGATATTCTATTTCTCACCAAGGGCCGTTCAATTTTCAACTGATCAGAGAGATCATAAAACCATAAAACATCGGAGCAGAAGTGGGCCATTCAGCCCATCGAGTCTGCTCCATTCAATGACATCATGACTGATCTGATGTGATAATCCTCAACTCCCCTTTCCCGCCTTAACCCCAGAACCCTCGATTCCCTTGCTGATTAAAAGTCTGTCTATCTCAGTCTGAAACATACCTTACGACCCAGCCCCTGCAGCTCTCTGCGGGAAAGAATTCCACAGATTCACTCCCCTCTGGGAGGAGAAATTCCCCCTCATCTCTGTGTTAAAATCCGAGTCTCTCCCACAGGGGAAAAGAACAAGCGAGTCAGTGTGGATGTGTAAAGGGTTGGTCATGCCTGACAAAAGTGATTGAACTTTTGAAGAAGTGGCTAACACAGTGGAATGTCAGTGGATGGGGGGGAAATTCGGAGGAGAAGGAAAGTCGGAATGATTGGGGACTCGATTTGGCCGAATGTGATGAATGTGTCCCACAATAATCTGTGTTGGGGACTCAACTATTCACCAAATGTATCAACAACTTAGATGATGGGACGGAAAGCTACAAATTTCCACACGGTGTTGACAAGTAATTGTCTTGTCAACAAGCCCCTGGAATGAAAGGAACAGTCGTGGTGTGGGGATGAAGTTGGGAATATTGTGGAAAATTGTCACTTTGATGATGAGAATGGAAAGGAGAATATTTTGTAAAAGGCACGAAGCTTCCAGATGTTGTTGTTCAGAGGGAGTCTGAAGGGATGTGGGCGTCGCTGGGCTGGGCCAGCATTTGTTGCCCATCCCTAATTGCCCTTGAACTGAGCTTGATCGGCCATCTCTGTGGGGGGCAGTAAAGAGTCAATCCCATTGCCGGGTGGGTCTGGACTCACAAGGAGGCCAGGCCGGGTTAAGTTGGCAGATTCACTTCCCAAAAGTGAACCAGATGGGTTTTTATGTTAATCAACACTGGTTTCATGGTCATCATTAGAATTCTCATTCCAGATTCTTTTATTGAATTCACATTTCACCATGGGCCCTGGTGGGGTTGGAACCCGGAACCCCAGAGCATTACCCTGGGTGTCGGGATTACTCGTCCAGTGGGAATACCACTGCACCACTGCCTCTCCCCAAAGAGACTTTATAATGTGTCACTGGCGATTGGAGATGGGGAAGTATGCTTTGGAGCATTCCCAAGCCGGGCAGGAAAATCCCTGGCTGGGAAGCCATTATCTCCCTTTGACTGAATAAGCAATCGCTGTCGCTATTTTGAAACTCCTCTCCAGGACTGTACTGGGATACTTCATCCTGTTAAAAGAAAAAAGATTTGGTCTTTGCTTAAAAAAGAGGAAGTTGACATAGTTTTGATGCAGGAAAGACCATAAGGTATTGGAGAACAATTAGACTATTCGGCCCATCGAATCTGCTCCACCATTCAATCATGGCTGATACTTTTCTCATCCCCATTCTGCACATCCTACCGTGGGCAGCACGGTAGCACAAGTGGATAGCACTGTGGCTTCACAGCGCCAGGGTCCAATGTTCGATTCCCCACTGAGTCACTCTCTGTGCGGAGTCTGCACGTTCTCCCCATGTCTGCGTGGGTTTCCTCCGGGTGCTCCGGTTTCCTCCCACAGTCCAAAGGCGTGCAGGTTAGGTGGATTGTCCATGATAAATTGCCCTCAGTGTCCAAAAAGGTTGGGAGGGGTTACTGGGTTACGGTGATAGGGTGGAAGTGAGGGCTTAAGTGGGTCGGTGCAGACTCGATGGGCCGAATGGCCTCCTTCTGCACTGTATGTTCTATGTTCTTAGATACAGTACCCAAAACTGCCCACAATACCCCAAATGGGGTCTGACCAGAGCCTTTCCAGCCTCAGAACTACATCCCTGCTCTTGTATTCTCGCCCTCTCGACATGAATGCTAACATTGCATTTGCCTTCCTAACTGCCGACTGAACCTGCACGTTAACTTTAAGAGAATCGTGAACAAGGATTCCCAAGTCCCTTTGTGCTTCTGATTACCTCAACCTTTTCCCATTTAGAAATAGTCTCTGCCTATATTCTTTCTACCAAAGTGCATCACCTCTTTTCCAGATTGTTTTCCAGCTGCCACTTCTTTGCCCACTCTCCCAGCCTGTCCCAGTCCATCAGCAGCCCCCCTGCTTCCTCAATACGACCTGTCCCTCGACATATCTTTGTATCATCTGCAGACTTGGCAACAGTGCCTTCAGTTCCTTCTTCCAGATCGTTCATGTATATTGTGATGTGGACTAAAAGCAAGGATGGTCTAGTGAACCTTTATAAATGACGGGTCCAGTCTCAATGGAGGTTTGCGTCTAGCTCTGGGCACCACACTTTAAAAAGGATGTGAAGGCATTGGAGAAAATGCAGAAAAGATTGCTGCTAACTTTGGTTTGCTCTTAATTTGTTGCTCGTTGTGTCTTTACTTAATTTGCTCTGTTTCTATAACCTTTGCTCTCGAGTCGCCAGGTGTCTTTATGATACCACCACGAGGTTCAAGTTCAAGTACTGATCAATAACTCGACAAACCAATTAGTAAGATTCAAATCAAAACACATTTATTATACACAGTCAATCACTACTCATGCATAAACTCTATTTACTAGACTATCTCAACACTATAGGCCTATACTTAGCTTCGGACTGGCCCACCAGGTCAGGGGGACAAATGGCCTTTCGTTCGGGTGCTGAGTCTGCAGGATTCAAAGTTAGTACGGACTGGTAGCTAGGAGCGCCTATCTCGTAGCGTGCGTTGACTGGAGACTTACTTGGTTGATGTAGCAGCTGGGCAGGTTACGGTCAAGGGTTGTTTCGCGCTGCTGAGTGAACCTGCTAAGAAGGCCGAATTGAACTTGGGGACTCTATTTTATAGTCCCCAGGGGCTTCCTGTCCCTTTGGGCGGACCCCGTACCTGGTTCCAAGTGATGGGACTACGTTCCGATCACTTGGATCGATTTCTCCAATACTGGAGCCGTTCCCTGATCGCTGGGCGGTCCCTAGGTGTCCGTTGGCCTTCCTTTGTCTTGGCTCCTGCTGCCAGCGCCGAGGAGTATGCAGATGGCTGTGCGTTTCAGTGCTGTCTGGGTTTCTGCAAGTTCTAATACACAGGAGACTTTGATCCTGCTAGTTTTTTCCTGACTTGGCTGAATTTCCCTGTATTCTTTGCGGACCTCCATTTTAAGTCGGGAAATGTCCAACCCTGGCGGCTACAAGATTCACAGAAATGGTTTGAGGATGAGGAACTTCAATTGTGTGGTAGATTGCAGAAGCTGGCAGCATTTTGGTTTTAAAAGGGCATTTGATTTGATTTTTAATTTAGAGTATCCAATTCTTTTTTAAAAGTTAATGGACAATTTAGCATGGCTAATCCACCTGCACTGCAGGCACGGGAAGAATTGGAAAGTTCACACGGTTGGTGAACCGGGGACGGGATTGAATGCGGGTCCTCGGCGCCGTGCGTCAGCAGTGCTAACCACTGCACCACCTTGCCCCGCCATAAAAGGGGCATTTGATGCTTGATTTTATAGATGTGTTCAAAATCACAAAGGGTTTGGACAAAGTAATAGCAAGAAATTGGGCTGGATTTAATAATATTAATAATAATCTTTATTCTCACAAGTAGGCTGACATTAACACGGCAATGAAGTTACTGTGAAAAGCCCCTAGTCGCCACATTCCGGCACCTGTTCGGGTACACAGAGGGAGAATTCAGAATGTCCAATTCACCTGACAGCACGTCTTTCGGGACTTGTGGGAGGAAACCGGAGCACCCGGAGGAAACCCACGCAGACACGGGGAGAACGTGCAGACTCCGCATGGACAGTGAGCCAAGCCGGGAATCGATCCTGGGACCCTGCCGCTGTGCTAAACACTGTGCTACCGTGCCGCCCATGACAACAGCATCCCTGACTCCATCTTCCCCACAGAGGAACGTTTGTAAGGTGTGGGAGGAGAGCCTGTCCTGAATTGGATATCTCACCCTGCAGAGATTAAATGTCTGTTCAGCAAGACTGACTCACCTGTCAAGGCAGAAGGCCTCAATCAGAGAGCTGGCAGCCAATCCAATGGCGAGCAGCTCTCTGGATTTTGCAGTGAGGCTGGGAATGGCGGCCACTGCTTCCACTGCATCCAGCTCCCAACGTCGGGAAGCCAGGGTTCAAGGTCAGTCAAGTGGGGCAGCACGGTAGCCTTGTGGATAGCACAATTGCTTCACAGCTCCAGGGTCCCAGGTTCGATTCCCGGCTTGGGTCACTGTCTGTGTGGAGTCTGCACATCCTCCCCGTGTCTGCGTGGGTTTCCTCCGGGTGCTCCGGTTTCCTCCCACAGTCCAAAGATGTGCGGGTTAGGCGGATTGGCCATGATAAATTGCCCTTAGTGTCCAAAATTGCCCTTAGTGTTGGGTGGGGTTACTGGGTTGTGGGGATAGGGTGGAGGTGTTGACCTTGGGTAGGGTGCTCTTTCCAAGAGCCGGTGCAGACTCAATGGGCCGAATGGCCTCCTTCTGCACTGTAAATTCTATGATAATTGGGCACACCAGCACCAACTGAGAAGCCCCATCCAGGGTGGCAAGGCATTGGACAGCTGGAGGTATGGAAACAGCACTGGGGGGAGGGGGGGCGGTGGGGGCAGGCGTTGTGGGGAAGAGCTTGGGGGCATTGCCCAGATAGGCCCAATGGGGCATAAAGGAGGAGCCCCCTCGCTCGCCAGCAGCCCACCCAATGAGAGCTGCCCGGCTGCAGGTCAGCTTTGGATTTCTCCTGCTGCTGGTTCAATGCCAGTGGTGGCAAAATGTTTGGCCAATTAATGGCCTCTATTGGCCCAGTGGACAGGTCGGCCTCCCGATATTACCCTTGCCATGGGTACAATTGTGACGGGGTCAGGGTGGGTGGTCAGGTGGTGGGCACGGTGCCAATGGACAATAAACAGAAAATGCTGGATAACCTCAGGAAGTCTGGCAGTGTATTTGGAGAGGGAAACACGTTTCGGATCTAAATGACCTTTTTACAGAACTGGAATGTGGATCTGATTCCAGAGGAGTACATCTCTGTGAGGGCCTCCTCCAGGAACCACAGACAGCACACGCATAACTCTGGATACTACAGGAGATATGGAAAATGCTCCCTGAACACCCAGCATGTGTAAGGCTACCTGCTACGAGACCTTCTCTCCCTCCACCTCCTCCTCTCTCTATGAGCAGTGCCTCTTCCTCTTCTCCACTTCCCTCCCATTACCCAAGGTGGAATCTTACCCTTGACCTATAACCAGGGTGAAGTGGTTTGCCCAGAGAGTTGGCATTCTAAACCCACACCTTCCTCATGTACAGCTCAACTTCCTGCAGCAACTGGCTAATTCTTCAAAGCACACAGCACTTCCGGAAACTCGTCAGTAGAAAATAAGCAGCAATTAATTTTGATTTGATTTATTATTGTCACATGTATGAGTATACAGTGAAAAGTATTGTTTCTGGCATGCTGTACAAACAATGCATACCGTACATGGGGAAGGAAGGAGAGACTGCAGAATATAATGTTACAGTTATAGCAAGGTGTAGAGAAAAGATCAACTTAATACGAGGTAGGTCCATTCAAAAGTCTGATGGCAGTGGGGAAGAAGCTGTTCTTGAGTCGGTTGGTACGTGACCTCAAACTTTGGTATCTTTTTCCTGACGGAAGAAGATAGAAGAGAGTATGTCCGGGGTGCGTGGGGTCCTTAATTATGCTGGCTGCCTTTCTGAGGCAGTTGGAATTATAGATAGAGTCAATGGATGGGAGGCTGGTTTGCGTGATGGACTGGGCTACATTCACAACCTTTTGTAGTTTCCTGCGGTCTTGGGCAGAGCAGGCTCCATACCAAGCTGTGATACAACCAGAAAGAATGCTTTCTATGGTTCATCTGTAGAAGTTGGTGAGGGTCGTAGCTGACATGTCAATGTCCTTACTCTTCTGAGAAAGTAGAGTCGTTGGTGGGCTTTCTTAACTATAGTGTCGGCATGGGGGGATCAGGACAGGCTGTTGGTGATCTGTACACTTAAATCTTGAAGCTCTCGACCCTTTCTACTTTGTTCCCATTGATGTAGACAGGGGCATGTTCTCCACTACGCTTCCTGAAGTCGATGATAACCTCCTTTGTTTTGTTGACATTGAGGAAGAGATTATTGTCGTTGCACCAGTTCACAAGATTCTCTATTTCATTCCTGTACTCTGTCTCGTCATTGTTTGAAATCCGACCCAGTACGGTGGTGTCATCAGCAAATTTGAAAATCGAGTTGGAGGGGAATTTGGCCACACAGTCATAGGTGTATAAGGAGTATAGTAGGGGCTGAGGACACAGCCTTGTGGGGACCGGTGTTGAGGATGATCGTGGAGGAGATGTTGTTGCCTATCTTTACTGATTGTGGCCTGTGGCTTAGAAAGTTCAGGATCCAGTTGCAGAGGGAGGAGCCGAGGCCAAGGCCACAAAGTTTGGAGATGAGTTTCGCAGGGGTGATGGTGTTGAAGGCTGAGCTGTAGTCGATAAATAGGAGTCTGACATAGGTGTCTTTGTTAGGTGTTCCAGGGTAGAGTGCAGGGCCATGGAGATGGCGTCTGCTGTGGACCTGTTCCAGCGGTAGGCGAACTGTAGTGGATCAAGGCAATCCGGGAGGCTGGAGTTGATTCGTGCCATGACTAACCTTTCGAAGCACTTCATGATGATGGATGTCAGAGCCACTGGACGATAGTTATTAAGGCACGCTGCTTGACTTTTTTTTGGTACAGGGATTATGGTCGTCTTCTTGAAGCAGACAGGGACCTCAGATTGTTGGAGATGAAAATGGTTGGCAATGATGTCAATTTGTCAATGATTGTTGAACCCAATCATTGTCTCTGCTGGTGATTGAAGGAGTTTTCCTGTTGTTGAGCCCCTGTTCAGCGCCCCCTGCGGAGGAGGTGGTCGAGATTGGTTCTGCCAGCTGGGCATTGGAGTGGTCCTTCTGGCCTCCGCTGCTGCCATGTCCTCATGTTCATGAACCCTGCTGACCTGCAGAGGAAGCTGCGTCTCCTCCCTGGATCCACTGGGCCGAGTGCTCCCGACTCCGTGTCAGTCCGGGGCGGATGGACATCCCTCCCAGAGGAGATCAGGCCTTTCACCTGGAGCAGGACCAGCCTCCTCTACTTGGGCGTCCATCTTTGTCTGGCTGAGGAATCCTAGCCGGCTAACTGGCAGGAGCTGGAGGCCAAGGCCACCGCTCGCCTGAGAGAGTGGACAGGACTGCTCCGAGTGCTGTCTTACAGGGGCCGAGTTCTGGTCATAAACCAGCTGATTGCCTCCATGTTGTGGTACTGGCTGGTCACATTGGGCCCTCCCCCTGACTCTGTCACAGAAATCCAGAGAACAAAGAACAAAGAACAAAGAAATGTACAGCACAGGAACAGGCCCTTCGGCCCTCCAAGCCCGTGCCGACCATACTGCCCGACTAAACTACAATCTTCTACACTTCCTGGGTCCGTATCCTTCTATTCCCATCCTATTCATATATTTGTCAAGATGCCCCTTAAATGTCCCTATCGTCCCTGCCTCCACTACCTCCTCCGGTAGTGAGTTCCAGGCACCCACTACCCTCTGCGTAAAAAACTTGCCTCGTACATCTACTCTAAACTTTGCCCCTCTCACCTTAAACCTATGCCCCCTAGTAATTGACCCCTCTACCCTGGGGAAAAGCCTCTGACTATCCACTCTGTCTATGCCCCTCATAATTTTGTATACCTCTATCAGGTCGCCCCTCAACCTCCTTCGTTCCAGTGAGAACAAACCGAGTTTATTCAATCGCTCCTCATAGCTTATGCCCTCCATACCAGGCAACATTCTGGTAAATCTCTTCTGCACCCTCTCTAAAGCCTCCACATCCTTCTGGTAGTGTGGCGACCAGAATTGAACACTATACTCCAAGTGTGGCCTAACTAAGGTTCTATACAGCTGCAACATGACTTGCCAATTCTTATACTCAATGCCCCGGCCAATGAAGGCAAGCATGCCGTATGCCTTCTTGACTACCTTCTCCACCTGTGTAGCCCCTTTCAGTGATCTGTGGACCTGTACTCCTAGATCTCTTTGACTTTCAATACTCTTGAGGGTTCTACCATTCACTGTATATTCCCTACCTGCATTAGCCCTTCCAAAATGCATTACCTCACATTTGTCCAGGTTAAACTCCATCTGCCATCTCTCCGCCCAAGTCTCCAGACAATCTAAATCCTGCTGTATCCTCAGACAGTCCTCATCGCTATCCGCAATTCCACCAACCTTTGTGTCGTCTGCAAACTTACTAATCAGACCAGTTACATTTTCCTCCAAATCATTTATATATACTACAAAGAGCAAAGGTCCCAGCACTGATCCCTGTGGAACACCACTGGTCACAGCCCTCCAATTAGAAAAGCATCCCTCCATTGCTACCCTCTGCCTTCTATGGCCTAGCCAGTTCTGTATCCACCTTGCCAGTTCACCCCTGATCCCGTGTGACTTCACCTTTTGTACTAGTCTACCATGAGGGACCTTGTCAAAGGCCTTACTGAAGTCCATATAGACAACATCTACTGCCCTACCTGCATCAATCATCTTAGTGACCTCCTCGAAAAACTCGATCAAGTTAGTGAGACACGACCTCCCCTTCACAAAACCGTGCTGCCTCTCACTAATACGTCCATTTGCTTCCAAATGGGAGTAGATCCTGTCTCGAAGAATTCTCTCCAGTAATTTCCCTACCACTGAAGTAAGGCTCACCGGCCTGTAGTTCCCGGGATTATCCCTGCCACCCTTCTTAAACAGAGGAACAACATTGGCTATTCTCCAGTCCTCCGGGACATCCCCTGAAGACAGCGAGGATCCAAAGATTTCTGTCAAGGCCTCAGCAATTTCCTCTCCAGCCTCCTTCAGTATTCTGGGGTAGATCCCATCCGGCCCTGGGGACTTATCTACCTTAATATTTTTTAAGACACCCAACACCTCGTCTTTTTGGATCACAATGTGACCCAGGCTATCTACACCCCCTTCTCCAGACTCAACATCTACCAATTCCTTCTCTTTGGTGAATACTGATGCAAAGTATTCATTTAGTACCTCGCCCATTTCCTCTGGCTCCACACATAGATTCCCTTGCCTATCCTTCAGTGGGCCAACCCTTTCCCTGGCTACCCTCTTGCTTTTTATGTAAGTGTAAAAAGCCTTGGGATTTTCCTTAACCCTATTTGCCAATGACTTTTCATGACCCCTTCTAGCCCTCCTGACTCCCTGCTTAAGTTCCTTCCTACTTTCCTTATATGCCACACAGGCTTCGTCTGTTCCCAGCCTTTTAGCCCTGACAAATGCCTCCTTTTTCTTTTTGACGAGGCCTACAATATCATTCGTCATCCAAGGTTCCCGAAAATTGCCGTATTTGTCTTTCTTCCTCACAGGAACATGCCTGTCCTGTATTCCTATCAACTGACACTTGAAAGCCTCCCACATGTCAGATGTTGATTTGCCCTCAAACATCCGCCCCCAATCTATGCTCTTCAGTTCCCGCCTAATATTGTTATAATTAGCCTTCCCCCAATTTAGCACATTCATCCTCGGACCACTCTTATCCTTGTCCACCAGTACTTTAAAACTTACTGAATTGTGGTCACTGTTACCGAAATGCTCCCCTACTGAAACATCTACCACCTGGCCGGGCTCATTCCCCAATACCAGGTCCAGTACCGCCTCTTCCCTAGTTGGACTGTTTACATATTGTTTTAAGAAGCCCTCCTGGATGCTCCTTACAAACTCTGCCCCGTCTAAGCCCCTGGCACTAAGTGAGTCCCAGTCAATATTGGGGAAGTTGAAGTCTCCCATCACCACAACCCTGTTGTTTTTACTCTTTTCCAAAATCTGTCTACCTATCTGCTCCTCTATCTCCCGCTGGCTGTTGGGAGGCCTGTAGTATACCCCCAACATTGTGACTGCACCCTTCTTATTCCTGATCTCTACCCATATAGCCTCACTGCCCTCTGAGGTGTCCTCTCGCTGTATAGCTGTGATACTCTCCTGAACAAGTAGCGCAACTCCGCCTCCCCTTTTACATCCCCCTCTATCCCGCCTGAAACATCTAAAACCTGGAACGTTTAGCTGCCAATCCTGCCCTTCCCTCAACCAGGTCTCTGTAATGGCAACAACATCATAGTTCCAAGTAGTAATCCAAGCTCTAAGTTCATCTGCCTTACCCGTAATGCTCCTTGCATTAAAACATATGCACTTCAGGCCACCAGACCCGCTGTGTTCAGCAACTTCTCCCCGTCTGCTCTGCCTCAGAGCCACACTGTCCATATTTCCTAGTTCTCCCTCAACGCTCTCACCTTCTGACCTATTGCTCCCGTGCCCACCCCCCTGCCATACTAGTTTAAACCCTCCCGTGTGACACTAGCAAATCTCGCGGCCAGGATATTTATGCCTCTCCGGTTTAGATGCAACGTTCATACAGTTCCTCTGGGACAAACACTGAGGATTCCCGGACACCTAAATCCCGACTGTATACCACGGCACCACCACCTCTGCTGGGTGTGACCTGTCGGTGAGACAGGTCATATTGAAGGATGGTGACAGTGTCTGGGGTCTGTCAGTATCACCGTGTCAGGCTGCTGTTTGACTAGTCTGTCAATTCCCTCTCCCAATTTTGGCCAAACCTCCAGAATGTTAGCAAGTGGATTTTGTGGTGCCGGGGTCGATGCCGGATGCCGGGGTCGATGCCGGGTGCCGGGGTCGATGCCGGGTGCCGGAGTCGATGCCGGGTGCCGGGGTCGATGCCGGGTGCCGGGGTCGATGCCGGGTGCCGGGGTCGATGCCGGGTGCCGGAGTCGATGCCGGGTGCCGGGTGCCGGGGTCGATGCCGGGAGCCGGGGTCGATGCCGGGTGCCGGCGTCGATGCCGGGTGCCGGCGTCGATGCCGGGTGCCGGGGTCGGTGCCGGGGTCGATGCAGGGAGCCGGGGTCGATGCCGGGTGCTGGGGTTGATGCCGGGTGCTGGGATCGATGCTGGGTGCCGGGGTCGATGCTGGGTGCCGGGGTCGATGCCGGGTGCCGGGGTCGATGCCGGGTGCCGGAGTCGATGCCGGGAGCCGGGGTCGATGCCGGGAGCCGGGGTCGATGCCGGGTGCCGGGGTCGATGCCGGGTGCCGGGGTCGATGCCGGGAGCCGGGGTCGAGGCCGGGAGCCGGGGTTGAGGCCGGGTGCCGGGGTCGGTGCCGGGGTCGATGCCGGGAGCCGGTGTCGATGCCGGGAGCCGGGGTCGATGCCGGGTGCCGGGGTCGATGCCGGGTGCCGGGGTCGATGCCGGGTACCGGGGTCGATGCCGGGTGCCGGGGTCGATGCCGGGTGCCGGGGTCGATGCCGGGTGCCGGGGTCGATGCCGGGTGCCGGGGTCGGGGCCGGGTGCCGGGGTCGATGCCATGTGCCGGGGTCGATGCCGGGTGCCGGGGTCGATGCCGGGTGCCGGGGTCGATGCCGGGTGCCGAGGTCGATGCCGGGAGCCGGGGTCGATGCCGGGTGCCGGGGTCGGTGCCGGGGTTGATGCCGGGAGCCGGGGTCGAGGCCGGGTGCTGGGGTTGATGCCGGGTGCTGGGATCGATGCTGGGTGCCGGGGTCGATGCCGGGAGCCGGGGTCGATGCCGGGTGCCGGGGTCGGTGCCGGGGTTGATGCCGGGAGCCGGGGTCGAGGCCGGGTGCTGGGGTTGATGCCGGGTGCTGGGATCGATGCTGGGTGCCGGGGTCGATGCCGGGTGCCAGGGTCGATGCCGGGTGCCGGGGTCGATGCCGGGTGCCGGGGTCGATGCCGGGGTCGATGCCGGGTGAATGTTTGGCACCACGTTTACCCTTTTGCGTCTCAGATATGCTGATCAAACACCCAGCTCTCTGAAATCATGTTCACGGTGCTCCACCGACAGATAATTCAACCGATCCCATTCAACACTGGACACCAGAGGGAGGGCCTCACCTGGCGAGCTGCACTTCACTCACAACTTTGGGGTTGGGGATTTAAATGTTTTTATATTTATTTACGGGGCTTCGCTGGTTAGGCCGGCAATTATTGCCCATCCCTAGTTACCCTTCAGAAGGTGGGGGTGAGTTGCCTTCTTGAATCGCTGCAGTCCCTGGCATGTAGGTGCACCCACTGTGCTGTTAGGAAGGGAATTCCAGGATGTTGCCCCACTGACAGTGAAGGAACGGCGATATATTTCCAAGTCAGGGATGCATGTAGAAATGGTACAGCAGTTATCATGGGGGATTTTAATCTACGTGTCGATTGGTTTAACCAGGTCGGTCAAGGCAGCCTTGAGGAGGAGTTTATAGAATGTATCCGCGATAGTTTCCTAGAACAGTATGTAATTGAACCTACGAGGGAACAAGCGGTCCTAGATCTGGTCCTGTGTAATGAGACAGGATTGATTCATGATCTCATAATTAGGGATCCTCTCGGAAGGAGCAATCTCAATATGGTGGAATTGAAAATACAGATGGAGGGTGAGAAGGTAAAATCAAATACCAGTGTCTTGTGCTTAAACAAAGGAGATTACAATGGGATGAGAGAAGAACTAGCTAAGGTAGACTGGGAGCAAAGACTCTATGGTGAAGCAGTTGAGGAACAGTGGAGAACCTTCCAAGCGATTTTTCACAGTGCTCAGCAAAAGTTTTCCAACAAAAAGGAAGGACGGTAGATAGAGGGAAATTCGACCATGGATATCTAAGGAAATAAGGGAGAGTATCAAATTGAAGGAAAAAGCACACAAAGTGGCAAAGATTAGTGGGAGACTAGAGGACTGGGAAATCTTTAGGGGGCAACAGAAAGCTACTAAAAAAGCTATAAACAAGAGGAAGACAGATTATGAGAGTAAACTTGCTCAGAATATAAAAACAGATAGTAAAAGTTTCTACAAATATATAAAACAAAAAAGAGTGGCTAAGGTAAATATTGGTCCTTTAGAGGATGAGAAGGGAGATTTAATAATGGGAGATGAGGAAATGGCTGAGGAACTGAACAGGTTTTTTGGGTTGGTATTCACAGAGCAAGACACAAATAACATGCCAGTGACTGATGGAAATGCGGCTATGACAGGCGAGGACCTTGAGAGGATTGTTATCACTAAGGAGGTAATGATGCGAAAGCTAATGGGGCTAAAGATAGACAAGTCTCCTGGCCCTGATGGAATGCGTCCCAGAGTGCTAAAAGAGATGGCTAGGGAAATTGCAAATGCACTAGTGATAATTTACCAAAATTCACTAGACTCTGGGGTGGTCCCGGCGGATTGGAAATTAGCAAACGTGACACCACTGTTTAAAAAAGGAGGTAGGCAAAAAGCGGGTAATTATAGGCCAGTTAGCATAACTTCGGTAGTAGGGAAGATGCTGTAATCTATCATCAAGGAAGAAATAGAGAGGCATCTGGATGGAAATTGTCCCATTGGGCAGACGCAGCATGTGTTCATAAATGGCAGGTCGTGCCTAACCAATTTAGTGGAATTTTTTGAGGACAATAACAGTGCGGTAGATAACGGGGAGCCGATGGTTGTGGTATATCTGGATTTCCAGAAAGACTTTGTCAAGGTGCCACACAAAAGGTTGCTGCATAAGATGAAGATGCATGGCATTAAGGGGAATGTAGTAGCATGGATAGAGGATTGGTTAATTAATAGAAAGCAAAGAGTGGGGATTAATGGGTGTTTCTCTGGTTGGCAATCAGTAGCTAGTGGTGTCCCTCAGGGATCAGTGTTGGGCCCAAACTGTTCACAATTTACATGGATGATTTGGAGTTGGGGACCAAGGGCAATGTGACCATGTTTGCAGACGACACTAAAATGAGTGGGAAAGCAAAAAGTGCAGAGGATACTGGAAGTCTGCAGAGGGATTTGGATAGGCCAAGTGAATGGGCTAGGGTCTGGCAGATGGAATACAATGTTGATAATGTGAGGTTATCCATTTTGGTAGGAATAACAGCAAAAGGGATTATTATTTAAATGATAACATATTAAAACATGCTGCTGTGCAGAGAGACCTGGGTGTGCTAGTGCATGAGTCGCAAAAAGTTGGTTTACAGGTGCAACAGGTGATTAAGAAGGCAAATGGAATTTTGTCCTTCATTGCTAGAGGGATGGAGTTTAAGACTAGGGAGGTTATGCTGCAATTGTATAAGGTGTTAGTGAGGCCACACCTGGGGTATTGTGTTCAGTTTTGGTCTTCTTACTTGAGAAAGGACGTACTGGCACTGGAGGGTGTGCAGAGGAGATTCACTAGGTTAATCCCAGAGCTGAAGGGGTTGGATTACGAGGGGAGGTTGAGTAGACTGGGACTGTACTCGTTGGAATTTAGAAGGATGCGTGGGGATCTTAGAGAAACATATAAAATTATGAAGGGAATAGATAGGATAGATGCGGGCAGGTTGTTTCCACTGGCGGGTAAAAGCAGAACTAGGGGACATAGCCTCAAAATAAGAGGAAGTAGATTTAGGACTGAGTTTGGGAGGAACTTCTTCACCCAAAGGGTTGTGAATCTGTGGAATTCCTTGCCCAGTGAAGCAGTAGAGGCTCTTTCATTAAATGTTTTTAAGATAAAGATCGATAGTTTTTTGAAGAATAAAGGGATTAAGGGTTATGGTGTTCGGGCCGGAAAGTGGAGCTGAGTCCACAAAAGATCAGCCATGATCTCATTGAATGGTGGAGCAGGCTCGAGGGGCCAGATGGCCTACTCCTGCTCCTAGTTCTTATGTTCTTATGAATTGATCCCACGCTGCTGGCCCCGCTTGACATCGTTTGGGATGAGGACCAATCTATGATTAAAAAGGAAATTAGGGATAGTATCCGATCCAAGGAAGAAGCACACAGATTGGCCAAGGAAAATAATAGGTCTGAGGATTGGGAGCAGTAAAGAATTCAAGAAAAAAGGATCAAGTGATTGATTAACAAGGGGAAAATACAGTCCGAAAGTAAGCTTTCAGGGAACATAAAGAAAGACTATAAATGTTTCGAAAACACATGAAATGAAAGAAATTGGTAAAGACAAATGTAGGCCCCCAACAGACAGAAATGGGGGATTGTATAATTGGTGACAAAGAAATGGCTGAGCAATGGAATACATACTTTGGTTCTATCTTCACAAAAGAGGACAAATTAGATACCAGAAATTTTGGAGAATGAAAGGCTGAGTGAGAGGGAAGAACTGAGGGAGATCAATATTAATAGGGAAATGGTGTTGGGGAAATTGATGGGACTGAAGGCGGATAAATCCCCAGGGTCTGATAATCTACATCCCAGAATACTGAAGGAAGTGGCTCTGGAAATAGTGGATGCATTGGTGCTCATCTTCCAGGATTCTATAGACTCTGGAGCAGTCCCTGCTGATTGGAGGGTGGCTAAAGTCACTCAAATATCCAAAAAGGGAGGCAGAGAGAAAGCAGGGAATTATAGACCAGTAAGCCTAACATTGGCAGTGGTGAAAATTCTCAAATCCATTATCAAGGACTTTGTAGCGGGACATTTAGAAAGCAGTGGCAGGATCAGTCAGAGTCAGCAGGGATTTATGAAGGGGAAATCATGCTTGACAAATCGAATGGAATTCTTTGAAAATGTATGTAGTAGATTTGACAAGGGGGAACCAGTTGATGTGGTATATTTGGTCTTTCATAGAACATAGAACATAGAAAATACAGCACAGAACAGGCCCTTCGGCCCACGATGTTGTGCCAAACCTTTGTCCTAGATTAATCATAGATTATCATTGAATTTACAGTGCAGAAGGAGGCCATTCGGCCCTTTGAGTCTGCACCGGCTCTTGGAAAGAGCACCCTACCCAAACTCAACACCTTCACCCAACACCAAGGGCAATTTGGACATTAAGGGCAATTTATCATTGGCCAATTCACCTAACCCGCACATTTGGATTGTGGGAGGAAACCGGAGCACCCGGAGGAAACCCACACAGACACGGGGAGGACGTGCAGACTCCGCACAGTCAGTGACCCAAGCCGGAATCGAACCTGGGACCCTGGAGCTGTGAAGCAATTGTGCTATCCACAATGCTACCGTGCTGCCCTTGAGAACAAATAAATCTACACTATATCATTTAACCGTAATCCATGTACCTATCCAATAGCTGCTTGAAGGTCCCTAATGTTTCCGACTCAACTACTTCCACATGCAGTGCATTCCATGCCCCCACTACTCTCTGGGTAAAGAACCTACCTCTGATATCCCTCCTATATCTTCCACCTTTCACCTTAAATTTATGTCCCCTTGTAATGGTTTGTTCCACCCGGGGAAAAAGTCTCTGACTGTCTACTCTATCTATTCCCCTGATCATCTTATAAACCTCTATCAAGTCGCCACTCATCCTTCTCCGTTCTAATGAGAAAAGGCCTAGCACCCTCAACCTTTCCTCGTAAGACCTACTCTCCATTCCAGGCAACATCCTGGTAAATCTTCTTTGCACCTTTTCCAAAGCTTCCACATCCTTCCTAAAATGAGGCGACCAGAACTGTACACAGTACTCCAAATGTGGCCTTACCAAAGTTTTGTACAGCTGCATCATCACCTCACGGCTCTTTAATTCAATCCCTCTGTTAATGAACGCGAGCACACCATAGGCCTTCTTCACAGCTCTATCCACTTGAGTGGCAACTTTCAAAGATGTATGAACATAGACCCCAAGATCTCTCTGCTCCTCCACATTGCCAAGAACTCTACCGTTAACCCTGTATTCCGCATTCATATTTGTCCTTCCAAAATGGACAACCTCACACTTTTCAGGGTTAAACTCCATCTGCCACTTCTCAGCCCAGCTCTGCATCCTATCTATGTCTCTTTGCAGCCGACAACAGCCCTCCTTACTATCCACAACTCCACCAATCTTCGTATCGTCTGCAAATTTACTGACCCACCCTTCAACTCCCTCATCCAAGGCATTAATGAAAATCACAAACAGCAGAGGACCCAGAACTGATCCCTGCGGTACGCCACTGGTAACTGGGATCCAGGCTGAATATTTGCCATCCACCACCACTCTCTGACTTCTATCGGTTAGCCAGTTCGTTATCCAACTGGCCAAATTCCCCACTATCCCATGCCTCCTTACTTTCTGCATAAGCCTACCATGGGGAACTTTATCAAATGCCTTACTAAAATCCATGTACACTACATCCACTGCTTTACCTTCACCCACATGCTTGGTCACCTCCTCAAAGAATTCAGTAAGATTTGTAAGGCAAGACATACCCCTCACAAATCCGTGCTGACTATCCCTAATCAAGCAGTGTCTTTCTAGATGCTCAGAAATCCTATCCTTCAGTACCCTTTCCATTACTTTGCCTACCACCGAAGTAAGACTAACTGGCCTGTAATTCCCAGGGTTATCCCTAGTCCCTGTTTTGAACAGGGGCACGACATTCGCCACTCTCCAATCCCCTGGTACCACCCCTGTTGACAGTGAGGACGAAAAGATAATTGCCAACGGCTCTGCAATTTCATCTCTTGCTTCCCATAGAATCCTTGGATATATCCCGTCAGGCCCGGGGGACTTGTCTATCCTCAAGTTTTTCAAAATGCCCAACACATCTTCCTTCCTAACAAGTATTTCCTCGAGCTTACCAATCTGTTTCACACTGTCCTCTCCAACAATATCGCCCCTCTCATTTGTAAATACAGAAGTAAAGTACTCGTTCAAGACCTCTCCTATCTCTTCAGACTCAATACACAATCTCCCGCTACTGTCCTTGATCGGACCTACCCTCGCTCCAGTCATTCTCATATTTCTCACATATGTGTAAAAGGCCTTGGGGTTTTCCTTGATCCTACCCGCCAAAGATTGTTCATGCCCTCTCTTAGCTCTCCTAATCCCTTTCTTCAGTTCCCTCCTGGCTATCTTGTATCCCTCCAATGCCCTGTCTGAACCTTGTTTCCTCAGCCTTACATAAGTCACCTTTTTCCTCTTAACAAGACATTCAACCTCTCTTGTCAACCATGGTTCCCTCACTCGACCATCTCTTCCCTGCCTGACAGGGACATACATATCAAGGACACGTAGCACCTGTTCCTTGAACAAGTTCCACATTTCACTTGTGTCCTTCCCTGCCAGCCTATGTTCCCAACTTATGCACTTCAATTCTTGTCTGACAACATCGTATTTACCCTTCCCCCAATTGTAAACCTTGCCC
Source organism: Scyliorhinus torazame (assembly GCF_047496885.1). Classification (NCBI taxonomy): domain Eukaryota; kingdom Metazoa; phylum Chordata; class Chondrichthyes; order Carcharhiniformes; family Scyliorhinidae; genus Scyliorhinus; species Scyliorhinus torazame. Next base: position 409,307,303 of record NC_092707.1, on the reverse strand, counting down.
TGTTGCACGTACCTATCCCTCTCCATTACTAAAGTGAAAGTCACAGAATTGTGGTCACTATCTCCAAAATGCTCCCCCACTAACAAATCTATCACTTGCCCTGGCTCATTACCCAGTACTAAATCCAATATTGCCCCTCCTCTGGTCGGACAATCTACATACTGCGTTAGAAAAGCTTCCTGGACACACTGCACAAACACCACCCCATCCAAACTATTTGATCTAAAGAGTTTCCACTCAATATTTGGGAAGTTAAAGTCGCCCATGACTACTACCCTATGACTTCTGCACCTTTCCAAAATCTGTTTCCCAATCTGTTCCTCCACATCTCTGCTACTATTGGGGGGCCTATAGAAAACTCCTAACAAGGTGACTGCTCCTTTCCTATTTCTGACTTCAACCCATACTACCTCAGTAGGCTGATACTCCTCGAACTGCCTTTCTGCAGCTGTTATACTATCTCTAATTAATAATGCCACCCCCCCACCTCTTTTACCACCCTCCCTAATCTTATTGAAACATCTATAACCAGGGACCTCCAACAACCATTTCTGCCCCTCTTCTATCCAAGTTTCCGTGATGGCCACCACATCGTAGTCCCAAGTACCGATCCATGCCTTAAGTTCACCCACCTTATTCCTGATGCTTCTTGCGTTGAAGTATACACACTTCAACCCCTCTCCGTGCCTGCAAGTACTCTCCTTTGTCAGTGTTCCCTTCCCCACTGCCTCATTACACGCTTTGGCGTCCTGAATATCGGCTACCTTAGTTGCTGGACTACAAATCCGGTTCCCATTCCCCTGCCAAATTAGTTTAAACCCTCCCGAAGAGTACTAGAAAACCTCCCTCCCAGGATATTGGTGCCCCTCTGATTCAGATGCAACCCATCCTGCTTGTACAGGTCCCACCTTCCCCAGAATGCGCTCCAATTATCCAAATACCTGAAGCCCTCCCTCCTACACCATTCCTGCAGCCATGTGTTCAACTGCACTCTCTCCCATTTCCTAGCCTCGCTATCACGTGGCACCGGCAACAAACCAGAGATGACAACTCTGTCTGTCCTGGCTTTTAACTTCCAGCCTAACTCCTTAAACTTGTTTATTACCTCCACACCCCTTTTCCTACCTATGTCGTTGGTACCAATGTGCACCACGACTTCTGGCTGCTCACCCTCCCCCTTAAGGATCCTGAAGACACGATCCGAGACATCCCTGGCCCTGGCACTCGGGAGGCAACATACCTTCCGGGAGTCTCGCTCGCGACCACAGAATCTCCTATCTATTCCCCGAACCATTGAATCTCCTACAACTATTGCTTTTCTATTCTCCCCCCTTCCTTTCTGAGCCCCAGAGCCAGACTCAGTGCCAGAGACCTGGCCTCTAGGGCCTTCCCCCGGTAGGTCATCCCCCCCAACAGCATCCAAAACGGTATACTTGTTTTGAAGGGGAACGGCCACGAGGGATCCCTGCACTTTCTGCCTGTTTGTTTTTTTCCCCCTGACTGTAACCCAGCTATTCTTGTCCTGTACCTTGGGTGTGGTTACCTCCTTGTAACTCTTCTCAATCACCCCCTCTGCCTCCCGGATAATCCGAAGTTCATCCAGCTTCAGCTGCAGTTCCCTAACACGGTCTTTGAGGAGCTGAAGTTGGGTGCACTTCCCGCAGGTATAGTCAGTGGGGACACCGGTGGTATCCCTCACCACCCACATCCTACAGGAGGAGCATGTAACTGGCCTAGCCTCCATCCCCTCTTACCTGACAGAATATAGCTGCCCTGTGGACTAACTAGATCTCCGCCCTCCGACCCTGCTCCCAGTCAGCTACACTTTCTGTAAACTCCTGGCTCTCTTTGCACTCTTTGCGGAAATGTCGGAAACAAAATGAAAGGAGCGCCTTACTCCCTCCTCACCTAACTCCCTCGGTCACCAAACTCTCACTATCGCACTCAAATGCACCAAATTCAGCATTCAGAAGACATTTGACAAAGTCCCGCATCAGAAATTATTGTGCAATATTAAAGCGCATGGAATTGGGGGAAGTGTATTGAGGTGGATAGAAAACTGGTTGGTAGAGCGGAAACAAAGAGTAGGAATTAATGGGTCCTTTTCAAATTGGCAGGCAGTAACTAGTGGGGTTCCACAGGGATTGGTGCTGGTACCCCAGCTATTCACAAGAGATATTGATGATTTGGATGAGGGAACAAAATGTAACATCTCAATGTTTGTAGGTGACACCAAGTTGGGTGGGAGGGTGAACTGTGATGAGGATGCAGGGATCCTACAGCATGATCCGGACAGGTTGGGCGAGTGGGCAAATCATTGGCAGATGCAGTATGATATGGATAAGTGTGAGGAAGCAAAAACAGGAAGGCAGATTTCTCCCTGAATGGTTGTAAATTGGGAGAGGGGAGTGTGCAGCGGGACCTGCGTGTCCTTGTGCACCATTCGCTGAAGGTAAGCATGCAGGTACAGCAGGTGGTAAAGGAGGCGAATGGCATGTTGACCTTCATTGCGAGAGGTTTCGAGTACAGGAGCAGGAATGTGTTTTTGCAATTATACAGGGCCTTGGTGCGGCCACACCTAAATATTGTGTGTAGTTTTGGCCTCCTTTCCTGAGGAAGGATGTTCTTGCTCTCGAGGGTGAGCAGTAAAGGTTTACCAGACTGATTCCAGGGAGTTTTTTTCAAATAAATTTGTAAAACCCACACAAACACAGGGAGAATGTACAAACTCCACACGGACAGTGACCCAGAGTCGGGATCGAACCCGGGTCCTTGGCGCCGTCAGGCAACAGTGCTAACCCACTGTGATACCGTGCTGTCCCTCACCCTGATGGTGTTGACCTCTCTGTGGGAAGTGATCCCACAGGTGGCATCAGTCTTCCAATAACTCTTTTCAATAACTGTTCCTCGTCACTGAACCGGGACAATGTGATGTTTTGAACATGAAGACTGAGACAATTGTGTCTGTGGATTGCCGCCCGCTCGAGTTTCAGAGTGGGATCACTGAGCTGGGGGATCAGTGTTGTGTCTGACGCTGTATTTTCCCTTTGAACCATGAGAACCCCAAACTATCCCAACTCTTAAACAGGAAAATCTGACTAAAAATTCACATCACCCCCAATATCCAGAAAATCAACACAAAAACATAACGATGTGCAAGCAGCCCCAGGTTACTTACCCACCGCCATACAGAGGGTGAGAGTCAGAGCTGAGAGAGCTGGGCAAAACATTCCAAACAAAGTCCTTTTGCAAATGTACAATTCTATTCATTCTTCCTGTATTCTCAGGTCAGTGGTTCACAGGTAGCTCATTGTCACGCACTTCCTTGTGTTCAAGTTCAAGGTGGACCACAGAAAGGGAAGGTGAGGGGGTAATGGTCGGGTTAAAAGGTCTCGGGTGTTTACTCATTTGCGGACTCTCCGCGCAGAAGTAGTCTTCTTGCAGGAGACATATTTGCCAATTAGGGATCAGACGAGACTGAGGAAAGGGTGGGAGGGGCAGAGGTTCCATTCAAATTTTCATTCAAGGTTCAGAGGAGTTCCGATCTCGATCAATAAGATGGCATTTACGGCGACTAGAATTAGATAAATAGAATTTTACAAGTCTCTATGAGATCCCCCCTCATTCGTCTGAACTCCAGCGAAAACAATCCTAACCTAATCAATCTCTCCTCATACGTCAGTCCTGCCATCCCTGGAATCAGGAGGGCAGTACGGTGGCGCAGTGGTTAGCACGTTACCGAGGTCCCAGGTTCGACCTTGGCTCTGGGTCACTGTCCGTGTGGAGTTTGCACATTCTCCCTGTGTTTGCGTGGGTTTCACCCCCACAACCCAAAGATGTGCAGGGTAGGTGGATTGGCCACACAAAATTGCCCCTTTATTGGAAAAAGGGTTTTCTAAATTTATTTTTAGAAAACACAATCAGAGTGAGGGGATGGAGACCATTGTCTATAGAATAACAAACAAAGAACAAAGAAATGTACAGCACAGGAACAGGCCCTTCGGCCCTCCAAGCCCGTGCCGACCATGCTGCCCGACTAAACTACAATCTTCGACACTTCCTGGGTCCGTATCCTTCTATTCCCATCCTATTCATATATTTGTCAAGATGCCCCTTAAATGTCCCTATCGTCCCTGCTTCCACTACCTCCTCCGGTAGCGAGTTCCAGGCACCCACTACCCTCTGCGTAAAAAACTTGCCTCATACATCTACTCTAAACCTTGCCCCTCTCACCTTAAACCTATGCCCCCTAGTAATTGACCCCTCTACCCTGGGGAAAAGCCTCTGACTATCCATATGTCTATGCCCCTCATAATTTTATATACCTCTATCAGGTCTCCCCTCAACCTCCTTCGTTCCAGTGAGAACAAACCGAGTTTATTCAATCGCTCCTTATAGCTAATGCCCTCCATACCAGGCAACATTCTGGTAAATCTCTTCTGCACCCTCCCTAAAGCCTCCACATCCTTCTGGTAGTGTTGCGACCAGAATTGAACACTATACTCCAAGTGTGGCCTAACTAAGGTTCTATAAAGCTGCAACATGACTTGCCAATTCTTATACTCAATGCCCCGGCCAATGAAGGCAAGCATGCCGTATGCCTTCTTGACTACCTTCTCCACCTGTGTTGCCCCTTTCAATGACCTGTGGACCTGTACTCCTAGATCTCTTTGACTTTCAATACTCTTGGGGGTTCTACCATTCACTGTATATTCCCTACCTGCATTAGACCTTCCAAAATGCATTACCTCACATTTGTCCGGATTAAACTCCATTAAACGCCATTTCCACTGCTCAGGACTGATGAGCTCTCCGAGTATCTGTGGAGACGCAGGGTGAACCTTGCTGAAGTCTGCTGCTGGGGCTCCTGAATTATCATCCCCAAAACCACTTTTATGTCCCTCAGGAGCCCAATCATCCCATGGCAATGAATCAGAGAATCACAGAAACATTCCCGACAGTGCAGGAGGAGGCCATTGGGCCCATTGAGTCTGTACTGACCCTCTGAACAAGCCCCCCCACCAAGGCCCACTCCCCACACTTAATTTTGTTTTTTAATAATCTTTATTGTCCCAAGTAGGCTTACGTTAACACTAGTCGCCACATTCCGGCGCCTGTCCGGGTACACAGAGGGAGAATTCAGAATGTCCAATTCACCAACAACACGTCTTTCGCGGCTTGTGGGAGGAAACCGGAGCACCCGGAGGAAACCGACGCAGACACGGGGAGAACGTGCAGGCTCCGCACAGACAGTGACCCAGAACTTGGGACTCTGGCGCTGTGAAGCAACAGTGCTAACCACTGTGCTGCCGTGCCGCCCAACATCTATCCCCATTCACCATGTAAGCTTTTGTATAGTACGGGCAATTTAGCATGACCAATCCACCTACCCTGCACATCTTTAGACACTGAGGGACAATTTAGCATGGCCAATCCACCTAATCTGCAACGCCTTGGACACGAAGGGACAATTCAGCATGACCAATCCACCTAACCTGTGCATCTTTTCTCTGTGGAATGAAACCGGAGCACCCGGAGGAAACCCACGCAGACACGGGGAGAATGTACAAATTCCACACGGTCACCCAAGGCTGGAATTGAACCTGTGTCCCTGGCGCTGTGAGATAGCAGCTGACCCGGGTCTCGGGCACTGTGAGACAGCAGTGCTAACCCGGGTCCCTGGCACTGTGAGACAGCAGTGCTAACCCGCGTTCCTGGCACTGTGAGATAGCAGCAGACCCGGGTTCCTGGCACTGTGAGACAGCAGTGCTAACCCGGGTCCCTGGCACTGTGAGACAGCAGTGCTAACCCGGGTCCCTGGCACTGCGAGACAGCAGTGTTAACCCAGGTCTCTAGCACTGTGAGACAGCAGTGTTAACCCGGGTCCCTGGCACTGTGAGAATGCAGTGTTAACCCGGGTCCCTGGCACTGCGAGACAGCAGTGTTAACCCGGGTCCCTGGCACTGTGAGACAGCAGTGCTAACCCGGGTCCCTGGCACTGTGAGACAGCAGTGTTAACCCGGGTCTCTAGCACTGTGAGACAGCAGTGCTACCCGGGTCCCTGGCACTGTGAGAATGCAGTGTTAACCCGGGTCCCTGGCACTGCGAGACAGCAGTGTTAACCCGGGTCCCTGGCACTGTGAGACAGCAGTGTTAACCCGGGTCCCAGGCACTGTGAGACAGCAGTTTTAACCCGGGTCCCTGGCACTGTGAGACAGCAGTGTTAACCCGGGTCCCTGGCACTGTGAGACAGCAGTGTTAACCCGGTTCCCTGGCACTGTGAGGCAGCAGTGCTAACCTGGGTCCCTGGCGCTGTGAGACAGCAGTGCTAACCCGGGTCCCTGGCACTGTGAGACAGCAGTGTTAACACGGGTCCCTAGCACTGTGAGACAGCAGTGCTAACCGGGTCCCTGGCACTGTGAGAATGCTGTGTTAACCCGGGTCCCTGGCACTGCGAGACAGCAGTGTTAACCCGGGTCCCTGGCACTATGAGACAGCAGTGTTAACCCGGGTCCCTGGCACTCTGAGACAGCAGTGTTAACGCGGGTCCCTGGAACTGTGAGACAGCAGTGCTAACCCGGGTCCCTGGCATTGTGAGACAGCAGTGTTAACCCGGGTCCCTCGCACTGTGAGACAGCAGTGTTAACGCGGGTCCCTGGCACTGTGAGACAGCAGTGTTAACCCGGATCCCTGGCACTGTGAGACAGCAGTGTTAACCCGGGTCCCTGGCACTGTGAGGCAGCAGTGCTGACCTGGGTCCCTGGCGCTGTGAGACAGCAGTGTTAACTCGAGTCCCTGGCACTGTGAGACAGCAGTGCTAACCCGGGTCCCTGGCATTGTGAGACAGCAGTGTTAACCCGGGTCCCTCGCACTGTGAGACAGCAGTGTTAACGCGGGTCCCTGGCACTGCGAGACAGCAGTGTTAACCCGGGTCCCTAGAACTGCGAGACAGCAGTGTTAACCCGGGTCCCTAGCACTGTAAGACAGCAGTGCTAACCCGGGTCCCTGGCACTGTGAGACAGCAGTGTTAACCCGGGTCCCTGGCACTGCAAGACAGCAGTGTTAACCCGGGTCCCTCGCACTGTGAGGCAGCAGTGCTAACCCGGGTCCCTAGCACTGTGAGACAGCAGTGCTAACCCGGGTCCCTGGCATTGTGAGACAGCAGTGTTAACACGGGTCCCTAGCACTGTGAGACAGCAGTGTTAACCCGGGTCCCTGGCACTGTGAGACAGCAGTGTTAACCCGTGTACCTGGCACTGTGAGGCAGCAGTGTTAACCCGGGTCCCTGGCACTGTGAGACAGCAGTGTTAACCCGGGTCCCTGGCACTGTGAGGCAGCAGTGTTAACCCGGGTCCCTGGCACTGTGAGACAGCAGTGTTAACCCGGGTCCCTGGCACTGTGAGACAGCAGTGTTAACCCGGGTCCCTAGCACTGTGAGACAGCAGTGCTAACCCGGGTCCCTGGCACTGTGAGACAGCAGTGTTAAACCGGGCCCCTGGCACTGCGAGACAGCAGTGTTAACCCGGTGTGGTAATACCAGGTATTGCAGTACCTGAGAGGTGGATGTTCATTAGCTAGACTTCGGGGTCTTCCATTGGGTAATGTATATAGCTCCGCCCTGCGAGGCGGAGTATAAGAACCAATGCCGTCCCAGCAGTCTTCACTTCTGTAACATCACTGCTGGGTACAGTTCTATCTGATTAAAGTTAGATCGATATGACTCCTCGAGGACTCAAGCGTATTGATTGTGCATCAATTTAATCATATAAGTACTCTTGAAGCGTTTGTGAGGGGATAGAGACCATTGTCTATAGAATAAAATGGAGCCATTTCCACTGGTCAGTACTGGCGAGCTCTCCGAGTATCTGTGGAGACGCAGGGTGAACCTTGCTGAAGTCTGCTGCTGGGGCTCCTGAATTATCATCCCCAAAACCACTTTAATGTCCCTCAGTAACCCAATCTGTTCCATGAGAATGAATCAGAGAATCACAGAAACATTCCCGACAGTGCAGGAGGAGGCCATTGGGCCCATTGAGTCTGTACTGACCCTCTGAACAAGCCCCCCCACCAAGGCCCACTCCCCACACTTAATTTTGTTTTTTAATAATCTTTATTGTCCCAAGTAGGCTTACGTTAACACTAGTCGCCACATTCCGGCGCCTGTCCGGGTACACAGAGGGAGAATTCAGAATGTCCAATTCACCAACAACACGTCTTTCGCGGCTTGTGGGAGGAAACCGGAGCACCCGGAGGAAACCGACGCAGACACGGGGAGAACGTGCAGGCTCCGCACAGATAGTGACCCAGAACTTGGGACTCTGGCACTGTGAAGCAACAGTGCTAACCACTGTGCTGCCGTGCCGCCCAACATCTATCCCCATTCACCATGTAAGCTTTTGTATAGTACGGGCAATTTAGCATGACCAATCCACCTACCCTGCACATCTTTAGACACTGAGGGACAATTTAGCATGGCCAATCCACCTAATCTGCAACGCCTTGGACACGAAGGGACAATTCAGCATGACCAATCCACCTAACCTGTGCATCTTTTCTCTGTGGAATGAAACCGGAGCACCCGGAGGAAACCCACGCAGACACGGGGAGAATGTACAAATTCCACACGGTCACCCAAGGCTGGAATTGAACCTGTGTCCCTGGCGCTGTGAGATAGCAGCTGACCCGGGTCTCGGGCACTGTGAGACAGCAGTGCTAACCCGGGTCCCTGGCACTGTGAGACAGCAGTGCTAACCCGCGTTCCTGGCACTGTGAGATAGCAGCAGACCCGGGTTCCTGGCACTGTGAGACAGCAGTGCTAACCCGGGTCCCTGGCACTGTGAGACAGCAGTGCTAACCCGGGTCCCTGGCACTGCGAGACAGCAGTGTTAACCCAGGTCTCTAGCACTGTGAGACAGCAGTGTTAACCCGGGTCCCTGGCACTGTGAGACAGCAGTGTTAACCCGGGTCCCAGGCACTGTGAGACAGCAGTTTTAACCCGGGTCCCTGGCACTGTGAGACAGCAGTGTTAACCCGGGTCCCTGGCACTGTGAGGCAGCAGTGTTAACCCGGGTCCCTGGCACTGTGAGACAGCAGTGTTAACCCGGGTCCCTGGCACTGTGAGACAGCAGTGTTAACCCGGGTCCCTAGCACTGTGAGACAGCAGTGCTAACCCGGGTCCCTGGCACTGTGAGACAGCAGTGTTAAACCGGGCCCCTGGCACTGCGAGACAGCAGTGTTAACCCGGTGTGGTAATACCAGGTATTGCAGTACCTGAGAGGTGGATGTTCATTGGCTAGACTTCGGGGTCTTCCATTGGGTAATGTATATAGCTCCGCCCTGCGAGGCGGAGTATAAGAACCAATGCCGTCCCAGCAGTCTTCACTTCTGTAACATCACTGCTGGGTACAGTTCTATCTGATTAAAGTTAGATCGATATGACTCCTCGAGGACTCAAGCGTATTGATTGTGCATCAATTTAATCATATAAGTACTCTTGAAGCGTTTGTGAGGGGATAGAGACCATTGTCTATAGAATAAAATGGAGCCATTTCCACTGGTCAGTACTGGCGAGCTCTCCGAGTATCTGTGGAGACGCAGGGTGAACCTTGCTGAAGTCTGCTGCTGGGGCTCCTGAATTATCATCCCCAAAACCACTTTAATGTCCCTCAGTAACCCAATCTGTTCCATGAGAATGAATCAGAGAATCACAGAAACATTCCCGACAGTGCAGGAGGAGGCCATTGGGCCCATTGAGTCTGTACTGACCCTCTGAACAAGCCCCCCCACCAAGGCCCACTCCCCACACTTAATTTTGTTTTTTAATAATCTTTATTGTCCCAAGTAGGCTTACGTTAACACTAGTCGCCACATTCCGGCGCCTGTCCGGGTACACAGAGGGAGAATTCAGAATGTCCAATTCACCAACAACACGTCTTTCGCGGCTTGTGGGAGGAAACCGGAGCACCCGGAGGAAACCGACGCAGACACGGGGAGAACGTGCAGGCTCCGCACAGATAGTGACCCAGAACTTGGGACTCTGGCGCTGTGAAGCAACAGTGCTAACCACTGTGCTGCCGTGCCGCCCAACATCTATCCCCATTCACCATGTAAGCTTTTGTATAGTACGGGCAATTTAGCATGACCAATCCACCTACCCTGCACATCTTTAGACACTGAGGGACAATTTAGCATGGCCAATCCACCTAATCTGCAACGCCTTGGACACGAAGGGACAATTCAGCATGACCAATCCACCTAACCTGTGCATCTTTTCTCTGTGGAATGAAACCGGAGCACCCGGAGGAAACCCACGCAGACACGGGGAGAATGTACAAATTCCACACGGTCACCCAAGGCTGGAATTGAACCTGTGTCCCTGGCGCTGTGAGATAGCAGCTGACCCGGGTCTCGGGCACTGTGAGACAGCAGTGCTAACCCGGGTCCCTGGCACTGTGAGACAGCAGTGCTAACCCGCGTTCCTGGCACTGTGAGATAGCAGCAGACCCGGGTTCCTGGCACTGTGAGACAGCAGTGCTAACCCGGGTCCCTGGCACTGTGAGACAGCAGTGCTAACCCGGGTCCCTGGCACTGCGAGACAGCAGTGTTAACCCAGGTCTCTAGCACTGTGAGACAGCAGTGTTAACCCGGGTCCCTGGCACTGTGAGACAGCAGTGTTAACCCGGGTCCCAGGCACTGTGAGACAGCAGTTTTAACCCGGGTCCCTGGCACTGTGAGACAGCAGTGTTAACCCGGGTCCCTGGCACTGTGAGACAGCAGTGTTAACCCGGGTCCCTGGCACTGTGAGGCAGCAGTGCTAACCTGGGTCCCTGGCGCTGTGAGACAGCAGTGCTAACCCGGGTCCCTGGCACTGTGAGACAGCAGTGTTAACACGGGTCCCTAGCACTGTGAGACAGCAGTGCTAACCGGGTCCCTGGCACTGTGAGAATGCTGTGTTAACCCGGGTCCCTGGCACTGCGAGACAGCAGTGTTAACCCGGGTCCCTGGCACTATGAGACAGCAGTGTTAACCCGGGTCCCTGGCACTCTGAGACAGCAGTGTTAACGCGGGTCCCTGGAATTGTGAGACAGCAGTGCTAACCCGGGTCCCTGGCATTGTGAGACAGCAGTGTTAACCCGGGTCCCTCGCACTGTGAGACAGCAGTGTTAACGCGGGTCCCTGGCACTGTGAGACAGCAGTGTTAACCCGGATCCCTGGCACTGTGAGACAGCAGTGTTAACCCGGGTCCCTGGCACTGTGAGGCAGCAGTGCTGACCTGGGTCCCTGGCGCTGTGAGACAGCAGTGTTAACTCGAGTCCCTGGCACTGTGAGACAGCAGTGCTAACCCGGGTCCCTGGCATTGTGAGACAGCAGTGTTAACCCGGGTCCCTCGCACTGTGAGACAGCAGTGTTAACGCGGGTCCCTGGCACTGCGAGACAGCAGTGTTAACCCGGGTCCCTAGAACTGCGAGACAGCAGTGTTAACCCGGGTCCCTAGCACTGTAAGACAGCAGTGCTAACCCGGGTCCCTGGCACTGTGAGACAGCAGTGTTAACCCGGGTCCCTGGCACTGCAAGACAGCAGTGATAACCCGGGTCCCTCGCACTGTGAGGCAGCAGTGCTAACCCGGGTCCCTAGCACTGTGAGACAGCAGTGCTAACCCGGGTCCCTGGCATTGTGAGACAGCAGTGTTAACACGGGTCCCTAGCACTGTGAGACAGCAGTGTTAACCCGGGTCCCTGGCACTGTGAGACAGCAGTGTTAACCCGTGTACCTGGCACTGTGAGGCAGCAGTGTTAACCCGGGTCCCTGGCACTGTGAGACAGCAGTGTTAACCCGGGTCCCTGGCACTGTGAGGCAGCAGTGTTAACCCGGGTCCCTGGCACTGTGAGACAGCAGTGTTAACCCGGGTCCCTGGCACTGTGAGACAGCAGTGTTAACCCGGGCCCCTGGCACTGCGAGACAGCAGTGTTAACCCGGTGTGGTAATACCAGGTATTGCAGTACCTGAGAGGTGGATGTTCATTGGCTAGACTTCGGGGTCTTCCATTGGGTAATGTATATAGCTCCGCCCTGCGAGGCGGAGTATAAGAACCAATGCCGTCCCAGCAGTCTTCACTTCTGTAACATCACTGCTGGGTACAGTTCTATCTGATTAAAGTTAGATCGATATGACTCCTCGAGGACTCAAGCGTATTGATTGTGCATCAATTTAATCATATAAGTACTCTTGAAGCGTTTGTGAGGGGATAGAGACCATTGTCTATAGAATAAAATGGAGCCATTTCCACTGGTCAGTACTGGCGAGCTCTCCGAGTATCTGTGGAGACGCAGGGTGAACCTTGCTGAAGTCTGCTGCTGGGGCTCCTGAATTATCATCCCCAAAACCACTTTAATGTCCCTCAGTAACCCAATCTGTTCCATGAGAATGAATCAGAGAATCACAGAAACATTCCCGACAGTGCAGGAGGAGGCCATTGGGCCCATTGAGTCTATACTGACCCTGTGAACGAGCCCCCCGCCAAGGCCCACTCCTCCACACTTAATTTTGTTTTTTAATCATCTTTATTGTCCCAAGTAGGCTTACGTTAACACTAGTCGCCACATTCCGGCGCCTGACCGGGTACACAGAGGGAGAATTCAGAATGTCCAATTCACCAACAACACGTCTTTCGCGGTTTGTGGGAGGAAACCGGAGCACCCGGAGGAAACCCACGCAGACACGGGGGAAAACGTGCAGACTCCGCACAGACAGTGATCCAAGCCGGGAGTCGAACGTGGGACCCTGGAGCTGTGAAGCAACAGTGCTAACCGCTGTGCTACCGTGCCGCCCAACATCTATCCACATGTCACCATGTAAGCTTTTGAATAGTACGGGCAATTTAGCATGACCAATCCACCTACCCTGCACATCTTTAGACACTGAGGGACAATTTAGCATGGCCAGTCCACCTAACCTGCACATCTTTAGACACTGAGGGACAACTTAGCATGACCAATCCACCTACCCTGCATAGCCTTGGACACTAAGGGGCAATTCAGCATGACCAATCCACCTAACCTGCACATCTTTAGACACTGAGGGACAATTTAGCATGACCAATCCACCTACCCTGCATAGCCTTGGACACTAAGGGACAATTCAGCATGACCAATCCACCTAACCTGTGCATCTTTTCACTGTGGAAAGAAACCGGGGCATCCGGAGGAAACCCACGCAGACACGGGGAGAATGTACAAATTCCACACAGTCACCCAAGACTGGAATTGAACCTGTGTCCCTGGCGCTGTGAGATAGCAGCTTAGCCGGGTCCCTGGCACTATGAGACAGCTGTGCTGACCCGGGTCCCTGGCAATTTGAGACAGCAGTGCTAACCCGGGTTCCTGGCACTGTGAGATAGAAGCTGACCCAGGTCCCTGGCACTGTGAGACAGCAGTGCTAACCCGGGTGCCTGGCACTGTGAGACAGCAGTGTTAACCCGGGACCCTGGCACTGTGAGACAGCAGTGTTAACCTGGTCCTTGGCACTGTGTGACAGCAGTGTTAACCCGGGTCTCTGGCATTGTGAGGCAGCAGTGTTAACCCGGGTCACTGGCACTGTGAGACAGCAGTGCTAACCCGGGACCCTGGCACTGTGAGACAGCAGTGTTAACCTGGTCGTTGGCACTGTGTGACAGCAGTGTTAACCCGGGTCTCTGGCATTGTGAGACGCAGTGTTAACCCGTGCCCTTGGCACTGTGAGGCAGCAGTGTTAACCCGGATCCCTGGCACTTTGAGGCAGCAGTGCTGACCCAGGTCCCTGGCACTGTGAGGCAGCCGTGCTGACCTGGGTCCCTGGCACTGTGAGACAGCAGTGTTAACCCGTGTCCCTGGCCCTGTGAGACAGCAGTGTTAACCCGGGTCCCTGGCACTGTGAGACAGCAGTGTTAACCCGGGTCCCTGGCACTGTGAGACAGCAGTGTTAACCCGGGTCCCTGGCATTGTGAGACAGCAGTGTTAACCCGGGTCCCTGGCACTGTGAGACAGCAGTGTTAACCCGTGTCCCTGGCACTGTGAGACAGCAGTGTTAACCCGGGTCCCTGGCACTGTGAGGCAGCAGTGTTAGCCCGGGTCCCTGGCACTGTGAGACAGCAGTGTTAACCCGGGTCCCTGGCATTGTGAGACAGCAGTGTTAACCCGGGTCCCTGGCACTGTGAGACAGCAGTGTTAACCCGGGTCCCTGGCACTGTGAGACAGCAGTGTTAACCCGTGTCCCTGGCACTGTGAGACAGCAGTGTTAACCCGGGTCCCTGGCACTGTGATGCAGCAGTGTTAACCCGGGTCCCTGGCACTGTGAGACAGCAGTGTTAACCCGGGTCCGTGGCATTGTGAGACAGCAGTGTTAACCCGGGTCCCTGGCACTGTGAGACAGCAGTGTTAACCCGGGTCCCTGGCACTGTGAGACAGCAGTGTTAACCCGGGTCCCTGGCACTGTGAGACAGCAGTGTTAACCCGGGTCCCTGGTGTGGTAGTATGCATTAGGGGTCATGTGGGACTGTGAAGCCGTGATGTCATTGGCTGACAGATCCCGGGTCCTGGTTGGCTGTTGATCTCTAGCTCCGCCCTGAAGGCGGAGTATAAGAACCAGGAGTTCTCCCCCGCAGGCCAGTCTGTTGCTGAACTGCGGGGAACAAGTCACGCTTAATAAAGCCTCATCGACTTCATCTCTATTCGTCTCTCGTGAGTCTTTGTGCGCTACACCTGGCATTGTGAGACAGCAGTGTTAACCCGGGTCCCTGGCACTGTGGGAGAGCAGTGTTAACCCGGGATCCTGGCACTGTGAGACAGCAGTGTTAACCCGAGTCCCTGGCACTGTGAGACAGCAGTGTTAACCCGTGTCCCTGGCATTGTGAGACAGCAGTGTTAACCCGGGTCCCTGGCACTGTGAGACAGCAGTGTTAACCCGGGTCCCTGGCACTGTGAGACAGCAGTGTTAACCCGGGTCCCTGGCACTGTGAGACAGCAGTGTTAACCCGGGTCCCTGGTGTGGTAGTATGCATTAGGGGTCATGTGGGACTGTGAAGCCGTGATGTCATTGGCTGACAGATCCCGGTTCTGGTTGGCTGTTGATCTCTAGCTCCGCCCTGAAGGCGGAGTATAAGAACCAGGAGTTCTCCCCCGCAGGCCAGTCTGTTGCTGAACTGCGTGGAACAAGTCACGCTTAATAAAGCCTCATCGACTTCATCTCTATTCGTCTCTCGTGAGTCTTTGTGCGCTACACCTGGCATTGTGAGACAGCAGTGTTAACCCGGGTCCCTGGCACTGTGGGAGAGCAGTGTTAACCTGGGATCCTGGCACTGTGAGACAGCAGTGTTAACCCGGGTCCCTGGCACTGTGAGACAGCAGTATTAATCCGGGTCCCTGGCACTGTGGGAGAGCAGTGTTAACCCGGGTCACTGGCACTGTGAGACACCAATGCTAACCCGTGTCCTTGACATTGTGAGACAGCAGTGCTGACCCGGATCCCTGGCACTGTGAGACAGCAGTGTTAACCCAGATCCTTTGCACTATTAGACAGCTGTGCTAACCCGGGTCCCTGGCGCTGTGAGGCAGCAGTGCTGACCCGGGTCCCTGGCGCTATGGGGCAGCAGTGTTAACGGGGGCCCCTGGCACTGTGAGACAGCAATGTTAACCCGTGTCCCTGGCACTGTAAGGCAGCAGTACTGTAGCACCGTCAATATGACGCGAGGCAGGTTGAGGTAATGTCAATTGAAGGCTTTATTAAGCAGAACTTTATCCCCAGCAGAGTGGTTACAGAATACAACTGCTGAGGGAAATGGAGGGAAAAACTGGGTTCTTATACCAGCATTTCTGGGTGGAGTCCAGTAGCTGGCAGATCCTATCAGGACCTAGCATCCCTCCACCAATAACCTGTCGACACGTGGTGTACCGTATTACCCTAATACATACCACCACATTCACCCCTTGTTGAAAATAAACCCGGCGGGATGGTGGTTCGCATGGTGGTAGGGGTTTACAGAGTCGGTACTGTGTCGTAACTTTGAACAAAACACAAAATTATCGCTTCTCTGGGCCAACGGGCCAAACAGGGTCGGCATGATTCCATAACTATAACAAGACACAATAACTGAAAACTGGGCCAACGGGCCAAACAGGGTCGGCATGATTCCATAACTATAACAAGACACAATAACTGAAAACTGGGCCAAGGGGCCAAACAGGGTCGGCATGGTGCCATAACTATAACAAGACACAATAACTGAAAACGTTGAGAGTTAAAGTGATTCGATGAGCCGGATGGGCGCCCTGGTCGTCCTTTCCGATCGTCTCGGGCATGGTGGTGATGGTGCTGGCTCGAGTCCCGTTGACTCTGGGAGCGTAGCGCTGTCCCCTGTGTCCTTACTCCTGGGTGGGTCCGGGAGGAGAACCGAACCCCCCGGGAAGGGGGTGGCTGCGGGATGAACCGGCGGGAGTGAGGAGGTGGTGATTGGCGTTGGGGGTGTGTGGGTAGCTCCGGCGGGCGCCAGATCTCGCAGGGAGACCGTGTCCTGTCGCCCATCGGGGTACTCCACATAGGCGTATTGCGGGTTGGCGTGAAGGAGATGCACCCGTTCCACCAACGGATCTGACTTGTGCGCCCGCACATGTTTCCGGAGCAGAATGGGTCCCGGAGCTGCTAGCCAGGTCGGAAGTGGCGTTCCAGAGGAGGACTTTCTAGGAAAGAGGAGGAGGCACTCGTGAGCCGTTTGATTCGTGGTAGTGCACAGCAGGGACCGGATAGAGTGAAGGGCATCCGGGAGGACTTCCTGCCAGCGGGAAATTGGGAGGCTCCTAGACCGGAGGGCCAGCAGGACGGCCTTCCAGACTGTTCCATTCTCCCTTTCCACCTGCCCGTTCCCCCGGGGGTTGTAACTGGTCGTCCTGCTCGAGGCTATGCCCCTGCTGAGCAGGAATTGACGCAGTTCGTCACTCAGAAAGGAGGACCCCCTGTCGCTATGGATATAGTCGGGGAAACCGAACAGTGTAAAAATGGTACCGAGGGCTTTAATGACCGTGGACGCGGTCATGTCGCGGCGGGGATGGCGAAAGGGAAACGGGAGTATTCGTCAACGACGTTCAGGAAGTACGCGTTGCGATCGGTGGAGGGGAGGGGGCCTTTTAAATCCAAACTGAGGCGTTCAAAGGGTCGAGAGGCCTTAACCAGGTGCGCTCTATCGGGCCTGAACAAGTACGGTTTGCACTCAGCGCAGATCTGGCAGTTCCTGGTGACTGTTCGGACGTCCTCGACGGAGTAAGGGAGGTTGCGGGCCTTAAGGAAGTGGTAGAAACGAGTGACCCCCGGGTGGCAGAGGTCCTCGTGGAGGGCTTGTAGACAGTCCACTTGTACATTGGCACATGTGCCGCGAGATAGGGCATCGGATGGCTTGTCCAGCTTTCCGGGACGATACAAGATCTCATAATTGAAGGTGGAGAGTTCGATCCTCCACCGCAAGATCGTGTCATTCTTGATCTTGCCCCGCTGTGCATTATCGAACATGAAGGCAACCGACCGTTGGTCAGTGAGGAGAGTGAATCTCCTACCGGCCAGGTAATGCCTCCAGTGTCGCACAGCTTCCACTATTGCTTGTGCCTCCTTTTCCACTGAGGAGTGGCGGATTTCTGAAGCGTGGAGGGTTCGGGAGAAGAAGGCCACGGGTCTGCCCGCTTGGTTGAGGGTGGCTGCCAGAGCTACATCCGATGCGTCGCTCTCGACCTGGAAGGGGAGGGACTCGTCGATGGCGCGCATCGTGGCCTTTGCGATATCCGCTTTGATGCGGCTAAAGGCCTGGCATGCCTCTGTCGTCAGGGGAAAAGTAGTGGACTAGATTAGTGCACGGGCCTTGTCTGCGTACTGGGGGACCCACTGGGCGTAATAAGAAAAGAAGCCCAGGCAACGTTTCAGGGCTTTGGCACAGTGGGGGAGAGGGAACTCCATGAGGGGGCGCATGCATTCAGGGTCGGGGCCTATCACTCCATTACGCACTACGGAGCCCAGGATGGCTAGACGATCGGTGCGGAACACGCATTTTTCTTTGTTGTAAGTGAGGTTCAAGGCGTGAGCGGTCTGGAGGAATTTTTGGAGGTTGGCGTCGTGGTCCTGCTGGTCGCAGCCGCAGATGGTGATGTTGTCGAGATACGGGAACGTGGCCCGTAAACCGTGCTGGTCAACCATTCGGTCCATCTCTCGTTGGAAGACCGAGACTCTGTTCGTGACGCCGAATGGAACCCTTAAAAAGTGGTATAACCACCCGTCTGCTTCGAAGGCAGTATAGTTGCGGTCACCGGGACGGATGGGGAGCTGGTGGTAGGCGGACTTGAGGTCCATGGTGGAAAAGACCTTGTACTGTGCAATCCGATTGACCATGTCGGATATGCGGGGGAGAGGGTACGCATCTAGCTGAGTGTACCTGTTGATGGTCTGACTATAGTCGATGACCATCTTCTGTTTCTCCTCGGTCTTAACAACTACCATCTGGGCTCTCCAGGGACTGTTGCTAGCCTGGATGATGCCTTCCTTCAGCAGCCTCTGGACTTCGGACCGGATAAATGCTCGGTCCTGGGCGCTGTACCGTCTGCTCCTTGTGGCGACGGGTTTGCAATCCGGGGTGAGGTTCGCAAACAAGGAAGGCGGTTCAACCTTGAGGGTCGCGAGGCCGCAGACAGTCAGTGGGGGTATAGGGCCGCCAAATTTAAATGTTAAACTCTGGAGGTTGCATTGGAAATCCAACCCTAGGAGTGTGGGTGCACAGAGATGGGGGAGGACATACAGCCGGTAATTTCGGAACTCCCTCCCCTGCACCGTTAGGTTAACGATGCAGAACCCCGTGATCTGAACGGAGTGGGATCCCGCCGCCAGGAACATTTTCTGGGTGCTTGGCCGAATTACGAGGGAACAGCGCCTTACCGTGTCCGGATGAATGAAGCGCCCCGTGCTCCCAGAGTCGATAAGACACGGCGTCTCGTAGCCATTCACTAGGACTGTAGTGGTTGCAGTCTGGAGCGTCCGGGGTCACGACTGGTCGAGGGTCGTCAAAGCCAGACGTGGTTGTTGAAGTTGAGCATCGTAATCAGGCAGGATGTGGCCGTCTGTGTCGGGGTCCTTCAGCCAAGATGGCGGCGTCCACGGATCGACCGCGGTCAGGGGTGGACAAAATGGCGGCGCCCATCTCTCCCTCGTGGCGTCTGGGGTCCAAAATGGCGGCATCCGTTGGTCACACGTGGATCGCTGGGGGGGCTGGGTCTGTGTTTCCGTTTCTTCCCCGGAGATAGCGGCGACCCCGCGGGACTTGCACACCGTCGCGTAGTGGCCCTTCTTCCCGCAGCTTTTGCAGGTAGCCGCGTGGGCCAGGCATCGCTGCCGGGGGTGTTTCGGCTGGCCGCAAAAATAGCAGTGGGGCCCCCCCGGTTGGTCTGGTGTTTTGGCCGCGCAGGTTTGCGGGGGTGGGGGGGAGTGTCGGAGAGTCGACCGCAGCGGGGGTCCACGGAGCCCAAGGGGCTGTAGTGCGGTCGGGGGCGTAGGTGCGGGCGTTACGCGAGGCCACATCGAGGGATGCCGCCAGGGCCCGAGCTTCTGTAAGTCCCAGAGATTCTTTCTCCAGAAGCCTCTGGCGGATCTGGGAAGAGGCCAAACCTGCCACATACGCATCGTGGACCAGGAGCTCTGTGTGTTCACTCGCTGTTACCGCCGGGCAGTTGCAATTTCGACCCAGGATCTGCAGGGCGTTATAAAACTCGTCCAGCGATTCCCCCGGAAATTGCCGTCGTGTGGCGAGCTGGTAGCGAGTAAAAACCTGGTTGGCGGGCCGGATGTAGATATCCTTCAGCGCGGCGATGGCACCGGTGAAACCGTCCTCGTCCTCGATAAGGGAGTAGACGTCAGGACTCACCCTGGAATAGGGGACCTGCATCTTTTGTTCGTCTGTCAGTGTGCTGAGGGCCGTTCGGAAGTAGCCCTCAAAGCATGCCAGCCAGTGCTTGAAAATAGAGGCCGAGTTAGCTGCTTGGGGTGCGAAGCGCAGGCACTCCGGGGTGATTCGGAGCTCCATGTTCCCACGTCGTTTTCTTCAATTTAAATTCTGCAGAATGCAGCTGCTGAGGGAAATGGAGGGAAAAACTGGGTTCTTATATCGGCATTTCTGGGTGGAGTCCAGTAGGTGGCAGATCCTATCAGGACCTGGCATCCCTCCATCAATAGCCCGTCGACACGTGGTGTACCGTATTACCCCTAATACATACCACCACACACAGTACCGGGTGTTCTCAACGGTCGATCTGAAGTCGGCCTACCACCAGCTCCCAATCCGTTTGGAAGATTGCCACTACACTGCCTTTGAAGCAGCCGGCCGACTCTTCCACTTCTTCAGAGTCCCTTTCGGTGTCACTAATGGGATCTCGGTCTTTCAGAGAACGATGGACCGAATGGTGGGCCAGTACGGTTTGCGGGCTACATACCCGTACTTGGACAATGTGACTATCTGCGGCCATGATCAGCAGGACCATGACATCAATCTCCAGAGGTTCCTCCAGGCCGCCCAATCCCTCAGCCTCACGTACAACAAAGAGAAGTGTGTTTTCCGCACTCCCCGACTGGCCATCCTCGGCTACGTCGTGGAGAACGGAGTCCTAGGGCCTGACCCCAACCGTGTGCACCTCCTCACAGAACTCTCCCCTCCCCACAGCCTCAAGGCCCTAAAACGATGCCTGGGGCTGTTCTCCTACTATGCCCAGTGGGTCCCCAACTATGCGGACAAAGCCCGCCCACTTATTCAAACCACCACTTTTCCCCTGACGGATGAGGCCCGCTCGGCCTTCAGCCGCATCAAGGCCGACATCACCAAGGCCGCGATGCACGCGGTGGACGAGACCGTCCCCTTTCAGGTAGAGAACGATGCGTCAGACGTCGCCCTGGCCGCCACCCTTAACCAGGCGGGAAGGCCAGTAGCATTTTTCTCTCGGACCCTCCACGCTTCCGAAATCCGACACTCCTCGGTCGAGAAGGAAGCACAAGCCATAGTGGAAGCCGTGCAGCACTGGAGGCACTACCTAGCCGGTAGGAGGCTCACCCACGTCACCGACCAGCGGTCGGTCACCTTCATGTTTGACAACGCACAACGGGGCAAAATAAAAAATGATAAAATCTTGAGGTGGAGGATCGAACTCTCCACCTACAACTACGATATCAAGTATCGTCCTGGGAAGCTCAACGAGCCCCCAGATGCCCTGTCCCGCGGCACATGCGCCAACGCACAAGATGACCACCTTCGGGCTATCCACAATGACCTCTATAACCCGGGGGTCACCCAGCTTCCCCACTTCATTATGGCCCGCAACCTGCCCTTCTCCACCGAGGAGGTCAAGGCAATGACCAGGGACTGCCAGGTCTGCGCGGAGTGCAAACCGCACTTCTACCGGCTAGACAAGGCCCGCCTGGTAAAGGCCTCCCGGCCCTTTGAATGCCTAAGCACTGACTTCAAAAGGCCCCTCCCCTCCACCAACTGGAATATATATTTTCTAACCGTCGTCGATGAGTACTCCCGCTTCCCCTTCGCCGTCCCCTGCCCCGACGTGACCTCGGCCGTGGTGATAAAGGCACTGCACAGCATCTTCACACTGATCAGTTTCCCTGCGTCCACAGCGACCGGGGCACATCGTTCATGAGCGATGAGCTACGTCAGTACCTGCTCAGCAAAGGCATCGCCTCGGGCAGGACTATGAGCTATAACCTGCAGGGAAACGGGCAGGTGGAGAGGGAGACCGCGACGGTATGGAAGGTCGTCCTTTTGGCCCTCCAGTCTAGAAGTTTCCTGACCTCCCGCTGGCAGGAGGTCCTCCCCGGCGCCCTCCACTCCATTAGATCAGTCCTCTGCACAGCCACGAACGAGACCCCTCATGACCACTTGTTTCTCTTCCCCAGGAAGTCCATCTCCGGGTCTTGCTTCCATCTTGGCTGACAACTCCGGGACCAGTCCTTCTCCGGAGGCACATGAGGAGCCATAGGACCGACCCCCTGGTCGAGAGGGTCCAGCTGCTGCAGGCCAAGCCCCAGTACGCCTACATCATGCACCAGGACATACGGCAAGGTACGGTTTCCCTATGAGATCTGGCGCCAGCTGGTTCCCTGCCAACATGCCCCCCTCCCCGCTGCCTACAGCCACCCCCTGTGCCCCTTATGACCCCCTGGGTCTACTGCCTTGGCCCACGCTGGCACTGCCACCACACGCCACCCCCTTGCCTACCCCCACCCCCCAACCATCTCCGACGCGCCGGACTGAGGCTTAAGCTCCAGACATGACATCCCCGGAGTCACCATCGGCAACGACCATGCCGACCGCACCGCCAGAGCTGAGGAGGTCGAAGAGAACGATCCGGCCTCCAGAGAGACTGAATCTTTAATGACCCCACGTCACCCCCGCTGGACTTGATGTTTTTAACAGGGGGTGAATGTGGTGAATGTATTTCACCTAGTGCATGAGCTGTCTGTACTGTCTGTATAATGATGAGACCCATGACCTGTAAGTGATGATACGGGCTACTTCCAGGTACTGTACTGGGACCCCGGTGGGCTCCGCCTCTGGCTCCACCCTCACCGGGCCCATATATAGTCCGCCCACCTGTGGGCGGCACTCATTTGTACAGCCGACTCTGGCAGGCGAGTTAATGGATATTAAAGCCGAATGTTCACTCGCTCTCCCCATCTCACAGTGAATTAATGGTATAACAATTTAATATCCATAGACAGCATCATGGAAGCCGCTCTAAAGCCAGATAACAAGGGGTTGGAGAGAGTGGAGGGCAACAGGGGGAGAGCGGAGGGCAACAGGAGCTGGGGGAGAGCAGGGGGAAACAGGAGGTGGGGAGAGCAGAGGGCAACAGGGGGTGGGGGAGAGCAGAGGGCAACAGGGGGATGGGGAGAGCGGAGGGCAACAGGGGCTGGGGGAGAGGAGAGGGCAACGGGAGGGGAGCGGAGAGCAACAGGGGTTGGAGAGAGCAGAGGGTAACGGGGGCTGAGGGAGAGTGGAGGGTAACAGGGGGTGGGGGAGAGTGGAGGGTAACAGGGGGAGAGCGGAGGGTAACAGGGGGAGAGCGGAGGGTAACGGGGGGTGGGGGAGAGTGGAGGGTAACAGGGGGTGGGGGAGAGTGGAGGGTAACAGGGGGAGAGCGGAGGGGAACAGGGGGAGAGCGGGGGGTGGGGAAGAGTGGAGGGTAACGGGGGTGGGGGAGAGTGGAGGGTAACAGGGGGAGAGCGGAGGGTAACAGGGGTTGGGGGAGAGCGGAGGGTAACGGGGCTGGGGGAGAGTGGAGGGTAACAGGGGGTGGGGGAGAGTGGAGGGTAACAGGGGGAGAGCAGAGGGTAACAGGGGGCGAGGGGAGGGTAACGGGGGTGGGGGAGAGTGGAGGGTAACGGGGGAGAGCGGAGGGTAACAGGGGGGAGAGTGGGGGGCAACAGGGGGTGGGGGAGAGTGGAGGGTAACAGGGGGGAGAGCGGAGGGTAACAGGGGGGAGAGTGGAGGGTAACAGGGGCTGGGGGGAGGGTAACAGGGGGTGGGGGAGAGCGGAGGGCAACAGGGGGTGGGGGAGAGTGGAGGGTAACAGGGGCTGGGGGAGGGTAACAGGGGGTGGGGGAGAATGGAGGGTGACAGGGGGTGGGGGAGAGTGGAGGGTGACAGGGGGTAGAGCGGAGGGTGAGAGGGAGAGAGCAGAGGGTGACGGGGGAGAGCGGAGGGTGACGGGGGAGAGCGGAGGGTGACGGGGGGAGAGTTGGGGGTGACTGGGGGAGAGCGGAGGGTGACGGGGAGAGTTGGGGGTGACCGGGGGAGAGCGGAGGGTGAGAGGGGGGGGAGTGGAGGGTGAGAGGGGGAGAGCGAAGGGTGACAGGGGAGAGCGGAGGGTGAGAGGGGGAGAGCGGAGGGTGACCGGGGGAGAGCGGAGGGTGACGGGGGGAGAGCGGAGGGTGACAGGGGGAGAGCGGAGGGTGAGTGGGGGAGAGCGGAGGGTGACGGGGGAAGAGTGGAGGGTGATGGAGGAGAGCGGAGGGTGACGGGGGTGAGCGGAGGGTGACGGGGGGAGAGCGGAGGGTGACCGGGGTAGAGCGGAGGTTGAGAGGGGGGAGAGTGGAGGGTGACTGTGGAGAGCGGAGGGTGATGGGGGAGAGCGGAGGGTGATGGGGGAGAGCGGAGGGTGACGGCGGGAGAGTTGGGGGTGACCGGGGGAGAGCGGAGGGTGGCGGGGGAGAGCAGAGGGTGACGGAGGTGAGCGGAGGGTGACGGGGGGAGAGCGGAGGGTGACAGGGGGAGAGCGGAGGGTGACGGGGGAGAGCGGAGGGTGACGGGGGGAGAGTTGGGGGTGACAGGGGGAGAGCGGAGGGTGATGGGGGGAGAGCGGTGGGTGACGGGGGGAGAGCGGAGGGTGACAGGGAGAGAGCGGTGGGTGACGGGGGGAGAGCGGAGGGTGACAGGGGGAGAGCGGAGGGTGATGGGGGGAGAGTGGAGGGTGACGGGAGAGAGCGGAGGGTGACGGGGGGAGAGCGGAGGGTGACAGGGGAGAGCGGAGGGTGACGGGGGAGAGCGGAGGGTGACGGGGGGAGAGCGGAGGGTGACGGGGGGAGAGCGGAGGGTGAGAGGGGGAGAGCGGAGGGTGAGAGGGGGAGAGCAGAGGGTGACGGGGGAGAGCGGTGGGTGACGGGGGGAGAGCGGAAGGTGACAGGGGGAGAGCGGTGGGTGACGGGGGGAGAGCGGAGGGTGACAGGGGGAGAGCGGAGGGTGACGGTGGAGAGCGGTGTGTGACGGGGGGAGAGTTGGGGGTGTCCGGTGGACAGCGGAGGGTGAGAGGGGGAGAGCGGAGGGTGACGGGGGGAGAGTGGTGGTGACGGGGGGAGAGCGGAGGGTAATGGGGGAGAGCGGAGGGTGTTGGGGGGCTGGAGCGGTGGGTGACAGGGGGAGAGTGGAGGGTGAGAGGGGGAAGTGGAGGGTGAGAGGGGGAGAGCGGAGGGTGACAGGGGGAGAGCGGAGGGTGATGGGGGAGAGCGGAGGGTGTCAGGGGGAGAGCGGAGGGTGAGAGGGGGAGAGCGGAGGGTGAGAGGGGGAGAGCGGAGGGTGAGAGGGGGAAGCGGAGGGTGACGGGGGGAGAGCGGAGGGTGACGGGGGGAGAGCGGAGGGTGACGGGGGGAGAGCGGAGGGTGATGGGGGAGAGGGAGGGTGACCGGGGAGAGCGGGTGGTGACGGGGGGAGAGCGGAGGGTGACGGGGGGAGAGCGGAGGGTGACGGGGGGAGAGCGGAGGGTGGCGGGGGGAGAGCGGAGGGTGGCGGGGGGAGAGCGGAGGATGACGGGGGGAGAGCGGAGGGTGACGGGGGGAGAGCGGAGGGTGACGGGGGAGAGCGGAGGGTGACCGGGGGAGAGGGGATGGTGACGGGGGGAGAGCGGAGGGTGACGGGGGGAGAGCGGAGGGTGACGGGGGGAGAGCGGAGGGCGACGGGGGGAGAGCGGAGGGTGGCAGGGGGAGAGCGGAGAATGACGGGGGGAGAGCGGAGGGTGACAGGGGGAGAGCGGAGGGTGACGGGGGAGAGCGGAGGGTGACGGGGGGAGAGCGGAGGGTGACGGGGGGAGAGCGTAGGGTGACAGGGGGAGAGCGGAGGGTGGCGGTGGAGAGCGGAGGGTGACGGAGGTGAGCGGAGGGTGACGGGGGGAGAGCGGAGGGTGACAGGGGGAGAACGGAGGGTGACGGGGGAGAGCGGAGGGTGACGGGGGGAGAGTTGGGGGTGACAGGGGGAGAGCGGAGGGTGATGGGGGGAGAGCGGTGGGTGACGGGTGGAGAGCGGAGGGTGACAGGGGGAGAGCGGTGGGTGACGGGGGGAGAGCGGAGGGTGACAGGGGGAGAGCGGAGGGTGATGGGGGGAGAGTGGAGGGTGACGGGGGAGAGCGGAGGGTGACGGGGGGAGAGCGGAGGGTGACAGGGGAGAGCGGAGGGTGACGGGGGAGAGCGGAGGGTGACGGGGGGAGAGCGGAGGGTGACAGGGGGAGAGCGGAGGGTGAGAGGGGGAGAGCGGAGGGTGAGAGGGGGAGAGCGTAGGGTGACGGGGGAGAGTGGAGGGTGACGGGGGGAGAGCGGAGGGTGACGGGGGGAGAGCGGAGGTTGGCGGGGGGAGAGCGGAGGGTGGCGGGGGGAGAGCGGAGGATGACGGGGGGAGAGCGGAGGGTGACGGGGGGAGAGCGGAGGGTGACGGGGGAGAGCGGAGGGTGACCGGGGGAGAGGGGATGGTGACGGGGGGAGAGCGGAGGGTGACGGGGGGAGAGCGGAGGGTGACGGGGGGAGAGCGGAGGGCGACGGGGGGAGAGCGGAGGGTGGCAGGGGGAGAGCGGAGAATGACGGGGGGAGAGCGGAGGGTGAAAGGGGGAGAGCGGAGGGTGACGGGGGAGAGCGGAGGGTGACGGGGGGAGAGCGGAGGGTGACGGGGGGAGAGCGTAGGGTGACAGGGGGAGAGCGGAGGGTGGCGGGGGAGAGCGGAGGGTGACGGAGGTGAGCGGAGGGTGACGGGGGGAGAGCGGAGGGTGACAGGGGGAGAACGGAGGGTGACGGGGGAGAGCGGAGGGTGACGGGGGGAGAGTTGGGGTGACAGGGGGAGAGCGGAGGGTGATGGGGGGAGAGCGGTGGGTGACGGGTGGAGAGCGGAGGGTGACAGGGGGAGAGCGGTGGGTGACGGGGGGAGAGCGGAGGGTGACAGGGGGAGAGCGGAGGGTGATGGGGGGAGAGTGGAGGGTGACGGGGGAGAGCGGAGGGTGACGGGGGGAGAGCGGAGGGTGACAGGGGAGAGCGGAGGGTGACGGGGGAGAGCGGAGGGTGACGGGGGGAGAGCGGAGGGTGACAGGGGGAGAGCGGAGGGTGAGAGGGGGAGAGCGGAGGGTGAGAGGGGGAGAGCGTAGGGTGACGGGGGAGAGCGGAGGGTGATGGGGGAGAGCGGAGGGTGACGGGGGGAGAGCGGTGGGTGATGGGGGAGAGCGGAAGGTGACAGGGGGAGAGCGGTGGGTGACGGGGGGAGAGCGGAGGGTGACAGGGGGAGAGCGGAGGGTGGCGGGGGAGAGCGGTGTGTGACGGGGGAGAGTTGGGGGTGTCCGGTGGAGAGCGGAGGGTGAGAGGGGGAGAGCGGAGGGTGACGGGGGGAGAGTGGTGGTGACGGGGGGAGAGCGGAGGGTAATGGGGGAGAGCGGAGGGTGTCGGGGGGCTGGAGCGGTGGGTGACAGGGGGAGAGTGGAGGGTGAGAGGTTGAAGTGGAGGGTGAGAGGGGGAGAGCGGAGGGTGACAGGGGGAGAGTGGAGGGTGATGGGGGAGAGCGGAGGGTGTCAGGGGGAGAGCGGAGGGTGAGTGGGGGAGAGCGGAGGGTGAGAGGGGTGAGAGCGGAGGGTGACGGGGGGAGAGCGGAGGGTGACGGGGGGAGAGCGGAGGGTGACGGGGGGAGAGCGGAGGGTGATGGGGGAGAGGGAGGGTGACCGGGGGAGAGCGGATGGTGAAGGGGGGAGAGCGGAGGGTGACGGGGGGAGAGCGGAGGGTGACGGGGGGAGAGCGGAGGGTGGCGGGGGAGAGCGGAGGATGATGGGGGGAGAGCGGAGGGTGACGGGGGGAGAGCGGAGGGTGACGGGGGAGAGCGGAGGGTGACCGGGGGAGAGCGGATGGTGACGGGGGGAGAGCGGAGGGTGACGGGGGGAGAGCGGAGGGTGACGGGGGAGAGCGGAGGGTGACGGGGGGAGAGCGGATGGTGACGGGGGGAGAGCGTAGGGTGACAGGGGGAGAGCGGAGGGTGGCGGGGGAGAGCGGAGGGTGACGGAGGTGAGCGGAGGGTGACGGGGGGAGAGCAGAGGGTGACAGGGGGAGAGCGGAGGGTGACGGGGGAGAGCGGAGGGTGACGGGGGGAGAGTTGGGGGTGACAGGGGGAGAGCGGAGGGTGATGGGGGGAGAGCGGTGGGTGACGGGGGGAGAGCGGAGGGTGACAGGGGGAGAGCGGTGGGTGACGGGGGGAGAGCGGAGGGTGACAGGGGGAGAGCGGAGGGTGATGGGGGGAGAGTGGAGGGTGACGGGGGAGAGCGGAGGGTCACGGGGGGAGAGCGGAGGGTGACAGGGGAGAGCGGAGGGTGACGGGGGAGAGCGGAGGGTGACGGGGGGAGAGCGGAGGGTGACAGGGGGAGAGCGGAGGGTGAGAGGGGGAGAGCGGAGGGTGAGAGGGGGAGAGCGGAGGGTGACGGGGGAGAGCGGAGGTTGACGGGGGAGAGCGGAGGGTGACGGTGGGAGAGCGGTGGGTGACGGGGGGAGAGCGGAAGGTGACAGGGGGAGAGCGGTGGGTGACGGGGGGAGAGCGGAGGGTGACAGGGGGAGAGCGGAGGGTGGCGGGGGAGAGCGGTGTGTGACGGGGGGAGAGTTGGGGGTGTCTGGTGGAGAGCGGAGGGTGAGAGGGGGAGAGCGGAGGGTGACGGGGGGAGAGTGGTGGAGACGGGGGGAGAGCGGTGGGTAATGGGGGAGAGCGGAGGGTGTCGGGGGGCTGGAGCGGTGGGTGACAGGGGGAGAGTGGAGGGAGAGAGGGGGAAATGGAGGGTGAGAGGAGGAGAGCGGAGGGTGACAGGGGGAGAGCGGAGGGTGATGGGGGAGAGCGGAGGGTGTCAGGGGGAGAGCGGACGGTGAGAGCGGAGGGTGAGAGGGGGAAGTGGAGGGTGAGAGGGGGAGAGCGGAGGGTGACAGGGGGAGAGCGGAGGGTGATGGGGGAGAGCGGAGGGTGTCAGGGGGAGAGCGGAGGGTGAGAGGGGGAGAGCGGAGGGTGAGAGGGGGAGAGCGGAGGGTGACGGGGGGAGAGCGGAGGGTGACGGGGGGAGAGCGGAGGATGACGAGGGGAGAGCCGAGGATGACGGGGGGAGAGCGGAGGGTGACGGGGGGAGAGCGGAGGGTGACGGGGGAGAGCGGAGGGTGACCGGGGGAGAGCGGATGGTGACGGGTGGAGAGCGGAGGGTGACGGGGGGAGAGCGGAGGGTGACGGGAGAGAGCGGAGGGTGACGGGGGGAGAGCGGAGGGTGACGGGGGGAGAGCGTAGGGTGACAGGGGGAGAGCGGAGGGTGGCGGGGGAGAGCGGAGGGTGACGGAGGTGAGCGGAGGGTGACGGGGGGAGAGCGGAGGGTGACAGGGGGAGAGCGGAGGGTGACGGGGGAGAGCGGAGGGTGACGGGGGGAGAGTTCGGGGTGACAGGGGGAGAGCGGAGGGTGATGGGGGGAGAGCGGTGGGTGACGGGGGGAGAGCGGAGGGTGACAGGGGGAGAGCGGTGGGTGACGGGGGGAGAGCGGAGGGTGACAGGGGGAGAGCGGAGGGTGATGGGGGGAGAGTGGAGGGTGACGGGGGAGAGCGGAGGGTGACACGGGAGAGCGGAGGGTGACGGGGGAGAGCGGAGGGTGACGGGGGGAGAGCGGAGGGTGACGGGGGGAGAGCGGAGGGTGACAGGGGGAGAGCGGAGGGTGAGAGGGGGAGAGCGGAGGGTGAGAGGGGGAGAGCGGAGGGTGACGGGGGAGAGCGGAGGGTGACGGGGGAGAGCGAAGGGTGACGGGGGGAGAGCGGTGGGTGACGGGGGGAGAGCGGAAGGTGACAGTGGGAGAGCGGTGGGTGACGGGGGGAGAGCGGAGGGTGACAGGGGGAGAGCGACGGTTGGCGTGGGAGAGCGGTGTGTGACGGGGGGAGAGTTGGGGGTGTCTGGTGGAGAGCGGAGGGTGAGAGGGGGAGAGCGGAGGGTGACGGGGGGAGAGTGGTGGTGACGGGGGGAGAGCGGAGGGTAATGGGGGAGAGCGGAGGGTGTCGGGGGGCTGGAGCAGTGGGTGACAGGGGGAGAGTGGAGGGAGAGAGGGGGAAATGGAGGGTGAGAGGGGGAGAGCGGAGGGTGACGGGGGAGAGCGGAGGGTGACGGGGGAGAGCGGAGGGTGTCGGGGGGCTGGAGCGGAGGGTGACAGGGGGAGAGCGGAGGGTGACAGGGGGAGAGCGGAGGGTGACGGGGGAGAGCGGAGGGTGTCGGGGGGCTGGAGCGGAGGGTGACAGGGGGAGAGTGGAGGGTGAGAGGGGGAAGTGGAGGGTGAGAGGGGGAGAGCGGTGGGTGACAGTGGGAGAGCGGAGGGTAACAGGGGGAGAACGGAGGGTGATGGGGAGAGCGGAGGGTGAGAGGGGGAGAGCGGAGGGTGAGAGGGGGAGAGCGGAGGGTGACAGGGGAGAGTGGAGGGTGACGGAGGAGAGCGGAGGGTGATGGGGGAGAGCGGAGGGTGACAGGGGGAGAGCGGAGGGTGACAGGGGGAGAGCGGAGGGTGACGGGGGAGAGCGGAGGGTGTCGGGGGGCTGGAGCGGAGGGTGACAGGGGGAGAGTGGAGGGTGACAGGGGGAAGTGGAGGGTGAGAGGGGGAGAGCGGAGGTTGACGGGGGAGAGTGGAGGGAGACGGAGGAGAGCGGAGGGTGACGGGGAGAGCGGAGGGTGACAGGGGGAGAGTGGAGGGTGACAGGGGGAGAGCGCAGTGTGACGGGGGAGAGCGGAGGGTGTCGGGGGGCTAGAGAGGAGGTTGACAGGGGGAGAGTGGAGGGTGAGAGGGAAGTGGAGGGTGAGAGGGGGAGAGCGGAGGGTGACAGGGGGAGAGCGGAGGGTGTCGGCGCGAGAGCGGAGGTTGAGAGGGGGAGAGCGGAGGGTGAGAGTGGGAGAGCGGAGGGTGAGAGGGGGAGAGCGGAGGGTGAGAGGGGGTGAGCGGAGGGTGAGAGGGGGAGAGCGGAGGGTGACGGGGGAGAGTGGTGGGTGACGGGGGGAGAGCGGAGGGTGACAGGGCGAGAGCGGAGGGTGACGGGGGGAGAGCGGAGGGTGACGGGGGAGAGCGGAGGGTGACGGGGGGAGAGCGGAGGGTGACAGGGGGAGAGCGGAGAGTGAGAGGGGGAGAGCGGAGGGTGACCGGGGGAGAGCGGAGGGTGACGGGGGGAGAGCGGAGGGTGACAGGGAGAGAGCGGAGGGTGAGTGGGGGAGAGCGGAGGGTGACGGGGGAGAGTGGAGGGTGACGGAGGAGAGCGGAGGGTGACCGGGGGAGAGCGGAGGGTGACGGGGGGAGAGTTGGGGGTGAACGGGGGAGAGCGGAGGGTGATGGGGGAGAGCGGAGGGTGACCGGCGGAGAGCAGAGAGTGACGGGGGAGAGCGGAGTGTGACCGAGGGAGAGTGGAGGGTGACGGGGGGGAGAGCGGAGGGTGAGAGGTGGAGAGCGGAGGGTGACGGGGGGAGAGCGGTGGGTGACGGGGGGAGAGCGGACGGTGACAGGGGGAGAGCGGTGGGTGACGGGGGGAGAGCGGAGGGTGACAGGGGGAGAGCGGAGGGTGACGGGGGAGAGCGGTGGGTGACGGGGGGAGAGTTGGAGGTGTCCGGGGGAGAGCGGAGGGTGAGAGGGGGAGAGCGGAGTGTGACGGGTGGAGAGCGGTGGTGATGGGGGGAGAGCGGAGGGTGACAGGGGGAGAGCAGTGGGTAACGGGGGGAGAGCGGAGGGTGACAGGGGAAGAGCGGAGGGTGACGGGGGAGAGTGGTGGGTGACGGGGGGAGACCTGGGGGTGACGGGGGGAGAGCTGGGGGTGACCGGGGGAGAGCGGAGGGTGACGGGGGAGAGTGGAGGGTGAGAGGGGGAGAGCGGAGGGTGAGAGGGGGAGAGCGGAGGGTGACAGGGGGAGAGCGGAGGGTGACAGGGGGAGAGCGGAGGGTGATGGGGGAGAGCGGAGGGTGTCGGGGGGCTGGAGCGGAGGGTGACAGGGGGAGAATGGAGGGTGGGAGGGGGAAGTGGAGGGTGAGAGGGGGAGAGCGGAGGGTGACAGGGGGAGAGCGGAGGGTGACGGGGAGAGCGAAGGGTGTCGGGGGGGAGAGCGGAGGGTGAGAGGGGGTGAGCGGAGGGTGAGAGGGGTAGAGCGGAGGGTGAGAGGGGGAGAGCGGAGGGTGCGAGGGGGAGAGCGGAGGGTGAGAGTGGGAGAGCGGAGGGTGAGAGGGGGAGAGCGGAGGGTGAGAGGGGGAGAGCGGAGTGTGAGAGGGGGAGAGCGAAGGGTGAGAGGTGGTGAGCGGAGGGTGAGACGGGGAGAGCGGAGGCTGATGGGGGAGAGCGGAGGGTGACGGGGGAGAGTGGAGGGTGAGAGCGGAGGGTGATGGGGGGAGAGTGGAGGGTGAGAAGGGGAGAGCGGAGGGTGAGAGGGGGAGAGCAGAGGGTAACAGGGGGAGAGTGGAGGGTGACGGAGGAGAGCGGAGGGTGACGGGGGAGAGCGGAGGGTGAGAGGGGGAGAGCGGAGGGTGAGAGGGGGAGAGCGGAGGGTGACAGGGGGAGAGCGGAGGGTGACGGGGAGAGCGGAGGGTGACAGGGGGAGAGCGGTGGGTGACGGAGGGAGAGCGGAGGGTGACAGGGGGAGAGCGGAGGGTGACGGGGGTGAGCGGAGGGTGACAGGGGAGAGCGGAGGGTGTCGGGGGGCTGGAGCGGAGGGTGACAGGGGGAGAGCGGAGGGTGAGAGGGGGAGAGTGGAGGGTGAGAGGGGGAGAGCGGAGGGTGACGGGGGGCGAGCGGGGGGTGAGAGGGGGAGAGCGGAGGGTGAGAGGGGGAGAGCGGAGGGTCACAGGTGGAGAGCGGAGGGTAACGTGGGAGAGCGGAGGGTGAGAGGGAGAGAGCAGAGGGTGAAGGGGGAGAGCGGAGGGTGACGGGGGGAGAGCGGAGGGTGACGGGGGGAGAGCGGAGGGTGACGGGGGGAGAGCGGAGGGTGACGGGGGAGAGCGGAGGGTGACCGGGGGAGAGCGGAGGGTGACGGAGGGAGAGCGGAGGGTGACGGGTGGAGAGCGGAGGGTGACGGGGGGAGAGCGGAGGGTGACGGGGCGAGAGCGGTGGGTGACGGGGGGAGAGCGGAGGGTGTCGGGGGGAGAGCGGAGAGTGACGGGGGGACAGCGGAGGGTGACGGGGGGAGAGCGGAGGGTGACGGGGGAGAGCGGAGGGTGACGGGGGAGAGCGGTGGGTGATGGGGGGGAGCGGAGGTTGACGGGGGGAGAGCGGAGGGTGACGGGGGAGAGCGGAGAGTGACGGGGGGAGAGCGGAGGGTGACGGGGGTGAGCGGAGGGTGACGGGGGAGAGCGGAAGGTGACGGGGGAGAGCGGAGGGTGACGGGGGGAGAGCAGAGGGTGACGTGGGAGAGTGGAGAATGACAGTGGGAGAGTGGAGGGTAACGGGGGGAGAGTTGGATGTGACGGGGGGAGAGCGGAGGGTGAGAGGGGGAGAGCGGAGGGTGACGGGGGAGAGTGGAGGGTGACGGGGGGAGAGCTGGGGTTGACGGGGGGAGAGCTGGGGGTGACCGGGGGAGAGCGGAGTGTGACGGGGAGAGTGGAGGATGAGAGGGGGAGAGCGGAGTGTGACAGGGGGAGAGCGGAGGGTAACAGGGGGAGAACGGAGGCTGATGGGGAGAGCGGAGGGTGAGAGGGGGAGAGCGGAGGGTGAGAGGGGGAGAGTGGAGGGTGTCAGGGGGAGAGTGGAGGGTGACGGAGGAGAGCGGAGGGTGACGGGGGAGAGCGGAGGGTGACAGGGGGAGAGCGGAGGGTGACAGGGGGAGAGCGGAGGGTGAGAGGGGGAGAGCGGAGGGTGACGGGGGGCGAGCGGGGGGTGAGAGGGGGAGAGCGGAGGGTGAGAGGGGGAGAGCGGAGGGTCACAGGTGGAGAGCGGAGGGTAACGTGGGAGAGCGGAGGGTGAGAGGGAGAGAGCAGAGGGTGAAGGGGGAGAGCGGAGGGTGACGGGGGGAGAGCGGAGGGTGACGGGGGGAGAGCGGAGGGTGACGGGGGGAGAGCGGAGGGTGACGGGGGAGAGCGGAGGGTGACCGGGGGAGAGCGGAGGGTGACGGAGGGAGAGCGGAGGGTGACGGGTGGAGAGCGGAGGGTGACGGGGGGAGAGCGGAGGGTGACGGGGCGAGAGCGGTGGGTGACGGGGGGAGAGCGGAGGGTGTCGGGGGGAGAGCGGAGAGTGACGGGGGGACAGCGGAGGGTGACGGGGGGAGAGCGGAGGGTGACGGGGGAGAGCGGAGGGTGACGGGGGAGAGCGGTGGGTGATGGGGGGGAGCGGAGGTTGACGGGGGGAGAGCGGAGGGTGACGGGGGAGAGCGGAGAGTGACGGGGGGAGAGCGGAGGGTGACGGGGGTGAGCGGAGGGTGACGGGGGAGAGCGGAAGGTGACGGGGGAGAGCGGAGGGTGACGGGGGGAGAGCAGAGGGTGACGTGGGAGAGTGGAGAATGACAGTGGGAGAGTGGAGGGTAACGGGGGGAGAGTTGGATGTGACGGGGGGAGAGCGGAGGGTGAGAGGGGGAGAGCGGAGGGTGACGGGGGAGAGTGGAGGGTGACGGGGGGAGAGCTGGGGTTGACGGGGGGAGAGCTGGGGGTGACCGGGGGAGAGCGGAGTGTGACGGGGAGAGTGGAGGATGAGAGGGGGAGAGCGGAGTGTGACAGGGGGAGAGCGGAGGGTAACAGGGGGAGAACGGAGGCTGATGGGGAGAGCGGAGGGTGAGAGGGGGAGAGCGGAGGGTGAGAGGGGGAGAGTGGAGGGTGTCAGGGGGAGAGTGGAGGGTGACGGAGGAGAGCGGAGGGTGACGGGGGAGAGCGGAGGGTGACAGGGGGAGAGCGGAGGGTGACAGGGGGAGAGCGGAGGGTGACGGGGGAGAGCGGAGTGTGTCGGGGGGCTGGAGCGGTGGGTGACAGGGGGAGAGTGGAGGGTGAGAGGGGGAGAACGGAGGGTGATGGGGAGAGCGGAGGGTGAGAGGGGGAGAGCGGAGGGTGAGAGGGGGAGAGCGGAGGGTGACAGGGGGAGAGTGGAGGGTGACGGAGGGGAGTGAAGGGTGACGGGGGAGAGCGGAGGGTGAGAAGGGGAGAGTGGAGGGTGAGAGGTGGAGAGCAGAGGGTGACAGGGGGAGAGTGGAGGGTGACGGAGGAGAGCGGAGGGTGACGGGGGAGAGTGGAGGGTGACGGGGGGAGAGCGGAGGGTGTCAGGGGGAGAGCGGAGAGTGACGGGGGAGAGCGGAGGGTGACGGGGGAGAGTGGAGGGTGACGGGGGGAGAGCTGGGGGTGACGGGGGAGAGCTGGGGGTGACCGGGGGAGAGCGGAGGGTGACGGGGAGAGTGGAGGATGAGAGGGGGAGAGCGGAGTGTGACAGGGGGAGAGCGGAGGGTAACAGGGGGAGAACGGAGGGTGACAGGGGGAGAGTGGAGGGTGACGGAGGGGAGCGAAGGGTGACGGGGGAGAGCGGAGGGTGAGAAGGGGAGAGCGGAGGGTGAGAGGTGGAGAGCAGAGGGTGACCGGGGGAGAGCGGAGGGTGACGGAGGGAGAGCGGAGGGTGTCGGGGGGAGAGCGGAGGGTGACGGGAGGAGAGCGGAGGGTGACGGGGGAGAGCGGAGGGTGACGGAGGGAGAGCGGAGGGTGACGGGTGGAGAGCGGAGGGTGACGGGGGGAGAGCGGAGGGTGACGGGGCGAGAGCGGTGGGTGACGGGGGGAGAGCGGAGGGTGTCGGGGGGAGAGCGGAGAGTGACGGGGGGACAGCGGAGGGTGACGGGGGGAGAGCGGAGGGTGACGGGGGAGAGCGGAGGGTGACGGGGGAGAGCGGTGGGTGACGGGGGGGAGCGGAGTTTAACGGGGGGAGAGCGGAGGGTGACGGGGGTGAGCGGAGGGTGACGGGGGAGAGCGGAAGGTGACGGGGGAGAGCGGAGGGTGACGGGGGGAGAGCGGAGGGTGACGGGGGGAGAGCGGAGGGTGACGGGGGTGAGCGGAGGGTGACGGGGGAGAGCGGAAGGTGACGGGGGAGAGCGGAGGGTGACGGGGGGAGAGCAGAGGGTGACGTGGGAGAGTGGAGAATGACAGTGGGAGAGTGGAGGGTAACGGGGGGAGAGTTGGATGTGACGGGGGGAGAGCGGAGGGTGAGAGGGGGAGAGCGGAGGGTGACGGGGGAGAGTGGAGGGTGACGGGGGGAGAGCTGGGGGTGACGGGGGGAGAGCTGGGGGTGACCGGGGGTGAGCGGAGGGTGACGGGGAGAGTTGAGGATGAGAGGGGGAGAGCGGAGTGTGACAGGGGGAGAGCGGAGGGTAACAGGGGGAGAACGGAGGCTGATGGGGAGAGCGGAGGGTGAGAGGGGGAGAGCGGAGGGTGAGAGGGGGAGAGTGGAGGGTGTCAGGGGGAGAGTGGAGGGTGACGGAGGAGAGCGGAGGGTGACGGGGGAGAGCGGAGGGTGACAGGGGGAGAGCGGAGGGTAACAGGGGGAGAGCGGAGGGTGACGGGGGAGAGCGGAGTGTGTCGGGGGGCTGGAGCGGTGGGTGACAGGGGGAGAGTGGAGGGTGAGAGGGGGAGAACGGAGGGTGATGGGGAGAGCGGAGGGTGAGAGGGGGAGAGCGGAGGGTGAGAGGGGGAGAGCGGAGGGTGACAGTGGGAGAGTGGAGGGTGACGGAGGGGAGTGAAGGGTGACGGGGGAGAGCGGAGGGTGAGAAGGGGAGAGTGGAGGGTGAGAGGTGGAGAGCAGAGGGTGACAGGGGGAGAGTGGAGGGTGACGGAGGAGAGCGGAGGGTGTCAGGGGGAGAGCGGAGAGTGACGGGGGAGAGCGGAGGGTGACGGGGGAGAGTGGAGGGTGACGGGGGGAGAGCTGGGGGTGACGGGGGGAGAGCTGGGGGTGACCGGGGGAGAGCGGAGGGTGACGGGGAGAGTGGAGGGTGAGAGGGGGAGAGCGGAGTGTGACAGGGGGAGAGCGGAGGGTAACAGGGGGAGAACGGAGGCTGATGGGGAGAGCGGAGGGTGAGAGGGGGAGAGCGGAGGGTGAGAGGGGGAGAGTGGAGGGTGACAGGGGGAGAGTGGAGGGTGACGGAGGAGAGCGGAGGGTGACGGGGGAGAGCGGACGGTGACAGGGGGAGAGCGCAGGGTGACAGGGGGAGAGCGGAGGTTGACGGGGGAGAGCGGAGTGTGTCGGGGGGCTGGAGCGGTGGGTGACAGGGGGAGAGTGGAGGGTGAGAGGGGGAAGTGAAGGGTGAGAGGGGGCGAGCGGAGGGTGACAGGGGGAGAGCGGAGGGTAACAGGGGGAGAACGGAGGGTGATGGGGAGAGCGGAGGGTGAGAGGGGGAGAGCGGAGGGTGAGAGGGGGAGAGCGGAGGGTGACGGAGGAGAGCGGAGTGTGACGGGGGAGAGTGGATGGTGACGGGGAGAGCGGAGTGTGATGGGGAGAGTGGATGGTGACGGGGAGAGCGGAGGGTGAGAGGGGGAGAGCGGAGGGTGAGAGGGGGAGAGCGGACGGTGACAGGGGGAGAGCGGAGGGTGACGGGGGAGAGCGGAGGGTGACAGGGGGAGAGCGGTGGGTGACGGAGGGAGAGCGGAGGGTGACAGGGGGAGAGCGGAGGGTGAAAGGGGGAGAGCGGAGGGTGACGGGGGAGAGCGGAGGGTGTCGGGGGGCTGGAGTGGAGGGTGACAGGGGGAGAGCGGAGGGTGAGAAGGGGAGAGTGGAGGGTGAGAGGGGGAGAGCGGAGGGTGACGGGGTTAGAGCGGAGGGTGAGAGGGGGAGAGCGGAGGGTGAGAGGGGGAGAGCGGAGGGTCACAGGGGTAGAGCGGAGGGTAACGGGGGAGAGCGGAGG
The DNA here is from genome assembly GCF_047496885.1 of Scyliorhinus torazame. NCBI lineage: Eukaryota > Metazoa > Chordata > Chondrichthyes > Carcharhiniformes > Scyliorhinidae > Scyliorhinus > Scyliorhinus torazame. The sequence goes on along the minus strand of NC_092707.1, from coordinate 409,269,641 downwards.
GTGAGAGGGAGAGAGCAGAGGGTGACGGGGGAGAGCGGAGGGTGACGGGGGGAGAGCGGAGGGTGACGGGGGGAGAGCGGAGTGTGTCGGCGGGCTGGAGCGGTGGGTGACAGGGGGAGAGTGGAGGGTGAGAGAGGGAAGTGGAGGGTGAGAGGGGGAGAGCGGAGGGTGACAGGGGGAGAGCGGAGGGTAATAGGGGGAGAACGGAGGGTGATGGGGAGAGCGGAGGGTGAGATGGGGAGAGCGGAGGGTGAGAGGGGGAGAGCGGAGGGTGAGAGGGGGAGAGTGGAGGGTGACGGAGGAGAGCGAAGGGTGATGGGGGAGAGCGGAGGGTGAGAAGGGAAGAGCGGAGGGTGAGAGGTGGAGAGCAGAGTGTGACAGGGGGAGAGTGGAGGGTGACGGAGAAGTGCGGAGGGTGACGGGGGAGAGTGGAGGGTGACGGGGAGAGCGGAGGGTTAGAGGGAGAGAGAGGAGGGTGAGAGGGGAAGAGCGGAGGGTGACAGGGGGAGAGCGGAGGGTGACAGGGGGAGAGCGGAGGGTGACGGAGAGCGGAGTGTGTCGGGGGGCTGGAGCGGTGGGTGTCAGGTGGAGGGTGAAAGGGGGAAGTGGAGGGTGAGAGGGGGAGAGCGGAGGGTGACAGGGGGAGAGCGGAGGGTAACGGGGAGAACGGAGGGTGATGGGGAGAGCAGAGGGTGAGAGGGGGAGAGCGGAGGGTGAGAGGGGGAGAGCGGAGGGTGACAGGGGGAGAGTGGAGGGTGACGGAGAAGAGCGAAGGGTGACGGGGGAGAGCGGAGGGTGAGAAGGGGAGAGCGGAGGGTGAGAGGTGGAGAGCAGAGTGTGACAGGGGGAGAGTGGAGGGTGAGGAAGGAGAGCGGAGGGTGACGGGGGAGAGTGGATGGTGACGGGGAGAGCGGAGGGTGAGAGGGGGAGAGCGGAGGGTGAGAGGGGGAGAGCGGAGGGTGACAGGGGGAGAGCGGAGGGTGACGGGGGAGAGCGGAGGGTGACAGGGGGAGAGCGGTGGGTGACGTAGGGAGAGCGGAGGGTGACAGGGGGAGAGCGGAGGGTGACAGGGGGAGAGCGGAGGGTGACGGGGGAGAGCGGAGGGTGTCGGGGGGCTTGAGTGGAGGGTGACAGGGGGAGAGCGGAGGGTGTGAAGGGGAGAGTGGAGGGTGAGAGGGGGAGAGCGGAGGGTGACGAGGGGAGAGCGGAGGGTGACAGGGGGAGAGCGGAGGGTGACGGGGGAGAGCGGAGTGTGTCGGGGGGCTGGAGCGGTGGGTGACAGGGGGAGAGTGGAGGGTGAGAGGGGGAGAACGGAGGGTGATGGGGAGAGCGGAGGGTGAGAGGGGGAGAGCGGAGGGTGAGAGGGGGAGAGTGGAGGGTGACGGGGGAGAGCGGAGTGTGTCGGGGGGCTGGAGCGGTGGGTGACAGGGGGAGAGTGGAGGGTGAGAGGGGGAGAACGGAGGGTGATGGGGAGAGCGGAGGGTGAGAGGGGGAGAGCGGAGGGTGAGAGGGGGAGAGCGGAGGGTGACAGGGGGAGAGTGGAGGGTGACGGAGGGGAGCGAAGGGTGACGGGGGAGAGCGGAGGGTGAGAAGGGGAGAGCGGAGGGTGAGAGGTGGAGAGCAGAGGGTGACAGGGGGAGAGTGGAGGGTGACGGAGGAGAGCGGAGGGTGACGGGGGAGAGTGGAGGGTGACGGGGGGAGAGCGGAGTGTGTCAGGGGGAGAGCGGAGAGTGACGGGGGAGAGCGGAGGGTGACGGGGGGAGAGCGGAGGGTGACGGGGGGAGAGCGGAGGGTGACGGGGGGGGAGCGGAGGTTGACGGGGGGAGAGCGGAGGGTGACGGGGGAGAGCGGAGGGTGACGGGGGGAGAGCGGAGGGTGACGTGGGGAGAGCGGAGGTTGACGTGGGGAGAGCGGAGGGTGACGGGGGAGAGCGGAGGGTGACGGGGGGAGAGCGGAGGGTGACGGGGGAGAGCGGAGGGTGACGGGGGGAGAGCGGAGGGTGACGGGGGGGGAGCGGAGGTTGACGGGGGGAGAGCGGAGGGTGACGGGGGAGAGCGGAGGGTGACGGGGGGAGAGCGGAGGGTGACGTGGGGAGAGCGGAGGGTGACGTGGGTGAGCGGAGGGTGACTGGGGAGAGCGGAAGGTGACGGGGGAGAGCGGAGGGTGACGGGGCGAGAGCAGAGGGTGACGTGGGAGAGCGGAGAACGACAGGGGGAGAGTGGAGGGTAACGGGGGGAGAGTTGGATGTGACGGGGGGAGAGCGGAGGGTGAGAGGGGGAGAGCGGCGGGTGACGGGGGAGAGTGGAGGGTGACGGGGGGAGAGCTGGGGGTGACGGGGGGAGAGCTGGGGGTGACGGGGGGAGAGCTGGGGGTGACCGGGGGAGAGCGGAGGGTGACGGGGAGAGTGGAGGGTGAGAGGGGGAGAGCGGAGTGTGACAGGGGGAGAGCGGAGGGTAACAGGGGGAGAACGGAGGCTGATGGGGAGAGCGGAGGGTGAGAGGGGGAGAGCGGAGGGTGAGAGGGGGAGAGTGGAGGGTGACAGGGGGAGAGTGGAGGGTGACGGAGGAGAGCGGAGGGTGACAGGGGGAGAGCGGAGGTTGACGGGGGAGAGCGGAGTGTGTCGGGAGGCTGGAGCGGTGGGTGACAGGGGGAGAGTGGAGGGTGAGAGGGGGAAGTGGAGGGTGAGAGGGGGCGAGCGGAGGGTGACAGGGGGAGAGCGGAGGGTAACAGAGGGAGAACGGAGGGTGATGGGGAGAGCGGAGGGTGAGAGGGGGAGAGCGGAGCGTGAGAGGGGGAGAGCGGAGGGTGACAGGGGGAGAGTTAAGGGTGACGGAGGAGAGCGAAGGGTGACGGGGAGAGTGGATGGTGACGGGGAGAGCGGAGTGTGACGGGGAGAGTGGATGGTGACGGGGAGAGCGGAGGGTGAGAGGGTGAGATCGGAGGGTGAGAGGGGGAGAGCGGACGGTGACAGGGGGAGAGCGGAGGGTGACGGGGGAGAGCGGAGGGTGACAGGGGGAGAGCGGTGGGTGACGGAGGGAGAGCGGAGGGTGACAGGGGGAGAGCGGAGGGTGACAGGGGGAGAGCGGAGGGTGACGGGGGAGAGCGGAGGGTGTCGGGGGGCTGGAGTGGAGGGTGACAGGGGGAGAGCGGAGGGTGAGAGGGGGAAGTGGAGGGTGAGAGGGGGCGAGCGGAGGGTGACAGGGGGAGAGCGGAGGGTAACAGGGGGAGAACGGAGGGTGATGGGGAGAGCGGAGGGTGAGAGGGGGAGAGCGGAGGGTGAGAGGTGGAGAGTGGAGGGTGACGGAGGAGAGCGGAGTGTGACGGGGGAGAGTGGATGGTGACGGGGAGAGCGGAGTGTGACGGGGAGAGTGGATGGTGACGGGGAGAGCGGAGGGTGAGAGGGGGAGAGCGGAGGGTGAGAGGGGGAGAGCGGACGGTGACAGGGGGAGAGCGGAGGGTGACGGGGTGAGCGGAGGGTGACAGGGGGAGAGCGGTGGGTGACGGAGGGAGAGCGGAGGGTGACAGGGGGAGAGCGGAGGGTGACAGTGCGAGAGCGGAGGGTGACGGGGGAGAGCGGAGGGTGTCGGGGGGCTGGAGTGGAGGGTGACAGGGGGAGAGCGGAGGGTGAGAAGGGGAGAGTGGAGGGTGAGAGGGGGAGAGCGGAGGGTGACGGGGGGAGAGCGGAGGGTGAGAGGGGGAGAGCGGAGGGTGAGAGGGGGAGAGCGGGAGAGCGGAGGGTGAGAGGGAGAGAGCAGAGGGTGACGGTGGAGAGCGGAGGGTGACGGGGGGAGAGCGGAGGGTGACGGGGGGAGAGCGGAGTGTGTCGGCGGGCTGGAGCGGTGGGTGACAGGGGGAGAGTGGAGGGTGAGAGAGGGAAGTGGAGGGTGAGAGGGGGAGAGCGGAGGGTGAGAGGGGGAGAACGGAGGGTGATGGGGAGAGCGGAGGGTGAGAGGGGGAGAGCGGAGGGTTAGAGGGGGAGAGTGGAGGGTGACGGGGGAGAGCGGAGTGTGTCGGGGGGCTGGAGCGGTGGGTGACAGGGGGAGAGTGGAGGGTGAGAGGGGGAGAACGGAGGGTGATGGGGAGAGCGGAGGGTGAGAGGGGGAGAGCGGAGGGTGAGAGGGGGAGAGCGGAGGGTGACAGGGGGAGAGTGGAGGGTGACGGAGGGGAGCGAAGGGTGACGGGGGAGAGCGGAGGGTGAGAAGGGGAGAGCGGAGGGTGAGAGGTGGAGAGCAGAGGGTGACAGGGGGAGAGTGGAGGGTGACGGAGGAGAGCGGAGGGTGACGGGGGAGAGTGGAGGGTGACGGGGGGAGAGCGGAGTGTGTCAGGGGGAGAGCGGAGAGTGACGGGGGAGAGCGGAGGGTGACGGGGGAGAGCGGAGGGTGACGGGGGGAGAGCGGAGGGTGACGGGGGGGGAGCGGAGGTTGACGGGGGGAGAGCGGAGGGTGACGGGGGAGAGCGGAGGGTGACGGGGGGAGAGCGGAGGGTGACTTGGGGAGAGCGGAGGGTGACGGGGGTGAGCGGAGGGTGACTGGGGAGAGCGGAAGGTGACGGGGGAGAGCGGAGGGTGACGGGGCGAGAGCAGAGGGTGACGTGGGAGAGCGGAGAATGACAGGGGGAGAGTGGAGGGTAACGGGGGGAGAGTTGGATGTGACGGGGGGAGAGCGGAGGGTGAGAGGGGGAGAGCGGCGGGTGACGGGGGAGAGTGGAGGGTGACGGGGGGAGAGCTGGGGGTGACGGGGGGAGAGCTGGGGGTGACCGGGGGAGAGCGGAGGGTGACGGGGAGAGTGGAGGGTGAGAGGGGGAGAGCGGAGTGTGACAGGGGGAGAGCGGAGGGTAACAGGGGGAGAACGGAGGCTGATGGGGAGAGCGGAGGGTGAGAGGGGGAGAGCGGAGGGTGAGAGGGGGAGAGTGGAGGGTGACAGGGGGAGAGTGGAGGGTGACGGAGGAGAGCGGAGGGTGACGGGGGAGAGCGGACGGTGACAGGGGGAGAGCGCAGGGTGACAGGGGGAGAGCGGAGGTTGACGGGGGAGAGCGGAGTGTGTCGGGGGGCTGGAGCGGTGGGTGACAGGGGGAGAGTGGAGGGTGAGAGGGGGAAGTGGAGGGTGAGAGGGGGAGAGCGGAGGGTAACAGGGGGAGAACGGAGGGTGATGGGGAGAGCGGAGGGTGAGAGGGGGAGAGCGGAGGGTGAGAGGGGGAGAGCGGAGGGTGACAGGGGGAGAGTTAAGGGTGACGGAGGAGAGCGAAGGGTGACGGGGGAGAGCGGAGGGTGAGAAGGGGAGAGCGGAGGGTGAGAGGTGGAGAGTGGAGGGTGACGGAGGAGAGCGGAGTGTGACGGGGGAGAGTGGATGGTGACGGGGAGAGCGGAGTGTGACGGGGAGAGTGGATGGTGACGGGGAGAGCGGAGGGTGAGAGGGGGAGAGCGGAGGGTGAGAGGGGGAGAGCGGACGGTGACAGGGGGAGAGCGGAGGGTGACGGGGGAGAGCGGAGGGTGACAGGGGGAGAGCGGTGGGTGATGGAGGGAGAGCGGAGGGTGACAGGGGGAGAGCGGAGGGTGACAGGGGGAGAGCGGAGGGTGACGGGGGAGAGCGGAGGGTGTCGGGGGGCTGGAGTGGAGGGTGACAGGGGGAGAGCGGAGGGTGAGAAGGGGAGAGTGGAGGGTGAGAGGGGGAGAGCGGAGGGTGACGGGGGGAGAGCGGAGGGTGAGAGGGGGAGAGCGGAGGGTGAGAGGGGGAGAGCGGGAGAGCGGAGGGTGAGAGGGAGAGAGCAGAGGGTGACGGAGGAGAGCGGAGGGTGACGGGGGGAGAGCGGAGGGTGACGGGGGGAGAGCGGAGTGTGTCGGCGGGCTGGAGCGGTGGGTGACAGGGGGAGAGTGGAGGGTGAGAGAGGGAAGTGGAGGGTGAGATGGGGAGAGCGGAGGGTGACAGGGGGAGAGCGGAGGGTAACAGGGGGAGAACGGAGGGTGATGGGGAGAGCGGAGGGTGAGAGGGGGAGAGCGGAGGGTGAGAGGGGGAGAGCGGAGGGTGAGAGGGGGAGAGTGGAGGGTGACGGAGGAGAGCGAAGGGTGACGGGGGAGAGCGGAGGGTGATAAGGGAAGAGCGGAGGGTGAGAGGTGGAGAGCAGAGTGTGACAGGGGGAGAGTGGAGGGTGACGGAGGAGTGCGGACGGTGACGGGGGAGAGTGGAGGGTGACGGGGAGAGCGGAGGGTTAGAGGGAGAGAGAGGAGGGTGAGAGGGGGAGAGCGGAGGGTGACAGTGGGAGAGCGGAGGGTGACAGGGGGAGAGCGGAGGGTGACGGAGAGCGGAGTGTGTCGGGGGGCTGGAGCGGTGGGTGACAGGGGGAGAGTGGAGGGTGAAAGGGGGAAGTGGAGGGTGAGAGGGGGAGAGCGGAGGGTGACAGGGGGAGAGCGGAGGGTAACGGGGAGAACGGAGGGTGATGGGGAGAGCGGAGGGTGAGAGGGGGAGAGCGGAGGGTGAGAGGGGGAGAGCGGAGGGTGACAGGGGGAGAGTGGAGGGTGACGGAGGAGAGCGAAGGGTGACGGGGGAGAGCGGAGGGTGAGAAGGGGAGAGCGGAGGGTGAGAGGTGGAGAGCAGAGTGTGACAGGGGGAGAGTGGAGGGTGAGGAAGGAGAGCGGAGGGTGACGGGGGAGAGTGGATGGTGACGGGGAGAGCGGAGGGTGAGAGGGGGAGAGCGGAGGGTGAGAGGGGGAGAGCGGAGGGTGACAGGGGGAGAGCGGAGGGTGACGGGGGAGAGCGGAGGGTGACAGGGGGAGAGCGGTGGGTGACGTAGGGAGAGCGGAGGGTGACAGGGGGAGAGCGGAGGGTGACAGGGGGAGAGCGGAGGGTGACGGGGGAGAGCGGAGGGTATCGGGGGGCTGGAGTGGAGGGTGACAGGGGGAGAGCGGAGGGTGTGAAGGGGAGAGTGGAGGGTGAGAGGAGGAGAGCGGAGGGTGACGAGGGGAGAACGGAGGGTGAGAGGGGGAGAGCGGAGGGTGAGAGGGGGAGAGCGGAGGGTCACAGGGGGAGAGCGGAGGGTAACGGGGGAGAGCGGAGGGTGTGAGGGAGAGAGCAGAGGGTGACGGGGGAGAGCGGAGGGTGACGGGGGGAGAGCGGAGGGTGACGGGGGAGAGCGGAGGGTGATGGGGGGAGAGCGGAGGGTGACGGGGGGAGAGCGGAGTGTGTCGGCGGTCTGGAGCGGTGGGTGACAGGGGGAGAGTGGAGGGTGTGAGGGGGAAGTGAAGGGTGAGAGGGGGAGAGCGGAGGGTGACAGGGGGAGAGCGGAGGGTAACAGGGGGAGAACGGAGGGTGATGGGGAGAGCGGAGGGTGAGAGGGGGAGAGCGGAGGGTGACAGGGGGAGAGCGGAGGGTGACAGGGGGAGAGTGGAGGGTGACGGAGGAGAGCGAAGGATGACGGGGGAGAGCGGAGGGTGAGAAGGGGAGAGCGGAGGGTGAGAGGTGGATAGCAGAGGGTGACAGGGGGAGAGTGGAGGGTGACGGAGGAGAGCGGAGGGTGACGGGGGAGAGTGGAGGGTGACGGGGAGAGCGGAGGGAGAGAGGGGGACAGCGGAGGGTGAGAGGGGGAGAGCGGAGGGTGACAGGGGGAGAGCGGAGGGTGACGGGGGAGAGCGGAGGGTGACAGTGGGAGAGCGGTGGGTGACGGAGGGAGAGCGGAGGGTGACAGGGGGAGAGCGGAGGGTGACAGGGGGAGAGCGGAAGGTGACGGGGGAGAGCGGAGGGTGTCGGGGGGCTGGAGGGGAGGGTGACAGGGGGAGAGCGGAGGTTGAGAAGGGGAGAGTGGAGGGTGAGAGGGGGTGAGCGGAGGGTGACGGGGGGAGAGCGGAGGATGAGAGGGGGAGAGCGGAGGGTGAGAGGGGTAGAGCGGAGGGTCACAGGGGGAGAGCGGAGGGTAACGGGGGAGAGCGGTGGGTGACGGGGGGAGAGCGCAGGGTGACGGGGGGAGAGCGGAGTGTAACGGGGAGAGCGGAGGGTGACTGGGGGAGAGCGGAGGGTGACGGGGGGAGAGCGGAGGGTGATGGGGGGAGAGCGGAGGGTGACTGGGGGAGAGCGGAGGGTGACGGGGGGAGAGCGGAGGGTGACGGGGGGAGAGCGGAGGGTGGCAGGGGGAGAGCGGAGAGTGACGGGGGGAGAGCGGAGGGTGACGGGGGGAGAGCGGAGGGTGACGGGGGAGAGTGGAGGGTGACGGGGGAGAGCGGAGGGTGACGGGGCGAGAGCAGAGGGTGACGTGGGAGAGCGGAGAATGACAGGGGGAGAGTGGAGGGTGACGGGGGGAGAGCTGGGGGTGACGGGGGGAGAGCTGGGGGTGACCGGGGGAGAGCGGAGGGTGACGGGGAGAGTGGAGGGTGAGAGGGGGAGAGCGGAGTGTGACAGGGGGAGAGCGGAGTGTAACAGGGGGAGAACGGAGGCTGATGGGGAGAGCGGAGGGTGAGAGGGGGAGAGCGGAGGGTGAGAGGGGGAGAGTGGAGGGTGACAGGGGGAGAGTGGAGGGTGACGGAGGAGAGCGGAGGGTGACGGGGAGAGCGGAGGGTGACGGGGCGAGAGCAGAGGGTGACGTGGGAGAGCGGAGAATGACAGGGGGAGAGTGGAGGGTAACGGGGGGAGAGTTGGATGTGACGGGGGGAGAGCGGAGGGTGAGAGGGGGAGAGCGGCGGGTGACGGGGGAGAGTGGAGGGTGACGGGGGGAGAGCTGGGGGTGACGGGGGGAGAGCTGGGGTTGACCGGGGGAGAGCGGAGGGTGACGGGGAGAGTGGAGGGTGAGAGGGGGAGAGCGGAGTGTGACAGGGGGAGAGCGGAGGGTAACAGGGGGAGAACGGAGGCTGATGGGGAGAGCGGAGGGTGAGAGGGGGAGAGCGGAGGGTGAGAGGGGGAGAGTGGAGGGTGACAGGGGGAGAGTGGAGGGTGACGGAGGAGAGCGGAGGGTGACGGGGAGAGCGGAGGGTGACGGGGCGAGAGCAGAGGGTGACGTGGGAGAGCGGAGAATGACAGGGGGAGAGTGGAGGGTAACGGGGGGAGAGTTGGATGTGACGGGGGGAGAGCGGAGGGTGAGAGGGGGAGAGCGGCGGGTGACGGGGGAGAGTGGAGGGTGACGGGGGGAGAGCTGGGGGTGACGGGGGGAGAGCTGGGGTTGACCGGGGGAGAGCGGAGGGTGACGGGGAGAGTGGAGGGTGAGAGGGGGAGAGCGGAGTGTGACAGGCGGAGAGCGGAGGGTAACAGGGGGAGAACGGAGGCTGATGGGGAGAGCGGAGGGTGAGAGGGGGAGAGCGGAGGGTGAGAGGGGGAGAGTGGAGGGTGACAGGGGGAGAGTGGAGGGTGACGGAGGAGAGCGGAGGGTGACGGGGGAGAGCGGACGGTGACAGGGGGAGAGCGCAGGGTGACAGGGGGAGAGCGGAGGTTGACGGGGGAGAGCGGAGTGTGTCGGGGGGCTGGAGCGGTGGGTGACAGGGGGAGAGTGGAGGGTGAGAGGGGGAAGTGGAGGGTGAGAGGGGGCGAGCGGAGGGTGACAGGGGGAGAGCGGAGGGTAACAGGGGGAGAACGGAGGGTGATGGGGAGAGCGGAGGGTGAGAGGGGGAGAGCGGAGGGTGAGAGGGGGAGAGCGGAGGGTGACAGGGGGAGAGTTAAGGGTGACGGAGGAGAGCGAAGGGTGACGGGGGAGAGCGGAGGGTGAGAAGGGGAGAGCGGAGGGTGACGGGGGAGAGTGGATGGTGACGGGGAGAGCGGAGTGTGACGGGGAGAGTGGATGGTGACGGGGAGAGCGGAGGGTGAGAGGGGGAGAGCGGAGGGTGAGAGGGGGAGAGCGGACGGTGACAGGGGGAGAGCGGAGGGTGACGGGCGAGAGCGGAGGGTGACAGGGGGAGAGCGGTGGGTGACGGAGGGAGAGCGGAGGGTGACAGGGGGAGAGCGGAGGGTGACAGGGGGAGAGCGGAGGGTGACGGGGGAGAGCGGAGGGTGTCGGGGGGCTGGAGTGGAGGGTGACAGGGGGAGAGCGGAGGGTGAGAAGGGGAGAGTGGAGGGTGAGAGGGGGAGAGCGGAGGGTGACGGGGGGAGAGCGAAGGGTGAGAGGGGGAGAGCGGAGGGTGAGAGGGGGAGAGCGGGAGAGCGGAGGGTGAGAGGGAGAGAGCAGAGGGTGACGGGGGAGAGCGGAGGGTGACGGGGGGAGAGCGGAGGGTGACGGGGGGAGAGCGGAGTGTGTCGGCGGGCTGGAGCGGTGGGTGACAGGGGGAGAGTGGAGGGTGAGAGAGGGAAGTGGAGGGTGAGAGGGGGAGAGCGGAGGGTGACAGGGGGAGAGCGGAGGGTAACAGGGGGAGAACGGAGGGTGATGGGGAGAGCGGAGGGTGAGAGGGGGAGAGCGGAGGGTGAGAGGGGGAGAGCGGAGGGTGAGAGGGGGAGAGTGGAGGGTGACGGAGGAGAGCGAAGGGTGACGGGGGAGAGCGGAGGGTGATAAGGGAAGAGCGGAGGGTGAGAGTTGGAGAGCAGAGTGTGACAGGGGGAGAGTGGAGGGTGACGGAGGAGTGCGGAGGGTGACGGGGGAGAGTGGAGGGTGACGGGGAGAGCGGAGGGTTAGAGGGAGAGAGAGGAGGGTGAGAGGGGGAGAGCGGAGGGTGACAGGGGGAGAGCGGAGGGTGACAGGGGGAGAGCGGAGGGTGACGGAGAGCGGAGTGTGTCGGGGGGCTGGAGCGGTGGGTGACAGGGGGAGAGTGGAGGGTGAAAGGGGGAAGTGGAGGGTGAGAGGGGGAGAGCGGAGGGTGACAGGGGGAGAGCGGAGGGTAACGGGGAGAACGGAGGGTGATGGGGAGAGCGGAGGGTGAGAGGGGGAGAGCGGAGGGTGAGAGGGGGAGAGCGGAGGGTGACACGGGGAGAGTGGAGGGTGACGGAGGAGAGCGAAGGGTGACGGGGGAGAGCGGAGGGTGAGAAGGGGAGAGCGGAGGGTGAGAGGTGGAGAGCAGAGTGTGACAGGGGGAGAGTGGAGGGTGAGGAAGGTGAGCGGAGGGTGACGGGGGAGAGTGAATGGTGACGGGGAGAGCGGAGGGTGAGAGGGGGAGAGCGGAGGGTGAGAGGGGGAGAGCGGAGGGTGACAGGGGGAGAGCGGAGGGTGACGGGGGAGAGCGGAGGGTGACAGGGGGAGAGCGGTGGGTGACGTAGGGAGAGCGGAGGGTGACAGGGGGAGAGCGGAGGGTGACAGGGGGAGAGCGGAGGGTGACGGGGGAGAGCGAAGGGTATCGGGGGGCTGGAGTGGAGGGTGACAGGGGGAGAGCGGAGGGTGTGAAGGGGAGAGTGGAGGGTGAGAGGAGGAGAGCGGAGGGTGACGAGGGGAGAGCGGAGGGTGAGAGGGGGAGAGCGGAGGGTGAGAGTGGGAGAGCGGAGGGTCACAGGGGGAGAGCGGAGGGTAACGGGGGAGAGCGGAGGGTGAGAGGGAGAGAGCAGAGGGTGACGGGGGAGAGCGGAGGGTGACGGGGGGAGAGCGGAGGGTGACGGGGGAGAGCGGAGGGTGATGGGGGGAGAGCGGAGGGTGACGGGGGGAGAGCGGAGTGTGTCGGCGGTCTGGAGCGGTGGGTGACAGGGGGAGAGTGGAGGGTGTGAGGGGGAAGTGAAGGGTGAGAGGGGGAGAGCGGAGGGTGACAGGGGGAGAGCGGAGGGTAACAGGGGGAGAACGGAGGGTGATGAGGAGAGCGGAGGGTGAGAGGGGGAGAGCGGAGGGTGACAGGGGGAGAGCGGAGGGTGACAGGGGGAGAGTGGAGGGTGACGGAGGAGAGCGAAGGATGACGGGGGAGAGCGGAGGGTGAGAAGGGGAGAGCGGAGGGTGAGAGGTGGATAGCAGAGGGTGACAGGGGGAGAGTGGAGGGTGACGGAGGAGAGCGGAGGGTGACGGGGAGAGTGGAGGGTGACGGGGAGAGTGGAGGGAGAGAGGGGGACAGCGGAGGGTGAGAGGGGGAGAGCGGAGGGTGACAGGGGGAGAGCGGAGGGTGACGGGGGAGAGCGGAGGGTGACAGTGGGAGAGCGGTGGGTGACAGGGGGAGAGCGGAAGGTGACGGGGGAGAGCGGAGGGTGTCGGGGGGCTGGAGGGGAGGGTGACAGGGGGAGAGCGGAGGGTGAGAAGGGGAGAGTGGAGGGTGAGAGGGGGTGAGCGGAGGGTGATGGGGGGAGAGCGGAGGGTGAGAGGGGGAGAGCGGAGGGTGAGAGAGGTAGAGCGGAGGGTCACAGGGGGAGAGCGGAGGGTAACGGGGGAGAGCGGTGGGTGACGGGGGGAGAGCGCAGGGTGACGGGGGGAGAGCGGAGTGTAACGGGGAGAGCGGAGGGTGACTGGGGGAGAGCGGAGGGTGACGGGGGGAGAGCGGAGGGTGACGGGGGGAGAGCGGAGGGTGACTGGGGGAGAGCGGAGGGTGACGGGGGGAGAGCGGAGGGTGACGGGGGGAGAGCGGAGGGTGGCAGGGGGAGAGCGGAGAGTGACGAGGGGAGAGCGGAGGGTGACGGGGGGAGAGCGGAGGGTGACGGGGGAGAGTGGAGGGTGACGGGGGGAGAGCGGAGGGTGACAGGGGGAGAGCGGAGGGTGAGAGGGGGAGAGTGGAGGGTGAGAGGGGGAGAGCGGAGGGTGACGGGGGAGAGCGGAGGGTGAGAGGGGGAGAGCGGAGGGTGACCGGGGGAGAGCGGAGGGTGACGGGGGGAGAGCGGAGGGTGACGGGGGGAGAGCGGAGGGTGACGGGGGGAGAGCGGAGGGTGACGGGGCGAGAGCGGAGGGTGACGGGGGGAGAGCGGAGGGTCTCAGGGGGAGAGCGGAGAGTGATGGGCGGAGAGCGGAGGGTGACGGGGGAGAGCGGAGGGTGACGGGGGAGAGCGGAGGGTGACGGGGGGAGAGCGGAGGGTGACGGGGGGGCAGCGGAGGTTGACGGGGGGGGAGCGGAGGGTGACGGGGGAGAGCGGAGGGTGACGGGGGGAGAGCGGAGGTTGACGGGGGGAGAGCGGAGGGTGACGGTGGTGAGCGGAGGGTGACGGGGGAGAGCAGAAGGAGACGGGGAGAGCGGAGGGTGACGGGGGGAGAGCGGAGGGTGACGGGGGAGAGCGGAGGGTGACGGGGGGAGAGCGGAGGGTGACGGGGGGGAAGCGGAAGTTGACGGGGGGAGAGCGGAGGGTGACGGGGGAGAGCGGAGGGTGACGGGGGGAGAGCGGAGGTTGACGGGGGGAGAGCGGAGGGTGACGGTGGTGAGCGGAGGGTGACTGGGGAGAGCAGAAGGAGACGGGGAGAGCGGAGGGTGACGGGGGGAGAGCAGAGGGTGACGTGGGAGAGCGGAGAATGACAGGGGGAGAGTGGAAGGTAACGGGGGGAGAGTTGGATGTGACGGGGGGAGAGCGGAGGGTGAGAGGGGGAGAGCGGAGGGTGACGGGGGAGAGTGGAGGGTGACGGGGGGAGAGGTGGGGGTGACGGGGGGAGAGCTGGGGGTGACCGGGGGAGAGCGGAGGGTGACAGGGAGAGTGGAGGGTGAGAGGGGGAGAGCGGAGGGTGAGAGGGGGAGAGTGGAGGGTGACAGGGGGTGAGTGGAGGGTGACGGAGGAGAGCCGAGGGTGACGGGGGAGAGCGGAGGGTGACAGTGGGAGAGCGGAGGGTGACAGGGGGAGAGCGGAGGGTGACGGGGGAGAGCGGAGTGTGTCGGGGGCTGGAGCGGTGGGTGACAGGGGGAGAGTGGAGGGTGAGAGGGGGAAGTGGAGGGTGAGAGGGGGAGAGCGGAGGGTGACAGGGGGAGAGCGGAGGGTAACAGGGGGAGAACGGAGGGAGATGGGGAGAGCGGAGGGTGAGAGGGGGAGAGCGGAGGTTGAGAGGGGGAGAGCGGAGGGTGACAGGGGGAGAGTGGAGGGTGACGGAGGAGAGCGAAGGGTGACGGGGGAGAGCGGAGGGTGAGAAGGGGAGAGCGGAGGGTGAGAGGTGGAGAGCAGAGGGTGACAGGGGGAGAGTGGAGGGTGACGGAGGAGAGCGGAGGGTGACGGGGAGAGTGGAGGGTGACGGGGAGAGCGGAGGGTGAGAGGGGGAGAGCGGAGGGTGAGGGGGGAGAGCGGAGGGTGACAGGGGGAGAGCTGAGGGTGACGGGGGAGAGCGGAGGGTGACAGGGGGAGAGCGGTGGGTGACGGAGGGAGAGCGGAGGGTGAGAGGGGGAGAGCGGAGGGTGTCGGGGGGCTGGAGCGGAGGGTGACAGGGGGAGAGCGGAGGGTGAGAAGGGGAGAGTGGAGGGTGAGAGGGGGAGAGCGGATGGTGACGGGGGGAGAGCGGAGGGTGAGAGGAGGAGAGCGGAGGGTGACGGGGGGAGAGCAGAGGATGACGGGGGGAGAGCAGAGGGTGACGGGGAGAGCGGAGGGGGAGAGTGGAGGGTGACGGGGGGAGAGTTGTAGGTGACGGGGGGAGAGCGGAGGGTGAGAGGGGGAGAGCGGAGGGTGACGGGGAGAGTGGAGGGTGACGGGGGGAGAGCTGGGGGTGACGGGGGGAGAGCTGGGGGTGACCGGGGGAGAGCGGAGGGTGACGGGGAGAGTGCAGGGTGAGAGGGGGAGAGCGGAGTGTGACAGGGGGAGAGCGGAGGGTAACAGGGGGAGAACGGAGGGTGATGGGGAGAGTGGAGGGTGAGAGGGGGAGAGCGGAGGGTGAGAGGGGGAGAGCGGAGGGTGAGAGGGGGAGAGCGGAGGGTGACAGGGGGAGAGCGGAGGGTAACAGGGGGAGAACGAAGGGTGATGGGGAGAGCGGAGGGTGAGAAGGGGAGAGCGGAGGGTGAGAGGGGGAGAGCGGAGGGTGACAGGGGGAGAGTGGAGGGTGACGGAGGAGAGCGAAGTATGACGGGGGAGAGCGGAGGGTGAGAAGGGGAGAGCGGAGGGTGAGAGGTGGAGGGCAGAGGGTGACAGGGGGAGAGTGGAGGGTGACGGAGGAGAGCGGAGGGTGACGGGGAGAGTGGAGGGTGACGGGGAGAGCGGAGGGTGAGAGGGGGAGAGCGGAGGGTGAGAGGGGGAGAGCGGAGGGTGACAGGGGGAGAGCGGAGGGTGACGGGGGAGAGCGGAGGGTGACAGGGGGAGAGCGGTGGGTGACGGAGGGAGAGCGGAGGGTGACAGGGGGAGAGCGGAGGGTGACAGGGGGAGAGCGGAGGGTGACGGGGGAGAGCGGAGGGTGTCGGGGGGCTGGAGCGGAGGGTGACAGGGGGAGAGCGGAGGGTGAGAAGGGGAGAGTGGAGGGTGAGAGGGGGAGAGCGGAGTGTGACGGGGGGAGAGCGTAGGGTGAGAGCGGGAGAGCGGAGGGTCACAGGGGGAGAGCGGAGGGTAACGGGGGAGAGCGGAGGGTGAGAGTGAGAGAGCAGAGGGTGGCGGGGGGAGAGCGGAGGGTGACGGGCGGAGAGCGGAGGGTGACGGGTGGAGAGCGGAGGGAGACGGGGAGAGCGGAGGGTGACCGGGGGAGAGCGGAGGGTGACGGGGGGAGAGCGGAGGGTGACGGGGGGACAGCGGAGGGTGACGGGGGAGAGCGGAGGGTGACGGGGGGAGAGCGGAGGGTGACGGGGGGAGAGCGGAGGGTGGCTGGGGGAGAGCGGAGAGTGACGGGGGGAGAGCGGAGGGTGATGGGGGGAGAGCAGAGGGTGACGGGGGAGAGTGGAGGGTGACGGGGGGAGAGCGGAGGGTGACAGGGGGAGAGCGGAGGGTGACGGGGGAGATCGGAGGGTGACGGGGGGAGAGCGGAGGGTGACGGGGTGAGCGGAGGGTGACGGGGGAGAGCGGAAGGTGACGGGGAGAGCGGATGGTGACGAGGGGAGAGCAGAGGGTGACGGGGGACAGCGGAAGGTTACGGGGGAGAGCGGAGGGTGACAGGAGGAGAGTGGAGGGTGACGGGGGGAGAGCAGAGGGTGACGGGGGAGAGCGGAGGGTGACAGGGGGGGAGTGGAGGGTGACGGGGGGAGAGTTGGAGGTGACGGGGGGAGAGCGGAGGGTGAGAGGAGGAGAGCGGAGGGTGACGGGGGGAGAGCAGAGGGTGACGGGGGGAGAGCAGAGGGTGACGGGGGGAGAGCAGAGGGTGACGGGGAGAGCGGAGGGGGAGAGTGGAGGGTGACGGGGGGAGAGTTGGAGGTGACGGGGGGAGAGCGGAGGGTGAGAGGGGGAGAGCGGAGGGTGACGGGGGAGAGTGGAGGGTGACGAGGGGAGAGCTGGGGGTGACGGGGGGAGAGCTGGGGGTGACCGGGGGAGAGCGGAGGGTGACGGGGAGAGTGGAGGGTAAGAGGGGGAGAGCGGAGTGTGACAGGGGGAGAGCGGAGGGTAACAGGGGGAGAACGGAGGGTGATGGGGAGAGTGGAGGGTGAGAGGGGGAGAGCGGAGGGTGAGAGGGGGAGAGTGGAGGGTGACAGGGGGAGAGTGGAGGGTGACGGAGGAGAGCGGAGGGTGACGGGGAGAGCGGAGGGTGACGGGGGGAGAGCGGAGGGTGTCAGGGGGAGAGCGGAGAGTGATGGGGGGAGAGCGGAGGGTGACGGGGGGAGAGCGGAGGGTGACGGGGGAGAGCGGAGGGTGACGGGGGGAGAGCGGAGGGTGACGGGGGGGGAGCTGAGGTTGACGGGGGGAGAGCGGAGGGTGACGGGGGAGAGCGGAGGGTGACGGGGGAGAGCGGAGGTTGACGGGGGGAGAGCGGAGGGTGACGGGGGTGAGCGGAGGGTGACGGGGGAGAGCAGAAGGAGACGGGGAGAGCGGAGGGTGACGGGGGGAGAGCAGAGGGTGACGTGGGAGAGCGGAGAATGGCAGGGGGAGAGTGGAGGGTAACGGGGGGAGAGTTGGATGTGACGGGGGGAGAGCGGAGGGTGAGAGGGGGAGAGCGGAGGGTGACGGGGAGAGTGGAGGGTGAAGGGGGGAGAGCTGGGGGTGACGGGGTGAGAGCTGGGGGTGACCGGGGGAGAGCGGAGGGTGACGGGGAGAGTGGAGGGTGAGAGGGGGAGAGCGGAGGGTGAGAGGGGGAGAGTGGAGGGTGACAGGGGGTGAGTGGAGGGTGACGGAGGAGAGCCGAGGGTGACGGGGGAGAGCGGAGGGTGACAGTGGGAGAGCGGAGGGTGACAGGGGGAGAGCGGAGGGTGACGGGGGAGAGCGGAGTGTGTCGGGGGGCTGGAGCGGTGGGTGACAGGGGGAGAGTGGAGGGTGAGAGGGGGAAGTG
Organism: Scyliorhinus torazame; assembly: GCF_047496885.1. Classification (NCBI taxonomy): domain Eukaryota; kingdom Metazoa; phylum Chordata; class Chondrichthyes; order Carcharhiniformes; family Scyliorhinidae; genus Scyliorhinus; species Scyliorhinus torazame. The sequence goes on along the minus strand of NC_092707.1, from coordinate 409,252,484 downwards.
GAGGGTGAGAGGGGGAGAGCGGAGGGTGACAGGGGGAGAGCGGAGGGTAACAGGGGGAGAACGGAGGGTGATGGGGAGAGCGGAGGGTGAGAGGGGGAGAGCGGAGGGTGAGAGGGGGAGAGCGGAGGGTGACAGGGGGAGAGTGGAGGGTGACGGAGGAGAGCGGAGGGTGACGGGGAGAGTGGAGGGTGACGGGGAGAGCGGAGGGTGAGAGTGGGAGAGCGGAGGGTGAGAGGGGGAGAGCGGAGGGTGACAGGGGAGAGCTGAGGGTGACGGGGGAGAGCGGAGGGTGACAGGGGGAGAGCGGTGGGTGACGGAGGGAGAGCGGAGGGTGACAGGGGGAGAGCGGAGGGTGTCGGGGGGCTGGAGCGGAGGGTGACAGGGGGAGAGCGGAGGGTGAGACGGGGAGAGTGGAGGGTGAGAGGGGGAGAGCGGATGGTGACGGGGGGAGAGCGGAGGGTGAGAGGAGGAGAGCGGAGGGTGACGGGGGGAGAGCAGAGGATGACGGGGGGAGAGCAGAGGGTGACGGGGAGAGCGGAGGGGGAGAGTGGAGGGTGACGGGGGGAGAGTTGGAGGTGACGGGGGGAGAGCGGAGGGTGAGAGGGGGAGAGCGGAGGGTGACGGGGAGAGTGGAGGGTGACGGGGGGAGAGCTGGGGGTGACGGGGGGAGAGCTGGGGGTGACCGGGGGAGAGCGGAGGGTGACGGGGAGAGTGCAGGGTGAGAGGGGGAGAGCGGAGTGTGACAGGGGGAGAGCGGAGGGTAACAGGGGGAGAACGGAGGGTGATGGGGAGAGTGGAGGGTGAGAGGGGGAGAGCGGAGGGTGAAAGGGGGAGAGCGGAGGGTGACAGGGGGAGAGCGGAGGGTAACAGGGGGAGAACGGAGGGTGACGGAGGAGAGCGGAGGGTGAGAAGGGGAGAGCGGAGGGTGAGAGGTGGAGAGCAGAGGGTGACAGGGGGAGAGTGGAGGGTGACGGAGGAGAGCGGAGGGTGACGGGGAGAGTGGAGGGTGACGGGGAGAGAGGAGGGTGAGAGGGGGAGAGCGGAGGGTGAGGGTGGGAGAGCGGAGGGTGACAGGGGGAGAGCGGAGGGTGACGGGGGAGAGCGGAGGGTGACAGGGGGAGAGCGGTGGGTGACGGAGGGAGAGCGGAGGGTGACAGGGGGAGAGCGGAGGGTGACAGGGGGAGAGCGGAGGGTGACGGGGAGAGCGGAGGGTGTCGGGGGGCTGGAGCGGAGGGTGACAGGGGGAGAGCGGAGGGTGAGAAGGGGAGAGTGGAGGGTGAGAGGGGGAGAGCGGAGGGTGACGGGGGGAGAGCGTAGGGTGAGAGGGGGAGAGCGGAGGGTCACAGGGGGAGAGCGGAGGGTAACGGGGGAGAGCGGAGTGTGAGAGTGAGAGAGCAGAGGGTGGCGGGGGGAGAGCGGAGGGTGACGGGCGGAGAGCGGAGGGTGACGGGCGGAGAGCGGAGGGAGACGGGGGAGAGCGGAGGGTGACGGGGGGAGAGCGGAGGGTGACGGGGGGGGAGCTGAGGTTGACGGGGGGAGAGCGGAGGGTGACGGGGGAGAGCGGAGGGTGACGGGGGAGAGCGGAGGTTGACGGGGGGAGAGCGGAGGGTGACGGGGTTGAGCGGAGGGTGACGGGGGAGAGCAGAAGGAGACGGGGAGAGCGGAGGGTGACGGGGGGAGAGCAGAGGGTGACGTGGGAGAGCGGAGAATGACAGGGGGCGAGTGGAGGGTAACGGGGGGAGAGTTGGATGTGACGGGGGGAGAGCGGAGGGTGAGAGGGGGAGAGCGGAGGGTGACGGGGAGAGTGGAGGGTGAAGGGGGGAGAGCTGGGGGTGACGGGGGGAGAGCTGGGGGTGACCGGGGGAGAGCGGAGGGTGACGGGGAGAGTGGAGGGTGAGAGGGGGAGAGCGGAGGGTGAGAGGGGGAGAGTGGAGGGTGACAGGGGGTGAGTGGAGGGTGACGGAGGAGAGCCGAGGGTGACGGGGGAGAGCGGAGGGTGACAGTGGGAGAGCGGAGGGTGACAGGGGGAGAGCGGAGGGTGACGGGGGAGAGCGGAGTGTGTCGGGGGGCTGGAGCGGTGGGTGACAGGGGGAGAGTGGAGGGTGAGAGGGGGAAGTGGAGGGTGAGAGGGGGAGAGCGGAGGGTGACAGGGGGAGAGCGGAGGGTAACAGGGGGAGAACGGAGGGTGATGGGGAGAGCGGAGGGTGAGAGGGGGAGAGCGGAGGGTGAGAGGGGGAGAGCGGAGGGTGACAGGGGGAGAGTGGAGGGTGACGGAGGAGAGCGGAGGGTGACGGGGAGAGTGGAGGGTGACGGGGAGAGCGGAGGGTGAGAGGGGGAGAGCGGAGGGTGAGAGGGGGAGAGCGGAGGGTGACAGGGGGAGAGCTGAGGGTGACGGGGGAGAGCGGAGGGTGACAGGGGGAGAGCGGTGGGTGACGGAGGGAGAGCGGAGGGTGACAGGGGGAGAGCGGAGGGTGTCGGGGGGCTGGAGCGGAGGGTGACAGGGGGAGAGCGGAGGGTGAGACGGGGAGAGTGGAGGGTGAGAGGGGGAGAGCGGATGGTGACGGGGGGAGAGCGGAGGGTGAGAGGAGGAGAGCGGAGGGTGACGGGGGGAGAGCAGAGGATGACGGGGGGAGAGCAGAGGGTGACGGGGAGAGCGGAGGGGGAGAGTGGAGGGTGACGGGGGGAGAGTTGGAGGTGACGGGGGGAGAGCGGAGGGTGAGAGGGGGAGAGCGGAGGGTGACGGGGAGAGTGGAGGGTGAGGGGGGGAGAGCTGGGGGTGACGGGGGGAGAGCTGGGGGTGACCGGGGGAGAGCGGAGGGTGACGGGGAGAGTGCAGGGTGAGAGGGAGAGAGCGGAGTGTGACAGGGGGAGAGCGGAGGGTAACAGGGGGAGAACGGAGGGTGATGGGGAGAGTGGAGGGTGAGAGGGGGAGAGCGGAGGGTGAAAGGGGGAGAGCGGAGGGTGACAGGGGGAGAGCGGAGGGTAACAGGGGGAGAACGGAGGGTGACGGAGGAGAGCGGAGGGTGAGAAGGGGAGAGCGGAGGGTGAGAGGTGGAGAGCAGAGGGTGACAGGGGGAGAGTGGAGGGTGACGGAGGAGAGCGGAGGGTGACGGGGAGAGTGGAGGGTGACGGGGAGAGAGGAGGGTGAGAGGGGGAGAGCGGAGGGTGAGAGTGGGAGAGCGGAGGGTGACAGGGGGAGAGCGGAGGGTGACGGGGGAGAGCGGAGGGTGACAGGGGGAGAGCGGTGGGTGACGGAGGGAGAGCGGAGGGTGACAGGGGGAGAGCGGAGGGTGACAGGGGGAGAGCGGAGGGTGACGGGGGAGAGCGGAGGGTGTCGGGGGGCTGGAGCGGAGGGTGACAGGGGGAGAGCGGAGGGTGAGAAGGGGAGAGTGGAGGGTGAGAGGGGGAGAGCGGAGGGTGACGGGGGGAGAGCGTAGGGTGAGAGGGGGAGAGCGGAGGGTCACAGGGGGAGAGCGGAGGGTAACGGGGGAGAGCGGAGTGTGAGAGTGAGAGAGCAGAGGGTGGCGGGGGGAGAGCGGAGGGTGACGGGCGGAGAGCGGAGGGTGACGGGCGGAGAGCGGAGGGAGACGGGGAGAGCGGAGGGTGACCGGGGGAGAGCGGAGGGTGACGGGGGGAGAGCGGAGGGTGACGGGGGGACAGCGGAGGGTGACGGGGGAGAGCGGAGGGTGACGGGGGAGAGCGGAGGGTGACGGGGGGAGAGCGGAGGGTGGCTGGGGGAGAGCGGAGAGTGACGGGGGGAGAGCGGAGGGTGATGGGGGGAGAGCGGAGGGTGACGGGGGAGAGTGGAGGGTGACGGGGGGAGAGCGGAGGGTAACAGGGGGAGAGCGGAGGGTGACGGGGGAGACCGGAGGGTGATGGGGGGAGAGCGGAGGGTGACGGGGTGAGCGGAGGGTGACGGGGGATAGCGGAAGGTGACGGGGGAGAGCGGATGGTGACGAGGGGAGAGCAGAGGGTGACGGGGGAGAGCGGAAGGTTACGGGGGAGAGCGCAGGTTGACAGGGGGAGAGTGGAGGGTGACGGAGGAGAGCGGAGGGTGACGGGGGAGAGCGGAGGGTGACAGGGGGAGAGCAGAGTGTGACGGGGGGAGAGCAGAGGGTGACGGGGGAGAGCGGAGGGTGACAGGGGGGGAGTGGAGGGTGACAGGGGAGAGTTGGAGGTGACGGGGGGAGAGCGGAGGGTGAGAGGAGGAGAGCGGAGGGTGACGGGGGGAGAGCAGAGGGTGACGGGGGGAGAGCAGAGGGTGACGGGGAGAGCGGAGGGGGAGAGTGGAGGGTGACGGGGGGAGAGTTGGAGGTGACGGGGGGAGAGCGGAGTGTGAGAGGGGGAGAGCGGAGGGTGACGGGGGAGAGTGGAGGGTGACGAGGGGAGAGCTAGGGGTGACGGGGGCAGAGCTGGGGATGACCGGGGGAGAGCGGAGGGTGACGGGGAGAGTGGAGGGTGAGAGGGGGAGAGCGGAGTGTGACAGGAGGAGAGCGGAGGGTAACAGGGGGAGAACGGAGGGTGATGGGGAGAGTGGAGGGTGAGAGGGGGAGAGCGGAGGGTGAGAGGGGGAGAGTGGAGGCTGACAGGGGGAGAGTGGAGGGTGACGGAGGAGAGCGGAGGGTGACGGGGGAGAGCGGAGGGTGACAGGGGGAAAGCGGAGGGTGACAGGGGGAGAGCGGAGGGTGACGGGGAGAGCGGAGGTTGTCGGGGGGCTGGAGCGGAGGGTGACATGGGGAGAGTGGAGGCTGAGAGGGGGAAGTGGAGGCTGAGAGGGGGAGAGCAGAGGGTGACAGGGGGAGAGCGGAGGGTAACAGGGGGAGAACGGAGGGTGATGGGGAGAGCGGAGGGTGAGAGGGGGAGAGCGGAGGGTGAGAGGGGGAGAGCGGAGGGTGACAGGGGGAGAGTGGAGGGTGACGGAGGAGAGCGGAGGGTGACGGGGGAGATCGGAGGGTGACAGGGGGAGAGCGGAGGGTGACAGGGGGAGAGCGGAGGGTGATGGGGGAGAGCGGATGGTGTCGGGTTCTGGAGCGGAGGGTGACATGGGGAGAGTGGAGGCTGACGGTGGGAGAGCGGAGGGTGACAGGGGGAGAGCGGAGGGTGACGGGGGAGAGCGGAGGGTGACGGAGGAGAGCGGAGGGTGAGAGGGGGAGAGCGGAGGGTCACAGGGGGAGAGCGGAGGGTAACGGGGGAGAGCTGAGGGTGAGAGGGAGAGAGCAGAGGGTGACGGGGGAGAGCGGAGGGTGACGGGGGGAGAGCGGAGGGTGACGGGGGGAGAGCGGAGGGTGACGGGGGGAGAGCGAAGGGTGACGGGGAGAGCGGAGGGTGACCGGGGGAGAGCGGAGGGTGACCGGGGGAGAGCGGAGGGTGACGGGGGGAGAGCGGAGTGTGACGGGGGGAGAGCGGAGGGTGACGGGGGGAGAGCGGAGGGTGACGGGGCGAGAGCGGAGGGTGACGGGGGGAGAGCGGAGGGTGTCAGGGGGAGAGCGGAGAGTGATGGGGGGAGAGCGGAGGGTGACGGGGGGAGAGCGGAGGGTGACGGGGGAGAGCGGAGGGTGACAGTGGGAGAGCGGTGGGTGACGGAGGGAGAGCGGAGGGTGACAGGGGGAGAGCGGAGGGTGACAGGGGGAGAGCGGAGGGTGACGGGGGAGAGCGGAGGGTGTCGGGGGGCTGGAGCGGAGGGTGACAGGGGAGAGCGGAGGGTGAGAAGGGGAGAGTGGAGGGTGAGAGGGGGAGAGCGGAGGGTGACGGGGTGAGAGCGTAGGGTGAGAGGGGGAGAGCGGAGGGTCACAGGGGGAGAGCGGAGGGTAACGGGGGAGAGCGGAGTGTGAGAGTAAGAGAGCAGAGGGTGGCGGGGGGAGAGCGGAGGGTGACGGGCGGAGAGCGGAGGGTGACGGGCGGAGAGCGGAGGGAGACGGGGAGAGCGGAGGGTGACCGGGGGAGAGCGGAGGGTGACGGGGGGAGAGCGGAGGGTGACGGGGGGACAGCGGAGGGTGACGGGGGAGAGCGGAGGGTGACGGGTGGAGAGCGGAGGGTGACGGGGGGAGAGCGGAGGGTGGCTGGGGGAGAGCGGAGAGTGATGGGGGGAGAGCGGAGGGTGATGGGGGGAGAGCGGAGGGTGACGGGGGAGCGTGGAGGGTGACGGGGGTAGAGCGGAGGGTGACAGGGGGAGAGCGGCGGGTGACGGGGGAGATCGGAGGGTGATGGGGGGAGAGCGGAGGGTGACGGGGTGAGCGGAGGGTGACGGGGGATAGCGGAAGGTGACGGGGGAGAGCGGATGGTGACGAGGGGAGAGCAGAGGGTGACGGGGGAGAGCGGAAGGTTACGGGGGAGAGCGGAGGTTGACAGGGGGAGAGTGGAGGGTGACGGAGGAGAGCGGAGGGTGACGGGGGAGAGCGGAGGGTGACAGGGGGAGAGCAGAGGGTGACGGGGGGAGAGCAGAGGGTGACGGGGGAGAGCGGAGGGTGACAGGGGGGGAGTGGAGGGTGACAGGGGAGAGTTGGAGGTGACGGGGGGAGAGCGGAGGGTGAGAGGAGGAGAGCGGAGGGTGACGGGGGGAGAGCAGAGGGTGACGGGGGGAGAGCAGAGGGTGACGGGGAGAGCGGAGGGGGAGAGTGGAGGGTGACGGGGGAGAGTTGGAGGTGACGGGGGGAAAGCGGAGGGTGAGAGGGGGAGAGCGGAGGGTGACGGGGGAGAGTGGAGGGTGACGAGGGGAGAGCTAGGGGTGACGGGGGGAGAGCTGGGGGTGACCGGTGGAGAGCGGAGGGTGACGGGGAGAGTGGAGGGTGAGAGGGGGAGAGCGGAGTGTGACAGGAGGAGAGCGGAGGGTAACAGGGGGAGAACGGAGGGTGATGGGGAGAGTGGAGGGTGAGAGGGGGAGAGCGGAGGGTGAGAGGGGGAGAGTGGAGGGTGACAGGGGGAGAGTGGAGGGTGACGGAGGAGAGCGGAGGGTGACGGGGGAGAGCGGAGGGTGACAGGGGGAAAGCGGAGGGTGACAGGGGGAGAGCGGAGGGTGACGGGGAGAGCGGAGGTTGTCGGGGGGCTGGAGCGGAGGGTGACATGGGGAGAGTGGAGGCTGAGAGGGGGAAGTGGAGGCTGAGAGGGGGAGAGCGGAGGGTGACAGGGGGAGAGCGGAGGGTAACAGGGGGAGAACGGAGGGTGATGGGGAGAGCGGAGGGTGAGAGGGGGAGAGCGGAGGGTGAGAGTGGGAGAGCGGAGGGTGACAGGGGGAGAGCGGAGGGTGACAGGGGGAGAGCGGAGGGTGACGGGGGAGAGCGGATGGTGTCGGGTTCTGGAGCGGAGGGTGACATGGGGAGAGTGGAGGCTGACGGTGGGAGAGCGGAGGGTGACAGGGGGAGAGCGGAGGGTGACGGGGGAGAGCGGAGGGTGACGGAGGAGAGCGGAGGGTGAGAGGGGGAGAGCGGAGGGTCACAGGGGGAGAGCGGAGGGTAACGGGGGAGAGCTGAGGGTGAGAGGGAGAGAGCAGAGGGTGACGGGGGAGAGCGGAGGGTGACGGGGGGAGAGCGGAGGGTGACGGGGGGAGAGCGGAGGGTGACAGGGGAGAGCGGAGGGTGACGGGGGAGAGCGGAGGGTGACCGGGGGAGAGCGGAGGGTGACGGGGGGAGAGCGGAGGGTGACGGGGGGAGAGCGGAGGGTGACGGGGGGAGAGCGGAGGGTGACGGGGCGAGAGCGGAGGGTGACGGGGGGAGAGCGGAGGGTGTCAGGGGGAGAGCGGAGAGTGATGGGGGGAGAGCGGAGGGTGACGGGGGGAGAGCGGAGGGTGACGGGGGAGAGCGGAGGGTGACGGGGGGAGAGCGGAGGGTGACGGGGGGGGAGCGGAGGTTGACGGGGGGAGAGCGGAGGGTGACGGGGGAGAGCGGAGGGTGACGGGGGGAGAGCGGAGGTTGACGGGGGGAGAGCGGAGGGTGACGGGGGTGAGCGGAGGGTGACGGGGGAGAGCAGAAGGAGACGGGGAGAGCGGAGGGTGACGGGGGGAGAGCAGAGGGTGACGTGGGAGAGCGGAGAATGACAGGGGGAGAGTGGAGGGTAACGGGGGGAGAGTTGGATGTGACGGGGGGAGAGCGGAGGGTGAGAGGGGGAGAGCGGAGGGGGACGGGGGAGAGTGGAGGGTGACGGGGGAGAGCTGGGGGTGACGGGGGGAGAGCTCGGGGTGACCGGGGGAGAGCGGAGGGTGACGGGGAGAGTGGAGGGTGAGAGGGGGAGAGCGGAGGGTGAGAGGGGGAGAGTGGAGGGTGACAGGGGGTGAGTGGAGGGTGACGGAGGAGAGCCGAGGGTGACGGGGGAGAGCGGAGGGTGACAGTGGGAGAGCGGAGGGTGACAGGGGGAGAGCGGAGGGTGACGGGGGAGAGCGGAGTGTGTCGGGGGGCTGGAGCGTTGGGTGACAGGGGGAGAGTGGAGGGTGAGAGGGGGAAGTGGAGGGTGAGAGGGGGAGAGCGGAGGGTGACAGGGGGAGAGCGGAGGGTAACAGGGGGAGAACGGAGGGTGATGGGGAGAGCGGAGGGTGAGAGGGGGAGAGCGGAGGGTGAGAGGGGGAGAGCGGAGGGTGACAGGGAGAGAGTGGAGGGTGACGGAGGAGAGCGAAGGGTGACGGGGGAGAGCGGAGGGTGAGAAGGGGAGAGCGGAGGGTGAGAGGTGGAGAGCAGAGGGTGACAGGGGGAGAGTGGAGGGTGACGGAGGAGAGCGGAGGGCGACGGGGAGAGTGGAGGGTGACGGGGAGAGCGGAGGGTGAGAGGGGGAGAGCGGAGGGTGAGAGGGGGAGAGCGGAGGGTGACAGGGGGAGAGCTGAGGGTGACGGGGGAGAGCGGAGGGTGACAGGGGGAGAGCGGTGGGTGACGGGGGAGAGCGGAGGGTGACGGGGGAGAGCGGAGGGTGTCGGGGGGCTGGAGCGGAGGGTGACAGGGGGAGAGCGGAGGGTGAGAAGGGGAGAGTGGAGGGTGAGAGGGGGAGAGCGGATGGTGACGGGGGGAGAGCGGAGGGTGAGAGGAGGAGAGCGGAGGGTGACGGGGGGAGAGCAGAGGATGACGGGGGGAGAGCAGAGGGTGACGGGGAGAGCGGAGGGGGAGAGTGGAGGGTGACGGGGGGAGAGTTTGAGGTGACGGGGGAGAGCGGAGGGTGAGAGGGGGAGAGCGGAGGGTGAGGGGGAGAGTGGAGGGTGACGGGGGGAGAGCTGGGGGTGACGGGGGGAGAGCTGGGGGTGACCGGGGGAGAGCGGAGGGTGACGGGGAGAGTGCAGGGTGAGAGGGGGAGAGCGGAGTGTGACAGGGGGAGAGCGGAGGGTAACAGGGGGAGAACGGGGGGTGATGGGGAGAGTGGAGGGTGAGAGGGGGAGAGCGGAGGGTGAGAGGGGGAGAGCGGAGGGTGACAGGGGGAGAGCGGAGGGTAACAGGGGGAGAACGGAGGGTGATGGGGAGAGCGGAGGGTGAGAGGGGGAGAGCGGAGGGTGACAGGGGGAGAGCGGAGGGTGACGGGGGAGAGCGGAGGGTGACGGAGGAGAGCGGAGGGTGAGAGGGGGAGAGCGGAGGGTCACAGGGGGAGAGCGGAGGGTAACGGGGGAGAGCTGAGGGTGAGAGGGAGAGAGCAGAGGGTGACGGGGGAGAGCGGAGGGTGACGGGGGGAGAGCGGAGGGTGACGGGGGGAGAGCGGAGGGTGACAGGGGAGAGCGGAGGGTGACGGGGGAGAGCGGAGGGTGACCGGGGGAGAGCGGAGGGTGACGGGGGGAGAGCGGAGGGTGACGGGGGGAGAGCGGAGGGTGACGGGGGGAGAGCGGAGGGTGACGGGGCGAGAGCGGAGGGTCACGGGGGGAGAGCGGAGGGTGTCAGGGGGAGAGCGGAGAGTGATGGGGGGAGAGCGGAGGGTGACGGGGGGAGAGCGGAGGGTGACGGGGGAGAGCGGAGGGTGACGGGGGGAGAGCGGAGGGTGACGGGGGGGGAGCGGAGGTTGACGGGGGGAGAGCGGAGGGTGACGGGGGAGAGCGGAGGGTGACGGGGGGAGAGCGGAGGTTGACGGGGGGAGAGCGGAGGGTGACGGGGGTGAGCGGAGGGTGACGGGGGAGAGCAGAAGGAGACGGGGAGAGCGGAGGGTGACGGGGGGAGAGCAGAGGGTGACGTGGGAGAGCGGAGAATGACAGGGGGAGAGTGGAGGGTAACGGGGGGAGAGTTGGATGTGACGGGGGGAGAGCGGAGGGTGAGAGGGGGAGAGCGGAGGGGGACGGGGGAGAGTGGAGGGTGACGGGGGAGAGCTGGGGGTGACGGGGGGAGAGCTGGGGGTGACCGGGGGAGAGCGGAGGGTGACGGGGAGAGTGGAGGGTGAGAGGGGGAGAGCGGAGGGTGAGAGGGGGAGAGTGGAGGGTGACAGGGGGTGAGTGGAGGGTGACGGAGGAGAGCCGAGGGTGACGGGGGAGAGCGGAGGGTGACAGTGGGAGAGCGGAGGGTGACAGGGGGAGAGCGGAGGGTGACGGGGGAGAGCGGAGTGTGTCGGGGGGCTGGAGCGTTGGGTGACAGGGGGAGAGTGGAGGGTGAGAGGGGGAAGTGGAGGGTGAGAGGGGGAGAGCGGAGGGTGACAGGGGGAGAGCGGAGGGTAACAGGGGGAGAACGGAGGGTGATGGGGAGAGCGGAGGGTGAGAGGGGGAGAGCGGAGGGTGAGAGGGGGAGAGCGGAGGGTGACAGGGGGAGAGTGGAGGGTGACGGAGGAGAGCGAAGGGTGACGGGGGAGAGCGGAGGGTGAGAAGGGGAGAGCGGAGGGTGAGAGGTGGAGAGCAGAGGGTGACAGGGGGAGAGTGGAGGGTGACGGAGGAGAGCGGAGGGCGACGGGGAGAGTGGAGGGTGACGGGGAGAGCGGAGGGTGAGAGGGGGAGAGCGGAGGGTGAGAGGGGGAGAGCGGAGGGTGACAGGGGGAGAGCTGAGGGTGACGGGGGAGAGCGGAGGGTGACAGGGGGAGAGCGGTGGGTGACGGGGGAGAGCGGAGGGTGACGGGGGAGAGCGGAGGGTGTCGGGGGGCTGGAGCGGAGGGTGACAGGGGGAGAGCGGAGGGTGAGAAGGGGAGAGTGGAGGGTGAGAGGGGGAGAGCGGATGGTGACGGGGGGAGAGCGGAGGGTGAGAGGAGGAGAGCGGAGGGTGACGGGGGGAGAGCAGAGGATGACGGGGGGAGAGCAGAGGGTGACGGGGAGAGCGGAGGGGGAGAGTGGAGGGTGACGGGGGGAGAGTTTGAGGTGACGGGGGGAGAGCGGAGGGTGAGAGGGGGAGAGCGGAGGGTGAGGGGGAGAGTGGAGGGTGACGGGGGGAGAGCTGGGGGTGACGGGGGGAGAGCTGGGGGTGACCGGGGGAGAGCGGAGGGTGACGGGGAGAGTGCAGGGTGAGAGGGGGAGAGCGGAGTGTGACAGGGGGAGAGCGGAGGGTAACAGGGGGAGAACGGGGGGTGATGGGGAGAGTGGAGGGTGAGAGGGGGAGAGCGGAGGGTGAGAGGGGGAGAGCGGAGGGTGACAGGGGGAGAGCGGAGGGTAACAGGGGGAGAACGGAGGGTGATGGGGAGAGCGGAGGGTGAGAGGGGGAGAGCGGAGGGTGGGAGGGGGAGAGCGGAGGGTGACAGGGGGAGAGTGGAGGGTGACGGAGGAGAGCGAAGGGTGACAGGGGGAGAGTGGAGGGTGACGGAGGAGAGCGGAGGGTGACGGGGAGAGTGGAGGGTAGACGGGGAGAGCGGAGGGTGAGAGGGGGAGAGCGGAGGGTGAGAGGGGGAGAGCGGAGGGTGACAGGGGGAGAGCGGAGGGTGACGGGGGAGAGCGGAGGGTGACAGGGGGAGAGCGGTGGGTGACGGAGGGAGAGCGGAGGATGACAGGGGGAGAGCGGAGGGTGACAGGGGGAGAGCGGAGGGTGACGGGGGAGAGCAGAGGGTGTCGGGGGGCTGGAGCGGAGGGTGACAGGGGGAGAGCGGAGGGTGAGAAGGGGAGAGTGGAGGGTGAGAGGGGGAGAGCGGAGGGTGACGGGGGGAGAGCATAGGGTGAGAGGGGGAGAGCGGAGGGTCACAGGGGGAGAGCGGAGGGTAACGGGGGAGAGCGGAGGGTGACAGGGGGAGAGCGGTGGGTGACGGGGAGAGCGGAGGGGGAGAGTGGAGGTTGACGGGGGGAGAGTTCGAGGTGACGGGGGGAGAGCGGAGGGTGAGAGGGGGAGAGCGGAGGGTGAGGGGGAGAGTGGAGGGTGACGGGGGGAGAGCTGGGGGTGACGGGGGGAGAGCTGGGGGTGACCGGGGGAGAGCGGAGGGTGACGGGGAGAGTGCAGGGTGAGAGGGGGAGAGCGGAGTGTGACAGGGGGAGAGCGGAGGGTAACAGGGGGAGAACGGGGGGTGATGGGGAGAGTGGAGGGTGAGAGGGGGAGAGCGGAGGGTGAGAGGGGGAGAGCGGAGGGTGACAGGGGGAGAGCGGAGGGTAACAGGGGGAGAACGGAGGGTGATGGGGAGAGCGGAGGGTGAGAGGGGGAGAGCGGAGGGTGGGAGGGGGAGAGCGGAGGGTGACAGGGGGAGAGTGGAGGGTGACGGAGGAGAGCGAAGGGTGACGGGGGAGAGCGGAGGGTGAGAAGGGGAGAGCGGAGGGTGAGAGGTGGAGAGCAGAGGGTGACAGGGGGAGAGTGGAGGGTGACGGAGGAGAGCGGAGGGTGACGGGGAGAGTGGAGGGTGACGGGGAGAGCGGAGGGTGAGAGGGGGAGAGCGGAGGGTGAGAGGGGGAGAGCGGAGGGTGACAGGGGGAGAGCGGAGGGTGACGGGGGAGAGCGGAGGGTGACAGGGGGAGAGCGGTGGGTGACGGAGGGAGAGCGGAGGATGACAGGGGGAGAGCGGAGGGTGACAGGGGGAGAGCGGAGGGTGACGGGGGAGAGCAGAGGGTGTCGGGGGGCTGGAGCGGAGGGTGACAGGGGGAGAGCGGAGGGTGAGAAGGGGAGAGTGGAGGGTGAGAGAGGGAGAGCGGAGGGTGACGGGGGGAGAGCGTAGGGTGAGAGGGGGAGAGCGGAGGGTCACAGGGGGAGAGCGGAGGGTAACGGGGGAGAGCGGAGGGTGAGAGTGAGAGAGCAGAGGGTGGCGGGGGGAGAGCGGAGGGTGACGGGCGGAGAGCGGAGGGTGACGGGCGGAGAGCGGAGGGAGACGGGGAGAGCGGAGGGTGACCGGGGGAGAGCGGAGGGTGACGGGGGGAGAGCGGAGGGTGACGGGGGGACAGCGGAGGGTGACGGGGGAGAGCAGAGGGTGACGGGGGGAGAGCGGAGGGTGATGGGGGGAGAGCGGAGGGTGGCTGGGGGAGAGCGGAGAGTGACGGGGGGAGAGCGGAGGGTGATGGGGGGAGAGCGGAGGGTGACGGGGGAGAGTGGAGGGTGACGGGGGGAGAGCGGTGGGTGACAGGGGGAGAGCGGAGGGTGACGGGGGAGATCGGAGGGTGACGGGGGGAGAGCGGAGGGTGACGGGGTGAGCGGAGGGTGACGGGGGAGAGCGGAAGGTGACGGGGGAGAGCGGATGGTGACGAGGGGAGAGCAGAGGGTGACGGGGGAGAGCGGAAGGTTACGGGGGAGAGCGGAGGGTGACAGGGGGAGAGTGGAGGGTGACGGAGGAGAGCGGAGGGTGACGGGGAGAGTGGAGGGTGACGGGGAGAGCGGAGGGTGAGAGGGGGAGAGCGGAGGGTGAGAGGGGGAGAGCGGAGGGTGACAGGGGGAGAGTGGAGGGTGACGGAGGAGAGCGGAGGGTGACGGGGAGAGTGGAGGGTGACGGGGAGAGCGGAGGTGAGAGGGGGAGAGCGGAGGGTGAGAGGGGGAAGCGGAGGGTGACAGGGGGAGAGCGGAGGGTGACGGGGGAGAGCGGAGGGTGACAGGCGGAGAGCGGTGGGTGACGGAGGGAGAGCGGAGGGTGACAGGGGGAGAGCGGAGGGTGACAGGGGGAGAGCGGAGGGTGACGGGGGAGAGCGGAGGGTGTCGGGGGGCTGGAGCGGAGGGTGACAGGGGGAGAGCGGAGGGTGAGAAGGGGAGAGTGGAGGGTGAGAGGGGGAGAGCGGAGGGTGACGGGGGAGAGCGTAGGGTGAGAGGGGGAGAGCGGAGGGTCACAGGGGGAGAGCGGAGGGTAACGGGGGAGAGCGGAGGGTGAGAGTGAGAGAGCAGAGGGTGGCGGGGGGAGAGCGGAGGGTGACGGGCGGAGAGCGGAGTGTGACGGGCGGAGAGCGGAGGGAGACGGGGAGAGCGGAGGGTGACCGGGGGAGAGCGGAGGGTGACGGGGGGAGAGCGGAGGGTGACGGGGGGACAGCGGAGGGTGACGGGGGAGAGCGGAGGGTGACGGGGGGAGAGCGGAGGGTGACGGGGGGAGAGCGGAGGGTGGCTGGGGGAGAGCGGAGAGTGACGGGGGGAGAGCGGAGGGTGATGGGGGGAGAGCGGAGGGTGACGGGGGAGAGTGGAGGGTGACGGGGGAGAGCGGAGGGTGACAGGGGGAGAGCGGAGGGTGACGGGGGAGATCGGAGGGTGACGGGGGAGATCGGAGGGTGACGGGGGGAGAGCGGAGGGTGACGGGGTGAGCGGAGGGTGACGGGGAGAGCGGAAGGTGACGGGGGAGAGCGGATGGTGACGAGGGGAGAGCAGAGGGTGACGGGGGAGAGCGGAAGGTTACGGGGGAGAGCGGAGGGTGACAGGGGGAGAGTGGAGGGTGACAGAGGAGAGCGGAGGGTGACGGGGGAGAGCGGAGGGTGACAGGGGGAGAGCAGAGGGTGACGGGGGGAGAGCAGAGCGTGACGGGGGAGAGCGGAGGGTGACAGGGGGGGGAGTGGAGGGTGACGGGGGGACAGTTGGAGGTGACGGGGGGAGAGCGGAGGGTGAGAGGAGGAGAGCGGAGGGTGACGGGGGGAGAGCAGAGGGTGACGGGGGGAGAGCAGAGGGTGACGGGGAGAGCGGAGGGGGAGAGTGGAGGGTGACGGGGGAGAGTTGGAGGTGACGGGGGGAGAGCGGAGGGTGAGAGGGGGAGAGCGGAGGGTGACGGGTGAGAGTGGAGGGTGACGAGGGGAGAGCTGGGGGTGACGGGGGGAGAGCTGGGGGTGACCGGGGGAGAGCGGAGGGTGACGGGGAGAGTGGAGGGTGAGAGGGGGAGAGCGGAGTGTGACAGGGGGAGAGCGGAGGGTAACAGGGGGTGAACGGAGGGTGATGGGGAGAGTGGAGGGTGAGAGGGGGAAGTGGAGGCTGAGAGGGGGAGAGCGGAGGGTGACAGGGGGAGAGCGGAGGGTAACAGGGGGAGAACGGAGGGTGATGGGGAGAGCGGAGGGTGAGAGGGGGAGAGCGGAGGGTGAGAGGGGGAGAGCGGAGTGTGACAGGGGGAGAGCGGAGGGTAACAGGGGGAGAACGGGGGGTGATGGGGAGAGTGGAGGGTGAGAGGGGGAGAGCGGAGGGTGAGAGGGGGAGAGCGGAGGGTGACAGGGGGAGAGCGGAGGGTAACAGGGGGAGAACGGAGGGTGATGGGGAGAGCGGAGGGTGAGAGGGGGAGAGCGGAGGGTGGGAGGGGGAGAGCGGAGGGTGACAGGGGGAGAGTGGAGGGTGACGGAGGAGAGCGAAGGGTGACAGGGGGAGAGTGGAGGGTGACGGAGGAGAGCGGAGGGTGACGGGGAGAGTGGAGGGTAGACGGGGAGAGCGGAGGGTGAGAGGGGGAGAGCGGAGGGTGAGAGGGGGAGAGCGGAGGGTGACAGGGGGAGAGCGGAGGGTGACGGGGGAGAGCGGAGGGTGACAGGGGGAGAGCGGTGGGTGACGGAGGGAGAGCGGAGGATGACAGGGGGAGAGCGGAGGGTGACAGGGGGAGAGCGGAGGGTGACGGGGGAGAGCAGAGGGTGTCGGGGGGCTGGAGCGGAGGGTGACAGGGGGAGAGCGGAGGGTGAGAAGGGGAGAGTGGAGGGTGAGAGGGGGAGAGCGGAGGGTGACGGGGGGAGAGCATAGGGTGAGAGGGGGAGAGCGGAGGGTCACAGGGGGAGAGCGGAGGGTAACGGGGGAGAGCGGAGGGTGACAGGGGGAGAGCGGTGGGTGACGGGGAGAGCGGAGGGGGAGAGTGGAGGTTGACGGGGGGAGAGTTCGAGGTGACGGGGGGAGAGCGGAGGGTGAGAGGGGGAGAGCGGAGGGTGAGGGGGAGAGTGGAGGGTGACGGGGGGAGAGCTGGGGGTGACGGGGGGAGAGCTGGGGGTGACCGGGGGAGAGCGGAGGGTGACGGGGAGAGTGCAGGGTGAGAGGGGGAGAGCGGAGTGTGACAGGGGGAGAGCGGAGGGTAACAGGGGGAGAACGGGGGGTGATGGGGAGAGTGGAGGGTGAGAGGGGGAGAGCGGAGGGTGAGAGGGGGAGAGCGGAGGGTGACAGTGGGAGAGCGGAGGGTAACAGGGGGAGAACGGAGGGTGATGGGGAGAGCGGAGGGTGAGAGGGGGAGAGCGGAGGGTGGGAGGGGGAGAGCGGAGGGTGACAGGGGGAGAGTGGAGGGTGACGGAGGAGAGCGAAGGGTGACGGGGGAGAGCGGAGGGTGAGAAGGGGAGAGCGGAGGGTGAGAGGTGGAGAGCAGAGGGTGACAGGGGGAGAGTGGAGGGTGACGGAGGAGAGCGGAGGGTGACGGGGAGAGTGGAGGGTGACGGGGAGAGCGGAGGGTGAGAGGGGGAGAGCGGAGGGTGAGAGGGGGAGAGCGGAGGGTGACAGGGGGAGAGCGGAGGGTGACGGGGGAGAGCGGAGGGTGACAGGGGGAGAGCGGTGGGTGACGGAGGGAGAGCGGAGGATGACAGGGGGAGAGCGGAGGGTGACAGGGGGAGAGCGGAGGGTGACGGGGGAGAGCAGAGGGTGTCGGGGGGCTGGAGCGGAGGGTGACAGGGGGAGAGCGGAGGGTGAGAAGGGGAGAGTGGAGGGTGAGAGAGGGAGAGCGGAGGGTGACGGGGGGAGAGCGTAGGGTGAGAGGGGGAGAGCGGAGGGTCACAGGGGGAGAGCGGAGGGTAACGGGGGAGAGCGGAGGGTGAGAGTGAGAGAGCAGAGGGTGGCGGGGGGAGAGCGGAGGGTGACGGGCGGAGAGCGGAGGGTGACGGGCGGAGAGCGGAGGGAGACGGGGAGAGCGGAGGGTGACCGGGGGAGAGCGGAGGGTGACGGGGGGAGAGCGGAGGGTGACGGGGGGACAGCGGAGGGTGACGGGGGAGAGCAGAGGGTGACGGGGGGAGAGCGGAGGGTGATGGGGGGAGAGCGGAGGGTGGCTGGGGGAGAGCGGAGAGTGACGGGGGGAGAGCGGAGGGTGATGGGGGGAGAGCGGAGGGTGACGGGGGAGAGTGGAGGGTGACGGGGGGAGAGCGGTGGGTGACAGGGGGAGAGCGGAGGGTGACGGGGGAGATCGGAGGGTGACGGGGGGAGAGCGGAGGGTGACGGGGTGAGCGGAGGGTGACGGGGGAGAGCGGAAGGTGACGGGGGAGAGCGGATGGTGACGAGGGGAGAGCAGAGGGTGACGGGGGAGAGCGGAAGGTTACGGGGGAGAGCGGAGGGTGACAGGGGGAGAGTGGAGGGTGACGGAGGAGAGCGGAGGGTGACGGGGAGAGTGGAGGGTGACGGGGAGAGCGGAGGGTGAGAGGGGGAGAGCGGAGGGTGAGAGGGGGAGAGCGGAGGGTGACAGGGGGAGAGTGGAGGGTGACGGAGGAGAGCGGAGGGTGACGGGGAGAGTGGAGGGTGACGGGGAGAGCGGAGGTGAGAGGGGGAGAGCGGAGGGTGAGAGGGGGAAGCGGAGGGTGACAGGGGGAGAGCGGAGGGTGACGGGGGAGAGCGGAGGGTGACAGGCGGAGAGCGGTGGGTGACGGAGGGAGAGCGGAGGGTGACAGGGGGAGAGCGGAGGGTGACAGGGGGAGAGCGGAGGGTGACGGGGGAGAGCGGAGGGTGTCGGGGGGCTGGAGCGGAGGGTGACAGGGGGAGAGCGGAGGGTGAGAAGGGGAGAGTGGAGGGTGAGAGGGGGAGAGCGGAGGGTGACGGGGGAGAGCGTAGGGTGAGAGGGGGAGAGCGGAGGGTCACAGGGGGAGAGCGGAGGGTAACGGGGGAGAGCGGAGGGTGAGAGTGAGAGAGCAGAGGGTGGCGGGGGGAGAGCGGAGGGTGACGGGCGGAGAGCGGAGTGTGACGGGCGGAGAGCGGAGGGAGACGGGGAGAGCGGAGGGTGACCGGGGGAGAGCGGAGGGTGACGGGGGGAGAGCGGAGGGTGACGGGGGGACAGCGGAGGGTGACGGGGGAGAGCGGAGGGTGACGGGGGGAGAGCGGAGGGTGACGGGGGGAGAGCGGAGGGTGGCTGGGGGAGAGCGGAGAGTGACGGGGGGAGAGCGGAGGGTGACGGGGGGAGAGCGGAGGGTGACGGGGGAGAGTGGAGGGTGACGGGGGAGAGCGGAGGGTGACAGGGGGAGAGCGGAGGGTGACGGGGGAGATCGGAGGGTGACGGGGGAGATCGGAGGGTGACGGGGGGAGAGCGGAGGGTGACGGGGTGAGCGGAGGGTGACGGGGAGAGCGGAAGGTGACGGGGGAGAGCGGATGGTGACGAGGGGAGAGCAGAGGGTGACGGGGGAGAGCGGAAGGTTACGGGGGAGAGCGGAGGGTGACAGGGGGAGAGTGGAGGGTGACAGAGGAGAGCGGAGGGTGACGGGGGAGAGCGGAGGGTGACAGGGGGAGAGCAGAGGGTGACGGGGGGAGAGCAGAGCGTGACGGGGGAGAGCGGAGGGTGACAGGGGGGGAGTGGAGGGTGACGGGGGGACAGTTGGAGGTGACGGGGGGAGAGCGGAGGGTGAGAGGAGGAGAGCGGAGGGTGACGGGGGGAGAGCAGAGGGTGACGGGGGGAGAGCAGAGGGTGACGGGGAGAGCGGAGGGGGAGAGTGGAGGGTGACGGGGGAGAGTTGGAGGTGACGGGGGGAGAGCGGAGGGTGAGAGGGGGAGAGCGGAGGGTGACGGGTGAGAGTGGAGGGTGACGAGGGGAGAGCTGGGGGTGACGGGGGGAGAGCTGGGGGTGACCGGGGGAGAGCGGAGGGTGACGGGGAGAGTGGAGGGTGAGAGGGGGAGAGCGGAGTGTGACAGGGGGAGAGCGGAGGGTAACAGGGGGTGAACGGAGGGTGATGGGGAGAGTGGAGGGTGAGAGGGGGAAGTGGAGGCTGAGAGGGGGAGAGCGGAGGGTGACAGGGGGAGAGCGGAGGGTAACAGGGGGAGAACGGAGGGTGATGGGGAGAGCGGAGGGTGAGAGGGGGAGAGCGGAGGGTGAGAGGGGGAGAGCGGAGGGTGACAGGGGGAGAGTAGAGGGTGACGGAGGAGAGCGGAGGGTGACGGAGGAGAGCGGAGGGTGACGGGGGAGAGCGGAGGGTGACAGGGGGAGAGCGGAGGGTGACGGGGGAGAGCGGAGGGTGTCGGGTTCTGGAGCGGAGGGTGATGGGGAGAGCGGAGCGTGAGAGGGGGAGAGCGGAGGGTGAGAGGGGGAGAGCGGAGGGTGACAGGGGGAGAGTAGAGGGTGACGGAGGAGAGCGGAGGGTGACGGGGGAGAGCGGAGGGTGACAGGGGGAGAGCGGAGGGTGACAGGGGGAGAGCGGAGGGTGACGGGGGAGAGCGGAGGGTGTCGGGTTCTGGAGCGGAGGGTGACATGGGGAGAGTGGAGGCTGACGGTGGGAGAGCGGAGGGTGATAGGGGGAGAGCGGAGGGTGACGGGGGAGAGCGGAGGGTGACGGAGGAGAGCGGAGGGTGACGGGGAGAGCGGAGGGTGACAGGGGGAGAGCGGAAGGTGACATGGGGAGAGCGGAGGGTAACGGGGGAGAGCGGAGGGTTTCGGGGGGCTAGAGCGGAGTTTGACAGGGGGAGAGTGGAGGGTGAGAGGGGGAAGTGGAGGGTGAGAGGGGGAGAGCGGAGGTTGGCGGGGGAGAGTGGAGGGTGACGGAGGAGAGCGGAGGGTGACGTGGAGAGCGGAGGGTGACCGGGGGAGAGCGGAGGGTGACGGGGGGAGAGCGGAGGGTGGCGGGGGGAGAGCGGAGGGTGACGGGGGGAGAGCGGAGGGTGACGGGGGGAGAGCGGAGGGTGACGGGGGGAGAGCGGAGGGTGGCTGGGGGAGAGCGGAGAGTGACGGGGGGAGAGCGGAGGGTGATGGGGGGACAGCGGAGGGTGACGGGGGAGAGCGGAGGGTGACGGGGGGAGAGCGGAGGGTGACGGGGGGAGAGCGGAGGGTGGCTGGGGGAGAGCGGAGAGTGACGGGGGGAGAGCGGAGGGTGATGGGGGGAGAGCGGAGGGTGACGGGGGAGAGTGGAGGGTGACGGGGGAGAGCGGAGGGTGACAGGGGGAGAGCGGAGGGTGACGGGGGAGATCGGAGGGTGACAGGGGAGATCGGAGGGTGACGGGGGGAGAGCGGAGGGTGACGGGGTGAGCGGAGGGTGACGGGGAGAGCGGAAGGTGACGGGGGAGAGCGGATGGTGACGAGGGGAGAGCAGAGGGTGACGGGGGAGAGCGGAAGGTTACGGGGGAGAGCGGAGGGTGACAGGGGGAGAGTGGAGGGTGACAGAGGAGAGCGGAGGGTGACGGGGGAGAGCGGAGGGTGACAGGGGGAGAGCAGAGGGTGACGGGGGGAGAGCAGAGCGTGACGGGGGAGAGCGGAGGGTGACAGGGGGGGAGTGGAGGGTGACGGGGGGACAGTTGGAGGTGACGGGGGGAGAGTGGAGGGTGAGAGGAGGAGAGCGGAGGGTGACGGGGGGAGAGCAGAGGGTGACGGGGGGAGAGCAGAGGGTGACGGGGAGAGCGGAGGGGGAGAGTGGAGGGTGACGGGGGAGAGCGGAAGGTGACGGGGGAGAGCGGAAGGTGACGGGGGAGAGCGGATGGTGACGAGGGGAGAGCAGAGGGTGACGGGGGAGAGCGGAAGGTTACGGGGGAGAGCGGAGGGTGACAGGGGGAGAGTGGAGGGTGACGGAGGAGAGCGGAGGGTGACGGGGAGAGTGGAGGGTGACGGGGAGAGCGGAGGGTGAGAGGGGGAGAGCGGAGGGTGAGAGGGGGAGAGCGGAGGGTGACAGGGGGAGAGTGGAGGGTGACGGAGGAGAGCGGAGGGTGACGGGGAGAGTGGAGGGTGACGGGGAGAGCGGAGGTGAGAGGGGGAGAGCGGAGGGTGAGAGGGGGAAGCGGAGGGTGACAGGGGGAGAGCGGAGGGTGACGGGGGAGAGCGGAGGGTGACAGGGGGAGAGCGGTGGGTGACGGAGGGAGAGCGGAGGGTGACAGGGGGAGAGCGGAGGGTGACAGGGGGAGAGCGGAGGGTGACGGGGGAGAGCGGAGGGTGTCGGGGGGCTGGAGCGGAGGGTGACAGGGGGAGAGCGGAGGGTGAGAAGGGGAGAGTGGAGGGTGAGAGGGGGAGAGCGGAGGGTGACGGGGGAGAGCGTACGGTGAGAGGGGGAGAGCGGAGGGTCACAGGGGGAGAGCGGAGGGTAACGGGGGAGAGCGGAGGGTGAGAGTGAGAGAGCAGAGGGTGGCGGGGGGAGAGCGGAGGGTGACGGGCGGAGAGCGGAGTGTGACGGGCGGAGAGCGGAGGGAGACGGGGAGAGCGGAGGGTGACCGGGGGAGAGCGGAGGGTGACGGGGGGAGAGCGGAGGGTGACGGGGGGACAGCGGAGGGTGACGGGGGAGAGCGGAGGGTGACGGGGGGAGAGCGGAGGGTGACGGGGGGAGAGCGGAGGGTGGCTGGGGGAGAGCGGAGAGTGACGGGGGGAGAGCGGAGGGTGATGGGGGGAGAGCGGAGGGTGACGGGGGAGAGTGGAGGGTGACGGGGGAGAGCGGAGGGTGACAGGGGGAGAGCGGAGGGTGACGGGGGAGATCGGAGGGTGACGGGGGAGATCGGAGGGTGACGGGGGGAGAGCGGAGGGTGACGGGGTGAGCGGAGGGTGACGGGGAGAGCGGAAGGTGACGGGGGAAAGCGGATGGTGACGAGGGGAGAGCAGAGGGTGACGGGGGAGAGCGGAAGGTTACGGGGGAGAGCGGAGGGTGACAGGGGGAGAGTGGAGGGTGACAGAGGAGAGCGGAGGGTGACGGGGGAGAGCGGAGGGTGACAGGGGGAGAGCAGAGGGTGACGGGGGGAGAGCAGAGCGTGACGGGGGAGAGCGGAGGGTGACAGGGGGGGAGTGGAGGGTGACGGGGGGACAGTTGGAGGTGACGGGTGGAGAGCGGTGGGTGAGAGGAGGAGAGCGGAGGGTGACGGGGGGAGAGCAGAGGGTGACGGGGGGAGAGCAGAGGGTGACGGGGAGAGCGGAGGGGGAGAGTGGAGGGTGACGGGGGAGAGTTGGAGGTGACGGGGGGAGAGCGGAGGGTGAGAGGGGGAGAGCGGAGGGTGACGGGTGAGAGTGGAGGGTGACGAGGGGAGAGCTGGGGGTGACGGGGGGAGAGCTGGGGGTGACCGGGGGAGAGCGGAGGGTGACGGGGAGAGTGGAGGGTGAGAGGGGGAGAGCGGAGTGTGACAGGGGGAGAGCGGAGGGTAACAGGGGGTGAACGGAGGGTGATGGGGAGAGTGGAGGGTGAGAGGGGGAAGTGGAGGCTGAGAGGGGGAGAGCGGAGGGTGACAGGGGGAGAGCGGAGGGTAACAGGGGGAGAACGGAGGGTGATGGGGAGAGCGGAGGGTGAGAGGGGGAGAGCGGAGGGTGAGAGGGGGAGAGCGGAGGGTGACAGGGGGAGAGTAGAGGGTGACGGAGGAGAGCGGAGGGTGACGGGGGAGAGCGGAGGGTGACAGGGGGAGAGCGGAGGGTGACAGGGGGAGAGCGGAGGGTGACGGGGGAGAGCGGAGGGTGTCGGGTTCTGGAGCGGAGGGTGATGGGGAGAGCGGAGCGTGAGAGGGGGAGAGCGGAGGGTGAGAGGGGGAGAGCGGAGGGTGACAGGGGGAGAGTAGAGGGTGACGGAGGAGAGCGGAGGGTGACGGGGGAGAGCGGAGGGTGACAGGGGGAGAGCGGAGGGTGACAGGGGGAGAGCGGAGGGTGACGGGGGAGAGCGGAGGGTGTCGGGTTCTGGAGCGGAGGGTGACATGGGGAGAGTGGAGGCTGACGGTGGGAGAGCGGAGGGTGATAGGGGGAGAGCGGAGGGTGACGGGGGAGAGCGGAGGGTGACGGAGGAGAGCGGAGGGTGACGGGGAGAGCGGAGGGTGACAGGGGGAGAGCGGAAGGTGACATGGGGAGAGCGGAGGGTAACGGGGGAGAGCGGAGGGTTTCGGGGGGCTAGAGCGGAGTTTGACAGGGGGAGAGTGGAGGGTGAGAGGGGGAAGTGGAGGGTGAGAGGGGGAGAGCGGAGGTTGGCGGGGGAGAGTGGAGGGTGACGGAGGAGAGCGGAGGGTGACGTGGAGAGCGGAGGGTGACCGGGGGAGAGCGGAGGGTGACGGGGGGAGAGCGGAGGGTGACGGGGGGAGAGCGGAGGGTGACGGGGGGAGAGCGGAGGGTGACGGGGGGAGAGCGGAGGGTGACGGGGGGAGAGCGGAGGGTGGCTGGGGGAGAGCGGAGAGTGACGGGGGGAGAGCGGAGGGTGATGGGGGGACAGCGGAGGGTGACGGGGGAGAGCGGAGGGTGACGGGGGGAGAGCGGAGGGTGACGGGGGGAGAGCGGAGGGTGGCTGGGGGAGAGCGGAGAGTGACGGGGGGAGAGCGGAGGGTGATGGGGGGAGAGCGGAGGGTGACGGGGGAGAGTGGAGGGTGACGGGGGAGAGCGGAGGGTGACAGGGGGAGAGCGGAGGGTGACGGGGGAGATCGGAGGGTGACGGGGGAGATCGGAGGGTGACGGGGGGAGAGCGGAGGGTGACGGGGTGAGCGGAGGGTGACGGGGAGAGCGGAAGGTGACGGGGGAGAGCGGATGGTGACGAGGGGAGTGCAGAGGGTGACGGGGGAGAGCGGAAGGTTACGGGGGAGAGCGGAGGGTGACAGGGGGAGAGTGGAGGGTGACAGAGGAGAGCGGAGGGTGACGGGGGAGAGCGGAGGGTGACAGGGGGAGAGCAGAGGGTGACGGGGGGAGAGCAGAGCGTGACGGGGGAGAGCGAAGGGTGACAGGGGGGGAGTGGAGGGTGACGGGGGGACAGTTGGAGGTGACGGGGGGAGAGTGGAGGGTGAGAGGAGGAGAGCGGAGGGTGACGGGGGGAGAGCAGAGGGTGACGGGGGGAGAGCAGAGGGTGACGGGGAGAGCGGAGGGGGAGAGTGGAGGGTGACGGGGGAGAGTTGGAGGTGACGGGGGGAGAGCGGAGGGTGAGAGGGGGAGAGCGGAGGGTGACGGGTGAGAGTGGAGGGTGACGAGGGGAGAGCTGGGGGTGACGGGGGGAGAGCTGGGGGTGACCGGGGGAGAGCGGAGGGTGACGGGGAGAGTGGAGGGTGAGAGGGGGAGAGCGGAGTGTGACAGGGGGAGAGCGGAGGGTAACAGGGGGTGAACGGAGGGTGATGGGGAGAGTGGAGGGTGAGAGGGGGAAGTGGAGGCTGAGAGGGGGAGAGCGGAGGGTGACAGGGGGAGAGCGGAGGGTAACAGGGGGAGAACGGAGGGTGATGGGGAGAGCGGAGGGTGAGAGGGGGAGAGCGGAGGGTGAGAGGGGGAGAGCGGAGGGTGACAGGGGGAGAGTAGAGGGTGACGGAGGAGAGCGGAGGGTGACGGGGGAGAGCGGAGGGTGACAGGGGGAGAGCGGAGGGTGACAGGGGGAGAGCGGAGGGTGACGGGGGAGAGCGGAGGGTGTCGGATTCTGGAGCGGAGGGTGATGGGGAGAGCGGAGGGTGAGAGGGGGAGAGCGGAGGGTGAGAGGGGGAGAGCGGAGGGTGACAGGGGGAGAGTAGAGGGTGACGGAGGAGAGCGGAGGGTGACGGGGGAGAGCGGAGGGTGACAGGGGGAGAGCGGAGGGTGACAGGGGGAGAGCGGAGGGTGACGGGGGGAGAGTAGAGGGTGACGGAGGAGAGCGGAGGGTGACGGGGGAGAGCGGAGGGTGACAGGGGGAGAGCGGAGGGTGACAGGGGGAGAGCGGAGGGTGACGGGGGAGAGCGGAGGGTGTCGGATTCTGGAGCGGAGGGTGATGGGGAGAGCGGAGGGTGAGAGGGGGAGAGCGGAGGGTGAGAGGGGGAGAGCGGAGGGTGACAGGGGGAGAGTAGAGGGTGACGGAGGAGAGCGGAGGGTGACGGGGGAGAGCGGAGGGTGACAGGGGGAGAGCGGAGGGTGACAGGGGGAGAGCGGAGGGTGACGGGGGAGAGCGGAGGGTGTCGGGTTCTGGAGCGGAGGGTGACATGGGGAGAGTGGAGGCTGACGGTGGGAGAGCGGAGGGTGATAGGGGGAGAGCGGAGGGTGACGGGGGAGAGCGGAGGGTGACGGAGGAGAGCGGAGGGTGACGGGGAGAGCGGAGGGTGACAGGGGGAGAGCGGAAGGTGACATGGGGAGAGCGGAGGGTAACGGGGGAGAGCGGAGGGTTTCGGGGGGCTAGAGCGGAGTTTGACAGGGGGAGAGTGGAGGGTGAGAGGGGGAAGTGGAGGGTGAGAGGGGGAGAGCGGAGGTTGGCGGGGGAGAGTGGAGGGTGACGGAGGAGAGCGGAGGGTGACGGGGAGAGCGGAGGGTGACCGGGGGAGAGCGGAGGGTGACGGGGGGAGAGCGGAGGGTGACGGGGGGAGAGCGGAGGGTGACGGGGGGAGAGCGGAGGGTGACGGGGGGAGAGCGGAGGGTGGCTGGGGGAGAGCGGAGAGTGACGGGGGGAGAGCGGAGGGTGATGGGGGGAGAGTGGATGGTGACGGGGGGAGAGCGGAGGGTGAGAAGGGGAGAGTGGAGGGTGAGAGGGGGAGAGCGGAGGGTGACGGGGGAGAGCGTAGGGTGAGAGGGGGAGAGCGGAGGGTCACAGGGGGAGAGCGGAGGGTAACGGGGGAGAGCGGAGGGTGAGAGTGAGAGAGCAGAGGGTGGCGGGGGGAGAGCGGAGGGTGACGGGCGGAGAGCGGAGTGTGACGGGCGGAGAGCGGAGGGAGACGGGGAGAGCGGAGGGTGACCGGGGGAGAGCGGAGGGTGACGGGGGGAGAGCGGAGGGTGACGGGGGGACAGCGGAGGGTGACGGGGGAGAGCGGAGGGTGACGGGGGGAGAGCGGAGGGTGACGGGGGGAGAGCGGAGGGTGGCTGGGGGAGAGCGGAGAGTGACGGGGGGAGAGCGGAGGGTGATGGGGGGAGAGCGGAGGGTGACGGGGGAGAGTGGAGGGTGACGGGGGAGAGCGGAGGGTGACAGGGGGAGAGCGGAGGGTGACGGGGGAGATCGGAGGGTGACGGGGGAGATCGGAGGGTGACGGGGGGAGAGCGGAGGGTGACGGGGTGAGCGGAGGGTGACGGGGAGAGCGGAAGGTGACGGGGGAGAGCGGATGGTGACGAGGGGAGAGCAGAGGGTGACGGGGGAGAGCGGAAGGTTACGGGGGAGAGCGGAGGGTGACAGGGGGAGAGTGGAGGGTGACAGAGGAGAGCGGAGGGTGACGGGGGAGAGCGGAGGGTGACAGGGGGAGAGCAGAGGGTGACGGGGGGAGAGCAGAGCGTGACGGGGGAGAGCGGAGGGTGACAGGGGGGGAGTGGAGGGTGACGGGGGGACAGTTGGAGGTGACGGGGGGAGAGCGGAGGGTGAGAGGAGGAGAGCGGAGGGTGACGGGGGGAGAGCAGAGGGTGACGGGGGGAGAGCAGAGGGTGACGGGGAGAGCGGAGGGGGAGAGTGGAGGGTGACGGGGGAGAGTTGGAGGTGACGGGGGGAGAGCGGAGGGTGAGAGGGGGAGAGCGGAGGGTGACGGGTGAGAGTGGAGGGTGACGAGGGGAGAGCTGGGGGTGACGGGGGGAGAGCTGGGGGTGACCGGGGGAGAGCGGAGGGTGACGGGGAGAGTGGAGGGTGAGAGGGGGAGAGCGGAGTGTGACGGGGGAGAGCGGAGGGTAACAGGGGGTGAACGGAGGGTGATGGGGAGAGTGGAGGGTGAGAGGGGGAAGTGGAGGCTGAGAGGGGGAGAGCGGAGGGTGACAGGGGGAGAGCGGAGGGTAACAGGGGGAGAACGGAGGGTGATGGGGAGAGCGGAGGGTGAGAGGGGGAGAGCGGAGGGTGAGAGGGGGAGAGCGGAGGGTGACAGGGGGAGAGTAGAGGGTGACGGAGGAGAGCGGAGGGTGACGGGGGAGAGCGGAGGGTGACAGGGGGAGAGCGGAGGGTGACAGGGGGAGAGCGGAGGGTGACGGGGGAGAGCGGAGGGTGTCGGGTTCTGGAGCGGAGGGTGACATGAGGAGAGTGGAGGCTGACGGTGGGAGAGCGGAGGGTGATAGGGGGAGAGCGGAGGGTGACGGGGGAGAGCGGAGGGTGACGGAGGAGAGCGGAGGGTGACGGGGGGAGAGCGGAAGGTGACATGGGGAGAGCGGAGGGTGACAGGGGGAGAGCGGAGGGTGACGGGGGAGAGCGGAGGGTGTCGGGTTCTGGAGCGGAGGGTGACATGGGGAGAGTGGAGGCTGACGGTGGGAGAGCGGAGGGTGATAGGGGGAGAGCGGAGGGTGACGGGGGAGAGCGGAGGGTGACGGAGGAGAGCGGAGGGTGACGGGGAGAGCGGAGGGTGACAGGGGGAGAGCGGAAGGTGACATGGGGAGAGCGGAGGGTAACGGGGGAGAGCGGAGGGTTTCGGGGGGCTAGAGCGGAGTTTGACAGGGGGAGAGTGGAGGGTGAGAGGGGGAAGTGGAGGGTGAGAGGGGGAGAGCGGAGGTTGGCGGGGGAGAGTGGAGGGTGACGGAGGAGAGCGGAGGGTGACGGGGAGAGCGGAGGGTGACCGGGGGAGAGCGGAGGGTGACGGGGGGAGAGCGGAGGGTGACGGGGGGAGAGCGGAGGGTGACGGGGGGAGAGCGGAGGGTGACGGGGGGAGAGCGGAGGGTGGCTGGGGGAGAGCGGAGAGTGACGGGGGGAGAGCGGAGGGTGATGGGGGGAGAGTGGATGGTGACGGGGGGAGAGCGGAGGGTGAGAAGGGGAGAGTGGAGGGTGAGAGGGGGAGAGCGGAGGGTGACGGGGGAGAGCGTAGGGTGAGAGGGGGAGAGCGGAGG
This sequence comes from Scyliorhinus torazame, assembly GCF_047496885.1. Classification (NCBI taxonomy): domain Eukaryota; kingdom Metazoa; phylum Chordata; class Chondrichthyes; order Carcharhiniformes; family Scyliorhinidae; genus Scyliorhinus; species Scyliorhinus torazame. Next base: position 409,224,470 of record NC_092707.1, on the reverse strand, counting down.
GTCACAGGGGGAGAGCGGAGGGTAACGGGGGAGAGCGGAGGGTGAGAGTGAGAGAGCAGAGGGTGGCGGGGGGAGAGCGGAGGGTGACGGGCGGAGAGCGGAGTGTGACGGGCGGAGAGCGGAGGGAGACGGGGAGAGCGGAGGGTGACCGGGGGAGAGCGGAGGGTGACGGGGGGAGAGCGGAGGGTGACGGGGGGACAGCGGAGGGTGACGGGGGAGAGCGGAGGGTGACGGGGGGAGAGCGGAGGGTGACGGGGGGAGAGCGGAGGGTGGCTGGGGGAGAGCGGAGAGTGACGGGGGGAGAGCGGAGGGTGATGGGGGGAGAGCGGAGGGTGACGGGGGAGAGTGGAGGGTGACGGGGGAGAGCGGAGGGTGACAGGGGGAGAGCGGAGGGTGACGGGGGAGATCGGAGGGTGACGGGGGAGATCGGAGGGTGACGGGGGGAGAGCGGAGGGTGACGGGGTGAGCGGAGGGTGACGGGGAGAGCGGAAGGTGACGGGGGAGAGCGGATGGTGACGAGGGGAGAGCAGAGGGTGACGGGGGAGAGCGGAAGGTTACGGGGGAGAGCGGAGGGTGACAGGGGGAGAGTGGAGGGTGACAGAGGAGAGCGGAGGGTGACGGGGGAGAGCGGAGGGTGACAGGGGGAGAGCAGAGGGTGACGGGGGGAGAGCAGAGCGTGACGGGGGAGAGCGGAGGGTGACAGGGGGGGAGTGGAGGGTGACGGGGGGACAGTTGGAGGTGACGGGGGGAGAGCGGAGGGTGAGAGGAGGAGAGCGGAGGGTGACGGGGGGAGAGCAGAGGGTGACGGGGGGAGAGCAGAGGGTGACGGGGAGAGCGGAGGGGGAGAGTGGAGGGTGACGGGGGAGAGTTGGAGGTGACGGGGGGAGAGCGGAGGGTGAGAGGGGGAGAGCGGAGGGTGACGGGTGAGAGTGGAGGGTGACGAGGGGAGAGCTGGGGGTGACGGGGGGAGAGCTGGGGGTGACCGGGGGAGAGCGGAGGGTGACGGGGAGAGTGGAGGGTGAGAGGGGGAGAGCGGAGTGTGACGGGGGAGAGCGGAGGGTAACAGGGGGTGAACGGAGGGTGATGGGGAGAGTGGAGGGTGAGAGGGGGAAGTGGAGGCTGAGAGGGGGAGAGCGGAGGGTGACAGGGGGAGAGCGGAGGGTAACAGGGGGAGAACGGAGGGTGATGGGGAGAGCGGAGGGTGAGAGGGGGAGAGCGGAGGGTGAGAGGGGGAGAGCGGAGGGTGACAGGGGGAGAGTAGAGGGTGACGGAGGAGAGCGGAGGGTGACGGGGGAGAGCGGAGGGTGACAGGGGGAGAGCGGAGGGTGACAGGGGGAGAGCGGAGGGTGACGGGGGAGAGCGGAGGGTGTCGGGTTCTGGAGCGGAGGGTGACATGAGGAGAGTGGAGGCTGACGGTGGGAGAGCGGAGGGTGATAGGGGGAGAGCGGAGGGTGACGGGGGAGAGCGGAGGGTGACGGAGGAGAGCGGAGGGTGACGGGGGGAGAGCGGAAGGTGACATGGGGAGAGCGGAGGGTAACGGGGGAGAGCGGAGGGTTTCGGGGGGCTAGAGCGGAGTTTGACAGGGGGAGAGTGGAGGGTGAGAGGGGGAAGTGGAGGGTGAGAGGGGGAGAGCGGAGGTTGGCGGGGGAGAGTGGAGGGTGACGGAGGAGAGCGGAGGGTGACGGGGAGAGCGGAGGGTGACCGGGGGAGAGCGGAGGGTGACGGGGGGAGAGCGGAGGGTGACGGGGGGAGAGCGGAGGGTGACGGTGGGAGAGCGGAGGGTGACGGGGGGAGAGCGGAGGGTGACGGGGGGAGAGCGGAGGGTGGCTGGGGGAGAGCGGAGAGTGACGGGGGGAGAGCGGAGGGTGATGGGGGGAGAGTGGATGGTGACGGGGGGAGAGCGGAGGGTGACAGGGGGAGAGCGGAGGGTGACGGGGGAGATCGGAGGGTGACGGAGGGAGAGCGGAGGGTGACGGGGTGAGCGGAGGGTGACGGGGGAGAGCGGAAGGTGACGGGGGAGAGCGGATGGTGACGAGGGGAGAGCAGAGGGTGACGGGGGAGAGCGGAAGGTTACGGGGAGAGCGGAGGGTGACAGGGGGAGAGTGGAGGGTGACGGAGGAGAGCGGAGGGTGACGGGGGAGAGCGGAGGGTGACAGGGGGAGAGCAGAGGGTGACGGGGGGGAGAGCAGAGGGTGACGGGGGAGAGCGGAGGGTGACAGGGGGGGAGTGGAGGGTGACGGGGGGAGAGTTGGAGGTGACGGGGAGAGAGCGGAGGGTGAGAGGAGGAGAGTGGAGGGTGACGGGGGGAGAGCAGAGGGTGACGGGGGAGAGCAGAGGGTGACGGGGAGAGCGGAGGGGGAGAGTGGAGGGTGACGGGGGGAGAGTTGGAGGTGACGGGGGGAGAGCGGAGGGTGAGAGGGGGACAGCGGAGGGTGACGGGGGAGAGTGGAGGGTGACGGGGGGAGAGCTGGGGGTGACGGGGGGGGAGCTGGGGGTGACCGGGGGAGAGCGGAGGGTGACGGGGAGAGTGGAGGGTGAGAGGAGGAGAGCGGAGTGTGACAGGGAGAGAGCGGAGGGTAACAGGGGGAGAACGGAGGGTGATGGGGAGAGTGGAGGGTGAGAGGGGGAGAGCGGAGGGTGAGAGGGGGAGTGTGGAGGGTGACAGGGGGAGAGTGGAGGGTGATGGAGGAGAGCGGAGGGTGACGGGGGAGAGCGGAGGGTGACAGGGGGAAAGCAGAGGGTGACAGGGGGAGAGCGGAGGGTGACGGGGAGAGCGGAGGGTGTCGGGGGGCTGGAGCGGAGGGTGACAGGGGGAGAGTGGAGGCTGAAAGGGGGAAGTGGAGGCTGAGATGGGGAGAGCGGAGGGTGACAGGGGGAGAGCGGAGGGTAACAGGGGGAGAACGGAGGGTGATGGGGAGAGCGGAGGGTGAGAGGGGGAGAGCGGAGGGTGAGAGTGGGAGAGCGGAGGGTGACAGGGGGAGAGTGGAGGGTGACGGAGGAGAGCGGAGGGTGACGGGGGAGAGCGGAGGGTGACAGGGGGCTGGAGCGGAGGGTGACAGGGGGAGAGTGGAGGGTGACGGGGGGAGAGCGGAGGGTGACATGGGGAGAGCGGAGGGTGACGGGGGAGAGCAGAGGGTGACGGAGGAGAGCGGAGGGTGACGGGGAGAGCGGAGGGTGACAGGGGGAGAGCGGAAGGTGACATGGGGAGAGCGGAGGGTAACGGGGGAGAGCGGAGGGTTTCGGGGGGCTAGAGCGGAGTTTGACAGGGGGAGAGTGGAGGGTAAGAGGGGGAAGTGGAGGGTGAGAGGGGGAGAGCGGAGGTTGGCGGGGGAGAGTGGAGGGTGACGGAGGAGAGCGGAGGGTGACGGGGAGAGCGGAGGGTGACAGGGGGAGAGCGGAAGGTGACATGGGGAGAGCGGAGGGTGACGGGGGAGAGCGGAGGGTGTCGGGGGGCTAGAGCGGAGGGTGACAGGGGGAGAGTGGAGGGTGAGAGGGGGAAGTGGAGGCTGAGAGGGGGAGAGCGGAGGGTGACAGGGGGAGAGCGGAGGGTAACAGGGGGAGAACGGAGGGTGATGGGGAGAGCGGAGGGTGAGAGGGGGAGTGCGGAGGGTGAGAGGGGGAGAGCGGAGGGTGACAGGGGGAGAGTAGAGGGTGACGGAGGAGAGCGGAGGGTGACGGGGGAGAGCGGAGGGTGACAGGGGGAGAGCGGAGGGTGACAGGGGGAGAGCGGAGGGTGACGGGGGAGAGCGGAGGGTGTCGGGTTCTGGAGCGGAGGGTGACATGAGGAGAGTGGAGGCTGACGGTGGGAGAGCGGAGGGTGATAGGGGGAGAGCGGAGGGTGACGGGGGAGAGCGGAGGGTGACGGAGGAGAGCGGAGGGTGACGGGGAGAGCGGAGGGTGACAGGGGGAGAGCGGAAGGTGACATGGGGAGAGCGGAGGGTAACGGGGGAGAGCGGAGGGTTTCGGGGGGCTAGAGCGGAGTTTGACAGGGGGAGAGTGGAGGGTGAGAGGGGGAAGTGGAGGGTGAGAGGGGGAGAGCGGAGGTTGGCGGGGGAGAGTGGAGGGTGACGGAGGAGAGCGGAGGGTGACGGGGAGAGCGGAGGGTGACCGGGGGAGAGCGGAGGGTGACGGGGGGAGAGCGGAGGGTGACGGGGGGAGAGCGGAGGGTGACGGTGGGAGAGCGGAGGGTGACGGGGGGAGAGCGGAGGGTGACGGGGGGAGAGCGGAGGGTGGCTGGGGGAGAGCGGAGAGTGACGGGGGGAGAGCGGAGGGTGATGGGGGGAGAGTGGATGGTGACGGGGGGAGAGCGGAGGGTGACAGGGGGAGAGCGGAGGGTGACGGGGGAGATCGGAGGGTGACGGAGGGAGAGCGGAGGGTGACGGGGTGAGCGGAGGGTGACGGGGGAGAGCGGAAGGTGACGGGGGAGAGCGGATGGTGACGAGGGGAGAGCAGAGGGTGACGGGGGAGAGCGGAAGGTTACGGGGAGAGCGGAGGGTGACAGGGGGAGAGTGGAGGGTGACGGAGGAGAGCGGAGGGTGACGGGGGAGAGCGGAGGGTGACAGGGGGAGAGCAGAGGGTGACGGGGGGGAGAGCAGAGGGTGACGGGGGAGAGCGGAGGGTGACAGGGGGGGAGTGGAGGGTGACGGGGGGAGAGTTGGAGGTGACGGGGAGAGAGCGGAGGGTGAGAGGAGGAGAGTGGAGGGTGACGGGGGGAGAGCAGAGGGTGACGGGGGAGAGCAGAGGGTGACGGGGAGAGCGGAGGGGGAGAGTGGAGGGTGACGGGGGGAGAGTTGGAGGTGACGGGGGGAGAGCGGAGGGTGAGAGGGGGACAGCGGAGGGTGACGGGGGAGAGTGGAGGGTGACGGGGGGAGAGCTGGGGGTGACGGGGGGGGAGCTGGGGGTGACCGGGGGAGAGCGGAGGGTGACGGGGAGAGTGGAGGGTGAGAGGAGGAGAGCGGAGTGTGACAGGGAGAGAGCGGAGGGTAACAGGGGGAGAACGGAGGGTGATGGGGAGAGTGGAGGGTGAGAGGGGGAGAGCGGAGGGTGAGAGGGGGAGTGTGGAGGGTGACAGGGGGAGAGTGGAGGGTGATGGAGGAGAGCGGAGGGTGACGGGGGAGAGCGGAGGTTGACAGGGGGAAAGCAGAGGGTGACAGGGGGAGAGCGGAGGGTGACGGGGAGAGCGGAGGGTGTCGGGGGGCTGGAGCGGAGGGTGACAGGGGGAGAGTGGAGGCTGAAAGGGGGAAGTGGAGGCTGAGATGGGGAGAGCGGAGGGTGACAGGGGGAGAGCGGAGGGTAACAGGGGGAGAACGGAGGGTGATGGGGAGAGCGGAGGGTGAGAGGGGGAGAGCGGAGGGTGAGAGTGGGAGAGCGGAGGGTGACAGGGGGAGAGTGGAGGGTGACGGAGGAGAGCGGAGGGTGACGGGGGAGAGCGGAGGGTGACAGGGGGCTGGAGCGGAGGGTGACAGGGGGAGAGTGGAGGGTGACGGGGGGAGAGCGGAGGGTGACAGGGGGAGAGCGGAGGGTGACGGGGGAGAGCAGAGGGTGACGGAGGAGAGCGGAGGGTGACGGGGAGAGCGGAGGGTGACAGGGGGAGAGCGGAAGGTGACATGGGGAGAGCGGAGGGTAACGGGGGAGAGCGGAGGGTTTCGGGGGGCTAGAGCGGAGTTTGACAGGGGGAGAGTGGAGGGTAAGAGGGGGAAGTGGAGGGTGAGAGGGGGAGAGCGGAGGTTGGCGGGGGAGAGTGGAGGGTGACGGAGGAGAGCGGAGGGTGACGGGGAGAGCGGAGGGTGACAGGGGGAGAGCGGAAGGTGACATGGGGAGAGCGGAGGGTGACGGGGGAGAGCGGAGGGTGTCGGGGGGCTAGAGCGGAGGGTGACAGGGGGAGAGTGGAGGGTGAGAGGGGGAAGTGGAGGGTGAGAGGGGGAGAGCGGAGGGTGACAGGGGGAGAGCGGAGGGTGTCGGGGGGAGAGCGGAGGATGAGAGGGGGAGAGCGGAGTGGGAGTGTGGGAGAGCGGAGGGTGAGAGGGGGAAAGCGGAGGGTGAGAGGGGGTGAGCGGAGGGTGAGAGGGGGAGAGCGGAGGGTGACGGGAAAGAGTGGAGGGTGACAGGAGGAGAGCTGGGGGTGACGGGGGAGAGCGGAGGGTGAGAGGGGGAGAGCGGAGGGTGACAGGGGGAGAGTGGAGAGTGACGGAGGAGAGCGGAGGGTGACGGGGGAGAGCGGAGGGTGACGGGGAGAGCGGAGGGTGAGAGGGGGAGAGCGGAGGGTGACAGGGGGAGAGTGGAGAGTGACGGGGGAGAGCGGAGGGTGACAGGGGGAGAGTGGAGGGTGACGGGGGGAGAGTTGGTGGTGACGGGGGGGAGAGCGGAGGGTGAGAGGAGGAGAGCGGTTGGTGACGGGGGGAGAGATGAGGATGACGGGGGAGAGCAGAGGGTGACGGGGAGAGCGGAGGGGGAGAGTGGAGGGTGACGGGGGGAGAGTTGGAGGTGACGGGGGAGAGCGGAGGGTGAGAGGGGGAGAGCGGAGGGTGACGGGGAGAGTGGAGGGTGACGGGGGGAGAGCTGGGGGTGACGGGGGGAGAGCTGAGGGTGACCGGGGGAGAGCGGAGGGTGACGGGGAGAGTGGAGGGTGAGAGGGGGAGAGCGGAGTGTGACAGGGGGAGAGCGGAGTGTAACAGGGGGAGAACGGAGGGTCATGGGGAGAGTGGAGGGTGAGGGGGTAGAGCGGAGGGTGAGAGGGGGAGAGCAGAGGGTGACGGGGGGAGAGCAGAGGGTGACGGGGGGACAGCAGAGGGTGACGGGGAGAGCGGAGGTGACGGGGGGAGAGCGGAGGGTGACGGAGGAGAGCGAAGGGTGACAGGGGAGAGCAGAAGGTGAGAAGGGGAGAGCGGAGGGTGAGAGGTGGAGAGCAGAGGGTGACGGGGGGAGAGCAGAGGGTGACGGGGGGACAGCAGAGGGTGACGGGGAGAGCGGAGGGGGAGAGTGGAGGGTGACGGAGGGAGAGTTGGAGGTGACGGGGGGAGAGCGGAGGGTGAGAGGGGGAGAGCGGAGGGTGACAGGGGGGGAGTGGAGGGTGACGGGGGGAGAGTTGGAGGTGACGGGGTAGAGCGGAGGGTGAGAGGAGGGGAGCGGAGGGTGACGGGGGGAGAGCAGAGGGTGACGGGGGGACAGCAGAGGGTGACGGGGAGAGCGGAGGGGGAGAGTGGAGGGTGACGGAGGGAGAGTTGGAGGTGACGGGAGGAGAGCGGAGGGTGAGAGGGGGAGAGCGGAGGGTGAGAGGGGGAGAGCGGAGGGTGACAGGGGGAGAGCGGAGGGTGTCGGGGGGAGAGCGGAGGGTGAGAGGGGGAGAGCGGAGTGTGAGAGTGGGAGAGCGGAGGGTGAGAGGGGGAGAGCGGAGGGTGAGAGGGGGTGAGCGGAGGGTGAGAGGGGGAGGGCGGAGGGTGACGGGGGAGAGTGGAGGGTGACGGGGGAGAGCTGGGGGTGACGGGGGAGAGCGGAGGGTGAGAGGGGGAGAGCGGAGGGTGACAGGGGGAGAGTGGAGGGTGACGGAGGAGAGCGGAGGGTGACGTGGGAGAGCGGAGGGTGACGGGGAGAGCGGAGGGTGAGAGGGGGAGAGCGGAGGGTGAGAGGTGGAGAGCGGAGGGTGAGAGGTGGAGAGCGGAGGGTGACGGGGAGAGCGGAGGGTGACAGGGGGAGAGCGGAAGGTGACGGGGGAGAACGGAGGGTGTCGGGGGGCTGGAGCGGAGGGTGAGAGGGGGAGAGTGGAGGGTGAGAGGGGGAGAGTGGAGGGTGAGAGGGGGAGAGCGGAGGGTGACAGGGGGAGAGCGGAGGGTGACGGGGGAGAGCGGAGGGTGAGAGGGGGCTGGAGCGGAAGGTGACGGGGGGAGAGCGGAGGGTGATGGGGGGAGAGCGGAGGGTGATGGGGGGAGAGCGGAGGGTGACGGGGGGAGAGCGGAGGGTGAAAGGGGGAGAGCGGAGAGTGACGGGGGGAGAGCGGAGGGTGACGGGGGGAGAGCGGAGCGTGACGGGGGGAGAGCGGAGGGTGACGGGGGGAGAGCGGAGGGTGAGAGGGGAGGGTAAGAGGGGAGGGTGAGAGGGGAGGGTGAGAGGGGTGGGTGAGAGTGGAAGGTGAGAGGGGAGGGTGAGAGGGGAGGGTGAGAGTGGAGGGTAAGAGGGGAGGGTGAGAGAGGAGGGTGAGAGGGGGGCTGGAGCGGAGGGTGAGAGGGGGAGAGCCGAGGATGAGAGGGGGGCTGGAGCGGAGGGTGAGAGGGGGGAGAGATGAGGATGACGGGGGGAGAGCAGAGGGTGAGAGGGGGAGAGCGGAGGGTGACGGGGAGAGTGGAGGGGGAGAGTGGAGGGTGACGGGGGGAGAGTTGGAGGTGACGGGGAGAGAGCGGAGGGTGAGAGGGGGAGAGCGGAGGGTGACGGGGAGAGTGGAGGGTGACGGGGGGAGAGCTGGGGGTGACGGGGGGAGAGCTGAGGGTGACCGGGGGAGAGCGGAGGGTGACGGGGAGAGTGGAGGGTGAGAGGGGGAGAGCGGAGTGTGACAGGGGGAGAGCGGAGGGTAACAGGGGGAGAACGGAGGGTCATGGGGAGAGTGGAGGGTGAGAGGGGGAGAGCGCAGGGTGAGAGGGGGAGAGCGGAGGGTGACAGGGGGAGAGTGGAGGGTGACGGAGGAGAGCGAAGGGTGACGGGGGAGAGTGGAGGGTGAGAAGGGGAGAGCGGAGGGTGAGAGGTGGAGAGCAGAGGGTGACAGGGGGAGAGTGGAGGGTGACGGAGGAGAGCGGAGTGTGACGGGGAGAGTGGAGGGTGACGGGGAGAGCGGAGGGTGAGAGGGGGAGAGCGGAGGGTGAGAGGGGGAGAGCGGAGGGTGATAGGGGGAGAGCGGAGGGTGACGGGGGAGAGCGGAGGGTGACAGGGGGAGAGCGGTGGGTGACGGAGGGAGAGCAGAGGGTGACAGGGGGAGAGCGGAGGGTGACAAGGGGAGAGCGGAGAGTGACGGGGGAGAGCGGAGGGTGTCGGGGGGCTGGAGCGGAGGGTGACAGGGGGAGAGCGGAGGGTCACAGGGGGAGAGCGGAGGGTAACGGGGGAGAGCGGAGGGTGAGAGTGAGAGAGCAGAGGGAGGCGGGGGAGAGCGGAGGGTGAGAGGGGGAGAGCGGAGGGTGAGAGGGGGAGAGCGGAGGGTGACGGCGGGAGAGCGGAGGGTGAGAGGGGGAGAGCGGAGGGTCACAGGGGGAGAGCGGAGGGTAACGGGGGAGAGCGGAGGGTGAGAGTGAGAGAGCAGAGGGAGGCGGGGGAGAGCGGAGGGTGAGAGGGGGAGAGCGGAGGGTGACGGGCGGAGAGCGGAGGGTGACGGGCGGAGAGCGGAGGGAGACGGGGAGAGCGGAGGGTGACCGGGGGAGAGCGGAGGGTGACGGGGGGAGAGCGGAGGGTGACGGGGGGACAGCGGAGGGTGACTGGGGAGAGAGGAGGGTGACGGGGGGAGAGCGGAGGGTGACGGGGGGAGAGCGGAGGGTGGCTGTGGGAGAGCGGAGAGTGACGGGGGGAGAGCGGAGGGTGAGAGGGGGACAGCGGAGGGTGACGGGGGAGAGTGGAGGGTGACGGGGGGAGAGCTGGGGGTGACGGGGGGGAGCTGGGGGTGACCGGGGGAGAGCGGAGGGTGACGGGGAGAGTGGAGGGTGAGAGGGGGAGAGCGGAGTGTGACAGGGAGAGAGCGGAGGGTAACAGGGGGAGAACGGAGGGTGATGGGGAGAGTGGAGGGTGAGAGGGGGAGAGCGGAGGGTGAGAGGGGGAGTGTGGAGGGTGACAGGGGGAGAGTGGAGGGTGATGGAGGAGAGCGGAGGGTGACGGGGGAGAGCGGAGGGTGACAGGGGGAAAGCGGAGGGTGACAGGGGGAGAGCGGAGGGTGACGGGGAGAGCGGAGGGTGTCGGGGGGCTGGAGCGGAGGGTGACAGGGGGAGAGTGGAGGCTGAAAGGGGGAAGTGGAGGCTGAGAGGGGGAGAGCGGAGGGTGACAGGGGGAGAGCGGAGGGTAACAGGGGGAGAACGGAGGGTGATGGGGAGAGCGGAGGGTGAGATGGGGAGAGCGGAGGGTGAGAGTGGGAGAGCGGAGGGTGACAGGGGGAGAGTGGAGGGTGACGGAGGAGAGCGGAGGGTGACGGGGGAGAGCGGAGGGTGACAGGGGGCTGGAGCGGAGGGTGACAGGGGGAGAGTGGAGGGTGACGGGGGGAGAGCGGAGGGTGACAGGGGGAGAGCGGAGGGTGACGGGGGAGAGCGGAGGGTGACGGAGGAGAGCGGAGGGTGACGGGGAGAGCGGAGGGTGACAGGGGGAGAGCGGAAGGTGACATGGGGAGAGCGGAGGATAACGGGGGAGAGCGGAGGGTTTCGGGGGGCTAGAGCGGAGTTTGACAGGGGGAGAGTGGAGGGTGAGAGGGGGAAGTGGAGGGTGAGAGGGGGAGAGCGGAGGTTGGCGGGGGAGAGTGGAGGGTGACGGAGGAGAGCGGAGGGTGACGGGGAGAGCGGAGGGTGACAGGGGGAGAGCGGAGGGTGACGGGGGAGATCGGAGGGTGACGGGGGGAGAGCGGAGGGTGACGGGGTGAGCGGAGGGTGACGGGGGAGAGCGGAAGGTGACGGGGGAGAGCGGATGGTGACGAGGGGAGAGCAGAGGGTGACGGGGGAGAGCGGAAGGTTACGGGGGAGAGCGGAGGGTGACAGGGGGAGAGTGGAGGGTGACGGAGGAGAGCGGAGGGTGACGGGGAGAGTGGAGGGTGACGGGGAGAGCGGAGGGTGAGAGGGGGAGAGCGGAGGGTGAGAGGGGGAGAGCGGAGGGTGACAGGGAGAGAGCGGAGGGTGACGGGGGAGAGCGGAGGGTGACAGGGGGAGAGTGGAGGGTGACGGAGGAGAGCGGAGGGTGACGGGGAGAGTGGAGGGTGACGGGGAGAGCGGAGGGTGAGAGGGGGAGAGCGGAGGGTGAGAGGGGGAAGCGGAGGGTGACAGGGGGAGAGCGGAGGGTGACGGGGGAGAGCGGAGGGTGACAGGGGGAGAGCGGTGGGTGACGGAGGGAGAGCGGAGGGTGACAGGGGGAGAGCGGAGGGTGACAGGGGGAGAGCGGAGGGTGACGGGGGAGAGCGGAGGGTGTCGGGGGGCTGGAGCGGAGGGTGACAGGGGGAGAGCGGAGGGTGAGAAGGGGAGAGTGGAGGGTGAGAGGGGGAGAGCGGAGGGTGACGGGGCGAGAGCGTAGGGTGAGAGGGGGAGAGCGGAGGGTCACAGGGGGAGAGCGGAGGGTAACGGGGGAGAGCGGAGGGTGAGAGTGAGAGAGCAGAGGGTGGCGGGGGGAGAGCGGAGGGTGACGGGCGGAGAGCGGAGTGTGACGGGCGGAGAGCGGAGGGAGACGGGGAGAGCGGAGGGTGACCGGGGGAGAGCGGAGGGTGACGGGGGGAGAGCGGAGGGTGACGGGGGGACAGCGGAGGGTGACGGGGGAGAGCGGAGGGTGACGGGGGGAGAGCGGAGGGTGACGGGGGGAGAGCGGAGGGTGGCTGGGGGAGAGCGGAGAGTGACGGGGGGAGAGCGGAGGGTGATGGGGGGAGAGCGGAGGGTGACGGGGGAGAGTGGAGGGTGACGGGGGAGAGCGGAGGGTGACAGGGGGAGAGCGGAGGGTGACGGGGGAGATCGGAGGGTGACGGGGGAGATCGGAGGGTGACGGGGGGAGAGCGGAGGGTGACGGGGTGAGCGGAGGGTGACGGGGAGAGCGGAATGTGACGGGGGAGAGCGGATGGTGACGAGGGGAGAGCAGAGGGTGACGGGGGAGAGCGGAAGGTTACGGGGGAGAGCGGAGGGTGACAGGGGGAGAGTGGAGGGTGACAGAGGAGAGCGGAGGGTGACGGGGGAGAGCGGAGGGTGACAGGGGGAGAGCAGAGGGTGACGGGGGGAGAGCAGAGCGTGACGGGGGAGAGCGGAGGGTGACAGGGGGGGAGTGGAGGGTGACGGGGGGAGAGTTGGAGGTGACGGGGGGAGAGCGGAGGGTGAGAGGAGGAGAGCAGAGGGTGACGGGGGGAGAGCAGAGGGTGACGGGGGGAGAGCAGAGGGTGACGGGGAGAGCGGAGGGGGAGAGTGGAGGGTGACGGGGGGAGAGTTGGAGGTGACGGGGGAGAGCGGAGGGTGAGAGGGGGAGAGCGGAGGGTGACGGGTGAGAGTGGAGGGTGACGAGGGGAGAGCTGGGGGTGACGGGGGGAGAGCTGGGGGTGACCGGGGGAGAGCGGAGGGTGACGGGGAGAGTGGAGGGTGAGAGGGGGAGAGCGGAGGGTAACAGGGGGAGAACGGAGGGTGATGGGGAGAGCGGAGGGTGAGAGGGGGAGAGCGGAGGGTGAGAGGGGGAGAGCGGAGGGTGACAGGGGGAGAGTGGAGGGTGACGGAGGAGAGCGGAGGGTGACGGAGGAGAGCGGAGGGTGACAGGGGGAGAGCGGAGGGTGACAGGGGGAGAGCGGAGGGTGACGGGGGAGAGCGGAGGGTGTCGGGGGGCTGGAGCGGAGGGTGACAGGGGGAGAGTGGAGGCTGAAAGGGGGAAGTGGAGGCTGAGAGGGGGAGAGCGGAGGGTGACAGGGGGAGAGCGGAGGGTAACAGGGGGAGAACGGAGGGTGATGGGGAGAGCGGAGGGTGAGATGGGGAGAGCGGAGGGTGAGAGTGGGAGAGCGGAGGGTGACAGGGGGAGAGTGGAGGGTGACGGAGGAGAGCGGAGGGTGACGGGGGAGAGCGGAGGGTGACAGGGGGCTGGAGCGGAGGGTGACAGGGGGAGAGTGGAGGGTGACGGGGGGAGAGCGGAGGGTGACAGGGGGAGAGCGGAGGGTGACGGGGGAGAGCGGAGGGTGACGGAGGAGAGCGGAGGGTGACGGGGAGAGCGGAGGGTGACAGGGGGAGAGCGGAAGGTGACATGGGGAGAGCGGAGGATAACGGGGGAGAGCGGAGGGTTTCGGGGGGCTAGAGCGGAGTTTGACAGGGGGAGAGTGGAGGGTGAGAGGGGGAAGTGGAGGGTGAGAGGGGGAGAGCGGAGGTTGGCGGGGGAGAGTGGAGGGTGACGGAGGAGAGCGGAGGGTGACGGGGAGAGCGGAGGGTGACAGGGGGAGAGCGGAGGGTGACGGGGGAGATCGGAGGGTGACGGGGGGAGAGCGGAGGGTGACGGGGTGAGCGGAGGGTGACGGGGGAGAGCGGAAGGTGACGGGGGAGAGCGGATGGTGACGAGGGGAGAGCAGAGGGTGACGGGGGAGAGCGGAAGGTTACGGGGGAGAGCGGAGGGTGACAGGGGGAGAGTGGAGGGTGACGGAGGAGAGCGGAGGGTGACGGGGAGAGTGGAGGGTGACGGGGAGAGCGGAGGGTGAGAGGGGGAGAGCGGAGGGTGAGAGGGGGAGAGCGGAGGGTGACAGGGAGAGAGCGGAGGGTGACGGGGGAGAGCGGAGGGTGACAGGGGGAGAGTGGAGGGTGACGGAGGAGAGCGGAGGGTGACGGGGAGAGTGGAGGGTGACGGGGAGAGCGGAGGGTGAGAGGGGGAGAGCGGAGGGTGAGAGGGGGAAGCGGAGGGTGACAGGGGGAGAGCGGAGGGTGACGGGGAGAGCGGAGGGTGACAGGGGGAGAGCGGTGGGTGACGGAGGGAGAGCGGAGGGTGACAGGGGGAGAGCGGAGGGTGACAGGGGGAGAGCGGAGGGTGACGGGGGAGAGCGGAGGGTGTCGGGGGGCTGGAGCGGAGGGTGACAGGGGGAGAGCGGAGGGTGAGAAGGGGAGAGTGGAGGGTGAGAGGGGGAGAGCGGAGGGTGACGGGGCGAGAGCGTAGGGTGAGAGGGGGAGAGCGGAGGGTCACAGGGGGAGAGCGGAGGGTAACGGGGGAGAGCGGAGGGTGAGAGTGAGAGAGCAGAGGGTGGCGGGGGGAGAGCGGAGGGTGACGGGCGGAGAGCGGAGTGTGACGGGCGGAGAGCGGAGGGAGACGGGGAGAGCGGAGGGTGACCGGGGGAGAGCGGAGGGTGACGGGGGGAGAGCGGAGGGTGACGGGGGGACAGCGGAGGGTGACGGGGGAGAGCGGAGGGTGACGGGGGGAGAGCGGAGGGTGACGGGGGGAGAGCGGAGGGTGGCTGGGGGAGAGCGGAGAGTGACGGGGGGAGAGCGGAGGGTGATGGGGGGAGAGCGGAGGGTGACGGGGGAGAGTGGAGGGTGACGGGGGAGAGCGGAGGGTGACAGGGGGAGAGCGGAGGGTGACGGGGGAGATCGGAGGGTGACGGGGAGATCGGAGGGTGACGGGGGGAGAGCGGAGGGTGACGGGGTGAGCGGAGGGTGACGGGGAGAGCGGAATGTGACGGGGGAGAGCGGATGGTGACGAGGGGAGAGCAGAGGGTGACGGGGGAGAGCGGAAGGTTACGGGGGAGAGCGGAGGGTGACAGGGGGAGAGTGGAGGGTGACAGAGGAGAGCGGAGGGTGACGGGGGAGAGCGGAGGGTGACAGGGGGAGAGCAGAGGGTGACGGGGGGAGAGCAGAGCGTGACGGGGGAGAGCGGAGGGTGACAGGGGGGGAGTGGAGGGTGACGGGGGGAGAGTTGGAGGTGACGGGGGGAGAGCGGAGGGTGAGAGGAGGAGAGCAGAGGGTGACGGGGGGAGAGCAGAGGGTGACGGGGGGAGAGCAGAGGGTGACGGGGAGAGCGGAGGGGGAGAGTGGAGGGTGACGGGGGGAGAGTTGGAGGTGACGGGGGAGAGCGGAGGGTGAGAGGGGGAGAGCGGAGGGTGACGGGTGAGAGTGGAGGGTGACGAGGGGAGAGCTGGGGGTGACGGGGGGAGAGCTGGGGGTGACCGGGGGAGAGCGGAGGGTGACGGGGAGAGTGGAGGGTGAGAGGGGGAGAGCGGAGGGTAACAGGGGGAGAACGGAGGGTGATGGGGAGAGCGGAGGGTGAGAGGGGGAGAGCGGAGGGTGAGAGGGGGAGAGCGGAGGGTGACAGGGGGAGAGTGGAGGGTGACGGAGGAGAGCGGAGGGTGACGGAGGAGAGCGGAGGGTGACAGGGGGAGAGCGGAGGGTGACAGGGGGAGAGCGGAGGGTGACGGGGGAGAGCGGAGGGTGTCGGGTTCTGGAGCGGAGGGTGACATGGGGAGAGTGGAGGCTGACGGTGGGAGAGCGGAGGGTGATAGGGGGAGAGCGGAGGGTGACGGGGGAGAGCGGAGGGTGACGGAGGAGAGCGGAGGGTGACGGGGAGAGCGGAGGGTGACAGGGGGAGAGCGGAAGGTGACATGGGGAGAGCGGAGGGTAACGGGGGAGAGCGGAGGGTTTCGGGGGGCTAGAGCGGAGTTTGACAGGGGGAGAGTGGAGGGTGAGAGGGGGAAGTGGAGGGTGAGAGGGGGAGAGCGGAGGTTGGCGGGGGAGAGTGGAGGGTGACGGAGGAGAGCGGAGGGTGACGGGGAGAGCGGAGGGTGACCGGGGGAGAGCGGAGGGTGACGGGGGGAGAGCGGAGGGTGACGGGGGGAGAGCGGAGGGTGACGGGGGGAGAGCGGAGGGTGACGGGGGGAGAGCGGAGGGTGACGGGGGGAGAGCGGAGGGTGGCTGGGGGAGAGCGGAGAGTGACGGGTGGAGAGCGGAGGGTGATGGGGGGAGAGCGGAGGGTGACGGGGGAGAGTGGAGGGTGACGGGGGGAGAGCGGAGGGTGACAGGGGTAGAGCAGAGGGTGACGGGGGAGATCGGAGGGTGACGGGGGGAGAGCGGAGGGTGACGGGGTGAGCGGAGGGTGACGGGGGAGAGCGGAAGGTGACGGGGGAGAGCGGATGGTGACGAGGGGAGAGCAGAGGGTGACGGGGGAGAGCGGAAGGTTACGGGGAGAGCGGAGGGTGACAGGGGGAGAGTGGAGGGTGACGGAGGAGAGCGGAGGGTGACGGGGGAGAGCGGAGGGTGACAGGGGGAGAGCAGAGGGTGACGGGGGGGAGAGCAGAGGGTGACGGGGGAGAGCGGAGGGTGACAGGGGGGGAGTGGAGGGTGACGGGGGGAGAGTTGGAGGTGACGGGGGGAGAGCGGAGGGTGAGAGGAGGAGAGCGGAGGGTGACGGGGGGAGAGCAGAGGGTGACGGGGGAGAGCAGAGGGTGACGGGGAGAGCGGAGGGGGAGAGTGGAGGGTGACGGGGGGAGAGTTGGAGGTGACGGGGGGAGAGCGGAGGGTGAGAGGGGGACAGCGGAGGGTGACGGGGGAGAGTGGAGGGTGACGGGGGGAGAGCTGGGGGTGACGGGGGGGAGCTGGGGGTGACCGGGGGAGAGCGGAGGGTGACGGGGAGAGTGGAGGGTGAGAGGGGGAGAGCGGAGTGTGACAGGGAGAGAGCGGAGGGTAACAGGGGGAGAACGGAGGGTGATGGGGAGAGTGGAGGGTGAGAGGGGGAGAGCGGAGGGTGAGAGGGGGAGTGTGGAGGGTGACAGGGGGAGAGTGGAGGGTGATGGAGGAGAGCGGAGGGTGACGGGGGAGAGCGGAGGGTGACAGGGGGAAAGCAGAGGGTGACAGGGGGAGAGCGGAGGGTGACGGGGAGAGCGGAGGGTGTCGGGGGTCTGGAGCGGAGGGTGACAGGGGGAGAGTGGAGGCTGAAAGGGGGAAGTGGAGGCTGAGAGGGGGAGAGCGGAGGGTGACAGGGGGAGAGCGGAGGGTAACAGGGGGAGAACGGAGGGTGATGGGGAGAGCGGAGGGTGAGAGGGGGAGAGCGGAGGGTGAGAGTGGGAGAGCGGAGGGTGACAGGGGGAGAGTGGAGTGTGACGGACGAGAGCGGAGGGTGACGGGGGAGAGCGGAGGGTGACAGGGGGCTGGAGCGGAGGGTGACAGGGGGAGAGTGGAGGGTGACAGGGGGAGAGCGGAGGGTGACAGGGGGAGAGCGGAGGGTGACGGGGGAGAGCGGAGGGTGACGGAGGAGAGCGGAGGGTGACGGGGAGAGCGGAGGGTGACAGGGGGAGAGCGGAAGTGACATGGGGAGAGCGGAGGGTAACGGGGGAGAGCGGAGGGTTTCGGGGGGCTAGAGCGGAGTTTGACAGGGGGAGAGTGGAGGGTGAGAGGGGGAAGTGGAGGGTGAGAGGGGGAGAGCGGAGGTTGGCGGGGGAGAGTGGAGGGTGACGGAGGAGAGCGGAGGGTGACGGGGAGAGCGGAGGGTGACAGGGGGAGAGCGGAAGGTGACATGGGGAGAGCGCAGGGTGACGGGGGAGAGCGGAGGGTGTCGGGGGGCTAGAGCGGAGGGTGACAGGGGGAGAGTGGAGTGTGAGAGGGGGAAGTGGAGGGTGAGAGGGGGAGAGCGGAGGGTGACAGGGGGAGAGCGGAGGGTGTCGGGGGGAGAGCGGAGGGTGAGAGGGGGTGAGCGGAGTGGGAGTGTGGGAGAGCGGAGGGAGAGAGGGGGAAAGCGGAGGGTGAGAGGGAGTGAGCGGAGGGTGAGAGGGGGAGAGCGGAGGGTGACGGGAAAGAGTGGAGGGTGACGGGAGGAGAGCTGGGGGTGACGGGGGAGAGCGGAGGGTGAGAGGGGGAGAGCGGAGGGTGACAGGGGGAGAGTGGAGAGTGACGGAGGAGAGCGGAGGGTGACGGGGGAGAGCGGAGGGTGACGGGGAGAGCGGAGGGTGAGAGGGGGAGAGCGGAGGGTGACAGGGGGAGAGTGGAGAGTGACGGGGGAGAGCGGAGGGTGACAGGGGGAGAGTGGAGGGTGACGGGGGGAGAGTTGGAGGTGACGGGGGGAGAGCGGAGGGTGAGAGGAGGAGAGCGGTTGGTGACGGGGGGAGAGATGATGATGACGGGGGAGAGCAGAGGGTGACGGGGAGAGCGGAGGGGGAGAGTGGAGGGTGACGGGGGGAGAGTTGGAGGTGACGGGGGAGAGCGGAGGGTGAGAGGGGGAGAGCGGAGGGTGACGGGGAGAGTGGAGGGTGACGGGGGGAGAGCTGGGGGTGACGGGGGGAGAGCTGAGGGTGACCGGGGGAGAGCGGAGGGTGACGGGGAGAGTGGAGGGTGAGAGGGGGAGAGCGGAGTGTGACAGGGGGAGAGCGGAGTGTAACAGGGGGAGAATGGAGGGTGAGGGGGTTGAGCGGAGGGTGAGAGGGGGAGAGCGGAGGGTGACGGGGGGAGAGCGGAGGGTGACGGGGGGAGAGCGGAGGGTGACGGGGGGAGAGCGGAGGGTGACGGGGGGAGAGCGGAGGGTGACGGGGGGAGAGCGGAGGGTGGCTGGGGGAGAGCGGAGAGTGACGGGTGGAGAGCGGAGGGTGATGGGGGGAGAGCGGAGGGTGACGGGGGAGAGTGGAGGGTGACGGGGGGAGAGCGGAGGGTGACAGGGGTAGAGCAGAGGGTGACGGGGGAGATCGGAGGGTGACGGGGGGAGAGCGGAGGGTGACGGGGTGAGCGGAGGGTGACGGGGGAGAGCGGAAGGTGACGGGGGAGAGCGGATGGTGACGAGGGGAGAGCAGAGGGTGACGGGGGAGAGCGGAAGGTTACGGGGAGAGCGGAGGGTGACAGGGGGAGAGTGGAGGGTGACGGAGGAGAGCGGAGGGTGACGGGGGAGAGCGGAGGGTGACAGGGGGAGAGCAGAGGGTGACGGGGGGGAGAGCAGAGGGTGACGGGGGAGAGCGGAGGGTGACAGGGGGGGAGTGGAGGGTGACGGGGGGAGAGTTGGAGGTGACGGGGGGAGAGCGGAGGGTGAGAGGAGGAGAGCGGAGGGTGACGGGGGGAGAGCAGAGGGTGACGGGGGAGAGCAGAGGGTGACGGGGAGAGCGGAGGGGGAGAGTGGAGGGTGACGGGGGGAGAGTTGGAGGTGACGGGGGGAGAGCGGAGGGTGAGAGGGGGACAGCGGAGGGTGACGGGGGAGAGTGGAGGGTGACGGGGGGAGAGCTGGGGGTGACGGGGGGGGAGCTGGGGGTGACCGGGGGAGAGCGGAGGGTGACGGGGAGAGTGGAGGGTGAGAGGGGGAGAGCGGAGTGTGACAGGGAGAGAGCGGAGGGTAACAGGGGGAGAACGGAGGGTGATGGGGAGAGTGGAGGGTGAGAGGGGGAGAGCGGAGGGTGAGAGGGGGAGTGTGGAGGGTGACAGGGGGAGAGTGGAGGGTGATGGAGGAGAGCGGAGGGTGACGGGGGAGAGCGGAGGGTGACAGGGGGAAAGCAGAGGGTGACAGGGGGAGAGCGGAGGGTGACGGGGAGAGCGGAGGGTGTCGGGGGTCTGGAGCGGAGGGTGACAGGGGGAGAGTGGAGGCTGAAAGGGGGAAGTGGAGGCTGAGAGGGGGAGAGCGGAGGGTGACAGGGGGAGAGCGGAGGGTAACAGGGGGAGAACGGAGGGTGATGGGGAGAGCGGAGGGTGAGAGGGGGAGAGCGGAGGGTGAGAGTGGGAGAGCGGAGGGTGACAGGGGGAGAGTGGAGTGTGACGGACGAGAGCGGAGGGTGACGGGGGAGAGCGGAGGGTGACAGGGGGCTGGAGCGGAGGGTGACAGGGGGAGAGTGGAGGGTGACGGGGGGAGAGCGGAGGGTGACAGGGGGAGAGCGGAGGGTGACGGGGGAGAGCGGAGGGTGACGGAGGAGAGCGGAGGGTGACGGGGAGAGCGGAGGGTGACAGGGGGAGAGCGGAAGTGACATGGGGAGAGCGGAGGGTAACGGGGGAGAGCGGAGGGTTTCGGGGGGCTAGAGCGGAGTTTGACAGGGGGAGAGTGGAGGGTGAGAGGGGGAAGTGGAGGGTGAGAGGGGGAGAGCGGAGGTTGGCGGGGGAGAGTGGAGGGTGACGGAGGAGAGCGGAGGGTGACGGGGAGAGCGGAGGGTGACAGGGGGAGAGCGGAAGGTGACATGGGGAGAGCGGAGGGTGACGGGGGAGAGCGGAGGGTGTCGGGGGGCTAGAGCGGAGGGTGACAGGGGGAGAGTGGAGTGTGAGAGGGGGAAGTGGAGGGTGAGAGGGGGAGAGCGGAGGGTGACAGGGGGAGAGCGGAGGGTGTCGGGGGGAGAGCGGAGGGTGAGAGGGGGTGAGCGGAGTGGGAGTGTGGGAGAGCGGAGGGAGAGAGGGGGAAAGCGGAGGGTGAGAGGGAGTGAGCGGAGGGTGAGAGGGGGAGAGCGGAGGGTGACGGGAAAGAGTGGAGGGTGACGGGAGGAGAGCTGGGGGTGACGGGGGAGAGCGGAGGGTGAGAGGGGGAGAGCGGAGGGTGACAGGGGGAGAGTGGAGAGTGACGGAGGAGAGCGGAGGGTGACGGGGGAGAGCGGAGGGTGACGGGGAGAGCGGAGGGTGAGAGGGGGAGAGCGGAGGGTGACAGGGGGAGAGTGGAGAGTGACGGGGGAGAGCGGAGGGTGACAGGGGGAGAGTGGAGGGTGACGGGGGGAGAGTTGGAGGTGACGGGGGGAGAGCGGAGGGTGAGAGGAGGAGAGCGGTTGGTGACGGGGGGAGAGATGATGATGACGGGGGAGAGCAGAGGGTGACGGGGAGAGCGGAGGGGGAGAGTGGAGGGTGACGGGGGGAGAGTTGGAGGTGACGGGGGAGAGCGGAGGGTGAGAGGGGGAGAGCGGAGGGTGACGGGGAGAGTGGAGGGTGACGGGGGGAGAGCTGGGGGTGACGGGGGGAGAGCTGAGGGTGACCGGGGGAGAGCGGAGGGTGACGGGGAGAGTGGAGGGTGAGAGGGGGAGAGCGGAGTGTGACAGGGGGAGAGCGGAGTGTAACAGGGGGAGAATGGAGGGTGAGGGGGTTGAGCGGAGGGTGAGAGGGGGAGAGCGGAGGGTGACAGGGGGAGAGTGGAGGGTGACGGAGGAGAGCGAAGGGTGACAGGGGAGAGCGGAAGGTGAGAAGGGGAGAGCGGAGGGTGAGAGGTGGAGAGCAGAGGGTGACGGGGGGAGAGCAGAGGGTTACGGGGGGACAGCAGAGGGTGACGGGGAGAGCGGAGGGGGAGAGTGGAGGGTGACGGAGGGAGAGTTGGAGGTGACGGGGGGAGAGCGGAGGGTGAGAGGGGGAGAGCGGAGGGTGACAGGGGGGGAGTGGAGGGTGACGGGGGGAGAGTTGGAGGTGACGGGGGAGAGCGGAGGGTGAGAGGAGGGGAGCGGAGGGTGACGGGGGGAGAGCAGAGGGTGACGGGGGGACAGCAGAGGGTGACGGGGAGAGCGGAGGGGGAGAGTGGAGGGTGACGGAGGGAGAGTTGGAGGTGACGGGAGGAGAGCGGAGGGTGAGAGGGGGAGAGCGGAGGGTGAGAGGGGGAGAGCGGAGGGTGAGAGGGGGAGAGCGGAGGGTGTCGTGGGGAGAGCGGAGGGTGAGAGGGGGAGAGCGGAGTGTGAGAGTGGGAGAGCGGAGGGTGAGAGGGGGAGAGCGGAGGGTGAGAGGGGGTGAGCGGAGGGTGAGAGGGGGAGGGCGGAGGGTGACGGGGGAGAGTGGAGGGTGACGGGGGGAGAGCTGGGGGTGACGGGGGAGAGCGGAGGGTGAGAGGGGGAGAGCGGAGGGTGACAGGGGGAGAGTGGAGGGTGACGGAGGAGAGCGGAGGGTGACGTGGGAGAGCGGAGGGTGACGGGGAGAGCGGAGGGTGAGAGGGGGAGAGCGGAGGGTGAGAGGTGGAGAGCGGAGGGTGAGAGGTGGAGAGCGGAGGGTGACGGGGAGAGCGGAGGGTGACAGGGAGAGAGCGGAGGGTGACGGGGGAGAGCGGAGGGTGTCGGGGGGCTGGAGCGGAGGGTGACAGGGGGAGAGTGGAGGGTGAGAGGGGGAGAGTGGAGGGTGAGAGGGGGAGAGCGGAGGGTGACAGGGGGAGAGCGGAGGGTGACGGGGGAGAGCGGAGGGTGAGAGGGGGCTGGAGCGGAAGGTGACGGGGGGAGAGCGGAGGGTGATGGGGGGAGAGCGGAGGGTGATGGGGGGAGAGCGGAGGGTGACGGGGGGAGAGCGGAGGGTGAAAGGGGGAGAGCGGAGAGTGACGGGGGGAGAGCGGAGGGTGACGGGGGGAGAGCGGAGCGTGACGGGGGGAGAGCGGAGGGTGACGGGGGGAGAGCGGAGGGTGAGAGGGGAGGGTGAGAGGGGTGGGTGAGAGTGGAAGGTGAGAGGGGAGGGTGAGAGGGGAGGGTGAGAGTGGAGGGTAAGAGGGGAGGGTGAGAGAGGAGGGTGAGAGGGGGGCTGGAGCGGAGGGTGAGAGGGGGAGAGCCGAGGATGAGAGGGGGGCTGGAGCGGAGGGTGAGAGGGGGGAGAGATGAGGATGACGGGGGGAGAGCAGAGGGTGAGAGGGGGAGAGCGGAGGGTGACGGGGAGAGTGGAGGGGGAGAGTGGAGGGTGACGGGGGGAGAGTTGGAGGTGACGGGGAGAGAGCGGAGGGTGAGAGGGGGAGAGCGGAGGGTGACGGGGAGAGTGGAGGGTGACGGGGGGAGAGCTGGGGGTGACGGGGTGAGAGCTGAGGGTGACCGGGGGAGAGCGGAGGGTGACGGGGAGAGTGGAGGGTGAGAGGGGGAGAGCGGAGTGTGACAGGGGGAGAGTGGAGGGTAACAGGGGGAGAACGGAGGGTCATGGGGAGAGTGGAGGGAGAATAGGGGGAGAGCGGAGGGTGACAGGGGGAGAGCGGAGGGTGACAGGGGGAGAGCGGAGGGTAACAGGGGGAGAACGGAGGGTGATGGGGAGAGCGGAGGGTGAGAGGGGGAGGGCGGAGGGTGAGAGGGGGAGAGCGGAGGGTGACAGGGGGAGAGTGGAGGGTGACGGAGGAGAGCGAAGGGTGACGGGGGAGAGCGGAGGGTGAGAAGGGGAGAGCGGAGGGTGAGAGGTGGAGAGCAGAGGGTGACAGGGGGAGAGTGGAGGGTGACGGAGGAGAGCGGAGTGTGACGGGGAGAGTGGAGGGTGACGGGGAGAGCGGAGGGTGAGAGGGGGAGAGCGGAGGGTGAGAGGGGGAGAGCGGAGGGTGACAGGGGGAGAGCGGAGGGTGACGGGGAGAGCGGAGGGTGACAGGGGGAGAGCGGTGGGTGACGGAGGGAGAGCAGAGGGTGACAGGGGGAGAGCGGAGGGTGACAAGGGGAGAGCGGAGAGTGACGGGGGAGAGCGGAGGGTGTCGGGGGGCTGGAGCGGAGGGTGACAGGGGGAGAGCGGAGGGTGAGAAGGGGAGAGTGGAGGGTGAGAGGGGGAGAGCGGAGGGTGTCGGGGGGCTGGAGTGGAGGGTGACAGGGGGAGAGCGGAGGGTCACAGGGGGAGAGCGGAGGGTAACGGGGGAGAGCGGAGGGTGAGAGTGAGAGAGCAGAGGGAGGCGGGGGAGAGCGGAGGGTGAGAGGGGGAGAGCGGAGGGTGACGGGCGGAGAGCGGAGGGTGACGGGCGGAGAGCGGAGGGAGACGGGGAGAGCGGATGGTGACCGGGGGAGAGCGGAGGGTGACGGGGGGAGAGCGGAGGGTGACGGGGGGACAGCGGAGGGTGACTGGGGAGAGAGGAGGGTGACGGGGGGAGAGCGGAGGGTGACGGGGGGAGAGCGGAGGGTGGCTGTGGGAGAGCGGAGAGTGACGGGGGAGAGCGGAGGGTGAGAGGGGGACAGCGGAGGGTGACGGGGGAGAGTGGAGGGTGACGGGGGGAGAGCTGGGGGTGACGGGGGGGGAGCTGGGGGTGACCGGGGGAGAGCGGAGGGTGACGGGGAGAGTGGAGGGTGAGAGGGGGAGAGCGGAGTGTGACAGGGAGAGAGCGGAGGGTAACATGGGGAGAACGGAGGGTGATGGGGAGAGTGGAGGGTGAGAGGGGGAGAGCGGAGGGTGAGAGGGGGAGTGTGGAGGGTGACAGGGGGAGAGTGGAGGGTGATGGAGGAGAGCGGAGGGTGACGGGGGAGAGCGGAGGGTGACAGGGGGAAAGCGGAGGGTGACAGGGGGAGAGCGGAGGGTGACGGGGAGAGCGGAGTGTGTCGGGGGGCTGGAGTGGAGGGTGACAGGGGGAGAGCGGAGGGTCACAGGGGGAGAGCGGAGGGTAAGGGGGGAGAGCGGAGGGTGAGAGTGAGAGAGCAGAGGGAGGCGGGGGAGAGCGGAGGGTGAGAGGGGGAGAGCGGAGGGTGACGGGCGGAGAGCGGAGGGTGACGGGCGGAGAGCGGAGGGAGACGGGGAGAGCGGAGGGTGACCGGGGGAGAGCGGAGGGTGACGGGGGGAGAGCGGAGGGTGACGGGGGGACAGCGGAGGGTGACTGGGGAGAGAGGAGGGTGACGGGGGGAGAGCGGAGGGTGACGGGGGGAGAGCGGAGGGTGGCTGTGGGAGAGCGGAGAGTGACGGGGGGAGAGCGGAGGGTGAGAGGGGGACAGCGGAGGGTGACGGGGGAGAGCGGAGGGTGACAGGGGGAGAGCGGAGGGTGACGGGGAGAGCGGAGGGTGTCGGGGGGCTGGAGTGGAGGGTGACAGGGGGAGAGCGGAGGGTCACAGGGGGAGAGCGGAGGGTAACGGGGGAGAGCGGAGGGTGAGAGTGAGAGAGCAGAGGGAGGCGGGGGAGAGCGGAGGGTGAGAGGGGGAGAGCGGAGGGTGACGGGCGGAGAGCGGAGGGTGACGGGCGGAGAGCGGAGGGAGACGGGGAGAGCGGAGGGTGACCGGGGGAGAGCGGAGGGTGACGGGGGGAGAGCGGAGGGTGACGGGGGGACAGCGGAGGGTGACTGGGGAGAGAGGAGGGTGACGGGGGGAGAGCGGAGGGTGACGGGGGGAGAGCGGAGGGTGGCTGTGGGAGAGCGGAGAGTGACGGGGGGAGAGCGGAGGGTGAGAGGGGGACAGCGGAGGGTGACGGGGGAGAGTGGAGGGTGACGGGGGGAGAGCTGGGGGTGACGGGGGGGGAGCTGGGGGTGACCGGGGGAGAGCGGAGGGTGACGGGGAGAGTGGAGGGTGAGAGGGGGAGAGCGGAGTGTGACAGGGAGAGAGCGGAGGGTAACAGGGGGAGAACGGAGGGTGATGGGGAGAGTGGAGGGTGAGAGGGGGAGAGCGGAGGGTGAGAGGGGGAGTGTGGAGGGTGACAGGGGGAGAGTGGAGGGTGATGGAGGAGAGCGGAGGGTGACGGGGGAGAGCGGAGTGTGACAGGGGGAAAGCGGAGGGTGACAGGGGGAGAGCGGAGGGTGACGGGGAGAGCGGAGGGTGTCGGGGGGCTGGAGTGGAGGGTGACAGGGGGAGAGTGGAGGCTGAAAGGGGGAAGTGGAGGCTGAGAGGGGGAGAGCGGAGGGTGACAGGGGGAGAGCGGAGGGTAACAGGGGGAGAACGGAGGGTGATGGGGAGAGCGGAGGGTGAGATGGGGAGAGCGGAGGGTGAGAGTGGGAGAGCGGAGGGTGACAGGGGGAGAGTGGAGGGTGACGGAGGAGAGCGGAGGGTGACGGGGGAGAGCGGAGGGTGACAGGGGGCTGGAGCGGAGGGTGACAGGGGGAGAGTGGAGGGTGACGGGGGGAGAGCGGAGGGTGACAGGGGGAGAGCGGAGGGTGACGGGGGAGAGCGGAGGGTGACGGAGGAGAGCGGAGGGTGACGGGGAGAGCGGAGGGTGACAGGGGGAGAGCGGAAGGTGACATGGGGAGAGCGGAGGATAACGGGGGAGAGCGGAGGGTTTCGGGGGGCTAGAGCGGAGTTTGACAGGGGGAGAGTGGAGGGGGAAGTGGAGGGTGAGAGGGGGAGAGCGGAGGTTGGTGGGGGAGAGTGGAGGGTGACGGAGGAGAGCGGAGGGTGACGGGGAGAGCGGAGGGTGACAGGGGGAGAGCGGAAGGTGACATGGGGAGAGCGGAGGGTGACGGGGGAGAGCGGAGGGTGTCGGGGGGCTAGAGCGGAGGGTGACGGGGGAGAGTGGAGGGTGAGAGGGGGAAGTGGAGGGTGAGAGGGGGAGAGCGGAGGGTGACAGGGGGAGAGCGGAGGGTGTCGGGGGGAGAGCGGAGGGTGAGAGGGGGAGAGCGGAGTGGGAGTGTGGGAGAGCGGAGGGTGAGAGGGGGAAAGCGGAGGGTGAGAGGGGGTGAGCGGAGGGTGACGGGAAAGAGTGGAGGGTGACGGGAGGAGAGCTGGGGGTGACGGGGGAGAGCGGAGGGTGAGAGGGGGAGAGCGGAGGTGACATGGGGAGAGCGGAGGGTGACGGGGGAGAGCGGAGGGTGTCGGGGGGCTAGAGCGGAGGGTGACGGGGGAGAGTGGAGGGTGAGAGGGGGAAGTGGAGGGTGAGAGGGGGAGAGCGGAGGGTGACAGGGGGAGAGCGGAGGGTGTCGGGGGGAGAGCGGAGGGTGAGAGGGGGAGAGCGGAGTGGGAGTGTGGGAGAGCGGAGGGTGAGAGGGGGAAAGCGGAGGGTGAGAGGGGGTGAGCGGAGGGTGACGGGAAAGAGTGGAGGGTGACGGGAGGAGAGCTGGGGGTGACGGGGGAGAGCGGAGGGTGAGAGGGGGAGAGCGGAGGGTGACAGGGGGAGAGTGGAGAATGACGGAGGAGAGCGGAGGGTGACGGGGGAGAGCGGAGGGTGACGGGGAGAGCGGAGGGTGAGAGGGGGAGAGCGGAGGGTGACAGGGGGAGAGTGGAGAGTGACGGGGGAGAGCGGAGGGTGACAGGGGGAGAGTGGAGGGTGACGGGGGGAGAGTTGGAGGTGACGGGGGGGAGAGCGGAGGGTGAGAGGAGGAGAGCGGAGGGTGACGGGGGGAGAGATGAGGATGACGGGGGGAGAGCAGAGGGTGACGGGGAGAGCGGAGGGGGAGAGTGGAGGGTGACGGGGGGAGAGTTGGAGGTGACGGGGGGAGAGCGGAGGGTGACCGGGGGAGAGCGGAGGGTGACGGGGAGAGTGGAGGGTGAGAGGGGGAGAGCGGAGTGTGACAGGGGGAGAGCGGAGGGTAACAGGGCGAGAACGGAGGGTCATGGGGAGAGTGGAGGGTGAGAGGGGGAGAGCGGAGGGTGACAGGGGGAGAGCGGAGGGTGACAGGGGGAGAGCGGAGGGTAACAGGGGGAGAACGGAGGGTGATGGGGAGAGCGGAGGGTGAGGGGGTAAAGCGGAGGGTGAGAGGGGGAGAGCGGAGGGTGACAGGGGGAGAGTGGAGGGTGACGGAGGAGAGCGAAGGGTGACGGGGGAGAGCGGAAGGTGAGAAGGGGAGAGCGGAGGGTGAGAGGTGGAGAGCAGAGGGTGACAGGGGGAGAGTGGAGGGTGACGGGGGGAGAGCGGAGGGTGAGAGGTTGGGAGCGGAGGGTGACGGGGGCAGAGCAGAGGGTGACGGGGGGACAGCAGAGGGTGACGGGGAGAGCGGAGGGGGAGAGTGGAGGGTGACGGAGGGAGAGTTGGAGGTGACGGGAGGAGAGCGGAGGGTGAGAGGGGGAGAGCGGAGGGTGACAGGGGGGGAGTGGAGGGTGACGGGGGGAGAGTTGGAGGTGACGGGGGGAGAGCGGAGGGTGAGAGGAGGGGAGCGGAGGGTGACGGGGGGAGAGCAGAGGGTGACGGGGGGACAGCAGAGGGTGATGGGGAGAGCGGAGGGGGAGAGTGGAGGGTGACGGAGGGAGAGTTGGAGGTGACGGGGGGAGAGCGGAGGGTGAGAGGGGGAGAGCGGAGGGTGACAGGGGGAGAGCGGAGGGTGTCGGGGGGAGAGCGGAGGGTGAGAGGGGGAGAGCGGAGTGTGAGAGTGGGAGAGCGGAGGGTGAGAGGGGGAGAGCGGAGGGTGAGAGGGGGTGAGCGGAGGGTGAGAGGGGGAGGGCGGAGGGTGACGGGGGAGAGTGGAGGGTGACGGGGGAGAGCTGGGGGTGACGGGGGAGAGCGGAGGGTGAGAGGGGGAGAGCGGAGGGTGACAGGGGGAGAGTGGAGGGTGACGGAGGAGAGCGGAGGGTGACGTGGGAGAGCGGAGGGTGACGGGGAGAGCGGAGGGTGAGAGGGGGAGAGCGGAGGGTGAGAGGTGGAGAGCGGAGGGTGACGGGGAGAGCGGAGGGTGACAGGGGGAGAGCGGAGGGTGACGGGGGAGAGCGGAGGGTGAGAGGGGGCTGGAGCGGAAGGTGACGGGGGGAGAGCGGAGCGTGATGGGGGGAGAGCGGAGGGTGATGGGGGGAGAGCGGAGGGTGACGGGGGGAGAGCGGAGGGTGAAAGGGGGATAGCGGAGAGTGACGGGGGGAGAGCGGAGGGTGACGGGGGGAGAGCGGAGCGTGACGGGGGGAGAGCGGAGGGTGACGGGGGAGAGCGGAGGGTGAGAGGGGAGGGTAAGAGGGGAGGGTGAGAGGGGAGGGTGAGAGGGGTGGGTGAGAGTGGAAGGTGAGAGGGGAGGGTGAGAGGGGAGGGTGAGAGGGGAGGGTGAGAGGGGAGGGTGAGAGGGGGTTCTGGAGCGGAGGGTGAGAGGGGGAGAGACGAGGATGAGAGGGGGGCTGGAGCGGAGGGTGAGAGGGGGGAGAGATGAGGATGACGGGGGGAGAGCAGAGGGTGAGAGGGGGAGAGCGGAGGGTGACGGGGAGAGTGGATGGGGAGAGTGGAGGGTGACGGGGGGAGAGTTGGAGGTGACGGGGAGAGAGCGGAGGGTGAGAGGGGGAGAGCGGAGGGTGACGGGGAGAGTGGAGGGTGACGGGGGGCGAGCTGGGGGTGACGGGGGGAGAGCTGAGGGTGACCGGGGGAGAGCGGAGGGTGACGGGGAGAGTGGAGGGTGAGAGGGGGAGAGCGGAGTGTGACAGGGGGAGAGCGGAGGGTAACAGGGGGAGAACGGAGTGTCATGGGG
This sequence comes from Scyliorhinus torazame, assembly GCF_047496885.1. NCBI lineage: Eukaryota > Metazoa > Chordata > Chondrichthyes > Carcharhiniformes > Scyliorhinidae > Scyliorhinus > Scyliorhinus torazame. Next base: position 409,195,913 of record NC_092707.1, on the reverse strand, counting down.
AGAGTGGAGGGTGAGAGGGGGAGAGCGGAGGGTGACAGGGGGAGAGCGGAGGGTGACAGGGGGAGAGCGGAGGGTAACAGGGGGAGAACGGAGGGTGATGGGGAGAGCGGAGGGTGAGAGGGGGAGAGCGGAGGGTGAGAGGGGGAGAGCGGAGGGTGACAGGGGGAGAGTGGAGGGTGACGGAGGAGAGCGAAGGGTGACGGGGGAGAGCGGAGGGTGAGAAGGGGAGAGCGGAGGGTGAGAGGTGGAGAGCAGAGGGTGACAGGGGGAGAGTGGAGGGTGACGGAGGAGAGCGGAGGGTGACGGGGAGAGTGGAGGGTGACGGGGAGAGCGGAGGGTGAGAGGGGGAGAGCGGAGGGTGAGAGGGGGAGAGCGGAGGGTGACAGGGGGACAGCGGAGGGTGACGGGGGAGAGCGGAGGGTGACAGGGGGAGAGCGGTGGGTGACGGAGGGAGAGCAGAGGGTGACAGGGGGAGAGCGGAGGGTGACAAGGGGAGAGCGGAGAGTGACGGGGGAGAGCGGAGGGTGTCGGGGGGCTGGAGCGGATGGTGACAGGGGGAGAGCGGAGGGTGAGAAGGGGAGAGTGGAGGGTGAGAGGGGGAGAGCGGAGGGTGACGGCGGGAGAGCGGAGGGTGAGAGCGGGAGAGCGGAGGGTCACAGGGGGAGAGCGGAGGGTAACGGGGGAGAGCGGAGGGTGAGAGTGAGAGAGCAGAGGGTGGCGGGGGAGAGCGGAGGGTGAGAGGGGGAGAGCGGAGGGTGACGGGCGGAGAGCGGAGGGTGACGGGCGGAGAGCGGAGGGAGACGGGGAGAGCGGAGGGTGACCGGGGGAGAGCGGAGGGTGACGGGGGGAGAGCGGAGGGTGACGGGGGGACAGCGGAGGGTGACTGGGGAGAGAGGAGGGTGACGGGGGGAGAGCGGAGGGTGACGGGGGGAGAGCGGAGGGTGGCTGGGGGAGAGCGGAGAGTGACGGGGGGAGAGCGGAGGGTGATGGGGGGAGAGCGGAGGGTGACGGGCGGAGAGCGGGGGGTGACGGGCGGAGAGCGGAGGGAGACGGGGAGAGCGGAGGGTGACCGGGGGAGAGCGGAGGGTGACGGGGGGAGAGCGGAGAGTGACGGGGGGACAGCGGAGGGTGACGGGGGGACAGCGGAGGGTGACTGGGTAGAGAGGAGGGTGACGGGGGAGTGCGGAGGGTGACGGGGGCAGAGCGGAGGGTGGCTGGGGGAGAGCGGAGAGTGACGGGGGGAGAGCGGAGGGTGATGGGGGGAGAGCGGAGGGTGACGGGGGAGAGTGGAGGGTGACGGGGGGAGAGCGGAGGGTGACAGGGGGAGAGCGGACGGTGACGGGGGAGATCGGAGGGTGACGGGGGGAGAGCGGAGGGTGACGGGGTGAGCGGTGGGTGACGGGGGAGAGCGGAAGGTGACGGGGGAGAGCGGATGGTGACGAGGGGAGAGCAGAGGGTGACGTGGGAGAGCGGAAGGTTACGGGGGAGAGCGGAGGGTGACAGGGGGAGAGTGGAGGGTGACGGAGGAGAGCGGAAGGTGACGGGGGAGAGCGGAGGGTGACAGGGGGAGGGCAGAGGGTGACGGGGGGAGAGCAGAGGTTGACGGGGGAGAGCGGAGGGTGACAGGGGGGGAGTGGAGGGTGACGGGGGGAGAGTTGGAGGTGACGGGGGGAGAGCGGAGGGTGAGAGGAGGGGAGCGGAGGGTGACGGGGGGAGAGCAGAGGGTGACGGGGGGAGAGCAGAGGGTGACGGGGAGAGCGGAGGGGGAGAGTGGAGGGTGACGGAGGGAGAGTTGGAGGTGACGGGGGGAGAGCGGAGGGTGAGAGGGGGAGAGCGGAGGGTGACAGGGTGGAGAGCGGAGGGTGTCGGGGGGAGAGCGGAGGGTGAGAGGGCGAGAGCGGAGTGTGAGAGTGGGAGAGCGGAGGGTGAGAGGGGGAGAGCGGAGGGTGAGAGGGGGTGAGCGGAGGGTGAGAGGGGGAGGGCGGAGGGTGACGAGGGAGAGTGGAGGGTGACGGGGGGAGAGCTGGGGGTGACGGGGGAGAGCGGAGGGTGAGAGGGGGAGAGCGGAGGGTGACAGGGGGAGAGTGGAGGGTGACGGAGGAGAGCGGAGGGTGACGGGGGAGAGCGGAGGTTGACGGGGAGAGCGGAGGGTGAGAGGGGGAGAGCGGAGGGTGAGAGGTGGAGAGCGGAGGGTGACAGGGGAGATCGGAGGGTGACAGGGGGAGAGCGGAGGGTGACGGGGGAGAGCGGAGGGTGTCGGGGGGCTGGAGCGGCGGGTGACAGGGGGAGAGTGGAGGGTGAGAGGGGGAGAGTGGAGGGTGAGAGTGGGAGAGCGGAGGGTGACAGGGGGAGAGCGGAGGGTGACGGGGGAGAGCGGAGGGTGAGAGGGGGCTGGAGCGGAAGGTGACGGGGGGAGAGCGGAGGGTGATGGGGGGAGAGCGGAGGGTGATGGGGGGAGAGCGGAGGGTGACGGGGCGAGAGCGGAGGGTGAAAGGGGGAGAGCGGAGAGTGACGGGGGGAGAGCGGAGGGTGACGGGGGGAGAGCGGAGCGTGACGGGGGGAGAGCGGAGGGTGACGGGGGGAGAGCGGAGGGTGAGAGGGGTGGGTGAGAGTGGAGGGTGAGAGGGGAGGGTGAGAGGGGAGGGTGAGAGTGGAGGGTGAGAGGGGAGGGTGAGAGGGGAGGGTGAGAGGGGGGCTGGAGCGGAGGGTGAGAGGGGGAGAGCCGAGGATGAGAGGGGGGCTGGAGCGGAGGGTGAGAGGGGGAGAGCGGAGGGTGAGAGGGGGAGAGCGGAGGGTGAGAGGGGGGCTGGAGCGGAGGGTGACGGGGGAGAGCGGAGGGTGACGGGGTGAGCGGAGGGTGACGGGGGAGAGCGGAAGGTGACGGGGGAGAGCGGAGGGTGACGGGGGGAGAGCAGAGGGTGACGGGGGAGAGCGGAGGGTTACGGGGGAGAGCGGAGCGTGACAGGGGGAGAGTGGAGGGTGACGGGGGGAGAGTTGGAGGTGACGGGGGGAGAGCGGAGAGTGACGGGGGAGAGCGGAGGGTGACGGGGGAGAGCAGAGGGAGATGGGGGGAGAGCAGAGGGTGACGGGGGAGAGCGGAGGGTGACAGGGGGAGAGTGGAGGGTGACGGGGGGAGAGTTGGAGGTGACGGGGGGAGAGCGGAGGGTGAGAGGAGGAGAGCGGAGGGTGACGGGGGGAGAGCAGAGGGTGACGGGGGGAGAGCAGAGGGTGACGGGGAGAGCGGATGGTGACAGGGGGAGAGTGGAGGGTAACGGGGGGAGAGTTGGAGGTGACGGGGGGAGAGCGGAGGGTGAGAGGGGGAGAGCGGAGGGTGACGGGGGAGAGTGGAGGGTGATGGGGGAGAGCTGGGGGTGACGGGGGGAGAGCTGGGGGTGACCGGGGGAGAGCGGAGGGTGACGGGGAGAGTGGAGGGTGAGAGGGGGAGAGCGGAGTGTGACAGGGGGAGTGCGGAGGGTAACAGGGGGAGTGCGGAGGGTGATGGGGAGAGAGGAGGGTGACGGGGGGAGAGCGGAGGGTGACGGGGGGAGAGCGGATGGTGGCTGGGGGAGAGCGGAGAGTGACGGGGGGAGAGCGGAGGGTGATGGGGGGAGAGCGGAGGGTGACGGGGGAGAGTGGAGGGTGACGGGGGGAGAGCGGAGGGTGACAGGGGGAGAGCGGAGGGTGACGGGGGAGATCGGAGGGTGACGGGGGGAGAGCGGAGGGTGACGGGGTGAGCGGAGGGTGACGGGGGAGAGCGGAAGGTGACGGGGGAGAGCGGATGGTGACGAGGGGAGAGTAGAGGGTGACGGGGGGAGAGCGGAGGGTGACGGGCGGAGAGCGGAGGGTGACGGGCGGAGAGCGGGGGGTGACGAGCGGAGAGCGGAGGGAGACGGGGAGAGCGGAGGGTGACCGGGGGAGAGCGGAGGGTGACGGGGGGAGAGCGGAGGGTGACGGGGGGACAGCGGAGGGTGACGGGGGGACAGCGGAGGGTGACTGGGTAGAGAGGAGGGTGACGGGGGAGTGCGGAGGGTGACGGGGGGAGAGCGGAGGGTGGCTGGGGGAGAGCGGAGAGTGACGGGGGGAGAGCGGAGGGTGATGGGGGGAGAGCGGAGGGTGACGGGGGAGAGTGGAGGGTGACGGGGGGAGAGCGGAGGGTGACAGGGGGAGAGCGGAGGGTGACGGGGGAGATCGGAGGGTGACGGGGGGAGAGCGGAGGGTGACGGGGTGAGCGGAGGGTGACGGGGGAGAGCGGAAGGTGACGGGGGAGAGCGGATGGTGGCTGGGGGAGAGCGGAGAGTGACGGGGGGAGAGCGGAGGGTGATGGGGGGAGAGCGGAGGGTGACGGGGGAGAGTGGAGGGTGACGGGGGGAGAGCGGAGGGTGACAGGGGGAGAGCGGAGGGTGACGGGGAGATCGGAGGGTGACGGGGGGAGAGCGGAGGGTGACGGGGTGAGCGGAGGGTGACGGGGGAGAGCGGAAGGTGACGGGGGAGAGCGGATGGTGACGAGGGGAGAGTAGAGGGTGACGGGGGGAGAGCGGAGGGTGACGGGCGGAGTGCGGAGGGTGACGGGCGGAGAGCGGGGGGTGACGGGCGGAGAGCGGAGGGAGACGGGGAGAGCGGAGGGTGACCGGGGGAGAGCGGAGGGTGACGGGGGGAGAGCGGAGGGTGACGGGGGGACAGCGGAGGGTGACGGGGGGACAGCGGAGGGTGACTGGGTAGAGAGGAGGGTGACGGGGGAGTGCGGAGGGTGACGGGGGGAGAGCGGAGGGTGGCTGGGGGAGAGCGGAGAGTGACGGGGGGAGAGCGGAGGGTGATGGGGGGAGAGCGGAGGGTGACGGGGGAGAGTGGAGGGTGACGGGGTGAGAGCGGAGGGTGACAGGGGGAGAGCGGAGGGTGACGGGGGAGATCGGAGGGTGACGGGGGGAGAGCGGAGGGTGACGGGGTGAGCGGAGGGTGACGGGGGAGAGCGGAAGGTGACGGGGGAGAGCGGATGGTGACGGGGGGAGAGCAGAGGGTGACGGGGGAGAGCGGAGGATTACGGGGGAGAGCGGAGCGTGACAGGGGGAGAGTGGAGGGTGACGGAGGAGAGCGGAGGGTGACGGGGGAGAGCGGAGGGTGACGGGGAGAGCGGAGGGTGAGAGGGGGAGAGCGGAGGGTGAGAGGTGGAGAGCGGAGGGTGACAGGGGGAGAGCGGAGGGTGACGGGGGAGAGCGGAGGGTGTCGGGGGGCTGGAGCGGAGGGTGACAGGGGGAGAGTGGAGGGTGAGAGGGGGAGAGTGGAGGGTGAGAGTGGGAGAGCGGAGGGTGACAGGGGGAGAGCGGAGGGTGACGGGGGAGAGCGGAGGGTGAGAGGGGGCTGGAGCGGAAGGTGACGGGGGGAGAGCGGAGGGTGATGGGGGGAGAGCGGAGGGTGATGGGGGGAGAGCGGAGGGTGACGGGGCGGAGCGGAGGGTGAAAGGGGGAGAGCGGAGAGTGACGGGGGGAGAGCGGAGGGTGACGGGGGGAGAGCGGAGCGTGACGGGGGGAGAGCGGAGGGTGACGGGGGGAGAGCGGAGGGTGAGAGGGGTGGGTGAGAGTGGAGGGTGAGAGGGGAGGGTGAGAGGGGAGGGTGAGAGTGGAGGGTGAGAGGGGAGGGTGAGAGGGGAGGGTGAGAGGGGGGCTGGAGCGGAGGGTGAGAGGGGGAGAGCCGAGGATGAGAGGGGGGCTGGAGCGGAGGGTGAGAGGGGGAGAGCGGAGGGTGAGAGGGGGAGAGCGGAGGGTGAGAGGGGGGCTGGAGCGGAGGGTGACGGGGGAGAGCGGAGGGTGACGGGGTGAGCGGAGGGTGACGGGGGAGAGCGGAAGGTGACGGGGGAGAGCGGAGGGTGACGGGGGGAGAGCAGAGGGTGACGGGGGAGAGCGGAGGATTACGGGGGAGAGCGGAGCGTGACAGGGGGAGAGTGGAGGGTGACGGAGGAGAGCGGAGGGTGACGGGGGAGAGCGGAGGGTGACAGGGGGAGGGCAGAGGGTGACGGGGGGAGAGCAGAGGGTGACGGGGGAGAGCGGAGGGTGACAGTGGGGGAGTGGAGGGTGACGGGGGGAGAGTTGGAGGTGACGGGGGGAGAGCGGAGGGTGAGAGGAGGGGAGCGGAGGGTGACAGGGGGAGAGTGGAGGGTGACGGAGGAGAGCGGAGGGTGACGGGGGAGAGCGGAGGGTGACGGGGAGAGCGGAGGGTGAGAGGGGGAGAGCGGAGGGTGAGAGGTGGAGAGCGGAGGGTGACAGGGGGAGAGCGGAGGGTGACGGGGGAGAGCGGAGGGTGTCGGGGGGCTGGAGCGGAGGGTGACAGGGGGAGAGTGGAGGGTGAGAGGGGGAGAGTGGAGGGTGAGAGTGGGAGAGCGGAGGGTGTCAGGGGGAGAGCGGAGGGTGACGGGGGAGAGCGGAGGGTGAGAGGGGGCTGGAGCGGAAGGTGACGGGGGGAGAGCGGAGGGTGATGGGGGGAGAGCGGAGGGTGATGGGGGGAGAGCGGAGGGTGACGGGGCGGAGCGGAGGGTGAAAGGGGGAGAGCGGAGAGTGACGGGGGGAGAGCGGAGGGTGACGGGGGGAGAGCGGAGCGTGACGGGGGGAGAGCGGAGGGTGACGGGGGGAGAGCGGAGGGTGAGAGGGGTGGGTGAGAGTGGAGGGTGAGAGGGGAGGGTGAGAGGGGAGGGTGAGAGTGGAGGGTGAGAGGGGAGGGTGAGAGGGGAGGGTGAGAGGGGGGCTGGAGCGGAGGGTGAGAGGGGGAGAGCCGAGGATGAGAGGGGGGCTGGAGCGGAGGGTGAGAGGGGGAGAGCGGAGGGTGAGAGGGGGAGAGCGGAGGGTGAGAGGGGGGCTGGAGCGGAGGGTGACGGGGGAGAGCGGAGGGTGACGGGGTGAGCGGAGGGTGACGGGGGAGAGCGGAAGGTGACGGGGGAGAGCGGAGGGTGACGGGGGGAGAGCAGAGGGTGACGGGGGAGAGCGGAGGATTACGGGGGAGAGCGGAGCGTGACAGGGGGAGAGTGGAGGGTGACGGGGGGAGAGTTGGAGGTGACGGGGGGAGAGCGGAGAGTGACGGGGGAGAGCGGAGGGTGACGGGGGAGAGCAGAGGGAGATGGGGGGAGAGCAGAGGGTGACGGGGGAGAGCGGAGGGTGACAGGGGGAGAGTGGAGGGTGACGGGGGGAGAGTTGGAGGTGACGGGGGGAGAGCGGAGGGTGAGAGGAGGAGAGCGGAGGGTGACGGGGGGAGAGCAGAGGGTGACGGGGGGTGAGCAGAGGGTGGCGGGGAGAGCGGATGGTGACAGGGGGAGAGTGGAGGGTAACGGGGGGAGAGTTGGAGGTGACGGGGGGAGAGCGGAGGGTGAGAGGGGGAGAGCGGAGGGTAACGGGGGAGAGTGGAGGGTGATGGGGGGAGAGCTGGGGGTGACGGGGGGAGAGCTGGGGGTGACCGGGGGAGAGCGGAGGGTGACGGGGAGAGTGGAGGGTGAGAGGGGGAGAGCGGAGTGTGACAGGGGGAGAGCGGAGGGTAACAGGGGGAGAACGGAGGGTGATGGGGAGAGAGGAGGGTGACGGGGGGAGAGCGGAGGGTGACGGGGGGAGAGCGGATGGTGGCTGGGGGAGAGCGGAGAGTGACGGGGGGAGAGCGGAGGGTGATGGGGGGAGAGCGGAGGGTGACGGGGGAGAGTGGAGGGTGACAGGGGGAGAGCGGAGGGTGACAGGGGGAGAGCGGAGGGTGACGGGGGAGATCGGAGGGTGACGGGGGGAGAGCGGAGGGTGACGGGGTGAGCGGAGGGTGACGGGGGAGAGCGGAGGGTGACAGGGGGAGAGTGGAGGGTGACGGGGGGAGAGTTGGAGGTGACGGGGGGAGAGCGGAGGGTGAGAGGAGGAGAGCGGAGGGTGACGGGGGGAGAGCAGAGGGTGACGGGGGGAGAGCAGAGGGTGACGGGGAGAGCGGATGGTGACAGGGGGAGAGTGGAGGGTAACGGGGGGAGAGTTGGAGGTGACGGGGGGAGAGCGGAGGGTGAGAGGGGGAGAGCGGAGGGTGACGGGGGAGAGTGGAGGGTGATGGGGGAGAGCTGGGGGTGACGGGGGGAGAGCTGGGGGTGACCGGGGGAGAGCGGAGGGTGACGGGGAGAGTGGAGGGTGAGAGGGGGAGAGCGGAGTGTGACAGGGGGAGTGCGGAGGGTAACAGGGGGAGAGCGGAGGGTGATGGGGAGAGAGGAGGGTGACGGGGGGAGAGCGGAGGGTGACGGGGGGAGAGCGGATGGTGGCTGGGGGAGAGCGGAGAGTGACGGGGGGAGAGCGGAGGGTGATGGGGGGAGAGCGGAGGGTGACGGGGGAGAGTGGAGGGTGACGGGGGGAGAGCGGAGGGTGACAGGGGGAGAGCGGAGGGTGACGGGGGAGATCGGAGGGTGACGGGGGGAGAGCGGAGGGTGACGGGGTGAGCGGAGGGTGACGGGGGAGAGCGGAAGGTGACGGGGGAGAGCGGATGGTGACGAGGGGAGAGTAGAGGGTGACGGGGGGAGAGCGGAGGGTGACGGGCGGAGAGCGGAGGGTGACGGGCGGAGAGCGGGGGGTGACGAGCGGAGAGCGGAGGGAGACGGGGAGAGCGGAGGGTGACCGGGGGAGAGCGGAGGGTGACGGGGGGAGAGCGGAGGGTGACGGGGGGACAGCGGAGGGTGACGGGGGGACAGCGGAGGGTGACTGGGTAGAGAGGAGGGTGACGGGGGAGTGCGGAGGGTGACGGGGGGAGAGCGGAGGGTGGCTGGGGGAGAGCGGAGAGTGACGGGGGGAGAGCGGAGGGTGATTGGGGGAGAGCGGAGGGTGACGGGGGAGAGTGGAGGGTGACGGGGGGAGAGCGGAGGGTGACAGGGGGAGAGCGGAGGGTGACGGGGGAGATCGGAGGGTGACGGGGGGTGAGCGGAGGGTGACGGGGTGAGCGGAGGGTGACGGGGGAGAGCGGAAGGTGACGGGGGAGAGCGGATGGTGGCTGGGGGAGAGCGGAGAGTGACGGGGGGAGAGCGGAGGGTGATGGGGGGAGAGCGGAGGGTGACGGGGGAGAGTGGAGGGTGACGGGGGGAGAGCGGAGGGTGACAGGGGGAGAGCGGAGGGTGACGGGGGAGATCGGAGGGTGACGGGGGGAGAGCGGAGGGTGACGGGGTGAGCGGAGGGTGACGGGGGAGAGCGGAAGGTGACGGGGGAGAGCGGATGGTGACGAGGGGAGAGTAGAGGGTGACGGGGGGAGAGCGGAGGGTGACGGGCGGAGAGCGGAGGGTGACGGGCGGAGAGCGGGGGGTGACGGGCGGAGAGCGGAGGGAGACGGGGAGAGCGGAGGGTGACCGGGGGAGAGCGGAGGGTGACGGGGGGAGAGCGGAGGGTGACGGGGGGACAGCGGAGGGTGACGGGGGGACAGCGGAGGGTGACTGGGTAGAGAGGAGGGTGACGGGGGAGTGCGGAGGGTGACGGGGGGAGAGCGGAGGGTGGCTGGGGGAGAGCGGAGAGTGACGGGGGGAGAGCGGAGGGTGATGGGGGGAGAGCGGAGGGTGACGGGGGAGAGTGGAGGGTGACGGGGGGAGAGCGGAGGGTGACAGGGGGAGAGCGGAGGGTGACGGGGGAGTTCGGAGGGTGACGGGGGGAGAGCGGAGGGTGACGGGGTGAGCGGAGGGTGACGTGGGAGAGCGGAAGGTGACGGGGGAGAGCGGATGGTGACGAGGGGAGAGCAGAGGGTGACGTGGGAGAGCGGAAGGTTACGGGGGAGAGCGGAGGGTGACAGGGGGAGAGTGGAGGGTGACGGAGGAGAGCGGAGGGTGACGGGGGAGAGCGGAGGGTGACAGGGGGAGGGCAGAGGGTGACGGGGGGAGAGCAGAGGGTGACGGGGGAGAGCGGAGGGTGACAGGGGGGGAGTGGAGGGTGACTGGGGGAGAGTTGGAGGTGACGGGGGGAGAGCGGAGGGTGAGAGGAGGGGAGCGGAGGGTGACAGGGGGAGAGTGGAGGGTGACGGAGGAGAGCGGAGGGTGACGGGGGAGAGCGGAGGGTGACGGGGAGAGCGGAGGGTGAGAGGGGGAGAGCGGAGGGTGAGAGGTGGAGAGCGGAGGGTGACAGGGGGAGAGCGGAGGGTGACGGGGGAGAGCGGAGGGTGTCGGGGGGCTGGAGCGGAGGGTGACAGGGGGAGAGTGGAGGGTGAGAGGGGGAGAGTGGAGGGTGAGAGTGGGAGAGCGGAGGGTGACAGGGGGAGAGCGGAGGGTGACGGGGGAGAGCGGAGGGTGAGAGGGGGCTGGAGCGGAAGGTGACGGGGGGAGAGCGGAGGGTGATGGGGGGAGAGCGGAGGGTGATGGGGGGAGAGCGGAGGGTGACGGGGCGGAGCGGAGGGTGAAAGGGGGAGAGCGGAGAGTGACGGGGGGAGAGCGGAGGGTGACGGGGGGAGAGCGGAGCGTGACGGGGGGAGAGCGGAGGGTGACGGGGGGAGAGCGGAGGGTGAGAGGGGTGGGTGAGAGTGGATGGTGAGAGGGGAGGGTGAGAGGGGAGGGTGAGAGTGGAGGGTGAGAGGGGAGGGTGAGAGGGGAGGGTGAGAGGGGGGCTGGAGCGGAGGGTGAGAGGGGGAGAGCCGAGGATGAGAGGGGGGCTGGAGCGGAGGGTGAGAGGGGGAGAGCGGAGGGTGAGAGGGGGAGAGCGGAGGGTGAGAGGGGGGCTGGAGCGGAGGGTGACGGGGGAGAGCGGAGGGTGACGGGGTGAGCGGAGGGTGACGGGGGAGAGCGGAAGGTGACGGGGGAGAGCGGAGGGTGACGGGGGGAGAGCAGAGGGTGACGGGGGAGAGCGGAGGATTACGGGGGAGAGCGGAGCGTGACAGGGGGAGAGTGGAGGGTGACGGGGGGAGAGTTGGAGGTGACGGGGGGAGAGCGGAGAGTGACGGGGGAGAGCGGAGGGTGACGGGGGAGAGCAGAGGGAGATGGGGGGAGAGCAGAGGGTGACGGGGGAGAGCGGAGGGTGACAGGGGGAGAGTGGAGGGTGACGGGGGGAGAGTTGGAGGTGACGGGGGGAGAGCGGAGGGTGAGAGGAGGAGAGCGGAGGGTGACGGGGGGAGAGCAGAGGGTGACGGGGGGAGAGCACAGGGTGGCGGGGAGAGCGGATGGTGACAGGGGGAGAGTGGAGGGTAACGGGGGGAGAGTTGGAGGTGACGGGGGGAGAGCGGAGGGTGAGAGGGGGAGAGCGGAGGGTGACGGGGGAGAGTGGAGGGTGATGGGGGGAGAGCTGGGGGTGACGGGGGGAGAGCTGGGGGTGACCGGGGGAGAGCGGAGGGTGACGGGGAGAGTGGAGGGTGAGAGGGGGAGAGCGGAGTGTGACAGGGGGAGAGCGGAGGGTAACAGGGGGAGAACGGAGGGTGATGGGGAGAGAGGAGGGTGACGGGGGGAGAGCGGAGGGTGACGGGGGGAGAGCGGATGGTGGCTGGGGGAGAGCGGAGAGTGACGGGGGGAGAGCGGAGGGTGATGGGGGGAGAGCGGAGGGTGACGGGGGAGAGTGGAGGGTGACAGGGGGAGAGCGGAGGGTGACAGGGGGAGAGCGGAGGGTGACGGGGGAGATCGGAGGGTGACGGGGGGAGAGCGGAGGGTGACGGGGTGAGCGGAGGGTGACGGGGGAGAGCGGAAGGTGACGGGGGAGAGCGGATGGTGACGAGGGGAGAGTAGAGGGTGACGGGGGGAGAGCGGAGGGTGACGGGCGGAGAGCGGAGGGTGACGGGCGGAGAGCGGGGGGTGACGGGCGGAGAGCGGAGGGAGACGGGGAGAGCGGAGGGTGACCGGGGGAGAGCGGAGGGTGACGGGGGGAGAGCGGAGGGTGACGGGGGGACAGCGGAGGGTGACGGGGGGACAGCGGAGGGTGACTGGGTAGAGAGGAGGGTGACGGGGGAGTGCGGAGGGTGACGGGGGGAGAGCGGAGGGTGGCTGGGGGAGAGCGGAGAGTGACGGGGGGAGAGCGGAGGGTGATGGGGGGAGAGCGGAGGGTGACTGGGTAGAGAGGAGGGTGACGGGGGAGTGCGGAGGGTGACGGGGGGAGAGCGGAGGGTGGCTGGGGGAGAGCGGAGAGTGACGGGGGGAGAGCGGAGGGTGATGGGGGGAGAGCGGAGGGTGACGGGGGAGAGTGGAGGGTGACGGGGGGAGAGCGGAGGGTGACAGGGGGAGAGCGGAGGGTGACGGGGGAGATCGGAGGGTGACGGGGGGAGAGCGGAGGGTGACGGGGTGAGCGGAGGGTGACGGGGGAGAGCGGAAGGTGACGGGGGAGAGCGGATGGTGACGAGGGGAGAGCAGAGGGTGACGTGGGAGAGCGGAAGGTTACGGGGGAGAGCGGAGGGTGACAGGGGGAGAGTGGAGGGTGACGGAGGAGAGCGGAGGGTGACGGGGGAGAGCGGAGGGTGACAGGGGGAGGGCAGAAGGTGACGGGGGGAGAGCAGAGGGTGACGGGGGAGAGCGGAGGGTGACAGGGGGGGAGTGGAGGGTGACGGGGGGAGAGTTGGAGGTGACGGGGGGAGAGCGGAGGGTGAGAGGAGGGGAGCGGAGGGTGACGGGGGGAGAGCAGAGGGTGACGGGGGGAGAGCAGAGGGTGACGGGGAGAGCGGAGGGGGAGAGTGGAGGGTGACGGAGGGAGAGTTGGAGGTGACGGGGGGAGAGCGGAGGGTGAGAGGGGGAGAGCGGAGGGTGACAGGGGGAGAGCGGAGGGTGTCGGGGGGAGAGCGGAGGGTGAGAGGGCGAGAGCGGAGTGTGAGAGTGGGAGAGCGGAGGGTGAGAGGGGGAGAGCGGAGGGTGAGAGGGGGTGAGCGGAGGGTGAGAGGGGGAGGGCGGAGGGTGACGAGGGAGAGTGGAGGGTGACGGGGGGAGAGCTGGGGGTGACGGGGGAGAGCGGAGGGTGAGAGGGGGAGAGCGGAGGGTGACAGGGGGAGAGTGGAGGGTGACGGAGGAGAGCGGAGGGTGACGGGGGAGAGCGGAGGGTGACGGGGAGAGCGGAGGGTGAGAGGGGGAGAGCGGAGGGTGAGAGGTGGAGAGCGGAGGGTGACAGGGGAGATCGGAGGGTGACAGGGGGAGAGCGGAGGGTGACGGGGGAGAGCGGAGGGTGTCGGGGGGCTGGAGCGGAGGGTGACAGGGGGAGAGTGGAGGGTGAGAGGGGGAGAGTGGAGGGTGAGAGTGGGAGAGCGGAGGGTGACAGGGGGAGAGCGGAGGGTGACGGGGGAGAGCGGAGGGTGAGAGGGGGCTGGAGCGGAAGGTGACGGGGGGAGAGCGGAGGGTGATGGGGGAGAGCGGAGGGTGATGGGGGGAGAGCGGAGGGTGACGGGGCGAGAGCGGAGGGTGAAAGGGGGAGAGTGGAGAGTGACGGGGGGAGAGCGGAGGGTGACGGGGGGAGAGCGGAGCGTGACGGGGGGAGAGCGGAGGGTGACGGGGGGAGAGCGGAGGGTGAGAGGGGTGGGTGAGAGTGGAGGGTGAGAGGGGAGGGTGAGAGGGGAGGGTGAGAGTGGAGGGTGAGAGGGGAGGGTGAGAGGGGAGGGTGAGAGGGGGGCTGGAGCGGAGGGTGAGAGGGGGAGAGCCGAGGATGAGAGGGGGGCTGGAGCGGAGGGTGAGAGGGGGAGAGCGGAGGGTGAGAGGGGGAGAGCGGAGGGTGACGGGGTGAGCGGAGGGTGACGGGGGGAGAGCAGAGGGTGACGGGGGAGAGCGGAGGGTTACGGGGGAGAGCGGAGGGTGACGGGGGGAGAGCAGAGGGAGATGGGGGGAGAGCAGAGGGTGACGGGGGAGAGCGGAGGGTGACAGGGGGAGAGTGGAGGGTGACGGGGGGAGAGTTGGAGGTGACGGGGGGAGAGCGGAGGGTGAGAGGGGGAGAGCGGAGGGTGACAGGGGGAGAGCGGAGGGTGACGGGGGAGAGCGGAGGGTGACAGGGGGAGAGCCGTGGGTGACGGAGGGAGAGCGGAGGGTGACAGGGGGAGAGCGGAGGGTGACAGGGGGAGAGCGGAGGGTGACGGGGGAGAGCGGAGGCTGTCGGGGGGCTGGAGCGGAGGGTGACAGGGGGAGAGTGGAGGGTGGGAGGGGGAAGTGGAGGGTGAGAGGGGGAGAGCGGAGGGTGACAGGGGGAGAGCGGAGGGTAACAGGGGGAGAATGGAGGGTGATGGGGAGAGCGTAGGGTGAGAGGGGGAGAGCGGAGGGTGAGAGGGGGAGAGCGGAGGGTGACAGGGGGAGAGTGGAGGGTGACGGAGGAGAGCGGAGGGTGACGAAGGAGAGCGGAGGGTGACAGGGGGAGAGCGGAGGGTGACAGGGGGAGAGCGGAGGGTGACGGGGGAGAGCGGAGGGTGTTGGGGGGCTGGAGCGGAGGGTGACATGGGGAGAGTGGAGGGTGACGGGGGGAGAGCGGAGGGTGACAGGGGGAGTGCGGAGGATGACGGGGGAGAGCGGAGGGTGACGGAGGAGAGCGGAGGGTGACGGGGAGAGCGGAGGGTGACAGGGGGAGAGCGGAAGGTGACATGGGGAGAGCGGAGGGTGACGGGGAGAGCGGAGGGTTTCGGGGGGCTAGAGCGGAGGGTGACAGGGGGAGAGTGGAGGGTGAGAGGGGGAAGTGGAGGGTGAGAGGGGGAGAGCGGAGGTTGACGGGGGAGAGTGGAGGGTGACGGAGGAGAGCGGAGGGTGACGGGGAGAGCGGAGGGTGACAGGGGGAGAGCGGAAGGTGACATGGGGAGAGCGGAGGGTGACGGGGGAGAGCGGAGGGTGTCGGGGGGCTAGAGCGGAGGGTGTCAGGGGGAGAGTGGAGGGTGAGAGGGGGAAGTGGAGGGTGAGAGGGGGAGAGCGGAGGGTGACAGGGGGAGAGCGGAGGGTGTCGGGGGGAGAGTGGAGGGTGAGAGGGGGAGAGCGGAGTGTGAGAGTGGGAGAGCGGAGGGTGAGAGGGGGAGGGCGGAGGGTGAGAGGGGGTGAGCGGAGGGTGAGAGGGGGAGAGCGGAGGGTGAAGGGGGAGAGTGGAGGGTGACGGGAGGAGAGCTGGGGGTGATGGGGGAGAGCGGAGGGTGAGAGGGGGAGAGCGGAGGGTGACAGGGGGAGAGTGGAGGGTGACGGAGGAGAGCGGAGGATGACGGGGAGAGCGGAGGGTGAGAGGGGGAGAGCGGAAGGTGACATTGGGAGAGCGGAGGGTGACGGGGGAGAGCGGAGGGTGTCGGGGGGCTAGAGCGGAGGGTGTCAGGGGGAGAGTGGAGGGTGAGAGGGGGAAGTGGAGGGTGAGAGGGGGAGAGCGGAGGGTGACAGGGGGAGAGCGGAGAGTGAGAGGGGGTGAGCGGAGGGTGAGAGGGGGAGAGCGGAGGGTGACGGGGGAGAGTGGAGGGTGACGGGAGGAGAGCTGGGGGTGATGGGGGAGAGCGGAGGGTGAGAGGGGGAGAGCGGAGGGTGACAGGGGGAGAGTGGAGGGTGACGGAGGAGAGCGGAGGGTGACGCGGGAGAGCGGAGGGTGACGGGGAGAGCGGAGGGTGAGAGGGGGAGAGCGGAGGGTGAGAGCGGGAGAGCGGAGGGTGACAGGGGAGAGCGGAGGATGACAGGGGTGGAGCGGAGGGTGACGGGGGAGAGCGGAGGGTGTTGGGGGGCTGGAGCGGAGGGTGACAGGGGGAGAGTGGAGGGTGAGAGGGGGTGAGTGGAGGGTGTGAGGGGAGAGCGGAGTGTGAGAGTGGGAGAGCGGAGGGTGAGAGGGGGAGAGCGAAGGGTGAGAGGGGGTGAGCGGAGGGTGAGAGGGGGAGAGCGGAGGGTGACGGGGGAGAGTGGAGGGTGACGGGGGAGAGCTGGGGGTGACGGGGGAGAGCGGAGGGTGAGAGGGGGAGAGCGGAGGGTGACAGGGGGCGAGTGGAGAGTGTCGGGGGGAGAGCGGAGGGTGACGGGGGGAGAGCGGAGCGTGACGGGGGGAGAGCGGAGGGTGACGGGGGGAGAGCGGAGGGTGAGAGGGGAGGGTGAGAGGGGAGGGTGAGAGGGGAGGATGAGAGGGGTGGGTGAGAGTGGAGGGTGAGAGGGGAGGGTGAGAGGGGAGGGTGAGAGTGGAGGGTGAGAGGGGAGGGTGAGAGGGGAGGGTGAGAGGGGGGCTGGAGCAGAGGGTGAGAGGGGGAGAGCCGAGGATGCGAGGGGGGCTGGAGCGGAGGGTGAGAGGGGGAGAGAGGAGGGTGAGAGGGGGAGAGCGGAGGGTGAGAGGGGGGCTGGGGCGGAGGGTGACGGGGGAGAGCGGAGGGTGAGAGGGGGTGAGTGGAGGGTGATGGAGGGCTGGAGCGGAGGGTGACAGGGTTAGAGTGGAGGGTGAGAGGGGGAGAGTGGAGGGTGAGAGTGGGAGAGCGGTGGGTGACGGGGGGAGAGCGGAGGGTGAGAGGGGGAGATTGGAGGGTGACGGGGGGAGAGCGGATGGTGACAGGGGGAGAGCGGAGGGTGACGGGGGAGAGCGGAGGGTGAGAGGGGGAGAGCGGAGCGTAACAGGGGGAGAGCGGAGGGTAACGGGGGAGAGCAGAGGGTGTCGGGGGGCTAGAGCGGAGGGTGACAGGGGGAGAGTGGAGGGTGAGAGGGGGAAGTGGAGGGTGAGAGGGGGACAGCGGAGGGTGACAGGGGGAGAGCGGAGGGTGTCGGGGGGAGAGCGGAGGGTGAGAGGGGGAGAGCGGAGTGTGAGAGTGGGAGAGCGGAGGGTGAGAGGGGGAGAGCGGAGGGTGAGAGGGGGAGATTGGAGGGTGACGGGGGGAGAGCGGATGGTGACAGGGGGAGAGTGGAGGGTGACGGAGGAGAGCGGAGGGTGACGGGGGAGAGCGGAGGGTGACAGGGGGAGAGCGGAGGGTGACAGGGGGAGAGCGGCGGGTGACGGGGGAGAGCGGAGGGTGTTGGGGGGCTGGAGCGGAGGGTGACATGGGGAGAGTGGAGGGTGACGGGGGGAGAGCGGAGGGTGACAGGGGGAGAGCGGAGGATGACGGGTGAGCGCGGAGGGTGACGGAGGAGAGCGGAGGGTGACGGGGAGAGCGGAGGGTGACAGGGGGAGAGCGGAAGGTGACATGGGGAGAGCGGAGGGTGACGGGGGAGAGCGGAGGGTTTCGGGGGGCTAGAGCGGAGGGTGACAGGGGGAGAGTGGAGGGTGAGAGGGGGAAGTGGAGGGTGAGAGGGGGAGAGCGGAGGTTGACGGGGGAGAGTGGAGGGTGACGGAGGAGAGCGGAGGGTGACGGGGAGAGCGGAGGTTGACAGGGGGAGAGCGGAAGGTGACATGGGGAGAGCGGAGGATGACGGGGGAGAGCGGAGGGTGTCGGGGGGCTAGAGCGGAGGGTGTCAGGGGGAGAGTGGAGGGTGAGAGGGGGAAGTGGAGGGTGAGAGGGGGAGAGCGGAGGGTGACAGGGGGAGAGCGGAGGGTGTCGGGGGGAGAGTGGAGGGTGAGAGGGGGAGAGCGGAGTGTGAGAGTGGGAGAGCGGAGGGTGAGAGGGGGAGAGCGGAGGGTGAGAGGGGGTGAGCGGAGGGTGAGAGGGGGAGAGCGGAGGGTGACGGGGGAGAGTGGAGGGTGACGGGAGGAGAGCTGGGGGTGACGGGGGAGAGCGGAGGGTGAGAGGGGGAGAGCGGAGGGTGACAGGGGGAGAGTGGAGGGTGACGGAGGAGAGCAGAGGGTGACGGGGGAGAGCGGAGGGTGACGGGGAGAGCGGAGGGTGAGAGGGGGAGAGCGGAGGGTGAGAGGGGGAGAGCGGAGGGTGACAGGGGAGAGCGGAGGGTGACAGGGGTGGAGCGGAGGGTGATGGGGGAGAGCGGAGGGTGTTGGGGGGCTGGAGCGGAGGGTGACAGGGGGAGAGTGGAGGGTGAGAGGGGGTGAGTGGAGGGTGTGAGGGGGAGAGCGGAGTGTGAGAGTGGGAGAGCGGAGGGTGAGAGGGGGAGAGCGAAGGGTGAGAGGGGGTGAGCGGAGGGTGAGAGGGGGAGAGCGGAGGGTGACGGGGGAGAGTGGAGGGTGACGGGGGAGAGCTGGGGGTGACGGGGGAGAGCGGAGGGTGAGAGGGGGAGAGCGGAGGGTGACAGGGGGAGAGTGGAGAGTGTCGGGGGGAGAGCAGAGGGTGACGGGGGGAGAGCGGAGCGTGACGGGGGGAGAGCGGAGGGTGACGGGGGGAGAGCGAAGGGTGAGAGGGGAGGGTGAGAGTGGTGGGTGAGAGGGGTGGGTGAGAGTGGAGGGTGAGAGGGGAGGGTGAGAGGGGAGGGTGAGAGTGGAGGGTGAGGGGGAGGGTGAGAGGGGAGGGTGAGAGGGGGGCTGGAGCGGAGGGTGAGAGGGGGAGAGCCGAGGATGCGAGGGGGCTGGAGCGGAGGGTGAGAGGGGGAGAGCGGAGGGTGAGAGGGGGAGAGCGGAGGGTGAGAGGGGGGCTGGGGCGGAGGGTGAGAGGGGGTGAGTGGAGGGTGATGGAGGGCTGGAGCGGAGGGTGAAAGGGTTAGAGTGGAGGGTGAGAGGGGGAAAGTGGAGGGTGGAGGGGGAGAGCGGTGGGTGACGGGGGGAGAGCGGAGGGTGAGAAGGGGAGATTGGAGGGTGACGGGGGGAGAGCGGATGGTGACAGGGGGAGAGCGGAGGGTGACGGGGGAGAGCGGAGGGTGAGAGGGGGAGAGCGGAGGGTGAGAGGGGGAGAGCGGAGGGTGACAGGGGAGAGCGGAGGGTGACAGGGGTGGAGCGGAGGGTGATGGGGGAGAGCGGAGGGTGTTGGGGGGCTGGAGCGGAGGGTGACAGGGGGAGAGTGGAGGGTGAGAGGGGGTGAGTGGAGGGTGTGAGGGGGAGAGCGGAGTGTGAGAGTGGGAGAGCGGAGGGTGAGAGGGGGGAGAGCGAAGGGTGAGAGGGGGTGAGCGGAGGGTGAGAGGGGGAGAGCGGAGGGTGACGGGGGAGAGTGGAGGGTGACGGGGGAGAGCTGGGGGTGACGGGGGAGAGCGGAGGGTGAGAGGGGGAGAGCGGAGGGTGACAGGGGGAGAGTGGAGAGTGTCGGGGGGAGAGCAGAGGGTGACGGGGGGAGAGCGGAGCGTGACGGGGGGAGAGCGGAGGGTGACGGGGGGAGAGCGAAGGGTGAGAGGGGAGGGTGAGAGGGGTGGGTGAGAGGGGTGGGTGAGAGTGGAGGGTGAGAGGGGAGGGTGAGAGGGGAGGGTGAGAGTGGAGGGTGAGGGGGAGGGTGAGAGGGGAGGGTGAGAGGGGGGCTGGAGCGGAGGGTGAGAGGGGGAGAGCCGAGGATGCGAGGGGGCTGGAGCGGAGGGTGAGAGGGGGAGAGCGGAGGGTGAGAGGGGGAGAGCGGAGGGTGAGAGGGGGGCTGGGGCGGAGGGTGAGAGGGGGTGAGTGGAGGGTGATGGAGGGCTGGAGCGGAGGGTGAAAGGGTTAGAGTGGAGGGTGAGAGGGGGAAAGTGGAGGGTGAGAGGGGGAGAGCGGTGGGTGACGGGGGGAGAGCGGAGGGTGAGAAGGGGAGATTGGAGGGTGACGGGGGGAGAGCGGATGGTGACGGGGGAGAGCGGAGGGTGACGGGGGAGAGCGGAGGGTGAGAGGGGGAGAGCGGAGCGTAACAGGGGGAGAGCGGAAGGTAACGGGAGAGAGCAGAGGGTGTCGGGGGGCTAGAGCGGAGGGTGACAGGGGGAGAGTGGAGGCTGAGAGGGGGAAGTGGAGGGTGAGAGGGGGAGAGCGGAGGGTGACAGGGGGAGAGCGGAGGGTGTCGGGGGGGAGAGCGGAGGGTGAGAGGGGGAGAGCGGAGTGTGAGAGTGGGAGAGCGGAGGGTGAGAGGGGGAGAGCGGAGGGTGAGAAGGGGTGAGCGGAGGGTGAGAGGGGGAGAGCGGAGGGTGACGGGGAGAGTGGAGGGTGACGGAGGAGAGCGGAGGGTGACGGGGGAGAGCGGAGGGTGAGAGGGGGAGAGCGGAGGGTGACAGGGGGAGAGTGGAGGGTGACGGAGGAGAGCGGAGGGTGACGGGGAGAGCGGAGGGTGATGGGGGAGAGCGGAGGGTGAGAGGGGGAGAGCGGAGGGTGAGAGGTGGAGAGCGGAGGGTGACAGGGCAGAGCGGAGGGTGACAGGGGGAGAGCGGAGGGTGACGGGGGAGAGCGGAGGGTGTCGGGGGGCTGGAGCGGAGGGTGACAGGGGGAGAGTGGAGGGTGAAAGGGGGAGAGCGGAGGGTGAGAGGGGGCTGGAGCGGAAGGTGACGGGGGGAGAGCGGAGGGTGAAGGGGGGAGAGCGGAGGGTGACGGGGGAGAGCGGAGGGTGACGGGGGAGAGCGGAGGGTGACGGGGGGAGAGCGGAGCGTGACGGGGGGAGAGCGGAGGGTGACGGGGGGAGAGCGGAGGGTGAGAGGGGAGGGTGAGAGGGGAAGGTGAGAGGGGAGAGTGAGAGGGGTGGGTGAGAGTGGAGGGTGAGACGGGAGGGTGAGAGGGGAGGGTGAGAGTGGAGGGTGAGAGGGGAGGGTGAGGGGAGGGTGTGAGGGGGGCTGGAGCGGAGGGTGAGAGGGGGAGAGCCGAGGATGAGAGGGGGGCTGGAGCGGAGGGTGAGAGGGGGAGAGCGGAGGGTGAGAGGGGGAGAGCGGAGGGTGAGAGGGGGGCTGGAGCGGAGGGTGACGGGGGAGAGCGGAGGGTGAGAGGGGGTGAGTGGAGGGTGACGGAGGGCTGGAGCGGAGGGTGACAGGGTGAGAGTGGAGGGTGAGAGGGGGAGAGTGGAGGGTGAGAGGGGGAGAGCGGTGGGTGACGAGGGTAGAGCGGAGGGTGAGAGGGGGAGAGCGGAGTGTGAGAGGGGGAGTTTGGAGGGTGACGGGGGGGAGAGCGGAGGGTGACAGGGGGAGAGCGGAGGGTGACGGGGGAGAGCGGAGGGTGAGAGGGGGAGAGCAGAGGGTAACAGGGGAGAGCGGAGGGTAACGGGGGAGAGCAGAGGGTGTCGGGGGGAGAGCGGAGGATGACGGGGGAGAGCGGAGGGTGACAGGGGGAGAGCGGAGGGTGACAGGGGGAGAGCGGAGGGTGACGGGGGAGAGCGGAGGGTGTCGGGGGGCTGGAGCGGAGGGTGACAGGGGGAGAGTGGAGGGTGAGAGGGGGAGAGCGGAGGGTGACAGGGGGAGAGCGGAGGGTGAGAGGGGGGTGAGTGGAGGGTGACGGAGGGCTGGAGCGGAGGGTGACAGGGTGAGAGTGGAGGGTGAGAGGGGGAGAGTGTGAGGGTGAGAGGGGGAGAGCGGTGGGTGACGGGGGTAGAGCGGAGGGTTAGAGGGGGAGAGCGGAGTGGTGAGAGGGGGAGATTGGAGGGTGACGGGGGGAGAGCGGAGGGTGACAGGGGGAGAGCGGAGGGTGACGGGGGAGAGCGGAGGGTGAGAGGGGGAGAGCAGAGGGTAACAGGGGGAGAGCGGAGGGTAACGGGGGAGAGCGGAGGGTGTCGGGGGGAGAGCGGAGGATGACGGGGGAGAGCGGAGGGTGACAGGGGGAGAGCGGGAGGGTGACAGGGGGAGAGCGGAGGGCGACGGGGGAGAGCGGAGGGTGTCGGGGGGCTGGAGCGGAGGGTGACAGGGGGGTGAGTGGAGGGTGAGAGGGGGAGAGCGGAGGGTGAGAGGGGAGAGCGGAGGGTGACGGGGGATAGCGGAGGTTGATGGGGGGGAGAGCGGAGGGTGACGGGGGGAGAGCGGAGGGTGAGAGGGGGGAGAGCGGAGCGTGACGGGGGAGAGCGGAGGGTGACGGGGGGTAGAGCGGAGGGTGAGAGTGGAGGGTGAGAGGGGAGGGTGAGAGGGGAGGGTGAGAGGGGTGGGTGAGAGTGGAGGGTGAGAGGGGAGGGTGAGAGGGGAGGGTGAGAGTGGAGGGTGAGAGGGGAGGGTGAGAGGGGAGGGTGAGATGGGGGCTGGAGCGGAGTGTGAGAGGGGGAGAGCCGAGGATGAGAGGGGGGCTGGAGCGGAGGGTGAGAGGGGGAGAGCGGAGGGTGAGAGGGGGAGAGCGGAGGGTGAGAGGGGGGCTGGAGCGGAGGGTGACGGTGGAGAGCGGAGGGTGAGAGGGGGTGAGTGGAGGGTGTTGGAGGGCTGGAGCGGAGGGTGACAGGGTGAGAGTGGAGGGGTGAGAGGGGAGAGTGGAGGGTGAGAGGAGGAGAGCGGTGGGTGACGGGGGGGAGAGCGGAGGGTGAGAGGGGGAGAGCGGAGTGTGAGAGGGGGGAGATTGGAGGGTGACGGGGGGAGAGCGGATGGTGACAGGGGGAGAGCGGAGGGTGACGGGGGAGAGCGGAGGGTGAGAGGGGGAGAGCGGAGGGTAACAGGGGGAGAGCGGAGGGTAACGGGGAGAGCGGAGGGTGTCGGGGGGCTAGAGCGGATGGTGACAGGGGGAGAGTGGAGGGGTGAGAGGGGGAAGTGGAGGGTGAGAGGGGGAGAGCGGAGGGTGAGAGGTGGAGAGCGGAGGGTGACAGGGCAGAGCGGAGGGTGACAGGGGGAGAGCGGAGGGTGACGGGGGAGAGCGGAGGGTGTCGGGGGGCTGGAGCGGAGGGTGACAGGGGGAGAGTGGAGGGTGAAAGGGGGAGAGCGGAGGGTGAGAGGGGGCTGGAGCGGAAGGTGACGGGGGGAGAGCGGAGGGTGAAGGGGGGAGAGCGGAGGGTGACGGGGGAGAGCGGAGGGTGACGGGGGAGAGCGGAGGGTGAAAGGGGGAGAGCGGGAGAGTGACGGGGGGAGAGCGGAGGGTGACGGGGGGAGAGCGGAGCGTGACGGGGGGAGAGCGGAGGGTGACGGGGGGAGAGCGGAGGGTGAGAGGGGAGGGTGAGAGGGGAAGGTGAGAGGGGAGAGTGAGAGGGGTGGGTGAGAGTGGAGGGTGAGACGGGAGGGTGAGAGGGGAGGGTGAGAGTGGAGGGTGAGAGGGGAGGGTGAGGGGAGGGTGTGAGGGGGGCTGGAGCGGAGGGTGAGAGGGGGAGAGCCGAGGATGAGAGGGGGGCTGGAGCGGAGGGTGAGAGGGGGAGAGCGGGAGGGTGAGAGGGGGAGAGCGGAGGGTGAGAGGGGGGCTGGAGCGGAGGGTGACGGGGGAGAGCGGAGGGTGAGAGGGGGTGAGTGGAGGGTGACGGAGGGCTGGAGCGGAGGGTGACAGGGTGAGAGTGGAGGGTGAGAGGGGGAGAGTGGAGGGTGAGAGGGGGAGAGCGGTGGGGTGACGGGGGTAGAGCGGAGGGTGAGAGGGGGGAGAGCGGAGTGTGAGAGGGGGAGTTTGGAGGGCGACGGGGGGAGAGCGGAGGGTGACAGGGGGAGAGCGGAGGGTGACGGGGGGAGAGCGGAGGGTGAGAGGGGGAGAGCAGAGGGTAACAGGGGAGAGCGGAGGGTAACGGGGGAGAGCGGAGGGTGTCGGGGGAGAGCGGAGGATGACGGGGGAGAGCGGAGGGTGACAGGGGGAGAGCGGAGGGTGACAGGGGGAGAGCGGAGGGTGACGGGGGAGAGCGGAGGGTGTCGGGGGGCTGGAGCGGAGGGTGACAGGGGGAGAGTGGAGGGTGAGAGGGGGAGAGCGGAGGGTGACAGGGGGAGAGCGGAGGGTGAGAGGGGGTGAGTGGAGGGTGACGGAGGGCTGGAGCGGAGGGTGACAGGCTGAGAGTGGAGGGTGAGAGGGGGAGAGTGGAGGGTGAGAGGGGGAGAGCGGTGGGTGACGGGGGTAGAGCGGAGGGTTAGAGGGGGAGAGCGGAGTGTGAGAGGGGGAGATTGGAGGGTGACGGGGGGAGAGCGGAGGGTGACAGGGGGAGAGCGGAGGGTGACGGGGGAGAGCGGAGGGTGAGAGGGGGAGAGCAGAGGGTAACAGGGGGAGAGCGGAGGGTAACGGGGGAGAGCGGAGGGTGTCGGGGGGAGAGCGGAGGATGACGGGGGAGAGCGGAGGGTGACAGGGGGAGAGCGGAGGGTGACAGGGGGGAGAGCGGAGGGCGACGGGGGAGAGCGGAGGGTGTCGGGGGGCTGGAGCGGATGGTGACAGGGGGAGAGTGGAGGGTGAGAGGGGGAGAGCGGAGGGTGAGAGGGGGAGAGCGGAGGGTGACGGGGGATAGCGGAGGTTGATGGGGGAGAGCGGAGGGTGACGGGGGGAGAGCGGAGGGTGAGAGGGGGGAGAGCGGAGCGTGACGGGGGAGAGCGGAGGGTGACGGGGGTAGAGCGGAGGGTGAGAGGGGAGGGTGAGAGGGGAGGGTGAGAGGGGTGGGTGAGAGTGGAGGGTGAGAGGGGAGGGTGAGAGGGGAGGGTGAGAGTGGAGGGTGAGAGGGGAGGGTGAGAGGGGAGGGTGAGATGGGGGCTGGAGCGGAGTGTGAGAGGGGGAGAGCCGAGGATGAGAGGGGGGCTGGAGCGGAGGGGGGAGAGCGGAGGGTGAGAGGGGGAGAGCGGAGGGTGAGAGGGGGGCTGGAGCGGAGGGTGACGGTGGAGAGCGGAGGGTGAGAGGGGGTGAGTGGAGGGTGTTGGAGGGCTGGAGCGGAGGGTGACAGGGTGAGAGTGGGAGGGTGAGAGGGGAGAGTGGAGGGTGAGAGGAGGAGAGCGGTGGGTGACGGGGGGAGAGCGGAGGGTGAGAGGGGGAGAGCGGAGTGTGAGAGGGGGAGATTGGAGGGTGACGGGGGGAGAGCGGATGGTGACAGGGGGAGAGCGGAGGGTGACGGGGGAGAGCGGAGGGTGAGAGGGGGAGAGCGGAGGGGTAACAGGGGGAGAGCGGAGGGTAACGGGGGAGAGCAGAGGGTGTCGGGGGGCTAGAGCGGATGGTGACAGGGGGGAGAGTGGAGGGTGAGAGGGGGAAGTGGAGGGTGAGAGGGGGAGAGCGGAGGGTGACAGGGGGAGAGCGGAGGGTGTTGGGGGGTGAGCGGAGGGTGAGAGGGGGAGAGCCGAAGATGAGAGGGGGGCTGGAGCGGAGGGTGAGAGGGGGAGAGCGTGAGGGTGAGAGGGGGGAGAGCGGAGGGTGAGAGGGGGGCTGGAGCGGAGGGTGACGGAGGAGAGCGGAGGGTGAGAGGGGGTGAGTGGAGGGTGACGGAGGGCTGGAGCGGAGGGTGGCAGGGTGAGAGTGGAGGGTGAGAGGGGGAGAGTGGAGGGTGAGAGGGGGGAGAGCGGTGGGTGACGGGGGTAGAGCGGAGGGTGAGAGGGGGAGAGCGGAGTGTGAGAGGGGGAGATTGGAGGGTGACGAGGGGAGAGCGGAGGGTGACGGGGGAGAGCGGAGGGTGACGGGGGAGAGCGGAGGGTGAGAGGGGGAGAGCAGAGGGTAACAGGGGGAGAGCGGAGGGTAACGGGGGAGTGCGGAGGGTGTCGGGGGGAGAGCGGAGGATGACGGGGGAGAGCGGAGGGTGACAGGGGGAGAGCGGAGGGTGACAGGGGGAGAGCGGAGGGTGACGGGAGAGAGCGGAGGGTGTCGGGGGGCTGGAGCGGAGGGTGACAGGGGGAGAGTGGAGGGTGAGAGGGGTGAGCGGAGGGTGACAGGGGGAGAGCGGAGGGTGAGAGGGGGTGAGTGGAGGGTGACGGAGGGCTGGAGCGGAGGGTGACAGGGTGAGAGTGGAGGGTGAGAGGGGGGAGAGTGGAGGGTGAGAGGGGGGAGAGCGGTGGGTGACGGGGGTAGAGCGGAGGGTGAGAGGGGGAGAGCGGAGTGTGAGAGGGGGAGATTGGAGGGTGATGGGGGGAGAGCGGAGGGTGACAGGGGGAGAGCGGAGGGTGACGGGGGAGAGCGGAGGGTGAGAGGGGGAGAGCAGAGGGTAACAGGGGGAGAGCGGAGGGTAACGGGGGAGAGCGGAGGGTGTCGGGGGGAGAGCGGAGGATGACGGGGGAGAGCGGAGGGTGACAGGGGGAGAGCGGAGGGTGACAGGGGGAGAGCGGAGGGTGACGGGGGAGAGCGGAGGGTGTCGGGGGGCTGGAGCGGAGGGTGACAGGGGGAGAGTGGAGGGTGAGAGGGGGAGAGCGGAGGGTGACAGGGGGAGAGCGGAGGGTGACGGGGGATAGCGGAGGTTGATGGGGGGAGAGCGGAGGGTGACGGGGGGAGAGCGGAGGGTGAGAGGGGGGAGAGCGGAGCGTGACGGGGGAGAGCGGAGGGTGACGGGGGTAGAGCGGAGGGTGAGAGTGGAGGGTGAGAGGGGAGGGTGAGAGGGGAGGGTGAGAGGGGTGGGTGAGAGTGGAGGGTGAGAGGGGAGGGTGAGAGTGGAGGGTGAGAGGGGAGGGTGAGAGGGGAGGGTGAGATGGGGGCTGGAGCGGAGTGTGAGAGGGGGAGAGCCGAGGATGAGAGGGGGGCTGGAGCGGAGGGTGAGAGGGGGAGAGCGGAGGGTGAGAGGGGGAGAGCGGAGGGTGAGAGGGGGGCTGGAGCGGAGGGTGACGGTGGAGAGCGGAGGGTGAGAGGGGGTGAGTGGAGGGTGTTGGAGGGCTGGAGCGGAGGGTGACAGGGTGAGAGTGGAGGGTGAGAGGGGAGAGTGGAGGGTGAGAGGAGGAGAGCGGTGGGTGACGGGGGGAGAGCGGAGGGTGAGAGGGGGAGAGCGGAGTGTGAGAGGGGGAGATTGGAGGGTGACGGGGGGAGAGCGGATGGTGACAGGGGGAGAGCGGAGGGTGACGGGGGAGAGCGGAGGGTGAGAGGGGGAGAGCGGAGGGTAACAGGGGGAGAGCGGAGGGTAACGGGGGAGAGCGGAGGGTGTCGGGGGGCTAGAGCGGATGGTGACAGGGGGAGAGTGGAAGGTGAGAGGGGGAAGTGGAGGGTGAGAGGGGGAGAGCGGAGGGTGACAGGGGGAGAGCGGAGGGTGTCGGGGGGAGAGCGGAGGGTGAGAGGGGGAGAGCGGAGTGTGAGAGTGGGAGAGCGGAGGGTGAGAGGGGGAGAGCGGAGGGTGAGAGGGGGTGAGCGGAGGGTGAGAGGGGAGGGTGGAGGGTGACGGGGGAGAGTGGAGGGTGACGGGGGAGAGCTGGGGGTGACGGGGGAGAGCGGAGGGTGAGAGGGGGAGAGCCGAGGGTGAGAGGGGGAGATTGGAGGGTGACGGAGGAGAGCGGAGGGTGACGGAGGGCTGGAGCGGAGGGTGACAGGGTGAGAGTGGAGGGTGAGAGGGGGAGAGTGGAGGGTGAGAGGGGGAGAGCGGTGGGTGACGGGGGTAGAGCGGAGGGTGAGAGGGGGAGAGCGGAGTGTGAGAGGGGGTGATTGGAGGGTGACGGGGGGAGAGCGGAGGGTGACAGGGGGAGAGCGGAGGGTGACGGGGGAGAGCGGAGGGTGAGAGGGGGAGAGCAGAGGGTAACAGGGGGAGAGCGGAGGGTAACGGGGGAGAGCGGAGGGTGTCGGGGGGAGAGCGGAGGATGACGGGGGAGAGCGGAGGGTGACAGGGGGAGAGCGGAGGGTGACAGGGGGAGAGCGGAGGGTGACGGGGGAGAGCGGAGGGTGTCGGGGGGCTGGAGCGGAGGGTGACAGCGGGAGAGTGGAGGGTGAGAGGGGGAGAGTGGAGGGTGACAGGGGGAGAGCGGACGGTGAGAGGGGGTGAGTGGAGGGTGACGGAGGGCTGGAGCGGAGGGTGACAGGGTGAGAGTGGAGGGTGAGAGGGGGAGAGTGGAGGGTGAGAGGGGGAGAGCGGTGGGTGACGGGGGTAGAGCGGAGGGTGAGAGGGGGAGAGCGGAGTGTGAGAGGGGGAGATTGGAGGGTGATGGGGGGAGAGCGGAGGGTGACAGGGGGAGAGCGGAGGGTGACGGGGGAGAGCGGAGGGTGAGAGGGGGAGAGCAGAGGGTAACAGGGGGAGAGCGGAGGGTAACGGGGGAGAGCGGAGGGTGTCGGGGGGAGAGCGGAGGATGACGGGGGAGAGCGGAGGGTGACAGGGGGAGAGCGGAGGGTGACAGGGGGAGAGCGGAGGGTGACGGGGGAGAGCGGAGGGTGTCGGGGGGCTGGAGCGGAGGGTGACAGGGGGAGAGTGGAGGGTGAGAGGGGGAGAGCGGAGGGTGACAGGGGGAGAGCGGAGGGTGACGGGGGATAGCGGAGCTTGATGGGGGGAGAGCGGAGGGTGACGGGGGGAGAGCGGAGGGTGAGAGGGGGGAGAGCGGAGCGTGACGGGGGAGAGCGGAGGGTGACGGGGGTAGAGCGGAGGGTGAGAGTGGAGGGTGAGAGGGGAGGGTGAGAGGGGAGGGTGAGAGGGGAGGGTGAGAGTGGAGGGTGAGAGGGGAGGGTGAGAGGGGAGGGTGAGAGTGGAGGGTGAGAGGGGAGGGTGAGAGGGGAGGGTGAGATGGGGGCTGGAGCGGAGTGTGAGAGGGGGAGAGCCGAGGATGAGAGGGGGGCTGGAGCGGAGGGTGAGAGGGGGAGAGCAGAGGGTGAGAGGGGGAGAGCGGAGGGTGAGAGGGGGGCTGGAGCGGAGGGTGACGGTGGAGAGCGGAGGGTGAGAGGGGGTGAGTGGAGGGTGTTGGAGGGCTGGCGCGGAGGGTGACAGGGTGAGAGTGGAGGGTGAGAGGGGAGGGTGGAGCGTGAGAGGAGGAGAGCGGTGGGTGACGGGGGGAGAGCGGAGGGTGAGAGGGGGAGAGCGGAGTGTGAGAGGGGGAGATTGGAGGGTGACGGGGGGAGAGCGGATGGTGACAGGGGGAGAGCGGAGGGTGACAGGGGAGAGCGGAGGGTGAGGGGGGAGAGCGGAGGGTAACAGGGGGAGAGCGGAGGGTAACGGGGGAGAGCGGAGGGTGTCGGGGGGCTAGAGCGGATGGTGACAGGGGGAGAGTGGAGGGTGATAGGGGGAAGTGGAGGGTGAGAGGGGGAGAGCGGAGGGTGACAGGGGGAGAGCGGAGGGTGTCGGGGGGAGAGCGGAGGGTGAGAGGGGGAGAGCGGAGTGTGAGAGTGGGAGAGCGGAGGGTGAGAGGGGGAGAGCGGAGGGTGAGAGGGGGTGAGCGGAGGGTGAGAGGGGGAGGGTGGAGGGTGACGGGGGAGAGTGGAGGG
Source organism: Scyliorhinus torazame (assembly GCF_047496885.1). Classification (NCBI taxonomy): domain Eukaryota; kingdom Metazoa; phylum Chordata; class Chondrichthyes; order Carcharhiniformes; family Scyliorhinidae; genus Scyliorhinus; species Scyliorhinus torazame. The sequence continues at coordinate 409,167,129 of NC_092707.1, read as the reverse complement.
TGACGGGGGAGAGCTGGGGGTGACGGGGGAGAGCGGAGGGTGAGAGGGGGAGAGCGGAGGGTGACAGGGGGAGAGTGGAGGGTGACGGAGGAGAGCGGAGGGTGACGGGGGAGAGCTGAGGGTGACGGGGAGAGCGGAGGGTGAGAGGGGGAGAGCGGAGGGTGAGAGGGGGAGAGCGGAGGGTGACAGGGGAGAGCGGAGTGTGACAGGGGGAGAGCGGAGGGTGACGGGGGAGAGCGGAGGGTGTCGGGGGGCTGGAGCGGAGGGTGACAGGGGGAGAGTGGATGGTGAGAGGGGGAGAGTGGAGGGTGAGAGGGGGAGAGCGGAGGGTGACAGGGGGAGAGCGCAGGGTGACGGGGGAGAGCGGAGGGTGATGGGGGAGAGCGGAGGGTGACGGGGGGAGAGCGGAGGGTGAGAGGGGGAGATCGGAGAATGACGGGGGGAGAGCGGAGGGTGACGGGGGGAGAGCGGAGCGTGACGGGGGGAGAGCGGAGGGTGACGGGGGGAGAGCGGAGGGTGAGAGGGAAGGGTGAGAGTGGAGGGTGAGAGGGGAGGGTGAGAGGGGAGGGTGAGAGTGGAGGGTGAGAGGGGAGAGTGAGAGGGGAGGGTGAGAGTGGAGGGTGAGAGGGGAGGGTGAGAGGGGAGGGTGAGAGGGGGGCTGGAGCGGAGGGTGAGAGGGGGAGAGCCGAGGATGAGAGGGGGGCTGGAGCGGATGGTCAGAGGGGGAGAGCGGAGGGTGAGAGGGGGAGAGCGGAGGGTGAGAGGGGGGCTGGAGCGAAGGGTGACGGGGGAGAGCGGAGGGTGAGCGGGGGTGAGTGGAGGGTGACGGAGGGCTGGAGCGGAGGGTGACAGGGTGAGAGTGGAGGGTGAGAGGGGGAGAGTGGAGGGTGAGAGCGGGAGAGCGGTGGGTGACGGGGGGAGAGCGGAGGGTGAGAGCGGGTGAGTGGAGTGTGAGAGGGGGAGATTGGAGGGTGACGGGGGGAGAGCGGAGGGTGACAGGGGGTGAGCGGAGGGTGACGGGGGAGAGCGGAGGGTGAGAGGGGGAGAGTGGAGGGTAACAGGGGGAGAGCGGAGGGTAACGGGGGAGAGCGGAGGGTGTCGGGGGGAGAGCGGAGGATGACGGGGGAGAGCGGAGGGTGACAGGGGGAGAGCGGAGGGTGACGGGGGGCTGGAGCGGAGGGTGACAGGGGGAGAGTGGAGGGTGACGGGGGGCTGGACGGAGGGTGACAGGGGGAGAGTGGAGAGTGAGAGAGGGAGAGCGGAGGGTGACGGAGGGAGAGCGGAGGGTGACCGGGGAAGACTGGAGGGTGAGAGTGTTGATCGGAGGGTGACGGGTGGCTGGAGCGGAGGGTGAGAGTGGAGGGTGAGAGGGGGCTGGAGCGGAGGGTGACGGGGGGAGAGTGGAGGGTGATGGGGGGAGAGCGGAGGGTGACGGGGGAGAGCGGAGGGTGACGGGGGGCGAGCGGAGGGTGACGGGGAGAGCGGAGAGTGACGGGGGGAGAGCGGAGGGTGACGGGGGGAGAGTGGAGGGTGAGAGGGGAGGGTGAGAGGGGAGGGTGAGAGGGGAGGGTGAGAGGGGAGAGTGAGAGGGGTGGGTGAGAGTGGAGGGTGAGAGGGGAGGGTGAGAGGGGAGGGTGAGAGGGGAGGGTGAGAATGGAGGGTGAGAGGGGAGGGTGAGAGGGGAGGGTGAGAGGGGAGGGTGAGAGGGGAGAGTGAGAGGGGTGGGTGAGAGGGGAGGGTGAGTGGGGAGGGTGAGAGGGGAGGGTGAGAGGGGAGGGTGAGAATGGAGGGTGAGAGGGGAGGGTGAGAGGGGGGCTGGAGCGGAGGGTGAGAGGGGGAGAGCGGAGGGTGAGGGGGGGCTGGAGCGGAGGGTGACGGGTGCGAGCGGAGTGTGAGAGGGGGTGAGTGGAGGGTGACGGAGGGCTGGAGCGGAGGGTGAGAGGGGGAGAGTGGAGGGTGATGGAGGGCTGGAGCGGAGGGTGAGAGGGGAGGGTGAGAGGGGGCTGGGGTGCAGCCTGTCCTGCGATAGGGATTCCGGTGACAGAGGACTCCCAGCTCTCAGGATCCCGTTCCCTGTGGGACAGCGGGCACAGGGATGAGGAGTGGGCAGAATTTGCTGCAAATTGGGATTGAGCAGCAGTGTTGGGATGTGTCCAGGATTTTGGAGGGTGAGGTTTGGAAGCCGGGAGAGTGTTGGGATTGTCGAGTTCAGAGGTCACAAAGGCAGGTTAGGTTATGGGTTGGAGTCAGTGAAATGGGTCTGGACACCTCGATTCGCTGACTCAGCGGGAAGAATGCGACCGAGCAAAATAGTCGGATTCATCCCAATGTGAACATGGAGCTGGGGAAAGGGTAACCCGGAGCCGAGCTGGATTCGGAATCCTCTCTGATATCTGATAGGTTTCTGTCAAATGGGTTAATACCTCTGCTCAAAGTGTGGCCAGATTGTGGGAAACATTCCACACCAACATCCCACACGGTATCTCCAGGATCTAAGACAAACAGCACAAATATCTTTAATCACTGTGTAGCACAATCAATCACTCACGAGGCGAGATGAGAAGGAGTCGAACGATGGCTTTATTACGCAGACTTGTTCCCCAACAGCACAGTTACAGAATGCGGCTGCTGGGAGAACCTGGGCTCTTATACTCCGCCTTACTGGGTGGAGCCAGCAGGTGGCTGATCCAATCGAGATCCAGTGTCTATCTACCAATAGCCTCTCGGCATCCCAGGGTACCTTAATACCCCTAATACATACCACCACATTCACCCCTTGTTAAAAAAGAACCCGGCGGGGTAGTGTGCTGTATGGTGGGAGGGGTTTCTAGAGTCTGTACCTCGGATGCCGCTAACACGGTGGCTATGCTCCGATATTAACTACTTACAATGCCGCTTTTACTGGGCAACCAAACCAAAAGAGATATTTACAGAGGCATTTTGTGCTTCATTATACAGATTCGATGAGTCGGATGGGTGCCCTGGTCATCCTCGCCGATCGTCTTAGCCCCGGTGGTGATGTAGGTGCAGGTTCCGGCCTCGTCATCTCTGGGAGCGTCGCGATGCCTCGTCCCGCTCCAATATCCCTATTCGGGACCGGCGGAAGGACCGATCCACCCTGGAAGGGGGCGGCTGTGGGGTGCACCGGCGGGAGGGAGGGGGTGATTGGTGTTGGGGGGGTCTGCGTGGCTCCAGAGGGGGTCACTGGTGTTGGGGGGTTGCGTGGGGCTCCGGCGGGTGCCTGGTCCCGCAGGGAGACCGCGTCCTGTCGGCCGTCGGGGTACGCCACGTAGGCGTATTGAGGGTTCGCGTGGAGGAGATGAACCCTCTCGACCAACGGGTCCGATTTGTGCGTCCGCACATGCTTTCGGAGCAGGATGGGTCCCGGGGCTGCCAGCCAGGTCGGAAGTGACGTTCTGGAGGAGGACTTCCTTGGGAAGACAAGGAGGCGTTCATGGGGAGTTTGATTCGTTGTTGTACACAGCAGAGACCGGATGGAGTGGAGGGCGTCCGGGAGGACTTCCTGCCAGCGGGAAACTGGGAGACTTCTGGACTGTAGGGCCAGTAGGACGGTCTTCCAGACCGTTCCATTCTCCCTCTCCACCTGACCGTTCCCCCGGGGGTTGGAACTGGTCGTCCTGCTCAAGGCGATGCCCTTGCTGAGCAGGAATTGTCGCAGTTCGTCGTTCATGAAGGAGGACCATCTATCACTGTGTATGTAGGTGGGGAAACCGAACAGGGTAAAGATGGTGCCAAGGACTCTAATGACCGTGGCCGCGGTCATGTCGGGACAGGTGATGGCGAAAGGGAACCGGGAGTATTCGGCAATCACGTTGAGGAAGTACGTGTTGCGATCAGTGGAGGGGAGGGGGCCTTTAAAGTCCAGGCTGAGGCGCTCAAAAGGACGGGAAGCCTTTATCAGGTGCGCTTTATCTGGCCGGTAGAAGTGCGGTTTGCACTCTGCGCAGATCTGGCAGTTCCTGGTGGCGGTCCTGACCTCCTCGATGGAGTAGGGGAGGTTGCGGGTCTTCACGAAGTGATAGAACCGAGTGACCCCCGGGTGGCAGAAGTCCTCGTGGAGGGTTCAGAGATGGTCTACTTGTGCGTTGGCACATGTGCCGCGGGATAGGGCGTCAGGAGTCTCGTTCAGCTTTCCGGGACGATACAAGATCTCATAGTTATAGGTGGAGAGTTTGATCCTCCACCGCAAGATCTTGTCGTTCTTAATCTTGCCCCGCTGTGCATTATCGAACATGAAGGCAACCGACCGTTGGTCAGTGAGGAGAGTGAATCTCCTGCCAGCCAGGTAATGCCTCCAATGCCGCACAGCTTCCACTATGGCCTGGGGCTCTTTTCCACTGAGGAGTGGCGGATTTCTGAAGCGTGGAGGGTTCGGGAGAAAAAGGCCACGGGTCTGCCCGCTTGGTTGAGCGTGGCCGCTAGAGCTACGTCGGATGCGTCGCTCTCAACTTGGAAGGGGAGGGACTTGTCGATTGCGTGCATCGTGGCCTTTGCGATATCCGCTTTGATGCGGCTGAAGCCTGGCGGGCCTCTGTCGACAGAGGGAAAACCGTGGACTGGATTAGCGGACGGGCCTTGTCCGCGTAGTTGGGGACCCACTGGACGTAAAAAGAGAAGCCCAGGCAACGTTTCAGGGCCTTGCAGCAGTGGGGGAGGGGGAACTCCATGAGGGGGCGCATGCATTCGGGGTTGGGGCTGAACACTCCATTTCGCACTACGTAGCCGAGGATGGCTAGACCGTCGGTGCTAAACACGCATTTTCCCTGTTGCAGGTGAGGTTCGGGGCGTTAGCGGTCTGGAGGAATTTGCGGAGGTTGGTGTTGTGGTCCTGCTGGTCGTTGCCGCAGATGGTGACGTTGTCGAGATACGGGAACGTGGCCCGCAAACCGTACCGATCAACCATTCGGTCCATCTCCCGTTGGAAGAGCGAGACCCCGTTTGTGACGCCGAATGGAACCCTTAAAAAATGATAGAGCCGCCCATCTGCTTCGAGAGCAGTGTATTTTTGGTCGCTCGGGCGGATGGGGAGCTGGTGGTAGGCGGACTTAAGGTCCACCGTGGAAAAGACCTTGTACTGTGCAATCCGATTGACCATGTCAGATATGCGGGGGAGAGGGTACGCATCCAGCTGCGTATACCTATTGATGGTTTGACTATAGTCTACGACCATCCTTTGCTTCTCCCCGGTCTTTACGACTACCACCTGGGCTCTCCAGGGACTATTGCTGGCCTGAATTATGCCTTCCCTCAGCAGCCGCTGGACTTCTGACCGGATAAAAGATCGGTCCTGGGTGCTGTACCGTCTGCTCCTAGTGGCGATTGGCTTGCAATCCGGGGTGAGGTTCGCGAACAGGGAAGGCGGATCGACCTTGAGGGTCGCGAAGCTGCAGATAGTGAGTGGGGGTATAGGGCCGCCGAATTTAAACGTTAAACTCTGGGGATTACACTGAAAATCCAATCCCAGGAGTGTGGCAGCGCAGAGGTGGGGAAGGACGTAAAGCCAGTAGTTCTTGAATTCCCTCCCCTGCACCGTGAGGTTCACGATGCAGAACCCTTTTATCTCTACCGAATGGGACCCCGCCGCCAGAAATTTTTTTTGATTACTGGGGTGGATCGGAAGGGAACAGCGTCTTACCGTATCAGGATGTATAAAACTCTCCGTGCTCCCATCGATCAGGCAGGGCGTATTGTACTATTTTACGAGTATTGTTGTTGATGCTGTTTGGAGCGTTCGGGGCTGCGACTGGTCCAAGGTCACCGAAGCCAGTCGTAGTTGCTGCACTGGGGCGTTTTCTTCAGGCCCCGTGTGGCCGTCCATCCTGGGGTCCTTAGACGTCAGCCAAGATGGCGGCATCCACGGGTCGCACACGGTCGGGGGTGGACAAGATGGCGCCGCCCATGGATCGCACGTTGTCGGGGGAGCACAAAATGGCGGCGCCCATCCCTCCCGCATGGAGTCCGGGGCCCAAGATGGTGGCGCCCATTGGCCGCACATGGATCGCTGGGGGGGGGTGTTGTGTTTCGGGTTCTCCCCCGTAGATTGCGGCTACCCCCCGGGCCTGGCACACAGCTACGAAGTGCCCCTTATTCCCGCACCCTTTACAGAGGGCCGAGCGGGCCGGGCAGCGCATCCGGGGGTGTTTCCCCTGCCCGTAAAAGTAGCAGCGGGCCCCCCCCCCCCCGTGTGATCTGCCGCTCTGGCAGCGCAGGCCTGCAGGGGGGGGCGGGTGTCCCGAGGGTTCTGTCACGGCGGGGGTCCATGGTGCCCAAGGGGCTGCCGCGCGGTCGGGGGTGTAGGCGCGGGCGTTCTGTGACGCCACATCAAACGAGGCCGCGAGGGCCCATGCCACTTTGAGGCCGAGTGTGTCTCTTTCCAGCAATCGCTGGCGAATTTGGGATGAAAGCATACCTGCCACGAACGCATCTCGGACCAGCAGATCTGTGTGTTCATTAGCCGCAACTGATGGTTAGTTGCAGTTTCTACACAGTACCAACAGCGCATTGTAGAATTCGTCCAGCGATTCCCCGGGGATCTGCCGTCTCGTCATGAGCTGGTCGCGTGCGTAGACCTGGTTGATGGGCCGAACGTAGATTCCTATCAGCATCGCGATCGCCGTCAGGAAATCTTCCGCATCCTCTGTAAGCGTGTAGATATCAGGGCTCACCCTGGCATGCAGGACCTGGATTTTCTGTTTCTCTGTAGGTATGCCGGGGGCCGTTCAGAGGTATCCCTGGAAACACGCTAACCAATGTTTAAAAGTGGCCGCTGTGTTTGCCACGTGGGGGCTGATTCGCAGACACTCCGGAATGATTCAGAGCTCCATGTCCTTAAAAGTGTGCATAATAAATTGTAGCACAATCAATCACTCACGAGGCGGGATGAGAAGGAGTCGAACAATGGCTTTATTATGCAGACTTGTTCCCCAGCAGCACAGTTACAGAATGCGGCTGCTGGGAGAACCCGGGCTCTTATACTCCGCCTTACTGGGTGGAGCCAGCAGGCTGCTGATCCATTCGGGATCCAGTGTCTATCTACCAATAGCCTCTCGGCATCACAGGGTACCTTAATACCCCTAATACATACCACCACACACTGCAAATATTTTATTGTGTGGGTGCAATGCAGAATGTGGTGCCGTGAGGGAGCCTCCGATGTGTGTGATCGATGAAGAATGCTGAGGGCAGGGGAATGATCCCTGACTGGACACTGCTATCCCTTTGCTGATAACATGCTGCCAATCAGCAGCTCTGTCAGCACAAACACCAGGGCTTTCTGGAATATTCTAAACCGACAACTCAAATAAATATCAAACTGTAAATTACTTCCCAAGTGTGTTATGTTGCATCTTCCCAGCTACGTGCTCATAGTTTGAAATGACTATTTATTCATTGTGCTCAATGTGATGGGAATATTGATGTGAATGATGGAATAAGCTGGATGGAGAGTTGGGGGGGGGGGGGGGGTGGGTGTGGGGGGTGTGGGGTTAGTGAGCGGCTCTCACTCAATCCCCGCTCAGCACCTCCTCAACAACTTGCACCAGCCTCTGCTGCCCGTGTCCTGGGGGAGGGGGGAGGGGGGGTGCAGGGGATTGGGGGGAGGCTGCTGCATGGGGAGGGGGCTGGTACAAGGGGGGTGGGAGGCTGGTGCGGGGGGGGGTGGGGAGGCTGGTGCAGAGGGGGAGGCTGGGTCAGGGGGGGTGGGGAGGATGGTGCGGGGAGGGGGGGAGGATGGTGCAGGGGGGGGAGGCAGGGTCGGGGGGGGGAGGATGGTGCAGGAGGGGGAGGCTGGGTCAGGGGGGGTGGGGAGGCTGGTGCAGGGGGGGTGAGGCTGGTGCAGGGGGGGTGGGAGGCTGGGCAGGGGTGGGGGGGAGGCAGGTGCGGGGGGGAGGCTGGGTCAGGGGGTGGTGGGGAGGATGGTGCGGGGGGGGGAGGGTGGTGCAGGGGGGAGGCTGGGTCAGGGGGGTGGGAGGCTGGTGCAGGGGGGGTGAGGCTGGTGCAGGGGGGGTGGGAGGCTGGGCAGGGGTGGGGGGGAGGCTGGGCAGGGGTGGGGGGGAGGCAGGTGCAGGGGGGAGGCTGGGTCGGGGGGGGTTGGGGAGGCTGGTGCGGGCGGGGGAGGCTGGTGCAGAGGGAGGAGGCTGGTGCAGGGGGGGGAGGCTGGTGCAGGGGTGGGGGGGGAGGCAGGTGCGGGGGGGGGGGAGGCTGGGTCAGGGGGGTGGGGAGGCTGGTGCCGGAGCGGGGGGAGGCTGGTGCGGGCGGGAGGAGGCAGGTGCGGGGGGGGGGGGGGGGGAGGCAGGGTCAGGGGGGGTGGGGAGGCTGGTGCCGGGGCGGGGGGAGGCTGGTGCCGGGGCGGGGGGAGGCTGGTGCCGGGGCGGGGGGAGGCTGGTGCCGGGGCGGGGGGAGGCTGGTGCCGGGGCGGGGGGAGGCTGGTGCCGGGGCGGGGGGAGGCTGGTGCAGGGGGAGAAAGGTTCTTCGAGCTGCCCTCCACCCCCCTCACAGCTGAAACCCCCCCTGCTCATTGTCCCCTCCCCCCATGTTACTCAGGGAACGTTTCAAATCATTCCCGCCAGCCAGGGAGGGAGGAACAGGCCGAAGGTTCCCAGCAGGCAGGCGATGATGAAGATCCAGAGAAAGATTCGGTCAATCACCATGGCGACGTACTTCCAGTCTTCCTTCACCTGGAACAGAAAAGATGGGGGAGAGGGGAGGGAAGCAGAGTGGAGTGGAGGGGAGGAGAGGAGGAGGGGAGGAGGAGAGGAGGTGAGGAGGAGGAGGAGAGGAGGTGAGGAGGAGGAGGAGAGGAGGAGGAAGAGAGGAGGGGAGGAGGAGGGGAGGGAGGAGGAAGAGGAGAGGAGAGGAGGAGGAGGGGAGGAGGGGAGCAGGGGGAGGAGGAGAGGAGGAGAGGAGGAGGAGAGAAGGAGAGGAGGGGAGGAGAAGAGGAGGAGGAGGAGGAGAGGAGGAGGGGAGGGGAGGAGGAGGAAGAGGAGGAGGAGGAATAGGAGAGGAGGAGGAGGAGGAGAGGAGGAGGAGAAGGGGAGGAGGAGGGGAGGAGGAGGAGCGGAGGAGAGGAGGAGGGGAGGAGGAGAGGAGGAGAGGAGGAGGGGAGGAGGTGAGGAGGAGGAGTGGAGGAGAGGAGGAGGAGGAGGAGGAGAGGAGGAGGAGGGGAGGAGGAGGAAGGGAGGAGGAGGAGGAGGAGAGGAGGAGGAGGAGGAGGAGGAGAGGAGGTGAGGAGGAGGAGGAGAGGAGGAGGCGAGGAGGTGAGGAGGACAAGGAGAGGAGGGGAGGAGGAGGAGGAGAGGGGAGGAGGAGAGGAGGAGAGGAGGAGGAGGAGGAGGAGGAGGAGGAGAGGAGGAAAGGAGGAGAGGAGGAGGATAGGAGGAGGAGGGGAGGAGGAGGGGAGGGAGGAGGAAGAGGAGAGGAGGAGGAGGGGAGGAGGGGAGCAGGGGGAGGAGGAGAGGAGGAGAGGAGGAGGAGAGAAGGAGAGGAGGGGAGGAGAAGAGGAGGAGGAGGAGGAGAGGAGGAGGGGAGGGGAGGAGGAGGAAGAGGAGGAGGCAGAATAGGAGAGGAGGAGGAGGAGGAGAGGAGGAGGAGAAGGGGAGGAGGAGGGGAGGAGGAGGAGCGGAGGAGAGGAGGAGGGGAGGAGGAGGAGAGGAGGAGGAGGAGGAGGAGGAGAGGAGGACGGGAGGAGGAGAGGAGGAGGAGGAGGAGAGGAGGAGGGGAGGAAGGGAGGAGGTGGAGAGGAGGAGGAGTGGAGGAGAGGAGGAGGAGGAGAGGAGGAGGAGTGGAGGAGAGGAGGAGGAGTGGAGGAGAGGAGGAGGAGGAGGAGAGGAGGAGGAGAGGAGGAGGAGAGGAGGAGGAGAGGAGGAGGAGGACAGGAGGAGGAGAGGAGGACAGGAGGAGGAGGAGAGGAGGAGGGGAGGAGGAGGGAGGAGGAGAGGAGGAGGAGGAGGACGAGGAAAGGAGGCGAGGAGGAGGAGGAGAGGAGGAGGAGGAGAGGGGGAGGAGGAGGAGGAGGAGGACGAGGAGAGGAGGGGAGGAGGAGGAGGAGAGGGGGAGGAGGGGAGGAGGAGAGGAGGAGAGGAGGAGGAGGAGGAGGAGAGGAGGAAAGGAGGAGAGGAGGAGGATAGGAGGAGGAGGTGAGGAGGTGAGGAGGAGGGAGGAGGAGGAGAGGGAGGAGGAGAGGAGGGGAGGAGGAGAGGAGGAGGAGGAGGAGGGGAGGAGGAGGAGGAGGGGATGAGGAGGGGAGGGAGGAGGATGAGGAGGGGAGGGAGGAGGAGGAGGAGGGGAGGGAGGGAGGAGGAAGAGGAGAGGAGAAGGAGGGGAGGAGGGGAGGAGGGGGAGGAGGAGAGGAGGAGGTGAGGAGGAGGAAGAGAAGGAGAGGAGGGAGGAGGGAGAGGAGGAGAGAGGAGTGAGGAGGAGGGGAGGGAGGAGGAGGAGAGGATGAGGAGGAATTGGAGAGGAGGAGGTGGAGGAGGAGGAGGAGGGGGGGAGGAGGAGGAAGGAGGAGGAGAGGAGGAGGGGAGGAGGAGGAGGAGAGGAGGAGGAGGAGGGGAGGAGGGGAGGAGGAGGAGAGGAGAGGAGAGGAGGAGGAGGAGGAGAGGAGGGGAGGAGGGGGAGGAGGAGATGAGGAGATGATGAGTTGAGGCGGAGGGGGAGAGGAGGAGGGAGGAGGGGTGGGGAGGGAGGAGGGGGATGCGAGGAGGGGGAGGAGGGGGGAGGAGAGGAGGTGGGGAGGAGAGGAGAGGAGGGGGAGTAGGAGGGGAGGGGGAGAGGAGGAGGGGAGAGGTTAAACAAAGGAAATCAACGTGACCCAGTTGAGAATGGTGATAAGTTCAGCAGAAGTGCAGTCTGGCCAACTCTGGGGACATTTCCCCCTCCATTTCCTCTCTGTAACCAGAAGCCCCAACGTTCCCCCCCTGAGCCAGAACCAAGTGTGACCCTCAGCAGCCCCCCGCAGGGAGAATGGAGTGGAGCACCTTCCTCAGGGATGCTCCACTCACATCTCCCCAGTTGAGTGGAGACGGAGTTTGTAACGTTCTGGGTGAGATGCAAAACAGGTTGATCCTGATACACCCGGGCCCAGCAGGGGATTCATGTTTTACCCACTGCCCTCCACCTTCCCTCCTCCTCCTCCCCTCCTCCTCTCCTCCTCCCCTCCTCCTCCTGCCTCAATCAGAGGCAGTGCTGACAAAAAGCAATGAGCTCCTGGAAGACACACCCACAACTCTGCAGAAAAACATGTCCAACCGCCGCTATACAACTGCAGCCAGTATGCAGTGAGAACTCAGTAACTGAGCCCATTCCAGCAGATGGAGCAACTCTCTTCCTCAGGAATACACTTTGTTCATCATTCGCCACTTCAGACCCCATCTCGAAAAATCATTTCACACTTTTGCATCACAAAGGGAGGAGGAGGAGCGGAGGAGAGGAGGAGGGGAGGAGGAGAGGAGGAGAGGAGGAGGGGAGGAGGTGAGGAGGAGGAGTGGAGGAGAGGAGGAGGAGTGGAGGAGAGGAGGAGGAGGAGGAGGAGAGGAGGAGGAGGGGAGGAGGAGGAAGGGAGGAGGAGGAGGAGGAGAGGAGGAGGAGGAGGAGGAGGAGAGGAGGTGAGGAGGAGGAGGAGAGGAGGAGGCGAGGAGGTGAGGAGGACAAGGAGAGGAGGGGAGGAGGAGGAGGAGAGGGGAGGAGGAGAGGAGGAGAGGAGGAGGAGGAGGAGGAGGAGGAGGAGAGGAGGAAAGGAGGAGAGGAGGAGGATAGGAGGAGGAGGGGAGGAGGAGGGGAGGGAGAGGAAGAGGAGAGGAGGAGGAGGGGAGGAGGGGAGCAGGGGGAGGAGGAGAGGAGGAGAGGAGGAGGAGAGAAGGAGAGGAGGGAGGAGAAGAGGAGGAGGAGGAGGAGAGGAGGAGGGGAGGGGAGGAGGAGGAAGAGGAGGAGGCAGAATAGGAGAGGAGGAGGAGGAGGAGAGGAGGAGGAGAAGGGGAGGAGGAGGGGAGGAGGAGGAGCGGAGGAGAGGAGGAGGGGAGGAGGAGGAGAGGAGGAGGAGGAGGAGGAGGAGAGGAGGACGGGAGGAGGAGAGGAGGAGGAGGAGGAGAGAGGAGGGAGGAAGGGAGGAGGTGGAGAGGAGGAGGTGGAGGAGAGGAGGAGGAGGAGAGGAGGAGGAGTGGAGGAGAGGAGGAGGAGTGGAGGAGAGGAGGAGGAGGAGGAGAGGAGGAGGAGAGGAGGAGGAGAGGAGGAGGAGAGGAGGAGGAGGACAGGAGGAGGAGAGGAGGACAGGAGGAGGAGGAGAGGAGGAGGGGAGGAGGAGGGAGGAGGAGAGGAGGAGGAGGAGGACGAGGAAGGAGGCGAGGAGGAGGAGGAGAGGAGGAGGAGGAGAGGGGGAGGAGAGGAGGAGGAGGAGGACGAGGAGAGGAGGGGAGGAGGAGGAGGAGAGGGGGAGGAGGGGAGGAGGAGAGGAGGAGAGGAGGAGGAGGAGGAGAGGAGGAAAGGAGGAGAGGAGGAGGATAGGAGGAGGAGGTGAGGAGGTGAGGAGGAGGGGAGGAGGAGGAGAGGAGGAGGAGGAGGAGGGGAGGAGGAGAGGAGGAGGAGGAGGAGGGGAGGAGGAGGAGGAGGGATGAGGAGGGGAGGGAGGAGGATGAGGAGGGGAGGGAGGAGGATGAGGAGGGGAGGGAGGGAGGAGGAAGAGGAGAGGAGAAGGAGGGGAGGAGGGGAGGAGGGGGAGGAGGAGAGGAGGAGGTGAGGAGGAGGAGAGAAGGAGAGGAGGAGGAGGGGAGGAGGAGAGGAGGAGGAGGAGAGGAGGAGGGGAGGGGAGGAGGAGGAAGAGGATGAGGAGGAATTGGAGAGGAGGAGGTGGAGGAGGAGGAGGAGGGGGGGAGGAGGAGGAAGGGAGGAGGAGAGGAGGAGGGGAGGAGGAGGAGGAGAGGAGGAGGAGGAGGGGAGGAGGGGAGGAGGAGGAGAGGAGGAGGAGAGGAGGAGGAGGAGGAGAGGAGGGGAGGAGGGGGAGGAGGAGATGAGGAGATGATGAGTTGAGGCGGAGGGGGAGAGGAGGAGGGGAGGAGGGGTGGAGGATGGGAGGAGGGGGATGCGAGGAGGGGGAGGAGGAGGGGAGGAGAGGAGGTGGGGAGGAGAGGAGAGGAGGGGGAGTAGGAGGGGAGGAGGGGAGAGGAGGAGGGGAGAGGTTAAACAAAGGAAATTCAACGTGACCCAGTTGAGAATGGTGATAAGTTCAGCAGAAGTGGCAGTATGGGCAACTCTGGGGACATTTCCACCTCCATTTCCTCTCTGTAACCAGAAGCCCAACGTTCCCCCTGAGCCAGAAACCAAGTGTGACCCTCAGCAGCCCCCGCAGGGAGAATGGAGTGGGAGCACCTTCCTCAGGGATGCTCCAATCACATCTCCCCTGTTGAGTGGAGACGGAGTTTGTAACGTTCTGGGTGAGATGCAAAACAGGTTGATCCTGATACACCCGGGCCCAGCAGGGGATTCATGTTTTACCCACTGCCCTCCACCTTCCCTCCTCCTCCTCCCCTCCTCCTCTCCTCCTCCCCTCCTCCTCCTGCCTCAATCAGAGGCAGTGCTGACAAAAAGCAATGAGCTCCTGGAAGACACAACCCACAACTCTGCAGAAAAACATGTCCAACCGCCGCTATACAACTGCAGCCAGTATGCAGTGAGAACTCAGTAACTGAGCCCATTCCCAGCAGATGGAGCAACTCTCTTCCTCAGGAATACACTTTGTTCATCATTCGCCACTTCAGACCCCATCTCGAAAAATCATTTCACACTTTTGCTTCACAAAGGGAGGAGGAGGAGCGGAGGAGAGGAGGAGGGGAGGAGGAGAGGAGGAGAGGAGGAGGGGAGGAGGTGAGGAGGAGGAGTGGAGGAGAGGAGGAGGAGGAGGAGGAGAGGAGGAGGAGGGGAGGAGGAGGAAGGGAGGAGGAGGAGGAGGAGAGGAGGTGAGGAGGAGGAGGAGAGGAGGAGGCGAGGAGGTGAGGAGGACAAGGAGAGGAGGGGAGGAGGAGGAGGAGAGGGGAGGAGGAGAGGAGGAGAGGAGGAGGAGGAGGAGGAGGAGGAGGAGAGGAGGAAAGGAGGAGAGGAGGAGGATAGGAGGAGGAGGGGAGGAGGAGGGGAGGGAGGAGGAAGAGGAGAGGAGGAGGAGGGGAGGAGGGGAGCAGGGGGAGGAGGAGAGGAGGAGAGGAGGAGGAGAGAAGGAGAGGAGGGGAGGAGGGGAGGAGAAGAGGAGGAGGAGGAGGAGAGGAGGAGGGGAGGGGAGGAGGAGGAAGAGGAGGAGGCAGAATAGGAGAGGAGGAGGAGGAGGAGAGGAGGAGGAGAAGGGGAGGAGGAGGGGAGGAGGAGGAGCGGAGGAGAGGAGGAGGGGGAGGAGGAGGAGAGGAGGAGGAGGAGGAGGAGGAGAGGAGGACGGGAGGAGGAGAGGAGGAGGAGGAGGAGAGGAGGAGGGGAGGAAGGGAGGAGGTGGAGAGGAGGAGGAGTGGAGGAGAGGAGGAGGAGGAGAGGAGGAGGAGTGGAGGAGAGGAGGAGGAGTGGAGGAGAGGAGGAGGAGGAGGAGAGGAGGAGGAGAGGAGGAGGAGAGGAGGAGGAGGACAGGAGGAGGAGAGGAGGACAGGAGGAGGAGGAGAGGAGGAGGGGAGGAGGAGGGGAGGAGGAGAGGAGGAGGAGGAGGACGAGGAAAGGAGGCGAGGAGGAGGAGGAGAGGAGGAGGAGGAGAGGGGGAGGAGAGGAGGAGGAGGAGGACGAGGAGAGGAGGGGAGGAGGAGGAGGAGAGGGGGAGGAGGGGAGGAGGAGAGGAGGAGAGGAGGAGGAGGAGAGGAGGAAAGGAGGAGAGGAGGAGGATAGGAGGAGGAGGTGAGGAGGTGAGGAGGAGGGGAGGAGGAGGAGAGGAGGAGGAGGAGGAGGGGAGGAGGAGGAGGAGGGGATGAGGAGGGGAGGGAGGAGGATGAGGAGGGGAGGGAGGAGGATGAGGAGGGGAGGGAGGGAGGAGGAAGAGGAGAGGAGAAGGAGGGGAGGAGGGGAGGAGGGGGAGGAGGAGAGGAGGAGGTGAGGAGGAGGAGAGAAGGAGAGGAGGAGGAGGGGAGGAGGAGAGGAGGAGGAGGAGAGGAGGAGGGGAGGGGAGGAGGAGGAAGAGGATGAGGAGGAATTGGAGAGGAGGAGGTGGAGGAGGAGGAGGAGGGGGGGAGGAGGAGGAAGGGAGGAGGAGAGGAGGAGGGGAGGAGGAGGAGGAGAGGAGGAGGAGGAGGGGAGGAGGGGAGGAGGAGGAGAGGAGGAGGAGAGGAGGAGGAGGAGGAGAGGAGGGGAGGAGGGGGAGGAGGAGATGAGGAGATGATGAGTTGAGGCGGAGGGGGAGAGGAGGAGGGGAGGAGGGGTGGAGGATGGGAGGAGGGGGATGCGAGGAGGGGGAGGAGGAGGGGAGGAGAGGAGGTGGGGAGGAGAGGAGAGGAGGGGGAGTAGGAGGGGAGGAGGGGAGAGGAGGAGGGGAGAGGTTAAAACAAAGGAAATTCAACGTGACCCAGTTGAGAATGGTGATAAGTTCAGCAGAAGAGGCAGTATGGGCAACTCTGGGGACATTTCCCCCTCCATTTCCTCTCTGTAACCAGAAGCCCAACGTTCCCCCTGAGCCAGAAACCAAGTGTGACCCTCAGCAGCCCCCGCAGGGAGAATGGAGTGGGAGCACCTTCCTCAGGGATGCTCCAATCACATCTCCCCTGTTGAGTGGAGACGGAGTTTGTAACGTTCTGGGTGAGATGCAAAACAGGTTGATCCTGATACACCCGGGCCCAGCAGGGGATTCATGTTTTACCCACTGCCCTCCACCTTCCCTCCTCCTCCTCCCCTCCTCCTCTCCTCCTCCCCTCCTCCTCCTGCCTCAATCAGAGGCAGTGCTGACAAAAAGCAATGAGCTCCTGGAAGACACAACCCACAACTCTGCAGAAAAACATGTCCAACCGCCGCTATACAACTGCAGCCAGTATGCAGTGAGAACTCAGTAACTGAGCCCATTCCCAGCAGATGGAGCAACTCTCTTCCTCAGGAATACACTTTGTTCATCATTCGCCACTTCAGACCCCATCTCGAAAAATCATTTCACACTTTTGCTTCACAATTTTCCCTTTTCAATGATTTCTCTTTGTTTTGCTTTATCATTTCCCCGGGTTTGGGGCAACTATTTCCCCGGGGTTGGGGTAATTATTCCCCGGGTTTGGGTAACTATTTCCCCAGGATTCAGGTAACTATTTCCCCGGGTTCGGGGTAAATATTTCCCCAGGTTTGGGGTAACTATTTCCCCGGGTTTGGGTTAACTATTTCCCCATTTGGGGCAACTATTTCCCCCGGTTTGGGGTAACTATTTCCCCAGGGTTTGGATAACTATTTCCCCGGGTTTGGGGTAACGATTTCCCCGGGACTGGGTAACTATTTGCCCGGGTTTGGGGTAACTATTTTCCCAGGTTTGGGATAAATATTTCCCCGGGTTTGGATAACGATTTCCCCGGGTTTGGGTAACTATTTCCCCGGGATTGGGGTCTCTATTTCCCCGGGTTTGGGGCAACTATTTTATAGCTTATGGGGTAACTATTTCCCAGGGTTTGGGTATCTATTTCCCCAGGTTTGGGGTAACTATTTCCCAGGGTGTGGGGTAACTATTTCCCCGGGTTTGGGTAACTATTTCCCAGGGTGTGGGGTAACTATTTCCCCGGATTTGGGTAACTAGTTCCCTGGGTTTGGGGTAACTATTTCCCCAGGTTTGGGAAACTATTTCCCCGGGTTTGGGTTATCTATTTCCCCAGGTTTGGGTAACTATTTCCCTAGTTTTGGGGTAACTATTTCCCCGGGTTTGGGGCAACTATTTTCTAGGTTATGGGGTAACTATTTCCAAGGGTGTGGGTATCTATTTTCCCAGGTTTGGGGTAACTATTTCCCAGGGTGTGGGGTAACTATTTCCGCGGGTTTGGGTAACTATTTCCCCGGGTTTGGGGTAACTATTTCCCCGGGTTTGGGTAACTATTTCCCAGGGTGTGGGGTAACTATTTCCCCGGGTTTGGGTAACTATTTCCCCGGGTTTGGGTTATCTATTTCTCCAGGTTTGGGGTAACTATTTCCCCGGGTTTGGGTAACTTTTTCCCGGGTTTGGGGTCTCTATTTCCCCGGGTTTTGGACAACTATTTTCTAGGTTATGGGGTAACTATTTCCCAGGGTTTGGGTATCTATTTCCCCAGGTTTGGGGTAACTATTTCCTAGGGTGTGGGTAACTATTTCCCCGGGTTTGGGAAACTATTTCCCCGGGTTTGGGTATCTATTTCTCCAGGTTTGGGGTAACTATTTCCCCGGGTTTGGGCGTAACTATTTCCCCAGGTTTGGGTAACTATTTCCCCAGTTTTGGGGGAATTATTTCCCCGGGTTTGGGGTAACTATTTCCCCGGGTTTGGGGTAACTATTTCCCCGGGACTGGGTAACTATTTCCCCGGGTTTGGGGTAACTATTTCCCCAGTTTTGGGGTGACTATTTCCCCGGGTTTGGGGTAACTATTTCCCCAGGTATGGGTAACTATTTCCCCGGGTTTGGGGTAACTATTTCCCCGGGTTTGGGTAACTATTTCCCCGGGACTGGGTAACTATTTCCCCGGGTTTGGGGTAACTATTTTCCCAGGTTTGGGGTAACTATTTCCCCGGGTTTGGATAACGATTTCCCCGGGTTTGGGTAACTTTTTCCCGGGTTTGGGGTCTCTATTTCCCCGGGTTTTGGGCAACTATTTTCGAGGTTATGGGGGACCTATTTCCCAGGGTTTGGGTATCTATTTCCCCAGGTTTGGGGTAACTATTTCCTAGGGTGTGGGGTAACTATTTCCCCGGGTTTGGGTAACTATTTCCCCGGGTTTGGGAAACTATTTCCCCGGGTTTGGGTTATCTATTTCCCCAGGTTTGGGGTAACTATTTCCCAGGGTTTGGGTAACTATTTCCCCAGGTTTGGGTAACTATTTCCCTAGTTTTGGGGTAACAATTTCCCCAGGTATGGGTAACTATTTCCCCGGGTTTGGGGTAAATATTTCCCCGGGTTTGGTGTAACTATTTTCTAGGTTATGGGGTAACTATTTCCCCGGGTTTGGGTTATCTATTTCCCCGGGTTTGGGGTAACTATTTCCCCGGGTTTGGGATAAATATTTCCCCGGGTTTGGGGTAACTATTTCGCCGGGTTTGGGATAACTATTTCCCCAGGTTTGGGGTAACTATTTCCCCAGGTTTGGGGTATCTATTTCCCCGGGTTTGGGTCACTATTTCCCTGGGTTTGGGGTAACGATTTCCCCAGGTTTGGGTCACTATTTCCCCGGGTTTGGGGTAACTATTTTATAGGTTATGGGCTATTTCCCCGGGTTTGTGGTAACTATTTCCACGGGTTTGGGGTAACTATTTCCCCAGGTTTGAGTAACTATTTCCCCGGGTTTGGGGTAATTAGTTTCCTGGGTTTGGGGTAACTATTTCCCTGGGTTTGGGTAACTATTTCCCTAGTTTTGGGGTAACTATTTCCCCAGGTATGGGTAACTATTTCCCTGGGTTTGGGGTAACTATTTCCCCGGGTTTGGGGTAAATATTTCCCCGGGTTTGGGGTAACTATTTCCCCGGGTTTAGGGTAACTAATTCCCCAGGTTTGGGGTAACTATTTCCCCGGGTATGGGGTAACTAGTTCCCCAGGTTTGGGGTAAATATTTCCCCGGGTTTGGGGGAACTATTACCCCAGGATTGGGTTAACTATTTTCCCGGGTGTGGGGTAACTATTTCGCCGGGTTTGGATAACTATTTCCTCGGGTTTGGTTAACTATTTCCCCGGGGTTGGGTAACTATTTCCCCAGGTTTGGGGTAACTATTTCCCCAGGTTTGGGGTACCTATTTCCCCGGGTTTGGATAACTATTTCCCCAGGTTTGGGGTAACTATTTCCCCAGGTTTGGTGTATCTGTTTCCCCAGTTTTGGGGTATCTATTTCCCCGGGTTTGGTGCAACTATTTTCTAGGTAATGGGGTAAATATTTCCCCGGGTTTGGATATCTAGTTCCCCAGGTTTGGGGTAACTATTTCCCAGGGTGTGGGGTAACTATTTCCCCGTGTTTGGGTAACAATTTCCCCGGGTTTGGGGTAACTATTTCCCCGGGTTTGGGAAACTATTTCCCCGGGTTTGGGTAACTATTTCCCCGGGTTTGGGTTATCTATTTCGCCAGATTTGGGGTAACTATTTCCCCGGGTTTGGGAAACTATTTCCCCAGGTCTGGGATAACTATTTCCCCGGGTTTGGGGTAACTATTTCCCCGGGTTTGGGGTAACTATTTCCCCGGGTTTGGGTATCTATTTCCCCAGGTTTGGGGTAACTATTTCCCTGGGTTTGGGTAACTATTTCCCTAGTTTTGGGGGAACTATTTCCCCAGGAATGGGTAACTATTTCCCTGGGTTTGGGGTAACTATTTCCCCGGGTTTGGGGTAAATATTTCCCCGGGTTTGGCGTAGCTATTTCCCCGGGTTTAGGGTAACTATTTTTCCAGGTTTGGGGTAACTATTTCCCCAGGTATGGGGTAACTAGTTCCCCAGGTTCGGGGTAAATATTTCCCCGGGTTTGGGGGAACTATTACCCCAGGTTTAGGTTAACAATTTCCCCAGGTGTGAGTTAACTATTTCCCCGGGTTTGGATAACTATTTTCCCGGGTTTGGTTAACTATTTCCCCGGGGTTGGGTAACTATTTCCCCGGGTTTGGGGTAATTATTTCCCCAGGTTTGGGGTAACTATTTCCCCAGGTTTGGATAACTATTTCCCCAGGTTTGGGGTAACTATTTCCCCAGGTTTGGGGTATCTATTTCCCCAGGTTTGGGGTATCTATTTCCCCGGGTTTGGTGCAACTATTTTCTAGGTAATGGGGTAACTATTTCCCCGGGTTTGGGTATCTAGTTCCCCAGGTTTGGAGTTACTATTTCCCAGGGTGTGGGGTAACTATTTCCCCGGGTTTGGGTAACTATTTCCCCGGGTTTGGGGTAACTATTTCCCCGGGTTTCGGGTTTGGGGTAACTATTTCCCCGGGTTTGGGAAACTATTTCCCCGGGTTTGGGTATCTATTTCCCCAGGTTTGGGTAACTATTTCCCTAGTTTTGGGGTAACTATTTCCCGAGGTATGCGTAACTATTTCCATGGGTTTCGGGTAACTATTTCCCCAGGTTTGGGGTAACTATTACCCCGGGTTTGGGGTAACTATTTCCCCGGGTTTGGGATAACTATTTCCCCGGGTTTGGGGTAACTATTTCCCCGGGTTTGGGATAACTATTTCCTCAGGTTTGGGGTAACTCTTTCCCCGGGAATGGGGTAACTAATTCCCCAGGTTCGGGGTAAATATTTCCCTGGGTTTGGGGTAACTAATTCCCCAGGTTTGGATAACTATTTCCCCAGGTTTGGGGTAACTATTTCCCCAGGTTTGGGGTTTCTATTTCCCCAGGTTTGGGGTATCTATTTCCCCGGGTTTGGTGCAACTATTTTCAAGGTAATGGGGTAACTATTTCCCCGGGTTTGGGTATCTAGTTCCCCAGGTTTGGATTAACTATTTCCCAGGGTGTGGGGTAATTATTTCCCCGGGTTTGGGTAACTATTTCCCCGGGTTTGGGGTAACTATTTTCCCGGGTTTGGGAAACAATTTCCCCGGGTTTGGGGTAACTATTTCCCCGGGTTTGGGTTATCTATTTCGCCAGATTTGGGGTAACGATTTCCCCGGGTTTGGGTAACTATTTCCCCAGGTTTGGGATAACTATTTCCCCGGGTTTGGGGTAACTATTTCCCCGGGTTTGGGGAAACAATTTCCCCGGGTTTGGGTATCTATTTCCCCAGGTTTGGGGTAACTATTTCCCCGGGTTTGGGTATCTATTTCCCCAGGTTTGGGTAACTATTTCCCTAGTTTTGGGGTAACCATTTCCCGAGGTATGGGTAACTATTTCCATGGGTTTCGGGTAACTATTTCCCCAGGTTTGGGGTAACTATTTCCCCGGGTTTGGGGTAAATATTTCCCCGGCTTTGGTGTAACTATTTTCTAGGTTATGGAGTAACAATTTCCCCGGGTTTGGGGTAACTATTTCCCCGGGTTTGGGATAACTATTTCCCCGGGTTTGGGGTAACTATTTTCCCAGGTTTGGGTAACTATTTCCCCGGGTTTGGGGTAACTATTTTAGAGGTTATCGGCTAACTATTTCCCCGGGTTTGGGGTAACTAGTTCCCCAGGTTTGGGGTAAATATTTACCCGGGTTTGGGGTAACTATTTCCCCAGGTTTGGGTTAACTATTTCCCCTGGTGTGGGGTAACTATTTCCCCGGGTTTGGGTAACTATTTCTCCGGGTTTGGTATCTATTTCCCCAGGTTTGGGATAACAATTTCCCCGGGTTTGAGGTAACTATTTCCCCATGTTTGGGTAACTATTTCCCTGGGTTTGGGGTAATTATTTCCCCGGGTTTGGGTGAACTATTTCCCCAGGTTTGGGGTAACTATTTCCCCGGATTTGGGTGAACTATTTCCCCAGCTTTGGGAAACTATTTCCCCGGGTTTGGGTAACTGATTCCCCGGGTTTGGGTAACTATTTCCCTAGTTTTGGGATAACTATTTCCCCAGGTATGGGTAACTAATTCCCTGGGATTGGGGTAACTATTTCCTAGGTTATCGGGTAACTATTTCCCGGGTTTGGGTGAACTATTTCCACAGGTTTGGGGTAACTATTTCCCCGGGTTTGGGGTTACTATTTCCCCAGGTTTGGGGTAAATGTTTCCCCAGGTTTGGGGTTACTATTTCCCCGGGTTTGGGGTTAATATTTCCGAGGTTTGGGGTAACTATTTCCCAAGGTTTGGGGTAACTATTTCCTCGGGTTTGGGGTAAATATTTCCCCAGGTTTGGGGTACCTATTTCCCCGGGTTTGGAGTAACTATTTCCCCAGGTTTGGGGTAACTATTTCCCCGGGTATGGGGTAACTATTTCCCCGGGTATGGGTAACTATTTCCCCGGGTTTGGGTATCTATTTCCCCAGGTTTGGGATAACTATTTCCCCGGCTATGAGGTAGCTATTTCCCCAGGTTTGGGTAACTATTTCCCTGGGTTTGGGGTTATTATTTCCCCGGGTTTGGGGTAACTATGTTCGAGGTTATGGGGTAACGATTTCCCCGGGTTTGGGGTAACGATTTTCCCGGGTTTGGGATAACTATTTCACCGGGTGTGGGTAACTATTTCCCGGGGGTTGGGTAACTATTTCCCAGGGTTTGGGGTAACTATTGCCCCAGGTTTTGGGTAACTATTTCACCAGGTTTGGGGTAACTATTTCCCCAGGTTTGGGGTAACTATTTCCCCGGGTTTGGATAAATATTTTCCCGGGTTTGGGTTATCTATTCCCCCAGGTTTGGGGTATCTATTTCCCCGGGTTTGGGGCAACTATTTTCTAGGTTATGGGGTAACTATTTCCCCGGGTTTGGGTATCTATTTCCCCAGGTTTGGGGTAACTATTTCCCAGGGTGTGGGGTAACTATTTCCCCGGGTTTGGGTATCTATTCCCCAGGTTTGGGGTAACTATTTCCCAGGGTGTGGGGTAACTATTTCCCAGGGTTTGGGTAACTATTTCCCCGGGTTTGGGTATCTATTTCCCCAGATTTGGGATAACTATTTCCCCGGGTTTGAGGTAACTATTTCCCCAGGTTTGGGTAACTATTTCCCTGGGTTTGGGATAATTATTTCCCCGGGTTTGGGGTAACTATTTTCTAGGTTATGGGGTAACTATTTCCCCGGGGTTGGGTAACTATTTCCCCGGGTTTGGTGTAACTATTTCCCCGGGTTTGGTGTAACTATTTCCCCGGGTTTGGGGTAACTATTTCCCCGGGTTTGGGGTAACTATTTCCCCAGGTTTGGGGTAACTATTTCCCCAGGTTTGAGGTAGCTATTTCCCCAGGTTTGGGTAACTATTTCCCCGGGTTTGGGGTAACTATTTCCCCGTGTTTGGATAACTATTTTCCCGGGTTTGGGTTATCTATTTCCCCAGGTTTGGGGTATCTATTTCCCCGGGTTTGGGGCAACTATTTTCTAGGTTATGGGGTAACTATTTCCCCGGGTTTGAGTATCTAATTCCCCAGGTTTGAGATAACGATTTCCCATGGTGTGGGGTAACTGTTTCCCCGGGTTGGGTGACTATTTCCCTGGGTTTGGGGTAAATATTTCCCCGGGTTTGGGAATCTATTTCCCCCGCTTCGGGTTATCTATTTCCCCAGGTTTGGGGTAACTATTTCCCCGGGTTTGGGGTAACTATTTTCAAGGTTATTGGGTAACTATTTCCCGGGTTTGGGTGAAGTATTTCCCCAGGTTGGGGGTAACTATTTCCCCGAGTTTGGGGTAACTATTTCCCCAGGTTTGGGTAACTATTTCCCCGGGTTTGGGTTATCTATTCCCCCAGGTTTGAGGTAACTATTTCCCCGGGTTTGGGGCAACTATTTTCTAGGTTATGGGGTAACTATTTCCCCGGGTTTGGGTATCTAGTTCCCCAGGTTTGGGGTATCTATTTCCCCAGGTTTGGGGCAACTATTTTCTAGGTTATGGGGTAACTATTTCCCCGGGTTTGGGTATCTAGTTCCCCAGGTTTGGGGTAACTATTTCCCTGGGTTTGGGTAACTATTTCCCCGGGTTTGGGATAACTATTTCCCCGGGTTTGAGATAACTATTTCCCCAGGTTTGGGTAACTATTTCCCTGGGTTTGGGATAATTATTTCCCCGGGTTTGGGGTAACTATTTTCTAGGTTATGGGGTAACTATTTCCCCGGGGTTGGGTAACTATTTCCCCGGGTTTGGTGTAACTATTTCCCCGGGTATGGGGTAACTATTTCCCCGGGTTTGGATAACTATTTTCCCGGATTTGGGTTATCTATTTCCCCAGGTGTGGGGTATCTATTTCCCTGGGTTTGGGGCAACTATTTTCAAGGTTATTGGGTAACTATTTCCCCGGTATTGGGTTAACTATTTCCCAAGGTTTGGGGTAACTATTTCCCCAGGTTTGGATAACTATTTCCCCGGGTTTGGGGTAACTATTTCCCCAGGTTTGGGGTATCTATTTCCCCAGGTTTGGGGTATCTATTTCCCCGGGTTTGGTGCAACTATTTTCTAGGTAAGGGGTAACTATTTCCCCGGGTTTGGGTACCTAGTTCCCAGGTTTGGGGTAACTATTTCCCTGGGTGTGGGGTAACTATTTCCCCGGGTTTGGGATATCTATTTCGCCAGATTTGGGGTAACTATTTCCCCGGGTTTGGGTAACTATTTCCCCAGGTTTGGGATAACTATTTCCCCGGGTTTGGGGTAACTATTTCCCCGGGTTTGGGGTAACTATTTCCCCGGGTTTGGGTATCTATTTCCCCAGGTTTGGGGTAACTATTTCCCCGGGTTTGGGTATCTATTTCCCCAGGTTTGGGTAACTATTTCCCTAGTTTTGGGGTAACTATTTCCCTGGGTTTCGGGTAACTATTTCCCCAGGTTTGGGGTAACTATTTCCCCGGGTTTGGGGTAAATATTTCCCCGGGTTTGGTGTAACTACTTTCTAGGTCATGGGGTAACTATTTCCCCGGGTTTGGGGTAACTATTTCCCCGGGTTTGGGATAACTATTTCCCCGGGTTTGGGGTAACTATTTCCCCGGGTTTGGGATAACTATTTCCCCAGGTTTGGGGTAACTATTTCCCCGGTTTGGGGTAACTATTTCCCCAGGTTTGGGTAACCATTTCCCCGGGTTTGGGGTAACTATTTCCCCGGGTTTGGGGTTCCAATTTCCCTGGGTTTGGGGTAACTATTTTCCCAGGTTTGGGTAACTATTTCCCCGGGTTTGGGGTAACTATTTTATAGGTTATCGACTAACTATTTCCCCGGGTTTGTGGGAACTATTTTCACGGGTTTGGGGTAACTATTTCCCGGGGTTTGGGTAACTATTTCCCCGGATTTGGGGTAACTATTTCCCCACGTTTGGGGTAACTATTTCCCCGGGTTTGGTGTAACTATTTCCCTGGGTTTGGGGTTACTATTTCCCGAGGTTTAGGGTAACTATTTCCCCAAGTTTGGGGTTACTATTTCCCAAGGTTTAGGGTAACTAGTTCCCCATGTTTGGGGTAAATAGTTCCCAGGGATTGGGGTAACTATTTCCCCAGGTTTGGGTTAACTATTTCCCCTGGTGTGGGGTAACTATTTCCCCGGGTTTGGGTAACTATTTCCCCGGGTTTGGGTATCTATTTCCCCAGGTTTGGGGTAACTATTTCCCTGGATTTGGGGTAATTATTTCCCCGGGTTTGGGGTAACTATTTTCTAGGTTATGGGGAAAAGATTTCCCCGGGTTTGGGGTAATTATTTCCCCGGGTTTGGGGCAACTATTTCCCCGGGTTTGGGGCAACTATTTCCCCGGGTTTGGGCAACTATTTCCCCAGGTCTGGAGTAACTATTTCCGCGGGTTTGGTTATCTATTTCCCCGGGTTTGGGTAACTATTTCCCCAGGTTTGGGGTAACTATTTCCCCGGGTTTGGTTACCTATTTCTCCAGGTTTGGGGTAACTATTTCCCCAGGTTTGGGGTAACTATTTCGCCGCGTTTGGAGTAACTATTTCCCCGGGTTTGGGTTATCTATTTCCCCAGGTTTGGGGTATCTATTTCCCCGGGTTTGGGGCAACTATTTTCTAGGTTATGGGGTAACTATATCCCCGGGTCTGGGTATCTATTTCCCCAGGTTTGGGGTAACTATTTCCCAGGGTGTGGAGTAACTATTCCCTGGGTTTGGGGTAACTATTTTCAAGGTTATTGGGTAAATATTTCCCGGGTTTGGGTGATGTATTTCCCCAGGTTGGGGGTAACTATTTCCCCGGGTTTGGGGTAACTATTTCCCCAGGTTTGGGGTAACTATTTCCCCAGGTTTGGATAACTATTTCCCCAGGTTTGGGGTAACTATTTCCCCAGGTTTGGGGTATCTATTTCCCCGGGTTTGGTGCAACTATTTTCTCGGTAATGGGGTAACTATTTCCCCGGGTTTGGGTATCTAGTTCCCCAGGTTTGGGGTAACTATTTCCCAGGGTTTGGGGTAACTATTTCCCAGGGTGTGGGGTAACTATTTCCCAGGGTTTAGGGTAACAATTTCCCCGGGATTGGGTTCTCTATTTCGCCAGATTTGGGGTAACTATTTCCCCGGGTTTGGGTAACTATTTCCCCAGGTTTGGGATAACTATTTCCCCGGGTTTGGGGTAACTATTTCCCCGGGTTTGTGGTAACTATTTCCCCGGGTTTGGATATCTATTTCCCCAGGTTTGGGTAACTATTTCCCTAGTTTTGGGGTCACTATTTCCCCAGGTATGGGTAACTATTTCCCTGGGTTTCGGGTAACTATTTCCCCAGGTTTGGGGTAACTATTTCCCCGGTTTTGGGGTAAATATTTCCCCGCGTTTGGTGTAAATATTTTCTAGGTTATGGGGTAACTATTTCCCCGGGTTTGGGGTAACTATTTTCCTGGGTTTGGGATAACTATTTCCCCGGGTTTTGGGTAACTATTTCCCCGGGTTTGGGATAACTATTTCCCCAGGTTTGGGGTAACTATTTCCCCGGGTTTGGGGTAACTATTTCCCCAAGTTTGGGGTATCTATTTCCCCGGGTTTGGGTAACTATTTCCCCGTGTTTGGGTAACCATTTCCCCGGGTTTGGGGTAACTATTTCCCCGGGTTTGGGGTTACTATTTCCCTGGGTTTGGGGTAACTATTTTCCCAGGTTTGGGTAACTATTTCACCGGGTTTGGGGTAACTATTTTATAGGTAATCGACTAACTATTTCCCCGGGTTTGTGGTAACTATTTTCACGGGTTTGGGGTAACTATTTCCCCACATTTGGGTAACTATTTCCCCGGGTTTGGGGTAACTATTTCCCCGGGTTTGGGGTTACTATGTCCCGAGGTTTAGGGTAACTATTTCCCCATGTTTGGGGTTACTATTTCCCGAGGTTTAGGGTAACTAGTTCCCCAGGTTTGGGGTAAATATTTCCCCAGGTTTGGGGTAACTATTTCCCCAGGTTTGGGTTAACTATTTCCCCTGGTGTGGGGTAACTATTTCCCCGGGTTTGGGTAACTATTTCCCCGGGTTTGGGTATCTATTTCCCCAGGTTTTGAATAACTATTTCCCAGGGTTTGAGGTAACTATTTCCCCAGGTTGGGATAACTATTTCCCTGGATTTGGGGTAATTATTTCCCCGGGTTTGGGGTAACTATTTTCTAGGTTATGGGGAAAAGATTTCCCCGGGTTTGGGGTAATTATTTCCCCGGGTTTGGGGCAACTATTTCCCCGGGTTTGGGGCAACTTTTTCCCTGGGTTTGGGCAACTATTTCCCCAGGTTTGGGGTAACTATTTCCCCGGGTTTGGTTATCTATTTCCCCGGGTTTGGGTAACTATTTCCCCAGGTTTGGGGTAACTATTTCCCCGGGTTTGGGGTAACTATTTCCCCAAGTTTGGGGTATCTATTTCCCCGGGTTTGGGTAACTATTTCCCCGGGTTTGGGTAACCATTTCCCCGGGTTTGGGGTAACTATTTCCCCGGGTTTGGGGTTACTATTTCCCTGGGTTTGGGGTAACTATTTTCCCAGGTTTGGGTAACTATTTCACCGGGTTTGGGGTAACTATTTTATAGGTAATCGACTAACTATTTCCCCGGGTTTGTGGTAACTATTTTCACGGGTTTGGGGTAACTGTTTCCCCACATTTGGGTAACTATTTCCCCGGGTTTGGGGTAACTATTTCCCCGGGTTTGGGGTTACTATGTCCCGAGGTTTAGGGTAACTATTTCCCCATGTTTGGGGTTACTATTTCCCGAGGTTTAGGGTAACTAGTTCCCCAGATTTGGGGTAAATATTTCCCTAGGTTTGGGGTAACTATTTCCCCAGGTTTGGGTTAACTATTTCCCCTGGTGTGGGGTAACTATTTCCCCGGGTTTGGGTAACTATTTCCCCGGGTTTGGGTATCTATTTCCCCAGGTTTTGGATAACTATTTCCCAGGGTTTGAGGTAACTATTTCCCCAGGTTGGGATAACTATTTCCCTGGATTTGGGGTCATTATTTCCCCGGGTTTGGGGTAACTATTTTCTAGGTTATGGGGAAAAGATTTCCCCGGGTTTGGGGTAATTATTTCCCTGGGTTTGGGGCAACTATTTCCCCGGGTTTGGGGCAACTTTTTCCCTGGGTTTGGGCAACTATTTCCCCAGGTTTGGGGTAACTATTTCCCCGGGTTTGGTTATCTATTTCCCCGGGTTTCGGTAACTATTTCCCCAGGTTTGGGGTAACTATTTCCCCGGGGTTGGGTAACTATTTCCCAGGGTTTGGGGTAACTATTGCCACTGGTTTTGGGTAACTATTTCCCCAGGTTTGTGGTAACTATTTCCCCAGGTTTGGGGTAACTATTTCCCCGGGTTTGAATAAATATTTTCCCGGGTTTGCCTTATCTATTCCCACAGGTTTGGGGTATCTATTTCCCCGGGTTTGGGGCAACTATTTTCTAGGTTATGGGGTAACTATTTCCCCGGGTTTGGGTAACTATTTCCCCGGGTTTGGGGTATCTATTTCCCCAGGTTTGGGATAACTATTTCCCCGGGTTTGAGGTAACTATTTCCCCAGGTTTGGTTAACTATTTCCCTGGGTTTGGGATAATTATTTCCCCGGGTTTGGGGTAACTATTTTCTAGGTTATGGCGTAACGATTTCCCCGGGTTTGGGGTAACGATTTCCCTGGGTTTGGGATAGCTATTTCCCCGGGTTTGGGTAACTATTTCCCCGGGGTTGGGTAACTATTTCCCCGGGTTTGGTGTAACTATTTCCCCGGGTTTGGGGTAACTATTTCCCCAGGTTTGGGGTAGCTATTTCCCCGTGTTTGGATAACTATTTTCCAGGGTTTGGGTTATCTATTTCCCCAGTTTTGGGGTATCTATTTCCCTGGGTTTGGGGCAGCTATTTTCTAGGTTATGGGGTAACTATTTCCCCGGGTTTGAGTATCTAATTCCCCAGGTGTGAGGTAACTATTTCCCATGGTGTGGGGTAACTATTTCCCCGGGTTGGGTGACTATTTCCCCGGGTTTGGGGTAACTATTTCCCCGGGTTTGGGAAACTATTTTCCCCCCATTGTGTTACCTATTTCCCCAGGTTTGGGGTATCTATTTCCCTGGGTTTGGGGTAACTATTTTCAAGGTTATTGGGTAACTATTTCCCGGGTTTGGGTGAAGTATTTCCCCAGGTTTGGGGTAACTATTTCCCAGGGTTTGGGGTAACTATTTCCCCGGGTTTGGGGTAACTATTTCCTCGGGTTTGGGGTAACTACTTCCCCAGGTTTGGGGTAATTATTTCCCCGGGTTTGGGTTAACTATTTCCCCAGGTTTGGGGTAACTATTTCCCCGTATGTGGGGTAACTATTTCCCCGGGTATGGGTAACTATTTCCCCGGGCTTGGGTATCTATTTCCCCAGGTTTGGGATGACTATTTCCCCGGGTATGAGGTACCTATTTCCCCAGGTTTGGGTAACTATTTCCCTGGGTTTGGGGTTATTATTTCCCCGGGTTTGGGGTAACTATGTTCGAGGTTATGGGGTAACGATTTCCCTGAGTTTGGGGTAACGATTTTCCCGGGTTTGGGATAACTATTTCACCGGGTGTGGGTCACTATTTCCCGGGGGTTGGGTAACTATTTCCCAGGGTTTGGGGTAACTATTTCCCCGGGTTTGGGGTAACTATTTCCCCGGGTTTGGATAAATATTTTCCCGGGTTTGGGTTATCTATTCCCCCAGGTTTGGGGTATCTATTTCCCCAGGTTTGGGGCAACTATTTTCTCGGTTATGGGGTAACTATTTCCCCGGGTTTGGTTATCTGTTTCCCCAGGTTTGGGATAACTAT
This sequence comes from Scyliorhinus torazame, assembly GCF_047496885.1. NCBI lineage: Eukaryota > Metazoa > Chordata > Chondrichthyes > Carcharhiniformes > Scyliorhinidae > Scyliorhinus > Scyliorhinus torazame. The sequence continues at coordinate 409,137,196 of NC_092707.1, read as the reverse complement.
TTCCCAGGGTGTGGGGTAACTATTTCCCCGGGTTGGGTGACTATTTCCCCGGGTTTGGTTATCTATTTCCCCACGTTTGGGATAACTATTTCCCCGGGTTTGAGGTAACTATTTCCCCAGGTTTGGTTAACTATTTCCCTGGGTTTGGGATAATTATTTCCCCAGGTTTGGGGTAGCTATTTCCCCGGGTTTGGATAACTATTTTCCAGGGTTTGGGTTATCTATTTCCCCAGGTTTGGGGTATCTATTTCCCTGGGTTTGGGGCAACTATTGTCTTGGTTATGGGGTAACTATTTCCCCGGGTTTGAGTATCTAATTCCCCAGGTGTGAGGTAACTATTTCCCATGGTGTGGGGTAACTATTTCCCCGGGTTGGGTGACTATTTCCCCAGGTTTGGGGTAACTATTTCCCCGGGTTTGGGAAACTATTTCCCCCGCTTTGGGTTATCTATTTCCCCAGGTTTGGGGTAACTATTTCCCCGGGTTGGAGTAACTATTTTCAAGGTTATTGGGTAACTGTTTCCCGGGTTTGGGTGAAGTATTTCCCCAGGTTTGGCTAACTATTTCCCAGGGTTTGGTGTAACTATTTCCCCAGGTTTGGGGTAACTATTTCCCCAGGTTTTGGTTATCTATTTCCTCGTGTTTGGGGTATCTATTTCCCAGGGTTTCGGGTAACTATTTTCCCGGGTTTGGGGTTAATATTTCCCGGGGTTTGGGGTAACTATTTCCCGAGGTTTGGGGTAACTATTTCCCCGGTTTTGGGGTAACTATTTCCCCGGGTTTGGGGTAACTATTTCCCCAGGTTTGGGGTAACTATTTCCCCGGGTTTGCAGTAACTATTTCCCCAGGTTTGGGGTAACTATTTCCCCGGGTGTGGGGTAACTATTTCCCCGGGTATGGGTAACTATTTCCCAGGGTTTGGGGTAACTATTTCCCCAGGTTTGGGGTAACTATTTCCCCAGGTTTTGGTTATCTATTTCCTCGTGTTTGGGGCATCTATTTCCCAGGGTTTCGGGTAACTATTTCCCCGGGTTTGGGTAACCATTTCCCCGGGTTTGGGGTAACTATTTCCCCGGGTTTGGGGTTACTATTTCCCTGGGTTTGGGGTAACTATTTTCCCAGGTTTGGGTAACTATTTCACCGGGTTTGGGGTAACTATTTTATAGGTAATCGACTAACTATTTCCCCGGGTTTGTGGTAACTATTTTCACGGGTTTGGGGTAACTGTTTCCCCACATTTGGGTAACTATTTCCCCGGGTTTGGGGTAACTATTTCCCCGGGTTTGGGGTTACTATGTCCCGAGGTTTAGGGTAACTATTTCCCCATGTTTGGGGTTACTATTTCCCGAGGTTTAGGGTAACTAGTTCCCCAGATTTGGGGTAAATATTTCCCCAGGTTTGGGGTAACTATTTCCCCAGGTTTGGGTTAACTATTTCCCCTGGTGTGGGGTAACTATTTCCCCGGGTTTGGGTAACTATTTCCCTGGGTTTGGGTATCTATTTCCCCAGGTTTTGGATAACTATTTCCCAGGGTTTGAGGTAACTATTTCCCCAGGTTGGGATAACTATTTCCCTGGATTTGGGGTAATTATTTCCCCGGGTTTGGGGTAACTATTTTCTAGGTTATGGGGAAAAGATTTCCCCGGGTTTGGGGTAATTATTTCCCTGGGTTTGGGGCAACTATTTCCCCGGGTTTGGGGCAACTTTTTCCCTGGGTTTGGGCAACTATTTCCCCAGGTTTGGGGTAACTATTTCCCCGGGTTTGGTTATCTATTTCCCCGGGTTTCGGTAACTATTTCCCCAGGTTTGGGGTAACTATTTCCCCGGGGTTGGGTAACTATTTCCCAGGGTTTGGGGTAACTATTGCCACTGGTTTTGGGTAACTATTTCCCCAGGTTTGTGGTAACTATTTCCCCAGGTTTGGGGTAACTATTTCCCCGGGTTTGAATAAATATTTTCCCGGGTTTGCCTTATCTATTCCCCCAGGTTTGGGGTATCTATTTCCCCGGGTTTGGGGCAACTATTTTCTAGGTTATGGGGTAACTATTTCCCCGGGTTTGGGTAACTATTTCCCCGGGTTTGGGGTATCTATTTCCCCAGGTTTGGGATAACTATTTCCCCGGGTTTGAGGTAACTATTTCCCCAGGTTTGGTTAACTATTTCCCTGGGTTTGGGATAATTATTTCCCCGGGTTTGGGGTAACTATTTTCTAGGTTATGGCGTAACGATTTCCCCGGGTTTGGGATAGCTATTTCCCCGGGTTTGGGTAACTATTTCCCCGGGGTTGGGTAACTATTTCCCCGGGTTTGGTGTAACTATTTCCCCGGGTTTGGGGTAACTATTTCCCCAGGTTTGGGGTAGCTATTTCCCCGTGTTTGGATAACTATTTTCCAGGGTTTGGGTTATCTATTTCCCCAGTTTTGGGGTATCTATTTCCCTGGGTTTGGGGCAGCTATTTTCTAGGTTATGGGGTAACTATTTCCCCGGGTTTGAGTATCTAATTCCCCAGGTGTGAGGTAACTATTTCCCATGGTGTGGGGTAACTATTTCCCCGGGTTGGGTGACTATTTCCCCGGGTTTGGGGTAACTATTTCCCCGGGTTTGGGAAACTATTTTCCCCCCATTGTGTTACCTATTTCCCCAGGTTTGGGGTATCTATTTCCCTGGGTTTGATTAACTATTTTCAAGGTTATTGGGTAACTATTTCCCGGGTTTGGGTGAAGTATTTCCCCAGGTTTGGGGTAACTATTTCCCAGGGTTTGGGGTAACTATTTCCCCGGGTTTGGGGTAACTATTTCCTCGGGTTTGGGGTAACTACTTCCCCAGGTTTGGGGTAATTATTTCCCCGGGTTTGGGTTAACTATTTCCCCAGGTTTGGGGTAACTATTTCCCCGTGTGTGGGGTAACTATTTCCCCGGGTATGGGTAACTATTTCCCCGGGCTTGGGTATCTATTTCCCCAGGTTTGGGATGACTATTTCCCCGGGTATGAGGTACCTATTTCCCCAGGTTTGGGTAACTATTTCCCTGGGTTTGGGGTTATTATTTCCCCGGGTTTGGGGTAACTATGTTCGAGGTTATGGGGTAACGATTTCCCTGAGTTTGGGGTAACGATTTTCCCGGGTTTGGGATAACTATTTCACCGGGTGTGGGTCACTATTTCCCGGGGGTTGGGTAACTATTTCCCAGGGTTTGGGGTAACTATTTCCCCGGGTTTGGGGTAACTATTTCCCCGGGTTTGGATAAATATTTTCCCGGGTTTGGGTTATCTATTCCCCCAGGTTTGGGGTATCTATTTCCCCAGGTTTGGGGCAACTATTTTCTCGGTTATGGGGTAACTATTTCCCCGGGTTTGGTTATCTGTTTCCCCAGGTTTGGGATAACTATTTCCCAGGGTGTGGGGTAACTATTTCCCCGGGTTGGGTGACTATTTCCCCGGGTTTGGTTATCTATTTCCCCACGTTTGGGATAACTATTTCCCCGGGTTTGAGGTAACTATTTCCCCAGGTTTGGTTAACTATTTCCCTGGGTTTGGGATAATTATTTCCCCAGGTTTGGGGTAGCTATTTCCCCGGGTTTGGATAACTATTTTCCAGGGTTTGGGTTATCTATTTCCCCAGGTTTGGGGTATCTATTTCCCTGGGTTTGGGGCAACTATTGTCTTGGTTATGGGGTAACTATTTCCCCGGGTTTGAGTATCTAATTCCCCAGGTGTGAGGTAACTATTTCCCATGGTGTGGGGTAACTATTTCCCCGGGTTGGGTGACTATTTCCCCAGGTTTGGGGTAACTATTTCCCCGGGTTTGGGAAACTATTTCCCCCGCTTTGGGTTATCTATTTCCCCAGGTTTGGGGTAACTATTTCCCCGGGTTGGAGTAACTATTTTCAAGGTTATTGGGTAACTGTTTCCCGGGTTTGGGTGAAGTATTTCCCCAGGTTTGGCTAACTATTTCCCAGGGTTTGGTGTAACTATTTCCCCAGGTTTGGGGTAACTATTTCCCCAGGTTTTGGTTATCTATTTCCTCGTGTTTGGGGTATCTATTTCCCAGGGTTTCGGGTAACTATTTTCCCGGGTTTGGGGTTAATATTTCCCGGGGTTTGGGGTAACTATTTCCCGAGGTTTGGGGTAACTATTTCCCCGGATTTGGGGTAACTATTTCCCCGGGTTTGGGGTAACTATTTCCCCAGGTTTGGGGTAACTATTTCCCCGGGTTTGCAGTAACTATTTCCCCAGGTTTGGGGTAACTATTTCCCCGGGTGTGGGGTAACTATTTCCCCGGGTATGGGTAACTATTTCCCCAGGTTTGGGGTAACTATTTCCCCAGGTTTGGGGTAACTATTTCCCCAGGTTTTGGTTATCTATTTCATCGTGTTTGGGGTATCTATTTCCCAGGGTTTCGGGTAACTATTTCCCCGGGTTTGGGTAACCATTTCCCCGGGTTTGGGGTAACTATTTCCCCGGGTTTGGGGTTACTATTTCCCTGGGTTTGGGGTAACTATTTTCCCAGGTTTGGGTAACTATTTCACCGGGTTTGGGGTAACTATTTTATAGGTAATCGACTAACTATTTCCCCGGGTTTGTGGTAACTATTTTCACGGGTTTGGGGTAACTGTTTCCCCACATTTGGGTAACTATTTCCCCGGGTTTGGGGTAACTATTTCCCCGGGTTTGGGGTTACTATGTCCCGAGGTTTAGGGTAACTATTTCCCCATGTTTGGGGTTACTATTTCCCGAGGTTTAGGGTAACTAGTTCCCCAGATTTGGGGTAAATATTTCCCCAGGTTTGGGGTAACTATTTCCCCAGGTTTGGGTTAACTATTTCCCCTGGTGTGGGGTAACTATTTCCCCGGGTTTGGGTAACTATTTCCCCGGGTTTGGGTATCTATTTCCCCAGGTTTTGGATAACTATTTCCCAGGGTTTGAGGTAACTATTTCCCCAGGTTGGGATAACTATTTCCCTGGATTTGGGGTAATTATTTCCCCGGGTTTGGGGTAACTATTTTCTAGGTTATGGGGAAAAGATTTCCCCGGGTTTGGGGTAATTATTTCCCTGGGTTTGGGGCAACTATTTCCCCGGGTTTGGGGCAACTTTTTCCCTGGGTTTGGGCAACTATTTCCCCAGGTTTGGGGTAACTATTTCCCCGGGTTTGGTTATCTATTTCCCCGGGTTTCGGTAACTATTTCCCCAGGTTTGGGGTAACTATTTCCCCGGGGTTGGGTAACTATTTCCCAGGGTTTGGGGTAACTATTGCCACTGGTTTTGGGTAACTATTTCCCCAGGTTTGTGGTAACTATTTCCCCAGGTTTGGGGTAACTATTTCCCCGGGTTTGAATAAATATTTTCCCGGGTTTGCCTTATCTATTCCCCCAGGTTTGGGGTATCTATTTCCCCGGGTTTGGGGCAACTATTTTCTAGGTTATGGGGTAACTATTTCCCCGGGTTTGGGTAACTATTTCCCCGGGTTTGGGGTATCTATTTCCCCAGGTTTGGGATAACTATTTCCCCGGGTTTGAGGTAACTATTTCCCCAGGTTTGGTTAACTATTTCCCTGGGTTTGGGATAATTATTTCCCCGGGTTTGGGGTAACTATTTTCTAGGTTATGGCGTAACGATTTCCCCGGGTTTGGGGTAACGATTTCCCTGGGTTTGGGATAGCTATTTCCCCGGGTTTGGGTAACTATTTCCCCGGGGTTGGGTAACTATTTCCCCGGGTTTGGTGTAACTATTTCCCCGGGTTTGGGGTAACTATTTCCCCAGGTTTGGGGTAGCTATTTCCCCGTGTTTGGATAACTATTTTCCAGGGTTTGGGTTATCTATTTCCCCAGTTTTGGGGTATCTATTTCCCTGGGTTTGGGGCAGCTATTTTCTAGGTTATGGGGTAACGATTTCCCCGGGTTTGAGTATCTAATTCCCCAGGTGTGAGGTAACTATTTCCCATGGTGTGGGGTAACTATTTCCCCGGGTTGGGTGACTATTTCCCCGGGTTTGGGGTAACTATTTCCCCGGGTTTGGGAAACTATTTTCCCCCCATTGTGTTACCTATTTCCCCAGGTTTGGGGTATCTATTTCCCTGGGTTTGGGGTAACTATTTTCAAGGTTATTGGGTAACTATTTCCCGGGTTTGGGTGAAGTATTTCCCCAGGTTTGGGGTAACTATTTCCCAGGGTTTGGGGTAACTATTTCCCCGGGTTTGGGGTAACTATTTCCTCGTGTTTGGGGTAACTACTTCCCCAGGTTTGGGGTAATTATTTCCCCGGGTTTGGGTTAACTATTTCCCCAGGTTTGGGGTAACTATTTCCCCGTGTGTGGGGTAACTATTTCCCCGGGTATGGGTAACTATTTCCCCGGGCTTGGGTATCTATTTCCCCAGGTTTGGGATGACTATTTCCCCGGGTATGAGGTACCTATTTCCCCAGGTTTGGGTAACTATTTCCCTGGGTTTGGGGTTATTATTTCCCCGGGTTTGGGGTAACTATGTTCGAGGTTATGGGGTAACGATTTCCCTGAGTTTGGGGTAACGATTTTCCCGGGTTTGGGATAACTATTTCACCGGGTGTGGGTCACTATTTCCCGGGGGTTGGGTAACTATTTCCCAGGGTTTGGGGTAACTATTTCCCCGGGTTTGGGGTAACTATTTCCCCGGGTTTGGATAAATATTTTCCCGGGTTTGGGTTATCTATTCCCCCAGGTTTGGGGTATCTATTTCCCCAGGTTTGGGGCAACTATTTTCTCGGTTATGGGGTAACTATTTCCCCGGGTTTGGTTATCTGTTTCCCCAGGTTTGGGATAACTATTTCCCAGGGTGTGGGGTAACTATTTCCCCGGGTTGGGTGACTATTTCCCCGGGTTTGGTTATCTATTTCCCCACGTTTGGGATAACTATTTCCCCGGGTTTGAGGTAACTATTTCCCCAGGTTTGGTTAACTATTTCCCTGGGTTTGGGATAATTATTTCCCCAGGTTTGGGGTAGCTATTTCCCCGGGTTTGGATAACTATTTTCCAGGGTTTGGGTTATCTATTTCCCCAGGTTTGGGGTATCTATTTCCCTGGGTTTGGGGCAACTATTGTCTTGGTTATGGGGTAACTATTTCCCCGGGTTTGAGTATCTAATTCCCCAGGTGTGAGGTAACTATTTCCCATGGTGTGGGGTAACTATTTCCCCGGGTTGGGTGACTATTTCCCCAGGTTTGGGGTAACTATTTCCCCGGGTTTGGGAAACTATTTCCCCCGCTTTGGGTTATCTATTTCCCCAGGTTTGGGGTAACTATTTCCCCGGGTTGGAGTAACTATTTTCAAGGTTATTGGGTAACTGTTTCCCGGGTTTGGGTGAAGTATTTCCCCAGGTTTGGCTAACTATTTCCCAGGGTTTGGTGTAACTATTTCCCCAGGTTTGGGGTAACTATTTCCCCAGGTTTTGGTTATCTATTTCCTCGTGTTTGGGGTATCTATTTCCCAGGGTTTCGGGTAACTATTTTCCCGGGTTTGGGGTTAATATTTCCCGGGGTTTGGGGTAACTATTTCCCGAGGTTTGGGGTAACTATTTCCCCGGTTTTGGGGTAACTATTTCCCCGGGTTTGGGGTAACTATTTCCCCAGGTTTGGGGTAACTATTTCCCCGGGTTTGCAGTAACTATTTCCCCAGGTTTGGGGTAACTATTTCCCCGGGTGTGGGGTAACTATTTCCCCGGGTATGGGTAACTATTTCCCAGGGTTTGGGGTAACTATTTCCCCAGGTTTGGGGTAACTATTTCCCCAGGTTTGGGGTAACTATTTCCCCAGGTTTTGGTTATCTATTTCCTCGTGTTTGGGGTATCTATTTCCCAGGGTTTCGGGTAACTATTTTCCCGGGTTTGGGGTTAATATTTCCCGGGGTTTGGGGTAACTATTTCCCGAGGTTTGGGGTAACTATTTCCCCGGTTTTGGGGTAACTATTTCCCCGGGTTTGGGGTAACTATTTCCCCAGGTTTGGGGTAACTATTTCCCCGGGTTGGCAGTAACTACTTCCCCAGGTTTGGGGTAACTTTTTCCCCGGGTGTGGGGTAACTATTTCCCCCGGTTTGGGTATCTATTTCCCCAGGTTTGGGATAACTATTTCCCCGGGTTTGAGGTAACAATTTCCCCAGGTTTTGGTAACTATTTCACTGGGTTTGGGATAATTATTTCCCCGGGATTGGGGTAACTATTTTCTAGGTTATGGGGTAACGATTTCCCCGGTTTTGGGTAACTATTTCCCCGGGGTTGGGTAACTATTTCCCTGGGTTTGGGGTAACTATTTCCCCGGTCTAAGGTAACAATTTCCCCAGGTTTGGGTAACTATTTCCCCAGGTTTGGGGTAACTATTTCCCCGGGTTTGGGGTAACTATTTTCCCGGGATTGGGTTATCTATTTCCCCAGGTTTGGGGTATCTATTTCCCCGGGTTTGGGGCAACTATTTTCTAGGTTATGGGCTATCTATTTCCCCGGGTTTCGGTATCTATTTCCCCGGGTTTGGGGTAACTATTTCCCCGGGTTTCGGTATCTATTTCCCCAGGTTTGGGGTCACTATTTACCAGGGTGTGGGGTGACTATTTCCCCGGGATTGGGTAACTATTTCCCCGGGTTTGTGTATCTATTTCCCCAGGTTTGGGATAACTATTTCCCCGGGTTTGAGGTAACTATTTCCCCAGGTTTGGGTAACTATTTCCCTGGTTTTGGGATAATTATTTCCCAGGGTCTGGAGTAACTATTTTCAAGATTATGGGGTAACGACTTCCCCAGGTTTGGGGTAACGATTTCCCCGGGTTTGGGATAACTATTTCCCCGGGTTTGGGTAACTTTTTCCCCCGGGGTTGGGGTAACTATTTCTGCGGGTTTGTGTATCTATTTCCCCAGGTTTGGGATAACTATTTCCCCGGGTTTGAGGTAACTATTTCCCCAGGTTTGGGTAACTATTTCCCTGGGTTTGGGATAATTATTTCCCAGGGTCTGCGGTAACTATTTTCTAGGTTATGGGGTAACGACTTCCCCGGGTTTGGGGTAACGATTTCCCTGGGTTTGGATAACTATTTTCCCGGGTTTGGGGTATCTATTTCCCCGGGTTTGGGTATCTATTTCCCCATGTTTGGGGTAACTATTTCCCCAGGTTTGGGGTATCTATTTCCCCGGGTTTGGATTATCTATTTCCCCAGGTTTGGGGTATCTATTTCCCCGGGTTTGGGGCAACTATTTTCTAGGTTATGGGGTAACTATTTCCCCGGGTTTGGGTATCTAATTCCCCAGGTTTGGGTTACTATTTCCCAGGGTGTGGGGTAACTATTTCCCCGGGTTTGGGTAACTATTTCCCCAGGTTTGGGGTAACGATTTCCCCGGGTTTGGGTAACTATTTCCCTGGGTTTGGGGTAACTATTTTCTCGGTTATCGGGTAACTATTTCACCGGGTTTGGGTGAACTATTTCCCCAGGTTTGGGGTAACTATTTCCCCAGGTTTGGGGTTACTATTTCCCCAGTTTTGGAGTAACTATTTCCCCGGGTTTGGGGCAACTATTTCCCCAGTTTTGGGGTAACTATATTCCCGGGTTTGGGGTAACTATTTCCCCAGGTTTGGGGTAATTATTTCCCAAGGTTTAGGGTAACTATTTCCCCGGGTTTGGGGTAACTATTTCCCCAGGTTTGGGGTAACTATTTCCCCGGGTTTGGGTAACTATTTCCCCAGGTTTGGAGTAACTAAAATCACCGGGTTTGGGTAACTATTTCCCGAGGTTTGGGGTAACTTTTTCCCCGGGTTTGGGGTATCTATTTCCCCGGGTTTGGGGTAACTATTTCCCCGGGTTAGGAGTAACTAAAATCACCGGGTTTGGGTAACTATTTCCCCAGGTTTGGGTTAACTATTTCCCCAGGTTTGGGTAACAATTTCCCCGGGTTTGGGCGTAACTATTTCCCCGGGTTTGGGCGTAACTATTTCCCCTGGTTTGGGGTAACTATTTCCCCGGGTTTGGGGTAACTATTTCCCCGGGTTTGGGCGTAACAATTTCCCCGGGTTTATGTAACTATTTCCCCGGGTTTGGGGAAGTATTTCCTCAGGTTTGGGTTATCAATTTCCCGGAGTTTGGGGTAACTAACCCACACTATCGCCGTGCCCGTTTACTCATATCACCACCTGCACTATCGCCGTGCCCGTTTACTCATATCACCACCCGCACTATCACAGTGCCCGTTTACTCATATCACCATCCACACTATCACCGTGCCCGTTTACTCATATCACCATCCACACTATCCTCGTGCCTGTTTACTCATATCACCACCCGCACTATCACCGTGCCCGTTTACTCATATCACCATCCGCACTATCACCGTGCCCGTTTACTCATATCACCACCCACACTATCGCCGTGCCCGTTTACTCATATCGCCACCCGCACTATCACCGTGCCCCTTTACTCATATCACCATCCACACTGTCGACGTGCCCGTTTACTCATATCACCACCCGCACTATCACCGTGCCCGTTTACTCATATCACCACCCGCACTATCGCCATGCCCGTTTACTCATATCACCACCCGCACTATCGCTGTGCCCGTTTACTCATATCACCATCAGCACTAGCACCGTGCCCGTTTACTCATATCACCACCCGCACTATGGCCGTGCCCGTTTACTCATATCACCAACCGCACTATCACCGTGCCCGTTTACTCATATCACCACCCACACTATCACCGTGCCCGTTTACTCAAATCACCAACCGCACTATCACCGTGCCCGTTTACTCATATCACCACCCGCACTATCACCGTGCCCGTTTACTCATATCACCACCCGCACTATCACCGTGCCCGTTTACTCATATCACCACCCACACTATCACCGTGCCCGTTTACTCATATCACCACCCGCACTATCACCGTGCCCGTTTACTCATATCACCACCCGCACTATCACCGTGCCCGTTTACTCATATCACTACCCGCACTATCGCCGTGCCCATTTACTCATATCACCACCCGCATTATCACCGTGCCCGTTTACTCATATCACCACCCGCACGATAACTGTGCCCGTTTACTCATATCACCACCCACACTATCACCGTGCCATTTACTCATATCACCACCCGCACTATCGCTGTGCCCGTTTACTCATATCGCCACCCGCACTATCGTCGTGCCCGTTTACTCATTTCACCACCCGCACTATCGCCATGCCCGTTTACTCATATCACCACCCGCACTATAACTGTGTCCGTTTACTCATATCACCACCCACACTGTCACCATGCCCGTTTACTCATATCACCACCCGCACTATCACAGTGCCCGTTTACTCATATCGCCACCCACACTATCCTCGTGCCCGTTTACTCATATCGCCACCCACACTATCCTCGTGCCCGTTTACTCATATCACCACCCGCACTATCACCATGACTGTTTACTCATAACACCACCCACACTATCAGCATGACTGTTTACTCATATCACCACCCGCACTATCACCATGACTGTTTACTCATAACACCACCCACACTATCACCATGACTGTTTACTCATAACACCACCCACACTATCACCGTGCCCGTTTACTCATATCACCACCCACACTATCACCGTGCCCGTTTACTCATATCGCCACCCACACTATCACCGTGCCCGTTTACTCATAACACTACCCACACTATCACCATGACTGTTTACTCATAACACCACCCGCACTATCACCGTGCCTGTTTACTCATAACACCACCCACACTATCACCGTGCCCGTTTACTCATATCACCACCCGCACTATCACCGTGCCTGTTTACTCATATCACCACCCACACTATTACCGTGCCCGTTTACTCATATCACCACCCACACTATCACCGTGCCCGTTTACTCATATCGCCACCCACACTATCACCGTGCCCGTTTACTCATATCACCACCCACACTATTGCCGTGCCGGTTTACTCATATCACCACCCACACTATCACCGTGCCCGTTTACTCATATCACCACCCACACTATCACCGTGCCGGTTTACTCATATCACCACCCGCACTATCACCGTGCCGGTTTACTCATATCACCACCCGCACTATCACCGTGCCGGTTTACTCATATCACCACCCGCACTATCACCGTGCCGGTTTACTCATATCACCACCCGCACTATCACCGTGCCGGTTTACTCATATCACCACCCGCACTATCACCCTGCCGGTTTACTCATATCACCACCCGCACTATCACCATGCCCGTTTACTCATATCACCACCCGCACTATCACCGTGCCGGTTTACTCATATCACCACCCGCACTATCACCGTGCCGGTTTACTCATATCACCACCCGCACTATCACCGTGCCGGTTTACTCATATCACCACCCGCACTATCACCGTGCCGGTTTACTCATATCACCACCCGCACTATCACCCTGCCGGTTTACTCATATCACCACCCGCACTATCACCATGCCCGTTTACTCATATCACCATCCGCACTATCGCCGTGCCCGTTTACTCATATCACCACCCGCACTATCGCCGTGCCCCTTTACTCATATCACCATCCACACTGTCGACGTGCCCGTTTACTCATATCACCACCCGCACTATCACCGTGCCCGTTTACTCATATCACCACCCGCACTATCGCCGTGCCCATTTACTCATATCACCACCCGCACTATCGCCGTGCCCGTTTACTCATATCACCAACCGCACTATCACCGCGCCCGTTTACTCATATCACCACCCACACTATCACCGTGCCCGTTTACTCATATCACCAACCGCACTATCACCGTGCCCGTTTACCCATATCACCACCCGCACTATCACCGTGCCCGTTTACTCATATCACCACCCGCACTAGCACCATGCCCATTTACTCATATCACCACCCGCTCTATCGCCGTGCCCATTTACTCATATCACTACCCGCACTATCGCTGTGCCTGTTTACTCATATCACCACCCGCACTATCGCCATGCCCGTTTCCTCATATCGCCACCCGCACTATCGCCGTGCCCATTTACTCATATCACCACCCACACTATCGCCGTGCCCGTTTACTCATATCACCACCCACACTATCGCCATGCCCGTTTACTCATATCACCACCCGCACTATCACCGTGCCAGTTTACTCATATCACCACCCACACTATCGCCACGCCCGTTTACTCATATCACCACCCGCACTATCACCGTGCCAGTTTACTCATATCACTACCGGCACTATCGCCGTGCCCATTTACTCATATCGCCACCCGCACTATCACCGTGCCCGTTTACTCATAACACTACCCACACTATCACCATGACTGTTTACTCATAACACCACCCGCACTATCACCGTGCCTGTTTACTCATAACACCACCCACACTATCACCGTGCCCGTTTACTCATATTACCACCCGCACTATCACCGTGCCTGTTTACTCATATCACCACCCACACTATCACCGTGCCCGTTTACTCATATCACCACCCACACTATCACTGTGCCCATTTACTCACATCGCCACCCACACTATCACCGTGCCCGTTTACTCATATCACCACCCACACAATTGCCGTGCCGGTTTACTCATATCACCACCCACACTATCACCGTGCCCGTTTACTCATATCACCACCCACACTATCACCGTGCCGGTTTACTCATATCACCACCCGCACTATCACCGTGCCCGTTTACTCATATCACCACCCGCACTATCACCGTGCCGGTTTACTCATATCACCACCCGCATTATCACCATGCCCGTTTACTCATATCACCACCCGCACTATCACCGTGCCCGTTTACTCATATCACCACCCGCACTATCACCGTGCCGGTTTACTCATATCACCACCCACACTATCACCGTGCCGGTTTACTCATATCACCACCCGCACTATCACCGTGCCCGTTTACTCATATCACCACCCGCACTAGCACCATGCCGGTTTACTCATATCACCACCCGCACTATCACCGTGCCGGTTTACTCATATCACCACCCGCACTAGCACCGTGCCCATTTACTCATATCACCATCCGCACTATCGCCGTGCCCATTTACTCATATCACCATCCGCACTATCGCCGTGCCCGTTTACTCATATCACCACCCGCACTATCGCTGTGCCCGTTTACTCATATCACCATCAGCACTATCGCCGTGCCCGTTTACTCATATCACCACCCGCACTATCGCCGTGCCCGTTTACTCATATCACCACCCACACTATCGCCGTGCCCGTTTACTCATATCGCCACCCGTACTATCACCGTGCCCCTTTACTCATATCACCATCCACACTGTCGACGTGCCCGTTTACACATATCACCACCCGCACTATCACCGTGCCCGTTTACTCATATCACCACCCGCACTATCGCCGTGCCCATTTACTCATATCACCACCCGCACTATCGCCGTGCCCGTTTACTCATATCACCACCCGCACTATCACCGTGCCCGTTTACTCATATCACCACCCGCACTAGCACCATGCCCATTTACTCATATCACCACCCGCTCTATCGCCGTGCCCATTTACTCATATCACTACCCGCACTATCGCTGTGCCTGTTTACTCATATCACCACCCGCACTATCGCCATGCCCGTTTCCTCATATCGCCACCCGCACTATCGCCGTGCCCATTTACTCATATCACCACCCACACTATCGCCGTGCCCGTTTACTCATATCACCACCCACACTATCGCCATGCCCGTTTACTCATATCACCACCCGCACTATCACCGTGCCAGTTTACTCATATCACCACCCACACTATCGCCACGCCCGTTTACTCATATCACCACCCGCACTATCACCGTGCCAGTTTACTCATATCACTACCGGCACTATCGCCGTGCCCATTTACTCATATCACCACCCGCACTATCACCGTGCCCGTTTACTCATATCACCACCCGCACTATCACCGTGCCCGTTTACTCATATCACTACCCGCACTATCGCCGTGCCCATTTACTCATATCACCACCCGCATTATCACCGTGCCCGTTTACTCATATCACCACCCGCACGATCACTGTGCCCGTTTACTCATATCACCACCCACACTATCACCGTGCCCGTTTACTCATTTCACCACCCGCACTATCGCCATGCCCGTTTACTCATATCACCACCCGCACTATAACCGTGTCCGTTTACTCATATCACCAACCACACTGTCACCATGCCCGTTTACTCATATCACCACCCGCACTATCACAGTGCCCGTTTATTCATATCACCACCAACACTATCGCCATGCCCGTTTACTCATATCACCATCCACACTATCACAGTGCCCGTTTACTCATATCGCCACCCACACTATCCTCGTGCCCGTTTACTCATATCGCCACCACACACTATCACCGTGCCCGTTTACTCATAACACTACCCACACTATCACCATGACTGTTTACTCATAACACCACCCACACTATCACCGTGCCCGTTTACTCATAACACCACCCACACTATCACCGTGCCCGTTTACTCATATCACCACCCACACTATCACCGTGCCCGTTTACTCATATCGCCACCCACACTATCACCGTGCCCGTTTACTCATAACACTACCCACACTATCACCATGACTGTTTCCTCATAACACCACCCACACTATCACCGTGCCCGTTTACTCATATCACCACCCACACTATCACCGTGCCCGTTTACTCATATCACCACCCGCACTATCACCGTGCCCGTTTACTCATATCGCCACCCACACTATCACCGTGCCCGTTTACTCATATCGCCACCCACACTATCACCGTGCCCGTTTACTCATAACACTACCCACACTATCACCATGACTGTTTACTCATAACACCACCCACACTATCACCGTGCCCGTTTACTCATATCACCACCCACACTATCACCGTGCCCGTTTACTCATATCACTACCCGCACTATCACCGTGCCCGTTTACTCATATCGCCACCCACACTATCACCGTGCCCGTTTACTCATATCACCACCCACACTATCACCGTATCCGTTTACTCATATCACCATCCGCACTATCACCATGCCCGTTTACTCATATCACCACACGCACTATAACCGTGTCCGTTTACTCATATCACCACCCGCACTATCGCCTTGCCCGTTCCTCATTAACTTTTAAAACCCTCCTCCCTTCTCCCGTTACATGAACTCTCCTCCAGCACTATTCCAGTTAAAGATTCTCTGTAACCATCATTGTCTTGTGTTCAATGATTCTATTTAATGTCTCAGAACAGAAAAACTCTACATTCTGTCCAATGCTGCTGGTGAAACACCCGCTCTGCCAGACTTCCTCCTCCTCTTCCACCTCCGAACCTTCCCCTCAACCCTTCCACAATGAGTGAGGAGCAGAATTCTGACAATCACACCATCCTCATCACCGCAAACCCGTTCAGTGTGGGCATCAACCCTCCCACACATTACCCAGACCCTGCCTCTCACCCCCCCCACCTTCCCCTCCAGCTCGCACACCCAACCCCAGCCCCCCCACCTATTACCCAGTCCCTGCCTCCCACCCACCCCCCCTCACACACACAACCCCAGCCCCCCCAACCCATTACCCAGACCCTGCCTCCGCCCTCCCCCCCCCCGCTCACACACCCAACCCCAGCCCCCCCACCCATTACCCAGACCCTGCCTCCCACCACCCCCTCACACACCCAACCCCGGCCCCTCCACCCATTACCCAGACCCTGCCTCCAACCAGCCCCACCCCTCACACACCCAACCTCGTCCCCCCACCAGCGACAATACTCACTGAAAAGTCAGCGTCCTCGGCATGGAGGTGATTGGCGATGTAGTGCACTCCCTCCAGGGCCCTGATGATTCTGGGGGTGAGCAGCAGCATGGACTCCCCCTGACAGCCATTATTCAGGCTGTTTCTCTGGCTGTGATTGGCTCTCGCTCCCAGGTACCTGCTGGATTCATGGTGACAGTGGTTCCCGTGACTGCAGAGCCCTGTTGGTCTGGAGTGGCACAGGGGCAGGCTGAAACAGGGGGCGTCACGCTGTGTTTGTGGGCAGCACGTGGAGGGGTCGATCTTCAACTCCAGCAGGCTAAAATGATTGGTGAATGTTTCCGCCTTGGGTCCGGGCCTCTTCATGAAGAGCCAACGTGGAATGAAATCCAGGAAAACCTTTCGTACCCACCGGGGCATCTTGTGTGTGTTGGGCGAGCGATGATGAACATTGAGGACAAAGACGGTGATGACAATGGAGAGAGTGACGAAGATCATGGTGAAGAGCAGGTATTCGCCGATTAAAGGGATGACCAGGGAGGTGGAGGGGATGATCTCTGTTATAAGCAGCAGGAAGACAGTGAGGGAGAGCAACACCGATATACAAAGTGTGATCTTCTCTCCACAGCCTGATGGTAAATAGAAGACCAGAACAGTTAGACAGGAGATGAGCAAACAGGGAATGATGAGGTTAATGGTGTAGAAGAGGGGGAGCCTCCGTATAATGAAAGAGTATGTGATATCGACATACACTTCAGAGCAACAATCATACTTCTTGCTGTTGTAAATCCCCACAGCGTTGACTATTGCCCACTCGCCACTCTCCCAATAGTCCCTGAGATCCACGTTCCTGCCCATGCTCCTCAAATCAATCTTGGACTTGTCGTGGGTCCAGGAGCCAAACTTCATTTTGCAATTCTGCTGGTCGAATGGGAAGAATGTGACGTCAATGCTGCAGGAGCTCTTGTAGATGGCTGGGGGCACCCACTGCACTCTGCCCATGGAGTAGAGGTGAGCCTTTGTCATGTGTGTCACAGCAAACTCCCCGTCTGCACTGAAACAAGCAAACACAACAGGTTTGTGTAGTTCTCAGGACCAGAGAGTACATAAGAACATAAGAACTAGGAGCAGGAGTAGGCCATCTGGCCCCTCGAGCCTGCTCCATCATTCAATGAGATCATGGCTGATCTTTTGTGGACTCAGCTCCACTTTCCGGCCCGAACACCATAACCCTTAATCCCTTTATTCTTCAAAAAACTATCTATCTTTATCTTAAAAACATTTAATGAAGGAGCCTCTACTGCTTCACTGGGCAAGGAATTCCATAGATTCACAACCCTTTGGGTGAAGAAGTTCCTCCTAAACTCAGTCCTTAATCTACTTCCCCTTATTTTGAGGCTGTGCCCCCTAGTTCTGCTTTCACAAGCCAGTGGAAACAACCTGCCCGCATCTATCCTATCTATTCCCTTCATAATCTTATATGTTTCTATAAGATCCCCCCTCATCCTTCTAAATTCCAACGAGTACAGTCCCAGTCTACTCAACCTCTCCTCGTAATCCAACCCCTTCAGCTCTGGGATTAACCTAGTGAATCTCCTCTGCACACCCTCCAGTGCCAGTACGTCCTTTCTCAAGTAAGGAGACCAAAACTGAACACAATACTCCAGGTGTGGCCTCACTAACACCTTATACAATTGCAGCAGAACCTCCCTAGTCTTAAACTCCATCCCTCTAGCAATGAAGGACAAAATTCCATTTGCCTTCTTAATCACCTGTTGCACCTGAAAACCAACTTTCTGCGACTCATGCACTAGCACACCCAGGTCTCTCTGCACAGCAGCATGTTTTAATATTTTATCATTTAAATAATAATCCCTTTTGCTGTTATTCATACCAAAATGGATAACCTCACATTTGTCAACATTGCATTCCATCTGCCAGACCCTAGCCCATTCGCTTAGCCTATCCAAATCCTTCTGCAGACTTCCAGTATCCACTGCACTTTTTGCTTTACCACTTATCTTAGTGTCGTCTGCAAACTTGGGACACATTGCCCTTGGTCCGCAACTCCAAATCATCTATGTAAATTGTGAACAGTTGTGGGCCCAACACTGATCCCTGAGGGACACCACTAGCTACTGATCGCCAACCAGAGAAACACCCATTAATCCCCACTCTTTGCTTTCTATTAATTAACCAATCCTCTATCCATGCTACTACTTTCCCCTTAATGCCATGCATCTTTATCTTATGCAACAACCTTTTGTGTGGCACCTTGTCAAAGGCTTTCTGGAAATCCAGATATACCACATCCATTGGCTCCCCGTTATCTACCGCACTGTTAATGTCCTCAAAAAATTCCACTAAATTAGTTAGGCACGACCTGCCCTTTATGAACCCATGCTGCGTCTGTCCAATGGGACAATTTCCATCCAGATGCCTCGCTATTTCTTCCTTGATGATAGATTCCAGCATCTTCACTACTACCGAAGTTAAGCTCACTGGCCTATAATTACCCGCCTTCTGCCTACCTCCTTTTTTAAAGTGGTGTCACGTTTGCTAATTTCCAATCCGCCGGGACCACCCCAGAGTCTAGTGAATTTTGGTAAATTATCACTAGTGCATTTGCAATTTCCTTAGCCATCTCTTTTAGCACTCTGGGATGCATTCCATCAGGTCCAGGAGACTTGTCTACCTTTAGCCCCATTAGCTTGCCCATCACTACCTCCTTGGTGATATCAATCCTCTCAAGGTCCTCACCTGTCATAGCCTCATTTCCATCAGTCACTGGCATGTTATTTGTGTCTTCCACTGTGAAGACCGACCCAAAAAACCTGTTCAGTTCCTCAGCCATTTCCTCATCTCCCATTATTAAATCTCCCTTCTCATCCTCTAAAGGACCAATATTTTCCTTAGCCACTCTATTTTGTTTTATGTATTTGTAGAAACTTTAACTATCTGTTTTTATATTCTGAGCAAGTTTACTCTCATAATCTATCTTACTCTTCTTGATAGCTTTTTTAGTAGCTTTCTGTTGCCCCCTAGGGGCTTTTCACAGTAATATCATTAAGACACAGCTCGTACTTTAACTTTCAGAGAATGAATCCTTGCTGAATACAATCTATCCGTCTCCCTCTACGGTGCAATCCTTGCAGTTTATGCAATCAATCTGAATTAATGAGCTGTTAATTTTGCATTGATTAAAATGGATATAACTGAGATAGTTTGCCCTGTGAAATCAGTGCCGATTCGGACTATTGAGCAAGATGTGCCTGGAGTTAATGTGCTGTTTCCACTGAGTCAAATCTCCGCTATCAAAGCTGATCTCTGCATTTCAGCAAAAATGGACCAACAGGATAATAGGTCCATAAAAATAAAATTAAATCTTTCAATCTGTCAAACAAGCATGAAATCTCTTGAGACAAGAGGAAGTAATTGACTTGCAATTCATTTTGAAACCATTCTCAGGGTGTGGGGTTTGGTGGAGATGATTAACGTTTATCACCCAATCTCGTAATCCTCAAGAGATTTGTCATTTCAGAGGGAACTGGGGACCGTATTGCTGTGGAGTCGCATGATGACTAGACTGGGGATGAACAACAGCATTCCATATGTTTATCGAAACACTCTCTCAATGGGCCCTGCTGTCTTCGAAGATCGATCACACACACAGATCCCTCTGTTCCTGTGCACTCTATACAATTGTGCCAAAATGTTTATGTCCCTCTCCGTATTCTTTCTGTCAAAATAAATCACTTGAAATTTATCTGGATTAAGTCCGTGAGGAATTTCATCCCTGAAACTGTGAAACTCACTTGTTGTAAAGAACGATGTCAGGAATCCAGATCATCTCAGACGGCACCCGGATTGAAGTCACATTGTCAAACTCCAGGGGATTCCATGTGAGTTTATAATCATACCATTCCTGGAAAAGACAGAAGAAATCAGGAATTCGGCAGATGGGATGAGGAGTTGTCACACTGCGTGGGCAAGGCGGGAGAGCCAGTGCTGAGGGTGAAGATTCACTCAAAGTTCCCACAGCAAGTCAATAATAATGATAATCTTTATTATTGTCACAAGTAGGCTTACATTAACACTGCAGTGAAGTTACTGTGAAAATATCCTCATCGCCACATTTCGGCGCCTGTTCGTGTACACTGAGGGAGAATTCAGAATGCCCAATTCTACAAACAAACACATCTTTGGGTAAATGGTGGGGGGAAACCGGAGCGCCCGGAGGAAACCCACGCAGACACGGGGAGAACGTGCAGACTCCGCACAGACAGTGACCCAAGCCGGGAATCGAATCCAGGAAGTTGTTCAGTTACCAATGATACCCATGGCCATCATGAAAAACCTGGCCCAGTGCTTCCCGTACCAGCCTCCCCGAACAGGGGCCAGAATGTTGCGACTAGGGGCTTTTCACAGTAACTTCATTTGAAGCCTACTTGTGACAACAAGCGATTTTCATTTTCATTTCCATCCATTTAGAGAGAGTCAACAGATCAGTTTCAGAGGCTGTGACAAGGAATTAAATTATAATTAACTTCAGAGGTAACTTCACATCAAAATTAAGTGAAATTTATAGTTTCAATTTCTCCCTACAGGCACTCAATTTAAGGTTATGTCTCATCAGCTCTGCACGGTCCACACCAACAGGTCCATCAGCTCTGTAACATCCACACCAACAGGCCCATCAGCTCTGTAACATCCACACCAACAGGTCCCTCAGCTCTGTAACATCCACACCAACAGGTCCATCAGCTCTGCACGGTCCACACCAACAGGTCCATCAGCTCTGTAACATCCACACCAACAGGTCCATCAGCTCTGTAACATCCACACCAACAGGCCCATCAGCTCTGTAACATCCACACCAACAGGTCCATCAGCTCTGTAACATCCACACCAACAGGTCCATCAGCTCTGTAACATCCGTACCAACAGGTCCATCAGCTCTGTAACATCCACACCAACAGGTCCATCAGCTCTGTAACATCCACACCAACAGGTCTGTCAGCTCTGTAACATCCACACCAACAGATCCATCAGCTCTGCAAGGTCCACATCAACAGGTCCATCAGCTCTCCAGAGTATACAGTTCAGATTCAAGAGTTCCCCAAACGAAAACCAACAGGTCCATCTGGTCTCCAGTTGGCCGGGCATTGTCGAGTCACCACACAACCCCAAAGATCAGAGTTTTGTGATGGGAAGTGTGGTTCCAACTGACTGAGCAGCTGAAAGCTATGTATCGGCTAGCTAAACATGAGTAGGGCCTCTGCGTATACCTAGGAGCCCCAAATCCTTGGATCCCACCAGCTTGCGTCTAAAAGCTTGGTCTTGATGCCCTTTGGATAGTTGCTGGGAACATCGTCGGGCCTGAGGATAACTTCCTGCTTCTGACAGGTTGGCCGCTGAAAGCGATAGGGTGGCCAATGAGGAGATCCCACTGACCACCATCGGACTCTCAGCTGGGCCTGAAGCTGGGTTAAGGAGGCTTCCCTTTACAGAACCAACCTACCTGCTTGAGCCAAACATTGGTTGTCATCATCTGGTTTTTCTCATCCTGGTGAATAGAGGAGGAAAATAACAATTAATCACAGCTTTCTACATCAGCAATGGAGCAGGTTGGAGGGGCCGAATGGACTTCCCCTGCTCCTAATTCATAGATCATAGAATTTACAATGCAGAAGGAGGCCATTCGGCCCATCGAGTCTGCACCGGCTCTTGGAAAGAGCAGCCTACCCAAGGTCAACACCTCCACCCTATCCCCATAACCCAGTAACCCCACACAACACAAAGGGCAATTTTGGACACTAAGGGCAATTTATCATGGTCAATCCACCTAACCTGCACATCTTTGGGCTGTGGGAGGAAACCGGAGCACCTGGAGGAAACCCACGCACACACGGGGAGGATGTGCAGACTCCGCACAGACAGTGACCCAAGCCGGAATCAAACCAGGCAACCTGGAGCTGTGAAGCAATTGTGCTAACCACTATGCTACTGTACTGCCCTAATTGATACGTTCCTATGCAACATTGGACCAGAAATTCCCCTGAGAATTGTTACTCAGCAAATCCAAACTCCTTCATTTGGACATTGCCCATTATATTCGGGAGGTGGGACATCATTTTGGAGCCTTTGACAAGGTACCGCATGGTAGGTTGTTGCAGAAGGTTAAAGCTCACGGGATCCAGGGTGAGGTTGCCAATTGGATTCAAAATTGGCTGGACGACAGAAGGCAGAGGGTGGTTGTAGAGGGTTGTTTTTCAAACTGGAGGCCTGTGACCAGTGGTGTGCCTCAGGGATCGGTGCTGGGTCCACTGTTATTTGTGATTTATATTAATGATTTGGATGAGAATTTAGGAGGCATGGTTAGTAAGTTTGCAGATGACACCAAGATTGGTGGCACAGTGGATAGTGAAGAAGGTTATCTAGGATTGCAACGGGATCTTGATCAATTAGGCCAGTGGGCCGACGAATGGCAGATGGAGTTTAATTTAGATAAATGTGAGGTGATGCATTTTGGCAGATCGAATCAGGCCAGGACCTACTCAGTTAATGGTATGGCGTTGGGGAGAGTTATAGAACAAAGAGATCTAGGAGTACAGGTTCATAGCTCCTTGAAGGTGGAGTCGCAGGTGGACAGGGTGGTGAAGAAGGCATTCGGCATGCTTGGTTTCATTGGTCAGAACATTGAATATAGGAGTTGGGACGTCTTGTTGAAGTTGTACAAGACATTGGTACGGCCACACTTGGAATACTGTGTGCAGTTCTGGTCACCCTATTATAGAAAGGATATTATTAAACTAGAAAGAGTGCAGAAAAGATTTACTAGGATGTTGCCGGGACTTGATGGTTTGAGTTATAAGGAGAGGCTGGATAGACTGGGACTTTTTTCCCTGGAGCGTAGGAGGCTTAGGGGTGATCTTATAGAGGTCTATAAAATAATGAGGGGCATAGATAAGGTAGATAGTCAACATCTTTTCCCAAAGGTAGGGGAGTCTAAAACTAGAGGGCATAGGTTTAAGGTGAGAGGGGAGAGATTCAGAAGGGCCCAGAGGGGCAATTTCTTCACTCAGACGGTAGTGAGTGTCTGGAATGGGCTGCCAGAGGTAGTAGTAGAAGCGGGTACAATTGTGTCTTTCAAAAAGTATTTAGATGGTTACATGGGTAAGATGGGTATAGAGGGTTATGGGCCAAGTGCGGGCAACTGGGACTAGCTTAATGGTAAAAAACTGGGCGGCATGGACTGGTTGGGCCGAAGGGCCTGTTTCCATGCTGTAAACTTCTATGATTCTATGATTCTATGATCATTTGAATTGGGTGCCTCTCTGGAAGCTAATCAAGGATTGTAAAAGAAATGTAGATTTCTATGACCTTAAAATGTCCCAAAGTAGCTCACAATCGAGAGTTAATGAAGTGAACTTACTGTTGTGATGTATAAAAGTGGGAGGAAATGTGGGCACAGCAAGCTCCCACAGAAAATCAGTTTTTAAAAGTGCTGACTGAGAGATAAATACTGACCAACACTTGGGAGAGAATTCCCCTGCCCCTTTTTGAAGTAATGCCATGGGATCCTCTGTGCCCGCCTGAGAGGGCAGCAGGAGTACGAGTCTGAACGTGTGTGCAGGGTTCATGGCGATGGACTGTACTGGGTTACGGGTGTGCGGTTGAATGAAGGGTTGGTGGTGATGGACTGTACTGGGTTACGGGTGTGCGGTTGAATGAAGGGTTCATGGTGATGGACTGTACTGGGTTACGGTTGTGCGGTTGAATGAAGGGTTGGTGGTGATGGACTGTACTGGGTTACGGGTGTGCGGTTGAATGAAGGGTTCGTGGTGATGGACTGTACTGCGTTACGGGTGGACGGTTGAATGAAGGGTTCGTGGTGATGGACTGTACTGGGTTACGGGTGGGCGGTTGAATGAAGGGTTCGTGGTGATGGACTGTACTGGGTTACGGGTGGACGGTTGAATGAAGGGTTCGTGGTGATGGACTGTACTGGGTTACGGGTGTGCGGTTGAATGAAGGGTTGGTGGTGATGGACTGTACTGGGTTACGGGTGTGCGGTTGAATGAAGGGTTGGTGGTGATGGACTGTACTGGGTTACGGGTGTGCGGTTGAATGAAGGGTTGATGGTGATGGACTGTACTGGGTTACGGGTGTGCGGTTGAATGAAGGGTTGGTTGTGATGGACTGTACTGGGTTACGGGTGTGCGGTTGAATGAAGGGTTGGTGGTGATGGACTGTACTGGGTTACGGGTGTGCGGTTGAATGAAGGGTTGGTGGTGATGGACTGTACTGGGTTACGGGTGTGCGGTGAATGAAGGGTTGGTGGTGATGGACTGTACTGGGTTACGGGTGTGCGGTTGAATGAAGGGTTGGTGGTGATGGACTGTACTGGGTTACGGGTGTGGGGTTGAATGAAGGGTTGGTGGTGATGGACTGTACTGGGTTACGGGTGTGCGGTTGAATTAAGGGTTGGTTGTGATGGACTGTACTGGGTTACGAGTGTGCGGTTGAATGAAGGGTTGGTGGTGATGGACTGTACTGGGTTACGGGTGTGCGGTTGAATGAAGGGATCGTGGTGATGGACTGTACTGGGTTACGGGTGTGCGGTTGAATGAAGGGTTGGTTGTGATGGACTGTACTGGGTTACGGGTGTGCGGTTGAATGAAGGGTTGGTGGTGATGGACTGTACTGGGTTACGGGTGAGCAGTTGAATGAAGGGTTGGTGGTGATGGACTGTACTGGGTTACGGGTGTGCGGTTGAATGAGGGGTTGGTGGTGATGGACTGTACTGGGTTCCGGGTGTGCGATTGAATGAAGGGTTGGTGGTGATGGACTGTACTGGGTTACGGGTGTGCGGTTGAATGAAGGGTTGGCGATGATGGACTGTACTGGGTTACGGGTGTGCGGTTGAATGAAGGGTTGGTGGTGATGGACTGTACTGGGTTACGGGTGTGCGGTTGCATGATGGGTTGGTGGTGATGGACTGTACTGGGTTACGGGTGTGCGGTTGAATGAAGGGTTCATGGCGATGGACTGTACTGGGTTACGGGTGTGCGGTTGAATGAAGGGTTGGTGGTGATGGACTGTACTGGGTTACGGGTGTGCGGTTGAATGAAGGGTTGGTGGTGATGGACTGTACTGGGTTACGGGTGGGCGGTTGAATGAAGGGTTAGTGGCGATGGACTGCACTGGGTTACGGGTGTGCGGTTGAATGAAGGGTTGGTGGTGATGGACTGTACTGGGTTACGGGTGTGCGGTTGAATGAAGGGTCGGTGGTGATGGACTGTACTGGGTTACGGGTGTGCGGTTGAATGAAGGGTTGGTGGTGATGGACTGTACTGGGTTACGGGTGTGCGGTTGAATGAAGGGTTGGTGGTGATGGACTGTACTGGGTTACGGGTGGGCGGTTGAATGAGGGGTTGGTGGTGATGGACTGTACTGGGTTACGGGTGGGCGGTTGAATGAAGGGTTGGTGGTGATGGACTGTACTGGGTTACGGGTGTGCGGTTGAATGAAGGGTTGGTGGTGATGGACTGTACTGGGTTACGGGTGGGCGGTTGAATGAAGGGTTGGTGGTGATGGACTGTACTGGGTTACGTGTGTGCGGTTGAATGAGGGGTTGGTGGTGATGGACTGTACTGGGTTACGGGTGTGCGGTTGAATGAAGGGTTGGTGGTGATGGACTGTACTGGGTTACGGGTGTGCGGTTGAATGAAGGGTTGGTGGTGATGGACTGTACTGGGTTACGGGTGTGCGGTTGAATGAAGGGTTGGTGGTGATGGACTGTACTGGGTTACGGGTGTGCGGTTGAATGAAGGGTTGGTGGTGATGGACTGTACTGGGTTACGGGTGTGCGGTTGAATGAAGGGTTGGTGGTGATGGACTGTACTGGGTTACGGGTGTGCGGTTGAATGAAGGGTTGGTGGTGATGGACTGTACTGGGTTACGGGTGTGCGGTGAATGAAGGGTTGGTGGCGATGGACTGTACTGGGTTACGGGTGTGCGGTTGAATGAAGGGTTGGTGGTGATGGTCTGTACTGGGTTACGAGTGTGCGGTTGAATGAAGGGTTGGTGGTGATGGACTGTACTGGGTTACGGGTGTGCGGTTGAGCGAAGGGATCGTGGTGATGGACTGTACTGGGTTACGGGTGTGCGGTTGAATGAAGGGTTGGTGGTGATGGACTGCACTGGGTTACGTGTGTGCGGTTGAATGAAGGGTTGGTGGTGATGGACTGTACTGGGTTACGGGTGAGCGGTTGAATGAAGGGTTGGTGGCGATGGACTGTACTGGGTTACGGGTGTGCGGTTGAGTGAAGGGTTGGTGGTGATGGACTGTACTGGGTTACGGGTGTGGGGTTGAATGAAGGGTTGGTGGTGATGGACTGTACTGGGTTACGGGTGTGGGGTTGAATGAAGGGTTGGTGGCGATGGACTGTACTGGGTTACGGGTGTGCGGTTGAATGAAGGGTTGGTGGTGATGGATTGTACTGGGTTACGGGTGTGCGGTTGAATGAAGGGTTGGTGGTGATGGACTGTACTGGGTTACGGGTGGGCGGTTGAATGAAGGGTTGGTGGTGATGGACTGTACTGGGTTACGGGTGTGCGGTTGGGTGAAGGGTTGGTGGTGATGGACTGTACTGGGTTACGGGTGTGCGGTTGAATGAAGGGTTGGTGGTGATGGACTGTACTGGGTTACGGGTGTGCGGTTGAATGAAGGGTTGGTGGTGATGGACTGTACTGGGTTACGGGTGTGCGGTTGAATGAAGGGTTCGTGGTGATGGACTGTACTGGGTTACGGGTGTGCGGTTGAATGAAGGGTTGGTGGTGATGGACTGTACTGGGTTACGGGTGTGCGGTTGGGTGAAGGGTTGGTGGTGATGGACTGTACTGGGTTACGGGTGTGCGGTTGAATGAAGGGTTGGTGGTGATGGACTGTACTGGGTTACGGGTGTGCGGTTGAATGAAGTGTTGGTGGCAATGGACTGTACTGGGTTACGGGTGTGCGGTTGAATGAAGGGTTGGGGGCGATGGACTGTACTGGGTTACGGGTGTACGGTTGAATGAAGGGTTGGTGGTGATGGACTGTACTGGGTTACGGGTGTACGGTTGAATGAAGGGTTGGTGGTGATGGACTGTACTGGGTTACGGGTGTGCGGTTGAATGAAGGGTTGGTGGTGATGGACTGTACTGGGTTACGGGTGTGCGGTTGAATGAAGGGTTGGTGGTGATGGACTGTACTGGGTTACGGGTGTGTGGTTGAATGAAGGGTTGGTGGTGATGGACTGTACTGGGTTACGGGTGTGCGGTTGAATGAAGGGTTGGTGGTGATGGACTGTACTGGGTTACGGGTGTGCGGTTGAATGAAGGGTTGATGGTGTTGGACTGTACTGGGTTACGGGTGTGCGGTTGAATGAAGGGTTGGTGGTGATGGACTGTACTGGGTTACGGGTGTGCGGTTGAATGAAGGGTTGGTGGTGATGGACTGTACTGGGTTACGGGTGTGCGGTTGAATGAAGTGTTGGTGGTGATGGACTGTACTGGGTTACGGGTGTGCGGTTGAATGAAGGGTTGGTGGTGATGGACTGTACTGGGTTACGGGTGTGCGGTTGAATGAAGGGTTGGTGGTGATGGACTGTACTGGGTTACGGGTGTGCGGTTGAATGAAGGGTTGGTGGTGATGGACTGTACTGGGTTACGAGTGTGCGGTTGAATGAAGGGTTGGTGGTGATGGACTGTACTGGGTTACGGGTGTGCGGTTGAATGAAGGGTTGGTGGTGATGGACTGTACTGGGTTACGGGTGTGCGGTTGAATGAAGGGTTGGTGGTGATGGACTGTACTGGGTTAGGAGTGTGCGGTTGAATGAAGGGTTGGTGGTGATGGACTGTACTGGGTTACGGGTGTGCGGTTGAATGAAGGGTTGGTGGTGATGGCCTGTACTGGGTTACGGTGTGCGGTTGA
The DNA here is from genome assembly GCF_047496885.1 of Scyliorhinus torazame. Classification (NCBI taxonomy): domain Eukaryota; kingdom Metazoa; phylum Chordata; class Chondrichthyes; order Carcharhiniformes; family Scyliorhinidae; genus Scyliorhinus; species Scyliorhinus torazame. The sequence continues at coordinate 409,108,475 of NC_092707.1, read as the reverse complement.
ATGAAGGGTTGGTGGTGATGGACTGTACTGGGTTACGGGTGTGCGGTTGAATGAGGGGTTGGTGGTGATGGACTGTACTGGGTTAGGAGTGTGCGGTTGAATGAAGGGTTGGTGGTGATGGACTGTACTGGGTTACGGGTGTGCGGTTGAATGAAGGGTTGGTGGTGATGGACTGTACTGGGTTACGGGTGTGCGGTTGAATGAAGGGTTGGTGGTGATGGACTGTACTGGGTTACGGGTGTGCGGTTGAATGAAGGGTTGGTGGTGATGGACTGTACTGGGTTACGGGTGTGCGGTTGAATGAAGGGTTGGTGGTGATGGACTGTACTGGGTTACGGGTGTGCGGTTGAATGAAGGGTTGGTGGTGATGGACTGTACTGGGTTACGGGTGTGCGGTTGAATGAAGGGTTGGTGGTGATGGACTGTACTGGGTTACGGGTGTGCGGTTGAATGAAGGGTTAGTGGTGATGGACTGTACTGGGTTACGGGTGTGGGGTTGAATGAAGGGTTGGTGGTGATGGACTGTACTGGGTTACGGGTGTGGGGTTGAATGAAGGGTTGGTGGCGATGGACTGTACTGGGTTACGGGTGTGCGGTTGAATGAAGGGTTGGTGGTGATGGACTGTACTGGGTTACGGGTGTGTGATTGAATGAAGGGTTGGTGGTGATGGACTGTACTGGGTTACCGGTGTGCGGTTGAATGAAGGGTTGGTGGTGATGGACTGTACTGGGTTACGGGTGTGCGGTTGAATGAAGGGTTGGTGGTGATGGACTGTACTGGGTTACGTGTGTGCGGTTGAATGAAGGGTTGGTGGTGATGGACTGTACTTGGTTACGGGTGTGCGGTTGAATGAAGGGTTGGTGGTGATGGACTGTACTGGGTTACGGGTGTGCGGTTGAATGAAGGGTTGGTGGTGATGGACTGTACTGGGTTACGGGTGTGCGGTTGAATGAAGGGTTGGTGGTGATGGACTGTACTGGGTTACGGGTGTGCGGTTGAATGAAGGGTTGGTGGTGATGGACTGTACTGGGTTACGGGTGTGCGGTTGAATGAAGGGTTGGTGGTGATGGACTGTACTGGGTTACGGGTGTGCGGTTGAATGAAGGGTTGGTGGTGATGGACTGTACTGGGTTACGGGTGTGCGGTTGAATGATGGGTTGGTGGTGATGGACTGTACTGGGTTACGGGTGAGCAGTTGAATGAAGGGTTGGTGGTGATGGACTGTACTGGGTTACGGGTGTGCGGTTGAATGAAGGGTTGGTGGTGATGGACTGTACTGTGTTACGGGTGTGCGGTTGAATGAAGGGTTGGTGGTGATGGACTGTACTGGGTTACGGGTGTGCGGTTGAATGAAGGGTTGGTGGTGATGGACTGTACTGGGTTACGGGTGTGCGGTTGAATGAAGGGTTGGTGGTGATGGACTGCACTGGGATACGGGTGTGCGGTTGAATGAAGGGTTGGTGGTGATGGACTGTACTGGGTTACGGGTGTGTGGTTGAATGAAGGGTTGGTGGTGATGGACTGTACTGGGTTACGGGTGGACGGTTGAATGAAGGGTTGGTGGTGATGGACTGTACTGGGTTACGGGTGGACGGTTGAATGAAGAGTTGGTGGTGATGGACTGTACTGGGTTACGGGTGGACGGTTGAATGAAGAGTTGGTGGTGATGGACTGTACTGGGTTACGGGTGTGTGGTTGAATGAAGGGTTGGTGGTGATGGACTGTACTGGGTTACGGGTGTGCGGTTGAATGAAGGGTTGGTGGTGATGGACTGTACTGGGTTACGGGTGGACGGTTGAATGAAGAGTTGGTGGTGATGGACTGTACTGGGTTACGGGTGTGCGGTTGAATGAAGGGTTGGTGGTGATGGACTGTACTGGGTTACGGGTGTGCGGTTGAATGAAGGGTTGGTGGTGATGGACTGTACTGGGTTACGGGTGTGCGGTTGGGTGAAGGGTTGGTGGTGATGGACTGTACTGGGTTACGGGTGTGCGGTTGAATGAAGGGTTGGTGGTGATGGACTGTACTGGGTTACGGGTGTGCGGTTGAATGAAGGGTTGGTGGTGATGGACTGTACTGGGTTACGGGTGTGCGGTTGGGTGAAGGGTTGGTGGTGATGGACTGTACTGGGTTACGGGTGTGCGGTTGAATGAAGGGTTGGTGGTGATGGACTGTACTGGGTTACGGGTGTGCGGTTGAATGAAGGGTTGGTGGTGATGGACTGTACTGGGTTACGGGTGTGCGGTTGAATGAAGGGTTGGTGGTGATGGACTGTACTGGGTTACGGGTGTGCGGTTGAATGAAGGGTTGGTGGTGATGGACTGTACTGGGTTACGGGTGTGCGGTTGAATGAAGTGTTGGTGGTGATGGACTGTACTGGGTTACGGGTGTGCGGTTGAATGAAGGGTTGGTGGTGATGGACTGTACTGGGTTACGGGTGTGCGGTTGAATGAAGGGTTGGTGGTGATGGACTGTACTGGGTTACGGGTGTGCGGTTGAATGAAGGGTTGGTGGTGATGGACTGTACTGGGTTACGGGTGTGCGGTTGAATGAAGGGTTGGTGGTGATGGACTGTACTGGGTTACGGTGTGCGGTTGAATGAAGGGTTGGTGGTGATGGACTGTACTGGGTTACGGGTGTGCGGTTGAATGAAGGGTTGGTGGTGATGGACTGTACTGGGTTACGGGTGTGCGGTTGAATGAAGGGTTGGTGGTGATGGACTGTACTGGGTTACGGGTGTGCGGTTGAATGAAGGGTTGGTGGTGATGGACTGTACTGGGTTACGGGTGTGCGGTTGAATGAAGGGTTGGTGGTGATGGACTGTACTGGGTTACGGGTGTGCGGTTGAATGAAGGGTTGGTGGTGATGGACTGTACTGGGTTACGGGTGTGCGGTTGAATGAAGGGTTGGTGGTGATGGACTGTACTGGGTTACGGGTGTGCGGTTGAATGAAGGGTTGGTGGTGATGGACTGTACTGGGTTACGGGTGTGCGGTTGAATGAAGGGTTGGTGGTGATGGACTGTACTGGGTTACGGGTGTGCGGTTGAATGAAGGGTTGGTGGTGATGGACTGTACTGGGTTACGGGTGTGCGGTTGAATGAAGGGTTGGTGGTGATGGACTGTACTGGGTTACGGGTGTGCGGTTGAATGAAGGGTTGGTGGTGATGGACTGTACTGGGTTACGGGTGTGCGGTTGAATGAAGGGTTGGTGGTGATGGACTGTACTGGGTTACGGGTGTGCGGTTGAATGAAGGGTTGGTGGTGATGGACTGTACTGGGTTACGGGTGTGCGGTTGAATGAAGGGTTGGTGGTGATGGACTGTACTGGGTTACGGGTGTGCGGTTGAATGAAGGGTTGGTGGTGATGGACTGTACTGGGTTACGGGTGTGCGGTTGAATGAAGGGTTGGTGGTGATGGACTGTACTGGGTTACGGGTGTGCGGTTGAATGAAGGGTTGGTGGTGATGGACTGTACTGGGTTACGGGTGTGGGTTGAATGAAGGGTTGGTGGTGATGGACTGTACTGGGTTACGGGTGTGCGGTTGAATGAAGGGTTGGTGGTGATGGACTGTACTGGGTTACGGGTGTGCGGTTGAATGAAGGGTTGGTGGTGATGGACTGTACTGGGTTACGGGTGTGCGGTTGAATGAAGGGTTGGTGGTGATGGACTGTACTGGGTTACGGGTGTGCGGTTGAATGAAGGGTTGGTGGTGATGGACTGTACTGGGTTACCGGTGTGCGGTTGAATGAAGGGTTGGTGGTGATGGACTGTACTGGGTTACGGGTGTGCGGTTGAATGAAGGGTTGGTGGTGATGGACTGTACTGGGTTACGTGTGTGCGGTTGAATGAAGGGTTGGTGGTGATGGTGGACTGTACTGGGTTACGGGTGTGCGGTTGAATGAAGGGTTGGTGGTGATGGACTGTACTGGGTTACGGGTGTGCGGTTGAATGAAGGGTTGGTGGTGATGGACTGTACTGGGTTACGGGTGTGCGGTTGAATGAAGCTTTGGTGGTGATGGACTGTACTGGGTTACGGGTGTGCGGTTGAATGAAGGGTTGGTGGCGATGGACTGTACTGGGTTACGGGTGTGCGGTTGAATGAAGGGTTGGTGGTGATGGACTGTACTGGGTTACGGGTGTGAGGTTGAGTGAAGGGTTGGTGGTGATGGACTGTACTGGGTTACGGGTGTGCGGTTGAATGAGGGGTTGGTGGTGATGGACTGTACTGGGTTACGGGTGTGTGGTTGAATGAAGGGTTGGTGGTGATGGACTGTACTGGGTTACGGGTGTGCGGTTGAATGAAGGGTTGGTGGTGATGGACTGTACTGTGTTACGGGTGTGCGGTTGAATGAAGGGTTGGTGGTGATGGACTGTACTGGGTTACGGGTGTGCGGTTGAATGAAGGGTTGGTGGTGATGGACTGTACTGGGTTACGGGTGTGCGGTTGAATGAAGGGTTGGTGGTGATGGACTGCACTGGGATACGGGTGTGCGGTTGAATGAAGGGTTGGTGGTGATGGACTGTACTGGGTTACGGGTGTGTGGTTGAATGAAGGGTTGGTGGTGATGGACTGTACTGGGTTACGGGTGGACGGTTGAATGAAGAGTTGGTGGTGATGGACTGTACTGGGTTACGGGTGGACGGTTGAATGAAGAGTTGGTGGTGATGGACTGTACTGGGTTACGGGTGGACGGTTGAATGAAGAGTTGGTGGTGATGGACTGTACTGGGTTACGGGTGTGTGGTTGAATGAAGGGTTGGTGGTGATGGACTGTACTGGGTTACGGGTGTGCGGTTGAATGAAGGGTTGGTGGTGATGGACTGTACTGGGTTACGGGTGGACGGTTGAATGAAGAGTTGGTGGTGATGGACTGTACTGGGTTACGGGTGTGCGGTTGAATGAAGGGTTGGTGGTGATGGACTGTACTGGGTTACGGGTGTGCGGTTGAATGAAGGATTGGTGGTGATGGACTGTACTGGGTTACGGGTGTGCGGTTGAATGAAGGGTTGGTGGCGATGGACTGTACTGGGTTACGGGTGTGCGGTTGAATGAAGGGTTGGTGGTGATGGACTGTACTGGGTTACGGGTGTGCGGTTGAATGAAGGGTTGGTGGTGATGGACTGTACTGGGTTACGGGTGTGCGGTTGAATGAAGGGTTGGTGGTGATGGACTGTACTGGGTTACGGGTGTGCGGTTGAATGAAGGGTTGGTGGTGATGGACTGTACTGGGTTACGGGTGGGCGGTTGAATGAAGGGTTGGTGGTGATGGACTGTACTGGGTTACGGGTGTGCGGTTGAATGAAGGGTTGGTGGTGATGGACTGTACTGGGTTACGGGTGTGTGGTTGAATGAAGGGTTGGTGGTGATGGACTGTACTGGGTTACGGGTGCGCGGTTGAATGAAGGGTTGATGGTGATGGACTGTACTGGGTTACGGGTGTGCGGTTGAATGAAGGGTTGGTGGTGATGGACTGTAATGGGTTACGTGTGTGCGGTTGAATGAAGGGTTGGTGGTGATGGACTGTACTGGGTTACGTGTGTGCGGTTGAATGAAGGGTTGGTGGTGATGGACTGTACTGGGTTACGGGTGTGCGGTTGAATGAAGGGTTGGTGGTGATGGACTGTACTGTGTTAGGGGTGTGCGGTTGAATGAAGGGTTGGTGGTGATGGACTGTACTGGGTTACGGGTGGGCGGTTGAATTAAGGGTTGGTGGTGATGGACTGTACTGGGTTACGGGTGTGAGGTTGAATGAAGGGTTCGTGGTGATGGACTGTACTGGGTTACGGGTGTGCGGTTGAATGAAGGGTTGGTGGTGATGGACTGTAATGGGTTACGGGTGTGCGGTTGAATGAAGGGTTGGTGGTGATGGACTGTACTGGGTTACGGGTGTGGGGTTGAATGAAGGGTTGGTGGTGATGGACTGTACTGGGTTACGGGTGTGCGGTTGAATGAAGGGTTGATGGTGATGGACTGTACTGGGTTACGGGTTTGCGGTTGAATGAAGGGTTGGTGGCGATGTACTGTACTGGGTTACGGGTGTGCGGTTGAATGAAGGGTTGGTGGTGATGGACTGTACTGGGTTACGGGTGGGCGTTGAATGAAGGGTTGGTGGTGATGGACTGTACTGGGTTACGGGTGTGCGGTTGAATGAAGGGTTGGTGGTGATGGACTGTACTGTGTTAGGGGTGTGCGGTTGAATGAAGGGTTGGTGGTGATGGACTGTACTGGGTTACGGGTGGGCGTTGAATGAAGGGTTGGTGGTGATGGACTGTACTGGGTTACGGGTGGACGGTTGAATGAAGGGTTGGTGGTGATGGACTGTACTGGGTTACGGGTGGACGGTTGAATGAAGGGTTGGTGGTGATGGACTGTACTGGGTTACGGGTGTGCGGTTGAATGAAGGGTTGGTGGTGATGGACTGTACTGGGTTACGGGTGTGCGGTTGAATGAAGGGTTGGTGGTGATGGACTGTACTGGGTTACGGGTGGACGGTTGAATGAAGGGTTGGTGGTGATGGACTGTACTGGGTTACGGGTGGACGGTTGAATGAAGGGTTGGTGGTGATGGACTGTACTGGGTTACGGGTGGACGGTTGAATGAAGGGTTGGTGGTGATGGACTGTACTGGGTTACGGGTGTGCGGTTGAATGAAGGGTTGGTGGTGATGGACTGTACTGGGTTACGGGTGTGCGGTTGAATGAAGGGTTGGTGGTGATGGACTGTACTGGGTTACGGGTGTGCGGTTGAATGAAGGTTTGGTGGTGATGGACTGTACTGGGTTACGGGTGTGCGGTTGAATGAAGGGTTGGTGGTGATGGACTGTACTGGGTTACGGGTGTGCGGTTGAATGAAGGTTTGGTGGTGATGGACTGTACTGGGTTACGGGTGTGCGGTTGAATGAAGGGTTGGTGGTGATGGACTGTACTGGGTTACGGGTGTGCGGTTGAATGAAGGGTTGGTGGCGATGGACTGTACTGGGTTACGAGTGTGCGGTTGAATGAAGGGTTGGTGGTGATGGACTGTACTGGGTTACGGGTGTGCGGTTGAGCGAAGGGATCGTGGTGATGGACTGTACTGGGTTACGGGTGTGCGGTTGAATGAAGGGTTGGTGGTGATGGACTGTACTGGGTTACGGGTGTGCGGTTGAATGAAGGGTTGGTGGTGATGGACTGTACTGGGTTACGGGTGTGCGGTTGAATGAAGGGTTGGTGGTGATGGACTGTACTAGGTTACGAGTGTGCGGTTGAATGAAGGGTTGGTGGTGATGGACTGTACTGGGTTACGGGTGTGCGGTTGAATGAAGGGTTAGTGGTGATGGACTGTACTGGGTTACGGGTGTGCGGTTGAATGAAGGGTTGGTGGTGATGGACTGTACTGGGATACGGGTGTGAGGTTGAATGAAGGGTTGGTGGTGATGGACTGTACTGGGTTACGGGTGTGCGGTTGAATGAAGGGTTGGTGGTGATGGACTGTACTGGGTTACGGGTGTGCCGTTGAATGAAGGGTTGGTGGTGATGGACTGTACTGGGTTACGGGTGTGCGGTTGCATGAAGGGTTGGTGGTGATGGACTGTACGGGGTTACGGGTGTGCGGTTGAATGAAGGGTTGGTGGTGATGGACTGTACTGGGTTACGGGTGTGCGGTTGAATGAAAGGTTGGTGGTGATGGACTGTACTGGGTTACGGGTGTGCGGTTGAATGAAGGGTTGGTGGTGATGGACTGTACTGGGTTACGGGTGTGCGGTTGAATGAAAGGTTCGTGGTGATGGACTGTACTGGGTTACGGGTGTGCGGTTGAATGAAGGGTTGGTGGTGATGGACTGTACTGGGTTACGGGTGTACGGTTGAATGAAAGGTTCGTGGTGATGGACTGCACTGGGTTACGGGTGTGCGGTTGAATGAAGGGTTTGTGGTGATGGACTGTACTGGGTTAGGGGTGGGCGGTTGAATGAAGGGTTGGTGGTGATGGACTGTACTGGGTTACGGGTGTGCGGTTGAATGAAGGGTTGGTGGTGATGGACTGTACTGGGTTACGGGTGTGCGGTTGAATGAAGGGTTGGTGGTGATGGACTGTACTGGGTTACGGGTGTGCGGTTCAATGAAGGGTTGTTGGTGATGGACTGTACTGGGTTACGAGTGTGCGGTTGAATGAAGGGTTGGTGGTGATGGACTGTACTGGGTTACGGGTGTGCGGTTGAATGAAGGGTTGGTGGTGATGGACTGTACTGGGTTACGGGTGTGCGGTTGAATGAAGGGTTGGTGGTGATGGACTGTACTGGGTTACGGGTGTGCGGTTCAATGAAGGGTTGGTGGCGATGGACTGTACTGGGTTACGGGTGTGCGGTTCAATGAAGGGTTGTTGGTGATGGACTGTACTGGGTTACGGGTGTGCGGTTGAATGAAGGGTTGGTGGTGATGGACTGTACTGGGTTACGGGTGTGCGGTTGAATGAAGGGTTGGTGGTGATGGACTGTATTGGGTTACGGGTGTGCGGTTGAATGAAGGGTTGGTGTTGATGGACTGTACTGGGTAACGGGTGTGGGGTTGAATGAAGGGTTGGTGTTGATGGACTGTACTGGGATACGGGTGTGGGGTTGAATGAAGGGTTGGTGGTGATGGACTGTACTGGGTTACGGGTGTGCGGTTGAATGAAGGGTTGGTGGTGATGGACTGTACTGGGTTACGGGTGTGCGGTTGAATGAAGGGTTGGTGGTGATGGACTGTACTGGGTTACGGGTGTGTGGTTGAATGAAGGGTTGGTGGTGATGGACTGTACTGGGTTACGGGTGTGCGGTTGAATGAAGGGTTGGTGGTGATGGACTGTACTGGGATACGGGTGTGCGGTTGAATGAAGGGTTGGTGGTGATGGACTGTACTGGGTTACGGGTGTGCGGTTGAATGAAGGGTTGGTGGTGATGGACTGTACTGGGTTATGGGTGTGCGGTTGAATGAAGGGTTGGTGGTGATGGACTGTACTGGGTTACGTGTGTGCGGTTGAATGAAGGGTTGGTGGTGATGGACTGTACTGGGTTACGGGTGTGCGGTTGAATGAAGGGTTGGTGGTGATGGACTGTACTGGGTTACAGGTGGGCAGTTGAATGAAGGGTTGGTGGTGATGGACTACTGGGTTACGGGTGAGCAGTTGAATGAAGGGTTGGTGGTGATGGACTGTACTGGGTTACGGGTGTGCGGTTGAATGAAGGGTTGGTGGTGATGGACTGTACTGGGTTACGGGTGAGCAGTTGAATGAAGGGTTGGTGGTGATGGACTGTACTGGGTTACGGGTGTGCGGTTGAATGAAGGGTTGGTGGCGATGGACTGTACTGGGACACGGGTGTGCGGTTGAATGAAGGGTTGGTGGTGATGGACTGTACTGGGTTACGGGTGAGCAGTTGAATGAAGGGTTGGTGGTGATGGACTGTACTGGGTTACGGGTGTGCGGTTGAATGAAGGGTTGGTGGCGATGGACTGTACTGGGACACGGGTGTGCGGTTGAATGAAGGGTTGGTGGTGATGGACTGTACTGGGTTACGGGTGAGCAGTTGAATGAAGGGTTGGTGGTGATGGACTGTACTGGGTTACGGGTGTGCGGTTGAATGAAGGGTTGGTGGTGATGGACTGTACTGGGATACGGGTGTGCGGTTGAATGAAGGGTTGGTGGTGATGGACTGTACTGGGATACGGGTGGGCTGTTGAATGAAGGGTTGGTGGTGATGGACTGTACTGGGTTACGGGTGTGCGGTCGAATGAAGGGTTGGTGGTGATGGACTGTACTGGGTTATGGGTGTGTGGTTGAATGAAGAGTTGGTGGTGATGGACTGTACTGGGTTACGGGTGGGCGGTTGAATGAAGGGTTGGTGGTGAAGGACTGTACTGGGTTACGGGTGTGCGGTTGAATGAAGGGTTGGTGGTGATGGACTGTACTGGGTTACGGGTGTGTGGTTGAATGAAGGGTTGGTGGTGATGGACTGTACTGGGTTACGGGTGTGCGATTGAATGAAGGGTTGGTGGTGATGGACTGTACTGGGTTACGGGTGTGTGGTTGAATGAAGGGTTGGTGGTGATGGACTGTACTGGGTTACGGGTGTGTGGTTGAATGAAGGGTTGGTGGTGATGGACTGTACTGGGTTACGGGTGGGCGGTTGAATGAAGGGTTGGTGGTGATGGACTGTACTGGGATACGGGTGTGCGGTTGAATGAAGGATTGGTGGTGATGGACTGTACTGGGTTACGGGTGTACGGTTGAATGAAGGGTTGTTGGTGATGGACTGTACTGGGTTACGTGTGTGCAGTTGAATGAGGGGTTGGTGGTGATGGACTGTACTGGGTTAGGAGTGTGCGGTTGAATGAAGGGTTGGTGGTGATGGACTGTACTGGGTTACGGGTGTGCGGTTGAATGAAGGGTTTGTGGTGATGGACTGTACTGGGTTAGGAGTGTGCGGTTGAATGAAGGGTTGGTGGTGATGGACTGTACTGGGTTACGGGTGTGCGGTTGAATGAAGGGTTGGTGGTGATGGACTGTACTGGGTTACGTGTGTGCGGTTGAATGAAGGGTTGGTGGTGATGGACTGTACTGGGTTACGGGTGTGCGGTTGAATGAAGGGTTTGTGGTGATGGACTGTAATGGGTTACGTGTGTGCGGTTGAATGAAGGGTTGGTGGTGATGGACTGTACTGGGTTACGGGTGTGCGGTTGAATGAAGGGTTGGTGGTGATGGACTGTACTGGGTTACGGGTGTGCGGATGAATGAAGGGTTGGTGGTGATGGACTGTACTGGGTTACGGGTGTGCGGTTGAATGAAGGGTTGGTGGTGATGGACTGTACTGGGTTACGGGTGTGCGGTTGAATGAAGGGTTGGTGGTGATGGACTGTACTGGGTTACGGGTGTGCGGTTGAATGAAGGGTTGGTGGCGATGGACTGTACTGGGTTACGAGTGTGCGGTTGAATGAAGGGTTGGTGGTGATGGACTGTACTGGGTTACGGGTGGGCGGTTGAATGAAGGGTTGGTGGTGATGGACTGTACTGGGTTACGGGTGTGCGGTTGAGCGAAGGGATCGTGGTGATGGACTGTACTGGGTTACGGGTGTGCGGTTGAATGAAGGGTTGGTGGTGATAGACTGTACTGGGTTACGGGTGTGCGGTTGAATGAAGGGTTGGTGGTGATGGACTGTACTGGGTTACGGGTGTGCGGTTGAATGAAGGTTTGGTGGTGATGGACTGTACTGGGTTACGGGTGTGCGGTTGAATGAAGGGTTGGTGGTGATGGACTGTACTGGGTTACGGGTGTGCGGTTGAATGAAGGTTTGGTGGTGATGGACTGTACTGGGTTACGGGTGTGGGGTTGAATGAAGGGTTGGTGTTGATGGACTGTATGGGTTACGGGTGTGGGGTTGAATGAAGGGTTGGTGGTGATGGACTGTACTGGGTTACGGGTGTGCGGTTGAATGAAGGGTTGGTGGTGATGGACTGTACTGGGTTACGGGTGTGCGGTTGAATGAAGGGTTGGTGGTGATGGACTGTACTGGGTTACGGGTGTGTGGTTGAATGAAGGGTTGGTGGTGATGGACTGTACTGGGTTACGGGTGTGCGGTTGAATGAAGGGTTGGTGGTGATGGACTGTACTGGGTTACGGGTGTGCGGTTGAATGAAGGGTTGGTGGCGATGGACTGTACTGGGTTACGAGTGTGCGGTTGAATGAAGGGTTGGTGGTGATGGACTGTACTGGGTTACGGGTGTGCGGTTGAGCGAAGGGATCGTGGTGATGGACTGTACTGGGTTACGGGTGTGCGGTTGAATGAAGGGTTGGTGGTGATGGACTGTACTGGGTTACGGGTGTGCGGTTGAATGAAGGGTTGGTGGTGATGGACTGTACTGGGTTACGGGTGTGCGGTTGAATGAAGGGTTGGTGGTGATGGACTGTACTAGGTTACGAGTGTGCGGTTGAATGAAGGGTTGGTGGTGATGGACTGTACTGGGTTACGGGTGTGCGGTTGAATGAAGGGTTAGTGGTGATGGACTGTACTGGGTTACGGGTGTGCGGTTGAATGAAGGGTTGGTGGTGATGGACTGTACTGGGATACGGGTGTGAGGTTGAATGAAGGGTTGGTGGTGATGGACTGTACTGGGTTACGGGTGTGCGGTTGAATGAAGGGTTGGTGGTGATGGACTGTACTGGGTTACGGGTGTGCCGTTGAATGAAGGGTTGGTGGTGATGGACTGTACTGGGTTACGGGTGTGCGGTTGCATGAAGTGTTGGTGGTGATGGACTGTACGGGGTTACGGGTGTGCGGTTGAATGAAGGGTTGGTGGTGATGGACTGTACTGGGTTACGGGTGTGCGGTTGAATGAAAGGTTGGTGGTGATGGACTGTACTGGGTTACGGGTGTGCGGTTGAATGAAGGGTTGGTGGTGATGGACTGTACTGGGTTACGGGTGTGCGGTTGAATGAAAGGTTCGTGGTGATGGACTGTACTGGGTTACGGGTGTGCGGTTGAATGAAGGGTTGGTGGTGATGGACTGTACTGGGTTACGGGTGTACGGTTGAATGAAAGGTTCGTGGTGATGGACTGCACTGGGTTACGGGTGTGCGGTTGAATGAAGGGTTTGTGGTGATGGACTGTACTGGGTTAGGGGTGGGCGGTTGAATGAAGGGTTGGTGGTGATGGACTGTACTGGGTTACGGGTGTGCGGTTGAATGAAGGGTTGGTGGTGATGGACTGTACTGGGTTACGGGTGTGCGGTTCAATGAAGGGTTGTTGGTGATGGACTGTACTGGGTTACGAGTGTGCGGTTGAATGAAGGGTTGGTGGCGATGGACTGTACTGGGTTACGGGTGTGCGGTTGAATGAAGGGTTGGTGGTGATGGACTGTACTGGGTTACGGGTGTGCGGTTCAATGAAGGGTTGGTGGCGATGGACTGTGCTGGGTTACGGGTGTGCGGTTCAATGAAGGGTTGTTGGTGATGGACTGTACTGGGTTACGGGTGTGCTGTTGAATGAAGGGTTGGTGGTGATGGACTGTACTGGGTTACGGGTGTGCGGTTGAATGAAGGGTTGGTGGTGATGGACTGTACTGGGTTACGGGTGTGCGGTTGAATGAAGGGTTGGTGGTGATGGACTGTATTGGGTTACGGGTGTGCGGTTGAATGAAGGGTTGGTGTTGATGGACTGTACTGGGTAACGGGTGTGGGGTTGAATGAAGGGTTGGTATTGATGGACTGTACTGGGTTACGGGTGTGGGGTTGAATGAAGGGTTGGTGGTGATGGACTGTACTGGGTTACGGGTGTGCGGTTGAATGAAGGGTTGGTGGTGATGGACTGTACTGGGTTACGGGTGTGCGGTTGAATGAAGGGTTGGTGGTGATGGACTGTATTGGGTTACGGGTGTGCGGTTGAATGAAGGGTTGGTGTTGATGGACTGTACTGGGTAACGGGTGTGGGGTTGAATGAAGGGTTGGTGTTGATGGACTGTATGGGTTACGGGTGTGGGGTTGAATGAAGGGTTGGTGGTGATGGACTGTACTGGGTTACGGGTGTGCGGTTGAATGAAGGGTTGGTGGTGATGGACTGTACTGGGTTACGGGTGTGCGGTTGAATGAAGGGTTGGTGGTGATGGACTGTACTGGGTTACGGGTGTGTGGTTGAATGAAGGGTTGGTGGTGATGGACTGTACTGGGTTACGGGTGTGCGGTTGAATGAAGGGTTGGTGGTGATGGACTGTACTGGGATACGGGTGTGCGGTTGAATGAAGGGTTGGTGGTGATGGACTGTACTGGGTTACGGGTGTGCGGTTGAATGAAGGGTTGGTGGTGATGGACTGTACTGGGTTATGGGTGTGCGGTTGAATGAAGGGTTGGTGGTGATGGACTGTACTGGGTTACGGGTGTGCGGTTGAATGAAGGGTTGGTGGTGATGGACTGTACTGGGTTACGGGTGTGCGGTTGAATGAAGGGTTGGTGGTGATGGACTGTACTGGGTTACAGGTGGGCAGTTGAATGAAGGGTTGGTGGTGATGGACTACTGGGTTACGGGTGAGCAGTTGAATGAAGGGTTGGTGGTGATGGACTGTACTGGGTTACGGGTGTGCGGTTGAATGAAGGGTTGGTGGTGATGGACTGTACTGGGTTACGGGTGAGCAGTTGAATGAAGGATTGGTGGTGATGGACTGTACTGGGTTACGGGTGTGCGGTTGAATGAAGGGTTGGTGGTGATGGACTGCACTGGGTTACGGGTGTGCGGTTGAATGAAGGGTTGGTGGCGATGGACTGTACTGGGACACGGGTGTGCGGTTGAATGAAGGGTTGGTGGTGATGGACTGTACTGGGTTACGGGTGAGCAGTTGAATGAAGGGTTGGTGGTGATGGACTGTACTGGGTTACGGGTGTGCGGTTGAATGAAGGGTTGGTGGTGATGGACTGTACTGGGATACGGGTGTGCGGTTGAATGAAGGGTTGGTGGTGATGGACTGTACTGGGATACGGGTGGGCTGTTGAATGAAGGTTTGGTGGTGATGGACTGTACTGGGTTACGAGTGTGCGGTTGAATGAAGGGTTGGTGGTGATGGACTGTACTGGGTTATGGGTGTGCGGTTGAATGAAGGGTTGGTGGTGATGGACTGTACTGGGTTATGGGTGTGCGGTTGAATGAAGGGTTGGTGGTGATGGACTGTACTGCGTTACGAGTGTGCGGTTGAATGAAGGGTTGGTGGTGATGGACTGTACTGGGATACGGGTGGGCTGTTGAATGAAGGGTTGGTGGTGATGGACTGTACTGGGTTATGGGTGTGCGGTTGAATGAAGGGTTGGTGGTGATGGACTGTACTGGGTTACGAGTGTGCGGTTGAATGAAGGGTTGGTGGTGATGGACTGTACTGGGTTACGGGTGGGCGGTTGAATGAAGGGTTGGTGGTGATGGACTGTACTGGGTTATGGGTGTGCGGTTGAATGAAGGGTTGGTGGTGATGGACTGTACTGCGTTACGAGTGTGCGGTTGAATGAAGGGTTGGTGGTGATGGACTGTACTGGGATACGGGTGGGCTGTTGAATGAAGGGTTGGTGGTGATGGACTGTACTGGGTTATGGGTGTGCGGTTGAATGAAGGGTTGGTGGTGATGGACTGTACTGGGTTACGAGTGTGCGGTTGAATGAAGGGTTGGTGGTGATGGACTGTACTGGGTTACGGGTGGGCGGTTGAATGAAGGGTTGGTGGTGATGGACTGTACTGGGTTACGGGTGGGCGGTTGAATGAAGGGTTGGTGGTGATGGACTGTACTGGGATACGGGTGTGCGGTTGAATGAAGGGTTGGTGGTGATGGACTGTACTGGGTTACGGGTGTGCGGTTGAATGAAGGGTTGGTGGTGATGGACTGTACTGGGTTACAGGTGTGCGGTTGAATGAAGGGTTGGTGGTGATGGACTGTACTGGGATACGGGTGGGCGGTTGAATGAAGGGTTGGTGGTGATGGACTGTACTGGGATACGGGTGTGCGGTTGAATGAAGGGTTGGTGGTGATGGACTGTACTGGGTTACGGGTGTGCGGTTGAATGAAGGGTTGGTGGTGATGGACTGTACTGGGTTATGGGTGTGCGGTTGAATGAAGGGTTGGTGGTGATGGACTGTACTGGGTTACGGGTGTGCGGTTGAATGAAGGGTTGGTGGTGATGGACTGTACTGGGTTACGGGTGTGCGGTTGAATGAAGGGTTGGTGGTGATGGACTGTACTGGGTTACGTGTGTGCGGTTGAATGAAGGGTTCGTGGTGATGGACTGTACTGGGTTACGGGTGTGCGGTTGAATGAAGGGTTGGTGGTGATGGACTGTACTGGGTTACGGGTGTGCGGTTGAATGAAGGGTTGGTGGTGATGGACTGTACTGGGTTACGGGTGTGCGGTTGAATGAAGGGTTGGTGGCGATGGACTGTACTGGGTTACGGGTGTGCGGTTGAATGAAGGGTTGGTGGTGATGGACTGTACTGGGATACGGGTGTGCGGTTGAATGAAGGGTTGGTGGTGATGGACTGTACTGGGTTACAGGTGGGCAGTTGAATGAAGGGTTGGTGGTGATGGACTGTACTGGGTTACGGGTGTGCGGTTGAATGAAGGGTTGGTGGTGATGGACTGTGCTGGGTTACGGGTGTGCGGTTGAATGAAGGGTTGGTGGCGATGGACTGTACTGGGTTACGGGTGTGCGGTTGAATGAAGGGTTGGTGGCGATGGACTGTACTGGGTTACGGGTGTGCGGTTGAATGAAGGGTTCGTGGTGATGGACTGTACTGGGTTACGGGTGTGCGGTTGAATGAAGGGTTGGTGGTGATGGACTGTACTGGGTTACGGGTGTGCGGTTGAATGAAGGGTTGGTGGCGATGGACTGTACTGGGTTACGGGTGTGCGGTTGAATGAAGGGTTGGTGGTGATGGACTGTACTGGGTTACGGGTGTGCGGTTGAATGAAGGGTTGGTGGTGATGGACTGTACTGGGTTACAGGTGTGCGGTTGAATGAAGGGTTGGTGGTGATGGACTGTACTGGGTTACGGGTGTGCGGTTGAATGAAGGGTTGGTGGTGATGGACTGTACTGGGTTACGGGTGTGCGGTTGAATGAAGGGTTGGTGGTGATGGACTGTACTGGGTTACGGGTGTGCGGTTGAATGAAGGGTCGGTGGTGATGGACTGTACTGGGTTACGGGTGGGCGGTTGAATGATGGGTTGGTGGTGATGGACTGTACTGGGTTACGGGTGTGCGGTTGAATGAAGGGTTGGTGGTGATGGACTGTACTGGGTTACGGGTGTGCGGTTGAATGAAGGGTCGGTGGTGATGGACTGTACTGGGTTACGGGTGGGCGGTTGAATGATGGGTTGGTGGTGATGAACTGTACTGGGTTACGGGTGTGCGGTTGAATGAAGGGTTGGTGGTGATGGACTGTACTGGGTTACGGGTGTGCGGTTGAGCGAAGGGATCGTGGTGATGGACTGTACTGGGTTACGGGTGTGCGGTTGAATGAAGGGTTGGTGGTGATGGACTGTACTGGGTTACGGGTGTGCGGTTGAATGAAGGGTTGGTGGTGATGGACTGTACTGGGTTACGGGTGTGCGGTTGAATGAAGGGTTGGTGGTGATGGACTGTACTGGGTTACGGGTGTGCGGTTGAGCGAAGGGATCGTGGTGATGGACTGTACTGGGTTACGGGTGTGCGGTTGAATGAAGGGTTGGTGGTGATGGACTGTACTGGGTTACGGGTGTGCGGTTGAGCGAAGGGATCGTGGTGATGGACTGTACTGGGTTACGGGTGTGCGGTTGAATGAAGGGTTGGTGGTGATGGACTGTACTGGGTAACGGGTGTGGGGTTGAATGAAGGGTTGGTGGTGATGGACTGTACTGGGACAGGGGTGTGCGGTTGAATGAAGGGTTGGTGGCGATGGACTGTACTGGGTTACGGGTGTGCGGTTGAAAGAAGGGTTGGTGGTGATGGACTGTACTGGGTTACGGGTGTGGGGTTGAAAGAAGGGTTGGTGGTGATGGACTGTACTGGGTTACGGGTGTGCGGTTGAATGATGGGTTGGTGGTGATGGACTGTACTGGGCTACGAGTGTGCGGTTGAATGAAGGGTTGGTGGTGATGGACTGTACTGGGTTACGGGTGTGCGGTTGAGTGAAGGGTTGGTGGTGATGGACTGTACTGGGTTACGGGTGTGCGGTTGAATGAAGGGTTGGTGGTGATGGACTGTACTGTGTTACGTGTCTGCGGTTGAATGAAGGGTTGGTGGTGATGGACTGTACTGGGTTACGGGTGGGCGGTTGAATGAAGGTTTGGTGGTGATGGACTGTACTGGGTTACGGGTGTGCGGTTGAATGAAGGGTTGGTGGTGATGGACTGCACTGGGTTACGGGTGGGCGGTTGAATGAAGGGTTGGTGGTGATGGACTGTACTGGGTTACGGGTGTGCGGTTGAATGAAGGGTTGGTGGTGATGGACTGTACTGGGTTACGGGTGTGCGATTGAATGAAGGGTTGGTGGCGATGGACTGTACTGGGTTACGGGTGGGCGGTTGAATGAAGGGTTGGTGGTGATGGACTGTACTGGGTTACGGGTGGGCGGTTGAATGAAGGGTTGGTGGTGATGGACTGTACTGGGTTACGGGTGTGTGGTTGAGTGAAGGGTTGGTGGTGACGGACTGTACTGGGTTACGGGTGTGCGGTTGAATGAAGGGTTGGTGGTGATGGACTGTACTGGGTTACGTGTGTGCGGTTGAATGAAGGGTTGGTGGTGATGGACTGTACTGGGTTAGGGGTGTGCGGTTGAATGAAGGGTTGGTGGTGATGGACTGTACTGGGTTCCGGGTGTGCGGTTGAATGAAGGGTTGGTGGTGATGGACTGTACTGGGTTCCGGGTGTGCGGTTGAATGAAGGGTTGGTGGTGATGGACTGTACTGGGTTCCGGGTGTGCGGTTGAATGAAGGGTTGGTGGTGATGGACTGTACTGGGTTACGGGTGTGCGGTTGAATGAAGGGTTGGTGGTGATGGACTGTACTGGGTTACGGGTGTGCGGTTGAATGATGGGTTGGTGGTGATGGATTGTACTGGGTTACGAGTGTGCGGTTGAATGAAGGGTTGGTGGTGATGGACTGTACTGGGTTACGGGTGTGCGGCTGAATGAAGGGTCGGTGGTGATGGACTGTACTGGGTTACGGGTGTGCGGTTGAATGAAGGGTTGGTGGTGATGGACTGTACTGGGTTACGGGTGTGCGGTTGAATGAAGGGTTGGTGGTGTTGGACTGTACTGGGTTACGGGTGTGCGGTTGAATGAAGGGTTGGTGGTGATGGACTGTACTGGGTTACGGGTGGGCGGTTGAATGAAGGGTTGGTGGTGATGAACTGTACTGGGTTACGGGTGTGCGGTTGAATGAAGGGTTGGTGGTGATGGACTGTACTGGGCTACGAGTGTGCAGTTGAATGAAGGGTTGGTGGTGTTGGACTGTACTGGGTTACGGGTGTGCAGTTGAGTGAAGGGTTGGTGGTGATGGACTGCACTGGGTTACGGGTGTGCGGTTGAATGAAGGGTTGGTGGTGATGGACTGTACTGGGTTACGGGTGTGCGGTTGAATGAAGGGTTGGTGGTGATGGACTGTACTGGGTTACGGGTGTGCGGTTGAATGAAGGGTTCCTGGTGATGGACTGTACTGGGTTACGGGTGTGGGGTTGAATGAAGGGTTGGTGGCGATGGACTGTACTGGGTTACGTGTGTGCGGTTGAATGATGGGTTGGTGGTGATGGACTGTACTGGGTTACGGGCGTGCGGTTGAATGAAGGGTTGGTGGTGATGGACTGTACTGGGTTACGGGTGTGCGGTTGAATGAAGGGTTGGTGGTGATGGACTGTACTGGGTTACGGGTGTGCGGTTGAATGAAGGGTTGGTGGTGATGGACTGTACTGGGATACGGGTGTGCGGTTGAATGAAGGGTTGGTGGTGATGGACTGTACTGGGTTACGGGTGGGCGGTTGAATGAAGGGTTGTTGGTGATGGACTGTACTGGGTTACGGGTGTGCGGTTGAATGAAGGGTTGGTGGTGATGGACTGTACTGGGATACGGGTGTGCGGTTGAATGAAGGGTTGGTGGTGATGGACTGTACTGGGTTACGGGTGTGCTGTTGAATGAAGGGTTGGTGGTGATGGACTGTACCAAGTTACGGGTGGGCGGTTGAATGAAGGGTTGGTGGTGATGGACTGTACTGGGTTACGGGTGTGCGGTTGAATGAAGGGTTGGTGGTGATGGACTGTACTGGGTTACGGGTGTGCGGTTGAATGAAGGGTTGGTGGTGATGGACTGTACTGGGTTACGGGTGTGCGGTTGAATGAAGGGTTGGTGGTGATGGACTGTACTGGGTTACGGGTGTGCGGTTGAATGAAGGGTTGGTGGTGATGGACTGTACTGGGTTACGGGTGTGCGGTTGAATGAAGGGTTGGTGGTGATGGACTGCACTGGGTTACGGGTGGGCAGTTGAATGAAGGGTTGGTGGTGATGGACTGTACTGGGTTACGGGTGTGCGGTCGAATGAAGGGTTGGTGGTGATGGACTGTACTGGGCTACGGGTGTGTGGTTGAATGAAGGGTTGGCGATGATGGACTGTACTGGGTTACGGGTGTGCGGTTGAATGAAGGGTTGGTGGCGATGGACTGTACTGGGTTAGGGGTGTGCGGTTGAATGAAGGGTTGGTGGTGATGGACTGTACTGGGTAACGGGTGTGGGGTTGAATGAAGGGTTGGTGGTGATGGACTGTACTGGGACAGGGGTGTGCGGTTGAATGAAGGGTTGGTGGCGATGGACTGTACTGGGTTGCGGGTGTGGGGTTGAAAGAAGGGTTGGTGGTGATGGACTGTACTGGGCTACGAGTGTGCGGTTGAATGAAGGGTTGGTGGTGATGGACTGTACTGGGTTACGGGTGTGCGGTTGAATGAAGGGTTGGTGGTGATGGACTGTACTGGGTTACGGGTGTGCGGTTGAATGAAGGGTTGGTGGTGATGGACTGTACTGGGTTACGGGTGGGCGGTTGAATGAAGGGTTGGTGGTGATGGACTGTACAGGGTTACGGGTGTGCGGTTGAATGAAGGGTTGGTGG
This sequence comes from Scyliorhinus torazame, assembly GCF_047496885.1. Taxonomy (NCBI): domain Eukaryota; kingdom Metazoa; phylum Chordata; class Chondrichthyes; order Carcharhiniformes; family Scyliorhinidae; genus Scyliorhinus; species Scyliorhinus torazame. Next base: position 409,087,867 of record NC_092707.1, on the reverse strand, counting down.
TGATGGACTGTACTGGGTTACGGGTGTGCGATTGAATGAAGGGTTGGTGGCGATGGACTGTACTGGGTTACGGGTGGGCGGTTGAATGAAGGGTTGGTGGTGATGGACTGTACTGGGTTACGGGTGTGCGGTTGAGTGAAGGGTTGGTGGTGACGGACTGCACTGGGTTACGGGTGAGCAGTTGAATGAAGGGTTGGTGGTGATGGACTGTACTGGGTTACGGGTGTGCGGTTGAATGAAGGGTTGGTGGTGATGGACTGTACTGGGTTAGGGGTGGGCCGTTGAATGAAGGGTTGGTGGTGATGGACTGTACTGGGTTACGGGTGGACGGTTGAATGAAGGGTTGGTGGTGATGGACTGTACTGGGTTACGGGTGTGCGGCTGAATGAAGGGTCGGTGGTGATGGACTGTACTGGGTTACGGGTGGGCGGTTGAATGATGGGTTGGTGGTGATGAACTGTACTGGGTTACGGGTGTGTGGTTGAATGAAGGGTTGGTGGTGATGGACTGTACTGGGTTACGGGTGTGCGGTTGAGCGAAGGGATCGTGGTGATGGACTGTACTGGGATACGGGTGTGCGGTTGAATGAAGGGTTGGTGGTGATGGACTGTACTGGGTTACGGGTGTGCGGTTGAGTGAAGGGTTGGTGGTGATGGACTGTACTGGGTTAGGGGTGTGCGGTTGAATGAAGGGTCGGTGGTGATGGACTGTACTGGGTTACGGGTGTGCGGTTGAATGAAGTGTTGGTGGTGATGGACTGTACTGGGTTACGGGTGTGCGGTTGAGCGAAGGGATCGTGGTGATGGACTGTACTGGGTTACGGGTGTGCGGTTGAATGAAGGGTTGGTGGTGATGGACTGTACTGGGTTACGGGTGGGCGCTTGAATGAAGGGTTGGTGGTGATGGACTGTAGTGGGTTACGGGTGTGCGGCTGAATGAAGGGTTGGTGGTGATGGACTGAACTGGGTTACGGGTGTGCGGTTGAATGAAGGGTTGCTGGCGATGGACTGTACTGGGTTACGGGTGTGCGGTTGAATAAAGGGTTGGTGGTGATGGACTGTACTGGGTTACGGGTGTGCGGTTGAATGAAGGGATCGTGGTGATGGACTGTACTGGGTTACGGGTGTGCGGTTGAATGAAGGGTTGGTGGTGATGGACTGTACTGGGTTACGGGTGTGCGGTTGAATGAAGGGTTGGTGGTGATGGACTGTACTGGGTTACGGGTGTGCGGTTGAATGAAGGGTTGGTGGTGATGGACTGTACTGGGTTACGGGTGGGCGGTTGAATGAAGGGTTGGTGGTGATGGACTGTACTGGGTTACGGGTGTGCGGTTGAATGAAGGGTTTGTGGTGATGGACTGTACTGGGTTACGGGTGAGCGGTTGAATGAAGGGTTTGTGGTGATGGACTGTACTGGGTTACGGGTGTGCGGTTGAATGAAGGGTTGGTGGTGATGGACTGTACTGGGTTACGGGTGTGCGGTTGAATGAAGGGTTGGTGGTGATGGACTGCACTGGGTTACGGGTGAGCGGTTGAATGAAGGGTTTGTGGTGATGGACTGTACTGGGTTACGGGTGTGCGGTTGAATGAAGGGTTCCTGGTGATGGACTGCACTGGGTTACGGGTGAGCGGTTGAATGAAGGGTTTGTGGTGATGGACTGTACTGGGTTATGGGTGTGCGGTTGAATGAAGGGTTGGTGGTGATGGACTGTACTGGGTTTCGGGTGAGCGGTTGAATGAAGGGTTTGTGGTGATGGACTGTACTGGGTTACGGGTGTGCGGTTGAATGAAGGGTTTGTGGTGATGGACTGTACTGGGTTACGGGTGTGCGGTTGAATGAAGGGTTGGTGGTGATGGACTGTACTGGGTTACGGGTGTGCGGTTGAATGAAGGGTTGGTGGTGATGGACTGTACTGGGTTACGGGTGTGCGGTTGAATGAAGGGTTGGTGGTGATGGACTGTACTGGGTTACGGGTGTGCGGTTGAGTGAAGGGTTGGTGGTGATGGACTGTACTGGGTTACGGGTGTGCGGTTGAATGAAGGGATGGTGGTGATGGACTGTACTGGGTTACGGGTGAGCGGTTGAATGAAGGGTTGGTGGTGATGGACTGTACTGGGTTACGGGTGTGCGGTTGAATGAAGGGTTTGTGGTGATGGACTGTACTGGGTTACGGGTGTGCGGTTGAATGAAGGGTTGGTGGTGATGGACTGTACTGGGTTACGGGTGTGCGGTTGAATGAAGGGTTTGTGGTGATGGACTGTACTGGGTTACGGGTGTGCGGTTGAATGAAGGGTTCCTGGTGATGGACTGTACTGGGTTACGGGTGTGCGGTTGAATGAAGGGTTGGTGGTGATGGACTGTACTGGGTTCCGGGTGTGCGGTTGAATGAAGGGTTGGTGGTGATGGACTGTACTGGGTTCCGGGTGTGCGGTTGAATGAAGGGTTGGTGGTGATGGACTGTACTGGGTTACGGGTGTGCGGTTGAATGATGGGTTGGTGGTGATGGATTGTACTGGGTTACGAGTGTGCGGTTGAATGAAGGGTTGGTGGTGATGGACTGTACTGGGTTACGGGTGTGCGGCTGAATGAAGGGTCGGTGGTGATGGACTGTACTGGGTTACGGGTGTGCGGTTGAATGAAGGGTTGGTGGTGATGGACTGTACTGGGTTACGGGTGTGCGGTTGAATGAAGGGTTGGTGGTGTTGGACTGTACTGGGTTACGGGTGTGCGGTTGAATGAAGGGTTGGTGGTGATGGACTGTACTGGGTTACGGGTGGGCGGTTGAATGAAGTGTTGGTGGTGATGGACTGTACTGGGTTACGGGTGTGCGGTTGAGCGAAGGGATCGTGGTGATGGACTGTACTGGGTTACGGGTGTGCGGTTGAATGAAGGGTTGGTGGTGATGGACTGTACTGGGTTACGGGTGGGCGCTTGAATGAAGGGTTGGTGGTGATGGACTGTACTGGGTTACGGGTGTGCGGCTGAATGAAGGGTTGGTGGTGATGGACTGAACTGGGTTACGGGTGTGCGGTTGAATGAAGGGTTGCTGGCGATGGACTGTACTGGGTTACGGGTGTGCGGTTGAATAAAGGGTTGGTGGTGATGGACTGTACTGGGTTACGGGTGTGCGGTTGAATGAAGGGATCGTGGTGATGGACTGTACTGGGTTACGGGTGTGCGGTTGAATGAAGGGTTGGTGGTGATGGACTGTACTGGGTTACGGGTGTGCGGTTGAATGAAGGGTTGGTGGTGATGGACTGTACTGGGTTACGGGTGTGCGGTTGAATGAAGGGTTGGTGGTGATGGACTGTACTGGGTTACGGGTGGGCGGTTGAATGAAGGGTTGGTGGTGATGGACTGTACTGGGTTACGGGTGTGCGGTTGAATGAAGGGTTTGTGGTGATGGACTGTACTGGGTTACGGGTGAGCGGTTGAATGAAGGGTTTGTGGTGATGGACTGTACTGGGTTACGGGTGTGCGGTTGAATGAAGGGTTGGTGGTGATGGACTGTACTGGGTTACGGGTGTGCGGTTGAATGAAGGGTTGGTGGTGATGGACTGCACTGGGTTACGGGTGAGCGGTTGAATGAAGGGTTTGTGGTGATGGACTGTACTGGGTTACGGGTGTGCGGTTGAATGAAGGGTTCCTGGTGATGGACTGCACTGGGTTACGGGTGAGCGGTTGAATGAAGGGTTTGTGGTGATGGACTGTACTGGGTTATGGGTGTGCGGTTGAATGAAGGGTTGGTGGTGATGGACTGTACTGGGTTTCGGGTGAGCGGTTGAATGAAGGGTTTGTGGTGATGGACTGTACTGGGTTACGGGTGTGCGGTTGAATGAAGGGTTTGTGGTGATGGACTGTACTGGGTTACGGGTGTGCGGTTGAATGAAGGGTTGGTGGTGATGGACTGTACTGGGTTACGGGTGTGCGGTTGAATGAAGGGTTGGTGGTGATGGACTGTACTGGGTTACGGGTGTGCGGTTGAATGAAGGGTTGGTGGTGATGGACTGTACTGGGTTACGGGTGTGCGGTTGAGTGAAGGGTTGGTGGTGATGGACTGTACTGGGTTACGGGTGTGCGGTTGAATGAAGGGATGGTGGTGATGGACTGTACTGGGTTACGGGTGAGCGGTTGAATGAAGGGTTGGTGGTGATGGACTGTACTGGGTTACGGGTGTGCGGTTGAATGAAGGGTTTGTGGTGATGGACTGTACTGGGTTACGGGTGTGCGGTTGAATGAAGGGTTGGTGGTGATGGACTGTACTGGGTTACGGGTGTGCGGTTGAATGAAGGGTTTGTGGTGATGGACTGTACTGGGTTACGGGTGTGCGGTTGAATGAAGGGTTCCTGGTGATGGACTGTACTGGGTTACGGGTGTGCGGTTGAATGAAGGGTTGGTGGTGATGGACTGTACTGGGTTCCGGGTGTGCGGTTGAATGAAGGGTTGGTGGTGATGGACTGTACTGGGTTCCGGGTGTGCGGTTGAATGAAGGGTTGGTGGTGATGGACTGTACTGGGTTACGGGTGTGCGGTTGAATGATGGGTTGGTGGTGATGGATTGTACTGGGTTACGAGTGTGCGGTTGAATGAAGGGTTGGTGGTGATGGACTGTACTGGGTTACGGGTGTGCGGCTGAATGAAGGGTCGGTGGTGATGGACTGTACTGGGTTACGGGTGTGCGGTTGAATGAAGGGTTGGTGGTGATGGACTGTACTGGGTTACGGGTGTGCGGTTGAATGAAGGGTTGGTGGTGTTGGACTGTACTGGGTTACGGGTGTGCGGTTGAATGAAGGGTTGGTGGTGATGGACTGTACTGGGTTACGGGTGGGCGGTTGAATGAAGGGTTGGTGGTGATGAACTGTACTGGGTTACGGGTGTGCGGTTGAATGAAGGGTTGGTGGTGATGGACTGTACTGGGCTACGAGTGTGCAGTTGAATGAAGGGTTGGTGGTGTTGGACTGTACTGGGTTACGGGTGTGCAGTTGAGTGAAGGGTTGGTGGTGATGGACTGCACTGGGTTACGGGTGTGCGGTTGAATGAAGGGTTGGTGGTGATGGACTGTACTGGGTTACGGGTGTGCGGTTGAATGAAGGGTTGGTGGTGATGGACTGTACTGGGTTACGGGTGTGCGGTTGAATGAAGGGTTCCTGGTGATGGACTGTACTGGGTTACGGGTGTGGGGTTGAATGAAGGGTTGGTGGCGATGGACTGTACTGGGTTACGTGTGTGCGGTTGAATGATGGGTTGGTGGTGATGGACTGTACTGGGTTACGGGCGTGCGGTTGAATGAAGGGTTGGTGGTGATGGACTGTACTGGGTTACGGGTGTGCGGTTGAATGAAGGGTTGGTGGTGATGGACTGTACTGGGTTACGGGTGTGCGGTTGAATGAAGGGTTGGTGGTGATGGACTGTACTGGGATACGGGTGTGCGGTTGAATGAAGGGTTGGTGGTGATGGACTGTACTGGGTTACGGGTGGGCGGTTGAATGAAGGGTTGTTGGTGATGGACTGTACTGGGTTACGGGTGTGCGGTTGAATGAAGGGTTGGTGGTGATGGACTGTACTGGGATACGGGTGTGCGGTTGAATGAAGGGTTGGTGGTGATGGACTGTACTGGGTTACGGGTGTGCTGTTGAATGAAGGGTTGGTGGTGATGGACTGTACCAAGTTACGGGTGGGCGGTTGAATGAAGGGTTGGTGGTGATGGACTGTACTGGGTTACGGGTGTGCGGTTGAATGAAGGGTTGGTGGTGATGGACTGTACTGGGTTACGGGTGTGCGGTTGAATGAAGGGTTGGTGGTGATGGACTGTACTGGGTTACGGGTGTGCGGTTGAATGAAGGGTTGGTGGTGATGGACTGTACTGGGTTACGGGTGTGCGGTTGAATGAAGGGTTGGTGGTGATGGACTGTACTGGGTTACGGGTGTGCGGTTGAATGAAGGGTTGGTGGTGATGGACTGCACTGGGTTACGGGTGGGCAGTTGAATGAAGGGTTGGTGGTGATGGACTGTACTGGGTTACGGGTGTGCGGTCGAATGAAGGGTTGGTGGTGATGGACTGTACTGGGCTACGGGTGTGTGGTTGAATGAAGGGTTGGCGATGATGGACTGTACTGGGTTACGGGTGTGCGGTTGAATGAAGGGTTGGTGGCGATGGACTGTACTGGGTTAGGGGTGTGCGGTTGAATGAAGGGTTGGTGGTGATGGACTGTACTGGGTAACGGGTGTGGGGTTGAATGAAGGGTTGGTGGTGATGGACTGTACTGGGACAGGGGTGTGCGGTTGAATGAAGGGTTGGTGGCGATGGACTGTACTGGGTTGCGGGTGTGGGGTTGAAAGAAGGGTTGGTGGTGATGGACTGTACTGGGCTACGAGTGTGCGGTTGAATGAAGGGTTGGTGGTGATGGACTGTACTGGGTTACGGGTGTGCGGTTGAATGAAGGGTTGGTGGTGATGGACTGTACTGGGTTACGGGTGTGCGGTTGAATGAAGGGTTGGTGGTGATGGACTGTACTGGGTTACGGGTGGGCGGTTGAATGAAGGGTTGGTGGTGATGGACTGTACAGGGTTACGGGTGTGCGGTTGAATGAAGGGTTGGTGGTGATGGACTGTACTGGGTTACGGGTGTGCGATTGAATGAAGGGTTGGTGGCGATGGACTGTACTGGGTTACGGGTGGGCGGTTGAATGAAGGGTTGGTGGTGATGGACTGTACTGGGTTACGGGTGTGCGGTTGAGTGAAGGGTTGGTGGTGACGGACTGCACTGGGTTACGGGTGAGCAGTTGAATGAAGGGTTGGTGGTGATGGACTGTACTGGGTTACGGGTGTGCGGTTGAATGAAGGGTTGGTGGTGATGGACTGTACTGGGTTAGGGGTGGGCCGTTGAATGAAGGGTTGGTGGTGATGGACTGTACTGGGTTACGGGTGGACGGTTGAATGAAGGGTTGGTGGTGATGGACTGTACTGGGTTACGGGTGTGCGGCTGAATGAAGGGTCGGTGGTGATGGACTGTACTGGGTTACGGGTGGGCGGTTGAATGATGGGTTGGTGGTGATGAACTGTACTGGGTTACGGGTGTGTGGTTGAATGAAGGGTTGGTGGTGATGGACTGTACTGGGTTACGGGTGTGCGGTTGAGCGAAGGGATCGTGGTGATGGACTGTACTGGGATACGGGTGTGCGGTTGAATGAAGGGTTGGTGGTGATGGACTGTACTGGGTTACGGGTGTGCGGTTGAGTGAAGGGTTGGTGGTGATGGACTGTACTGGGTTAGGGGTGTGCGGTTGAATGAAGGGTCGGTGGTGATGGACTGTACTGGGTTACGGGTGTGCGGTTGAATGAAGTGTTGGTGGTGATGGACTGTACTGGGTTACGGGTGTGCGGTTGAGCGAAGGGATCGTGGTGATGGACTGTACTGGGTTACGGGTGTGCGGTTGAATGAAGGGTTGGTGGTGATGGACTGTACTGGGTTACGGGTGGGCGCTTGAATGAAGGGTTGGTGGTGATGGACTGTACTGGGTTACGGGTGTGCGGCTGAATGAAGGGTTGGTGGTGATGGACTGTACTGGGTTACGGGTGTGCGGTTGAATGAAGGGTTGGTGGTGATGGACTGTACTGGGTTACGGGTGGGCGGTTGAATGAAGGGTTGGTGGTGATGGACTGTACTGGGTTACGGGTGTGCGGTTGAATGAAGGGTTTGTGGTGATGGACTGTACTGGGTTACGGGTGAGCGGTTGAATGAAGGGTTTGTGGTGATGGACTGTACTGGGTTACGGGTGTGCGGTTGAATGAAGGGTTGGTGGTGATGGACTGTACTGGGTTACGGGTGTGCGGTTGAATGAAGGGTTGGTGGTGATGGACTGCACTGGGTTACGGGTGAGCGGTTGAATGAAGGGTTTGTGGTGATGGACTGTACTGGGTTACGGGTGTGCGGTTGAATGAAGGGTTCCTGGTGATGGACTGCACTGGGTTACGGGTGAGCGGTTGAATGAAGGGTTTGTGGTGATGGACTGTACTGGGTTATGGGTGTGCGGTTGAATGAAGGGTTGGTGGTGATGGACTGTACTGGGTTACGGGTGAGCGGTTGAATGAAGGGTTTGTGGTGATGGACTGTACTGGGTTACGGGTGTGCGGTTGAATGAAGGGTTTGTGGTGATGGACTGTACTGGGTTACGGGTGTGCGGTTGAATGAAGGGTTGGTGGTGATGGACTGTACTGGGTTACGGGTGTGCGGTTGAATGAAGGGTTGGTGGTGATGGACTGTACTGGGTTACGGGTGTGCGGTTGAATGAAGGGTTGGTGGTGATGGACTGTACTGGGTTACGGGTGTGCGGTTGAGTGAAGGGTTGGTGGTGATGGACTGTACTGGGTTACGGGTGTGCGGTTGAATGAAGGGATGGTGGTGATGGACTGTACTGGGTTACGGGTGAGCGGTTGAATGAAGGGTTGGTGGTGATGGACTGTACTGGGTTACGGGTGTGCGGTTGAATGAAGGGTTTGTGGTGATGGACTGTACTGGGTTACGGGTGTGCGGTTGAATGAAGGGTTGGTGGTGATGGACTGTACTGGGTTACGGGTGTGCGGTTGAATGAAGGGTTTGTGGTGATGGACTGTACTGGGTTACGGGTGTGCGGTTGAATGAAGGGTTCCTGGTGATGGACTGTACTGGGTTACGGGTGTGCGGTTGAATGAAGGGTTGGTGGTGATGGACTGTACTGGGTTACGGGTGTGAGGTTGAATGAAGGGTTGGTGATGATGGACTGTACTGGGTTACGGGTGTACGGTTGAATGAAGGGTTGGTGGTGATGGACTGTACTGGGTTACGGGTGTGGGGTTGAATGAAGGGTTGGTGGCGATGGACTGTACTGGGTTACGGGTGTGCGGTTGAATGAAGGGTTGGTGTTGATGGACTGTACTGTGTTAGGGGTGTGCGGTTGAATGAAGGGTTGGTGGTGATGGACTGTACTGGGTTAGGGGTGGGCGGTTGAATGAAGGGTTGGTGGCGATGGACTGTACTGGGTTACGTGTGTGCGGTTGAATGAAGGGTTGGTGGTGATGGACTGTACTGAGTTACGGGTGTGCGGTTGAATGAAGGGTTGGTGGTGATGGACTGTACTGGGTTACGGGTGTGTGGTTGAGTGAAGGGTTGGTGGTGATGGACTGCACTGGGTTACGGGTGTGCGGTTGAATGATGGGTTGGTGGTGATGGACTGTACTGGGTTACGGGTGTGCGGTTGAATGATGGGTTGGTGGTGATGGACTGTACTGGGTTACGGGTGTGCGGTTGAATGAAGGGTTGGTGGCGATGGACTGTACTGGGTTACGGGTGTGCGGTTGAATGAAGGGTTGGTGGTGATGGACTGTACTGGGTTACGGGTGTGCGGTTGAATGAAGGGTTGGTGGCGATGGACTGCACTGGGTTACGGGTGAGCGGTTGAATGAAGGGTTGGTGGCGATGGACTGTACTGGGTTACGGGTGTGCGGTTGAATGAAGGGTTGGTGGCGATGGACTGTACTGGGTTACGGGTGTGCGGTTGAATGAAGGGTTGGTGGTGATGGACTGTACTGGGTTACGGGTGTGCGGTTGAATGAAGGGTTGGTGGTGATGGACTGTACTGGGTTACGGGTGTGCGGTTGAATGAAGGGTTGGTGGTGATGGACTGTACTGGGTTACGTGTGTGCGGTTGAATGAAGGGTTGGTGGTGATGGACTGTACTGTGTTAGGGGTGTGCGGTTGAATGAAGGGTTGGTGGTGATGGACTGTACTGGGTTACGGGTGTGCGGTTGAATGAAGGGTTGGTGGTGATGGACTGTACTGGGTTACGGGTGTGCGGTTGAATGAAGGGTCGGTGGTGATGGACTGTACTGGGTTACGGGTGTGCGGTTGAATGATGGGTTGGTGGTGATGGACTGTACTGGGTTACGAGTGTGCGGTTGAATGAAGGGTTGGTGGTGATGGACTGTACTGGGTTACGGGTGTGCGGTTGAATGAAGGGTCGGTGGTGATGGACTGTACTGGGTTACGGGTGTGCGGTTGAATGAAGGGTTGGTGGTGATGGACTGTACTGGGTTACGGGTGGGCGGTTGAATGATGGGTTGGTGGTGATGAACTGTACTGGGTTACGGGTGCGTGGTTGAATGAAGGGTTGGTGGTGATGGACTGTACTGGGTTACGGGTGGGCGGTTGAATGAAGGGATCGTGGTGATGGACTGTACTGGGTTACGGGTGGGCGGTTGAATGAAGGGATCGTGGTGATGGACTGTACTGGGTTACGGGTGTGCGGTTGAATGAAGGGTTGGTGGTAATGGACTGTACTGGGTTACGGGTGTGCGGTTGAATGAAGGGTTGGTGGTGATGGACTGTACTGGGTTACGGGTGGGCGGTTGAATGAAGGGATCGTGGTGATGGACTGTACTGGGTTACGGGTGTGCGGTTGAATGAAGGGTTGGTGGTAATGGACTGTACTGGGTTACGGGTGTGCGGTTGAATGAAGGGTTGGTGGCGATGGACTGTACTGGGTTACGGGTGTGCGGTTGAATGAAGGGTTGGTGGCGATGGACTGTACTGGGTTACGGGTGTGCGGTTGAATGAAGGGTTGGTGGTGATGGACTGTACTGGGTTACGGGTGTGCGGTTGAATGAAGGGTTGGTGGTGATGGACTGTACTGGGTTACGGGTGTGCGGTTGAATGAAGGGTTGGTGGTGATGGACTGTACTGGGTTACGGGTGTGCGGTTGAATGAAGGGTTGGTGGTGATGGACTGTACTGGGTTACGGGTGTGCGGTTGAATGAAGGGTTGGTGGTGATGGACTGTACTGGGTTACGGGTGTGCGGTTGAATGAAGGGTTGGTGGCGATGGACTGTACTGGGTTACGGGTGTGCGGTTGAATGAAGGGTTGGTGGTGATGGACTGTACTGGGTTACGGGTGTGTGGTTGAATGAAGGGTTGGTGTTGATGGACTGTACTGGGTTACGGGTGTGCGGTTGAATGAAGGGTTGGTGGTGATGGACTGTACTGGGTTACGGGTGTGCGGTTGAATGAAGGGTTGGTGGTGATGGACTGTACTGGGTTACGGGTGTGCGGTTGAATGAAGGATTGGTGGTGATGGACTGTACTGGGTTACGGGTGTGCGGTTGAATGAAGGATTGGTGGTGATGGACTGTACTGGGTTACGGGTGTGCGGTTGAATGAAGGATTGGTGGTGATGGACTGTACTGGGTTACGGGTGGGCGGTTGAATGAAGGGTTGGTGGTGATGGACTGTACTGGGTTACGTGTGTGCGGTTGAATGAAGGGTTGGTGGTGATGGACTGTACTGGGTTACGGGTGTGCGGTTGAATGAAGGGTTGGTGGCGATGGACTGTACTGGGTTACGTGTGTGCGGTTGAATGAAGGGTTGGTGGTGATGGACTGTACTGGGTTAGGGGTGTGCGGTTGAATGAAGGGTTGGTGGTGATGGACTGGACTGGGTTACGGGTGTGCGGTTGAATGAAGGGTTGGTGGTGATGGACTGTACTGGGTTACGGGTGGGCGGTTGAATGAAGGGTTGGTGGCGATGGACTGTACTGGGTTACGGGTGTGCGGTTGAATGAAGGGTTGGTGGTGATGGACTGTACTGGGTTACGGGTGGGCGGTTGAATGAAGGGTTGGTGGCGATGGACTGTACTGGGTTACGGGTGTGCGGTTGAATGAAGGGTTGGTGGTGATGGACTGTACTGGGTTACGGGTGGGCAGTTGAATGAAGGGTTGGTGGTGATGGACTGTACTGGGTTACGGGTGTGCGGTTGAGTGAAGGGTTGGTGGCGATGGACTGTACTGGGTTACGGGTGTGCGGTTGAATGAAGGGTTGGTGGTGATGGACTGTACTGGGTTACGGGTGTGCGGTTGAATGAAGGATTGGTGGTGATGGACTGTACTGGGTTACGGGTGTGCGGTTGAATGAAGGGTTGGTGGTGATGGACTGTACTGGGTTACGTGTGTGCGGTTGAATGAAGGGTTGGTGGTGATGGACTGTACTGGGTTAGGGGTGTGCGGTTGAATGAAGGGTTGGTGGTGATGGACTGTACTAGGTTACGAGTGTGCGGTTGAATGAAGGGTTGGTGGTGATGGACTGTACTGGGTTACGGGTGTGCGGTTGAATGATGGGTTGGTGGTGATGGACTGTACTGGGTTACGAGTGTGCGGTTGAATGAAGGGTTGGTGGTGATGGACTGTACTGGGTTACGGGTGTGCGGTGAATGAAGGGTTGGTGGTGATGGACTGTACTGGGATACGGGTGTGCGGTTGAATGATGGGTTGGTGGTGATGGACTGTACTGGGTCACGGGTGTGCGGTTGAATGAAGGGTTGGTGGCGATGGACTGTACTGGGTTACGGGTGTGCGGTGAATGAAGGGTTGGTGGTGATGGACTGTACTGGGTTACGGGTGGGCGGTTGAATGAAGGGTTGGTGGTGATGGACTGTACTGGGTTACGTGTGTGCGGTTGAATGAAGGGTTGGTGGTGATGGACTGTACTGGGTTACGGGTGTGCGGTTGAATGAAGGGTTGGTGGTGATGGACTGTACTGGGTTACGGGTGTACGGTTGAATGAAGGGTTGGTGGTGATGGACTGTACTGGGTTACGGGTGGGCGGTTGAATGATGGGTTGGTGGTGATGGACTGTACTGGGTTACGGGGGTGCGGTTGAATGAAGGGTTGGTGGTGATGGACTGTACTGGGTTACGGCTGTGCGGTTGAATGATGGGTTGGTGGTGATGGACTGTACTGGGTTACGGGGGTGCGGTTGAGTGAAGGGTTGGTGGTGATGGACTGCACTGGGTTACGGGTGAGCGGTTGAATGAAGGGTTGGTGGTGATGGACTGTACTGGGTTACGGGTGTGCGGTTGAATGAAGGGTTGGTGGTGATGGACTGTACTGGGTTACGGGTGGGCGGTTGAATGAGGGGTTGGTGGTGATGGACTGTACTGGGTTACGGGTGTGCGGTTGAATGAAGGGTTGGTGGTGATGGACTGTACTGGGTTACGGGTGTGCGGTTGAATGAAGGGTTGGTGGTGATGGACTGTACTGGGTTACGGGTGTGGGGTTGAATGAAGGGTTGGTGGTGATGGACTGTACTGGGTTACGGGTGTGCGGTTGAATGATGGGTTGGTGGTGATGGATTGTACTGGGTTACGAGTGTGCGGTTGAATGAAGGGTTGGTGGTGATGGACTGTACTGGGTTACGGGTGTGCGGTTGAATGAAGGGTCGGTGGTGATGGACTGTACTGGGTTACGGGTGGGCGGTTGAATGATGGGTTGGTGGCGATGGACTGTACTGGGTTACGGGGGTTCGGTTGAATGAAGGGTTGGTGGTGATGGACTGTACTGGGTTACGGGGGTGCGGTTGAATGAAGGGTTGGTGGTGATGGACTGTACTGGGTTACGGGGGTGCGGTTGAATGAAAGGTTGGTGGTGATGGACTGTACTGGGTTACGGGTGTGCGGTTGAATGAAGGGTTGGTGGTGATGGACTGTACTGGGTTACGGGTGTGCGGTTGAATGAAGGGTTGGTGGTGATGGACTGTACTGGGTTACGGGTGTGTGGTTGAGCGAAGGGATCGTGGTGATGGACTGTACTGGGTTACGGGTGTGCGGTTGAATGATGGGTTGGTGGTGATGGACTGTACTGGGTTAGGGGTGGGCCGTTAAATGAAGGGTTGGTGGTGATGGACTGTACTGGGTTACGGGTGTGCGGTTGAATGAAGGGTTGGTGGTGATGGACTGTACTGGGTTACGGGTGTGCGGTTGAATGAAGGGTTGGTGGTGATGGACTGTACTGGGTTAGGGGTGGGCCGTTGAATGAAGGGTTGGTGGTGATGGACTGTACTGGGTTACGGGTGTGCGGTTGAATGAAGGGTTGGTGGTGATGGACTGTACTGGGTTACGGGTGTGCGGTTGAATGATGGGTTGGTGGTGATGGACTGTACTGGGTTACGGGTGTGCGGTTGAATGATGGGTTGGTGGTGATGGATTGTACTGGGTTACGAGTGTGCGGTTGAATGAAGGGTTGGTGGTGATGGACTGTACTGGGTTACGGGTGTGCGGTTGAATGATGGGTTGGTGGTGATGGATTGTACTGGGTTACGAGTGTGCGGTTGAATGAAGGGTTGGTGGTGATGGACTGTACTGGGTTACGGGGGTGCGGTTGAATGAAGGGTTGGTGGTGATGGACTGTACTGGGTTACGGGTGTGCGGTTGAATGAAGGGTTGGTGGTGATGGACTGTACTGGGTTACGGGTGTGCGGTTGAATGAAGGGTTGGTGGTGATGGACTGTACTGGGTTACGGGTGGGCGGTTGAATGAAGGGTTGGTGGTGATGGACTGTACTGGGTTACGGGTGTGCGGTTGAATGAAGGGTTGGTGGTGATGGACTGTACTGGGTTACGGGTGTGTGGTTGAGCGAAGGGATCGTGGTGATGGACTGTACTGGGTTACGGGTGTGCGGTTGAATGATGGGTTGGTGGTGATGGACTGTACTGGGTTACGAGTGTGCGGTTGAATGAAGGGTTTGGTGGTGATGGACTGTACTGGGTTACGGGTGTGCGGTTGAATGAAGGGTTGGTGGTGATGGACTGTACTGGGTTACGTGTGTGCTGTTGAATGAAGGGTTGGTGGTGATGGACTGTACTGGGTTACGGGTGTGCGGTTGAATGAAGGGTTGGTGGTGATGGACTGTACTGGGTTAGGGGTGTGCGGTTGAATGAAGGGTTGGTGGTGATGGACTGTACTGGGTTACGGGTGTGCCGTTGAATGAAGGGTTGGTGGTGATGGACTGTACTGGGTTACGGGTGTGCGGTTGAATGATGGGTTGGAGGTGATGGACTGTACTGGGTTACGGGTGTGCGGTTGAATGATGGGTTGGAGGTGATGGACTGTACTGGGTTACGAGTGTGCGGTTGAATGAAGGGTTGGTGGTGATGGACTGTACTGGGTTACGGGTGTGCGGTTGAATGAAGGGTTGGTGGTGATGGACTGTACTGGGTTACGAGTGTGCGGTTGAATGAAGGGTTGGTGGTGATGGACTGTACTGGGTTACGGGTGTGCGGTTGAATGATGGGTTGGAGGTGATGGACTGTACTGGGACACGGGTGTGCGGTTGAATGAAGGGTTGGTGGTGATGGACTGTACTGGGTTATGGGTGTGCCGTTGAATGAAGGGTTGGTGGTGATGGACTGTACTGGGTCACGGGTGTGCGGTTGAATGAAGGGTTGGTGGCGATGGACTGCACTGGGTTACGGGGGTGCGGTTGAATGAAGGGTTGGTGGTGATGGACTGTACTGGGTTACGGGTGTGCGGTCGAATGAAGTGTTGGTGGTGATGGACTGTACTGGGTTACGGGTGTGCGGTTGAATGAAGGATTGGTGGTGATGGACTGTACTGGGTTACGTGTGTGCGGTTGAATGAAGGGTTGGTGGTGATGGACTGTACTGGGTTACGGGTGGGCGGTTGAATGAAGGGTTGGTGGTGATGGACTGTACTGGGTTACGGGTGTGCGGTTGAATGAAGGGTTGGTGGTGATGGACTGTACTGGGTTACGTGTGTGCGGTTGAATGAAGGGTTGGTGGTGATGGACTGTACTGGGTTACGGGTGGGCGGTTGAATGAAGGGTTGGTGGTGATGGACTGTACTGGGTTACGGGTGTGCGGTTGAATGAAGGGTTGGTGGTGATGGACTGTACTGGGTTACGGGTGTGCGGTTGAATGAAGGGTTGGTGGTGATGGACTGTACTGGGTTACGGGTGTGCGGTGAATGAAGGGTTGGTGGCGATGGACTGTACTGGGTTACGGGTGTGCGGTTGAGTGAAGGGATCGTGGTGATGGACTGTACTGGGTTACGGGTGTGCGGTTGAATGAAGGGTTGGTGGCGATGGACTGTACTGGGTTACGGGTGTGCGGTTGAATGAAGGGTTGGTGGTGATGGACTGTACTGGGTCACGGGTGTGCGGTTGAATGAAGGGTTGGTGGCGATGGACTGCACTGGGTTACGGGTGGGTGGTTGAATGAAGGGTTGGTGGTGATGGACTGTACTGGGTTATGGGTGGGCGGTTGAATGAAGGGTTGGTGGTGATGGACTGTACTGGGTTACGGGTGTGTGGTTGAGTGAAGGGTTGGTGGTGACGGACTGCACTGGGTTACGGGTGAGCAGTTGAATGAAGGGTTGGTGGTGATGGACTGTACTGGGTTACGGGTGGGCGGTTGAATGAAGGGTTGGTGGTGATGGACTGTAGTGGGTTACGGGTGTGCGGTTGAATGAAGGGTTGGTGGTGATGGATTGTACTGGGTTACGAGTGTGCGGTTGAATGAAGGGTTGGTGGTGATGGACTGTACTGGGTTACGGGTGTGCGGTTGAATGATGGGTTGGTGGTGATGAACTGTACTGGGTTACGGGTGTGTGGTTGAATGAAGGGTTGGTGGTGATGGACTGTACTGGGTTACGGGTGTGCGGTTGAGCGAAGGGATCGTGGTGATGGACTGTACTGGGTTACGGGTGTGCGGTTGAATGAAGGGTTGGTGGTGATGGACTGTACTGGGTTACGGGTGTGCGGTTGAATGATGGGTTGATGGTGATGGACTGTACTGGGTTACGAGTGTGCCGTTGAATGAAGGGTTGGTGGTGATGGACTGTACTGGGTTACAAGTGTGCCGTTGAATGAAGGGTTGGTGGTGATGGACTGTACGGGGTTACGGGTGTGTGGTTGTATGAAGGGTTGGTGGTGATGGACTGTACTTGGTTACGGGTGTGCGGTTGAGCGAAGGGATCGTGGTGATGGACTGTACTGGGTTACGGGAGTGTGGTTGAATGAAGGGTTCCTGGTGATGGACTGTACTGGGTTACGGGTGTGCGGTTGAATGAAGGGTTGGTGGTGATGGACTGTACTGGGTTACGGGTGTGCGGTTGAATGAAGGGTTGGTGGTGATGGACTGTACTGGGTTACGGGTGTGCGGTTGAATGAAGGGTTGGTGGTGATGGACTGTACTGGGTTACGGGTGTGCGGTTGAATGAAGGGTTAGTGGTGATGGACTGTACTGGGTTACGGCTGTGCGGTTGAATGAAGGGTTGGTGGTGATGGACTGGACTGGGTTACGGGTGTGCGGTTGAATGAAGGGTTGGTGGTGATGGACTGTACTGGGTTACGGGTGTGCGGTTGAATGATGGGTTTGTGGTGATGGACTGTACTGGGTTACGGGTTTGCGGTTGAATGAAGGGTTGGTGGTGATGGACTGTACTGGGTTACGGGTGTGCGGTTGAATGAAGGGTTCATGGTGATGGACTGTACTGGGTTACGGGTGTGCGGTTGAATGATGGGTTTGTGGTGATGGACTGTACTGGGTTACGGGTGTGCGGTTGAATGAAGGGTTGGCGATGATGGACTGTACTTGGTTACGGGTGTGCGGTTGAATGAAGGGTTGGTGGTGATGGACTGTACTGCGTTAGGGGTGTGCGGTTGAATGAAGGGTTGGTGGTGATGGACTGTACTGGGCTAGGGGTGGGCGGTTGAATGAAGGGTTGGTGGTGATGGACTGTACTGGGTTACGGGTGTGCGGTTGAATGAAGGGTTGGTGGTGATGGACTGTACTGGGACACGGGTGTGCGGTTGAATGAAGGGTCGGTGGTGATGGACTGTACTGGGTTACGGGTGTGCGGTTGAATGAAGGGTTGGTGGTGATGGACTGTACTGGGTTACGAGTGTGCGGTTGAATGAAGGGTTTGTGGTGATGGACTGTACTGGGTTACGTGTGTGCGGTTGAATGAAGGGTTGGTGGTGATGGACTGTACTGGGACACGGGTGTGCGGTTGAATGAAGGGTCGGTGGTGATGGACTGTACTGGGATACGGGTGTGCGGTTGAATGAAGGGTTGGTGGTGATGGACTGTACTGGGTTACGAGTGTGCGGTTGAATGAAGGGTTTGTGGTGATGGACTGTACTGGGTTACGTGTGTGCGGTTGAATGAAGGGTTGGTGGTGATGGACTGTACTGGGTTACGTGTGTGCGGTTGAATGAAGGGTTTGTGGTGATGGACTGTACTGGGTTACGTGTGTGCGGTTGAATGAAGGGTTGGTGGTGATGGACTGTACTTGCTTACGGGTGTGCGGTTGAGTGAAGGGTTGGTGGTGATGGACTGCACTGGGTTACGGGTGAGCAGTTGAATGAAGGGTTGGTGGTGATGGACTGTACTGGGTTACGAGTGTGCGGTTGAATGAAGGGTTGGTGGTGATGGACTGTACTTGCTTACGGGTGTGTGGTTGAGTGAAGGGTTGGTGGTGATGGACTGTACTGGGTTACGAGTGTGCGGTTGAATGAAGGGTTGGTGGTGATGGACTGTACTTGCTTACGGGTGTGTGGTTGAGTGAAGGGTTTGTGGTGATGGACTGCACTGGGTTACGGGTGAGCAGTTGAATGAAGGGTTGGTGGTGATGGACTGTACTGGGTTACGTGTGTGCGGTTGAATGAAGGGTTGGTGGTGATGGACTGTACTGGGTTAGGGGTGTGAGGTTGAATGAAGGGTTGGTGGCGATGGACTGTACTGGGTTACGGGTGTGCGGTTGAATGAAGGTTTGGTGGTGATGGACTGTACTGGGTTAGGGGTGTGCGGTTGAATGAAGGGTTGGTGGTGATGGACTGTACTGGGTTACGGGTGTGCGGTTGAATGAAGGGTTGGTGGTGATGGACTGTACTGGGTTACGGGTGTGCGGTTGAGTGAAGGGTTGGTGGTGATGGACTGTACTGGGTTACGGGTGTGTGGTTGAATGAAGGGTTGGTGGTGATGGACTGTACTGGGTTACGGGTGTGCGGTTGAGCGAAGGGATCGTGGTGATGGACTGTACTGGGTTACGGGTGTGCGGTTGAATGAAGGGTTGGTGGTGATGGACTGTACTGGGTTACGGGTGTGCGGTTGAATGATGGGTTGATGGTGATGGACTGTACTGGGTTACGAGTGTGCCGTTGAATGAAGGGTTGGTGGTGATGGACTGTACTGGGTTACAAGTGTGCCGTTGAATGAAGGGTTGGTGGTGATGGACTGTACGGGGTTACGGGTGTGTGGTTGTATGAAGGGTTGGTGGTGATGGACTGTACTTGGTTACGGGTGTGCGGTTGAGCGAAGGGATCGTGGTGATGGACTGTACTGGGTTACGGGAGTGTGGTTGAATGAAGGGTTCCTGGTGATGGACTGTACTGGGTTACGGGTGTGCGGTTGAATGAAGGGTTGGTGGTGATGGACTGTACTGGGTTACGGGTGTGCGGTTGAATGAAGGGTTGGTGGTGATGGACTGTACTGGGTTACGGGTGTGCGGTTGAATGAAGGGTTGGTGGTGATGGACTGTACTTGGTTACGGGTGTGCGGTTGAATGAAGGGTTCATGGTGATGGACTGTACTGGGTTACGGGTGTGCGGTTGAATGATGGGTTTGTGGTGATGGACTGTACTGGGTTACGGGTGTGCGGTTGAATGAAGGGTTGGCGATGATGGACTGTACTTGGTTACGGGTGTGCGGTTGAATGAAGGGTTGGTGGTGATGGACTGTACTGCGTTAGGGGTGTGCGGTTGAATGAAGGGTTGGTGGTGATGGACTGTACTGGGCTAGGGGTGGGCGGTTGAATGAAGGGTTGGTGGTGATGGACTGTACTGGGTTACGGGTGTGCGGTTGAATGAAGGGTTGGTGGTGATGGACTGTACTGGGACACGGGTGTGCGGTTGAATGAAGGGTCGGTGGTGATGGACTGTACTGGGTTACGGGTGTGCGGTTGAATGAAGGGTTGGTGGTGATGGACTGTACTGGGTTACGAGTGTGCGGTTGAATGAAGGGTTTGTGGTGATGGACTGTACTGGGTTACGTGTGTGCGGTTGAATGAATGGTTGGTGGTGATGGACTGTACTGGGACACGGGTGTGCGGTTGAATGAAGGGTCGGTGGTGATGGACTGTACTGGGATACGGGTGTGCGGTTGAATGAAGGGTTGGTGGTGATGGACTGTACTGGGTTACGAGTGTGCGGTTGAATGAAGGGTTTGTGGTGATGGACTGTACTGGGTTACGTGTGTGCGGTTGAATGAAGGGTTGGTGGTGATGGACTGTACTGGGTTACGTGTGTGCGGTTGAATGAAGGGTTTGTGGTGATGGACTGTACTGGGTTACGTGTGTGCGGTTGAATGAAGGGTTGGTGGTGATGGACTGTACTTGCTTACGGGTGTGCGGTTGAGTGAAGGGTTGGTGGTGATGGACTGCACTGGGTTACGGGTGAGCAGTTGAATGAAGGGTTGGTGGTGATGGACTGTACTGGGTTACGAGTGTGCGGTTGAATGAAGGGTTGGTGGTGATGGACTGTACTTGCTTACGGGTGTGTGGTTGAGTGAAGGGTTGGTGGTGATGGACTGTACTGGGTTACGAGTGTGCGGTTGAATGAAGGGTTGGTGGTGATGGACTGTACTTGCTTACGGGTGTGTGGTTGAGTGAAGGGTTTGTGGTGATGGACTGCACTGGGTTACGGGTGAGCAGTTGAATGAAGGGTTGGTGGTGATGGACTGTACTGGGTTACGTGTGTGCGGTTGAATGAAGGGTTGGTGGTGATGGACTGTACTGGGTTAGGGGTGTGAGGTTGAATGAAGGGTTGGTGGCGATGGACTGTACTGGGTTACGGGTGTGCGGTTGAATGAAGGTTTGGTGGTGATGGACTGTACTGGGTTAGGGGTGTGCGGTTGAATGAAGGGTTGGTGGTGATGGACTGTACTGGGTTACGGGTGTGCGGTTGAATGAAGGGTTGGTGGTGATGGACTGTACTGGGTTACGGGTGTGCGGTTGAGTGAAGGGTTGGTGGTGATGGACTGTACTGGGTTACGGGTGTGCGGTTGAATGAAGGGATTCCTGGTGATGGACTGTACTGGGTTACGGGTGTGCGGTTGAATGAAGGGTTGTAGGCGATGGACTGTACTGGGTTACGGGTGTGCGGTTGAATGAAGGGTTGGTGGTGATGGACTGTACTGGGTTACGTGTGTGCGGTTGAATGAAGGGTTGGTGGTGATGGACTGTACTGGGTTACGGGTGTGCGGTTGAATGAAGGGTTGGTGGTGATGGGCTGTACTGGGTTACGGGTGTGCGGTTGAATGAAGGGTTGGTGGTGATGGACTGTACTGGGTTACGGGTGTGCGGTTGAATGAAGGGTTGGTGGTGATGGACTGTACTGGGTTACGGGTGTGCGGTTGAGTGAAGGGTTGGTGGTAATGGACTGTACTGGGCTACGAGTGTGCGGTTGAATGAAGGGTTGGTGGTGTTGGACTGTACTGCGTTACGGGTGTGCGGTTGAGTGAAGGGTTGGTGGTGATGGACTGCACTGGGTTACGGGTGTGCGGTTGAATGAAGGGTTGGTGGTGATGGACTGTACTGGGTTACGGGTGTGCGGTTGAATGAAGGGTTGGTGGTGATGGACTGTACTGGGTTACGGGTGTGCGGTTGAATGAAGGGTTGGTGGTGATGGACTGCACTGGGTTACGGGTGTGCGGTTGAATGAAGGGTTGGTGGTGATGGACTGTACTGGGTTACGGGTGTGCGGTTGAATGAAGGGTTGGTGGTGATGGACTGTACTGGGTTACGGGTGTGCGGTTGAGTGAAGGGTTGGTGGTGATGGACTGTACTGGGTTACGGGTGTGCGGTTGAATGAAGGGATTCCTGGTGATGGACTGTACTGGGTTACGGGTGTGCGGTTGAATGAAGGGTTGTAGGCGATGGACTGTACTGGGTTACGGGTGTGCGGTTGAATGAAGGGTTGGTGGTGATGGACTGTACTGGGTTACGGGTGTGCGGTTGAATGAAGGATTGGTGGTGACGGACTGTACTGGGTTACGGGTGTGAGGTTGAATGAAGGGTTGGTGGTGATGGACTGTACTGGGTTACGGGTATGCGGTTGAGTGAAGGGTTGGTGGTGATGGACTGTACTGGGTTACGTGTGTGCGGTTGAATGAAGGGATGGCGATGATGGACTGTACTGGGTTACGTGTGTGCGGTTGAATGAAGGGTTGGTGGTGATGGACTGTACTGGGTTACGTGTGTGCGGTTGAATGAAGGGTTGGCGATGATGGACTGTACTGGGTTACGGGTATGCGGTTGAATGAAGGGTTGGTGGTGATGGACTGTACTGGGTTACGGGTGTGCGGTTGAATGAAGGGTTGGCGATGATGGACTGTACTGGGTTACGGGTGTGCGGTTGAGTGAAGGGTTGGTGGTAATGGACTGGACTGGGCTACGAGTGTGCGGTTGAATGAAGGGTTGGTGGTGTTGGACTGTACTGCGTTACGGGTGTGCGGTTGAGTGAAGGGTTGGTGGTGATGGACTGTACTGGGTTACGGGTGTGCGGTTGAATGAAGGGTTGGTGGTGATGGACTGTACTGGGTTACGGGTGTGCGGTTGAATGAAGGGTTGGTGGTGATGGACTGTACTGGGTTACGGGTGTGCGGTTGAATGAAGGGTTGGTGGTGATGGACTGCACTGGGTTACGGGTGTGCGGTTGAATGAAGGGTTGGTGGTGATGGACTGTACTGGGTTACGGGTGTGCGGTTGAATGAAGGGTTGGTGGTGATGGACTGTACTGGGTTACGGGTGTGCGGTTGAGTGAAGGGTTGGTGGTGATGGACTGTACTGGGTTACGGGTGTGCGGTTGAATGAAGGGATTCCTGGTGATGGACTGTACTGGGTTACGGGTGTGCGGTTGAATGAAGGGTTGAAGGCGATGGACTGTACTGGGTTACGGGTGTGCGGTTGAATGAAGGGTTGGTGGTGATGGACTGTACTGGGTTACGGGTGTGCGGTTGAATGAAGGATTGGTGGTGATGGACTGTACTGGGTTACGGGTGTGAGGTTGAATGAAGGGTTGGTGGTGATGGACTGTACTGGGTTACGGGTATGCGGTTGAGTGAAGGGTTGGTGGTGATGGACTGTACTGGGTTACGTGTGTGCGGTTGAATGAAGGGATGGCGATGATGGACTGTACTGGGTTACGTGTGTGCGGTTGAATGAAGGGTTGGTGGTGATGGACTGTACTGGGTTACGGGTGTGCGGTTGAATGAAGGGTTGGTGGTGATGGACTGTACTGGGTTACGGGTGTGCGGTTGAATGAAGGGTTGGTGGTGATGGACTGTATTGGGTTACGGGTGTGCGGTTGAATGAAGGGTTGGTGGTGATGGACTGCACTGGGTTACGGGTGTGCGGTTGAATGAAGGGTTGGTGGTGATGGACTGTACTGGGTTACGGGTGTGCGGTTGAATGAAGGGTTGGTGGTGATGGACTGTACTGGGTTACGGGTGTGCGGTTGAGTGAAGGGTTGGTGGTGATGGACTGTACTGGGTTACGGGTGTGCGGTTGAATGAAGGGATTCCTGGTGATGGACTGTACTGGGTTACGGGTGTGCGGTTGAATGAAGGGTTGAAGGCGATGGACTGTACTGGGTTACGGGTGTGCGGTTGAATGAAGGGTTGGTGGTGATGGACTGTACTGGGTTACGGGTGTGCGGTTGAATGAAGGATTGGTGGTGATGGACTGTACTGGGTTACGGGTGTGAGGTTGAATGAAGGGTTGGTGGTGATGGACTGTACTGGGTTACGGGTATGCGGTTGAGTGAAGGGTTGGTGGTGATGGACTGTACTGGGTTACGTGTGTGCGGTTGAATGAAGGGATGGCGATGATGGACTGTACTGGGTTACGTGTGTGCGGTTGAATGAAGGGTTGGTGGTGATGGACTGTACTGGGTTACGGGTGTGCGGTTGAATGAAGGGTTGGTGGTGATGGACTGTACTGGGTTACGGGTGTGCGGTTGAATGAAGGGTTGGTGGTGATGGACTGTACTGGGCTACGAGTGTGCGGTTGAATGAAGGGTTGGTGGTGTTGGACTGTACTGCGTTATGGGTGTGCGGTTGAGTGAAGGGTTGGTGGTGATGGACTGTACTGGGATACGGGTGTGGGGTTGAATGAAGGGTTGGTGGCGATGGACTGTACTGGGTTACGGGTGTGCGGTTGAATGAAGGGTTGGTGGTGATGGACTGTACTCGGTTACGGGTGGGCGGTTGAATGAAGGGTTGGTGGTGATGGACTGTACTGGGTTACGGGTGTGCGGTTGAATGAAGGGTTGGTGGTGATGGACTGTACTGGGATACGGGTGTGTGGTTGAATGAAGGGTTGGTGGTGATGGATTGTACTGGGTTACGGGTGTGCGGTTGAATGAAGGGTTGGCGATGATGGACTGTACTGGGTTACGGGTGTGCGGTTGAATGAAGGGTTGGCGATGATGGACTGTACTGGGTTACGGGTGTGCGGTTGAATGAAGGGTTGGTGGTGATGGACTGTACTGGGTTACGGGTGGGCGGTTGAATGAAGGGTTGGTGGTGATGGACTTTACTGGGTTACGGGTGTGCGGTTGAATGAAGGGTTGGTGGTGATGGACTGTACTGGGTTACGGGTGTGCGGTTGAATGAAGGGTTGGTGGTGATGGACTGTACTGGGTTACGTGTGTGCGGTTGAATGAAGGGTTGGTGGTGATGGACTGAACTGGGTTACGGGTGTGCGGTTGAATGAAGGGTTGGTGGTGATGGACTGTACTGGGTTACGGGTGTGCGGTTGAATGAAGGGTTGGTGGCGATGGACTGTACTGGGTTACGGGTGTGTGGTTGAATGAAGGGTTGGTGGTGATGGACTGTACTGGGTTACGGGTGTGCGGTTGAATGAAGGGTTGGTGGCGATGGACTGTACTGGGTTACGGGTGTGCGGTTGAACGAAAGGGTTGGTGGTGATGGGCTGTACTGGGTTACGGGTGTGCGGTTGAATGAAGGGTTGGTGGCGATGGACTGTACTGGGTTACGGGTGTGCGGTTGAATGAAGGGTTGGTGGTGATGGACTGTACTGGGTTACGGGTGTGCGGTTGAATGACGGGTTGGTGGCGATGGACTGTACTGGGTTACGGGTGTGGGGTTGAATGAAGGGTTGGTGGTGATGGACTGTACTGGGCTACGAGTGTGCGGTTGAATGAAGGGTTGGTGGTGTTGGACTGTACTGGGTTACGGGTGTGCGGTTGAATGAAGGGTTGGTGGTGATGGACTGTACTGGGTTCCGGGTGTGCGGTTGAATGAAGGGTTGGTGGTGATGGACTGTACTGGGTTACGGGTGTGCGGTTGAATGAAGGGTTGGTGGTGATGGTCTGTACTGGGTTACGGGTGTGAGGTTGAATGAAGGGTTGGTGGTGAGGGACTGTACTGGGTTACGGGTGTGCGGTTGAATGAAGGGTTGGTGGTGATGGACTGTACTGGGTTACGGGTGTGCGGATGAATGAAGGGTTGGTGGTGATGGACTGCACTGGGTTACGGGTGTGCGGTTGAATGAAGGGTTGGTGGTGATGGACTGTACTGGGTTACGGGTGTGCGGTTGAATGAAGGGTTGGTGGTGATGGTCTGTACTGGGTTACGGGTGTGAGGTTGAATGAAGGGTTGGTGGTGATGGACTGTACTGGGTTACGGGTGTGCGGTTGAACGAAAGGGTTGGTGGTGATGGACTGTACTGGGTTACGGGTGTGCGGTTGAATGAAGGGTTGGTGGCGATGGACTGTACTGGGTTACGGGTGTGCGGTTGAATGAAGGGATCGTGGTGATGGGCTGTACTGGGTTACGGGTGTGCGGTTGAATGAAGGGTTGGTGGCGATGGACTGTACTGGGTTACGGGTGTGCGGTTGAACGAAAGGGTTGGTGGTGATGGGCTGTACTGGGTTACGGGTGTGCGGTTGAATGAAGGGTTGGTGGTGATGGACTGTACTGGGTTACGGGTGTGCGGTTGAATGAAGGGTTGGTGGTGATGGACTGTACTGGGCTACGGGTGTGCGGTTGAATGAAGGGTTGGTGGTGATGGACTGTACTGGGTTACGGGTGGGCGGTTGAATGAAGGGTTGGTGGTGATGGACTGTACTGGGTTACGGGTGTGCGGTTGAATGAAGGGTTGGTGGTGATGGACTGTACTGGGTTACGGGTGTGCGGTTGAATGAAGGGTTGGTGGCGATGGACTGTACTGGGTTACGGGTGTGTGGTTGAATGAAGGGTTGGTGGCGATGGACTGTACTGGGTTACGGGTGTGCGGTTGAATGAAGGGTTGGTGGTGATGGACTGTACTGGGTTACGGGTGTGCGGTTGAATGAAGGGTTGGTGGTGATGGACTGTACTGGGTTACGGGTGTGCGGTTGAATGACGGGTTGGTGGCGATGGACTGTACTGGGTTACGGGTGTGGGGTTGAATGAAGTGTTGGTGGTGATGGACTGTACTGGGCTACGAGTGTGCGGTTGAATGAAGGGTTGGTGGTGTTGGACTGTACTGCGTTACGGGTGTGCGGTTGAGTGAAGGGTTGGTGGTGATGGACTGCACTGGGTTACGGGTGTGGGGTTGAATGAAGGGTTGGTGGTGATGGACTGTACTGGGTTACGGGTGTGCGGTTGAATGAAGGGTTGGTGGTGATGGACTGTACTGGGTTACGGGTGTGCGGTTGAATGAAGGGTTGGTGGTGATGGACTGTACTGGGTTACGGGTGTGCGGTTGCATGAAGGGTTGGTGGTGATGGACTGTACTGGGTTACGGGTGTGCGGTTGAATGAAGCGTTGGTGGTGATGGACTGTACTGGGATACGGGTGTGCGGTTGAATGAATGGTTGGTGGTCATGGACTGTACTGGTTACGGGTGTGCGGTTGAATGAAGGGTTGTTGGTGATGGACTGTACTGGGTTACGGGTGTGCGGTTGAATGAAGGGTTGGTGGTGATGGACTGTACTGGGTTACGGGTGTGCGGTTGAATGAAGGATTGGTGGTGATGGACTGTACTGGGATACGGGTGTGCGGTTGAATGAATGGTTGGTGGTGATGGACTGTACTGGTTACGGGTGTGCGGTTGAATGAAGGGTTGGTGGTGATGGACTGTACTGGGTTACGGGTGTGCGGTTGAATGAAGGGTTGGTGGTGATGGACTGTACTGGGATACGGGTGTGCGGTTGAATGAAGGGTTCCTGGTGATGGACTGTACTGGGTTACGGGTGTGCGGTTGAATGAAGGGTTGGTGGTGATGGACTGTACTGGGTTACGGGTGTGCGGTTGAATGAAGGGTTGGTGGTGATGGACTGTATTGGGTTACGGGTGTGCGGTTGAATGAAGGGTTGGTGGTGATGGACTGTACTGGGTTACGGGTGGGCGGTTGAATGAAGGGTTGGTGGTGATGGACTGTACTGGGATACGGGTGTGCGGTTGAATGAAGGGTTGGTGGTGATGGACTGTACTGGGTTACGGGTGTGCGGTTGAATGAAGGGTTGGTGGTGATGGACTGTACTGGGTTACGGGTGGGCGGTTGAATGAAGGGTTGGTGGTGATGGACTGTACTGGGTTACGGGTGTGCGGTTGAATGAAGGGTTGGTGGTGATGGACTGTACTGGGTTACGGGTGTGCGGTTGAATGAAGGGTTGGTGGTGATGGACTGTACTGGGTTACGGGTGGGCGGTTGAATGAAGGGTTGGTGGTGATGGACTGTACTGGGTTACGGGTGTGCGGTTGAATGAAGGGTTGGTGGTGATGGACTGTACTGGGTTACGGGTGGGCGGTTGAATGAAGGGTTGGTGGTGATGGACTGTACTTGGTTACGGGTGGGCGGTTGAATGAAGGGTTGGTGGTGATGGACTGTATTGGGTTACGGGTGTGCGGTTGAATGAAGGGTTGGTGGTGATGGACTGTACTGGGTTACGGGTGGGCGGTTGAATGAAGGGTTGGTGGTGATGGACTGTACTGGGTTACGGGTGTGCGGTTGAATGAAGGGTTGGTGGTGATGGACTGTACTGGGATACGGGTGTGCGGTTGAATGAAGGGTTGGTGGTGATGGACTGTACTGGGTTACGTGTGTGCGGTTGAATGAAGGGTTGGTGGTGATGGACTGTACTGGGTTATGGGTGTGCGGTTGAATGAAGGGTTGGTGGTGATGGACTGTACTGGGTTACGGGTGTGCGGTTGAATGAAGGGTTGGTGGTGATGGACTGTACTGGGTTACGGGTGGGCGGTTGAATGAAGGGTTGGTGGTGATGGACTGTACTGGGATACGGGTGTGCGGTTGAATGAAGGGTTGGTGGTGTTGGACTGTACTGGGTTACGGGTGTGCGGTTGAATGAAGGGTTGGTGGTGATGGACTGTACTGGGTTACGGGTGGGCGGTTGAATGAAGGGTTGGTGGTGATGGACTGTACTGGGTTACGGGTGTGCGGTTGAATGAAGGGTTGGTGGTGATGGACTGTACTGGGTTACGGGTGTGCGGTTGAATGAAGGGTTGGTGGTGATGGACTGTACTGGGTTACGGGTGGGCGGTTGAATGAAGGGTTGGTGGTGATGGACTGTACTGGGTTACGGGTGTGCGGTTGAATGAAGGGTTGGTGGTGATGGACTGTACTGGGTTACGGGTGGGCGGTTGAATGAAGGGTTGGTGGTGATGGACTGTACTGGGTTACGGGTGGGCGGTTGAATGAAGGGTTGGTGGTGATGGACTGTATTGGGTTACGGGTGTGCGGTTGAATGAAGGGTTGGTGGTGATGGACTGTACTGGGTTACGGGTGGGCGGTTGAATGAAGGGTTGGTGGTGATGGACTGTACTGGGTTACGGGTGTGCGATAGAATGAAGGGTTGGTGGTGATGGACTGTACTGGGATACGGGTGTGCGGTTGAATGAAGGGTTGGTGGTGATGGACTGTACTGGGTTACGTGTGTGCGGTTGAATGAAGGGTTGGTGGTGATGGACTGTACTGGGTTATGGGTGTGCGGTTGAATGAAGGGTTGGTGGTGATGGACTGTACTGGGTTATGGGTGTGCGGTTGAATGAAGGGTTGGTGGTGATGGACTGTACTGCGTTACGGGTGTGCGGTTGAATGAAGGGTTGGAGGTGATGGACTGTACTGGGTTACGGGTGTGCGGTTGAATGAAGGGTTGGTGGTGATGGACTGTACTGGGTTATGGGTGTGCGGTTGAATGAAGGGTTGGTGGTGATGGACTGTACTGGGTTACGTGTGTGCGGTTGAATGAAGGGTTGGTGGTGATGGACTGTACTGGGTTACGGGTGTGCGGTTGAATGAAGGGTTGGTGGTGATGGACTGCACTGGGTTACGGGTGTGCGGTTTAATGAAGGGTTGGTGGTGATGGACTGTACTGGGTTAGGGGTGGGCGGTTGAATGAAGGGTCGGTGGTGATGGACTGTACTGGGTTACGGGTGTGCGGTTGAATGAAGGGTTGTTGGTGATGGACTGTACTGGGTTAGGGGTGTGCGGTTGAATGAAGGGTTGGTGGTGATGGACTGTACTGGGTTACGGGTGTGCGGTTGAATGAAGGGTTGTTGGTGATGGACTGTACTGGGTTACGGGTGTGCGGTTGAATGAAGGGTTGTTGGTGATGGACTGTACTGGGTTAGGGGTGTGCGGTTGAATGAAGGGTTGGTGGTGATGGACTGTACTGGGTTACGGGTGGGCGGTTGAGTGAAGGGTTGGTGGTGATGGACTGTACTAGGTTACGGGTATGCGGTTGAGTGAAGGGTTGGTGGTGATGGACTGTACTGGGTTACGGGTGTGCGGTTGAATGACGGGTTGGTGGCGATGGACTGTACTGGGTTACGGGTGTGGGGTTGAATGAAGGGTTGGTGGTGATGGACTGTACTGGGACACGGGTGTGCGGTTGAATGACGGGTTGGTGGCGATGGACTGTACTGGGTTACGGGTGTGGGGTTGAATGAAGGGTTGGTGGTGATGGACTGTACTGGGTTACGGGTGTGCGGTTGAGTGAAGGGTTGGTGGTGATGGACTGTACTGGGTTACGGGTGTGCGGTTGAATGAAGGGTTGGTGGTGATGGACTGTACTGGGTTACGGGTGTGGGGTTGA
Source organism: Scyliorhinus torazame (assembly GCF_047496885.1). NCBI lineage: Eukaryota > Metazoa > Chordata > Chondrichthyes > Carcharhiniformes > Scyliorhinidae > Scyliorhinus > Scyliorhinus torazame. Next base: position 409,057,929 of record NC_092707.1, on the reverse strand, counting down.
ATGAAGGGTTGGTGGTGATGGACTGTACTGGGACACGGGTGTGCGGTTGAATGAAGGGTTGGTGGTGACGGACTGTACTGGGTTACGGGTGTGCGGTTGAATGAAGGCTTGGTGGTGATGGACTGTACTGGGCTACGAGTGTGCGGTTGAATGAAGGGTTGGTGGTGTTGGACTGTACTGGGTTACGGGTGTGCGGTTGAGTGAAGGGTTGGTGGTGATGGACTGTACTGCGTTACGGGTGTGCGGTTGAGTGAAGGGTTGGTGGTGATGGACTGTACTGCGTTACGGGTGTGCGGTTGAGTGAAGGGTTGGTGGTGATGGACTGCACTGGGTTACGGGTGTGGGGTTGAATGAAGGGTTGGTGGTGATGGACTGTACTGGGTTACGGGTGTGCGGTTGAGTGAAGGGTTGGTGGTGATGGACTGCACTGGGTTACGGGTGTGCGGTTGAATGAAGGGTTGGTGGTGATGGACTGTACTGGGTTACGGGTGTGCGGTTGAGTGAAGGGTTGGTGGTGATGGACTGTACTGGGTTACGGGTGTGCGGTTGAATGAAGGGTTGGTGGTGATGGACTGTACTGGGTTACGGGTGTGCGGTTGAATGAAGGGTTCCTGGTGATGGACTGTACTGGGTTACGGGTGTGGGGTTGAATGAAGGGTTGGTGGTGATGGACTGTACTGGGTTACGGGTGTGCGGTTGAATGAAGGGTTGGTGGTGATGGACTGTACTGGGACACGGGTGTGCGGTTGAATGACGGGTTGGTGGCGATGGACTGTACTGGGTTACGGGTATGCGGTTGAGTGAAGGGTTGGTGGTGATGGACTGTACTGGGTTACGGGTGTGCGGTTGAATGAAGGGTTGGTGGTGATGGACTGTACTGGGACACGGGCATGCGGTTGAATGACGGGTTGGTGGCGATGGACTGTACTGGGTTACGGGTATGCGGTTGAGTGAAGGGTTGGTGGTGATGGACTGTACTGGGTTACGGGTGTGCGGTTGAATGACGGGTTGGTGGCGATGGACTGTACTGGGACACGGGTATGCGGTTGAATGACGGGTTGGTGGCGATGGACTGTACTGGGTTACGGGTATGCGGTTGAGTGAAGGGTTGGTGGTGATGGACTGTACTGGGTTACGGGTGTGCGGTTGAATGAAGGGTTGGTGGTGATGGACTGTACTGGGATACGGGTGTGCGGTTGAATGAAGGGTTGGTGGTGATGGACTGTACTGGGACACGGGTATGCGGTTGAATGACGGGTTGGTGGCGATGGACTGTACTGGGTTACGGGTGTACGGTTGAATGAAGGGTTGGTGGTGATGGACTGTACTGGGTTACGGGTATGCGGTTGAGTGAAGGGTTGGTGGTGATGGACTGTACTGGGTTACGGGTGTGCGGTTGAATGAAGGGTTGGTGGTGATGGACTGTACTGGGTTACGGGTGTGGGGTTGAATGAAGGGTTGGTGGTGATGGACTGTACTGGGTTACGGGTGTGCGGTTGAATGAAGGGTTGGTGGTGATGGACTGTAATGGGTTACGGGTGTTCGGTTGAATGAAGGGTTGGTGGTGATGGTCTGTACTGGGTTACGGGTGTGAGGTTGAATGAAGGGTTGGTGGTGATGGACTGTACTGGGTTACGGGTGGACGGTTGAATGAAGGGTTGGTGGTGATGGACTGTACTGGGTTACGGGTGTGTGGTTGAATGAAGGGTTGGTGGTGATGGACTGTACTGGGTTACGGGTGTGCGGTTGAACGAAAGGGTTGGTGGTGATGGGCTGTACTGGGCTACGGGTGTGCGGTTGAATGAAGGGTTGGTGGCGATGGACTGTACTGGGTTACGGGTGTGCGGTTGAATGAAGGGTTGGTGGTGATGGACTGTACTGGGTTACGGGTGTGCGGTTGAACGAAAGGGTTGGTGGTGATGTGCTGTACTGGGTTACGGGTGTGCGGTTGAATGAAGGGTTGGTGGTGATGGACTGTACTGGGCTACGGGTGTGCGGTTGAATGAAGGGTTGGTGGCGATGGACTGTACTGGGTTACGGGTGTGCGGTTGAATGAAGGGTTGGTGGCGATGGACTGTACTGGGTTACGGGTGTGTGGTTGAATGAAGGGTTGGTGGCGATGGACTGTACTGGGTTACGGGTGTGCGGTTGAATGAAGGGTTGGTGGCGATGGACTGTACTGGGTTACGGGTGTGTGGTTGAATGAAGGGTTGGTGGCGATGGACTGTACTGGGTTACGGGTGTGCGGTTGAATGAAGGGTTGGTGGTGATGGACTGTACTGGGTTACGGGTGTGCGGTTGAATGACGGGTTGGTGGCGATGGACTGTACTGGGTTACGGGTGTGGGGTTGAATGAAGGGTTGGTGGTGATGGACTGTACTGGGCTACGAGTGTGCGGTTGAATGAAGGGTTGGTGGTGTTGGACTGTACTGGGTTACGGGTGTGCGGTTGAATGAAGGGTTGGTGGTGATGGACTGTACTGGGTTACGGGTGTGAGGTTGAATGAAGGGTTGGTGGTGATGGACTGTACTGGGTTACGGGTGTGCGGTTGAATGAAGGGTTGGTGGCGATGGACTGTACTGGGTTACGGGTGTGAGGTTGAATGAAGGGTTGGTGGTGATGGACTGTACTGGGTTACGGGTGTGAGGTTGAATGAAGGGTTGGTGGTGATGGACTGTACTGGGTTACGGGTGTGCGGTTGAATGAAGGGTTGGTGGTGATGGTCTGTACTGGGTTACGGGTGTGAGGTTGAATGAAGGGTTGGTGGTGATGGACTGTACTGGGTTACGGGTGTGCGGTTGAATGAAGGGTTGGTGGTGATGGTCTGTACTGGGTTACGGGTGTGAGGTTGAATGAAGGGATCGTGGTGATGGACTGTACTGGGTTACGGGTGTGCGGTTGAACGAAAGGGTTGGTGGTGATGGGCTGTACTGGGTTACGGGTGTGCGGTTGAATGAAGGGTTGGTGGTGATGGACTGTACTGGGTTACGGGTGTGCGGTTGAATGAAGCGTTGGTGGTGATGGACTGTACTGGGTTACGGGTGTGCGGTTGAATGAAGCGTTGGTGGTGATGGACTGTACTGGGTTACGGGTGTGCGGTTGAATGAAGCGTTGGTGGTGATGGACTGTACTGGGTTACGGGTGTGCGGTTGAATGAAGCGTTGGTGGTGATGGACTGTACTGGGTTACGGGTGTGCGGTTGAATGAAGCGTTGGTGGTGATGGACTGTACTGGGTTACGGGTGTGGGGTTGAATGAAGGGTTGGTGGTGATGGACTGTACTGGGCTACGAGTGTGCGGTTGAATGAAGGGTTGGTGGTGTTGGACTGTACTGGGTAACGGGTGTGGGGTTGAATGAAGGGTTGGTGGTGATGGACTGTACTGGGACACGGGTGTGCGGTTGAATGACGGGTTGGTGGCGATGGACTGTACTGGGTTACGGGTGTGGGGTTGAATGAAGGGTTGGTGGTGATGGACTGTACTGGGTTACGGGTATGCGGTTGAGTGAAGGGTTGGTGGTGATGGACTGTACTGGGTTACGGGTGTGCGGTTGAATGAAGGGTTGGTGGTGATGGACTGTACTGGGACACGGGCATGCGGTTGAATGACGGGTTGGTGGCGATGGACTGTACTGGGTTACGGGTATGCGGTTGAGTGAAGGGTTGGTGGTGATGGACTGTACTGGGTTACGGGTGTGCGGTTGAATGACGGGTTGGTGGCGATGGACTGTACTGGGACACGGGTATGCGGTTGAATGACGGGTTGGTGGCGATGGACTGTACTGGGTTACGGGTATGCGGTTGAGTGAAGGGTTGGTGGTGATGGACTGTACTGGGTTACGGGTGTGCGGTTGAATGAAGGGTTGGTGGTGATGGACTGTACTGGGATACGGGTGTGCGGTTGAATGAAGGGTTGGTGGTGATGGACTGTACTGGGACACGGGTATGCGGTTGAATGACGGGTTGGTGGCGATGGACTGTACTGGGTTACGGGTGTACGGTTGAATGAAGGGTTGGTGGTGATGGACTGTACTGGGTTACGGGTATGCGGTTGAGTGAAGGGTTGGTGGTGATGGACTGTACTGGGTTACGGGTGTGCGGTTGAATGAAGGGTTGGTGGTGATGGACTGTACTGGGTTACGGGTGTGGGGTTGAATGAAGGGTTGGTGGTGATGGACTGTACTGGGTTACGGGTGTGCGGTTGAATGAAGGGTTGGTGGTGATGGACTGTAATGGGTTACGGGTGTTCGGTTGAATGAAGGGTTGGTGGTGATGGTCTGTACTGGGTTACGGGTGTGAGGTTGAATGAAGGGTTGGTGGTGATGGACTGTACTGGGTTACGGGTGGACGGTTGAATGAAGGGTTGGTGGTGATGGACTGTACTGGGTTACGGGTGTGTGGTTGAATGAAGGGTTGGTGGTGATGGACTGTACTGGGTTACGGGTGTGCGGTTGAACGAAAGGGTTGGTGGTGATGGGCTGTACTGGGCTACGGGTGTGCGGTTGAATGAAGGGTTGGTGGCGATGGACTGTACTGGGTTACGGGTGTGCGGTTGAATGAAGGGTTGGTGGTGATGGACTGTACTGGGTTACGGGTGTGCGGTTGAACGAAAGGGTTGGTGGTGATGTGCTGTACTGGGTTACGGGTGTGCGGTTGAATGAAGGGTTGGTGGTGATGGACTGTACTGGGCTACGGGTGTGCGGTTGAATGAAGGGTTGGTGGCGATGGACTGTACTGGGTTACGGGTGTGCGGTTGAATGAAGGGTTGGTGGCGATGGACTGTACTGGGTTACGGGTGTGTGGTTGAATGAAGGGTTGGTGGCGATGGACTGTACTGGGTTACGGGTGTGCGGTTGAATGAAGGGTTGGTGGCGATGGACTGTACTGGGTTACGGGTGTGTGGTTGAATGAAGGGTTGGTGGCGATGGACTGTACTGGGTTACGGGTGTGCGGTTGAATGAAGGGTTGGTGGTGATGGACTGTACTGGGTTACGGGTGTGCGGTTGAATGACGGGTTGGTGGCGATGGACTGTACTGGGTTACGGGTGTGGGGTTGAATGAAGGGTTGGTGGTGATGGACTGTACTGGGCTACGAGTGTGCGGTTGAATGAAGGGTTGGTGGTGTTGGACTGTACTGGGTTACGGGTGTGCGGTTGAATGAAGGGTTGGTGGTGATGGACTGTACTGGGTTACGGGTGTGAGGTTGAATGAAGGGTTGGTGGTGATGGACTGTACTGGGTTACGGGTGTGCGGTTGAATGAAGGGTTGGTGGCGATGGACTGTACTGGGTTACGGGTGTGAGGTTGAATGAAGGGTTGGTGGTGATGGACTGTACTGGGTTACGGGTGTGAGGTTGAATGAAGGGTTGGTGGTGATGGACTGTACTGGGTTACGGGTGTGCGGTTGAATGAAGGGTTGGTGGTGATGGTCTGTACTGGGTTACGGGTGTGAGGTTGAATGAAGGGTTGGTGGTGATGGACTGTACTGGGTTACGGGTGTGCGGTTGAATGAAGGGTTGGTGGTGATGGTCTGTACTGGGTTACGGGTGTGAGGTTGAATGAAGGGATCGTGGTGATGGACTGTACTGGGTTACGGGTGTGCGGTTGAACGAAAGGGTTGGTGGTGATGGGCTGTACTGGGTTACGGGTGTGCGGTTGAATGAAGGGTTGGTGGTGATGGACTGTACTGGGTTACGGGTGTGCGGTTGAATGAAGCGTTGGTGGTGATGGACTGTACTGGGTTACGGGTGTGCGGTTGAATGAAGCGTTGGTGGTGATGGACTGTACTGGGTTACGGGTGTGCGGTTGAATGAAGCGTTGGTGGTGATGGACTGTACTGGGTTACGGGTGTGCGGTTGAATGAAGCGTTGGTGGTGATGGACTGTACTGGGTTACGGGTGTGCGGTTGAATGAAGCGTTGGTGGTGATGGACTGTACTGGGTTACGGGTGTGGGGTTGAATGAAGGGTTGGTGGTGATGGACTGTACTGGGCTACGAGTGTGCGGTTGAATGAAGGGTTGGTGGTGTTGGACTGTACTGGGTAACGGGTGTGGGGTTGAATGAAGGGTTGGTGGTGATGGACTGTACTGGGACACGGGTGTGCGGTTGAATGACGGGTTGGTGGCGATGGACTGTACTGGGTTACGGGTGTGGGGTTGAATGAAGGGTTGGTGGTGATGGACTGTACTGGGCTACGAGTGTGCGGTTGAATGAAGGGTTGGTGGTGTTGGACTGTACTGCGTTACGGGTGTGCGGTTGAGTGAAGGGTTGGTGGTGATGGACTGCACTGGGTTACGGGTGTGGGGTTGAATGAAGGGTTGGTGGTGATGGACTGTACTGGGTTACGGGTGTGCGGTTGAATGAAGGGTTGGTGGTGATGGACTGTACTGGGTTACGGGTGTGCGGTTGAATGAAGGGTTGGTGGTGATGGACTGTACTGGGTTACGGGTGTGCGGTTGCATGAAGGGTTGGTGGTGATGGACTGTACTGGGTTACGGGTGTGCGGTTGAATGAAGGGTTGGTGGTGATGGACTGTACTGGGATACGGGTGTGCGGTTGAATGAATGGTTGGTGGTGATGGACTGTACTGGTTACGGGTGTGCGGTTGAATGAAGGGTTGTTGGTGATGGACTGTACTGGGTTACGGGTGTGCGGTTGAATGAAGGGTTGGTGGTGATGGACTGTACTGGGTTACGGGTGTGCGGTTGAATGAAGGATTGGTGGTGATGGACTGTACTGGGATACGGGTGTGCGGTTGAATGAATGGTTGGTGGTGATGGACTGTACTGGTTACGGGTGTGCGGTTGAATGAAGGGTTGGTGGTGATGGACTGTACTGGTTTACGGGTGTGCGGTTGAATGAAGGGTTGGTGGTGATGGACTGTACTGGGATACGGGTGTGCGGTTGAATGAAGGGTTCCTGGTGATGGACTGTACTGGGTTACGGGTGTGCGGTTGAATGAAGGGTTGGTGGTGATGGACTGTACTGGGTTACGGGTGTGCGGTTTAATGAAGGGTTGGTGGTGATGGACTGTACTGGGTTACGGGTGTGCGGTTGAATGAAGGGTTGGTGGTGATGGACTGTACTGGGTTACGGGTGGGCGGTTGAATGAAGGGTTGGTGGTGATGGACTGTACTGGGATACGGGTGTGCGGTTGAATGAAGGGTTGGTGGTGATGGACTGTACTGGGTTACGGGTGTGCGGTTGAATGAAGGGTTGGTGGTGATGGACTGTACTGGGTTACGGGTGGGCGGTTGAATGAAGGGTTGGTGGTGATGGACTGTACTGGGTTACGGGTGTGCGGTTGAATGAAGGGTTGGTGGTGATGGACTGTACTGGGTTACGGGTGTGCGGTTGAATGAAGGGTTGGTGGTGATGGACTGTACTGGGTTACGGGTGGGCGGTTGAATGAAGGGTTGGTGGTGATGGACTGTACTGGGTTACGGGTGTGCGGTTGAATGAAGGGTTGGTGGTGATGGACAGTACTGGGTTACGGGTGGGCGGTTGAATGAAGGGTTGGTGGTGATGGACTGTACTGCGTTACGGGTGGGCGGTTGAATGAAGGGTTGGTGGTGATGGACTGTATTGGGTTACGGGTGTGCGGTTGAATGAAGGGTTGGTGGTGATGGACTGTACTGGGTTACGGGTGTGCGGTTGAATGAAGGGTTGGTGGTGATGGACTGTACTGGGTTACGGGTGTGCGGTTGAATGAAGGGTTGGTGGTGATGGACTGTACTGGGATACGGGTGTGCGGTTGAATGAAGGGTTGGTGGTGATGGACTGTACTGGGTTACGTGTGTGCGGTTGAATGAAGGGTTGGTGGTGATGGACTGTACTGGGTTATGGGTGTGCGGTTGAATGAAGGGTTGGTGGTGATGGACTGTACTGGGTTATGGGTGTGCGGTTGAATGAAGGGTTGGTGGTGATGGACTGTACTGCGTTACGGGTGTGCGGTTGAATGAAGGGTTGGTGGTGATGGACTGTACTGGGTTACGGGTGTGCGGTTGAATGAAGGGTTGGTGGTGATGGACTGTACTGGGTTATGGGTGTGCGGTTGAATGAAGGGTTGGTGGTGATGGACTGTACTGGGTTACGTGTGTGCGGTTGAATGAAGGGATGGCGATGATGGACTGTACTGGGTTAGGGGTGGGCGGTTGAATGAAGGGTTGGTGGTGATGGACTGTACTGGGTTATGGGTGTGCGGTTGAATGAAGGGTTGGTGGTGATGGACTGTACTGGGTTACGGGTGTGCGGTTGAATGAAGGGTTGGTGGTGATGGACTGCACTGGGTTACGGGTGTGCGGTTTAATGAAGGGTTGGTGGTGATGGGCTGTACTGGGTTACGGGTGTGCGGTTGAATGAAGGGTTGGTGGTGATGGACTGCACTGGGTTACGGGTGTGCGGTTGAATGAAGGGTTGGCGATGATGGACTGTACTGGGTTACGTGTGTGCGGTTGAATGAAGGGTTGGTGGTGATGGACTGTACTGGGTTACGGGTGTGCGGTTGAATGAAGGGTTGTTGGTGATGGACTGTACTGGGTTACGGGTGTGCGGTTGAATGAAGGGTTGGCGATGATGGACTGTACTGGGTTACGTATGTGCGGTTGAATGAAGGGTTGGTGGTGATGGACTGTACTGGGTTACGGGTGTGCGGTTGAATGAAGGGTTGTTGGTGATGGACTGTACTGGGTTAGGGGTGTGCGGTTGAATGAAGGGTTGGTGGTGATGGACTGTACTGGGTTACGGGTGTGCGGTTGAATGAAGGGTTGTTGGTGATGGACTGTACTGGGTTACGGGTGTGCGGTTGAATGAAGGGTTGTTGGTGATGGACTGTACTGGGTTAGGGGTGTGCGGTTGAATGAAGGGTTGGTGGTGATGGACTGTACTGGGTTACGGGTGGGCGGTTGAGTGAAGGGTTGGTGGTGATGGACTGTACTGGGTTACGGGTATGCGGTTGAGTGAAGGGTTGGTGGTGATGGACTGTACTGGGTTACGGGTGTGCGGTTGAATGAAGGGTTGGTGGTGATGGACTGTACTGGGACACGGGTATGCGGTTGAATGACGGGTTGGTGGCGATGGACTGTACTGGGTTACGGGTATGCGGTTGAGTGAAGGGTTGGTGGTGATGGACTGTACTGGGTTACGGGTGTGTGGTTGAATGACGGGTTGGTGGCGATGGACTGTACTGGGTTACGGGTGTGGGGTTGAATGAAGGGTTGGTGGTGATGGACTGTACTGGGACACGGGTGTGCGGTTGAATGACGGGTTGGTGGCGATGGACTGTACTGGGTTACGGGTGTGCGGTTGAGTGAAGGGTTGGTGGTGATGGACTGTACTGGGTTACGGGTGTGCGGTTGAATGAAGGGTTGGTGGTGATGGACTGTACTGGGTTACGGGTGGGCGGTTGAATGAAGGGTTGGTGGTGATGGACTGTACTGGGTTACGGGTGTGCGGTTGAATGAAGGGTTGGTGGTGATGGACTGTACTGGGTTACGGGTGTGCGGTTGAATGAAGGGTTGGTGGTGATGGACTGTACTGGGTTACGGGTGTGCGGTTGAATGAAGGGTTGGTGGTGATGGACTGTACTGGGTTACGGGTGTGGGGTTGAATGAAGGGTTGGTGGTGACGGACTGTACTGGGTTACGGGTGTGCGGTTGAATGAAGGCTTGGTGGTGATGGACTGTACTGCGTTACGGGTGTGCGGTTGAATGAAGGGTTGGTGGTGATGGACTGTACTGGGTTACGGGTGTGCGGTTGAGTGAAGGGTTGGTGGTGATGGACTGTACTGCGTTACGGGTGTGCGGTTGAGTGAAGGGTTGGTGGTGATGGACTGTACTGGGTTACGGGTGTGCGGTTGAGTGAAGGGTTGGTGGTGATGGACTGTACTGCGTTACGGGTGTGCGGTTGAGTGAAGGGTTGGTGGTGATGGACTGCACTGGGTTACGGGTGTGGGGTTGAATGAAGGGTTGGTGGTGATGGACTGCACTGGGTTACGGGTGTGCGGTTGAATGAAGGGTTGGTGGTGATGGACTGTACTGGGTTACGGGTGTGCGGTTGAATGAAGGGTTGGTGGTGATGGACTGTACTGGGTTACGGGTGTGCGGTTGAGTGAAGGGTTGGTGGTGATGGACTGTACTGGGTTACGGGTGTGCGGTTGAATGAAGGGTTGGTGGTGATGGACTGTACTGGGACACGGGTGTGCGGTTGAATGACGGGTTGGTGGCGATGGACTGTACTGGGTTACGGGTATGCGGTTGAGTGAAGGGTTGGTGGTGATGGACTGTACTGGGTTACGGGTGTGCGGTTGAATGAAGGGTTGGTGGTGATGGACTGTACTGGGACACGGGTATGCGGTTGAATGACGGGTTGGTGGCGATGGACTGTACTGGGTTACGGGTATGCGGTTGAGTGAAGGGTTGGTGGTGATGGACTGTACTGGGTTACGGGTGTGCGGTTGAATGACGGGTTGGTGGCGATGGACTGTACTGGGTTACGGGTATGCGGTTGAGTGAAGGGTTGGTGGTGATGGACTGTACTGGGATACGGGTGTGCGGTTGAATGAAGGGTTGGTGGTGATCGACTGTACTGGGACACGGGTATGCGGTTGAATGACGGGTTGGTGGCGATGGACTGTACTGGGTTACGGGTATGCGGTTGAGTGAAGGGTTGGTGGTGATGGACTGTACTGGGTTACGGGTGTGCGGTTGAATGACGGGTTGGTGGCGATGGACTGTACTGGGTTACGGGTGTGCGGTTGAGTGAAGGGTTGGTGGTGATGGACTGTACTGGGTTACGGGTGTGGGGTTGAATGAAGGGTTGGTGGTGATGGACTGTACTGGGCTACGAGTGTGCGGTTGAATGAAGGGTTGGTGGTGTTGGACTGTACTGGGCTACGAGTGTGCGGTTGAATGAAGGGTTGGTGGTGATGGACTGTACTGGGTTACGGGTGTGGGGTTGAATGAAGGGTTGGTGGTGATGGACTGCACTGGGTTACGGGTGTGCGGTTGAATGAAGGGTTGGTGGTGATGGACTGTACTGGGTTACGGGTGTGCGGTTGAATGAAGGGTTGGTGGTGATGGACTGTACTGGGTTACGGGTGGGCGGTTGAATGAAGGGTTGGTGGTGATGGACTGTACTGGGTTACGGGTGTGCGGTTGAGTGAAGGGTTGGTGGTGATGGACTGTACTGGGTTACGGGTGTGCGGTTGAATGAAGGGTTGGTGGTGATGGACTGTACTGGGTTACGGGTGTGCGGTTGAATGAAGGGTTCCTGGTGATGGACTGTACTGGGTTACGGGTGTGGGGTTGAATGAAGGGTTGGTGGTGATGGACTGTACTGGGTTACGTGTGTGCGGTTGAATGAAGGGTTGGTGGTGATGGACTGTACTGGGTTACGGGTGTGCGGTTGAATGAAGGGTTGGTGGTGATGGACTGTACTGGGATACGGGTGTGCGGTTGAATGAAGGGTTGGTGGTGATGGACTGTACTGGGTTACGTGTGTGCGGTTGAATGAAGGGTTGGTGGTGATGGACTGTACTGGGTTACGTGTGTGCGGTTGAATGAAGGGTTGGTGGTGATGGACTGTACTGGGTTACGGGTGTGCGGTTGAATGAAGGGTTGGTGGTGATGGACTGTACTGGGATACGGGTGTGCGGTTGAATGAAGGGTTGGTGGTGATGGACTGTACTGGGTTACGTGTGTGCGGTTGAATGAAGGGTTGGTGGTGATGGACTGTACTGGGTTACGGGTGTGCGGTTGAATGAAGGGTTGGTGGTGATGGACTGTACTGGGTTACGGGTGTGCGGTTGAATGAAGGGTTGGTGGTGATGGACTGTACTGGGATACGGGTGTGCGGTTGAATGAAGGGTTGGTGGTGATGGACTGTACTGGGTTACGGGTGTGCGGTTGAATGAAGGGTTGGTGGTGATGGACTGTACTGGGTTACGTGTGTGCGGTTGAATGAAGGGTTGGTGGTGATGGACTGTACTGGGTTACGGGTGTGCGGTTGAATGAAGGGTTGGTGGTGATGGACTGTACTGGGTTACGGGTGTGCGGTTGAATGAAGGGTTGGTGGTGATGGACTGTACTGGGTTACGGGTGTGCGGTTGAATGAAGGGTTGGTGGTGATGGACTGTACTGGGATACGGGTGTGCGGTTGAATGAAGGGTTGGTGGTGATGGACTGTACTGGGTTACGGGTGTGCGGTTGAATGAAGGGTTGGTGGTGATGGACTGTACTGGGTTACGGGTGTGCGGTTGAATGAAGGGTTGGTGGTGATGGACTGTACTGGGATACGGGTGGGCGGTTGAATGAAGGGTTGGTGGTGATGGACTGTACTGGGTTACGGGTGGGCGGTTGAATGAAGGGTTGGTGGTGATGGACTGTACTGGGATACGGGTGTGCGGTTGAATGAAGGGTTGGTGGTGATGGACTGTACTGGGTTACGGGTGTGCGGTTGAATGAAGGGTTGGTGGTGATGGACTGTACTGGGATACGGGGGTGCGGTTGAATGAAGGGTTGGTGGTGATAGACTGTACTGGGTTACGGGTGTGCGGTTGAATGAAGGGTTGGTGGTGATGGACTGTACTGGGTTACGGGTGTGCGGTTGAATGAAGGGTTGGTGGTGATGGACTGTACTGGGTTACGGGTGTGCGGTTGAATGAAGGGTTGGTGGTGATGGACTGTACTGGGTTACGGGTGTGCGGTTGAATGAAGGGTTGGTGGTGATGGACTGTACTGTGTTACGGGTGTGCGGTTGAATGAAGGGTTGGTGTTGATGGACTGTACTGGGTTACGGGTGTGCGGTTGAATGAAGGGTTTGTGGTGATGGACTGTACTGGGTTACGGGTGTGCGGTTGAATGAAGGGTTGGTGGTGATGGACTGTACTGGGTTACGGGTGTGCGGTTGAATGAAGGGTTGGTGGTGATGGACTGTACTGGGTTACGGGTGTGCGGTTGAATAAAGGGTTGCGGGTGATGGACTGTACTGGGTTACGGGTGTGCGGTTGAATGAAGGGTTAGTGGTGATGGACTGTACTGGGTTACGGGTGTGAGGTTGAATGAAGGGTTGGTGGTGATGGACTGTACTGGGTTACGGGTGTGCGGTTGAATGAAGGGTTGGTGGTGATGGACTGTACTGGGTTACGGGTGTGGGGTTGAATGAAGGGTTGGTGGCGATGGACTGTACTGGGTTACGGGTGTGCGGTTGAATGAAGGGTTGGTGGTGATGGACTGTACTGGGTTACGGGTGTGCGGTTGAATGAAGGGTTGGTGGTGTTGGACTGTACTGGGTTACGGGTGTGCGGTTGAATGAAGGGTTGGTGGTGATGGACTGTACTGGGTTACGGGTGTGCGGTTGAATGAAGGGTTGGTGGTGATGGACTGTACTGGGTTACGGGTGTGCGGTTGAATAAAGGGTTGCGGGTGATGGACTGTACTGGGTTACGGGTGTGCGGTTGACTGAAGGGTTGGTGGTGATGGACTGTACTGGGTTACGGGTGGGCGGTTGAATGAAGGGTTGGTGGTGATGGACTGTACTGGGTTACGGGTGTGCGGTTGAATGAAGGGTTGGTGGTGATGGACTGTACTGGGTTACGGGTGGGCGGTTGAATGAAGGGTTGGTGGTGATGGACTGTACTGGGTTACGGGTGTGCGGTTGAATGAAGGGTTGGTGGCGGTGGACTGTACTGGGTTACGGGTGTGCGGTTGAATGAAGGGTTGGTGGTGATGGACTGTACTGGGTTACGGGTGGGCGGTTGAATGAAGGGTTGGTGGTGATGGACTGTACTGGGTTACGGGTGTGCGGTTGAATGAAGGGTTGGTGGTGATGGACTGTACTGGGTTACGGGTGTGCGGTTGAATGAAGGATTGGTGGTGATGGACTGTACTGGGTTACGGGTGTGCGGTCGAATGAAGGGTTGGTGGTGATGGACTGTACTGGGTTACGGGTGGGCGGTTGAATGAAGGGTTGGTGGTGATGGACTGTACTGGGTTACGTGTGTGCGGTTGAATGAAGGGTTGGTGGTGATGGACTGTACTGGGTTACGGGTGGGCGGTTGAATGATGGGTTGGTGGTGATGGACTGTATTGGGTTACGGGTGTGCGGTTGAATGATGGGTTGGTGGTGATGGACTGTATTGGGTTACGGGTGTGCGGTTGAATGATGGGTTGGTGGTGATGGACTGTACTGGGTTACGGGTGTGCGGTTGAATGATGGGTTGGTGGTGATGGACTGTACTGGGTTACGGGTGTGCGGTTGAATGATGGGTTGGTGGTGATGGACTGTACTGGGTTACGGGTGTGCGGTTGAATGATGGGTTGGTGGTGATGGACTGTATTGGGTTACGGGTGTGCGGTTGAATGATGGGTTGGTGGTGATGGACTGTACTGGGTTACGGGTGTGCGGTTGACTGAAGGGTTGGTGGTGATGGACTGTACTGGGTTACGGGTGTGGGGTTGAATGAAGGGTTGGTGGCGATGGACTGTACTGGGTTACGGGTGTGGGGTTGAATGAAGGGTTGGTGGTGATGGACTGTACTGGGTTACGGGTGTGCGGTTGAATGATGGGTTGGTGGTGATGGACTGTACTGGGTTACGGGTGTGCGGTTGAATGATGGGTTGGTGGTGATGGACTGTACTGGGTTACGGGTGTGCGGTTGAATGATGGGTTGGTGGTGATGGACTGTATTGGGTTACGGGTGTGCGGTTGAATGAAGGGTTGGTGGTGATGGACTGTACTGGGTTACGGGTGTGCGGTTGAATGAAGGGTTGGTGGTGATGGACTGTATTGGGTTACGGGTGTGCGGCTGAGTGAAGGGTTGGTGGTGATGGACTGTATTGGGTTACGGGTGTGCGGTTGAATGATGGGTTGGTGGTGATGGACTGTACTGGGTTACGGGTGTGCGGTTGAATGAAGGGTTGGTGGTGATGGACTGTATTGGGTTACGGGTGTGTGGCTGAGTGAAGGGTTGGTGGTGATGGACTGTACTGGGTTACGGGTGTGCGGTTGAGTGAAGGGTTGGTGGTGATGGACTGTACTGGGTTACGGGTGTGCGGTTGAATGAAGGGTTCGTGGTGATGGACTGTACTGGGTTACGTGTGTGCGGTTGAATGAAGGGTTGGTGGTGATGGACTGTACTGGGTTACGGGTGTGCGGTTGAATGAAGGGTTGGTGGTGATGGACTGTACTGGGTTACGGGTGTGCGGTTGAATGAAGGGTTGGTGGTGATGGACTGTACTGGGTTACGGATGTGCGGTTGAATGAAGGTTTGGTGGTGATGGACTGTACTGGGTTACGATTGTGCGGTTGAATGATGGGTTGGTGGTGATGGACTGTACTGGGTTACGGGTGTGCGGTTGAATGAAGGGTTGGTGGTGATGGACTGTACTGGGTAACGGGTGTGCGGCTGAGTGAAGGGTTGGTGGTGATGGACTGTACTGGGTTACGGGTGTGCGGTTGAATGAAGGGTTCGTGGTGATGGACTGTACTGGGTTACGGGTGTGCGGTTGAATGAAGGGTTGGTGCTGATGGACTGTACTGGGTTACGAGTGTGCGGTTGAATGAAGGGTTGGTGGTGATGGACTGTACTGGGTTACGGGTGTGCGGTTGAATGAAGGGTCGGTGGTGATGGACTGTACTGGGTTACGGGTGTGCGGTTGAATGAAGGGTTGGTGGTGATGGACTGTACTGGGTTACGGGTGTGCGGTTGAATGAAGGGATCGTGGTGATGGACTGTACTGGGTTACGGGTGTGTGGTTGAATGAAGGGTTGGTGGTGATGGACTGTACTGGGTTACGGGTGTGCGGTTGAATGAAGGGTTGATGGTGATGGACTGTACTGGGTTACGGGTGTGCGGTTGAATGAAGGGATCGTGGTGATGGACTGTACTGGGTTACGGGTGTGTGGTTGAATGAAGGGTTGGTGGTGATGGACTGTACTGGGTTACGGGTGTGCGGTTGAATGAAGGGTTGGTGGTGATGGACTGTACTGGGTTACGGGTGTGTGGTTGAATGAAGGGTTGGTGGTGATGGACTGTACTGGGTTACGGGTGTGCGGTTGAATGAAGGGTTGGTGGTGATGGACTGTACTGGGTTACGGGTGTGCGGTTGAATGAAGGGTTGGTGGTGATGGACTGTACTGGGTAACGGGTGTGCGGTTGAATGAAGGGTTGGTGGCGATGGACTGTACTGGGTTACGGGTGGACGGTTGAATGAAGGGATCGTGGTGATGGACTGTATTGGGTTACGGGTGTGCGGTTGAATGAAGGGTTGGTGGTGATGGACTGTACTGGGTTACGTGTGTGGGGTTGAATGAAGGGTTGGTGGTGATGGACTGTACTGGGTTACGGGTGTGCGGTTGAATGAAGGGTTGGTGGTGATGGACTGTACTGGGTTACGGGTGTGCGGTTGAATGAAGGGTTGGTGTTGATGGACTGTACTGGGTTACGGGTGTGCGGTTGAATGAAAGGTTGGTGGTGATGGACTGTACTGGGTTATGGGTGTGCGGTTGAATGAAGGGTTGGTGGTGATGGAATGTACTGGGTTACGGGTGTGCGGTTGAATGAAGGGTTGGTGGTGATGGACTGTACTGGGTTACGGGTGTGCGGTTGAATGAAGGGTTGGTGGTGAAGGACTGTACTGGGTTACGGGTGTGCGGTTGAATGAAAGGTTGGTGGTGATGGACTGTACTGGGTTACGGGTGGACGGTTGAATGAAGGGATCGTGGTGATGGACTGTACTGGGTTACGGGTGTGCGGTTGAATGAAGGGTTGGTGTTGATGGACTGTACTGGGTAACGGGTGTGGGGTTGAATGAAGGGTTGGTGTTGATGGACTGTACTGGGTAACGGGTGTGGGGTTGAATGAAGGGTTGGTGTTGATGGACTGTACTGGGTAACGGGTGTAGGGTTGAATGAAGGGTTGGTGTTGATGGACTGTACTGGGTTACGGGTGTGGGGTTGAATGAATGGTTGGTGTTGATGGACTGTACTGGGTTACGGGTGTGCGGTTGAATGAGGGGTTGGTGTTGATGGACTGTACTGGGTAACGGGTGTGGGGTTGAATGAAGGGTTGGTGTTGATGGACTGTACTGGGTTACGGGTGTGGGGTTGAATGAAGGGTTGGTGTTGATGGACTGTACTGGGTTACGGGTGTGCGGTTGAGTGAAGGGTTGGTGGTGATGGACTGTACTGGGTTACGGGTGTGCGGTTGAATGAAGGGTTGGTGGTGATGGACTGTACTGGGTTACGGGTGTGCGGTTGAATGAAGGGTTGGTGGTGATGGACTGTACTGGGTTACGGGTGTGCGGTTGATTGAAGGGTTGGTGGTGATGGACTGTACTGGGTTACGGGTGTGCGGTTGAATGAAGGGTTGGTGTTGATGGACTGTACTGGGTTACGGGTGTGCGGTTGAATGAAGGGTTGGTGGTGATGGACTGTACTGGGTTACGAGTGTGCGGTTGAATGAAGGGTTGGTGGTGATGGACTGTACTGGGTTACGGGTGTGCGGTTGAATGAAGGGTTGGTGTTGATGGACTGTACTGGGTTACGGGTGTGGGGTTGAATGAAGGGTTGGTGTTGATGGACTGTACTGGGTAACGGGTGTGGGGTTGAATGAAGGGTTGGTGTTGATGGACTGTACTGGGTTACGGGTGGACGGTTGATTGAAGGGTTGGTGGTGATGGACTGTACTGGGTTACGGGTGGACGGTTGATTGAAGGGTTGGTGGTGATGGACTGTACTGGGTTACGGGTGTGCGGTTGAATGAAGGGTTGGTGGTGATGGACTGTACTGGGTTACGGGTGTGGGGTTGAATGAAGGGTTGGTGTTGATGGACTGTACTGGGTAACGGGTGTGGGGTTGAATGAAGGGTTGGTGTTGATGGACTGTACTGGGTAACGGGTGTGGGGTTGAATGAAGGGTTGGTGTTGATGGACTGTACTGGGTTACGGGTGTGGGGTTGAATGAAGGGTTGGTGTTGATGGACTGTACTGGGTTACGGGTGTGCGGTTGAATGAGGGGTTGGTGGTGATGGACTGTACTGGGTAACGGGTGTGGGGTTGAATGAAGGGTTGGTGTTGATGGACTGTACTGGGTTACGGGTGTGCGGTTGAATGAAGGGTTGGTGGTGATGGACTGTACTGGGTTACGGGTGTGCGGTTGAATGAAGGGTTGGTGGTGATGGACTGTACTGGGTTACGGGTGTGCGGTTGAATGAAGGGTTGGTGGTGATGGACTGTACTGGGTTACGGGTGTGCGGTTGAATGAAGGGTTGGTGGTGATGGACTGTACTGGGTTACGGGTGAGCGGTTGAATGAAGGATTGGTGGTGATGGACTGTACTGGGTTACGGGTGTGCGGTTGAATGAAGGGTTGGTGGTGATGGACTGTACTGGGTTACGGGTGTGCGGTTGAATGAAGGGTTGGTGGTGATGGACTGTACTGGGTTACGGGTGTGCGGTTGAATGAAGGGTTGGTGTTGATGGACTGTACTGGGTAACGGGTGTGGGGTTGAATGAGGGGTTGGTGGTGATGGACTGTACTGGGTAACGGGTGTGGGGTTGAATGAAGGGTTGGTGTTGATGGACTGTACTGGGTTACGGGTGGGCGGTTGAATGAAGGGTTGGTGGTGATGGACTGTACTGGGTTACAGGTGTGCGGTTGAATGAAGGGTTGGTGGTGATGGACTGTACTGGGTTACGGGTGGGCGGTTGAATGAAGGGTTGGTGGTGATGGACTGTACTGGGTTACGGGTGTGCGGTTGAATGATGGGTTGGTGGTGATGGACTGTACTGGGTTACAGGTGTGCGGTTGAATGAAGGGTTGGTGGTGATGGACTGTACTGGGATACGGGTGTGCGGTTGAATGAAGGGTTGGTGGTGATGGACTGTACTGGGTTACAGGTGTGCGGTTGAATGAAGGGTTGGTGGTGATGGACTGTACTGGGTTACGGGTGTGGGGTTGAATGAAGGGTTGGTGGTGATGGACTGTACTGGGTTACGGGTGTGCGGTTGAATGAAGGGTTGGTGGTGATGGACTGTACTGGGTTACGGGTGGGCGGTTGAATGAAGGGTTGGTGGTGATGGACTGTACTGGGTTACGGGTGTGCGGTTGAATGAAGGGTTGGTGGCGGTGGACTGTACTGGGTTACGGGTGTGCGGTTGAATGAAGGGTTGGTGGTGATGGACTGTACTGGGTTACGGGTGGGCGGTTGAATGAAGGGTTGGTGGTGATGGACTGTACTGGGTTACGGGTGTGCGGTTGAATGAAGGGTTGGTGGTGATGGACTGTACTGGGTTACGGGTGTGCGGTCGAATGAAGGATTGGTGGTGATGGACTGTACTGGGTTACGGGTGTGCGGTCGAATGAAGGGTTGGTGGTGATGGACTGTACTGGGTTACGGGTGGGCGGTTGAATGAAGGGTTGGTGGTGATGGACTGTACTGGGTTACGTGTGTGCGGTTGAATGAAGGGTTGGTGGTGATGGACTGTACTGGGTTACGGGTGGGCGGTTGAATGATGGGTTGGTGGTGATGGACTGTATTGGGTTACGGGTGTGCGGTTGAATGATGGGTTGGTGGTGATGGACTGTATTGGGTTACGGGTGTGCGGTTGAATGATGGGTTGGTGGTGATGGACTGTACTGGGTTACGGGTGTGCGGTTGAATGATGGGTTGGTGGTGATGGACTGTACTGGGTTACGGGTGTGCGGTTGAATGATGGGTTGGTGGTGATGGACTGTACTGGGTTACGGGTGTGCGGTTGAATGATGGGTTGGTGGTGATGGACTGTATTGGGTTACGGGTGTGCGGTTGAATGATGGGTTGGTGGTGATGGACTGTACTGGGTTACGGGTGTGCGGTTGACTGAAGGGTTGGTGGTGATGGACTGTACTGGGTTACGGGTGTGGGGTTGAATGAAGGGTTGGTGGCGATGGACTGTACTGGGTTACGGGTGTGGGGTTGAATGAAGGGTTGGTGGTGATGGACTGTACTGGGTTACGGGTGTGCGGTTGAATGATGGGTTGGTGGTGATGGACTGTACTGGGTTACGGGTGTGCGGTTGAATGATGGGTTGGTGGTGATGGACTGT
Source organism: Scyliorhinus torazame (assembly GCF_047496885.1). Classification (NCBI taxonomy): domain Eukaryota; kingdom Metazoa; phylum Chordata; class Chondrichthyes; order Carcharhiniformes; family Scyliorhinidae; genus Scyliorhinus; species Scyliorhinus torazame. The sequence continues at coordinate 409,037,849 of NC_092707.1, read as the reverse complement.
ACTGGGTTACGGGTGTGCGGTTGAATGATGGGTTGGTGGTGATGGACTGTATTGGGTTACGGGTGTGCGGTTGAATGAAGGGTTGGTGGTGATGGACTGTACTGGGTTACGGGTGTGCGGTTGAATGAAGGGTTGGTGGTGATGGACTGTATTGGGTTACGGGTGTGCGGCTGAGTGAAGGGTTGGTGGTGATGGACTGTATTGGGTTACGGGTGTGCGGTTGAATGATGGGTTGGTGGTGATGGACTGTACTGGGTTACGGGTGTGCGGTTGAATGAAGGGTTGGTGGTGATGGACTGTATTGGGTTACGGGTGTGTGGCTGAGTGAAGGGTTGGTGGTGATGGACTGTACTGGGTTACGGGTGTGCGGTTGAGTGAAGGGTTGGTGGTGATGGACTGTACTGGGTTACGGGTGTGCGGTTGAATGAAGGGTTCGTGGTGATGGACTGTACTGGGTTACGTGTGTGCGGTTGAATGAAGGGTTGGTGGTGATGGACTGTACTGGGTTACGGGTGTGCGGTTGAATGAAGGTTTGGTGGTGATGGACTGTACTGGGTTACGGGTGTGCGGTTGAATGAAGGGTTGGTGGTGATGGACTGTACTGGGTTACGGATGTGCGGTTGAATGAAGGTTTGGTGGTGATGGACTGTACTGGGTTACGATTGTGCGGTTGAATGATGGGTTGGTGGTGATGGACTGTACTGGGTTACGGGTGTGCGGTTGAATGAAGGGTTGGTGGTGATGGACTGTACTGGGTAACGGGTGTGCGGCTGAGTGAAGGGTTGGTGGTGATGGACTGTACTGGGTTACGGGTGTGCGGTTGAATGAAGGGTTCGTGGTGATGGACTGTACTGGGTTACGGGTGTGCGGTTGAATGAAGGGTTGGTGCTGATGGACTGTACTGGGTTACGAGTGTGCGGTTGAATGAAGGGTTGGTGGTGATGGACTGTACTGGGTTACGGGTGTGCGGTTGAATGAAGGGTCGGTGGTGATGGACTGTACTGGGTTACGGGTGTGCGGTTGAATGAAGGGTTGGTGGTGATGGACTGTACTGGGTTACGGGTGTGCGGTTGAATGAAGGGATCGTGGTGATGGACTGTACTGGGTTACGGGTGTGTGGTTGAATGAAGGGTTGGTGGTGATGGACTGTACTGGGTTACGGGTGTGCGGTTGAATGAAGGGTTGATGGTGATGGACTGTACTGGGTTACGGGTGTGCGGTTGAATGAAGGGATCGTGGTGATGGACTGTACTGGGTTACGGGTGTGTGGTTGAATGAAGGGTTGGTGGTGATGGACTGTACTGGGTTACGGGTGTGCGGTTGAATGAAGGGTTGGTGGTGATGGACTGTACTGGGTTACGGGTGTGTGGTTGAATGAAGGGTTGGTGGTGATGGACTGTACTGGGTTACGGGTGTGCGGTTGAATGAAGGGTTGGTGGTGATGGACTGTACTGGGTTACGGGTGTGCGGTTGAATGAAGGGTTGGTGGTGATGGACTGTACTGGGTAACGGGTGTGCGGTTGAATGAAGGGTTGGTGGCGATGGACTGTACTGGGTTACGGGTGGACGGTTGAATGAAGGGATCGTGGTGATGGACTGTATTGGGTTACGGGTGTGCGGTTGAATGAAGGGTTGGTGGTGATGGACTGTACTGGGTTACGTGTGTGGGGTTGAATGAAGGGTTGGTGGTGATGGACTGTACTGGGTTACGGGTGTGCGGTTGAATGAAGGGTTGGTGGTGATGGACTGTACTGGGTTACGGGTGTGCGGTTGAATGAAGGGTTGGTGTTGATGGACTGTACTGGGTTACGGGTGTGCGGTTGAATGAAAGGTTGGTGGTGATGGACTGTACTGGGTTATGGGTGTGCGGTTGAATGAAGGGTTGGTGGTGATGGAATGTACTGGGTTACGGGTGTGCGGTTGAATGAAGGGTTGGTGGTGATGGACTGTACTGGGTTACGGGTGTGCGGTTGAATGAAGGGTTGGTGGTGAAGGACTGTACTGGGTTACGGGTGTGCGGTTGAATGAAAGGTTGGTGGTGATGGACTGTACTGGGTTACGGGTGTGCGGTTGAATGAAGGGTTGGTGTTGATGGACTGTACTGGGTAACGGGTGTGGGGTTGAATGAAGGGTTGGTGTTGATGGACTGTACTGGGTAACGGGTGTGGGGTTGAATGAAGGGTTGGTGTTGATGGACTGTACTGGGTAACGGGTGTGGGGTTGAATGAAGGGTTGGTGTTGATGGACTGTACTGGGTTACGGGTGTGGGGTTGAATGAAGGGTTGGTGTTGATGGACTGTACTGGGTTACGGGTGTGCGGTTGAATGAGGGGTTGGTGTTGATGGACTGTACTGGGTAACGGGTGTGGGGTTGAATGAAGGGTTGGTGTTGATGGACTGTACTGGGTTACGGGTGTGGGGTTGAATGAAGGGTTGGTGTTGATGGACTGTACTGGGTTACGGGTGTGCGGTTGAGTGAAGGGTTGGTGGTGATGGACTGTACTGGGTTACGGGTGTGCGGTTGAATGAAGGGTTGGTGGTGATGGACTGTACTGGGTTACGGGTGTGCGGTTGAATGAAGGGTTGGTGGTGATGGACTGTACTGGGTTACGGGTGTGCGGTTGATTGAAGGGTTGGTGGTGATGGACTGTACTGGGTTACGGGTGTGCGGTTGAATGAAGGGTTGGTGTTGATGGACTGTACTGGGTTACGGGTGTGCGGTTGAATGAAGGGTTGGTGGTGATGGACTGTACTGGGTTACGAGTGTGCGGTTGAATGAAGGGTTGGTGGTGATGGACTGTACTGGGTTACGGGTGTGCGGTTGAATGAAGGGTTGGTGTTGATGGACTGTACTGGGTTACGGGTGTGGGGTTGAATGAAGGGTTGGTGTTGATGGACTGTACTGGGTAACGGGTGTGGGGTTGAATGAAGGGTTGGTGTTGATGGACTGTACTGGGTTACGGGTGGACGGTTGATTGAAGGGTTGGTGGTGATGGACTGTACTGGGTTACGGGTGGACGGTTGATTGAAGGGTTGGTGGTGATGGACTGTACTGGGTTACGGGTGTGCGGTTGAATGAAGGGTTGGTGGTGATGGACTGTACTGGGTTACGGGTGTGGGGTTGAATGAAGGGTTGGTGTTGATGGACTGTACTGGGTAACGGGTGTGGGGTTGAATGAAGGGTTGGTGTTGATGGACTGTACTGGGTAACGGGTGTGGGGTTGAATGAAGGGTTGGTGTTGATGGACTGTACTGGGTTACGGGTGTGGGGTTGAATGAAGGGTTGGTGTTGATGGACTGTACTGGGTTACGGGTGTGCGGTTGAATGAGGGGTTGGTGGTGATGGACTGTACTGGGTAACGGGTGTGGGGTTGAATGAAGGGTTGGTGTTGATGGACTGTACTGGGTTACGGGTGTGCGGTTGAATGAAGGGTTGGTGGTGATGGACTGTACTGGGTTACGGGTGTGCGGTTGAATGAAGGGTTGGTGGTGATGGACTGTACTGGGTTACGGGTGTGCGGTTGAATGAAGGGTTGGTGGTGATGGACTGTACTGGGTTACGGGTGTGCGGTTGAATGAAGGGTTGGTGGTGATGGACTGTACTGGGTTACGGGTGAGCGGTTGAATGAAGGATTGGTGGTGATGGACTGTACTGGGTTACGGGTGTGCGGTTGAATGAAGGGTTGGTGGTGATGGACTGTACTGGGTTACGGGTGTGCGGTTGAATGAAGGGTTGGTGGTGATGGACTGTACTGGGTTACGGGTGTGCGGTTGAATGAAGGGTTGGTGTTGATGGACTGTACTGGGTAACGGGTGTGGGGTTGAATGAGGGGTTGGTGGTGATGGACTGTACTGGGTAACGGGTGTGGGGTTGAATGAAGGGTTGGTGTTGATGGACTGTACTGGGTTACGGGTGGGCGGTTGAATGAAGGGTTGGTGGTGATGGACTGTACTGGGTTACAGGTGTGCGGTTGAATGAAGGGTTGGTGGTGATGGACTGTACTGGGTTACGCGTGGGCGGTTGAATGAAGGGTTGGTGGTGATGGACTGTACTGGGTTACGGGTGTGCGGTTGAATGATGGGTTGGTGGTGATGGACTGTACTGGGTTACAGGTGTGCGGTTGAATGAAGGGTTGGTGGTGATGGACTGTACTGGGATACGGGTGTGCGGTTGAATGAAGGGTTGGTGGTGATGGACTGTACTGGGTTACAGGTGTGCGGTTGAATGAAGGGTTGGTGGTGATGGACTGTACTGGGTTACGGGTGTGGGGTTGAATGAAGGGTTGGTGGTGATGGACTGTACTGGGTTACGGGTGTGCGGTTGAATGAAGGGTTGGTGGTGATGGACTGTACTGGGTTACGGGTGGGCGGTTGAATGAAGTGTTGGTGGTGATGGACTGTACTGGGTTACGGGTGGGCGGTTGAATGAAGGGTTGGTGGTGATGGACTGTACTGGGTTACGGGTGTGCGGTTGAATGAAGGGTTGGTGGTGATGGACTGTACTGGGTTACGGGTGTGCGGTTGAATTAAGGTTTGGTGGTGATGGACTGTACTGGGTTACGGGTGTGCGGTTGAATGAAGGGTTGGTGGTGATGGACTGTACTGGGTTACGGGTGTGGGGCTGAATGAAGGGTTGGTGGTGATGGACTGTACTGGGTTACGGGTGTGCGGTTGAATGAAGGGTTGGTGGTGATGGACTGTACTGGGTTACGGGTGTGCGGTTGAATGAAGGGTTGGTGGTGATGGACTGTACTGGGTTACGGGTGTGCGGTTGAATGAAGGGTTGGTGGTGATGGACTGTACTGGGTTACGGGTGTGCGGTTGAATGAAGGGTTGGTGGTGATGGACTGTACTGGGTAACGGGTGTGTGGCTGAGTGAAGGGTTGGTGGCGATGGACTGTACTGGGTAACGGGTGTGCGGTTGACTGAAGGGTTGGTGGTGATGGACTGTACTGGGTTACGTGTGTGCGGTTGAATGAAGGGTTGGTGGTGATGGACTGTACTGGGTTACGGGTGTGCGGTTGAATGATGGTTTGGTGGTGATGGTCTGTACTGGGTAACGGGTGTGTGGCTGAGTGAAGGGTTGGTGGTGATGGACTGTACTGGGTTACGGGTGTGCGGTTGATTGAAGGGTTGGTGGTGATGGACTGTACTGGGTTAAGGGAGTGCATTTGAATGAAGGGGTCATGGTGATGGACTGTACTGGGTTACGGGTGTGCGGTTGAATGAAGGTTTGGTGGTGATGGACTGTACTGGGTTACGAGTGTGCGGTTGAATGAAGGTTTGGTGGTGATGGACTGTACTGGGTTACGGGTGTGCGGTTGAATGAAGGGTTGGTGGTGATGGACTGTACTGGGTTACGAGTGTGCGGTTGAATGAAGGTTTGGTGGTGATGGACTGTACTGGGTTACGGGTGTGCGGTTGAGTGAAGGGATCGTGGTGATGGACTGTACTGGGATACGGGTGTGCGGTTGAATGAAGGGTTGGTGGTGATGGACTGTACTGGGATACGGGTGTGCGGTTGAATGAAGGGTTGGTGGTGATGGACTGTACTGGGTTACGGGTGTGCGGTTGAATGAAGGGTTCATGGCGATGGACTGTACTGGGTTACGGGTGTGCGGTTGAATGAAGGGTTGGTGGTGATGGACTGTACTGGGTTACGGGTGGGCGGTTGAATGAAGGGTTGGTGGTGATGGACTGTACTGGGTTACGGGTGTGAGGTTGAATGAAGGGATCGTGGTGATGGACTGTACTGGGTTACGGGTGAGCGGTTGAATGAAGGGTTGGTGGTGATGGACTGTACTGGGTTACGGGTGTGCGGTTGAATGAAGGGTTGGTGGTGATGGACTGTACTGGGTTACGGGTGTGCGGTTGAATGAAGGGTTGGTGTCGATGGACTGTACTGGGTTACGGGTGTGCGGTTGAGTGAAGGGATCGTGGTGATGGACTGTACTGGGATACGGGTGTGCGGTTGAATGAAGTGGTCATGGTGATGGACTGTACTGGGTTACGGGTGTGCGGTTGAATGAAGGGTTGGTGGCAATGGACTGTACTGGGTTACGGATGTGCGGTTGAATGAAGTGGTCATGGTGATGGACTGTACTGGGTTACGGGTGTGCGGTTGAATGAAGGGTTGGTGGCAATGGACTGTACTGGGTTACGGATGTGCGGTTGAGTGAAGGGTTGGTGGTGATGGACTGTACTGGGTTACGGGTGTGCGGTTGAAAGAAGGGTTGGTGGTGATGGACTGTACTGGGTTACGGGTGTGCGGTTGAATGAAGGGTTGGTGGTGATGGACTGTACTGGGTTACGGTTGTGCGGTTGAATGATGGGTTGGTGGTGATGGACTGTACTGGGTTACGGATGTGCGGTTGAATGAAGGGATCGTGGTGATGGACTGTACTGGGTTACGGGTGTGCGGTTGAATGAAGGGTTGGTGGTGATGTACTGTACTGGTTTACGGGTGTGCGGTTGAATGAAGGGTTGGTGGTGATGGACTGTACTGGGTAACGGGTGTGTGGCTGAGTGAAGGGTTGGTGGCAATGGACTGTACTGGGTTACGGGTGTGCGGTTGAATGAAGGTTTGGTGGTGATGGACTGTACTGGGTTACGGGTGTGCGGTTGAATGAAGGGTTGGTGGTGATGGACAGTACTGGGTTACGGGTGTGCGGTTGAATGAAGGGTTCCTGGTGATGGACTGTACTGGGTTAGGGGTGTGCGGTTGAATGAAGGGTTGGTGGTGATGGACTGCACTGGGTTACGGGTGAGCAGTTGAATGAAGGGTTGGTGGTGATGGACTGTACTGGGTTACGGGTGTGGGGTTGAGTGAAGGGTTGATGGTGTTGGACTGTACTGGGTTACGGGTGTGCGGTTGAATGAAGGGTTGGTGGTGATGGACTGTACTGGGTTACGGGTGTGCGGTTGAATGAAGGGTTGGTGGCGATGGACTGTACTGGGATACGGGTGTGCGGTTGAATGAAGGGTTGGTGTCGATGGACTGTACTGGGTTACGGGTGTGCGGTTGAGTGAAGGGATCGTGGTGATGGACTGTACTGGGATACGGGTGTGCGGTTGAATGAAGGGTTGGTGGTGATGGACTGTACTGGGATACGGGTGTGCGGTTGAATGAAGGGTTGGTGGTGATGGACTGTAATGTGTTACGGGTGTGCGGTTGAATGAAGGGTTGGTGGTGATGGACTGTACTGGGTTACGGATGTGCGGTTGAATGAAGGGATCGTGGTGATGGACTGTACTGGGTTACGGGTGTGCGGTTGAATGAAGGGTTGGTGGTGATGGATTGTACTGGGTTACGGGTGTGCGGTTGAATGAAGGGTTGGTGGTGATGGACTGTACTGGGTTACGGGTGTGCGGTTGAATGAAGGGTTGGTGGTGATGGACTGTACTGGGTTACGGGTGTGCGGTTGAATGAAGGGTTGGTGGTGATGGACTGTACTGGGTTACGGGTGTGAGGTTGAATGAAGGGTTCGTGGTGATGGACTGTACTGGGTTACGGGTGTGCGGTTGAGTGAAGGGTTGGTGGCAATGGACTGTACTGGGTTACGGGTGTGCGGTTGAATGAAGGTTTGGTGGTGATGGACTGTACTGGGTTACGGGTGTGCGGTTGAATGAAGGGTTGGTGGTGATGGACTGTACTGGGTTACGGGTGTGCGGTTGAATGAAGGGTTGGTGGTGATGGACTGTACTGGGTTACGGGTGTGAGGTTGAATGAAGGGTTGGTGGTGATGGACTGTACTGGGTTACGGGTGTGCGGTTGAATGAAGGGTTGGTGGTGATGGACTGTACTGGGTTACGGGTGTGCGGTTGAATGAAGGGTTGGTGGTGATGGACTGTACTGGGTTACGGGTGTGCGGTTGAATGAAGGGTTGGTGGTGATGGACTGTACTGGGTTACGGGTGTGCGGTTGAATGAAGGGTTGGTGGTGATGGACTGTACTGGGTTACGGGTGTGCGGTTGAATGAAGGGTTGGTGGTGATGGACTGTACTGGGTTACGGGTGGGCGGTTGAATGAAGGGTTGGTGGTGATGGACTGTACTGGGTTACGGGTGGGCGGTTGAATGAAGGGTTGGTGGTGATGGACTGTACTGGGTTACGGGTGTGCGGTTGAATGAAGGGTTTGTGGTGATGGACTGTACTGGGTTACGGTTGTGTGGTTGAATGAAGGGTTGGTGGTGATGGACTGTACTGGGTTACGGTTGTGCGGTTGAATGAAGGGTTGGTGGTGATGGACTGTACTGGGTTACGGGTGTGCGGTTGAATGAAGTGTTGGTGGTGATGGACTGTACTGGGTTACGGTTGTGCGGTTGAATGATGGTTTGGTGGTGATGGACTGTACTGGGTTACGGGTGTGCGGTTGAATGAAGGGTTGGTGGTGATGGACTGTACTGGGTTACGGTTGTGCGGTTGAATGATGGTTTGGTGGTGATGGACTGTACTGGGTTACGGGTGTGCGGTTGAATGATGGGTTGGTGGTGATGGACTGTACTGGGTTACGGGTGTGCGGTTGAATGAAGGGTTGGTGGTGATGGACTGTACTGGGTTACGGGTGTGCGGTTGAATGATGGTTTGGTGGTGATGGACTGTACTGGGTTACGGGTGTGCGGTTGAATGAAGGGTTGGTGGTGATGGACTGTACTGGGTTACGGGTGTGCGGTTGAATGATGGGTTGGTGGTGATGGACTGTACTGGGTTACGAGTGTGCTGTTGAATGAAGTGTTGGTGGCGATGGACTGTACTGGGTTACGGGTGTGAGGTTGAATGAAGGGTTGGTGGTGATGGACTGTACTGGGTTAGGGGTGTGCGGTTGAATGAAGGGTTGGTGGTGATGGAATGTACTGGGTTACGAGTGTGCGGTTGAATGAAGGGTTGGTGGTGATGGAATGTACTGGGTTACGAGTGTGCGGTTGAATGATGTGTTGGTGGTGATGGACTGTACTGGGTTACGGGTGTGCGGTTGAATGATGGGTTGGTGGTGATGGACTGTACTGGGTTACGAGTGTGCGGTTGAATGAAGGGTTGGTGGTGATGGACTGTACTGGGTTACGGGTGTGCGGTTGAATGAAGGGTTGGTGGTGATGGACTGTACTGGGTTACGGGTGTGCGGTTGAATGAAGGGTTGGTGGTGATGGACTGTACTGGGTTACGAGTGTGCGGTTGAATGAAGGGTTGGTGGTGATGGACTGTACTGGGTTACGGGTGTGCGGTTGAATGAAGGGTTGGTGGTGATGGACTGTACTGGGTCACGGGTGTGCGGTTGAATGAAGGGTTGGTGGCGATGGACTGCACTGGGTTACGGGTGTGCGGTTGATTGAAGGGTTGGTGGTGATGGACTGTACTGGGTTACGGGTGTGCGGTTGAATGAAAGGTTGGTGGTGATGGACTGTACTGGGTTACGGGTGTGCGGTTGAATGAAGGGTTGGTGGTGACGGACTGTACTGGGTTACGGGTGTGCGGTTGAATGAAGGGTTGATGGTGATGGACTGTACTGGGTTACGGGTGTGTGGTTGAATGAAGGGTTGGTGGTGATGGACTGTACTGGGTTACGGGTGTGCGGTTGAATGAAGGGTTGATGGTGATGGACTGTACTGGGTTACGGGTGTGCGGTTGAATGAAGGGATCGTGGTGATGGACTGTACTGGGTTACGGGTGTGGGGTTGAATGAAGGGTTGGTGTTGATGGACTGTACTGGGTAACGGGTGTGGGGTTGAATGAAGGGTTGGTGTTGATGGACTGTACTGGGTTACGGGTGTGGGGTTGAATGAAGGGTTGGTGTTGATGGACTGTACTGGGTAACGGGTGTGGGGTTGAATGAAGGGTTGGTGTTGATGGACTGGACTGGGTAACGGGTGTGGGGTTGAATGAAGGGTTGGTGTTGATGGACTGTACTGGGTTACGGGTGTGGGGTTGAATGAAGGGTTGGTGTTGATGGACTGTACTGGGTTACGGGTGTGGGGTTGAATGAAGGGTTGGTGGTGATGGACTGTACTGGGTAACGGGTGTGGGGTTGAATGATGGGCTGGTGGTGATGGACTGTACTGGGTTACGGGTGTGCGGTTGAATGAAGGGATCGTGGTGATGGACTGTACTGGGTCCCGGGTGTGCGGTTGAATGAAGGGTTGGTGGCGATGGACTGTACTGGGTTACGGGTGGACGGTTGAATGAAGAGTTGGTGGTGATGGACTGTACTGGGTTACGGGTGTGCGGTTGAATGAAGGGTTGGTGGTGATGGACTGTACTGGGTTACGGGTGTGCGGTTGAATGAAGGGTTGGTGGTGATGGACTGTACTGGGTTACGGGTGGGCGGTTGAATGAAGGGTTGGTGGTGATGGACTGTACTGGGTTATGGGTGTGCGGTTGAATGAAGGGTTGGTGGTGATGGACTGTACTGGGATACGGGTGTGCGGTTGAATGAAGGGTTGGTGGTGATGGACTGTACTGGGTTACAGGTGTGCGGTTGAATGAAGGGTTGGTGGTGATGGACTGTACTGGGTTTCGGGTGTGCGGTTGAATGAAGGGCTGGTGGTGATGGACTGTACTGGGTTTCGGGTGTGCGGTTGAATGAAGGGTTGGTGGTGATGGACTGTACTGGGTTACGGGTGTGCGGTTGAATGAAGGGTTGGTGGTGATGGACTGTACTGGGTTACGGGTGGGCGGTTGAATGAAGGGTTGGTGGTGATGGACTGTACTGGGTTACGGGTGTGCGGTTGAATGAAGGGTTGGTGGCGATGGACTGTACTGGGTTACGGGTGTGCGGTTGAATGAAGGGTTGGTGGTGATGGACTGTACGGGTTTACGGGTGGGCGGTTGAATGAAGGGTTGGTGGTGATGGACTGTACTGGGTTATGGGTGTGCGGTTGAATGAAGGGTTGGTGGTGATGGACTGTACTGGGTTATGGGTGTGCGGTTGAATGAAGGGTTGGTGGTGATGGACTGTACTGGGTTACGGGTGTGCGGTTGAATGATGGGTTGGTGGTGATGGACTGTACTGTGTTACGGGTGTGCGGTTGCATGAAGGGTTGGTGGTGATGGACTGTACTGGGTTACGGGTGTGCGGTTGAATGAAGGGTTCGTGGTGATGGACTGTACTGGGTTACGGGTGTGCGGTTGCATGAAGGGTTGTTGGTGATGGACTGTACTGGGTTACGCGTGTGCGGTTGAATGAAGGATTGGTGGTGATGGACTGTACTGGGTTACGGGTGTGCGGTCGAATGAAGGGTTGGTGGTGATGGACTGTACTGGGTTACGGGTGGGCGGTTGAATGAAGGGTTGGTGGTGATGGACTGTACTGGGTTACGTGTGTGCGGTTGAATGAAGGGTTGGTGGTGATGGACTGTACTGGGTTACGGGTGTGCGGTTGAATGAAGGGTTGGTGGTGATGGACTGTACTGGGTTACGGGTGTGCGGTCGAATGAAGGGTTGGTGGTGATGGACTGTACTGGGTTACGGGTGGGCGGTTGAATGAAGGGTTGGTGGTGATGGACTGTACTGGGTTACGTGTGTGCGGTTGAATGAAGGGTTGGTGGTGATGGACTGTACTGGGTTACGGGTGTGCGGTTGAATGAAGGGTTGGTGGTGATGGACTGTACTGGGTTACGGGTGTGCGGTTGAATGAAGGGTTGGTGGTGATGGACTGTACTGGGTTACGGGTGTGCGGTCGAATGAAGGGTTGGTGGTGATGGACTGTACTGGGTTACGGGTGGGCGGTTGAATGAAGGGTTGGTGGTGATGGACTGTACTGGGTTACGTGTGTGCGGTTGAATGAAGGGTTGGTGGTGATGGACTGTACTGGGTTACGGGTGGGCGGTTGAATGAAGGGTTGGTGGTGATGGACTGTACTGGGTTACGTGTGTGCGGTTGAATGAAGGGTTGGTGGTGATGGACTGTACTGGGTTACGGGTGTGCGGTTGAATGAAGGGTTGGTGGTGATGGACTGTACTGGGTTACGGGTGTGCGGTTGAATGAAGGGTTGGTGGTGATGGACTGTACTGGGTTACGGGTGTGTGGTTGAGTGAAGGGTTGGTGGTGATGGACTGTACTGGGTTACGGGTGTGCGGTTGAATGAAGGGTTGGTGGTGATGGACTGTACTGGGTTACGGGTGTGCGGTTGAATGAAGGGTTGGTGGTGATGGACTGTACTGGGTTACGGGTGTGCGGTTGAATGAAGGGTTGGTGGTGATGGACTGTACTGGGTTACGGGTGTGCGGTTGAATGAAGGGTTGGTGGTGATGGACTGTACTGGGTTACGGGTGTGTGGTTGAGTGAAGGGTTGGTGGTGATGGACTGTACTGTGTTAGGGGTGTGCGGTTGAATGAAGGGTTGGTGGTGATGGACTGTACTGGGTTACGGGTGTGCGGTTGAATGAAGGGTTGGTGGTGATGGACTGTACTGGGTTACGGGTGTGTGGTTGAGTGAAGGGTTGGTGGTGATGGACTGTACTGTGTTAGGGGTGTGCGGTTGAATGAAGGGTTGGTGGTGATGGACTGTACTGGGTTACGAGTGTGCGGTTGAATGAAGGGTTGGTGGTGATGGACTGTACTGGGTTACGGGTGTGCGGTTGAATGAAGGGTTGGTGGTGATGGACTGTACTGGGTTACGGGTGTGTGGTTGAGTGAAGGGTTGGTGGTGATGGACTGTACTGTGTTAGGGGTGTGCGGTTGAATGAAGGGTTGGTGGTGATGGACTGTACTGGGTTACGGGTGTGCGGTTGAATGATGGGCTGGTGGTGATGGACTGTACTGGGTTACGAGTGTGCGGTTGAATGAAGGGTTGGTGGTGATGGACTGTACTGGGTTACGGGTGTGCGGTTGCATGAAGGGTTGGTGGTGATGGACTGTACTGGGTTACGGGTGTGCGGTTGAATGAAGGGTTCGTGGTGATGGACTGTACTGGGTTACGGGTGTGCGGTTGCATGAAGGGTTGGTGGTGATGGACTGTACTGGGTTACGGGTGTGCGGTTGAATGAAGGGTTGGTGGTGATGGACTGTACTGGGTTACGGGTGTGCGGTTGAATGAAGGATTGGTGGTGATGGACTGTACTGGGTTACGTGTGTGCGGTTGAATGAAGGGTTGGTGGTGATGGACTGTACTGGGTTACGTGTGTGCGGTTGAATGAAGGGTTGGTGGTGATGGACTGTACTGGGTTACGGGTGTGCGGTTGAATGAAGGGTTGGTGGTGATGGACTGTACTGGGTTACGGGTGTGCGGTTGAGTGAAGGGTTGGTGGTGATGGACTGTACTGGGTTACGGGTGTGAGGTTGAATGAAGGGTTGGTGGTGATGGACTGTACTGGGTTACGGGTGTGCGGTTGAATGAAGGGTTGGTGGTGATGGACTGTACTGGGTTACGGGTGTGCGGTTGAATGAAGGGTTGGTGGTGATGGACTGTACTGGGTTACGGGTGTGCGGTTGAATGAAGGGTTGGTGGTGATGGACTGTACGGGGTTACGGGTGTGCGGTTGAATGAAGGGTTGGTGGCGATGGACTGCACTGAATTACGGGTGAGCGGTTGAATGAAGGGTTGGTGGTGATGGACTGTACTGGGTTACGGGTGTGTGGTTGAGTGAAGGGTTGGTGGTGATGGACTGTACTGTGTTAGGGGTGTGCGGTTGAATGAAGGGTTGGTGGTGATGGACTGTACTGGGTTACGGGTGTGCGGTTGAATGATGGGCTGGTGGTGATGGACTGTACTGGGTTACGAGTGTGCGGTTGAATGAAGGGTTGGTGGTGATGGACTGTACTGGGTTACGGGTGGGCGGTTGAATGAAGGGTTGGTGGTGATGGACTGTACTGGGTTACGGGTGTGCGGTTGAATGAAGGATTGGTGGTGATGGACTGTACTGGGTTACGGGTGTGCGGTTGAATGAAGGGTTCGTGGTGATGGACTGTACTGGGTTACGGGTGTGCGGTTGAATGAAGGGTTGGTGGTGATGGACTGTACTGGGTTACGGGTGTGCGGTTGAATGAAGGGTTGCAGGCGATGGACTGTACTGGGTTACGGGTGTGCGGTTGAATGAAGGGTTGCTGGCGATGGACTGTACTGGGTTACGGGTGTGCGGTTGAATGAAGGGTTGGTGGTGATGGACTGTACTGGGTTACGGGTGTGCGGTTGAATGAAGGGTTGCTGGCGATGGACTGTACTGGGTTACGGGTGTGCGGTTGAATGAAGGGTTGCTGGCGATGGACTGTACTGGGTTACGGGTGTGCGGTTGAATGAAGGGTTGGTGGTGATGGACTGTACTGGGTTACGGGTGTGCGGTTGAATGAAGGGTTCGTGGTGATGGACTGTACTGGGTTACGGGTGTGCGGTTGCATGAAGGGTTGGTGGTGATGGACTGTACTGGGTTACGGGTGTGCGGTTGAATGAAGGGTTGGTGGTGATGGACTGTACTGGGTTACGGGTGTGCGGTTGAATGAAGGATTGGTGGTGATGGACTGTACTGGGTTACGGGTGGGCGGTTGAATGAAGTGTTGGTGTTGATGGACTGTACTGGGTTACGGGTGTGAGGTAGAATGAAGGGTTGGTGATGATGGACTGTACTGGGTTACGGGTGGGCGGTTGAATGAAGGGTTGGTGGTGATGGACTGTACTGGGTTACGGGTGTGCGGTTGAATGAAGGGTTGGTGGTGATGGACTGTACTGGGTTACGGGTGGGCGGTTGAATGAAGGGTTGGTGGTGATGGACTGTACTGGGTTACGTGTGTGCGGTTGAATGAAGGGTTGGTGGTGATGGACTGTACTGGGTTACGGGTGTGCGGTTGAATGAAGGGTTGGTGGTGATGGACTGTACTGGGTTAGGGGTGTGCGGTTGAATGAAGGGTTGGTGGTGATGGACTGTACTGGGTTAGGGGTGTGCGGTTGAATGAAGGGTTGGTGGCAATGGACTGTACTGGGTTACGGGTGTGCGGTTGAATGAAGGGTTGGTGGTGATGGACTGTACTGGGTTACGGGTGTGCGGTTGAATGAAGGGTTGGTGGTGATGGACTGTACTGGGTTACGGGTGTGCGGTTGAATGAAGGGTTGGTGGTGATGGACTGTACTGGGTTACGGGTGTGCGGTTGAATGAAGGGTTGGTGGCGATGGACTGCACTGAATTACGGGTGAGCGGTTGAATGAAGGGTTGGTGGTGATGGACTGTACTGGGTTACGGGTGTGTGGTTGAGTGAAGGGTTGGTGGCGATGGACTGTACTGGGTTACGGGTGTGCGGTTGAATGAAGGGTTGGTGGTGATGGACTGTACTGGGTTACGGGTGTGCGGTTGAATGATGGGCTGGTGGTGATGGACTGTACTGGGTTACGAGTGTGCGGTTGAATGAAGGGTTGGTGGTGATGGACTGTACTGGGTTACGAGTGTGCGGTTGAATGAAGGGTTGGTGGTGATGGACTGTACTGGGTTACGGGTGTGCGGTTGAATGAAGGGTCGGTGGTGATGGACTGTACTGGGTTACGGATGTCCGGTTGAATGAAGGGTTGGTGGTGATGGACTGTACTGGGTTACGAATGTCCGGTTGAATGAAGGGTTGGTGGTGATGGACTGTACTGTGTTAGGGGTGTGCGGTTGAATGAAGGGTTGGTGGTGATGGACTGTACTGGGTTACGGGTGTGCGGTTGAATGATGGGCTGGTGGTGATGGACTGTACTGGGTTACGAGTGTGCGGTTGAATGAAGGGTTGGTGGTGATGGACTGTACTGGGTTACGGGTGTGCGGTTGAATGAAGGGTCGGTGGTGATGGACTGTACTGGGTTACGAGTGTGCGGTTGAATGAAGGGTTGGTGGTGATGGACTGTACTGGGTTACGGGTGTGCGGTTGAATGAAGGGTTGGTGGTGATGGACTGTACTGGGTTACGGGTGTGCGGTTGAATGAAGGGTTGGTGGTGATGGACTGTACTGGGTTACGCGTGGGCGGTTGAATGATGGGTTGGTGGTGATGAACTGTACTGGGTTACGGATGTGCGGTTGAATGAAGGGTTGGTGGTGATGGACAGTACTGGGTTACGGGTGTGCGGTTGAATGAAGGGTGGGTGGTGATGGACTGTACTGGGTTACGGGTGTGCGGTTGAATGAAGGGTTGGTGGTGATGGACTGTACTGGGTTACGGGTGTGGGGTTGAATGAAGGGTTGGTGGTGATGGACTGTACTGGGTTACGGGTGTGCGGTTGAATGAAGGGTTGGTGGTGATGGACTGTACTGGGTTACGGGTGTGCGGTTGAGCGAAGGGATCGTGGTGATGGACTGTACTGGGTTACGGGTGTGCGGTTGAATGAAGGGTTGGTGGTGATGGACTGTACTGGGACACGGGTGTGCGGTTGAATGAAGGGTTGGTGTTGATGGACTGTACTGGGTTACGGGTGTGCGGTTGAATGAAGGGTTGGTGGTGATGGACTGTACTGGGTTACGGGTGGACGGTTGAATGAAGGGTTGGTGGTGATGGACTGTACTGGGTTACGGGTGTGCGGTTGAATGAAGGGTTGGTGGTGATGGACTGTACTGGGTTACGGGTGTGCGGTCGAATGAAGGGTCGGTGGTGATGGACTGTACTGGGATACGGGTGTGCGGTTGAATGAAGGGTTGGTGGTGATGGACTGTACTGGGTTACGGGTGTGCGGTTGAGCGAAGGGATCGTGGTGATGGACTGTACTGGGTTACGGGTGTGCGGTTGAATGAAGGGTTGGTGGTGATGGACTGTACTGTGTTACGGGTGTGCGGTTGAATGAAGGGTTGGTGGTGATGGACTGTACTGGGTTACGGGTGGACGGTTGAATGAAGGGTTGGTGGTGATGGACTGTACTGGGTTACGTGTGTGCGGTTGAATGAAGGGTTAGTGGTGATGGACTGTACTGGGTTACGGGTGTGCGGTTGAATGAAGGGTTGGTGGTGATGGACTGTACTGTGTTACGGGTGTGCGGTTGAATGAAGGGTTGGTGGTGATGGACTGTACTGGGTTACGGGTGGACGGTTGAATGAAGGGTTGGTGGTGATGGACTGTACTGGGTTACGTGTGTGCGGTTGAATGAAGGGTTAGTGGTGATGGACTGTACTGGGTTACGGGTGTGCGGTTGAGTGAAGGGTTGGTGGTGATGGACTGTACTGGGTTACGGGTGGACGGTTGAATGAAGGGTTGGTGGTGATGGACTGCACTGGGTTACGGGTGGACGGTTGAATGAAGGGTTGGTGGTGATGGACTGTACTGGGTTACGGGTGTGCGGTTGAGTGAAGGGTTGGTGGTGATGGACTGTACTGGGTTACGGGTGTGCGGTTGAGTGAAGGGTTGGTGGTGATGGACTGTACTGGGTTACGGGTGGGCGGTTGAATGAAGGGTTGGTGGTGATGGACTGTACTGGGTTACAGGTGTGCGGTTGAATGAAGGGTTGGTGGTGATGGACTGTACTGGGTTACGGGTGTGCGGTTGAATGAAGGGTTGGTGGTGATGGACTGTACTGGGTTACGGGTGTGCGGTTGAATGAAGGGTTGGTGGTGATGGACTGTACTGGGTTACGGGTGGACGGTTGAATGAAGGGTTGGTGGTGATGGACTGTACTGGGTTACGGGTGGACGGTTGAATGAAGGGTTGGTGGTGATGGACTGCACTGGGTTACGGGTGGACGGTTGAATGAAGGGTTGGTGGTGATGGACTGTACTGGGTTACGGGTGTGCGGTTGAGTGAAGGGTTGGTGGTGATGGACTGTACTGGGTTACGGGTGTGCGGTTGAGTGAAGGGTTGGTGGTGATGGACTGTACTGGGTTACGGGTGGGCGGTTGAATGAAGGGTTGGTGGTGATGGACTGTACTGGGTTACAGGTGTGCGGTTGAATGAAGGGTTGGTGGTGATGGACTGTACTGGGTTACGGGTGTGCGGTTGAATGAAGGGTTGGTGGTGATGGACTGTACTGGGTTACGGGTGTGCGGTTGAATGAAGGGTTGGTGGTGATGGACTGTACTGGGTTACGGGTGTGCGGTTGAATGAAGGGTTGGTGGTGATGGACCGTACTGGGTTACGGGTGTGCGGTTGAATGAAGGGTTGGTGGTGATGGACTGTACTGGGTTACGGGTGTGCGGTTGAATGAAGGGTTGGTGGTGATGGACTGTACTGGGTTACGGGTGTGCGGTTGAATGAAGGGTTAGTGGTGATGGACTGTACTGGGTTACGGGTGTGCGGTTGAATGAAGGGTTAGTGGTGATGGACTGTACTGGGTTACGGGTGTGCGGTTGAATGAAGGGTTGGTGGTGATGGACTGTACTGGGTTACGGGTGTGCGGTTGAATGAAGGGTTGGTGGTGATGGACTGTACTGGGTTACGGGTGTGCTGTTGAATGAAGGGTTGGTGGTGATGGACTGTACTGGGTTACGGGTGTGCGGTTGAATGAAGGGTTGGTGGTGATGGACTGTACTGGGTTACGAGTGTGCGGTTGAATGAAGGGTTGGTGGTGATGGACTGTACTGGGTTACGAGTGTGCGGTTGAATGAAGGGTTGGTGGTGATGGACTGTACTGGGTTATGGGTGTGCGGTTGAATGAAGGGTTGGTGGTGATGGAATGTACTGGGTTACGGGTGTGCGGTTGAATGAAGGGTTGGTGGTGATGGACTGTACTGGGTTACGGTGTGCGGTTGAATGAAGGGTTGGTGGTGATGGACTGTACTGGGTTACGGGTGTGCGGTTGAATGAAGGGTTGGTGGTGATGGACTGTACTGGGTTACGGGTGTGCGGTTGAATGAAGGGTTGGTGGTGATGGACTGTACTGGGTTACGGGTGTGCGGTTGAATGAAGGGTTGGTGGTGATGGACTGTACTGGGTTACGGGTGTGCGGTTGAATGAAGGGTTGGTGGTGATGGACTGTACTGGGTTACGGGTGTGCGGTTGAATGAAGGGTTGGTGGTGATGGACTGTACTGGGTTACGGGTGTGCGGTTGAATGAAGGGTTGGTGGTGATGGACTGTACTGGGTTACGGGTGTGCGGTTGAATGAAGGGTTGGTGGTGATGGACTGTACTGGGTTACGGGTGTGCGGTTGAATGAAGGGTTGGTGGTGATGGACTGTACTGGGTTACGGGTGTGCGGTTGAATGAAGGGTTGGTGGTGATGGACTGTACTGGGTTACGGGTGTGCGGTTGAATGAAGGGTTGGTGGTGATGGACTGTACTGGGTTACGGGTGTGTGGCTGAGTGAAGGGTTGGTGGCGATGGACTGTACTGGGTAACGGGTGTGCGGTTGACTGAAGGGTTGGTGGTGATGGACTGTACTGGGTTACGGGTGTGGGGTTGAATGAAGGGTTGGTGGCGATGGACTGTACTGGGTTACGTGTGTGCGGTTGAATGAAGGGTTTGTGGTGATGGACTGTACTGGGTTACGGGTGTGCGGTTGAATGAAGGGTTGGTGGTGATAGACTGTACTGGGTTACGGGTGTGGGGTTGAATGAAGGGTTGGTGGCGATGGACTGTACTGGGTTACGGGTGTGGGGTTGAATGAAGGGTTGGTGGTGATGGACTGTACTAGGTTACGGGTGTGCGGTTGAATGAAGGGTTGGTGGTGATGGACTGTACTGGGTTACGGGTGTGCGGTTGAATGAAGGGTTGGTGGTGATAGACTGTACTGGGATACGGGTGTGCGGTTGAATGAAGGGTTGGTGGTGTTGGACTGTACTGGGTTACGGGTGTGCGGTTGAATGAAGGGTTGGTGGTGATGGACTGTACTGGGTTACGGGTGTGCGGTTGAATGAAGGGTTGGTGGTGATGGACTGTACTGGGTTACGGGTGGGCGGTTGAATGAGGGGTTGGTGGTGATGGACTGTACTGGGTTACGTGTGTGCGGTTGAATGAAGGGTTGGTGGTGATGGACTGTACTGGGTTAGGGGTGTGCGGTTGAATGAAGGGTTGGTGGTGATGGACTGTACTAGGTTACGAGTGTGCGGTTGAATGATGGGTTGGTGGTGATGGACTGTACTGGGTTACGGGTGTGCGGTTGATTGAAGGGTTGGTGGTGATGGACTGTACTGGGTTACGGGTGTGCGATTGATTGAAGGGTTGGTGGTGATGGACTGTACTGGGTTACGAGTGTGCGGTGAATGAAGGGTTGGTGGTGATGGACTGCACTGGGTTACAAGTGTGCGGTGAATGAAGGGTTGGTGGTGATGGACTGTACTGGGTTACGGGTGTGCGGTTGAGTGAAGGGTTGGTGGTGATGGACTGTACTGGGTTAGGGGTGTGCGGTTGAATGAAGGGTTGGTGGTGATGGACTGCACTGGGTTACGGGTGTGCGGTTGAATGAAGGGTTGGTGGTGATGGACTGTACTGGGTTACGGGTGTGCGGTTGAGTGAAGGGTTGGTGGTGATGGACTGTACTGGGTTAGGGGTGTGCGGTTGAATGAAGGGTTGGTGGTGATGGACTGTACTGGGTTACGGGTGTGCGGTTGAATGAAGGGTTGGTGGTGATGGACTGTACTGGGTTACGGGTGTGCGGTTGAGTGAAGGGTTGGTGGTGATGGACTGTACTGGGTTACGGGTGTGCGGTTGAATGAAGGGTTGGTGGTGATGGACTGTACTGGGTTACGGGTGGGCGGTTGAATGAAGGGTTGGTGGTGATGGACTGTACTGGGTTACGGGTGTGCAGTTGAATGAAGGGTTGGTGGTGATGGTCTGTACTGGGTTAGGGGTGTGCGGTTGAATGATGGGTTGGTGGTGATGGACTGTACTGGGTTACGTGTGTGCGGTTGAATGAAGGGTTGGTGGTGATGGACTGTACTGGGTTAGGGGTGGGCGGTTGAATGAAGGATTGGTGGAGATGGAATGTACTGGGTTACGTGTGTGCGGTTGAATGATGTGTTGGTGGTGATGGATTGTACTGGGTTACGGGTGTGCGGTTGAATGAAGGGTTGGTGGTGATGGACTGTACTGGGTTACGAGTGTGCGGTTGAATGAAGGGGTCATGCTGATGGACTGTACTGGGTTACGGGTCAGCGGTTGAATGAAGGGTTGGTGGTGATGGACTGCACTGGGTTACGGGTCAGCGGTTGAATGAAGGGTTGGTGGTGACGGACTGTACTGGGTTACGGGTGTGCGGTTGAATGAAGGGTTGGTGGTGATGGACTGTACTGGGTTACGGGTGGGCGGTTGAATGAAGTGTTGGTGGTGATGGACTGTACTGGGTTACGGGTGTGCGGTTGAATGAAGGGTTGGTGGTGATGGACTGTACTGGGTTACGGGTGTGCGGTTGAGTGAAGGGTTGGTGGTGATGGACTGCACTGGGTTACGGGTGTGAGGTTGAGCGAAGGGATCGTGGTGATGGACTGTACTGTGTTACGGGTGTGCGGTTGAATGAAGGGTTGGTGGTGATGGACTGTACTGGGTTACGGGTGTGCGGTTGAATGAAGGGTTGGTGGTGATGGACTGTACTGGGTTACGGGTGTGCGGTTGAATGAAGGGTTGGTGGTGATGGACTGTACTGGGTTACGGGTGTGCGGTTGAATGAAGGGTTGGTGGTGATGGACTGTACTGGGTTACGGGTGTGCGGTTGAATGAAGGGTTGGTGGTGATGGACTGTACTGGGTTACGGGTGTGCGGTTGAATGAAGGGTTGGTGGTGATGGACTGTACTGGGTTACGGGTGTGCGGTTGAGTGAAGGGTTGGTGGTGATGGACTGTACTGGGTCACGGGTGTGCGGTTGAGTGAAGGGTTGGTGGTGATGGACTGTACTGGGTTACGGGTGTACGGTTGAATGAAAGGTTCGTGGTGATGGACTGTACTGGGTTACGGGTGTGCGGTTGAGTGAAGGGTTGGTGGTGATGGACTGTACTGGGTTACGGGTGTGCGGTTGAGTGAAGGGTTGGTGGTGATGGACTGTACTGGGTTACGGGTGTGCGGTTGAATGAAGGGGTCATGCTGATGGACTGTACTGGGTTACGGGTGTGCGGTTGAATGAAGGGTTGGTGGTGATGGACTGTACTGGGTTACGGGTGTGCGGTTGAATGAAGTGTTGGTGGTGATGGACTGTACTGGGTTACGGGTGTGCGGTTGAATGAAGGGTTTGTGGTGATGGACTGTACTGGGTTACGGGTGTGCGGTTGAATGAAGGGTTGGTGGTGATGGACTGTACTGGGTTACGGGTGTGTGGTTGAATGAAGGGTTGGTGGTGATGGACTGTACTGGGTTACGGGTGTGCGGTTGAATGAAGGGTTGGTGGTGATGGACTGTACTGGGTTACGGGTGGGCGGTTGAATGAAGGGTTGGTGGTGATGGACTGTACTGGGTTACGGGTGTGCGGTTGAATGAAGGGTTTGTGGTGATGGACTGTACTGGGTTACGGGTGTGCGGTTGAATGAAGGGTTGGTGGTGATGGACTGTACTGGGTTACGGGTGTGCGGTTGAATGAAGGGTTGGTGGTGATGGACTGTACTGGGTTACGGGTGTGCGGTTGAAGGAAGGGTTGGTGGTGATGGACTGTACTGGGTTACGGGTGTGCGGTTGAATGAAGGGTTGGTGGTGATGGACTGTACTGGGTTACGGGTGTGCGGTTGAATGAAGGGTTGGTGGTGATGGACTGTACTGGGTTACGGGTGTGCGGTTGAGCGAAGGGATCGTGGTGATGGACTGTACTGGGTTACGGGTGTGCGGTTGAATGAAGGGTTGGTGGTGATGGACTGCACTGGGTTACGGGTGTGCGGTTGAATGAAGGGTTGGTGGTGATGGACTGTACTGGGTTACGGGTGTGCGGTTGAATGAAGGGTTGGTGGTGATGGACTGTACTGGGTTACGGGTGTGCGGTTGATTGAAGGGTTGGTGGTGATGGACTGTACTGGGTTACGGGTGTGCGGTTGAATGAAGGGTTGGTGGTGATGGACTGCACTGGGTTACGGGTGTGCGGTTGAATGATGGGTTGGTGGTGATGGACTGTACTGGGTTACGGGTGTGCGGTTGATTGAAGGGTTGGTGGTGATGGACTGTACTGGGTTACGGGTGTGCGGTTGAATGAAAGGTTGGTGGTGATGGACTGTACTGGGTTACGGGTGTGCGGTTGAATGAAGGGTTGGTGGTGATGGACTGTACTGGGTTAGGGGTGGGCGGTTGAATGAAGGGTTGGTGGTGATGGACTGTACTGGGTTAGGGGTGGGCGGTTGAATGAAGGGTTGGTGGTGATGGACTGTACTGGGTTACGGGTGTGTGGTTGAATGAAGGGTTGGTGGTGATGGACTGTACTGGGTTACGGGTGTGCGGTTGAATGAAGGGTTGGTGGTGATGGACTGTACTGGGTTAGGGGTGGGCGGTTGAATGAAGGGTTGGTGGTGATGGACTGTACTGGGTTAGGGGTGGGCGGTTGAATGAAGGGTTGGTGGTGATGGACTGTACTGGGTTACGGTTGTGCGGTTGAATGAAGGGTTGGTGGTGATGGACTGTACTGGGTTACGTGTGTGCGGTTGAATGATGTGTTGGTGGTGATGGACTGTACTGGGTTACGAGTGTGCGGTTGAATGAAGGGTTGGTGGTGATGGACTGTACTGGGTTACGTGTGTGCGGTTGAATGAAGGGTTGGTGGTGATGGAATGTACTGGGTTACGTGTGTGCGGTTGAATGAAGGGTTGGTGGTGATGGAATGTACTGGGTTACGTGTGTGCGGTTGAATGATGTGTTGGTGGTGATGGACTGTACTGGGTTACGAGTGTGCGGTTGAGTGAAGGGTTGGTGGTGATGGACTGTACTGGGTTAGGGGTGTGCGGTTGAATGAAGGGTTGGTGGTGATGGACTGTACTGGGTTACGGGTGTGCGGTTGAATGAAGGGTTGGTGGTGATGGACTGTACTGGGTTACGGGTGTGCGGTTGAATGAAGGGTTGGTGGTGATGGAATGTACTGGGTTACGAGTGTGCGGTTGAATGAAGGGTTGGTGGTGATGGAATGTACTGGGTTACGTGTGTGCGGTTGAATGATGTGTTGGTGGTGATGGACTGTACTGGGTTACGGGTGTGCGGTTGAATGAAGGGTTGGTGGTGATGGACTGTACTGGGTTACGGGTGTGCGGTTGAATAAAGGGTTGCGGGTGATGGACTGTACTGGGTTACGGGTGTGCGGTTGAATGAAGGGTTGGTGGTGATGGACTGTACTGGGATACGGGTGTGCGGTTGAATGAAGGGGTCATGCTGTTGGACTGTACTGGGTTACGGGTGTGCGGTTGAATGAAGGGTTGGTGGTGATGGACTGTACTGGGTTACGGGTGTGCGGTTGAATGAAGGGTTGGTGGCGATGGACTGCACTGGGTTACGGGTGTGCGGTTGAATGAAGGGTTGGTGGTGTTGGACTGTACTGGGTTACGGGTGTGCGGTTGAATGAAGGGTTGGTGGTGATGGACTGTACTGGGTTACGGGTGTGCGGTTGAATGAAGGGTTGGTGGCGATGGACTGCACTGGGTTACGGGTGTGCGGTTGAATGAAGGGTTGGTGGTGATGGACTGTACTGGGTTACGGGTGAGCGGTTGAGTGAAGGGTTGGTGGTGATGGACTGTACTGGGTTACGGGTGTGCGGTTGAATGAAGGGTTGGTGGTGATGGACTGTACTGGGTTACGGGTGAGCGGTTGAATGAAGGGTTAGTGGTGATGGACTGTACTGGGTTACGGGTCTGCAGTTGAATGATGGGTTGGTGGTGATGGACTGCACTGGGTCACGGGTGTGCGGTTGAATGAAGGGTTAGTGGTGATGGGCTGTACTGGGTTACGGGTGTGCGGTTGAATGAAGGGTTGGTGGTGATGGAATGTACTGGGTTACGTGTGTGCGGTTGAATGATGTGTTGGTGGTGATGGACTGTACTGGGTTACGAGTGTGCGGTTGAATGAAGGGTTGGTGGTGATGGACTGTACTGGGTTAGGGGTGTGCGGTTGAATGAAGGGTTGGTGGTGATGGACTGTACTGGGTTACGGGTGTGCGGTTGAATGAAGGGTTGGTGGTGATGGACTGTACTGGGTTACGGGTGTGCGGTTGAATGAAGGGTTGGTGGTGATGGAATGTACTGGGTTACGAGTGTGCGGTTGAATGAAGGGTTGGTGGTGATGGAATGTACTGGGTTACGTGTGTGCGGTTGAATGATGTGTTGGTGGTGATGGACTGTACTGGGTTACGGGTGTGCGGTTGAATGAAGGGTTGGTGGTGATGGACTGTACTGGGTTACGGGTGTGCGGTTGAATAAAGGGTTGCGGGTGATGGACTGTACTGGGTTACGGGTGTGCGGTTGAATGAAGGGTTGGTGGTGATGGACTGTACTGGGATACGGGTGTGCGGTTGAATGAAGGGGTCATGCTGTTGGACTGTACTGGGTTACGGGTGTGCGGTTGAATGAAGGGTTGGTGGTGATGGACTGTACTGGGTTACGGGTGTGCGGTTGAATGAAGGGTTGGTGGCGATGGACTGCACTGGGTTACGGGTGTGCGGTTGAATGAAGGGTTGGTGGTGTTGGACTGTACTGGGTTACGGGTGTGCGGTTGAATGAAGGGTTGGTGGTGATGGACTGTACTGGGTTACGGGTGTGCGGTTGAATGAAGGGTTGGTGGCGATGGACTGCACTGGGTTACGGGTGTGCGGTTGAATGAAGGGTTGGTGGTGATGGACTGTACTGGGTTACGGGTGAGCGGTTGAGTGAAGGGTGGGTGGTGATGGACTGTACTGGGTTACGGGTGTGCGGTTGAATGAAGGGTTGGTGGTGATGGACTGTACTGGGTTACGGGTGAGCGGTTGAATGAAGGGTTAGTGGTGATGGACTGTACTGGGTTACGGGTCTGCAGTTGAATGATGGGTTGGTGGTGATGGACTGCACTGGGTCACGGGTGTGCGGTTGAATGAAGGGTTAGTGGTGATGGACTGTACTGGGTTACGGGTGTGCGGTTGAATGAAGGGTTGGTGGTGATGGACTGTACTGGGTTACGGGTGTGCGGTTGAATGAAGGGTTGGTGGTGATGGACTGTACTGGGTCACGGGTGTGCGGTTGAATGAAGGGTTCGTGGTGATGGACTGTACTGGGTTACGGGTGTGCGGTTGAATGAAGGGTTAGTGGTGATGGACTGTACTGGGTTACTTGTCTGCGGTTGAATGAAGGGTTGGTGGTGATGGACTGTACTGGGTTACGGGTGTGCGGTTGAATGAAGGGTTAGTGGTGATGGACTGTACTGGGTTACGGGTGTGCGGTTGAATGAAGGGTTGGTGGTGATGGACTGTACTGGGTTACGGGTGTGCGGTTGAGTGAAGGGTTGGTGGCGATGGACTGTACTGGGTTACGGGTGTGCGGTTGAATGAAGGGTTGGTGGTGATGGACTGTACTGGGTTAGGGGTGTGCGGTTGAATGAAGGTTTAGTGGTGATGGACTGTACTGGGTTACGGGTGTGCGGTTGAATGAAGGGTTGGTGGTGATGGACTGTACTGGGTTACGGGTGTGCGGTTGAATGAAGGGTTGGTGGTGATGGACTGTACTGGGTTAGGGGTGTGCGGTTGAATGAAGGGTTGGTGGTGATGGACTGTACTGGGTTACGGGTGTGCGGTTGAATGAAGGGTTGGTGGTGATGGACTGTACTGGGTTACGGGTGTGCGGTTGAATGAAGGGTTGGTGGTGATGGACTGTACTGGGTTACGGGTGTGCGGTTGAATGAAGGGTTGGTGGTGATGGACTGTACTGGGTTACGTGTGTGCGGTTGAATGATGTGTTGGTGGTGATGGACTGTACTGGGTTACGAGTGTGCGGTTGAATGAAGGGTTGGTGGTGATGGACTGTACTGGGTTACGTGTGTGCGGTTGAATGAAGGGTTGGTGGTGATGGAATGTACTGGGTTACGTGTGTGCGGTTGAATGAAGGGTTGGTGGTGATGGAATGTACTGGGTTACGTGTGTGCGGTTGAATGATGTGTTGGTGGTGATGGACTGTACTGGGTTACGAGTGTGCGGTTGAGTGAAGGGTTGGTGGTGATGGACTGTACTGGGTTAGGGGTGTGCGGTTGAATGAAGGGTTGGTGGTGATGGACTGTACTGGGTTACGGGTGTGCGGTTGAATGAAGGGTTGGTGGTGATGGACTGTACTGGGTTACGGGTGTGCGGTTGAATGAAGGGTTGGTGGTGATGGAATGTACTGGGTTACGAGTGTGCGGTTGAATGAAGGGTTGGTGGTGATGGAATGTACTGGGTTACGTGTGTGCGGTTGAATGATGTGTTGGTGGTGATGGACTGTACTGGGTTACGGGTGTGCGGTTGAATGAAGGGTTGGTGGTGATGGACTGTACTGGGTTACGGGTGTGCGGTTGAATAAAGGGTTGCGGGTGATGGACTGTACTGGGTTACGGGTGTGCGGTTGAATGAAGGGTTGGTGGTGATGGACTGTACTGGGATACGGGTGTGCGGTTGAATGAAGGGGTCATGCTGTTGGACTGTACTGGGTTACGGGTGTGCGGTTGAATGAAGGGTTGGTGGTGATGGACTGTACTGGGTTACGGGTGTGCGGTTGAATGAAGGGTTGGTGGCGATGGACTGCACTGGGTTACGGGTGTGCGGTTGAATGAAGGGTTGGTGGTGTTGGACTGTACTGGGTTACGGGTGTGCGGTTGAATGAAGGGTTGGTGGTGATGGACTGTACTGGGTTACGGGTGTGCGGTTGAATGAAGGGTTGGTGGCGATGGACTGCACTGGGTTACGGGTGTGCGGTTGAATGAAGGGTTGGTGGTGATGGACTGTACTGGGTTACGGGTGAGCGGTTGAGTGAAGGGTTGGTGGTGATGGACTGTACTGGGTTACGGGTGTGCGGTTGAATGAAGGGTTGGTGGTGATGGACTGTACTGGGTTACGGGTGAGCGGTTGAATGAAGGGTTAGTGGTGATGGACTGTACTGGGTTACGGGTCTGCAGTTGAATGATGGGTTGGTGGTGATGGACTGCACTGGGTCACGGGTGTGCGGTTGAATGAAGGGTTAGTGGTGATGGACTGTACTGGGTTACGGGTGTGCGGTTGAATGAAGGGTTGGTGGTGATGGAATGTACTGGGTTACGTGTGTGCGGTTGAATGATGTGTTGGTGGTGATGGACTGTACTGGGTTACGAGTGTGCGGTTGAATGAAGGGTTGGTGGTGATGGACTGTACTGGGTTAGGGGTGTGCGGTTGAATGAAGGGTTGGTGGTGATGGACTGTACTGGGTTACGGGTGTGCGGTTGAATGAAGGGTTGGTGGTGATGGACTGTACTGGGTTACGGGTGTGCGGTTGAATGAAGGGTTGGTGGTGATGGAATGTACTGGGTTACGAGTGTGCGGTTGAATGAAGGGTTGGTGGTGATGGAATGTACTGGGTTACGTGTGTGCGGTTGAATGATGTGTTGGTGGTGATGGACTGTACTGGGTTACGGGTGTGCGGTTGAATGAAGGGTTGGTGGTGATGGACTGTACTGGGTTACGGGTGTGCGGTTGAATAAAGGGTTGCGGGTGATGGACTGTACTGGGTTACGGGTGTGCGGTTGAATGAAGGGTTGGTGGTGATGGACTGTACTGGGATACGGGTGTGCGGTTGAATGAAGGGGTCATGCTGTTGGACTGTACTGGGTTACGGGTGTGCGGTTGAATGAAGGGTTGGTGGTGATGGACTGTACTGGGTTACGGGTGTGCGGTTGAATGAAGGGTTGGTGGCGATGGACTGCACTGGGTTACGGGTGTGCGGTTGAATGAAGGGTTGGTGGTGTTGGACTGTACTGGGTTACGGGTGTGCGGTTGAATGAAGGGTTGGTGGTGATGGACTGTACTGGGTTACGGGTGTGCGGTTGAATGAAGGGTTGGTGGCGATGGACTGCACTGGGTTACGGGTGTGCGGTTGAATGAAGGGTTGGTGGTGATGGACTGTACTGGGTTACGGGTGAGCGGTTGAGTGAAGGGTGGGTGGTGATGGACTGTACTGGGTTACGGGTGTGCGGTTGAATGAAGGGTTGGTGGTGATGGACTGTACTGGGTTACGGGTGAGCGGTTGAATGAAGGGTTAGTGGTGATGGACTGTACTGGGTTACGGGTCTGCAGTTGAATGATGGGTTGGTGGTGATGGACTGCACTGGGTCACGGGTGTGCGGTTGAATGAAGGGTTAGTGGTGATGGACTGTACTGGGTTACGGGTGTGCGGTTGAATGAAGGGTTGGTGGTGATGGACTGTACTGGGTTACGGGTGTGCGGTTGAATGAAGGGTTGGTGGTGATGGACTGTACTGGGTCACGGGTGTGCGGTTGAATGAAGGGTTCGTGGTGATGGACTGTACTGGGTTACGGGTGTGCGGTTGAATGAAGGGTTAGTGGTGATGGACTGTACTGGGTTACTTGACTGCGGTTGAATGAAGGGTTGGTGGTGATGGACTGTACTGGGTTACGGGTGTGCGGTTGAATGAAGGGTTAGTGGTGATGGACTGTACTGGGTTACGGGTGTGCGGTTGAATGAAGGGTTGGTGGTGATGGACTGTACTGGGTTACGGGTGTGCGGTTGAGTGAAGGGTTGGTGGCGATGGACTGTACTGGGTTACGGGTGTGCGGTTGAATGAAGGGTTGGTGGTGATGGACTGTACTGGGTTAGGGGTGTGCGGTTGAATGAAGGTTTAGTGGTGATGGACTGTACTGGGTTACGGGTGTGCGGTTGAATGAAGGGTTGGTGGTGATGGACTGTACTGGGTTACGGGTGTGCGGTTGAATGAAGGGTTGGTGGTGATGGACTGTACTGGGTTAGGGGTGTGCGGTTGAATGAAGGGTTGGTGGTGATGGACTGTACTGGGTTACGGGTGTGCGGTTGAATGAAGGGTTGGTGGTGATGGACTGTACTGGGTTACGGGTGTGCGGTTGAATGAAGGGTTGGTGGTGATGGACTGTACTGGGTTACGGGTGTGCGGTTGAATGAAGGGTTGGTGGTGATGGACTGTACTGGGTTACGGGTGTGCGGTTGAGTGAAGGGTTGGTGGTGATGGACTGCACTGGGTTACGGGTGTGCGGTTGAATGAAGGGTTGGTGGTGATGGACCGCACTGGGTTACGGGTGTGCGGTTGAATGAAGGGTTGGTGGTGATGGACTGTACTGGGTTACGGGTGTGCGGTTGAATGAAGGGTTGGTGGTGATGGACTGTACTGGGTTACGGGTGTGCGGTTGAATGAAGGGTTGGTGGTGATGGACCGCACTGGGTTACGGGTGTGCGGTTGAATGAAGGGTTAGTGGTGATGGACTGTACTGGGTTACGGGTGTGCGGTTGAATGAAGGGTTGGTGGTGATGGACCGCACTGGGTTACGGGTGTGCGGTTGAATGAAGGGTTAGTGGTGATGGACTGTACTGGGTTACGGGTGCGTGGTTGAATGAAGGGTTGGTGGTGATGGACTGTACTGGGTTAGGGGTGTGCGGTTGAATGAAGGGTTGGTGGTGATGGACTGTACTGGGTTACGGGTGAGCGGTTGAGTGAAGGGTTGGTGGTGATGGACTGTACTGGGTTACGGGTGTGCGGTTGAATGAAGGGTTGGTGGTGATGGACTGTACTGGGTTACGGGTGAGCGGTTGAATGAAGGGTTAGTGGTGATGGACTGTACTGGGTTACGGGTCTGCAGTTGAATGATGGGTTGGTGGTGATGGACTGCACTGGGTCACGGGTGTGCGGTTGAATGAAGGGTTAGTGGTGATGGACTGTACTGGGTTACGGGTGTGCGGTTGAATGAAGGGTTGGTGGTGATGGAATGTACTGGGTTACGTGTGTGCGGTTGAATGATGTGTTGGTGGTGATGGACTGTACTGGGTTACGAGTGTGCGGTTGAATGAAGGGTTGGTGGTGATGGACTGTACTGGGTTAGGGGTGTGCGGTTGAATGAAGGGTTGGTGGTGATGGACTGTACTGGGTTACGGGTGTGCGGTTGAATGAATGGTTGGTGGTGATGGACTGTACTGGGTTACGGGTGTGCGGTTGAATGAAGGGTTGGTGGTGATGGAATGTACTGGGTTACGAGTGTGCGGTTGAATGAAGGGTTGGTGGTGATGGAATGTACTGGGTTACGTGTGTGCGGTTGAATGATGTGTTGGTGGTGATGGACTGTACTGGGTTACGGGTGTGCGGTTGAATGAAGGGTTGGTGGTGATGGACTGTACTGGGTTACGGGTGTGCGGTTGAATAAAGGGTTGCGGGTGATGGACTGTACTGGGTTACGGGTGTGCGGTTGAATGAAGGGTTGGTGGTGATGGACTGTACTGGGATACGGGTGTGCGGTTGAATGAAGGGGTCATGCTGTTGGACTGTACTGGGTTACGGGTGTGCGGTTGAATGAAGGGTTGGTGGTGATGGACTGTACTGGGTTACGGGTGTGCGGTTGAATGAAGGGTTGGTGGCGATGGACTGCACTGGGTTACGGGTGTGCGGTTGAATGAAGGGTTGGTGGTGTTGGACTGTACTGGGTTACGGGTGTGCGGTTGAATGAAGGGTTGGTGGTGATGGACTGTACTGGGTTACGGGTGTGCGGTTGAATGAAGGGTTGGTGGCGATGGACTGCACTGGGTTACGGGTGTGCGGTTGAATGAAGGGTTGGTGGTGATGGACTGTACTGGGTTACGGGTGAGCGGTTGAGTGAAGGGTGGGTGGTGATGGACTGTACTGGGTTACGGGTGTGCGGTTGAATGAAGGGTTGGTGGTGATGGACTGTACTGGGTTACGGGTGAGCGGTTGAATGAAGGGTTAGTGGTGATGGACTGTACTGGGTTACGGGTCTGCAGTTGAATGATGGGTTGGTGGTGATGGACTGCACTGGGTCACGGGTGTGCGGTTGAATGAAGGGTTAGTGGTGATGGACTGTACTGGGTTACGGGTGTGCGGTTGAATGAAGGGTTGGTGGTGATGGACTGTACTGGGTTACGGGTGTGCGGTTGAATGAAGGGTTGGTGGTGATGGACTGTACTGGGTCACGGGTGTGCGGTTGAATGAAGGGTTCGTGGTGATGGACTGTACTGGGTTACGGGTGTGCGGTTGAATGAAGGGTTAGTGGTGATGGACTGTACTGGGTTACTTGTCTGCGGTTGAATGAAGGGTTGGTGGTGATGGACTGTACTGGGTTACGGGTGTGCGGTTGAATGAAGGGTTAGTGGTGATGGACTGTACTGGGTTACGGGTGTGCGGTTGAATGAAGGGTTGGTGGTGATGGACTGTACTGGGTTACGGGTGTGCGGTTGAGTGAAGGGTTGGTGGCGATGGACTGTACTGGGTTACGGGTGTGCGGTTGAATGAAGGGTTGGTGGTGATGGACTGTACTGGGTTAGGGGTGTGCGGTTGAATGAAGGTTTAGTGGTGATGGACTGTACTGGGTTACGGGTGTGCGGTTGAATGAAGGGTTGGTGGTGATGGACTGTACTGGGTTACGGGTGTGCGGTTGAATGAAGGGTTGGTGGTGATGGACTGTACTGGGTTAGGGGTGTGCGGTTGAATGAAGGGTTGGTGGTGATGGACTGTACTGGGTTACGGGTGTGCGGTTGAATGAAGGGTTGGTGGTGATGGACTGTACTGGGTTACGGGTGTGCGGTTGAATGAAGGGTTGGTGGTGATGGACTGTACTGGGTTACGGGTGTGCGGTTGAATGAAGGGTTGGTGGTGATGGACTGTACTGGGTTACGGGTGTGCGGTTGAGTGAAGGGTTGGTGGTGATGGACTGCACTGGGTTACGGGTGTGCGGTTGAATGAAGGGTTGGTGGTGATGGACCGCACTGGGTTACGGGTGTGCGGTTGAATGAAGGGTTGGTGGTGATGGACTGTACTGGGTTACGGGTGTGCGGTTGAATGAAGGGTTGGTGGTGATGGACTGTACTGGGTTACGGGTGTGCGGTTGAATGAAGGGTTGGTGGTGATGGACCGCACTGGGTTACGGGTGTGCGGTTGAATGAAGGGTTAGTGGTGATGGACTGTACTGGGTTACGGGTGTGCGGTTGAATGAAGGGTTGGTGGTGATGGACCGCACTGGGTTACGGGTGTGCGGTTGAATGAAGGGTTAGTGGTGATGGACTGTACTGGGTTACGGGTGCGTGGTTGAATGAAGGGTTGGTGGTGATGGACTGTACTGGGTTAGGGGTGTGCGGTTGAATGAAGGGTTGGTGGTGATGGACTGTACTGGGTTACGGGTGAGCGGTTGAGTGAAGGGTTGGTGGTGATGGACTGTACTGGGTTACGGGTGAGCGGTTGAATGAAGGGTTGGTGTTGATGGACTGTACTGGGTTACGGGTGTGCGGTTGAATGAAGGGTTGGTGGTGATGGACTGTACTGGGTTACGGGTGTGCGGTTGAGTGAAGGGTTGGTGGTGATGGACTGTACTGGGTTACGGGTGTGCGGTTGAGTGAAGGGTTGGTGGTGATGGACTGTACTGGGTTACGGGTGTGCGGTTGAATGAAGGGTTGGTGGTGATGGACTGTACTGGGTTACGGGTGTGCGGTTGAGTGAAGGGTTGGTGGTGATGGACTGTACTGGGTTACGGGTGTGCGGTTGAGTGAAGGGTTGGTGGTGATGGACTGTACTGGGTTACGGGTGTGCGGTGGAGTGAAGGGTTGGTGGTGATGGACTGTACTGGGTTACGGGTGTGCGGTTGAGTGAAGGGTTGGTGGTGATGGACTGTACTGGGTTACGGGTGTGCGGTTGAGTGAAGGGTTGGTGGTGATGGACTGTACTGGGTTACGGGTGTGAGGTTGAATGAAGGGTTGGTGGTGATGGACTGTACTGGGTTACGGGTGTGCGGTTGAATGAAGGGTTAGTGGTGATGGACTGTACTGGGTTAGGGGTGTGCGGTTGAATGAAGGGTTGGTGGTGATGGACTGTACTGGGTTAGGGGTGTGCGGTTGAATGAAGGGTTGGTGGTGATGGACTGTACTGGGTTACGGGTGTGCGGTTGAATGAAGGGTTGGTGGTGATGGACTGTACTGGGTTAGGGGTGTGCGGTTGAATGAAGGGTTGGTGGTGATGGACTGTACTGGGTTACGGGTGTGCGGTTGAGTGAAGGGTTGGTGGTGATGGACTGTACTGGGATACGGGTGTGCGGTTGAATGAAGGTTTGGTGGTGATGGACTGTACTGGGTTACGAGTGTGCGGTTGAATGAAGGGTTGGTGGTGATGGACTGTACTGGGTTACGGGTGTGCGGTTGAATGAAGGGTTGGTGGTGATGGACTGTACTGGGTTACGGGTGTGCGGTTGAATGAAGGGTTGGTGGTGATGGACTGTACTGGGTTACGAGTGTGCGGTTGAATGAAGGGTTGGTGGTGATGGACTGTACTGGGATACGGGTGTGTGGTTGAATGAAGGGTTGGTGGTGATGGACTGTACTGGGTTACGGGTGTGCGGTTGAATGAAGGGTTGGTGGTGATGGACTGTACTGGGTTACGGGTGTGAGGTTGTGCGAAGGGATCGTGGTGATGGACTGTACTGGGTTACGGGTGTGCGGTTGAATGAAGGGTTGGTGGTGATGGACTGTACTGGGTTACGGGTGTGCGGTTGAATGAAGGGTTGGTGGTGATGGACTGTACTGGGTTACGGGTGTGAGGTTGTGCGAAGGGATCGTGGTGATGGACTGTACTGGGTTACGGGTGTGCGGTTGAATGAAGGGTTGGTGGTGATGGACTGTACTGGGTTACGGGTGTGCGGTTGAATGAAGGGTTGGTGGTGATGGACTGTACTGGGTTACGGGTGTGCGGTTGAATGAAGGGTTGGTGGTGATGGACTGCACTGGGTTACGGGTCTGCAGTTGAATGATGGGTTGGTGGTGATGGACTGTACTGGGTTACGGGTGTGCGGTTGAGTGAAGGGTTGGTGGTGATGGACTGTACTGGGTTACGGGTGTGCGGTTGAATGAAGGGTTGGTGGTGATGGACTGTACTGGGTTACGGGTGTGCGGTTGAATGAAGGGTTGGTGGTGATGGACTGTACTGGGTTACGGGTGTGCGGTTGAATGAAGGGTTCGTGGTGATGGACTGTACTGGGTTACGGGTGTGTGGTTGAATGAAGGGTTGGTGGTGATGGACTGTACTGGGTTACGGGTGGACGGTTGAATGAAGGGTTGGTGGTGATGGACTGTACTGGGTTACGGGTGTGCGGTTGAATGAACGGTTGGTGGCGGTGGACTGTACTGGGTTACGGGTGTGCGGTTGAATGATGGGTTGGTGGTGATGGACTGTACTGGGTTACGGGTGTGCGGTTGAATGAAGGGTTGGTGGTGATGGACTGTACTGGGTTACGGGTGTGCGGTTGAATGAAAGGTTGGTGGTGATGGACTGTACTGGGTTATGGGTGTGCGGTTGAATGAAGGGTTGGTGGTGATGGAATGTACTGGGTTACGGGTGTGCGGTTGAATGAAGGGTTGGTGGTGATGGACTGTACTGGGTTACGGGTGTGCGGTTGAATGAAGGGTTGGTGGTGATGGACTGTACTGGGTTACGGGTGTGCGGTTGAATGAAAGGTTGGTGGTGATGGACTGTACTGGGTTACGGGTGGACGGTTGAATGAAGGGATCGTGGTGATGGACTGTACTGGGTTACGGGTGTGCGGTTGAATGAAGGGTTGGTGTTGATGGACTGTACTGGGTAACGGGTGTGGGGTTGAATGAAGGGTTGGTGTTGATGGACTGTACTGGGTAACGGGTGTGGGGTTGAATGAAGGGTTGGTGTTGATGGACTGTACTGGGTAACGGGTGTGGGGTTGAATGAAGGGTTGGTGTTGATGGACTGTACTGGGTTACGGGTGTGGGGTTGAATGAAGGGTTGGTGTTGATGGACTGTACTGGGTTACGGGTGTGCGGTTGAATGAGGGGTTGGTGTTGATGGACTGTACTGGGTAACGGGTGTGGGGTTGAATGAAGGGTTGGTGTTGATGGACTGTACTGGGTTACGGGTGTGGGGTTGAATGAAGGGTTGGTGTTGATGGACTGTACTGGGTTACGGGTGTGCGGTTGAGTGAAGGGTTGGTGGTGATGGACTGTACTGGGTTACGTGTGTGCGGTTGAATGAAGGGTTGGTGGTGATGGACTGTACTGGGTTACGGGTGTGCGGTTGATTGAAGGGTTGGTGGTGATGGACTGTACTGGGTTACGGGTGTGCGGTTGAATGAAGGGTTGGTGTTGATGGACTGTACTGGGTTACGGGTGTGCGGTTGAATGAAGGGTTGGTGGTGATGGACTGTACTGGGTTACGAGTGTGCGGTTGAATGAAGGGTTGGTGGTGATGGACTGTACTGGGTTACGGGTGGGCGGTTGAAAGAAGGGTTGGTGGTGATGGACTGTACTGGGTTACGGGTGTGAGGTTGAATGAAGGGTTGGTGGTGATGGACTGTACTGGGTTACGGGTGTGCGGTTGAATGAAGGGTTGGTGGTGATGGACTGTACTGGGTTACGGGTGTGCGGTTGAATGAAGGGTTGGTGGTGATGGACTGTACTGGGTTACGGGTGTGCGGTTGAATGAAGGGTTGGTGGTGATGGACTGTACTGGGTTACGGGTGTGGGGTTGAATGAAGGGTTGGTGTTGATGGACTGTACTGGGTAACGGGTGTGGGGTTGAATGAAGGGTTGGTGTTGATGGACTGTACTGGGTTACGGGTGGACGGTTGATTGAAGGGTTGGTGGTGATGGACTGTACTGGGTTACGGGTGGACGGTTGATTGAAGGGTTGGTGGTGATGGACTGTACTGGGTTACGGGTGTGCGGTTGAATGAAGGGTTGGTGGTGATGGACTGTACTGGGTTACGGGTGTGGGGTTGAATGAAGGGTTGGTGTTGATGGACTGTACTGGGTAACGGGTGTGGGGTTGAATGAAGGGTTGGTGTTGATGGACTGTACTGGGTAACGGGTGTGGGGTTGAATGAAGGGTTGGTGTTGATGGACTGTACTGGGTTACGGGTGTGGGGTTGAATGAAGGGTTGGTGTTGATGGACTGTACTGGGTTACGGGTGTGCGGTTGAATGAGGGGTTGGTGGTGATGGACTGTACTGGGTAACGGGTGTGGGGTTGAATGAAGGGTTGGTGTTGATGGACTGTACTGGGTTACGGGTGTGCGGTTGAATGAAGGGTTGGTGGTGATGGACTGTACTGGGTTACGGGTGTGCGGTTGAATGAAGGGTTGGTGGTGATGGACTGTACTGGGTTACGGGTGTGCGGTTGAATGAAGGGTTGGTGGTGATGGACTGTACTGGGTTACGGGTGTGCGGTTGAATGAAGGGTTGGTGGTGATGGACTGTACTGGGTTACGGGTGAGCGGTTGAATGAAGGATTGGTGGTGATGGACTGTACTGGGTTACGGGTGTGCGGTTGAATGAAGGGTTGGTGGTGATGGACTGTACTGGGTTACGGGTGTGCGGTTGAATGAAGGGTTGGTGGTGATGGACTGTACTGGGTTACGGGTGTGCGGTTGAATGAAGGGTTGGTGTTGATGGACTGTACTGGGTAACGGGTGTGGGGTTGAATGAGGGGTTGGTGGTGATGGACTGTACTGGATAACGGGTGTGGGGTTGAATGAAGGGTTGGTGTTGATGGACTGTACTGGGTTACGGGTGGGCGGTTGAATGAAGGGTTGGTGGTGATGGACTGTACTGGGTTACAGGTGTGCGGTTGAATGAAGGGTTGGTGGTGATGGACTGTACTGGGTTACGGGTGGGCGGTTGAATGAAGGGTTGGTGGTGATGGACTGTACTGGATTACGGGTGTGCGGTTGAATGATGGGTTGGTGGTGATGGACTGTACTGGGTTACAGGTGTGCGGTTGAATGAAGGGTTGGTGGTGATGGACTGTACTGGGTTACGGGTGTGGGGTTGAATGAAGGGTTGGTGGTGATGGACTGTACTGGGTTACGGGTGTGCGGTTGAATGAAGGGTTGGTGGTGATGGACTGTACTGGGTTACGGGTGGGCGGTTGAATGAAGTGTTGGTGGTGATGGACTGTACTGGGTTACGGGTGGGCGGTTGAATGAAGGGTTGGTGGTGATGGACTGTACTGGGTTACGGGTGTGCGGTTGAATGAAGGGTTGGTGGTGATGGACTGTACTGGGTTACGGGTGTGCGGTTGAATTAAGGTTTGGTGGTGATGGACTGTACTGGGTTACGGGTGTGCGGTTGAATGAAGGGTTGGTGGTGATGGACTGTACTGGGTTACGGGTGTGGGGCTGAATGAAGGGTTGGTGGTGATGGACTGTACTGGGTTACGGGTGTGCGGTTGAATGAAGGGTTGGTGGTGATGGACTGTACTGGGTTACGGGTGTGCGGTTGAATGAAGGGTTGGTGGTGATGGACTGTACTGGGTTACGGGTGTGCGGTTGAATGAAGGGTTGGTGGCGATGGACTGTACTGGGTAACGGGTGTGTGGCTGAGTGAAGGGTTGGTGGCGATGGACTGTACTGGGTAACGGGTGTGCGGTTGACTGAAGGGTTGGTGGTGATGGACTGTACTGGGTTACGTGTGTGCGGTTGAATGAAGGGTTGGTGGTGATGGACTGTACTGGGTTACGGGTGTGCGGTTGAATGATGGTTTGGTGGTGATGGACTGTACTGGGTAACGGGTGTGTGGCTGAGTGAAGGGTTGGTGGTGATGGACTGTACTGGGTTACGGGTGTGCGGTTGAGTGAAGGGTTGGTGGTGATGGACTGTACTGGGTTAAGGGAGTGCATTTGAATGAAGGGGTCATGGTGATGGACTGTACTGGGTTACGGGTGTGCGGTTGAATGAAGGTTTGGTGGTGATGGACTGTACTGGGTTACGAGTGTGCGGTTGAATGAAGGTTTGGTGGTGATGGACTGTACTGGGTTACGGGTGTGCGGTTGAATGAAGGGTTGGTGGTGATGGACTGTACTGGGTTACGGGTGTGCGGTTGAATGAAGGGTTGGTGGCGATGGACTGTACTGGGTTACGGTGTGCGGTTGAATGAAGGGTTGGTGGCGATGGACTGTACTGGGTTACGGGTGTACGGTTGAGTGAAGGGATCGTGGTGATGGACTGTACTGGGATACGGGTGTGCGGTTGAATGAAGGGTTGGTGGTGATGGACTGTACTGGGTTACGGGTGTGCGGTTGAGTGAAGGGATCGTGGTGATGGACTGTACTGGGATACGGGTGTGCGGTTGAATGAAGGGTTGGTGGTGATGGACTGTACTGGGATACGGGTGTGCGGTTGAATGAAGGGTTGGTGGTGATGGACTGTACTGGGTTACGGGTGTGCGGTTGAATGAAGGGTTCATGGCGATGGACTGTACTGGGTTACGGGTGTGCGGTTGAATGAAGGGTTGGTGGTGATGGACTGTACTGGGTTACGGGTGGGCGGTTGAATGAAGGGTTGGTGGTGATGGACTGTACTGGGTTACGGGTGTGAGGTTGAATGAAGGGATCGTGGTGATGGACTGTACTGGGTTACGGGTGAGCGGTTGAATGAAGGGTTGGTGGTGATGGACTGTACTGGGTTACGGGTGTGCGGTTGAATGAAGGGTTGGTGGTGATGGACTGTACTGGGTTACGGGTGTGCGGTTGAATGAAGGGTTGGTGTCGATGGACTGTACTGGGTTACGGGTGTGCGGTTGAGTGAAGGGATCGTGGTGATGGACTGTACTGGGATACGGGTGTGCGGTTGAATGAAGTGGTCATGGTGATGGACTGTACTGGGTTACGGGTGTGCGGTTGAATGAAGGGTTGGTGGCAATGGACTGTACTGGGTTACGGATGTGCGGTTGAATGAAGGGTTGGTGGTGATGTACTGTACTGGTTTACGGGTGTGCGGTTGAATGAAGGGTTGGTGGTGATGGACTGTACTGGGTTACGGGTGTGCGTTTGAATGAAGGGTTGGTGGTGATGGACTGTACTGGGTTACGGGTGTGCGGTTGAATGAAGGGTTGGTGGTGATGGACTGTACTGTGTAACGGGTGTGCGGTTGAATGAAGGGTTGGTGGTGATGGACTGTACTGGGTTACGGGTGTGTGGCTGAGTGAAGGGTTGGTGGCAATGGACTGTACTGGGTTACGGGTGTGCGGTTGAATGAAGGGTTGGTGTCGATGGACTGTACTGGGTTACGGGTGTGCGGTTGAATGAAGGGTTGGTGGTGATGGACTGTACTGGGTTACGGGTGTGCGGTTGAATGAAGGGTTGGTGGCGATGGACTGTACTGGGATACGGGTGTGCGGTTGAATGAAGGGTTGGTGTCGATGGACTGTACTGGGTTACGGGTGTGCGGTTGAGTGAAGGGATCGTGGTGATGGACTGTACTGGGATACGGGTGTGCGGTTGAATGAAGGGTTGGTGGTGATGGACTGTACTGGGATACGGGTGTGCGGTTGAATGAAGGGTTGGTGGTGATGGACTGTAATGTGTTACGGGTGTGCGGTTGAATGAAGGGTTGGTGGTGATGGACTGTACTGGGTTACGGATGTGCGGTTGAATGAAGGGATCGTGGTGATGGACTGTACTGGGTTACGGGTGTGCGGTTGAATGAAGGGTTGGTGGTGATGGACTGTACTGGGTTACGGGTGTGCGGTTGAATGAAGGGTTGGTGGTGATGGACTGTACTGGGTTACGGGTGTGCGGTTGAATGAAGGGTTGGTGGTGATGGACTGTACTGGGTTACGGGTGTGCGGTTGAATGAAGGGTTGGTGGTGATGGACTGTACTGGGTTACGGGTGTGCGGTTGAATGAAGGGTTGGTGGTGATGGACTGTACTGGGTTACGGGTGTGAGGTTGAATGAAGGGTTCGTGGTGATGGACTGTACTGGGTTACGGGTGTGCGGTTGAGTGAAGGGTTGGTGGCAATGGACTGTACTGGGTTACGGGTGTGCGGTTGAATGAAGGTTTGGTGGTGATGGACTGTACTGGGTTACGGGTGTGCGGTTGAATGAAGGGTTGGTGGTGATGGACTGTACTGGGTTACGGGTGTGCGGTTGAATGAAGGGTTGGTGGTGATGGACTGTACTGGGTTACGGGTGTGCGGTTGAATGAAGGGTTGGTGGTGATGGACTGTACTGGGTTACGGGTGTGCGGTTGAATGAAGGGTTGGTGGTGATGGACTGTACTGGGTTACGGGTGGGCGGTTGAATGAAGGGTTGGTGGTGATGGACTGTACTGGGTTACGGGTGGGCGGTTGAATGAAGGGTTGGTGGTGATGGACTGTACTGGGTTACGGGTGTGCGGTTGAATGAAGGGTTTGTGGTGATGGACTGTACTGGGTTACGGTTGTGTGGTTGAATGAAGGGTTGGTGGTGATGGACTGTACTGGGTTACGGTTGTGCGGTTGAATGAAGGGTTGGTGGTGATGGACTGTACTGGGTTACGGGTGTGCGGTTGAATGAAGTGTTGGTGGTGATGGACTGTACTGGGTTACGGTTGTGCGGTTGAATGATGGTTTGGTGGTGATGGACTGTACTGGGTTACGGGTGTGCGGTTGAATGAAGGGTTGGTGGTGATGGACTGTACTGGGTTACGGTTGTGCGGTTGAATGATGGTTTGGTGGTGATGGACTGTACTGGGTTACGGGTGTGCGGTTGAATGATGGGTTGGTGGTGATGGACTGTACTGGGTTACGGGTGTGCGGTTGAATGAAGGGTTGGTGGTGATGGACTGTACTGGGTTACGGGTGTGCGGTTGAATGATGGTTTGGTGGTGATGGACTGTACTGGGTTACGGGTGTGCGGTTGAATGAAGGGTTGGTGGTGATGGACTGTACTGGGATACGGGTGTGCGGTTGAATGATGGGTTGGTGGTGATAGACTGTACTGGGTTACGAGTGTGCTGTTGAATGAAGTGTTGGTGGCGATGGACTGTACTGGGTTACGGGTGTGCGGTTGAATGAAGGGTTGGTGGTGATGGACTGTACTGGGTTAGGGGTGGGCGGTTGAATGAAGGGTTGGTGGTGATGGACTGTACTGGGTTACGGGTGTGAGGTTGAATGAAGGGTTGGTGGTGATGGACTGTACTGGGATACGGGTGTGAGGTTGAATGAAGGGTTGGTGGTGATGGACTGTACTGGGTTACGGGTGGGCGGTTGAATGAAGGGTTGGTGGTGATGGACTGTACTGGGTTAGGGGTGGGCGGTTGAATGAAGGGTTGG
Source organism: Scyliorhinus torazame (assembly GCF_047496885.1). NCBI lineage: Eukaryota > Metazoa > Chordata > Chondrichthyes > Carcharhiniformes > Scyliorhinidae > Scyliorhinus > Scyliorhinus torazame. The sequence continues at coordinate 408,995,817 of NC_092707.1, read as the reverse complement.
TGGTGATGGACTGTACTGGGTTAGGGGTGGGCGGTTGAATGAAGGGTTGGTGGTGATGGACTGTACTGGGTTACGGGTGTGAGGTTGAATGAAGGGTTGGTGGTGATGGACTGTACTGGGTTAGGGGTGTGCGGTTGAATGAAGGGTTGGTGGTGATGGACTGTACTGGGTTACGGGTGTGCGGTTGAATGATATGTTGGTGGTGATGGACTGTACTGGGTTACGAGTGTGCGGTTGAATGAAGGGTTGGTGGTGATGGACGGTACTGGGTTACGGGTGTGCGGTTGAATGAAGGGTTGGTGGTGATGGACTGTACTGGGTTACGGGTGTGCGGTTGAATGAAGGGTTGGTGGTGATGGACTGTACTGGGTTACGAGTGTGCGGTTGAATGATGTGTTGGTGGTGATGGACTGTACTGGGTTACGGGTGTGCGGTTGAATGATGGGTTGGTGGTGATGGACTGTACTGGGTTACGAGTGTGCGGTTGAATGAAGGGTTGGTGGTGATGGACTGTACTGGGTTACGGGTGTGCGGTTGAATGAAGGGTTGGTGGTGATGGACTGTACTGGGTTACGGGTGTGCGGTTGAATGAAGGGTTGGTGGTGATGGACTGTACTGGGTTACGGGTGTGCGGTTGAATGAAGGGTTGGTGGTGATGGACTGTACTGGGTTACGAGTGTGCGGTTGAATGAAGGGTTGGTGGTGATGGACTGTACTGGGTTACGGCTGTGCGGTTGAATGAAGGGTTGGTGGTGATGGACTGTACTGGGTTACGGGTGTGCGGTTGAATGAAGGGTTGGTGGTGATGGACTGTACTGGGTTACGAGTGTGCGGTTGAATGAAGGGTTGGTGGTGATGGACTGTACTGGGTCACGGGTGTGCGGTTGAATGAAGGGTTGGTGGCGATGGACTGCACTGGGTTACGGGTGTGCGGTTGAATGAAGGGCTGGTGGTGACGGACTGTACTGGGTTACGGGTGTGCGGTTGAATGAAGGGTTGATGGTGATGGACTGTACTGGGTTACGGGTGTGTGGTTGAATGAAGGGTTGGTGGTGATGGACTGTACTGGGTTACGGGTGTGCGGTTGAATGAAGGGTTGATGGTGATGGACTGTACTGGGTTACGGGTGTGCGGTTGAATGAAGGGATCGTGGTGATGGACTGTACTGGGTTACGGGTGTGGGGTTGAATGAAGGGTTGGTGTTGATGGACTGTACTGGGTAACGGGTGTGGGGTTGAATGAAGGGTTGGTGTTGATGGACTGTACTGGGTTACGGGTGTGGGGTTGAATGAAGGGTTGGTGTTGATGGACTGTACTGGGTAACGGGTGTGGGGTTGAATGAAGGGTTGGTGTTGATGGACTGGACTGGGTAACGGGTGTGGGGTTGAATGAAGGGTTGGTGTTGATGGACTGTACTGGGTTACGGGTGTGCGGTTGAATGAAGGGATCGTGGTGATGGACTGTACTGGGTTCCGGGTGTGCGGTTGAATGAAGGGTTGGTGGTGATGGACTGTACTGGGTTACGGGTGTGCGGTTGAATGAAGGGTTCGTGGTGATGGACTGTACTGGGTTACGGGTGTGGGGTTGAATGAAGGGTTGGTGTTGATGGACTGTACTGGGTAACGGGTGTGGGGTTGAATGATGGGCTGGTGGTGATGGACTGTACTGGGTTACGGGTGTGCGGTTGAATGAAGGGATCGTGGTGATGGACTGTACTGGGTTACGGGTGTGCGGTTGAATGAAGGGTTGGTGGTGATGGACTGTACTGGGTTATGGGTGTGCGATTGAATGAAGGGTTGGTGGCGATGGACTGTACTGGGTTACGGGTGTGCGGTTGAATGAAGGGTTGGTGGTGATGGACTGTACTGGGTTACGGGTGTGCGGTTGAATGAAGGGATCGTGGTGATGGACTGTACTGGGTTACGGGTGTGCGATTGAATGAAGGGTTGGTGGCGATGGACTGTACTGGGTTACGGGTGGACGGTTGAATGAAGAGTTGGTGGTGATGGACTGTACTGGGTTACGGGTGTGCGGTTGAATGAAGGGTTGGTGGTGATGGACTGTACTGGGTTACGGGTGTGCGGTTGAATGAAGGGTTGGTGGTGATGGACTGTACTGGGTTACGGGTGGGCGGTTGAATGAAGGGTTGGTGGTGATGGACTGTACTGGGTTATGGGTGTGCGGTTGAATGAAGGGTTGGTGGTGATGGACTGTACTGGGATACGGGTGTGCGGTTGAATGAAGGGTTGGTGGTGATGGACTGTACTGGGTTACAGGTGTGCGGTTGAATGAAGGGTTGGTGGTGATGGACTGTACTGGGTTTCGGGTGTGCGGTTGAATGAAGGGCTGGTGGTGATGGACTGTACTGGGTTTCGGGTGTGCGGTTGAATGAAGGGTTGGTGGTGATGGACTGTACTGGGTTACGGGTGTGCGGTTGAATGAAGGGTTGGTGGTGATGGACTGTACTGGGTTACGGGTGGGCGGTTGAATGAAGGGTTGGTGGTGATGGACTGTACTGGGTTACGGGTGTGCGGTTGAATGAAGGGTCGGTGGCGATGGACTGTACTGGGTTACGGGTGTGCGGTTGAATGAAGGGTTGGTGGTGATGGACTGTACGGGTTTACGGGTGGGCGGTTGAATGAAGGGTTGGTGGTGATGGACTGTACTGGGTTATGGGTGTGCGGTTGAATGAAGGGTTGGTGGTGATGGACTGTACTGGGTTATGGGTGTGCGGTTGAATGAAGGGTTGGTGGTGATGGACTGTACTGGGTTACGGGTGTGCGGTTGAATGATGGGTTGGTGGTGATGGACTGTACTGGGTTACGGGTGTGCGGTTGCATGAAGGGTTGGTGGTGATGGACTGTACTGGGTTACGGGTGTGCGGTTGAATGAAGGGTTCGTGGTGATGGACTGTACTGGGTTACGGGTGTGCGGTTGCATGAAGGGTTGGTGGTGATGGACTGTACTGGGTTACGGGTGTGCGGTTGAATGAAGGATTGGTGGTGATGGACTGTACTGGGTTACGGGTGTGCGGTCAAATGAAGGGTTGGTGGTGATGGACTGTACTGGGTTACGGGTGGGCGGTTGAATGAAGGGTTGGTGGTGATGGACTGTACTGGGTTACGGGTGTGCGGTTGAATGAAGGGTTGGTGGTGATGGACTGTACTGGGTTACGGGTGTGCGGTTGAATGAAGGGTTGGTGGTGATGGACTGTACTGGGTTACGGGTGTGCGGTTGAATGAAGGGTTGGTGGTGATGGACTGTACTGGGTTACGGGTGTGTGGTTGAGTGAAGGGTTGGTGGTGATGGACTGTACTGTGTTAGGGGTGTGCGGTTGAATGAAGGGTTGGTGGTGATGGACTGTACTGGGTTACGGGTGTGCGGTTGCATGAAGGGTTGGTGGTGATGGACTGTACTGGGTTACGGGTGTGCGGTTGAATGAAGGATTGGTGGTGATGGACTGTACTGGGTTACGGGTGTGCGGTCGAATGAAGGGTTGGTGGTGATGGACTGTACTGGGTTACGGGTGGGCGGTTGAATGAAGGGTTGGTGGTGATGGACTGTACTGGGTTACGTGTGTGCGGTTGAATGAAGGGTTGGTGGTGATGGACTGTACTGGGTTACGGGTGTGCGGTTGAATGAAGGGTTGGTGGTGATGGACTGTACTGGGTTACGGGTGTGCGGTTGAATGAAGGGTTGGTGGTGATGGACTGTACTGGGTTACGGGTGTGTGGTTGAGTGAAGGGTTGGTGGTGATGGACTGTACTGGGTTACGGGTGTGCGGTTGAATGAAGGGTTGGTGGTGATGGACTGTACTGGGTTACGGGTGTGCGGTTGAATGAAGGGTTGGTGGTGATGGACTGTACTGGGTTACGGGTGTGCGGTTGAATGAAGGGTTGGTGGTGATGGACTGTACTGGGTTACGGGTGTGCGGTTGAATGAAGGGTTGGTGGTGATGGACTGTACTGGGTTACGGGTGTGTGGTTGAGTGAAGGGTTGGTGGTGATGGACTGTACTGTGTTAGGGGTGTGCGGTTGAATGAAGGGTTGGTGGTGATGGACTGTACTGGGTTACGAGTGTGCGGTTGAATGAAGGGTTGGTGGTGATGGACTGTACTGGGTTACGGGTGTGTGGTTGAGTGAAGGGTTGGTGGTGATGGACTGTACTGTGTTAGGGGTGTGCGGTTGAATGAAGGGTTGGTGGTGATGGACTGTACTGGGTTACGAGTGTGCGGTTGAATGAAGGGTTGGTGGTGATGGACTGTACTGGGTTACGGGTGTGCGGTTGAATGAAGGGTTGGTGGTGATGGACTGTACTGGGTTACGGGTGTGTGGTTGAGTGAAGGGTTGGTGGTGATGGACTGTACTGTGTTAGGGGTGTGCGGTTGAATGAAGGGTTGGTGGTGATGGACTGTACTGGGTTACGGGTGTGCGGTTGAATGATGGGCTGGTGGTGATGGACTGTACTGGGTTACGAGTGTGCGGTTGAATGATGGGCTGGTGGTGATGGACTGTACTGGGTTACGGGTGTGCGGTTGCATGAAGGGTTGGTGGTGATGGACTGTACTGGGTTACGGGTGTGCGGTTGAATGAAGGGTTGGTGGTGATGGACTGTACTGGGTTACGGGTGTGCGGTTGAATGAAGGGTTGGTGGTGATGGACTGTACTGGGTTACGGGTGTGCGGTTGACTGAAGGGTTGGTGGTGATGGACTGTACGGGGTTACGGGTGTGCGGTTGAATGAAGGGTTGGTGGTGATGGACTGTACTGGGTTACGGGTGTGCGGTTGAATGAAGGATTGGTGGTGATGGACTGTACTGGGTTACGGGTGTGCGGTTGAATGAAGGGTTGGTGGTGATGGACTGTACTGGGTTACGGGTGTGCGGTCAAATGAAGGGTTGGTGGTGATGGACTGTACTGGGTTACGGGTGGGCGGTTGAATGAAGGGTTGGTGGTGATGGACTGTACTGGGTTACGGGTGTGCGGTTGAATGAAGGGTTGGTGGTGATGGACTGTACTGGGTTACGGGTGTGCGGTTGAATGAAGGGTTGGTGGTGATGGACTGTACTGGGTTACGGGTGTGCGGTTGAATGAAGGGTTGGTGGTGATGGACTGTACTGGGTTACGGGTGTGTGGTTGAGTGAAGGGTTGGTGGTGATGGACTGTACTGTGTTAGGGGTGTGCGGTTGAATGAAGGGTTGGTGGTGATGGACTGTACTGGGTTACGGGTGTGCGGTTGCATGAAGGGTTGGTGGTGATGGACTGTACTGGGTTACGGGTGTGCGGTTGAATGAAGGATTGGTGGTGATGGACTGTACTGGGTTACGGGTGTGCGGTCGAATGAAGGGTTGGTGGTGATGGACTGTACTGGGTTACGGGTGGGCGGTTGAATGAAGGGTTGGTGGTGATGGACTGTACTGGGTTACGTGTGTGCGGTTGAATGAAGGGTTGGTGGTGATGGACTGTACTGGGTTACGGGTGTGCGGTTGAATGAAGGGTTGGTGGTGATGGACTGTACTGGGTTACGGGTGTGCGGTTGAATGAAGGGTTGGTGGTGATGGACTGTACTGGGTTACGGGTGTGTGGTTGAGTGAAGGGTTGGTGGTGATGGACTGTACTGGGTTACGGGTGTGCGGTTGAATGAAGGGTTGGTGGTGATGGACTGTACTGGGTTACGGGTGTGCGGTTGAATGAAGGGTTGGTGGTGATGGACTGTACTGGGTTACGGGTGTGCGGTTGAATGAAGGGTTGGTGGTGATGGACTGTACTGGGTTACGGGTGTGCGGTTGAATGAAGGGTTGGTGGTGATGGACTGTACTGGGTTACGGGTGTGTGGTTGAGTGAAGGGTTGGTGGTGATGGACTGTACTGTGTTAGGGGTGTGCGGTTGAATGAAGGGTTGGTGGTGATGGACTGTACTGGGTTACGAGTGTGCGGTTGAATGAAGGGTTGGTGGTGATGGACTGTACTGGGTTACGGGTGTGTGGTTGAGTGAAGGGTTGGTGGTGATGGACTGTACTGTGTTAGGGGTGTGCGGTTGAATGAAGGGTTGGTGGTGATGGACTGTACTGGGTTACGAGTGTGCGGTTGAATGAAGGGTTGGTGGTGATGGACTGTACTGGGTTACGGGTGTGCGGTTGAATGAAGGGTTGGTGGTGATGGACTGTACTGGGTTACGGGTGTGTGGTTGAGTGAAGGGTTGGTGGTGATGGACTGTACTGTGTTAGGGGTGTGCGGTTGAATGAAGGGTTGGTGGTGATGGACTGTACTGGGTTACGGGTGTGCGGTTGAATGATGGGCTGGTGGTGATGGACTGTACTGGGTTACGAGTGTGCGGTTGAATGATGGGCTGGTGGTGATGGACTGTACTGGGTTACGGGTGTGCGGTTGCATGAAGGGTTGGTGGTGATGGACTGTACTGGGTTACGGGTGTGCGGTTGAATGAAGGGTTGGTGGTGATGGACTGTACTGGGTTACGGGTGTGCGGTTGAATGAAGGGTTGGTGGTGATGGACTGTACTGGGTTACGGGTGTGCGGTTGAATGAAGGGTTGGTGGTGATGGACGGAACTGGGTTACGGGTGTGCGGTTGAATGAAGGGTTGGTGGTGATGGACTGTACTGGGTTACGGGTGTGCGGTTGAATGAAGGGTTGGTGGTGATGGACTGTACTGGGTTACGGGTGTGCGGTTGAATGAAGGGTTGGTGGTGATGGACTGTACGGGGTTACGGGTGTGCGGTTGAGTGACGGGTTGGTGGTGATGGACTGCACTGAATTACGGGTGAGCGGTAGAATGAAGGGTTGGTGGTGATGGACTGTACTGGGTTACGGGTGTGCGGTTGAATGAAGGATTGGTGGTGATGGACTGTACTGGGTTACGGGTGTGCGGTTGAGTGAATGGTTGGTGGTGATGGACTGTACTGTGTTAGGGGTGTGCGGTTGAATGATGGGCTGGTGGTGATGGACTGTACTGTGTTAGGGGTGTGCGGTTGAATGAAGGGTTGGTGGTGATGGACTGTACTGGGTTACGGGTGTGCGGTTGAATGATGGGCTGGTGGTGATGGACTGTACTGGGTTACGGGTGGGCGGTTGAATGAAGGGTTGGTGGTGATGGACTGTACTGGGTTACGGGTGGGCGGTTGAATGAAGGGTTGGTGGTGATGGACTGTACTGGGTTACGGGTGTGCGGTTGAATGAAGGATTGGTGGTGATGGACTGTACTGGGTTACGGGTGTGCGGTTGAATGAAGGGTTGGTGGTGATGGACTGTACTGGGTTACGGGTGTGCGGTTGAATGAAGGGTTGGTGGTGATGGACTGTACTGGGTTACGGGTGTGCGGTTGAATGAAGGGTTGGTGGTGATGGACTGTACTGGGTTACGGGTGGGCGGTTGAATGAAGGGTTGGTGGTGATGGACTGTACTGGGTTACGGGTGTGCGGTTGAATGAAGGATTGGTGGTGATGGACTGTACTGGGTTACGGGTGTGCGGTTGAATGAAGGGTTGGTGGTGATGGACTGTACTGGGTTACGGGTGTGCGGTTGAATGAAGGGTTCGTGGTGATGGACTGTACTGGGTTACGGGTGTGCGGTTGAATGAAGGGTTGGTGGTGATGGACTGTACTGGGTTACGGGTGTGCGGTTGAATGAAGGGTTGGTGGTGATGGACTGTACTGGGTTACGGGTGTGCGGTTGAATGAAGGGTTCGTGGTGATGGACTGTACTGGGTTACGGGTGTGCGGTTGCATGAAGGGTTGGTGGTGATGGACTGTACTGGGTTACGGGTGTGCGGTTGAATGAAGGGTTGGTGGTGATGGACTGTACTGGGTTCCGGGTGTGCGGTTGAATGAAGGATTGGTGGTGATGGACTGTACTGGGTTACGGGTGGGCGGTTGAATGAAGTGTTGGTGTTGATGGACTGTACTGGGTTACGGGTGTGAGGTAGAATGAAGGGTTGGTGATGATGGACTGTACTGGGTTACGGGTGGGCGGTTGAATGAAGTGTTGGTGTTGATGGACTGTCCAGGGTTACGGGTGTGCGGTCGAATGAAGGGTTGGTGGTGATGGACTGTACTGGGTTACGGGTGGGCGGTTGAATGAAGGGTTGGTGGTCATGGACTGTACTGGGTTACGTGTGTGCGGTTGAATGAAGGGTTGGTGGTGATGGACTGTACTGGGTTACGGGTGTGCGGTTGAATGAAGGGTTGGTGGTGATGGACTGTACTGGGTTAGGGGTGTGCGGTTGAATGAAGGGTTGGTGGCAATGGACTGTACTGGGTTACGGGTGTGCGGTTGAATGAAGGGTTGGTGGTGATGGACTGTACTGGGTTACGGGTGTGCGGTTGAATGAAGGGTTGGTGGTGATGGACTGTACTGGGTTACGGGTGTGCGGTTGAATGAAGGGTTGGTGGCGATGGACTGCACTGAATTACGGGTGAGCGGTTGAATGAAGGATTGGTGGTGATGGACTGTACTGGGTTACGGGTGTGCGGTTGAATGAAGGGTTGGTGGTGATGGACTGTACTGGGTTACGGGTGTGCGGTTGAATGAAGGGTTGGTGGTGATGGACTGTACGGGGTTACGGGTGTGCGGTTGAATGACGGGTTGGTGGCGATGGACTGCACTGAATTACGGGTGAGCGGTAGAATGAAGGGTTGGTGGTGATGGACTGTACTGGGTTACGGGTGTGTGGTTGAGTGAATGGTTGGTGGTGATGGACTGTACTGTGTTAGGGGTGTGCGGTTGAATGAAGGGTTGGTGGTGATGGACTGTACTGGGTTACGGGTGTGCGGTTGAATGATGGGCTGGTGGTGATGGACTGTACTGGGTTACGGGTGGGCGGTTGAATGAAGGGTTGGTGGTGATGGACTGTACTGGGTTACGGGTGGGCGGTTGAATGAAGGGTTGGTGGTGATGGACTGTACTGGGTTACGGGTGTGCGGTTGAATGAAGGATTGGTGGTGATGGACTGTACTGGGTTACGGGTGTGCGGTTGAATGAAGGGTTGGTGGTGATGGACTGTACTGGGTTACGGGTGTGCGGTTGAATGAAGGGTTCGTGGTGATGGACTGTACTGGGTTACGGGTGTGCGGTTGAATGAAGGGTTGGTGGTGATGGACTGTACTGGGTTACGGGTGTGCGGTTGAATGAAGGGTTGGTGGTGATGGACTGTACTGGGTTACGGGTGGGCGGTTGAATGAAGGGTTGGTGGTGATGGACTGTACTGGGTTACGGGTGTGCGGTTGAATGAAGGATTGGTGGTGATGGACTGTACTGGGTTACGGGTGTGCGGTTGAATGAAGGGTTGGTGGTGATGGACTGTACTGGGTTACGGGTGTGCGGTTGAATGAAGGGTTCGTGGTGATGGACTGTACTGGGTTACGGGTGTGCGGTTGAATGAAGGGTTGGTGGTGATGGACTGTACTGGGTTACGGGTGTGCGGTTGAATGAAGGGTTGGTGGTGATGGACTGTACTGGGTTACGGGTGTGCGGTTGAATGAAGGGTTCGTGGTGATGGACTGTACTGGGTTACGGGTGTGCGGTTGCATGAAGGGTTGGTGGTGATGGACTGTACTGGGTTACGGGTGTGCGGTTGAATGAAGGGTTGGTGGTGATGGACTGTACTGGGTTCCGGGTGTGCGGTTGAATGAAGGATTGGTGGTGATGGACTGTACTGGGTTACGGGTGGGCGGTTGAATGAAGTGTTGGTGTTGATGGACTGTACTGGGTTACGGGTGTGAGGTAGAATGAAGGGTTGGTGATGATGGACTGTACTGGGTTACGGGTGGGCGGTTGAATGAAGTGTTGGTGTTGATGGACTGTCCAGGGTTACGGGTGTGCGGTCGAATGAAGGGTTGGTGGTGATGGACTGTACTGGGTTACGGGTGGGCGGTTGAATGAAGGGTTGGTGGTCATGGACTGTACTGGGTTACGTGTGTGCGGTTGAATGAAGGGTTGGTGGTGATGGACTGTACTGGGTTACGGGTGTGCGGTTGAATGAAGGGTTGGTGGTGATGGACTGTACTGGGTTAGGGGTGTGCGGTTGAATGAAGGGTTGGTGGCAATGGACTGTACTGGGTTACGGGTGTGCGGTTGAATGAAGGGTTGGTGGTGATGGACTGTACTGGGTTACGGGTGTGCGGTTGAATGAAGGGTTGGTGGTGATGGACTGTACTGGGTTACGGGTGTGCGGTTGAATGAAGGGTTGGTGGCGATGGACTGCACTGAATTACGGGTGAGCGGTTGAATGAAGGATTGGTGGTGATGGACTGTACTGGGTTACGGGTGGGCGGTTGAATGAAGTGTTGGTGTTGATGGACTGTACTGGGTTACGGGTGTGAGGTAGAATGAAGGGTTGGTGATGATGGACTGTACTGGGTTACGGGTGGGCGGTTGAATGAAGTGTTGGTGTTGATGGACTGTACTGGGTTACGGGTGTGAGGTAGAATGAAGGGTTGGTGATGATGGACTGTACTGGGTTACGGGTGGGCGGTTGAATGAAGTGTTGGTGTTGATGGACTGTACTGGGTTACGGGTGTGCGGTCGAATGAAGGGTTGGTGGTGATGGACTGTACTGGGCTACGGGTGGGCGGTTGAATGAAGGGTTGGTGGTGATGGACTGTACTGGGTTACGTGTGTGCGGTTGAATGAAGGGTTGGTGGTGATGGACTGTACTGGGTTACGGGTGTGCGGTTGAATGAAGGGTTGGTGGTGATGGACTGTACTGGGTTAGGGGTGTGCGGTTGAATGAAGGGTTGGTGGCAATGGACTGTACTGGGTTACGGGTGTGCGGTTGAATGAAGGGTTGGTGGTGATGGACTGTACTGGGTTACGGGTGTGCGGTTGAATGAAGGGTTGGTGGTGATGGACTGTACTGGGTTACGGGTGTGCGGTTGAATGAAGGGTTGGTGGCGATGGACTGCACTGAATTACGGGTGAGCGGTTGAATGAAGGGTTGGTGGTGATGGACTGTACTGGGTTACGGGTGTGTGGTTGAGTGAAGGGTTGGTGGCGATGGACTGTACTGGGTTACGGGTGTGCGGTTGAATGAAGGGTTGGTGGTGATGGACTGTACTGGGTTACGGGTGTGCGGTTGAATGATGGGCTGGTGGTGATGGACTGTACTGGGTTACGAGTGTGCGGTTGAATGAAGGGTTGGTGGTGATGGACTGTACTGGGTTACGGGTGTGCGGTTGAATGAAGGGTCGGTGGTGATGGACTGTACTGGGTTACGGATGTCCGGTTGAATGAAGGGTTGGTGGTGATGGACTGTACTGGGTTACGGATGTCCGGTTGAATCAAGGGTTGGTGGTGATGGACTGTACTGTGTTAGGGGTGTGCGGTTGAATGAAGGGTTGGTGGTGATGGACTGTACTGGGTTACGGGTGTGCGGTTGAATGATGGGCTGGTGGTGATGGACTGTACTGGGTTACGAGTGTGCGGTTGAATGAAGGGTTGGTGGTGATGGACTGTACTGGGTTACGGGTGTGCGGTTGAATGAAGGGTCGGTGGTGATGGACTGTACTGGGTTACGAGTGTGCGGTTGAATGAAGGGTTGGTGGTGATGGACTGTACTGGGTTACGGGTGTGCGGTTGAATGAAGGGTTGGTGGTGATGGACTGTACTGGGTTACGGGTGTGCGGTTGAATGAAGGGTTGGTGGTGATGGACTGTACTGGGTTACGAGTGTGCGGTTGAATGAAGGGTTGGTGGTGATGGACTGTACTGGGTTACGGATGTCCGGTTGAATGAAGGGATCGTGGTGATGGACTGTACTGGGTTACGCGTGGGCGGTTGAATGATGGGTTGGTGGTGATGAACTGTACTGGGTTACGGATGTGCGGTTGAATGAAGGGTTGGTGGTGATGGACTGTACTGGGTTACGGGTGTGCGGTTGAATGAAGGGTTGGTGGTGATGGACTGTACTGGGTTACGGGTGTGCGGTTGAATGAAGGGTTGGTGGTGATGGACTGTACTGGGTTACGGGTGTGGGGTTGAATGAAGGGTTGGTGGTGATGGACTGTACTGGGTTACGGGTGTGCGGTCGAATGAAGGGTCGGTGGTGATGGACTGTACTGGGATACGGGTGTGCGGTTGAATGAAGGGTTGGTGGTGATGGACTGTACTGGGTTACGGGTGTGCGGTTGAGCGAAGGGATCGTGGTGATGGACTGTACTGGGTTACGGGTGTGGGGTTGAGTGAAGGGTTGGTGGTGATGGACTGTACTGGGTTACGGGTGTGCGGTTGAGTGAAGGGTTGGTGGTGATGGACTGTACTGGGTTACGGGTGTGCGGTTGAATGAAGGGTTGGTGGTGATGGACTGTACTGGGTTACGGGTGGACGGTTGAATGAAGGGTTGGTGGTGATGGACTGTACTGGGTTACGGGTGTGCGGTTGAATGAAGGGTTGGTGGTGATGGACTGTACTGGGTTACGGGTGTGCGGTCGAATGAAGGGTCGGTGGTGATGGACTGTACTGGGATACGGGTGTGCGGTTGAATGAAGGGTTGGTGGTGATGGACTGTACTGGGTTACGGGTGTGCGGTTGAGCGAAGGGATCGTGGTGATGGACTGTACTGGGTTACGGGTGTGCGGTTGAATGAAGGGTTGGTGGTGATGGACTGTACTGTGTTACGGGTGTGCGGTTGAATGAAGGGTTGGTGGTGATGGACTGTACTGGGTTACGGGTGGACGGTTGAATGAAGGGTTGGTGGTGATGGACTGTACTGGGTTACGGGTGTGCGGTTGAATGAAGGGTTGGTGGTGATGGACTGTACTGGGTTACGTGTGTGCGGTTGAATGAAGGGTTAGTGGTGATGGACTGTACTGGGTTACGGGTGGACGGTTGAATGAAGGGTTGGTGGTGATGGATTGTACTGGGTTACGGGTGGACGGTTGAATGAAGGGTTGGTGGTGATGGACTGCACTGGGTTACGGGTGGACGGTTGAATGAAGGGTTGGTGGTGATGGACTGTACTGGGTTACGGGTGTGCGGTTGAGTGAAGGGTTGGTGGTGATGGACTGTACTGGGTTACGGGTGTGCGGTTGAGTGAAGGGTTGGTGGTGATGGACTGTACTGGGTTACGGGTGGGCGGTTGAATGAAGGGTTGGTGGTGATGGACTGTACTGGGTTTCGGGTGTGCGGTTGAATGAAGGGTTGGTGGTGATGGACTGTACTGGGTTACGGGTGTGCGGTTGAATGAAGGGTTGGTGGTGATGGACTGTACTGGGTTACGGGTGTGCGGTTGAATGAAGGGTTGGTGGTGATGGACTGTACTGGGTTACGGGTGTGCGGTTGAATGAAGGGTTGGTGGTGATGGACTGTACTGGGTTACGGGTGTGCGGTTGAATGAAGGGTTAGTGGTGATGGACTGTACTGGGTTACGGGTGTGCGGTTGAATGAAGGGTTAGTGGTGATGGACTGTACTGGGTTACGGGTGTGCGGTTCAATGAAGGGTTGGTGGTGATGGACTGTACTGGGTTACGGGTGTGCGGTTGAATGAAGGGTTGGTGGTGATGGACTGTACTGGGTTACGGGTGTGCTGTTGAATGAAGGGTTGGTGGTGATGGACTGTACTGGGTTATGGGTGTGCGGTTGAATGAAGGGTTGGTGGTGATGGAATGTACTGGGTTACGGGTGTGCGGTTGAATGAAGGGTTGGTGGTGATGGACTGTACTGGGTTACGGTGTGCGGTTGAATGAAGGGTCGGTGGTGATGGACTGTACTGGGTTACGGGTGTGCGGTTGAATGAAGGGTTGGTGGTGATGGACTGTACTGGGTTACGGGTGTGCGGTTGAATGAAGGGTTAGTGGTGATGGACTGTACTGGGTTACGGGTGTGCGGTTGAATGAAGGGTTAGTGGTGATGGACTGTACTGGGTTACGGGTGTGCGGTTTAATGAAGGGTTGGTGGTGATGGACTGTACTGGGTTACGGGTGTGCGGTTGAATGAAGGGTTGGTGGTGATGGACTGTACTGGGTTACGGGTGTGCTGTTGAATGAAGGGTTGGTGGTGATGGACTGTACTGGGTTATGGGTGTGCGGTTGAATGAAGGGTTGGTGGTGATGGAATGTACTGGGTTACGGGTGTGCGGTTGAATGAAGGGTTGGTGGTGATGGACTGTACTGGGTTACGGTGTGCGGTTGAATGAAGGGTTGGTGGTGATGGACTGTACTGGGTTACGGGTGTGCGGTTAAATGAAGGGTTGGTGGTGATGGACTGTACTGGGTTACGGGTGTGCGGTTGAATGAAGGGTTGGTGGTGATGGACTGTACTGGGTTACGGGTGTGCGGTTGCATGAAGGGTTGGTGGTGATGGACTGTACTGGGTTACGGGTGTGCGGTTGAATGAAGGGTTGGTGGTGATGGACTGTACTGGGTTACGGGTGTGCGGTTGAATGATGGGCTGGTGGTGATGGACTGTACTGGGTTACGGGTGTGCGGTTGCATGAAGGGTTGGTGGTGATGGACTGTACTGGGTTACGGGTGGGTGGTTGAATGAAGGGTTTGGTGGTGATGGACTGTACTGGGTTACGGGTGTGCGGTTGAATGAAGGGTTGGTGGTGATGGACTGTACTGGGTTACGGGTGTGCGGTTGAATGAAGGGTTGGTGGTGATGGACTGTACTGGGTTACGGGTGTGCGGTTGAATGAAGGGTTGGTGGTGATGGACTGTACTGGGTTACGGGTGTGCGGTTGAATGAAGGGTTGGTGGTGATGGACTGTACGGGGTTACGGGTGTGCGGTTGAATGACGGGTTGGTGGCGATGGACTGCACTGAATTACGGGTGAGCGGTTGAATGAAGGGTTGGTGGTGATGGACTGTACTGGGTTACGGGTGTGTGGTTGAGTGAAGGGTTGGTGGTGATGGACTGTACTGTGTTAGGTGTGTGCGGTTGAATGAAGGGTTGGTGGTGATGGACTGTACTGGGTTACGGGTGTGCGGTTGAATGATGGGCTGGTGGTGATGGACTGTACTGGGTTACGAGTGTGCGGTTGAATGAAGGGTTGGTGGTGATGGACTGTACTGGGTTACGGGTGGGCGGTTGAATGAAGGGTTGGTGGTGATGGACTGTACTGGGTTACGGGTGTGCGGTTGAATGAAGGATTGGTGGTGATGGACTGTACTGGGTTACGGGTGTGCGGTTGAATGAAGGGTTGGTGGTGATGGACTGTACTGGGTTACGGGTGTGCGGTTGAATGAAGGGTTCGTGGTGATGGACTGTACTGGGTTACGGGTGTGCGGTTGAATGAAGGGTTGGTGGTGATGGACTGTACTGGGTTACGGGTGTGCGGTTGAATGAAGGGTTGGTGGTGATGGACTGTACTGGGTTACGGGTGTGCGGTTGAATGAAGGGTTCGTGGTGATGGACTGTACTGGGTTACGGGTGTGCGGTTGCATGAAGGGTTGGTGGTGATGGACTGTACTGGGTTACGGGTGTGCGGTTGAATGAAGGGTTGGTGGTGATGGACTGTACTGGGTTCCGGGTGTGCGGTTGAATGAAGGATTGGTGGTGATGGACTGTACTGGGTTACGGGTGGGCGGTTGAATGAAGTGTTGGTGTTGATGGACTGTACTGGGTTACGGGTGTGAGGTAGAATGAAGGGTTGGTGATGATGGACTGTACTGGGTTACGGGTGGGCGGTGGAATGAAGTGTTGGTGTTGATGGACTGTACTGGGTTACGGGTGTGCGGTCGAATGAAGGGTTGGTGGTGATGGACTGTACTGGGTTACGGGTGGGCGGTTGAATGAAGGGTTGGTGGTGATGGACTGTACTGGGTTACGTGTGTGCGGTTGAATGAAGGGTTGGTGGTGATGGACTGTACTGGGTTACGGGTGTGCGGTTGAATGAAGGGTTGGTGGTGATGGACTGTACTGGGTTAGGGGTGTGCGGTTGAATGAAGGGTTGGTGGCAATGGACTGTACTGGGTTACGGGTGTGCGGTTGAATGAAGGGTTGGTGGTGATGGACTGTACTGGGTTACGGGTGTGCGGTTGAATGAAGGGTTGGTGGTGATGGACTGTACTGGGTTACGGGTGTGCGGTTGAATGAAGGGTTGGTGGCGATGGACTGCACTGAATTACGGGTGAGCGGTTGAATGAAGGATTGGTGGTGATGGACTGTACTGGGTTACGGGTGGGCGGTTGAATGAAGTGTTGGTGTTGATGGACTGTACTGGGTTACGGGTGTGAGGTAGAATGAAGGGTTGGTGATGATGGACTGTACTGGGTTACGGGTGGGCGGTTGAATGAAGTGTTGGTGTTGATGGACTGTACTGGGTTACGGGTGTGAGGTAGAATGAAGGGTTGGTGATGATGGACTGTACTGGGTTACGGGTGGGCGGTTGAATGAAGTGTTGGTGTTGATGGACTGTACTGGGTTACGGGTGTGCGGTCGAATGAAGGGTTGGTGGTGATGGACTGTACTGGGCTACGGGTGGGCGGTTGAATGAAGGGTTGGTGGTGATGGACTGTACTGGGTTACGTGTGTGCGGTTGAATGAAGGGTTGGTGGTGATGGACTGTACTGGGTTACGGGTGTGCGGTTGAATGAAGGGTTGGTGGTGATGGACTGTACTGGGTTAGGGGTGTGCGGTTGAATGAAGGGTTGGTGGCAATGGACTGTACTGGGTTACGGGTGTGCGGTTGAATGAAGGGTTGGTGGTGATGGACTGTACTGGGTTACGGGTGTGCGGTTGAATGAACGGTTGGTGGTGATGGACTGTACTGGGTTACGGGTGTGCGGTTGAATGAAGGGTTGGTGGCGATGGACTGCACTGAATTACGGGTGAGCGGTTGAATGAAGGGTTGGTGGTGATGGACTGTACTGGGTTACGGGTGTGTGGTTGAGTGAAGGGTTGGTGGCGATGGACTGTACTGGGTTACGGGTGTGCGGTTGAATGAAGGGTTGGTGGTGATGGACTGTACTGGGTTACGGGTGTGCGGTTGAATGATGGGCTGGTGGTGATGGACTGTACTGGGTTACGAGTGTGCGGTTGAATGAAGGGTTGGTGGTGATGGACTGTACTGGGTTACGGGTGTGCGGTTGAATGAAGGGTCGGTGGTGATGGACTGTACTGGGTTACGGATGTCCGGTTGAATGAAGGGTTGGTGGTGATGGACTGTACTGGGTTACGGATGTCCGGTTGAATCAAGGGTTGGTGGTGATGGACTGTACTGTGTTAGGGGTGTGCGGTTGAATGAAGGGTTGGTGGTGATGGACTGTACTGGGTTACGGGTGTGCGGTTGAATGATGGGCTGGTGGTGATGGACTGTACTGGGTTACGAGTGTGCGGTTGAATGAAGGGTTGGTGGTGATGGACTGTACTGGGTTACGGGTGTGCGGTTGAATGAAGGGTCGGTGGTGATGGACTGTACTGGGTTACGAGTGTGCGGTTGAATGAAGGGTTGGTGGTGATGGACTGTACTGGGTTACGGGTGTGCGGTTGAATGAAGGGTTGGTGGTGATGGACTGTACTGGGTTACGGGTGTGCGGTTGAATGAAGGGTTGGTGGTGATGGACTGTACTGGGTTACGAGTGTGCGGTTGAATGAAGGGTTGGTGGTGATGGACTGTACTGGGTTACGGATGTCCGGTTGAATGAAGGGATCGTGGTGATGGACTGTACTGGGTTACGCGTGGGCGGTTGAATGATGGGTTGGTGGTGATGAACTGTACTGGGTTACGGATGTGCGGTTGAATGAAGGGTTGGTGGTGATGGACTGTACTGGGTTACGGGTGTGCGGTTGAATGAAGGGTTGGTGGTGATGGACTGTACTGGGTTACGGGTGTGCGGTTGAATGAAGGGTTGGTGGTGATGGACTGTACTGGGTTACGGGTGTGGGGTTGAATGAAGGGTTGGTGGTGATGGACTGTACTGGGTTACGGGTGTGCGGTCGAATGAAGGGTCGGTGGTGATGGACTGTACTGGGATACGGGTGTGCGGTTGAATGAAGGGTTGGTGGTGATGGACTGTACTGGGTTACGGGTGTGCGGTTGAGCGAAGGGATCGTGGTGATGGACTGTACTGGGTTACGGGTGTGGGGTTGAGTGAAGGGTTGGTGGTGATGGACTGTACTGGGTTACGGGTGTGCGGTTGAGTGAAGGGTTGGTGGTGATGGACTGTACTGGGTTACGGGTGTGCGGTTGAATGAAGGGTTGGTGGTGATGGACTGTACTGGGTTACGGGTGGACGGTTGAATGAAGGGTTGGTGGTGATGGACTGTACTGGGTTACGGGTGTGCGGTTGAATGAAGGGTTGGTGGTGATGGACTGTACTGGGTTACGGGTGTGCGGTCGAATGAAGGGTCGGTGGTGATGGACTGTACTGGGATACGGGTGTGCGGTTGAATGAAGGGTTGGTGGTGATGGACTGTACTGGGTTACGGGTGTGCGGTTGAGCGAAGGGATCGTGGTGATGGACTGTACTGGGTTACGGGTGTGCGGTTGAATGAAGGGTTGGTGGTGATGGACTGTACTGTGTTACGGGTGTGCGGTTGAATGAAGGGTTGGTGGTGATGGACTGTACTGGGTTACGGGTGTGAGGTTGAATGAAGGGTTGGTGGTGATGAACTGTACTGGGTTACGGGTGTGCGGTTGAATGAAGGGTTGGTGGTGATGGACTGTACTGGGTTACGGGTGGACGGTTGAATGAAGGGTTGGTGGTGATGGACTGTACTGGGTTACGGGTGTGCGGTTGAATGAAGGGTTGTTGGTGATGGACTGTACTGGGTTACGTGTGTGCGGTTGAATGAAGGGTTAGTGGTGATGGACTGTACTGGGTTACGGGTGGACGGTTGAATGAAGGGTTGGTGGTGATGGACTGTACTGGGTTACGGGTGGACGGTTGAATGAAGGGTTGGTGGTGATGGACTGCACTGGGTTACGGGTGGACGGTTGAATGAAGGGTTGGTGGTGATGGACTGTACTGGGTTACGGGTGTGCGGTTGAGTGAAGGGTTGGTGGTGATGGACTGTACTGGGTTACGGATGTCCGGTTGAATGAAGGGATCGTGGTGATGGACTGTACTGGGTTACGCGTGGGCGGTTGAATGATGGGTTGGTGGTGATGAACTGTACTGGGTTACGGATGTGCGGTTGAATGAAGGGTTGGTGGTGATGGACTGTACTGGGTTACGGGTGTGCGGTTGAATGAAGGGTTGGTGGTGATGGACTGTACTGGGTTACGGGTGTGCGGTTGAATGAAGGGTTGGTGGTGATGGACTGTACTGGGTTACGGGTGTGGGGTTGAATGAAGGGTTGGTGGTGATGGACTGTACTGGGTTACGGGTGTGCGGTCGAATGAAGGGTCGGTGGTGATGGACTGTACTGGGATACGGGTGTGCGGTTGAATGAAGGGTTGGTGGTGATGGACTGTACTGGGTTACGGGTGTGCGGTTGAGCGAAGGGATCGTGGTGATGGACTGTACTGGGTTACGGGTGTGGGGTTGAGTGAAGGGTTGGTGGTGATGGACTGTACTGGGTTACGGGTGTGCGGTTGAATGAAGGGTTGGTGGTGATGGACTGTACTGGGATACGGGTGTGCGGTTGAATGAAGGGTTGGTGGTGATGGACTGTACTGGGTTACGGGTGTGCGGTTGAATGAAGGGTTGGTGGTGATGGACTGCACTGGGTTACGGGTGTGCGGTTGAATGAAGGGTTGGTGGTGATGGACTGTACTGGGTTACGGGTGGACGGTTGAATGAAGGGTTGGTGGTGATGGACTGTACTGGGTTACGGGTGTGCGGTTGAATGAAGGGTTGGTGGTGATGGACTGTACTGGGTTACGGGTGTGCGGTCGAATGAAGGGTCGGTGGTGATGGACTGTACTGGGATACGGGTGTGCGGTTGAATGAAGGGTTGGTGGTGATGGACTGTACTGGGTTACGGGTGTGCGGTTGAGCGAAGGGATCGTGGTGATGGACTGTACTGGGTTACGGGTGTGCGGTTGAATGAAGGGTTGGTGGTGATGGACTGTACTGTGTTACGGGTGTGCGGTTGAATGAAGGGTTGGTGGTGATGGACTGTACTGGGTTACGGGTGGACGGTTGAATGAAGGGTTGGTGGTGATGGACTGTACTGGGTTACGGGTGTGCGGTTGAATGAAGGGTTGGTGGTGATGGACTGTACTGGGTTACGTGTGTGCGGTTGAATGAAGGGTTAGTGGTGATGGACTGTACTGGGTTACGGGTGGACGGTTGAATGAAGGGTTGGTGGTGATGGACTGTACTGGGTTACGGGTGGACGGTTGAATGAAGGGTTGGTGGTGATGGACTGCACTGGGTTACGGGTGGACGGTTGAATGAAGGGTTGGTGGTGATGGACTGTACTGGGTTACGGGTGTGCGGTTGAGTGAAGGGTTGGTGGTGATGGACTGTACTGGGTTACGGGTGTGCGGTTGAGTGAAGGGTTGGTGGTGATGGACTGTACTGGGTTACGGGTGGGCGGTTGAATGAAGGGTTGGTGGTGATGGACTGTACTGGGTTTCGGGTGTGCGGTTGAATGAAGGGTTGGTGGTGATGGACTGTACTGGGTTACGGGTGTGCGGTTGAATGAAGGGTTGGTGGTGATGGACTGTACTGGGTTACGGGTGTGCGGTTGAATGAAGGGTTGGTGGTGATGGACTGTACTGGGTTACGGGTGTGCGGTTGAATGAAGGGTTGGTGGTGATGGACTGTACTGGGTTACGGGTGTGCGGTTGAATGAAGGGTTAGTGGTGATGGACTGTACTGGGTTACGGGTGTGCGGTTGAATGAAGGGTTAGTGGTGATGGACTGTACTGGGTTACGGGTGTGCGGTTGAATGAAGGGTTGGTGGTGATGGACTGTACTGGGTTACGGGTGTGCGGTTGAATGAAGGGTTGGTGGTGATGGACTGTACTGGGTTACGGGTGTGCTGTTGAATGAAGGGTTGGTGGTGATGGACTGTACTGGGTTATGGGTGTGCGGTTGAATGAAGGGTTGGTGGTGATGGAATGTACTGGGTTACGGGTGTGCGGTTGAATGAAGGGTTGGTGGTGATGGACTGTACTGGGTTACGGTGTGCGGTTGAATGAAGGGTTGGTGGTGATGGACTGTACTGGGTTACGGGTGTGCGGTTGAATGAAGGGTTGGTGGTGATGGACTGTACTGGGTTACGGGTGTGCGGTTGAATGAAGGGTTGGTGGTGATGGACTGTACTGGGTTACGGGTGTGCGGTTGAATGAAGGGTTGGTGGTGATGGACTGTACTGGGTTACGGGTGTGCGGTTGAATGAAGGGTTGGTGGTGATGGACTGTACTGGGTTACGGGTGTGCGGTTGAATGAAGGGTTGGTGGTGATGGACTGTACTGGGTTACGGGTGTGCGGTTGAATGAAGGGTTGGTGGTGATGGACTGTACTGGGTTACGGGTGTGAGGTTGAATGAAGGGTTGGTGGTGATGGACTGTACTGGGTTACGGGAGTGCGGTTGAATGAAGGGTTGGTGGTGATGGACTGTACTGTGTTATGGGTGTGCGGTTGAATGAAGGGTTGGTGGTGATGGACTGTACTGGGTTACGGGTGTGCGGTTGAATGAAGGGTTGGTGGTGATGGACTGTACTGGGTTACGGGTGTGCGGTTGAATGAAGGGTTGGTGGTGATGGACTGTACTGGGTTACGGGTGTGCGGTTGAATGAAGGGTTGGTGGTGATGGACTGTACTGGGTTACGGGTGTGTGGCTGAGTGAAGGGTTGGTGGCGATGGACTGTACTGGGTAACGGGTGTGCGGTTGACTGAAGGGTTGGTGGTGATGGACTGTACTGGGTTACGGGTGTGGGGTTGAATGAAGGGTTGGTGGCGATGGACTGTACTGGGTTACGGGTGTGGGGTTGAATGAAGGGTTGGTGGTGATGGACTGTACTAGGTTACGGGTGTGCGGTTGAATGAAGGGTTGGTGGTGATGGACTGTACTGGGTTACGGGTGTGCGGTTGAATGAAGGGTTGGTGGTGATGGACTGTACTGGGATACGGGTGTGCGGTTGAATGAAGGGTTGGTGGTGTTGGACTGTACTGGGTTACGGGTGTGCGGTTGAATGAGGGGTTGGTGGTGATGGACTGTACTGGGTTACGTGTGTGCGGTTGAATGAAGGGTTGGTGGTGATGGACTGTACTGGGTTACGGGTGGGCGGTTGAATGAGGGGTTGGTGGTGATGGACTGTACTGGGTTACGTGTGTGCGGTTGAATGAAGGGTTGGTGGTGATGGACTGTACTGGGTTAGGGGTGTGCGGTTGAATGAAGGGTTGGTGGTGATGGACTGTACTGTGTTAGGGGTGTGCGGTTGAATGAAGGGTTGGTGGTGATGGACTGTACTGGGTTACGGGTGTGCGGTTGAATGAAGGGTTGGTGGTGATGGACTGTACTAGGTTACGAGTGTGCGGTTGAATGATGGGTTGGTGGTGATGGACTGTACTGGGTTACGGGTGTGCGGTTGAATGAAGGGTTGGTGGTGATGGACTGTACTGGGTTACGGGTGTGCGGTTGATTGAAGGGTTGGTGGTGATGGACTGTACTGGGCTACGGGTGTGCGATTGATTGAAGGGTTGGTGGTGATGGACTGTACTGGGTTACGAGTGTGCGGTGAATCAAGGGTTGGTGGTGATGGACTGCACTGGGTTACAAGTGTGCGGTGAATGAAGGGTTGGTGGTGATGGACTGTACTGGGTTACAAGTGTGCGGTGAATGAAGGGTTGGTGGTGATGGACTGCACTGGGTTACGGGTGTGCGGTTGAATGAAGGGTTGGTGGTGATGGACTGTACTGGGTTACGGGTGTGCGGTTGAATGAAGGGTTGGTGGTGATGGACTGCACTGGGTTACGGGTGTGCGGTTGAATGAAGGGTTCGTGGTGATGGACTGTACTGGGTTACGGGTGTGCGGTTGAATGAAGGGTTGGTGGTGATGGACTGTACTGGGTTACGGGTGTGCGGTTGAATGAAGGGTTGGTGGTGATGGACTGTACTGGGTTACGGGTGTGCGGTTGAGTGAAGGGTTGGTGGTGATGGACTGTACTGGGTTACGGGTGTACGGTTGAATGAAGGGTTGGTGGCGATGGACTGTACTGGGTTACGGGTGTGCGGTTGAGTGAAGGGTTGGTGGTGATGGACTGTACTGGGTTACGGGTGTGCGGTTGAATGAAGGGTTGGTGGTGATGGACTGTACTGGGTTACGGGTGTGCGGTTGAGTGAAGGGTTGGTGGTGATGGACTGTACTGGGTTACGGGTGTGCGGTTGAATGAAGGGTTGGTGGTGATGGACTGTACTGGGTTACGGGTGGGCGGTTGAATGAAGGGTTGGTGGTGATGGACTGTACTGGGTTACGGGTGTGCAGTTGAATGAAGGGTTGGTGGTGATGGACTGTACTGGGTTAGGGGTGTGCGGTTGAATGATGGGTTGGTGGTGATGGACTGTACTGGGTTACGTGTGTGCGGTTGAATGAAGGGTTGGTGGTGATGGACTGTACTGGGTTACGGGTGTGCGGTTGAATGAAGGGTTGGTGGTGATGGACTGTACTGGGTTACGAGTGTGCGGTTGAATGAAGGGGTCATGCTGATGGACTGTACTGGGTTACGGGTCAGCGGTTGAATGAAGGGTTGGTGGTGATGGACTGCACTGGGTTACGGGTCAGCGGTTGAATGAAGGGTTGGTGGTGACGGACTGTACTGGGTTACGGGTGTGCGGTTGAATGAAGGGTTGGTGGTGATGGACTGTACTGGGTTACGGGTGGGCGGTTGAATGAAGTGTTGGTGGTGATGGACTGTACTGGGTTACGGGTGTGCGGTTGAATGAAGGGTTGGTGGTGATGGACTGTACTGGGTTACGGGTGTGCGGTTGAGTGAAGGGTTGGTGGTGATGGACTGCACTGGGTTACGGGTGTGAGGTTGAGCGAAGGGATCGTGGTGATGGACTGTACTGTGTTACGGGTGTGCGGTTGAATGAAGGGTTGGTGGTGATGGACTGTACTGGGTTACGGGTGTGCGGTTGAATGAAGGGTTGGTGGTGATGGACTGTACTGGGTTACGGGTGTGCGGTTGAATGAAGGGTTGGTGGTGATGGACTGTACTGGGTTACGGGTGTGCGGTTGAGTGAAGGGTTGGTGGTGATGGACTGTACTGGGTTACGGGTGTGCGGTTGAGTGAAGGGTTGGTGGTGATGGACTGTACTGGGTTACGGGTGTACGGTTGAATGAAAGGTTCGTGGTGATGGACTGTACTGGGTTACGGGTGTGCGGTTGAGTGAAGGGTTGGTGGTGATGGACTGTACTGGGTTACGGGTGTGCGGTTGAGTGAAGGGTTGGTGGTGATGGACTGTACTGGGTTACGGGTGTGCGGTTGAATGAAGGGGTCATGCTGATGGACTGTACTGGGTTACGGGTGTGCGGTTGAATGAAGGGTTGGTGGTGATGGACTGTACTGGGTTACGGGTGTGCGGTTGAATGAAGTGTTGGTGGTGATGGACTGTACTGGGTTACGGGTGTGCGGTTGAATGAAGGGTTTGTGGTGATGGACTGTACTGGGTTACGGGTGTGCGGTTGAATGAAGGGTTGGTGGTGATGGACTGTACTGGGTTACGGGTGTGTGGTTGAATGAAGGGTTGGTGGTGATGGACTGTACTGGGTTACGGGTGTGCGGTTGAATGAAGGGTTGGTGGTGATGGACTGTACTGGGTTACGGGTGTGCGGTTGAATGAAGGGTTTGTGGTGATGGACTGTACTGGGTTACGGGTGTGCGGTTGAATGAAGGGTTGGTGGTGATGGACTGTACTGGGTTACGGGTGTGCGGTTGAATGAAGGGTTGGTGGTGATGGACTGTACTGGGTTACGGGTGTGCGGTTGAAGGAAGGGTTGGTGGTGATGGACTGTACTGGGTTACGGGTGTGCGGTTGTATGAAGGGTTGGTGGTGATGGACTGTACTGGGTTACGGGTGTGCGATTGAATGAAGGGTTGGTGGTGATGGACTGCACTGGGTTACGGGTGTGGGGTTGAATGAAGGGTTGGTGGTGATGGACTGTACTGGGTTACGGGTGTGCGGTTGAATGAAGGGTTGGTGGTGATGGACTGTACTGGGTTACGGGTGTGCGGTTGATTGAAGGGTTGGTGGTGATGGACTGTACTGGGTTACGGGTGTGCGGTTGAATGAAGGGTTGGTGGTGATGGACTGTACTGGGTTACGGGTGTGCGGTTGAATGAAGGGTTGGTGGTGATGGACTGCACTGGGTTACGGGTGTGCGGTTGATTGAAGGGTTGGTGGTGATGGACTGTACTGGGTTACGGGTGTGCGGTTCAATGAAAGGTTGGTGGTGATGGACTGTACTGGGTTACGGGTGTGCGGTTGAATGAAGGGTTGGTGGTGATGGACTGTACTGGGTTACG
This sequence comes from Scyliorhinus torazame, assembly GCF_047496885.1. Classification (NCBI taxonomy): domain Eukaryota; kingdom Metazoa; phylum Chordata; class Chondrichthyes; order Carcharhiniformes; family Scyliorhinidae; genus Scyliorhinus; species Scyliorhinus torazame. Next base: position 408,970,447 of record NC_092707.1, on the reverse strand, counting down.
GGTGGGCGGTTGAATGAAGGGTTGGTGGTGATGGACTGTACTGGGTTAGGGGTGGGCGGTTGAATGAAGGGTTGGTGGTGATGGACTGTACTGGGTTAGGGGTGGGCGGTTGAATGAAGGGTTGGTGGTGATGGACTGTACTGGGTTACGGGTGTGTGGTTGAATGAAGGGTTGGTGGTGATGGACTGTACTGGGTTACGGGTGTGCGGTTGAATGAAGGGTTGGTGGTGATGGACTGTACTGGGTTAGGGGTGGGCGGTTGAATGAAGGGTTGGTGGTGATGGACTGTACTGGGTTAGGGGTGGGCGGTTGAATGAAGGGTTGGTGGTGATGGACTGTACTGGGTTACGGTTGTGCGGTTGAATGAAGGGTTGGTGGTGATGGACTGTACTGGGTTACGTGTGTGCGGTTGAATGATGTGTTGGTGGTGATGGACTGTACTGGGTTACGAGTGTGCGGTTGAATGAAGGGTTGGTGGTGATGGACTGTACTGGGTTACGTGTGTGCGGTTGAATGAAGGGTTGGTGGTGATGGAATGTACTGGGTTACGTGTGTGCGGTTGAATGAAGGGTTGGTGGTGATGGAATGTACTGGGTTACGTGTGTGCGGTTGAATGATGTGTTGGTGGTGATGGACTGTACTGGGTTACGAGTGTGCGGTTGAATGAAGGGTTGGTGGTGATGGACTGTACTGGGTTAGGGGTGTGCGGTTGAATGAAGGGTTGGTGGTGATGGACTGTACTGGGTTACGGGTGTGCGGTTGAATGAAGGGTTGGTGGTGATGGACTGTACTGGGTTACGGGTGTGCGGTTGAATGAAGGGTTGGTGGTGATGGAATGTACTGGGTTACGTGTGTGCGGTTGAATGATGTGTTGGTGGTGATGGACTGTACTGGGTTACGGGTGTGCGGTTGAATGAAGGGTTGGTGGTGATGGACTGTACTGGGTTACGGGTGTGTGGTTGAGTGAAGGGTTGGTGGTGATGGACTGTACTGGGTTACGGGTGTGCGGTTGAATAAAGGGTTGCGGGTGATGGACTGTACTGGGTTACGGGTGTGCGGTTGAATGAAGGGTTGGTGGTGATGGACTGTACTGGGATACGGGTGTGCGGTTGAATGAAGGGGTCATGCTGTTGGACTGTACTGGGTTACGGGTGTGCGGTTGAATGAAGGGTTGGTGGTGATGGACTGTACTGGGTTACGGGTGTGCGGTTGAATGAAGGGTTGGTGGCGATGGACTGCACTGGGTTACGGGTGTGCGGTTGAATGAAGGGTTGGTGGTGATGGACTGTACTGGGTTACGGGTGTGCGGTTGAGTGAAGGGTTGGTGGTGTTGGACTGTACTGGGTTACGGGTGTGCGGTTGAATGAAGGGTTGGTGGTGATGGACTGTACTGGGTTACGGGTGTGCGGTTGAGTGAAGGGTTGGTGGTGTTGGACTGTACTGGGTTACGGGTGTGCGGTTGAATGAAGGGTTGGTGGTGATGGACTGTACTGGGTTACGGGTGAGCGGTTGAGTGAAGGGTTGGTGGTGATGGACTGTACTGGGTTACGGGTGTGCGGTTGAATGAAGGGTTGGTGGTGATGGACTGTACTGGGTTACGGGTGAGCGGTTGAATGAAGGGTTAGTGGTGATGGACTGTACTGGGTTACGGGTCTGCAGTTGAATGATGGGTTGGTGGTGATGGACTGCACTGGGTCACGGGTGTGCGGTTGAATGAAGGGTTAGTGGTGATGGACTGTACTGGGTTACGGGTGTGCGGTTGAATGAAGGGTTGGTGGTGATGGACTGTACTGGGTCACGGGTGTGCGGTTGAATGAAGGGTTCGTGGTGATGGACTGTACTGGGTTACGGGTGTGCGGTTGAATGAAGGGTTAGTGGTGATGGACTGTACTGGGTTACTTGTCTGCGGTTGAATGAAGGGTTGGTGGTGATGGACTGTACTGGGTTACGGGTGTGCGGTTGAATGAAGGGTTAGTGGTGATGGACTGTACTTGGTTACGGGTGTGCGGTTGAATGAAGGGTTGGTGGTGATGGACTGTACTGGGTTACGGGTGTGCGGTTGAGTGAAGGGTTGGTGGCGATGGACTGTACTGGGTTACGGGTGTGCGGTTGAATGAAGGGTTGGTGGTGATGGACTGTACTGGGTTAGGGGTGTGCGGTTGAATGAAGGTTTGGTGGTGATGGACTGTACTGGGTTACGGGTGTGCGGTTGAATGAAGGGTTGGTGGTGATGGACTGTACTGGGTTAGGGGTGTGCGGTTGAATGAAGGGTTGGTGGTGATGGACTGTACTGGGTTACGGGTGTGCGGTTGAATGAAGGGTTGGTGGTGATGGACTGTACTGGGTTACGGGTGTGCGGTTGAATGAAGGGTTGGTGGTGATGGACTGTAATGGGTTACGGGTGTGCGGTTGAATGAAGGGTTGGTGGTGATGGACTGTACTGGGTTACGGGTGTGCGGTTGAGTGAAGGGTTGGTGGTGATGGACTGCACTGGGTTACGGGTGTGCGGTTGAATGAAGGGTTGGTGGTGATGGACCGCACTGGGTTACGGGTGTGCGGTTGAATGAAGGGTTGGTGGTGATGGACTGTACTGGGTTACGGGTGTGCGGTTGAATGAAGGGTTGGTGGTGATGGACTGTACTGGGTTACGGGTGTGCGGTTGAATGAAGGGTTGGTGGTGATGGACCGCACTGGGTTACGGGTGTGCGGTTGAATGAAGGGTTAGTGGTGATGGACTGTACTGGGTTACGGGTGTGCGGTTGAATGAAGGGTTGGTGGTGATGGACCGCACTGGGTTACGGGTGTGCGGTTGAATGAAGGGTTAGTGGTGATGGACTGTACTGGGTTACGGGTGCGTGGTTGAATGAAGGGTTGGTGGTGATGGACTGTACTGGGTTAGGGGTGTGCGGTTGAATGAAGGGTTGGTGGTGATGGACTGTACTGGGTTACGGGTGAGCGGTTGAGTGAAGGGTTGGTGGTGATGGACTGTACTGGGTTACGGGTGAGCGGTTGAATGAAGGGTTGGTGGTGATGGACTGTACTGGGTTACGGGTGTGCGGTTGAGTGAAGGGTTGGTGGTGATGGACTGTACTGGGTTACGGGTGTGCGGTTGAGTGAAGGGTTGGTGGTGATGGACTGTACTGGGTTACGGGTGTGCGGTTGAGTGAAGGGTTGGTGGTGATGGACTGTACTGGGTTACGGGTGTGAGGTTGAATGAAGGGTTGGTGGTGATGGACTGTACTGGGTTACGGGTGTGCGGTTGAATGAAGGGTTAGTGGTGATGGACTGTACTGGGTTAGGGGTGTGCGGTTGAATGAAGGGTTGGTGGTGATGGACTGTACTGGGTTAGGGGTGTGCGGTTGAATGAAGGGTTGGTGGTGATGGACTGTACTGGGATACGGGTGTGCGGTTGAATGAAGGTTTGGTGGTGATGGACTGTACTGGGTTACGAGTGTGCGGTTGAATGAAGGGTTGGTGGTGATGGACTGTACTGGGTTACGGGTGTGCGGTTGAATGAAGGGTTGGTGGTGATGGACTGTACTGGGTTACGGGTGTGCGGTTGAATGAAGGGTTGGTGGTGATGGACTGTACTGGGTTACGAGTGTGCGGTTGAATGAAGGGTTGGTGGTGATGGACTGTACTGGGATACGGGTGTGTGGTTGAATGAAGGGTTGGTGGTGATGGACTGTACTGGGTTACGGGTGTGCGGTTGAATGAAGGGTTGGTGGTGATGGACTGTACTGGGTTACGGGTGTGAGGTTGTGCGAAGGGATCGTGGTGATGGACTGTACTGGGTTACGGGTGTGCGGTTGAATGAAGGGTTGGTGGTGATGGACTGTACTGGGTTACGGGTGTGCGGTTGAATGAAGGGTTGGTGGTGATGGACTGTACTGGGTTACGGGTGTGAGGTTATGCGAAGGGATCGTGGTGATGGACTGTACTGGGTTACGGGTGTGCGGTTGAATGAAGGGTTGGTGGTGATGGACTGTACTGGGTTACGGGTGTGCGGTTGAATGAACGGTTGGTGGCGGTGGACTGTACTGGGTTACGGGTGTGCGGTTGAATGATGGGTTGGTGGTGATGGACTGTACTGGGTTACGGGTGTGCGGTTGAATGATGGGTTGGTGGTGATGGACTGTACTGGGTTACGGGTGTGCGGTTGAGTGAAGGGTTGGTGGTGATGGGCTGTACTGGGTTACGGGTGTGCGGTTGAATGAAGGGTTGGTGGTGATGGACTGTACTGGGTTACGGGTGTGCGGTTGAATGAAGGGTTGGTGGTGATGGACTGTACTGGGTTACGGGTGTGCGGTTGAATGAAGGGTTCGTGGTGATGGACTGTACTGGGTTACGGGTGTGTGGTTGAATGAAGGGTTGGTGGTGATGGACTGTACTGGGTTACGGGTGGACGGTTGAATGAAGGGTTGGTGGTGATGGACTGTACTGGGTTACGGGTGTGCGGTTGAATGAACGGTTGGTGGCGGTGGACTGTACTGGGTTACGGGTGTGCGGTTGAATGAAGGGTTGGTGGTGATGGACTGTACTGGGTTACGGGTGTGAGGTTGTGCGAAGGGATCGTGGTGATGGACTGTACTGGGTTACGGGTGTGCGGTTGAATGAAGGGTTGGTGGTGATGGACTGTACTGGGTTACGGGTGTGCGGTTGAATGAAGGGTTGGTGGTGATGGACTGTACTGGGTTACGGGTGTGAGGTTGTGCGAAGGGATCGTGGTGATGGACTGTACTGGGTTACGGGTGTGCGGTTGAATGAAGGGTTGGTGGTGATGGACTGTACTGGGTTACGGGTGTGCGGTTGAATGAACGGTTGGTGGCGGTGGACTGTACTGGGTTACGGGTGTGCGGTTGAATGATGGGTTGGTGGTGATGGACTGTACTGGGTTACGGGTGTGCGGTTGAATGATGGGTTGGTGGTGATGGACTGTACTGGGTTACGGGTGTGCGGTTGAGTGAAGGGTTGGTGGTGATGGACTGTACTGGGTTACGGGTGTGCGGTTGAATGAAGGGTTGGTGGTGATGGACTGTACTGGGTTACGGGTGTGCGGTTGAATGAAGGGTTGGTGGTGATGGACTGTACTGGGTTACGGGTGTGCGGTTGAATGAAGGGTTCGTGGTGATGGACTGTACTGGGTTACGGGTGTGTGGTTGAATGAAGGGTTGGTGGTGATGGACTGTACTGGGTTACGGGTGGACGGTTGAATGAAGGGTTGGTGGTGATGGACTGTACTGGGTTACGGGTGTGCGGTTGAATGAACGGTTGGTGGCGGTGGACTGTACTGGGTTACGGGTGTGCGGTTGAATGAAGGGTTGGTGGTGATGGACTGTACTGGGTTACGGGTGTGAGGTTGTGCGAAGGGATCGTGGTGATGGACTGTACTGGGTTACGGGTGTGCGGTTGAATGATGGGTTGGTGGTGATGGACTGTACTGGGTTACGGGTGTGCGGTTGAATGAAGGGTTGGTGGTGATGGACTGTACTGGGTTACGGGTGTGAGGTTGTGCGAAGGGATCGTGGTGATGGACTGTACTGGGTTACGGGTGTGCGGTTGAATGAAGGGTTGGTGGTGATGGACTGTACTGGGTTACGGGTGTGCGGTTGAATGAAGGGTTGGTGGTGATGGACTGTACTGGGTTACGGGTGTGCGGTTGAATGAAGGGTTGGTGGTGATGGACTGCACTGGGTTACGGGTCTGCAGTTGAATGATGGGTTGGTGGTGATGGACTGTACTGGGTTACGGGTGTGCGGTTGAATGAAGGGTTCGTGGTGATGGACTGTACTGGGTTACGGGTGTGCGGTTGAGTGAAGGGTTGGTGGTGATGGACTGTACTGGGTTACGGGTGTGCGGTTGAATGAAGGGTTGGTGGTGATGGACTGTACTGGGTTACGGGTGTGTGGTTGAATGAAGGGTTGGTGGTGATGGACTGTACTGGGTTACGGGTGGACGGTTGAATGAAGGGTTGGTGGTGATGGACTGTACTGGGTTACGTGTGTGCGGTTGAATGAAGGGTTGGTGGTGATGGACTGTACTGGGTTACGGGTGTGCGGTTGAATGAAGGGTTGGTGGTGATGGACTGTACTGGGTTACGGGTGTGCGGTTGAATGAACGGTTGGTGGCGGTGGACTGTACTGGGTTACGGGTGTGCGGTTGAATGATGGGTTGGTGGTGATGGACTGTACTGGGTTACGGGTGTGCGGTTGAATGAAGGGTTGGTGGTGATGGACTGTACTGGGTTACGGGTGTGCGGTTGAATGAAGGGTTGGTGGTGATGGACTGTACTGGGTTACGGGTGGACGGTTGAATGAAGGGTTGGTGGTGATGGACTGTACTGGGTTACGGGTGTGCGGTTGAATGAAGGGTTGGTGGTGATGGACTGTACTGGGTTACGGGTGTGCGGTTGAATTAAGGTTTGGTGGTGATGGACTGTACTGGGTTACGGGTGGGCGGTTGAATGAATGGTTGGTGGTGATGGACTGTACTGGGTTACGGGTGGGCGGTTGAATGAAGGGTTGGTGGTGATGGACTGTACTGGGTTACGAGTGTGCGGTTGAATGAAGGGTTGGTGGTGATGGACTGTACTGGGTTAGGGGTGTGCGGTTGAATGAAGGGTTGGTGGTGATGGACTGTACTGGGTTACGGGTGGGCGATTGAATGAAGGGTTGGTGGTGATGGACTGTACTGGGTTACGGGTGTGCGGTTGAATGAAGGGTTGGTGGTGATGGACTGTACTGGGTTACGGGTGTGCGGTTGAATGAAGGGTTGGTGGTGATGGACTGTACTGGGTTACGGGTGGACGGTTGAATGAAGGGTTGGTGGTGATGGACTGTACTGGGTAACGGGTGTGCGGTTGAATGAAGGGTTGGTGGTGATGGACTGTACTGGGTTACGGGTGGACGGTTGAATGAAGGGTTGGTGGTGATGGACTGTACTGGGTTACGGGTGGACGGTTGAATGAAGGGTTGGTGGTGATGGACTGTACTGGGTTACGGGTGTGCGGTTGAATGAAGGGTTGGTGGTGATGGACTGTACTGGGTTACGGTTGTGCGGTTGAATGAAGGGTTGGTGGTGATGGACTGTACTGGGTTACGGATGTGCGGTTGAATGAAGGGTTGGTGGTGATGGACTGTACTGGGTTACGGTTGTGCGGTTGAATGAAGGGTTGGTGGTGATGGACTGTACTGGGTTATGGGTGTGCGGTTGAATGAAGGGTTGGTGGTGATGGACTGTACTGGGTTACGGGTGGACGGTTGAATGAAGGGTTGGTGGTGATGGACTGTACCGCGTTACGGGTGTGCGGTTGAATGAAGGGTTGGTGGTGATGGACTGTACTGGGTTACGGGTGTGCGGTTGAATGAAGGGTTGGTGGTGATGGACTGTACTAGGTTACGGGTGTGCGGTTGAATGAAGGGTTGGTGGTGATGGACTGTACTGGGTTACGGGTGGACGGTTGAATGAAGGGTTGGTGGTGATGGACTGTACTGGGTTACGGGTGTGCGGTTGAATGAAGGGTTGGTGGTGATGGACTGTACTGGGTTACGGGTGGACGGTTGAATGAAGGGTTGGTGGTGATGGACTGTACTGGGTTACGGGTGTGCGGTTGAATGAAGGGTTGGTGGTGATGGACTGTACTGGGTTACGGGTGTGCGGTTGAATGAAGGGTTGGTGGTGATGGACTGTACTGGGTTACGGGTGGACGGTTGAATGAAGGGTTGGTGGTGATGGACTGTACTGGGTTACGGGTGTGCGGTTGAATGAAGGGTTGGTGGTGATGGACTGTACTGGGTTACGGGTGGGCGGTTGAATGAAGGGTTGGTGGTGACGGACTGTACTGGGTTACGGGTGTGCGGTTGAATGAAGGGTTGGTGGTGATGGACTGTACTGGGTTACGGGTGGACGGTTGAATGAAGGGTTGGTGGTGATGGACTGTACTGGGTTACGGGTGTGCGGTTGAATGAAGGGTTGGTGGTGATGGACTGTACTGGGTTACGGGTGGACGGTTGAATGAAGGGTTGGTGGTGATGGACTGTACTGGGTTAGGGGTGTGCGGTTGAATGAACGGTTGGTGGTGATGGACTGTACTGGGTTACGGGTGGACGGTTGAATGAAGGGTTGGTGGTGATGGACTGTACTGGGTTACGGGTGTGCGGTTGAATGAAGGGTTGGTGGTGATGGACTGTACTGGGTTACGGGTGTGCGGTTGAATGAAGGGTTGGTGGTGATGGGACTGTACTGGGTTACGTGAGTGCGGTTGAATGAAGGGTTGGTGGTGATGGACTGTACTGGGTTACGGGTGTGCGGTTGAATGAAGGGTTGGTGGTGATGGACTGTACTGGGTTACGGGTGAGCGGTTGAATGAAGGGTTAGTGGTGATGGACTGTACTGGGTTACGGGTGGACGGTTGAATGAAGGGTTGTTGGTGATGGACTGTACTGGGTTACGGGTGTGCGGTTGAATGAAGGGTTGGTGGTGACGGACTGTACTGGGTTACGGGTGTGCGGTTGAATGAAGGGTTGGTGGTGATGGGACTGTACTGGGTTACGTGTGTGCGGTTGAATGAAGGGTTGGTGGTGATGGACTGTACTGGGTTACGAGTGTGCGGTTGAATGAAGGGTTGGTGGTGATGGACTCTACTGGGTTACGTGTGTGGGGTTGAATGAAGGGTTGGTGGTGATGGACTGTACTGGGTTACGAGTGTGCGGTTGAATGAAGGGTTGGTGGTGATGGACTGTACTGGGTTACGTGTGTGGGGTTGAATGAAGGGTTGGTGGTGATGGACTGTACTGGGTTACGGGTGTGGGGTTGAATGAAGGGTTGGTGGTGATGGACTGTACTGGGTTACGTGTGTGGGGTTGAATGAAGGGTTGGTGGTGATGGACTGTACTGGGTTACGAGTGTGCGGTTGAATGAAGGGTTGGTGGTGATGGACTGTACTGGGTTACGGGTGTGCGGTTGAGTGAAGGGTTGGTGGTGATGGACTGTACTGGGTTACGGGTGTGCGGTTGAATGAAAGGTTGGTGGTGATGGACTGTACTGGGTTACGGGTGTGCGGTTGAATGAAGGGTTGGTGGTGATGGACTGTACTGGGTTGCGGGTGTGGGGTTGAATGAATGGTTGGTGGTGATGGACTGTACTGGGTTACGGGTGTGGGGTTGAATGAATGGTTGGTGGTGATGGACTGTACTGGGTTACGGGTGGGTGGTTGAATGAAGGGTTGGTGGTGATGGACTGTACTGGGTTACGGGTGTGCGGTTGAATGAAGGGTTGGTGGTGATGGACTGTACTGGGTTACGGGCGGGCGGTTGAATGAAGGGTTGGTGGTGATGGACTGTACTGTGTTACGGGTGTGCGGTTGAATGAAGGGTTGGTGGTGATGGACTGTACTGGGTTACGGGTGTGCGGTTGAATGAAGGGTTGGTGGTGATGGACTGTACTGGGTTACGAGTGTGCGGTTGAGTGAAGGGTTGGTGGTGATGGACTGTACTGGGTTACGGGTGGGCGGTTGAATGATGTGTTGGTGGTGATGGACTGTACTGGGTTACGAGTGTGCGGTTGAATGAAAGGTTGGTGGTGATGGACTGTACTGGGTTACGGGTGTGCGGTTGAATGAAGGGTTGGTGGTGATGGACTGTACTGGGTTACGGGTGTGCGGTTGAATGAAGGGTTGGTGGTGATGGACTGTACTGGGTTACGGGTGAGCGGTTGAATGAAGGGTTGGTGGTGATGGACTGTACTGGGTTACGGGTGTGCGGTTGAATGAAGGGTTGGTGGTGATGGACTGTACTGGGTTACGGGTGTGCGGTTGAATGAAGGGTTGGTGGTGATGGACTGTACTGGGTTACGGGTGGGCGGTTCAATGAAGGGTTGGTGGTGATGGACTGTACTGGGTTACGGGTGAGCGGTTGAGTGAAGGGTTGGTGGTGATGGACTGTACTGGGTTACGGGTGTGCGGTTGAATGAAGGGTTGGTGGTGATGGACTGTACTGGGATACGGATGTGCGGTTGAATGAAGGGTTGGTGGTGATGGACTGTACTGGGTTACGGGTGTGCGGTTGAATGAAGGGTTGGTGGTGATGGACTGTACTGGGTTACGGGTGTGCGGTTGAATGAAGGGTTGGTGGTGATGGACTGTACTGGGATACGGATGTGCGGTTGAATGAAGGGTTGGTGGTGATGGACTGTACTGGGTTACGGGTGTGCGGTTGAATGAAGGGTTGGTGGTGATGGACTGTACTGGGTTACGGATGTGCGGTTGAATGATGGGTTGGTGGTAATGGACTGTACTGGGTTACGGGTGTGCGGTTGAATGATGGGTTGGTGGTGATGGACTGTACTGGGTTACGGGTGTGCGGTTGAATGAAGGGTTGGTGGTGATGGACTGTACTGGGTTACGGGTGTGCGGTTGAATGAAGGGTTGGTGGTGATGGACTGTACTGGGTTACGTGTGTGCGGTTGAATGAAGGGTTGGTGGTGATGGACTGTACTGGGTTACGGGTGAGCGGTTGAATGAAGGGTTGGTGGTGATGGACTGTACTGGGTTACGGGTGTGCGGTTGAATGAAGGGTTGGTGGTGATGGACTGTACTGGGTTACGGGTGGGCGGTTCAATGAAGGGTTAGTGGTGATGGACTGTACTGGGTTACGGGTGTGCGGTTGAATGAAGGGTCGGTGGTGATGGACTGTACTGGGTTACGGGTGTGCGGTTGAATGAAGGGTTGGTGGTGATGGACTGTACTGGGTTACGGGTGTGCAGTTGAGCGAAGGGATCGTGGTGATGGACTGTACTGGGTTACGGGTGTGCGGTTGAATGAAGGGTTGGTGGTGATGGACTGTACTGGGTTACGGGTGTGCGGTTGAATGAAGGGTTGGTGGTGATGGACTGTACTGGGTTACGGGTGTGCGGTTGAATGAAGGGTTGGTGGTGATGGACTGTACTGGGTTACGGGTGTGCGGTTGAATGAAGGGTTGGTGGTGATGGACTGTACTGGGTTACGGGTGGACGGTTGAATGAAGGGTTGGTGGTGATGGACTGTACTGGGTTACGGGTGTGCGGTTGAATGAAGGGTTGGTGGCGATGGACTGTACTGGGTTACGGGTGGACGGTTGAGTGAAGGGTTGGTGGTGATGGACTGTACTGGGTTACGGGTGTGCGGTTGAATGAAGGGTTGGTGGTGATGGACTGTACTGGGTTACAGGTGTGCGGTTGAATGAAGGGTTGGTGGTGATGGACTGTACTGGGTTACGGGTGTGAGGTTGAGCGAAGGGATCGTGGTGATGGACTGTACTGGGTTACGGGTGGGCGGTTGAATGAAGGGTTAGTGGTGATGGACTGTACTGGGTTACGGGTGTGTGGTTGAATGAAGGGTTGGTGGTGATGGACTGTACTGGGTTACGGGTGTGCGGTTGAATGAAGGGTTGGTGGTGATGGACTGTACTGGGTTACGGGTGTGAGGTTGAGCGAAGGGATCGTGGTGATGGACTGTACTGGGTTACGGGTGGGCGGTTGAATGAAGGGTTAGTGGTGATGGACTGTACTGGGTTACGGGTGTGCGGTTGAATGAAGGGTTGGTGGTGATGGACTGTACTGGGTTACGGGTGTGCGGTTGAATGAAGGGTTGTTGGTGATGGACTGTACTGGGTTACGGGTGTGTGGTTGAATGAAGGGTTGGTGGTGATGGACTGTACTGGGTTACGGGTGGGCGGTTGAATGAAGGGTTGGTGGTGATGGACTGTACTGGGTTACGGGTGTGCGGTTGAATGAAGGGTTGGTGGTGATGGACTGTACTGGGTTACGGGTGTGCGGTTGAATGAAGGGTTGGTGGTGATGGACTGTACTGGGTTACGGGTGTGCGGTTGAATGAAGGGTTGGTGGTGATGGACTGTACTGGGTTACGGGTGTGCGGTTGAATGAAGGGTTGGTGGTGATGGACTGTACTGGGTTACGGGTGTGAGGTTGAATGAAGGGTTGGTGGTGATGGACTGTACTGGGTTACGGGTGGGCGGTTGAATGAAGGGTTGGTGGTGATGGACTGTACTGGGTTACGGGTGGACGGTTGAATGAAGGGTTGGTGGTGATGGACTGTACTGGGTTACGGGTGTGCGGTTGAATGAAGGGTTGGTGGTGATGGACTGTACTGGGTTACGGGTGGACGGTTGAATGAAGGGTTGGTGGTGATGGACTGTACTGGGTTACGGGTGGACGGTTGAATGAAGGGTTGGTGGTGATGGACTGTACTGGGTTACGGGTGTGCAGTTGAATGAAGGGTTGGTGGTGATGGACTGTACTGGGTTACGGGTGTGCGGTTGAATGAAGGGTTGGTGGTGATGGACTGTACTGGGTTACGGGTGGGCGGTTGAATGAAGGGTTGGTGGTGATGGACTGTACTGGGTTACGTGTGGACGGTTGAATGAAGGGTTGGTGGTGATGGACTGTACTGGGTTACGGGTGTGCGGTTGAATGAAGGGTTGGTGGTGATGGACTGTACTGGGTTACGGGTGTGTGGTTGAGCGAAGGGTTGGTGGTGATGGACTGTACTGGGTTACGGGTGTGCGGTTGAATGAAGGTTTGGTGGTGATGGACTGTACTGGGTTACGGGTGTGGGGTTGAATGAAGGGTTGGTGGTGATGGACTGTACTGGGTTACGGGTGTGCGGTTGAATGAAGGGTTGGTGGTGATGGACTGTACTGGGTTATGGGTGTGCGGTTGAATGAAGGGTTGGTGGTGATGGACTGTACTGGGTTACGGGTGTGCGGTTGAATGAAGGGTTGGTGGTGATGGGACTGTACTGGGTTACGTGTGTGGGGTTGAATGAAGGGTTGGTGGTGATGGACTGTACTGGGTTATGGGTGTGCGGTTGAATGAAGGGTTCGTGGTGATGGACTGTACTGGGTTACGGGTGTGCGGTTGAATGAAGTGTTGGTGGTGATGGACTGTACTGGGTTACGGGTGAGCGGTTGAATGAAGGGTTGGTGGTGATGGACTGTACTGGGTTACGGGTGTGCGGTTGAATGAAGGGTTGGTGGTGATGGACTGTACTGGGTTACGGGTGTGCGGTTGAATGAAGGGTTGGTGGTGATGGACTGTACTGGGTTACGGGTGTGAGGTTGAATGAAGGGTTGGTGGTGATGGACTGTACTGGGTTACGGGTGTGCGGTTGAATGAAGGGTTGGTGGTGATGGACTGTACTGGGTTACGGGTGTGCGGTTGAATGAAGGGTTGGTGGTGATGGACTGTACTGGGTTACGGGTGTGCGGTTGAATGAAGGGTTGGTGGTGATGGACTGTACTGGGTTACGGGTGGGCGTTGAATGAAGGGTTGGTGGTGATGGACTGTACTGGGTTACGGGTGTGCGGTTGAATGAAGGGTTGGTGGTGATGGACTGTACTGGGTTACGGGTGTGCGGTTGAATGAAGGGTTGGTGGTGATGGACTGTACTGGGTTACGGGTGTGCGGTTGAATGAAGGGTTGGTGGCGATGGACTGTACTGGGTTACGGGTGTGCGGTTGAATGAAGGGTTGGTGGTGATGGACTGTACTGGGTTACGGGTGTGCGGTTGAATGAAGGGTTGGTGGTGATGGACTGTACTGGGTTACGGGTGTGCGGTTGAATGAAGGGTTGGTGGTGATGGACTGTACTGGGTTATGGGTGTGCGGTTGAATGAAGGGTTGGTGGTGATGGACTGTACTGGGTTACGGGTGTGTGGTTGAATGAAGGGTTGGTGGTGATGGACTGTACTGGGTTATGGGTGTGCGGTTGAATGAAGGGTTGGTGGTGATGGACTGTACTGGGTTACGGGTGTGCGGTTGAATGAAGGGTTGGTGATGATGGACTGTACTGGGTTACGGGTGTGCGGTTGAATGAAGGGTTGGTGGTGATGGACTGTACTGGGTTACGGGTGTGTGGTTGAATGAAGGGTTGGTGGTGATGGACTGTACTGGGTTACGGGTGTGGGGTTGAATGAAGGGTTGGTGGTGATGGACTGTACTGGGTTACGGGTGTGGGGTTGAATGAAGGGTTGGTGGTGATGGACTGTACTGGGTTACGGGTGTGGGGTTGAATGAAGGGTTGGTGGTGATGGACATAACTGGGTTACGGGTGTGCGGTTGAATGAAGGGTTGGTGGTGATGGACTGTACTGGGTTACGGGTGTGGGGTTGAATGAAGGGTTGGTGGTGATGGACATAACTGGGTTACGGGTGTGCGGTTGAATGAAGGGTTGGTGGTGATGGACTGTACTGGGTTACGGGTGTGCGGTTGAATGAAGGGTTGGTGGTGATGGACTGTACTGTGTTACGGGTGTGCGGTTGAATGAAGGGTTGGTGGTGATGGACTGTACTGGGTTACGGGTGGGCGGTTGAATGAAGGGATCGTGGTGATGGACTGTACTGGGTTACGGGTGTGCGGTTGAGTGAAGGTTTGGTGGTGATGGACTGTACTGGGTTACGGGTGTGCGGTTGAATGAAGGGATCGTGGTGATGGACTGTACTGGGTTACGGGTGGGCGGTTGAATGAAGGGATCGTGGTGATGGACTGTACTGGGTTACGGGTGTGCGGTTGAGTGAAGGGTTGGTGGTGATGGACTGTACTGGGTTACGGGTGTGCGGTTGAGTGAAGGGTTGGTGGTGATGGACTGTACTGGGTTACGGGTGTGTGGTTGAATGAAGGTTTGGTGGTGATGGACTGTACTGGGTTACGGGTGTGCGGTTGAGTGAAGGGTTGGTGGCAATGGACTGTACTGGGTTACGGGTGTGCGGTTGAATGAAGGGTTGGTGGTGATGGACTGTACTGGGTTACGGGTGTGCGGTTGAATGAAGGTTTGGTGGTGATGGACTGTACTGGGTTACGGGTGTGCGGTTGAGTGAAGGGTTGGTGGTGATGGACTGTACTGGGTTACGGGTGGGCGGTTGAATGAAGGGTTGGTGGTGATGGACTGTACTGGGTTACGGGTGTGCGGTTGAGTGAAGGGTTGGTGGTGATGGACTGTACTGGGTTACGGGTGTGCGGTTGAGTGAAGGGTTGGTGGTGATGGACTGTACTGGGTTACGGGTGTGCGGTTGAATGAAGGGTTGGTGGTGATGGACTGTACTGGGTTACGGGTGTGCGGTTGAATGAAGGGTTGGTGGTGATGGACTGTACTGGGTTACGGGTGTGCGGTTGAGTGAAGGGTTGGTGGTGATGGACTGTACTGGGTTACGGGTGTGCGGTTGAGTGAAGGGTTGGTGGTGATGGACTGTACTGGGTTACGGGTGTGCGGTTGAATGAAGGGTTGGTGGTGATGGACTGTACTGGGTTACGGGTGTGGGGTTGAATGAAGGGTTGGTGGTGATGGACTGTACTGGGTTACGGGTGTGCGGTTGAGTGAAGGGTTGGTGGTGATGGACTGTACTGGGTTACGGGTGTGCGGTTGAATGAAGGGTTGATGGTGATGGACTGTACTGGGTTACGGGTGTGCGGTTGAATGAAGGGTTGGTGGTGATGGACTGTACTGGGTTACGGGTGTGCGGTTGAATGAAGGGTTGGTGGTGATGGACTGTACTGGGTTACGGGTGTGCGGTTGAATGAAGGGTTGGTGGTGATGGACTGTACTGGGTTACGGGTGTGCGGTTGAATGAAGGGATCATGCTGTTGGACTGTACTGGGTAACGGGTGTGCGGTTGAATGAAGGGTTGGTGGTGATGGACTGTACTGGGTTACGGGTGTGCGGTTGAATGAAAGGTTGGTGGGGATGGACTGTACTGGGTTACGGGTGTGCGGTTGAATGAAGGGATCGTGGTGATGGACTGTACTGGGTTACGGGTATGCAGTTGAATGAAGGGATCATGCTGTTGGACTGTACTGGGTAACGGGTGTGCGGTTGAATGAAGGGTTGGTGGTGATG
This sequence comes from Scyliorhinus torazame, assembly GCF_047496885.1. Classification (NCBI taxonomy): domain Eukaryota; kingdom Metazoa; phylum Chordata; class Chondrichthyes; order Carcharhiniformes; family Scyliorhinidae; genus Scyliorhinus; species Scyliorhinus torazame. The sequence continues at coordinate 408,954,562 of NC_092707.1, read as the reverse complement.
GACTGTACTGGGTTACGGGTGGGCGGTTGAATGAAGGGATCGTGGTGATGGACTGTACTGGGTTACGGGTATGCGGTTGAATGAAGGGATCATGCTATTGGACTGTACTGGGTAACGGGTGTGCGGTTGAATGAAGGGTTGGTGGTGATGGACTGTACTGGGTTACGGGTGTGCGGTTGAATGAAGGGTTTGTGGTGATGGACTGTACTGGGTAACGGGTGTGCGGTTGAATGAAGGGTTGGTGGTGATGGACTGTACTGGGTTACGGGTGTGCGGTTGAATGAAGGGTTGGTGGTGATGGACTGTACTGGGTTACGGGTGTGCGGTTGAATGAAGGGATCGTGGTGATGGACTGTACTGGGTTACGGGTGTGCGGTTGAATGAAGGGTTGGTGGTGATGGACTGTACTGTGTTACGGGTGTGCGGTTGAATGAAGGGTTGGTGGTGATGGACTGTACTGGGTTACGGGTGTGCGGTTGAATGAAGGGTTGGTGGAGATGGACTGTACTGGGTTACGGGTGTGCGGTTGAATGAAGGGTTGGTGGTGATGGACTGTACTGGGTTACGGGTGTGCGGTTGAATGAAGGGTTGGTGGTGATGGACTGTACTGGGATACGGGTGTGCGGTTGAATGAAGGGATCGTGGTGATGGACTGTACTGGGTTACGGGTGTGCGGTTGAATGAAGGGTTGGTGGTGATGGACTGTACTGGTTTACGGGTGTGCGGTTGAATGAAGGGTTGGTGGTGATGGACTGTACTGGGTTACGGGTGTGCGGTTGAATGAAGGGTTGGTGGTGATGGACTGTACTGGGTTACGGGTGTGCGGTTGAATGAAGGGTTGGTGGTGATGGACTGTACTGGGTTACGGGTGTGCGGTTGAATGAAGGGTTGGTGGTGATGGACTGTACTGGGTTACGGGTGTGCGGTTGAATGAAGGGTTGGTGGTGATGGACTGTACTGGGTTACGGGTGTGCGGTTGAATGAAGGGTTGGTGGTGATGGACTGTACTGGGTTACGGGTGTGCGGTTGAATGAAGGGTTGGTGGTGATGGACTTTACTGGGTTACGGGTGTCCGGTTCAATGAAGGGTTGGTGGTGATGGACTGTACTGGGTTACGGGTGGGCGGTTGAATGAAGGTTTGGTGGTGATGGACTTTACTGGGTTACGGGTGTGCGGTTGAATGAAGGGTTGGTGGTGATGGACTGTACTGGGTTACGGGTGTGCGGTTGAATGAAGGGTTGGTGGTGATGGACTGTACTGGGTTACGGGTGTGCGGTTGAATGAAGGGTTGGTGGTGATGGACTGTACTGGGTTACGGGTGGACGGTTGAATGAAGGGTTGGTGGTGATGGACTGTACTGGGTTACGGGTGGACGGTTGAATGAAGGGTTGGTGGTGATGGACTTTACTGGGTTACGGGTGTGCGGTTGAATGAAGGGTTGGTGGTGATGGACTGTACTGGGTTACGGGTGGGCGGTTGAATGATGGGTTGGTGGTGATGGACTGTACTGGGTTACGGGTGGGCGGTTGAATGAAGGGTTGGTGGTGATGGACTGTACTGGGTTACGGGTGGGCGGTTGAATGATGGGTTGGTGGTGATGGACTGTACTGGGTTACGGGTGTGCGGTTGGGTGAAGGGTTGGTGGTGATGGACTGTACTGGGTTACGGGTGTGCGGTTGAATGAAGGGTTGGTGGTGATGGACTGTACTGGGTTACGGGTGGGCGGTTGAATGATGGGTTGGTGGTGATGGACTGTACTGGGTTACGGGTGTGAGGTTGGGTGAAGGGTTGGTGGTGATGGACTGTACTGGGTTACGGGTGTGCGGTTGGGTGAAGGGTTGGTGGTGATGGACTGTACTGGGTTACGGGTGGGCAGTTGAATGAAGTGGTCATGGTGATGGACTTTACTGGGTTACGGGTGTGCGGTTGAATGAAGGGTTGGTGGTGATGGACTGTACTGGGTTACGGGTGTGCGGTTGAATGAAGGGTTGGTGGTGATGGACTGTACTGGGTTACGGGTGTGCGGTTGAATAAAGGGTTGGTGGTGATGGACTGTACTGGGTTACGGGTGTGCGGTTGAATGAAGGGTTGGTGGTGATGGACTGCACTGGGTTACGGGTCTGCAGTTGAATGATGGGTTGGTGGTGATGGACTGTACTGGGTTACGGGTGTGCGGTTGAATGAAGGGTTCGTGGTGATGGACTGTACTGGGTTACGGGTGTGCGGTTGAGTGAAGGGTTGGTGGTGATGGACTGTACTGGGTTACGGGTGTGCGGTTGAATGAAGGGTTGGTGGTGATGGACTGTACTGGGTTACGGGTGAGCGGTTGAATGAAGGGTTGGTGGTCATGGACTGTACTGGGTTACGGGTGTGCGGTTGAGTGAAGGGTTGGTGGTGATGGACTGTACTGGGTTACGGGTGTGCGGTTGAGTGAAGGGTTGGTGGTGATGGACTGTACTGGGTTACGGGTGTGCGGTTGAGTGAAGGGTTGGTGGTGATGGACTGTACTGGGTTACGGGTGTGAGGTTGAATGAAGGGTTGGTGGTGATGGACTGTACTGGGTTACGGGTGTGCGGTTGAATGAAGGGTTAGTGGTGATGGACTGTACTGGGTTAGGGGTGTGCGGTTGAATGAAGGGTTGGTGGTGATGGACTGTACTGGGTTAGGGGTGTGCGGTTGAATGAAGGGTTGGTGGTGATGGACTGTACTGGGATACGGGTGTGCGGTTGAATGAAGGTTTGGTGGTGATGGACTGTACTGGGTTACGAGTGTGCGGTTGAATGAAGGGTTGGTGGTGATGGACTGTACTGGGTTACGGGTGTGCGGTTGAATGAAGGGTTGGTGGTGATGGACTGTACTGGGTTACGGGTGTGCGGTTGAATGAAGGGTTGGTGGTGATGGACTGTACTGGGTTACGAGTGTGCGGTTGAATGAAGGGTTGGTGGTGATGGACTGTACTGGGATACGGGTGTGTGGTTGAATGAAGGGTTGGTGGTGATGGACTGTACTGGGTTACGGGTGTGCGGTTGAATGAAGGGTTGGTGGTGATGGACTGTACTGGGTTACGGGTGTGAGGTTGTGCGAAGGGATCGTGGTGATGGACTGTACTGGGTTACGGGTGTGCGGTTGAATGAAGGGTTGGTGGTGATGGACTGTACTGGGTTACGGGTGTGCGGTTGAATGAAGGGTTGGTGGTGATGGACTGTACTGGGTTACGGGTGTGAGGTTGTGCGAAGGGATCGTGGTGATGGACTGTACTGGGTTACGGGTGTGCGGTTGAATGAAGGGTTGGTGGTGATGGACTGTACTGGGTTACGGGTGTGCGGTTGAATGAACGGTTGGTGGCGGTGGACTGTACTGGGTTACGGGTGTGCGGTTGAATGATGGGTTGGTGGTGATGGACTGTACTGGGTTACGGGTGTGCGGTTGAATGATGGGTTGGTGGTGATGGACTGTACTGGGTTACGGGTGTGCGGTTGAGTGAAGGGTTGGTGGTGATGGACTGTACTGGGTTACGGGTGTGCGGTTGAATGAAGGGTTGGTGGTGATGGACTGTACTGGGTTACGGGTGTGCGGTTGAATGAAGGGTTGGTGGTGATGGACTGTACTGGGTTACGGGTGTGCGGTTGAATGAAGGGTTCGTGGTGATGGACTGTACTGGGTTACGGGTGTGTGGTTGAATGAAGGGTTGGTGGTGATGGACTGTACTGGGTTACGGGTGGACGGTTGAATGAAGGGTTGGTGGTGATGGACTGTACTGGGTTACGGGTGTGCGGTTGAATGAACGGTTGGTGGCGGTGGACTGTACTGGGTTACGGGTGTGCGGTTGAATGATGGGTTGGTGGTGATGGACTGTACTGGGTTACGGGTGTGCGGTTGAATGAAGGGTTGGTGGTGATGGACTGTACTGGGTTACGGGTGCGAGGTTGTGCGAAGGGATCGTGGTGATGGACTGTACTGGGTTACGGGTGTGCGGTTGAATGAAGGGTTGGTGGTGATGGACTGTACTGGGTTACGGGTGTGCGGTTGAATGAAGGGTTGGTGGTGATGGACTGTACTGGGTTACGGGTGTGCGGTTGAATGAAGGGTTGGTGGTGATGGACTGCACTGGGTTACGGGTCTGCAGTTGAATGATGGGTTGGTGGTGATGGACTGTACTGGGTTACGGGTGTGCGGTTGAATGAAGGGTTCGTGGTGATGGACTGTACTGGGTTACGGGTGTGCGGTTGAGTGAAGGGTTGGTGGTGATGGACTGTACTGGGTTACGGGTGTGCGGTTGAATGAAGGGTTGGTGGTGATGGACTGTACTGGGTTACGGGTGTGTGGTTGAATGAAGGGTTGGTGGTGATGGACTGTACTGGGTTACGGGTGGACGGTTGAATGAAGGGTTGGTGGTGATGGACTGTACTGGGTTACGTGTGTGCGGTTGAATGAAGGGTTGGTGGTGATGGACTGTACTGGGTTACGGGTGTGCGGTTGAATGAAGGGTTGGTGGTGATGGACTGTACTGGGTTACGGGTGTGCGGTTGAATGAACGGTTGGTGGCGGTGGACTGTACTGGGTTACGGGTGTGCGGTTGAATGATGGGTTGGTGGTGATGGACTGTACTGGGTTACGGGTGTGCGGTTGAATGAAGGGTTGGTGGTGATGGACTGTACTGGGTTACGGGTGTGCGGTTGAATGAAGGGTTGGTGGTGATGGACTGTACTGGGTTACGGGTGGACGGTTGAATGAAGGGTTGGTGGTGATGGACTGTACTGGGTTACGGGTGTGCGGTTGAATGAAGGGTTGGTGGTGATGGACTGTACTAGGTTACGGGTGTGCGGTTGAATTAAGGTTTGGTGGTGATGGACTGTACTGGGTTACGGGTGGGCGGTTGAATGAATGGTTGGTGGTGATGGACTGTACTGGGTTACGGGTGGGCGGTTGAATGAAGGGTTGGTGGTGATGGACTGTACTGGGTTACGAGTGTGCGGTTGAATGAAGGGTTGGTGGTGATGGACTGTACTGGGTTAGGGGTGTGCGGTTGAATGAAGGGTTGGTGGTGATGGACTGTACTGGGTTACGGGTGGGCGGTTGAATGAAGGGTTGGTGGTGATGGACTGTACTGGGTTACGGGTGTGCGGTTGAATGAAGGGTTGGTGGTGATGGACTGTACTGGGTTACGGGTGTGCGGTTGAATGAAGGGTTGGTGGTGATGGACTGTACTGGGTTACGGGTGTGCGGTTGAATGAAGGGTTGGTGGTGATGGACTGTACTGGGTAACGGGTGTGCGGTTGAATGAAGGGTTGGTGGTGATGGACTGTACTGGGTTACGGGTGGACGGTTGAATGTAGGGTTGGTGGTGATGGACTGTACTGGGTTACGGGTGGACGGTTGAATGAAGGGTTGGTGGTGATGGACTGTACTGGGTTACGGGTGTGCGGTTGAATGAAGGGTTGGTGGTGATGGACTGTACTGGGTTACGGTTGTGCGGTTGAATGAAGGGTTGGTGGTGATGGACTGTACTGGGTTACGGATGTGCGGTTGAATGAAGGGTTGGTGGTGATGGACTGTACTGGGTTACGGTTGTGCGGTTGAATGAAGGGTTGGTGGTGATGGACTGTACTGGGTTATGGGTGTGCGGTTGAATGAAGGGTTGGTGGTGATGGACTGTACTGGGTTACGGGTGGACGGTTGAATGAAGGGTTGGTGGTGATGGACTGTACTGGGTTACGGGTGGGCGGTTGAATGAAGGGTTGGTGGTGATGGACTGTACTGTGTTACGGGTGTGCGGTTGAATGAAGGGTTGGTGGTGATGGACTGTACTGGGTTACGGGTGGGCGGTTGAATGAAGGGTTGGTGGTGATGGACTGTACTGGGTTACGGGTGTGCGGTTGAATGAAGGGTTGGTGGTGATGGACTGTACTGGGTTACGGGTGTGCGGTTGAATGAAGGGTTGGTGGTGATGGACTGTACTGGGTTACGGGTGTGCGGTTGAATGAAGGGTTGGTGGTGATGGACTGTACTGGGTTACGGGTGGACGGTTGAATGAAGGGTTGGTGGTGATGGACTGTACTGGGTTACGGGTGTGCGGTTGAATGAAGGGTTGGTGGTGATGGACTGTACTGGGTTACGGGTGGACGGTTGAATGAAGGGTTGGTGGTGATGGACTGTACTGGGTTACGGGTGTGCGGTTGAATGAAGGGTTGGTGGTGATGGACTGTACTGGGTTATGGGTGTGCGGTTGAATGAAGGGTTGGTGGTGATGGACTGTACTGGGTTACGGGTGGACGGTTGAATGAAGGGTTGGTGGTGATGGACTGTACTGGGTTACGGGTGTGCGGTTGAATGAAGGGTTGGTGGTGATGGACTGTACTGGGTTACGGGTGGGCGGTTGAATGAAGGGTTGGTGGTGACGGACTGTACTGGGTTACGGGTGTGCGGTTGAATGAAGGGTTGGTGGTGATGGACTGTACTGGGTTACGGGTGTGCGGTTGAATGAAGGGTTGGTGGTGATGGACTGTACTGGGTTACGGGTGTGCGGTTGAATGAAGGGTTGGTGGTGATGGACTGTACTGGGTTACGGGTGTGCGGTTGAATGAAGGGTTGGTGGTGATGGACTGTACTGGGTTACGGGTGGACGGTTGAATGAAGGGTTGGTGGTGATGGACTGTACTGGGTTACGGGTGTGCGGTTGAATGAAGGGTTGGTGGTGATGGACTGTACTGGGTTACGGGTGGACGGTTGAATGAAGGGTTGGTGGTGATGGACTGTACTGGGTTACGGGTGTGCGGTTGAATGAAGGGTTGGTGGTGATGGACTGTACTGGGTTATGGGTGTGCGGTTGAATGAAGGGTTGGTGGTGATGGACTGTACTGGGTTACGGGTGGACGGTTGAATGAAGGGTTGGTGGTGATGGACTGTACTGGGTTACGGGTGTGCGGTTGAATGAAGGGTTGGTGGTGATGGACTGTACTGGGTTACGGGTGGGCGGTTGAATGAAGGGTTGGTGGTGACGGACTGTACTGGGTTACGGGTGTGCGGTTGAATGAAGGGTTGGTGGTGATGGACTGTACTGGGTTACGGGTGGACGGTTGAATGAAGGGTTGGTGGTGATGGACTGTACTGGGTTACGGGTGTGCGGTTGAATGAAGGGTTGGTGGTGATGGACTGTACTGGGTTACGGGTGGACGGTTGAATGAAGGGTTGGTGGTGATGGACTGTACTGGGTTAGGGGTGTGCGGTTGAATGAAGGGTTGGTGGTGATGGACTGTACTGGGTTACGGGTGGACGGTTGAATGAAGGGTTGGTGGTGATGGACTGTACTGGGTTACGGGTGTGCGGTTGAATGAAGGGTTGGTGGTGATGGACTGTACTGGGTTACGGGTGTGCGGTTGAATGAAGGGTTGGTGGTGATGGGACTGTACTGGGTTACGTGAGTGCGGTTGAATGAAGGGTTGGTGGTGATGGACTGTACTGGGTTACGGGTGTGCGGTTGAATGAAGGGTTGGTGGTGATGGACTGTACTGGGTTACGGGTGAGCGGTTGAATGAAGGGTTAGTGGTGATGGACTGTACTGGGTTACGGGTGGACGGTTGAATGAAGGGTTGGTGGTGATGGACTGTACTGGGTTACGGGTGTGCGGTTGAATGAAGGGTTGGTGGTGATGGACTGTACTGGGTTACGGGTGTGCGGTTGAATGAAGGGTTGGTGGTGATGGGACTGTACTGGGTTACGTGTGTGCGGTTGAATGAAGGGTTGGTGGTGATGGACTGTACTGGGTTACGAGTGTGCGGTTGAATGAAGGGTTGGTGGTGATGGACTGTACTGGGTTACGGGTGTGCGGTTGAATGAAGGGTTGGTGGTGATGGACTGTACTGGGTTACGGGTGTGCGGTTGAATGAACGGTTGGTGGCGGTGGACTGTACTGGGTTACGGGTGTGCGGTTGAATGATGGGTTGGTGGTGATGGACTGTACTGGGTTACGGGTGTGCGGTTGAATGAAGGGTTGGTGGTGATGGACTGTACTGGGTTACGGGTGTGCGGTTGAATGAAGGGTTGGTGGTGATGGACTGTACTGGGTTACGGGTGGACGGTTGAATGAAGGGTTGGTGGTGATGGACTGTACTGGGTTACGGGTGTGCGGTTGAATGAAGGGTTGGTGGTGATGGACTGTACTGGGTTACGGGTGTGCGGTTGAATTAAGGTTTGGTGGTGATGGACTGTACTGGGTTACGGGTGGGCGGTTGAATGAATGGTTGGTGGTGATGGACTGTACTGGGTTACGGGTGGGCGGTTGAATGAAGGGTTGGTGGTGATGGACTGTACTGGGTTACGAGTGTGCGGTTGAATGAAGGGTTGGTGGTGATGGACTGTACTGGGTTAGGGGTGTGCGGTTGAATGAAGGGTTGGTGGTGATGGACTGTACTGGGTTACGGGTGGGCGGTTGAATGAAGGGTTGGTGGTGATGGACTGTACTGGGTTACGGGTGTGCGGTTGAATGAAGGGTTGGTGGTGATGGACTGTACTGGGTTACGGGTGTGCGGTTGAATGAAGGGTTGGTGGTGATGGACTGTACTGGGTTACGGGTGTGCGGTTGAATGAAGGGTTGGTGGTGATGGACTGTACTGGGTAACGGGTGTGCGGTTGAATGAAGGGTTGGTGGTGATGGACTGTACTGGGTTACGGGTGGACGGTTGAATGTAGGGTTGGTGGTGATGGACTGTACTGGGTTACGGGTGGACGGTTGAATGAAGGGTTGGTGGTGATGGACTGTACTGGGTTACGGGTGTGCGGTTGAATGAAGGGTTGGTGGTGATGGACTGTACTGGGTTACGGTTGTGCGGTTGAATGAAGGGTTGGTGGTGATGGACTGTACTGGGTTACGGATGTGCGGTTGAATGAAGGGTTGGTGGTGATGGACTGTACTGGGTTACGGTTGTGCGGTTGAATGAAGGGTTGGTGGTGATGGACTGTACTGGGTTATGGGTGTGCGGTTGAATGAAGGGTTGGTGGTGATGGACTGTACTGGGTTACGGGTGGACGGTTGAATGAAGGGTTGGTGGTGATGGACTGTACTGGGTTACGGGTGGGCGGTTGAATGAAGGGTTGGTGGTGATGGACTGTACTGTGTTACGGGTGTGCGGTTGAATGAAGGGTTGGTGGTGATGGACTGTACTGGGTTACGGGTGGGCGGTTGAATGAAGGGTTGGTGGTGATGGACTGTACTGGGTTACGGGTGTGCGGTTGAATGAAGGGTTGGTGGTGATGGACTGTACTGGGTTACGGGTGTGCGGTTGAATGAAGGGTTGGTGGTGATGGACTGTACTGGGTTACGGGTGTGCGGTTGAATGAAGGGTTGGTGGTGATGGACTGTACTGGGTTACGGGTGGACGGTTGAATGAAGGGTTGGTGGTGATGGACTGTACTGGGTTACGGGTGTGCGGTTGAATGAAGGGTTGGTGGTGATGGACTGTACTGGGTTACGGGTGGACGGTTGAATGAAGGGTTGGTGGTGATGGACTGTACTGGGTTACGGGTGTGCGGTTGAATGAAGGGTTGGTGGTGATGGACTGTACTGGGTTATGGGTGTGCGGTTGAATGAAGGGTTGGTGGTGATGGACTGTACTGGGTTACGGGTGGACGGTTGAATGAAGGGTTGGTGGTGATGGACTGTACTGGGTTACGGGTGTGCGGTTGAATGAAGGGTTGGTGGTGATGGACTGTACTGGGTTACGGGTGGGCGGTTGAATGAAGGGTTGGTGGTGACGGACTGTACTGGGTTACGGGTGTGCGGTTGAATGAAGGGTTGGTGGTGATGGACTGTACTGGGTTACGGGTGTGCGGTTGAATGAAGGGTTGGTGGTGATGGACTGTACTGGGTTACGGGTGTGCGGTTGAATGAAGGGTTGGTGGTGATGGACTGTACTGGGTTACGGGTGTGCGGTTGAATGAAGGGTTGGTGGTGATGGACTGTACTGGGTTACGGGTGGACGGTTGAATGAAGGGTTGGTGGTGATGGACTGTACTGGGTTACGGGTGTGCGGTTGAATGAAGGGTTGGTGGTGATGGACTGTACTGGGTTACGGGTGGACGGTTGAATGAAGGGTTGGTGGTGATGGACTGTACTGGGTTACGGGTGTGCGGTTGAATGAAGGGTTGGTGGTGATGGACTGTACTGGGTTATGGGTGTGCGGTTGAATGAAGGGTTGGTGGTGATGGACTGTACTGGGTTACGGGTGGACGGTTGAATGAAGGGTTGGTGGTGATGGACTGTACTGGGTTACGGGTGTGCGGTTGAATGAAGGGTTGGTGGTGATGGACTGTACTGGGTTACGGGTGGGCGGTTGAATGAAGGGTTGGTGGTGACGGACTGTACTGGGTTACGGGTGTGCGGTTGAATGAAGGGTTGGTGGTGATGGACTGTACTGGGTTACGGGTGGACGGTTGAATGAAGGGTTGGTGGTGATGGACTGTACTGGGTTACGGGTGTGCGGTTGAATGAAGGGTTGGTGGTGATGGACTGTACTGGGTTACGGGTGGACGGTTGAATGAAGGGTTGGTGGTGATGGACTGTACTGGGTTAGGGGTGTGCGGTTGAATGAAGGGTTGGTGGTGATGGACTGTACTGGGTTACGGGTGGACGGTTGAATGAAGGGTTGGTGGTGATGGACTGTACTGGGTTACGGGTGTGCGGTTGAATGAAGGGTTGGTGGTGATGGACTGTACTGGGTTACGGGTGTGCGGTTGAATGAAGGGTTGGTGGTGATGGGACTGTACTGGGTTACGTGAGTGCGGTTGAATGAAGGGTTGGTGGTGATGGACTGTACTGGGTTACGGGTGTGCGGTTGAATGAAGGGTTGGTGGTGATGGACTGTACTGGGTTACGGGTGAGCGGTTGAATGAAGGGTTAGTGGTGATGGACTGTACTGGGTTACGGGTGGACGGTTGAATGAAGGGTTGGTGGTGATGGACTGTACTGGGTTACGGGTGTGCGGTTGAATGAAGGGTTGGTGGTGATGGACTGTACTGGGTTACGGGTGTGCGGTTGAATGAAGGGTTGGTGGTGATGGGACTGTACTGGGTTACGTGTGTGCGGTTGAATGAAGGGTTGGTGGTGATGGACTGTACTGGGTTACGAGTGTGCGGTTGAATGAAGGGTTGGTGGTGATGGACTGTACTGGGTTACGGGTGTGAGGTTGAATGAAGGGTTGGTGGCGATGGACTGTACTGGGTTACGGGTGTGCGGTTGAATGAAGGGTTGGTGTTGATGGACTGTACTGGGTTACGGGTGTGCGGTTGAGTGAAGGGTTGGTGGTGATGGACTGTACTGGGTTACGGGTGTGGGGTTGAATGAATGGTTGGTGGTGATGGACTGTACTGGGTTACGGGTGTGCGGTTGAATGAAGGGTTGGTGGTGATGGACTGTACTGGGTTACGGGTGTGCGGTTGAATGAAGGGTTGGTGGTGATGGACTGTACTGGGTTACGGGTGTGCGGTTGAATGAAGGGTTGGTGGTGATGGACTGTACTGGGTTACGGGTGTGGGGTTGAATGAATGGTTGGTGGTGATGGACTGTACTGGGTTACGGGTGTGGGGTTGAATGAATGGTTGGTGGTGATGGACTGTACTGGGTTACGGGTGGGTGGTTGAATGAAGGGTTGGTGGTGATGGACTGTACTGGGTTACGGGTGTGCGGTTGAATGAAGGGTTGGTGGTGATGGACTGTACTGGGTTACGGGTGGGCGGTTGAATGAAGGGTTGGTGGTGATGGACTGTACTGTGTTACGGGTGTGCGGTTGAATGAAGGGTTGGTGGTGATGGACTGTACTGGGTTACGGGTGTGCGGTTGAATGAAGGGTTGGTGGTGATGGACTGTACTGGGTTACGGGTGTGCGGTTGAGTGAAGGGTTGGTGGTGATGGACTGTACTGGGTTACGGGTGGGCGGTTGAATGATGTGTTGGTGGTGATGGACTGTACTGGGTTACGAGTGTGCGGTTGAATGAAGGGTTGGTGGTGATGGACTGTACTGGGTTACGGGTGTGCGGTTGAATGAAGGGTTGGTGGTGATGGACTGTACTGGGTTACGGGTGTGCGGTTGAATGAAGGGTTGGTGGTGATGGACTGTACTGGGTTACGGGTGTGCGGTTGAATGAAGGGTTGGTGGTGATGGACTGTACTGGGATACGGATGTGCGGTTGAATGAAGGGTTGGTGGTGATGGACTGTACTGGGTTACGGGTGTGCGGTTGAATGAAGGGTTGGTGGTGATGGACTGTACTGGGTTACGGATGTGCGGTTGAATGAAGGGTTGGTGGTGATGGGCTGTACTGGGTTACGGATGTGCGGTTGAATGATGGGTTGGTGGTAATGGACTGTACTGGGTTACGGGTGTGCGGTTGAATGATGGGTTGGTGGTGATGGACTGTACTGGGTTACGGGTGTGCGGTTGAATGAAGGGTTGGTGGTGATGGACTGTACTGGGTTACGGGTGAGCGGTTGAATGAAGGGTTGGTGGTGATGGACTGTACTGGGTTACGGGTGTGCAGTTGAGCGAAGGGATCGTGGTGATGGACTGTACTGGGTTACGGGTGTGCGGTTGAATGAAGGGTCGGTGGTGATGGACTGTACTGGGTTACGTGTGTGCGGTTGAATGAAGGGTTGGTGGTGATGGACTGTACTGGGTTACGTGTGTGCGGTTGAATGAAGGGTTGGTGGTGATGGACTGTACTGGGTTACGGGTGAGCGGTTGAATGAAGGGTTGGTGGTGATGGACTGTACTGGGTTACGGGTGTGCAGTTGAGCGAAGGGATCGTGGTGATGGACTGTACTGGGTTACGGGTGTGCGGTTGAATGAAGGGTCGGTGGTGATGGACTGTACTGGGTTACGGGTGTGCGGTTGAATGAAGGGTTGGTGGTGATGGACTGTACTGGGTTACGGGTGTGCAGTTGAGCGAAGGGATCGTGGTGATGGACTGTACTGGGTTACGGGTGTGCGGTTGAATGAAGGGTTGGTGGTGATGGACTGTACTGGGTTACGGGTGTGCGGTTGAATGAAGGGTTGGTGGTGATGGACTGTACTGGGTTACGGGTGCGCGGTTGAATGAAGGGTTGGTGGTGATGGACTGTACTGGGTTACGGGTGTGCGGTTGAATGAAGGGTTGGTGGTGATGGACTGTACTGGGTTACGGGTGGACGGTTGAATGAAGGGTTGGTGGTGATGGACTGTACTGGGTTACGGGTGTGCGGTTGAATGAAGGGTTGGTGGCGATGGACTGTACTGGGTTACGGGTGGACGGTTGAGTGAAGGGTTGGTGGTGATGGACTGTACTGGGTTGCGGGTGTGCGGTTGAATGAAGGGTTGGTGGTGATGGACTGTACTGGGTTACGGGTGTGCGGTTGAATGAAGGGTTGGTGGTGATGGACTGTACTGGGTTACGGGTGTGAGGTTGAGCGAAGGGATCGTGGTGATGGACTGTACTGGGTTACGGGTGGGCGGTTGAATGAAGGGTTAGTGGTGATGGACTGTACTGGGTTACGGGTGTGTGGTTGAATGAAGGGTTGGTGGTGATGGACTGTACTGGGTTACGGGTGTGCGGTTGAATGAAGGGTTGTTGGTGATGGACTGTACTGGGTTACGGGTGTGTGGTTGAATGAAGGGTTGGTGGTGATGGACTGTACTGGGTTACGTGTGGGCGGTTGAATGAAGGGTTGGTGGTGATGGACTGTACTGGGTTACGGGTGTGCGGTTGAATGAAGGGTTGGTGGTGATGGACTGTACTGGGTTACGGGTGTGCGGTTGAATGAAGGGTTGGTGGTGATGGACTGTACTGGGTTACGGGTGTGCGGTTGAATGAAGGGTTGGTGGTGATGGACTGTACTGGGTTACGGGTGTGAGGTTGAATGAAGGGTTGGTGGTGATGGACTGTACTGGGTTACGGGTGGGCGGTTGAATGAAGGGTTGGTGGTGATGGACTGTACTGGGTTACGGGTGGACGGTTGAATGAAGGGTTGGTGGTGATGGACTGTACTGGGTTACGGGTGTGCGGTTGAATGAAGGGTTGGTGGTGATGGACTGTACTGGGTTACGGGTGGACGGTTGAATGAAGGGTTGGTGGTGATGGACTGTACTGGGTTACGGGTGTGCAGTTGAATGAAGGGTTGGTGGTGATGGACTGTACTGGGTTACGGGTGTGCGGTTGAATGAAGGGTTGGTGGTGATGGACTGTACTGGGTTACGGGTGGGCGGTTGAATGAAGGGTTGGTGGTGATGGACTGTACTGGGTTACGTGTGGACGGTTGAATGAAGGGTTGGTGGTGATGGACTGTACTGGGTTACGGGTGTGCGGTTGAATGAAGGGTTGGTGGTGATGGACTGTACTGGGTTACGGGTGTGCGGTTGAATGAAGGGTTGGTGGTGATGGACTGTACTGGGTTACGGGTGTGCGGTTGAATGAAGGGTTGGTGGTGATGGACTGTACTGGGTTACGGGTGTGAGGTTGAATGAAGGGTTGGTGGTGATGGACTGTACTGGGTTACGGGTGGGCGGTTGAATGAAGGGTTGGTGGTGATGGACTGTACTGGGTTACGGGTGGACGGTTGAATGAAGGGTTGGTGGTGATGGACTGTACTGGGTTACGGGTGTGCGGTTGAATGAAGGGTTGGTGGTGATGGACTGTACTGGGTTACGGGTGGACGGTTGAATGAAGGGTTGGTGGTGATGGACTGTACTGGGTTACGGGTGGACGGTTGAATGAAGGGTTGGTGGTGATGGACTGTACTGGGTTACGGGTGTGCAGTTGAATGAAGGGTTGGTGGTGATGGACTGTACTGGGTTACGGGTGTGCGGTTGAATGAAGGTTTGGTGGTGATGGACTGTACTGGGTTACGGGTGTGGGGTTGAATGAATGGTTGGTGGTGATGGACTGTACTGTGTTACGGGTGTGGGGTTGAATGAAGGGTTGGTGGTGATGGACTGTACTGGGTTACGGGTGTGCGGTTGAATGAAGGGTTGGTGGTGATGGACTGTACTGGGTTATGGGTGTGCGGTTGAATGAAGGGTTGGTGGTGATGGACTGTACTGGGTTACGGGTGTGCGGTTGAATGAAGGGTTGGTGGTGATGGGACTGTACTGGGTTACGTGTGTGGGGTTGAATGAAGGGTTGGTGGTGATGGACTGTACTGGGTTACGGGTGTGCGGTTGAATGAAGGGTTCGTGGTGATGGACTGTACTGGGTTACGGGTGTGCGGTTGAATGAAGTGTTGGTGGTGATGGACTGTACTGGGTTACGGGTGAGCGGTTGAATGAAGGGTTGGTGGTGATGGACTGTACTGGGTTACGGGTGTGCGGTTGAATGAAGGGTTGGTGGTGATGGACTGTACTGGGTTACGGGTGGACGGTTGAATGAAGGGTTGGTGGTGATGGACTGTACTGGGTTACGGGGGTGCGGTTGAATGAAGGGTTGGTGGTGATGGACTGTACTGGGTTACGGGTGTGCGGTTGAATGAAGGGTTGGTGGTGATGGACTGTACTGGGTTACGGGTGTGCGGTTGAATGAAGGGTTGGTGGTGATGGACTGTACTGGGTTACGGGTGGGCGATGAATGAAGGGTTGGTGGTGATGGACTGTACTGGGTTACGGGTGTGCGGTTGAATGAAGGGTTGGTGGTGATGGACTGTACTGGGTTACGGGTGTGCGGTTGAATGAAGGGTTGGTGGTGATGGACTGTACTGGGTTACGGGTGTGCGGTTGAGTGAAGGGTTGGTGGTGATGGACTGTACTGGGTTACGGGTGTGCGGTTGAATGAAGGGTTGGTGGTGATGGACTGTACTGGGTTACGGGTGTGCGGTTGAATGAAGGGTTGGTGGTGATGGACTGTACTGGGTTATGGGTGTGCGGTTGAATGAAGGGTTGGTGGTGATGGACTGTACTGGGTTACGGGTGTGCGGTTGAATGAAGGGTTGGTGGTGATGGACTGTACTGGGTTACGGGTGTGCGGTTGAATGAAGGGTTGGTGGTGATGGACTGTACTGGGTTACGGGTGTGGGGTTGAATGAAGGGTTGGTGGTGATGGACTGTACTGGGTTACGGGTGTGGGGTTGAATAAAGGGTTGGTGGTGATGGACTGTACTGGGTTACGGGTGTGGGGTTGAATGAAGGGTTGGTGGTGATGGACTGTACTGGGTTACGGGTGTGCGGTTGAATGAAGGGTTGGTGGTGATGGACTGTACTGGGTTACGGGTGGACGGTTGAATGAAGGGTTGGTGGTGATGGACTGTACTGGGTTACGGGTGTGCGGTTGAATGAAGGGTTGGTGGTGATGGACTGTACTGGGTTACGGGTGGACGGTTGAATGAAGGGTTGGTGGTGATGGACTGTACTGGGTTACGGGTGGACGGTTGAATGAAGGGTTGGTGGTGATGGACTGTACTGGGTTACGGGTGTGCAGTTGAATGAAGGGTTGGTGGTGATGGACTGTACTGGGTTACGGGTGTGCGGTTGAATGAAGGGTTGGTGGTGATGGACTGTACTGGGTTACGGGTGGGCGGTTGAATGAAGGGTTGGTGGTGATGGACTGTACTGGGTTACGTGTGGACGGTTGAATGAAGGGTTGGTGGTGATGGACTGTACTGGGTTACGGGTGTGCGGTTGAATGAAGGGTTGGTGGTGATGGACTGTACTGGGTTACGGGTGTGCGGTTGAATGAAGGGTTGGTGGTGATGGACTGTACTGGGTTACGGGTGTGCGGTTGAATGAAGGTTTGGTGGTGATGGACTGTACTGGGTTACGGGTGTGGGGTTGAATGAAGGGTTGGTGGTGATGGACTGTACTGTGTTACGGGTGTGGGGTTGAATGAAGGGTTGGTGGTGATGGACTGTACTGGGTTACGGGTGTGCGGTTGAATGAAGGGTTGGTGGTGATGGACTGTACTGGGTTACGGGTGTGCGGTTGAATGAAGGGTTGGTGGTGATGGGACTGTACTGGGTTACGTGTGTGGGGTTGAATGAAGGGTTGGTGGTGATGGACTGTACTGGGTTATGGGTGTGCGGTTGAATGAAGGGTTCGTGGTGATGGACTGTACTGGGTTACGGGTGTGCGGTTGAATGAAGTGTTGGTGGTGATGGACTGTACTGGGTTACGGGTGAGCGGTTGAATGAAGGGTTGGTGGTGATGGACTGTACTGGGTTACGGGTGTGCGGTTGAATGAAGGGTTGGTGGTGATGGACTGTACTGGGTTACGGGTGTGCGGTTGAATGAAGGGTTGGTGGTGATGGACTGTACTGGGTTACGGGTGTGAGGTTGAATGAAGGGTTGGTGGTGATGGACTGTACTGGGTTACGGGGGTGCGGTTGAATGAAGGGTTGGTGGTGATGGACTGTACTGGGTTACGGGTGTGCGGTTGAATGAAGGGTTGGTGGTGATGGACTGTACTGGGTTACGGGTGTGCGGTTGAATGAAGGGTTGGTGGTGATGGACTGTACTGGGTTACGGGTGGGCGATGAATGAAGGGTTGGTGGTGATGGACTGTACTGGGTTACGGGTGTGCGGTTGAATGAAGGGTTGGTGGTGATGGACTGTACTGGGTTACGGGTGTGCGGTTGATTGAAGGGTTGGTGGTGATGGACTGTACTGGGTTACGGGTGTGCGGTTGAGTGAAGGGTTGGTGGTGATGGACTGTACTGGGTTACGGGTGTGCGGTTGAATGAAGGGTTGGTGGTGATGGACTGTACTGGGTTACGGGTGTGCGGTTGAATGAAGGGTTGGTGGTGATGGACTGTACTGGGTTATGGGTGTGCGGTTGAATGAAGGGTTGGTGGTGATGGACTGTACTGGGTTACGGGTGTGCGGTTGAATGAAGGGTTGGTGGTGATGGACTGTACTGGGTTACGGGTGTGCGGTTGAATGAAGGGTTGGTGGTGATGGACTGTACTGGGTTACGGGTGTGGGGTTGAATGAAGGGTTGGTGGTGATGGACTGTACTGGGTTACGGGTGTGGGGTTGAATGAAGGGTTGGTGGTGATGGACTGTACTGGGTTACGGGTGTGGGGTTGAATGAAGGGTTGGTGGTGATGGACATAACTGGGTTACGGGTGTGCGGTTGAATGAAGGGTTGGTGGTGATGGACTGTACTGGGTTACGGGTGTGGGGTTGAATGAAGGGTTGGTGGTGATGGACATAACTGGGTTACGGGTGTGCGGTTGAATGAAGGGTTGGTGGTGATGGACTGTACTGGGTTACGGGTGTGCGGTTGAATGAAGGGTTGGTGGTGATGGACTGTACTGGGTTACGGGTGTGCAGTTGAATGAAGGGTTGGTGGTGATGGACTGTACTGGGTTACGGGTGGGCGGTTGAATGAAGGGATCGTGGTGATGGACTGTACTGGGTTACGGGTGTGCGGTTGAGTGAAGGGTTGGTGGTGATGGACTGTACTGGGTTACGGGTGTGCGGTTGAATGAAGGGATCGTGGTGATGGACTGTACTGGGTTACGGGTGGGCGGTTGAATGAAGGGATCGTGGTGATGGACTGTACTGGGTTACGGGTGTGCGGTTGAGTGAAGGGTTGGTGGTGATGGACTGTACTGGGTTACGGGTGTGCGGTTGAGTGAAGGGTTGGTGGTGATGGACTGTACTGGGTTACGGGTGTGTGGTTGAATGAAGGTTTGGTGGTGATGGACTGTACTGGGTTACGGGTGTGCGGTTGAGTGAAGGGTTGGTGGCAATGGACTGTACTGGGTTACGGGTGTGCGGTTGAATGAAGGGTTGGTGGTGATGGACTGTACTGGGTTACGGGTGTGCGGTTGAATGAAGGTTTGGTGGTGATGGACTGTACTGGGTTACGGGTGTGCGGTTGAGTGAAGGGTTGGTGGTGATGGACTGTACTGGGTTACGGGTGTGCGGTTGAATGAAGGGTTGGTGGTGATGGACTGTACTGGGTTACGGGTGTGCGGTTGAATGAAGGGTTGGTGGTGATGGACTGTACTGGGTTACGGGTGTGCGGTTGAGTGAAGGGTTGGTGGTGATGGACTGTACTGGGTTACGGGTGTGCGGTTGAGTGAAGGGTTGGTGGTGATGGACTGTACTGGGTTACGGGTGTGCGGTTGAATGAAGGGTTGGTGGTGATGGACTGTACTGGGTTACGGGTGTGGGGTTGAATGAAGGGTTGGTGGTGATGGACTGTACTGGGTTACGGGTGTGCGGTTGAGTGAAGGGTTGGTGGTGATGGACTGTACTGGGTTACGGGTGTGCGGTTGAATGAAGGGTTGATGGTGATGGACTGTACTGGGTTACGGTTGTGCGGTTGAATGAAGGGTTGGTGGTGATGGACTGTACTGGGTTACGGGTGTGCGGTTGAATGAAGGGTTGGTGGTGATGGACTGTACTGGGTTACGGGTGTGCGGTTGAATGAAGGGTTGGTGGTGATGGACTGTACTGGGTTACGGGTGTGCGGTTGAATGAAGGGATCATGCTGTTGGACTGTACTGGGTAACGGGTGTGCGGTTGAATGAAGGGTTGGTGGTGATGGACTGTACTGGGTTACGGGTGGGCGGTTGAATGAAGGGTTGGTGGTGATGGACTGTACTGGGTTACGGGTGTGCGGTTGAATGAAGGGTTGGTGGTGATGGACTGTACTGGGTTACGGGTGTGCGGTTGAATGAAGGGATCATGCTGTTGGACTGTACTGGGTAACGGGTGTGCGGTTGAATGAAGGGTTGGTGGTGATGGACTGTACTGGGTTACGGGTGTGCGGTTGAATGAAGGGTTGGTGGTGATGGACTGTACTGGGTTACGGGTGTGCGGTTGAATGAAAGGTTGGTGGGGATGGACTGTACTGGGTTACGGGTGTGCGGTTGAATGAAGGGATCGTGGTGATGGACTGTACTGGGTTACGGGTATGCGGTTGAATGAAGGGATCATGCTGTTGGACTGTACTGGGTAACGGGTGTGCGGTTGAATGAAGGGTTGGTGGTGATGGACTGTACTGGGTTACGGGTGGGCGGTTGAATGAAGGGATCGTGGTGATGGACTGTACTGGGTTACGGGTATGCGGTTGAATGAAGGGATCATGCTGTTGGACTGTACTGGGTAACGGGTGTGCGGTTGAATGAAGGGTTGGTGGTGATGGACTGTACTGGGTTACGGGTGTGCGGTTGAATGAAGGGTTTGTGGTGATGGACTGTACTGGGTAACGGGTGTGCGGTTGAATGAAGGGTTGGTGGTGATGGACTGTACTGGGTTACGGGTGTGCGGTTGAATGAAGGGTTGGTGGTGATGGACTGTACTGGGTTACGGGTGTGCGGTTGAATGAAGGGATCGTGGTGATGGACTGTACTGGGTTACGGGTGTGCGGTTGAATGAAGGGTTGGTGGTGATGGACTGTACTGTGTTACGGGTGTGCGGTTGAATGAAGGGTTGGTGGTGATGGACTGTACTGGGTTACGGGTGTGCGGTTGAATGAAGGGTTGGTGGTGATGGACTGTACTGGGTTACGGGTGTGCGGTTGAATGAAGGGTTGGTGGTGATGGACTGTACTGGGTTACGGGTGTGCGGTTGAATGAAGGGTTGGTGGTGATGGACTGTACTGGGATACGGGTGTGCGGTTGAATGAAGGGATCGTGGTGATGGACTGTACTGGGTTACGGGTGTGCGGTTGAATGGAGGGTTGGTGGTGATGGACTGTACTGGTTTACGGGTGTGCGGTTGAATGAAGGGTTGGTGGTGATGGACTGTACTGGGTTACGGGTGTGCGGTTGAATGAAGGGTTGGTGGTGATGGACTGTACTGGGTTACGGGTGTGCGGTTGAATGAAGGGTTGGTGGTGATGGACTGTACTGGGTTACGGGTGTGCGGTTGAATGAAGGGTTGGTGGTGATGGACTGTACTGGGTTACGGGTGTGCGGTTGAATGAAGGGTTGGTGGTGATGGACTGTACTGGGTTACGGGTGTGCGGTTGAATGAAGGGTTGGTGGTGATGGACTGTACTGGGTTACGGGTGTGCGGTTGAATGAAGGGTTGGTGGTGATGGACTTTACTGGGTTACGGGTGTGCGGTTGAATGAAGGGTTGGTGGTGATGGACTGTACTGGGTTACGGGTGGGCGGTTGAATGAAGGTTTGGTGGTGATGGACTTTACTGGGTTACGGGTGTGCGGTTGAATGAAGGGTTGGTGGTGATGGACTGTACTGGGTTACGGGTGTGCGGTTGAATGAAGGGTTGGTGGTGATGGACTGTACTGGGTTACGGGTGTGCGGTTGAATGAAGGGTTGGTGGTGATGGACTATACTGGGTTACGGGTGGACGGTTGAATGAAGGGTTGGTGGTGATGGACTGTACTGGGTTACGGGTGGACGGTTGAATGAAGGGTTGGTGGTGATGGACTTTACTGGGTTACGGGTGTGCGGTTGAATGAAGGGTTGGTGGTGATGGACTGTACTGGGTTACGGGTGGGCGGTTGAATGATGGGTTGGTGGTGATGGACTGTACTGGGTTACGGGTGGGCGGTTGAATGATGGGTTGGTGGTGATGGACTGTACTGGGTTACGGGTGTGAGGTTGGGTGAAGGGTTGGTGGTGATGGACTGTACTGGGTTACGGGTGTGCGGTTGGGTGAAGGGTTGGTGGTGATGGACTGTACTGGGTTACGGGTGTGCGGTTGAATGAAGGGTTGGTGGTGATGGACTGTACTGGGTTACGGGTGTGCGGTTGAATGAAGGGTTGGTGGTGATGGACTGTACTGGGTTACGGGTGTGCGGTTGAATGAAGGGTTGGTGGTGATGGACTGTACTGGGTTACGGGTGTGCGGTTGAATGAAGGGTTGGTGGTGATGGACTGTACTGGGTTACGGGTGTGCGGTTGAATGAAGGGATCGTGGTGATGGACTGTACTGGGTTACGGGTGTACGGTTGAATGAAGGGTTGGTGGTGATGGACTGTATTGGGTTACGGGTGTGCGGTTGAATGAAGGGTTGGTGGTGATGGACTGTACTGGGTTACGGGTGTGAGGTTGAATGAAGGGTTGGTGGTGATGGACTGTACTGGGTTACGGGTGTGGGGTTGAATGAAGGGTTGGTGGTGATGGACTGTACTGGGTTACGGGTGTGGGGTTGAATGAAGGGTTGGTGGTGATGGACTGTACTGGGTTACGGGTGTGGGGTTGAATGAAGGGTTGGTGGTGATGGACTGTACTGGGTTACGGGTGTGGGGTTGAATGAAGGGTTGGTGGTGATGGACTGTACTGGGTTACGGGTGTGCGGTTGAATGATGGGTTGGTGGTGATGGACTGTACTGGGTTACGGGTGTGAGGTTGAATGAAGGGTTGGTGGTGATGGACTGTACTGGGTTACGGGTGTGGGGTTGAATGAAGGGTTGGTGGTGATGGACTGTACTGGGTTACGGGTGTGGGGTTGAATGAAGGGTTGGTGGTGATGGACTGTACTGGGTTACGGGTGTGCGGTTGAATGAAGGGTTGATGGTGATGGACTGTACTGGGTTACGTGTGTGCGGTTGAATGAAGGGTTGGTGGTGATGGACTGTACTGGGTTACGGGTGTGCGGTTGAATGAAGGGTTGGTGGTGATGGACTGTACTGGGTTACGGGTGTGCGGTTGAATGAAGGGTTGGTGGTGATGGACTGTACTGGGTTACGGGTGTGCGGTTGAATGAAGGGATCGTGGTGATGGACTGTACTGGGTTACGGGTGTACGGTTGAATGAAGGGTTGGTGGTGATGGACTGTACTGGGTTACGGGTGTGCGGTTGAATGAAGGGATCGTGGTGATGGACTGTACTGGGTTACGGGTGTGCGGTTGAATGAAGTGGTCATGGTGATGGACTGTACTGGGTTACGGGTGTGCCGTTGCATGAAGGGTTGGTGGTGATGGACTGTACTGGGTTACGGGTGTGCGGTTGAATGAAGGGTTGGTGGCGATGGACTGTACTGGGATACGGGTGAGCGGTTGAATGAAGGGTTGGTGGTGATGGACTGTACTGGGTTACGAGTGTGCGGTTGAATGAAGGGTTGGTGGTGATGGACTGTACTGGGTTACGGGTGTGGGGTTGAATGAAGGGTTGGTGGTGATGGACTGTACTGGGTTACGAGTGTGCGGTTGAATGAAGGGTTGGTGGTGATGGACTGTACTGGGTTACGGGTGTGCGGTTGAATGAAGGGATGGTGGTGATGGACTGTACTGGGTTACGGGTGTGCGGTTGAATGAAGGGTTGGTGGTGATGGACTGTACTGGGTTACGGGTGTGCGGTTGAATGAAGGGTTGGTGGTGATGGACTGTACTGGGTTACGGGTGTGCGGTTGAATGAAGGGTTGGTGGTGATGGACTGTACTGGGTTACGGGTGTGCGGTTGAATGAAGGGTTGGTGGTGATGGACTGTACTGGGTTACGGGTGTGCGGTTGAATGAAGGGTTGGTGGTGATGGACTGTACTGGGTTACGGGTGTGCGGTTGAATGAAGGGTTGGTGGTGATGGACTGTACTGGGTTACGGGTGTGCGGTTGAATGAAGGGTTGGTGGTGATGGAATGTACTGGGTTACGGGTGTGCGGTTGAATGAAGGGTTGGTGGTGATGGACTGTACTGGGTTACGGGTGTGCGGTTGAATGAAGGGTTGGTGGTGATGGACTGTACTGGGTTACGGGTGTGCGGTTGAATGAAGGGTTGGTGGTGATGGACTGTACTGGGTTACGGGTGTGCGGTTGAATGAAGGGTTGGTGGTGATGGACTGTACTGGGTTACGGGTGTGCGGTTGAATGAAGGGTTGGTGGTGATGGACTGTACTGGGTTACGGGTGTGCGGTTGAATGAAGGGTTGGTGGTGATGGACTGTACTGGGTTACGGGTGTGCGGTTGAATGAAGGGTTGGTGGTGATGGACTGTACTGGGTTACGGGTGTGCGGTTGAATGAAGGGTTGGTGGTGATGGACTGTACTGGGTTACGGGTGTGCGGTTGAATGAAGGGTTGGTGGTGATGGACTGTACTGGGTTACGGGTGTGCGGTTGAATGAAGGGTTGGTGGTGATGGACTGTACTGGGTTACGGGTGTGCGGTTGAATGAAGGGTTGGTGGTGATGGACTGTACTGGGTTACGGGTGTGCGGTTGAATGAAGGGTTGGTGGTGATGGACTGTACTGGGTTACGGGTGTGCGGTTGAATGAAGGGTTGGTGGTGATGGACTGTACTGGGTTACGGGTGTGCGGTTGAATGAAGGGTTGGTGGTGATGGACTGTACTGGGTTACGGGTGTGCGGTTGAATGAAGGGTTGGTGGTGATGGACTGTACTGGGTTACGGGTGTGCGGTTGAATGAAGGGTTGGTGGTGATGGACTGTACTGGGTTACGGGTGTGCGGTTGAATGAAGGGTTGGTGGTGATGACTAAGGGGCACATTTATTTAATCTGTGCCCCGGTGTCATGGCACTGATCAACCAGCACAAGCGTTTCATTTTCCTTTGCAATATTCTGGAGCCAGAATATCTGTGACGCGTGCTGCCTCCACGAGCCCGCAGCAAAGTGACTGGAGCAGAGGTAAAATGGTTTTCAGAATTTACTGACTGACAGTCTGAGAAACAGAGAAGATTCCTCTGCTCAGCACCGATTCCAGTTGCTGCACCTCTCAACCTCCACAGTCCCCCCCCCCCCCCACCCCCAGAGTGATCTCCGTCTGGATAACAGACACTCTTCTGGACCCAGCCAGAACCTCTGTCTATGTGAACATTTTAAACACGTCCTCGGACATGTGTGACCAAGGAGGATGATTTTAAGGAGCATGTTAAGGGAGAGAGGTGGAATGGTTTGGGGAAGGCATTCCAGAGTGTAGTGTCCAGACAGCTGAAGGTACGGCCACTGATTGAGCAAAATCCAGGATGTACAATTGATTCACAGAAGAACAAATGCTGACACATGGAGAAACCTTTACACACAGCGAGTGGTTAGGATCCGGAATGTACTGTCTGAGAGTGTGGTGGAGACAGATTCACACAGCGAGTGGTTAGGATCCGGAATGTTCTGTCTGAGAGTGTGGTGGAGACAGATTCACACAGCGAGTGGTTAGGATCCGGAATGTTCTGTCTGAGAGTGTGGTGGAGACAGATTCACACAGCGAGTGGTTAGGATCCGGAATGTACTGTCTGAGAGTGTGGTGGAGACAGATTCACACAGCGAGTGGTTAGGATCCGGAATGTTCTGTCTGAGAGTGTGGTGGAGACAGATTCACACAGCGAGTGGTTAGGATCCGGAGTGTACTGTCTGAGAGTGTGGTGGAGACAGATTCACACAGCGAGTGGTTAGGATCCGGAATGTTCTGTCTGAGAGTGTGGTGGAGGCAGATTCACACAGCGAGTGGTTAGGATCCGGAATGTTCTGTCTGAGAGTGTGGTGGAGGCAGATTCAGACAACGAGTGGTTAGGATCCGGAATGTTCTGTCTGAGAGTGTGGTGGAGACAGATTCACACAGCGAGTGGTTAGGATCTGGAATGTTCTGCCTGAGAGTGCGGTGGAGGCAGATTCAGACAGCGAGTGGTTAGGATCCGGAATGTTCTGTCTGAGAGTGTGGTGGAGGCAGATTCACACAGCGAGTGGTTAGGATCCGGAATGTTCTGTCTGAGAGTGTGGTGGAGGCAGGTTCACACAGCGAGTGGTTAGGATCCGGAATGTACTGTCTGAGAGTGTGGTGGAGACAGATTCACACAGCGAGTGGTTAGGATCCGGAATGTACTGTCTGAGAGTGTGGTGGAGGCAGATTCACACAGCGAGTGGTTAGGATCCGGAATGTTCTGTCTGAGAGTGTGGTGGAGGCAGGTTCACACAGCGAGTGGTTAGGATCCGGAGTGTACTGTCTGAGAGTGTGGTGGAGACAGATTCACACAGCGAGTGGTTAGGATCCGGAATGTACTGTCTGAGAGTGTGGTGGAGACAGATTCACACAGCGAGTGGCTAGGATCCGGAAGGTTCTGTCTGAGAGTGTGGTGGAGACAGATTCACACAGCGAGTGGCTAGGATTCGGAATGTTCTGTCTGAGAGAGTGGTGGAGACAGATTCACACAGCGAATGGTTAGGTTCCGGAATGTTCTGTCTGAGAGTGTGGTGGAGGCAGATTCACACAGCGACTGGTTAGGATCGGGAATGTACTGTCTGCGAGTGCGGTGGAGACAGATTCACACAGGGAGTGGTTAGGATCCGGAATGTTCTGTCTGAGAGTGCGGTGGAGGCAGATTCACACAGCGAGTGGTTAGGATCCGGAATGTTCGGTCTGAGAGTGTGGTGGAGACAGATTCACACAGCGAGTGGTTAGGATCAGGAATGTTCTGTCTGTGAGTGTGGTGGAGGCAGATTCACACAGCGAATGGTTAGGATCCGGAATGTTCTTTCTGAGCATGTGGTGGAGACAGATACACAGCGAGTGGTTAGGATCCGGAATGTTCTGTCTGAGAGTGAGGTGGTGACAGATTCACACAGCGAGTGGTTAGGATCCAGAATGTTCTGTCTGAGAGTGTGGTGGAGACAGATCCACACAGCGAGTGGTTAGGATCCGGAATGTTCTGTCTGAGAGTGTGGTGAAGACAGATTTACACAGCGAGTGATTAGGATCTGAAATGTTCTGTCTGAGAGTGTGGTGAAGACAGATTCACACAGCGAGTGGTTAGGATCTGGAATGTTCTGTCTGAGAGTGTGGTGGAGACAGATTCACACAGCGAATGGTTAGGATCTGGAATGTACTGTCTGAGAGTGTGGTGGAGACAGATTCATACAGCGAGTGGTTTGGATCCGGAATGTTCTGTCTGAGAGTGTGGTGGGGGCAGTTTCACACAGCGAGTGGTTAGGATCTGGAATGTACTGTCTGAGAGTGTGGTGGAGACAGATTCACACAGTGAGTGGTTAGGATCTGGAATGTACTGTCTGAGAGTGTGGTGGAGACAGATTCACACAGCGAGTGGTGAGGATCTGGAATGTACTGTCTGAGAGTGTGGTGGAGACAGATTAACACAGCGAGTGGTTAGGATCTGGAATGTACTGTCTGAGAGTGTGTTGGAGACAGATCCACAGAGCGAGTGGTTAGGATCCGGAATGTACTGTCTGTGAGTGTCGTGGAGACAGATTCACACAGCGAGTGGTTAGGATCTGGAATGTTCTGTCTGAGAGTGTGGTGGAGGCAGATTCACACAGCGAGTGGTTAGGATCCGGAATGTACTGTCTGAGAGTGTGGTGGAGACAGATTCACACAGCGAGTGGTTAGGATCCGGAATGTACTGTCTGAGAGTGTGGTGGAGACAGATTCACACAACGAGTGGTTAGGATCCGGAATGTTCTGTCTCTGAGTGTCGTGGAGGCAGATTTACGCAGCGACTGGTTAGGATTCAAAATGTACTGTCTGAGAGTGTGGTGGAGACAGATTCACACAGCGAGTTGTTAGGATCCGGAATGTTCTGTCTGAGAGTGTGGTGGGGGCAGTTTCACACAGCGAGTGGTTAGGATCTGGAATGTACTGTCTGAGAGTGTGGTGGAGACAGATTCACACAGTGAGTGATTAGGATCTGGAATGTACTGTCTGAGAGTGTGGTGGAGACAGATTCACACAGGGAGTGGTTAGGATCCGGAATGTTCTGTCTGAGAGTGTGGTGGAGACAGATTCACACAGCGAGTTGTTAGGATCTGGAATGTTCTGTCTGAGGGTGTGGTGGAGGCAGATTCACACAGCGAGTGGTTAGGATCCGGAATGTTCTGTCTGAGAGTGTGGTGGAGGCAGATTCACACAGCGAGTAGTTAGGATCCGGAATGTTCTGTCTGAGAGTGTGGTGGAGGCAGATTCACACAGCGAGTGGTTAGGATCCGGAATGTTCTGTCTGAGAGTGTGGTGGAGGCAGGTTCACACAGCGAGTGGTTAGGATCCGGAATGTTCTGTCTGAGAGTGTGGTGGAGACAGATTCACACAGCGAGTGGTTAGGATCTGGAATGTTCTGCCTGAGAGTGTGGTGGAGACAGATTCACACAGCGAGTGGTTAGGAACCGGAATGTTCTGTCTGAGAGTGTGGTGGAGGCAGATTCACACAGCGAGTGGTAAGGATCCGGAATGTTCTGTCTGAGAGTGTGGTGGAGGCAGATTCACACAGCGAGTGGTTAGGATCTGGAATATACTGTCTGTGAGTGTGGTGGAGGCAGATTCACACAGCGAGTGGTTAGGATCTGGAATGTTCTGCCTGAGAGTGTGGTGGAGGCAGATTCACACAGCGAGTGGTTAGGATCCGGAATGTTCGGTCTGAGAGTGTGGTGGAGGCAGATTCACACAGCGAGTGGTTAGGATCCGGAATGTTCTGTCTGAGAGTGTGGTGGAGGCAGATTCACACAGCGAGTGGTTAGGATCTGGAATGCTCTGTCTGTGTGGTGGAGGCAGATTCACACAGCGAGTGGTTAGGATCTGCAATGTTCTGTCTGTGAGTGTGGTGGAGGCAGATTTACACAGCGAGTGGCTGGGATCTGGAATGTTCTGTCTGAGAGTGTGGTGGAGGCAGATTCACACAGCGAGTGGTTAGGATCTGGAATGTTCTGTCTGAGTGTGTGGTGGAGAAAGATTCACACAGTGAGTGGTTAGGATCTGGAATGATCTGTCTGTGAGTGTGGTGGAGGCAGATTCACACAGCGAGTGGTTAGGATCCGGAATGTACTGTCTGAGAGTGTGGTGGAGACAGATTCACACAGCGAGTGGCTAGGATCCGGAAGGTTCTGTCTGAGAGTGTGGTGGAGACAGATTCACACAGCGAGTGGCTAGGATTCGGAATGTTCTGTCTGAGAGAGTGGATGAGACAGATTCACACAGCGAATGGTTAGGTTCCGGAATGTTCTGTCTGAGAGTGTGGTGGAGGCAGATTCACACAGCGAGTGGTTAGGATCGGGAATGTACTGTCTGCGAGTGCGGTGGAGACAGATTCACACAGGGAGTGGTTAGGATCCGGAATGTTCTGTCTGAGAGTGTGGTGGAGGCAGATTCACACAGAGAGTGGTTAGGTTCCGCAATGTACTGTCTGTGAGTGTGGTGGAGGCAGATTCACACAGCGAATGGTTAGGATCCGGAATGTTCTGTCTGAGCATGTGGTAGAGTCAGATACAAAGCGAGTGGTTAGGATCCGGAATGTTCTGTCTGAGAGTGAGGTGGTGACAGATTCACACAGCGAGTGGTTTGGATCCGGAATGTACTGTCTGAGAGTGTGGTGGAGACAGATTCACACAGCGAGTGGTGAGGATCTGGAATGTACTGTCTGAGAGTGTGGTGGAGACAGATTCACACAGCGAGTGGTGAGGATCTGGAATGTACTGTCTGAGAGTGTGGTGGAGACAGATTAACACAGCGAGTGGTTAGGATCTGGAATGTACTGTCTGAGAGTGTGTTGGAGACAGATCCACAGAGCGAGTGGTTAGGATCCGGAATGTACTGTCTGTGAGTGTCGTGGAGACAGATTCACACAGCGAGTGGTTAGGATCCGGAATGTTCTGTCTGAGAGTGTGGTGGAGGCAGATTCACACAGCGAGTGGTTAGGATCCGGAATGTTCTGTCTGAGAGTGTGGTGGGGGCAGTTTCACACAGCGAGTGGTTAGGATCTGGAATGTACTGTCTGAGAGTGTGGTGGAGACAGATTCACACAGTGAGTGATTAGGATCTGGAATATACTGTCTGAGCGTGTGGTGGAGACAGATTCACACAGGGAGTGGTTATGATCCGGAATGTTCTGTCTGAGAGTGTGGTGGAGACAGATTCACACAGCGAGTTGTTCGGATCTGGAATGTTCTGTCTGAGGGTGTGGTGGAGGCAGATTCACACAGCGAGTGGTTAGGATCCGGAATGTTCTGTCTGAGAGTGTGGTGGAGGCAGATTCACACAGCGAGTAGTTAGGATCCGGAATGTTCTGTCTGAGAGTGTGGTGGAGGCAGATTCACACAGCGAGTGGTTAGGATCCGGAATGTTCTGTCTGAGAGTGTGGTGGAGGCAGGTTCACACAGCGAGTGGTTAGGATCCGGAATGTTCTGTCTGAGAGTGTGGTGGAGACAGATTCACACAGCGAGTGGTTAGGATCTGGAATGTTCTGCCTGAGAGTGTGGTGGAGGCAGATTCACACAGCGAGTGGTTAGGATCCGGAATGTTCTGTCTGAGAGTGTGGTGGAGGCAGATTCACACAGCGAGTGGTTAGGATCCGGAATGTTCTGTCTGAGAGTGTGGTGGAGGCAGATTCACACAGCGAGTGGTTAGGATCTGCAATGTTCTGTCTGTGAGTGTGGTGGAGGCAGATTCACACAGCGAGTGGTTAGGATCTGGAATGTTCTGCCTGAGAGTGTGGTGGAGGCAGATTCACACAGCGAGTGGTTAGGATCCGGAATGTTCTGTCTGAGAGTGTGGTGGAGGCAGATTCACACAGTGAGTGGTTAGGATCCGGAATGTTCTGTCTGAGAGTGTGGTGGAGGCAGATTCACACAGCGAGTGGTTAGGATCTGGAGTGTTCTGTCTGTGAGTGTGGTGGAGACAGATTCACACAGCGAGTGATTAGGATCTGAAATGTTCTGTCTGAGAGTGTGGTGAAGACAGATTCACACAGCGAGTGGTTAGGATCTGGAATGTTCTGTCTGAGAGTGTGGTGGAGACAGATTCACACAGCGAATGGTTAGGATCTGGAATGTACTGTCTGAGAGTGTGGTGGAGACAGATTCATACAGCGAGTGGTTTGGATCCGGAATGTTCTGTCTGAGAGTGTGGTGGGGGCAGTTTCACACAGCGAGTGGTTAGGATCTGGAATGTACTGTCTGAGAGTGTGGTGGAGACAGATTCACACAGTGAGTGGTTAGGATCTGGAATGTACTGTCTGAGAGTGTGGTGGAGACAGATTCACACAGCGAGTGGTGAGGATCTGGAATGTACTGTCTGAGAGTGTGGTGGAGACAGATTAACACAGCGAGTGGTTAGGATCTGGAATGTACTGTCTGAGAGTGTGTTGGAGACAGATCCACAGAGCGAGTGGTTAGGATCCGGAATGTACTGTCTGTGAGTGTCGTGGAGACAGATTCACACAGCGAGTGGTTAGGATCTGGAATGTTCTGTCTGAGAGTGTGGTGGAGGCAGATTCACACAGCGAGTGGTTAGGATCCGGAATGTACTGTCTGAGAGTGTGGTGGAGACAGATTCACACAGCGAGTGGTTAGGATCCGGAATGTACTGTCTGAGAGTGTGGTGGAGACAGATTCACACAACGAGTGGTTAGGATCCGGAATGTTCTGTCTCTGAGTGTCGTGGAGGCAGATTTACGCAGCGACTGGTTAGGATTCAAAATGTACTGTCTGAGAGTGTGGTGGAGACAGATTCACACAGCGAGTTGTTAGGATCCGGAATGTTCTGTCTGAGAGTGTGGTGGGGGCAGTTTCACACAGCGAGTGGTTAGGATCTGGAATGTACTGTCTGAGAGTGTGGTGGAGACAGATTCACACAGTGAGTGATTAGGATCTGGAATGTACTGTCTGAGAGTGTGGTGGAGACAGATTCACACAGGGAGTGGTTAGGATCCGGAATGTTCTGTCTGAGAGTGTGGTGGAGACAGATTCACACAGCGAGTTGTTAGGATCTGGAATGTTCTGTCTGAGGGTGTGGTGGAGGCAGATTCACACAGCGAGTGGTTAGGATCCGGAATGTTCTGTCTGAGAGTGTGGTGGAGGCAGATTCACACAGCGAGTAGTTAGGATCCGGAATGTTCTGACTGAGAGTGTGGTGGAGGCAGATTCACACAGCGAGTGGTTAGGATCCGGAATGTTCTGTCTGAGAGTGTGGTGGAGGCAGGTTCACACAGCGAGTGGTTAGGATCCGGAATGTTCTGAGAGTGTGGTGGAGACAGATTCACACAGCGAGTGGTTAGGATCTGGAATGTTCTGCCTGAGAGTGTGGTGGAGACAGATTCACACAGCGAGTGGTTAGGATCCGGAATGTTCTGTCTGAGAGTGTGGTGGAGGCAGATTCACACAGCGAGTGGTAAGGATCCGGAATGTTCTGTCTGAGAGTGTGGTGGAGGCAGATTCACACAGCGAGTGGTTAGGATCTGGAATATACTGTCTGTGAGTGTGGTGGAGGCAGATTCACACAGCGAGTGGTTAGGATCTGGAATGTTCTGCCTGAGAGTGTGGTGGAGGCAGATTCACACAGCGAGTGGTTAGGATCCGGAATGTTCTGTCTGAGAGTGTGGTGGAGGCAGATTCACACAGCGAGTGGTTAGGATCCGGAATGTTCTGTCTGAGAGTGTGGTGGAGGCAGATTCACACAACGAGTGGTTAGGATCCGGAATGTTCTGTCTCTGAGTGTCGTGGAGGCAGATTTACGCAGCGACTGGTTAGGATTCAAAATGTACTGTCTGAGAGTGTGGTGGAGACAGATTCACACAGCGAGTTGTTAGGATCCGGAATGTTCTGTCTGAGAGTGTGGTGGGGGCAGTTTCACACAGCGAGTGGTTAGGATCTGGAATGTACTGTCTGAGAGTGTGGTGGAGACAGATTCACACAGTGAGTGATTAGGATCTGGAATGTACTGTCTGAGAGTGTGGTGGAGACAGATTCACACAGGGAGTGGTTAGGATCCGGAATGTTCTGTCTGAGAGTGTGGTGGAGACAGATTCACACAGCGAGTTGTTAGGATCTGGAATGTTCTGTCTGAGGGTGTGGTGGAGGCAGATTCACACAGCGAGTGGTTAGGATCCGGAATGTTCTGTCTGAGAGTGTGGTGGAGGCAGATTCACACAGCGAGTAGTTAGGATCCGGAATGTTCTGTCTGAGAGTGTGGTGGAGGCAGATTCACACAGCGAGTGGTTAGGATCCGGAATGTTCTGTCTGAGAGTGTGGTGGAGGCAGGTTCACACAGCGAGTGGTTAGGATCCGGAATGTTCTGTCTGAGAGTGTGGTGGAGACAGATTCACACAGCGAGTGGTTAGGATCTGGAATGTTCTGCCTGAGAGTGTGGTGGAGACAGATTCACACAGCGAGTGGTTAGGATCCGGAATGTTCTGTCTGAGAGTGTGGTGGAGGCAGATTCACACAGCGAGTGGTAAGGATCCGGAATGTTCTGTCTGAGAGTGTGGTGGAGGCAGATTCACACAGCGAGTGGTTAGGATCTGGAATATACTGTCTGTGAGTGTGGTGGAGGCAGATTCACACAGCGAGTGGTTAGGATCTGGAATGTTCTGCCTGAGAGTGTGGTGGAGGCAGATTCACACAGCGAGTGGTTAGGATCCGGAATGTTCTGTCTGAGAGTGTGGTGGAGGCAGATTCACACAGCGAGTGGTTAGGATCCGGAATGTTCTGTCTGAGAGTGTGGTGGAGGCAGATTCACACAGCGAGTGGTTAGGATCCGGAAGGTTCTGTCTGAGAGTGTGGTGGAGACAGATTCACACAGCGAGTGGCTAGGATTCGGAATGTTCTGTCTGAGAGAGTGGATGAGACAGATTCACACAGCGAATGGTTAGGTTCCGGAATGTTCTGTCTGAGAGTGTGGTGGAGGCAGATTCACACAGCGAGTGGTTAGGATCGGGAATGTACTGTCTGCGAGTGCGGTGGAGACAGATTCACACAGGGAGTGGTTAGGATCCGGAATGTTCTGTCTGAGAGTGTGGTGGAGGCAGATTCACACAGAGAGTGGTTAGGTTCCGCAATGTACTGTCTGTGAGTGTGGTGGAGGCAGATTCACACAGCGAATGGTTAGGATCCGGAATGTTCTGTCTGAGCATGTGGTAGAGTCAGATACACAGCGAGTGGTTAGGATCCGGAATGTTCTGTCTGAGAGTGAGGTGGTGACAGATTCACACAGCGAGTGGTTAGGATCCAGAATGTTCTGTCTGAGAGTGTGGTGGAGACAGATCCACACAGCGAGTGGTTAGGATCCGGAATGTTCTGTCTGAGAGTGTGGTGAAGACAGATTCACACAGCGAGTGGTTAGGATCTGGAATGTTCTGTCTGAGAGTGTGGTGGAGACAGATTCACACAGCGAGTGATTAGGATCTGGAATGTACTGTCTGAGAGTGTGGTGGAGACAGATTCACACAGCGAGTGGTTTGGATCCGGAATGTTCTGTCTGAGAGTGTGGTGGGGGCAGTTTCACACAGCGAGTGGTTAGGATCTGGAATGTACTGTCTGAGAGTGTGGTGGAGACAGATTCACACAGTGAGTGATTAGGATCTGGAATGTACTGTCTGAGAGTGTGGTGGAGACAGATTCACACAGGGAGTGGTTATGATCCGGAATGTTCTGTCTGAGAGTGTGGTGGAGACAGATTCACACAGCGAGTTGTTAGGATCTGGAATGTTCTGTCTGAGGGTGTGGTGGAGGCAGATTCACACAGCGAGTGGTTAGGATCCGGAATGTTCTGTCTGAGAGTGTGGTGGAGGCAGATTCACACAGCGAGTAGTTAGGATCCGGAATGTTCTGTCTGAGAGTGTGGTGGAGGCAGATTCACACAGCGAGTGGTTAGGATCCGGAATGTTCTGTCTGAGAGTGTGGTGGAGGCAGGTTCACACAGCGAGTGGTTAGGATCCGGAATGTTCTGTCTGAGAGTGTGGTGGAGACAGATTCACACAGCGAGTGGTTAGGATCTGGAATGTTCTGCCTGAGAGTGTGGTGGAGGCAGATTCACACAGCGAGTGGTTAGGATCCGGAATGTTCTGTCTGAGAGTGTGGTGGAGGCAGATTCACACAGCGAGTGGTTAGGATCCGGAATGTTCTGTCTGAGAGTGTGGTGGAGGCAGATTCACACAGCGAGTGGTTAGGATCTGGAATGTTCTGTCTGAGAGTGTGGTGGAGATAGATTCACACAGCGAGTGGTTAGGATCCGGAATGTACTGTCTGAGAGTGTGGTGGAGACAGATTCACACAGCGAGTCGCTAGGATCTGTAATGTACTGTCTGTGAGTGTGGTGGAGACAGATTCACACAGCGAGTGGTTAGGATCCGGAATGTTCTGTCTGAGAGTGTGGTGGAGACAGATTCACACAGCGAGTGGTAAGGATCAGGAATGTTCTGTCTGAGAGTGTGGTGGAGACAGATTCACATGGTGAGTGGTTAGGATCCGGAATGTTCTGTCGGAGAGTGTGGTGGAGACAGATTCACACAGCGGGTGGTTAGGATCCGGAATGTTCTGCCTGTGAGTGTGGAGGAGAAAGATTCACACGGCGAGTGGTTAGGATCCGGAATGTTCTATCTGAGAGTGTGGTGGAGACAGATTCACACAGGGACTGGTTCGGATCTGGAATGTACTGTCTGAGAGTGCGGTGGAGACAGATTCAAACAACAAGTGGTTAGGATCCGGAATGTTCTGTCTGTGAGTGTGGTGGAGGCAGATTCACACAGCGAGTGGTTAGGATCTGGAATGTTCTGTCTGAGAGTGTGGTGGAGACAGATTCACACAGCGAGTGGTTAGGATCCGGAATGTTCTGTCTGAGAGTGTGGTGGGGGCAGTTTCACACAGGGAGTGGTTAGGATCTGGAATGTACTGTCTGAGAGTGTGGTGGAGGCAGATTCACACAGCGAGTGGTTAGGATCTGGAATGTTCTGTCTGAGAATGTGGTGGAGACAGATTCACACAACGAGTGGTTAGGATCTGGAATGTACTGTCTGAGAATGTGGTGGAGACAGATTCACACAGCGAGTGGTTAGGATCTGGACTGTTCTGTCTGAGAGTCTGGTAGAGACAGATTCACACAGCGAGTGGTTAGGATCTGGAATGTTCTGTCTGAGAGTGTGGTGGAGACAGATTCACACAGCGAGTGGTTAGGATCCGGAATGTTCTGTCTGAGAGTGTGGTGCAGACAGATTCACACAGCGAGTGGTTAGGATCCGGAATGTTCTGTCTGTGAGTGTGGTGGAGACAGATTCACACAGCGAGTGGTTAGGATCCGGAATGTTCTGTCTGTGAGTGTGGTGGTGGCAGATTCACACAGCGAGTGGTTAGGATCCGGAATGTTCTGTCTGAGAGTGTGGTGGAGACAGATTCACACAGCGAGTGGTTAGGATCCGGAATGTTCTGCCTGTGAGTGTGGAGGAGAAAGATTCACACGGCGAGTGGTTAGGATCCGGAATGTTCTATCTGAGAGTGTGGTGGAGACATATTCACACAGGGACTGGTTCGGATCCGGAATGTACTGTCTGAGAGTGCGGTGGAGACAGATTCAAACAATGAGTGGTTAGGATCCGGAATGTTCTGTCTGTGAGTGTGGTGAGGGCAGTTTCACACAGGGAGTGGTTAGGATCTGGAATGTACTGTCTGAGAGTTTGGTGGAGACAGATTCACAGAGCGAGTGGTTAGGATCCAGAATGTACTGTCTGAGAGTGTGGTGGAGACAGATTCACACAGTGAGTGGTTAGGATCTGGAATGTACTGTCTGAGAGTGTGGTGGAGACAGATTCACACAGCGAGTGGTTAGGATCTGGAATGTACTGTCTGAGAGTGTGGTGGAGACAGATTCACAGAGCGAGTGGTTAGGATCCGGAATGTACTGTCTGTGAGTGTGGTGGAGACAGATTCACACAGCGAGTGGTTAGAATCTGGAATGTTCTGTCTGTGAGTGTGGTGGTGGCAGATTCACACAGCGAGTGGTTAGGATCCGGAATGTACTGTCTGAGAGTGTGGTGGAGACAGATTCACACAACGAGTGTTTAGGATCCGGAATGTTCTGTCTCTGAGTTTCGTGGAGGCAGATTCACGC
The DNA here is from genome assembly GCF_047496885.1 of Scyliorhinus torazame. Classification (NCBI taxonomy): domain Eukaryota; kingdom Metazoa; phylum Chordata; class Chondrichthyes; order Carcharhiniformes; family Scyliorhinidae; genus Scyliorhinus; species Scyliorhinus torazame. The sequence goes on along the minus strand of NC_092707.1, from coordinate 408,917,875 downwards.
AGCGACTGCTTAGGATCCAAAATGTTCTGTCTGAGAGTGTGGTGGAGGCCGATTCACACAGCGAGTGGTTAGGATCCGGAATGTTCTATCTGAGAGTGTGGTGGAGACAGATTCACACAGGGACTGGTTCGGATCTGGAATGTACTGTCTGAGAGTGCGGTGGAGACAGATTCAAACAACAAGTGGTTAGGATCCGGAATGTTCTGTCTGTGAGTGTGGTGGAGGCAGATTCACACAGCGAGTGGTTAGGATCTGGAATGTTCTGTCTGAGAGTGTGGTGGAGACAGATTCACACAGCGAGTGGTTAGGATCCGGAATGTTCTGTCTGAGAGTGTGGTGGGGGCAGTTTCACACAGGGAGTGGTTAGGATCTGGAATGTACTGTCTGAGAGTGTGGTGGAGGCAGATTCACACAGCGAGTGGTTAGGATCTGGAATGTTCTGTCTGAGAATGTGGTGGAGACAGATTCACACAACGAGTGGTTAGGATCTGGAATGTACTGTCTGAGAATGTGGTGGAGACAGATTCACACAGCGAGTGGTTAGGATCTGGACTGTTCTGTCTGAGAGTCTGGTGGAGACAGATTCACACAGCGAGTGGTTAGGATCTGGAATGTTCTGTCTGAGAGTGTGGTGGAGACAGATTCACACAGCGAGTGGTTAGGATCCGGAATGTTCTGTCTGTGAGTGTGGTGCAGACAGATTCACACAGCGAGTGGTTAGGATCCGGAATGTTCTGTCTGTGAGTGTGGTGGAGACAGATTCACACAGCGAGTGGTTAGGATCCGGAATGTTCTGTCTGTGAGTGTGGTGGTGGCAGATTCACACAGCGAGTTGTTAGGATCCGGAATGTTCTGTCTGAGAGTGTGGTGGAGACAGATTCACACAGCGAGTGGTTAGGATACGGAATGTTCTGCCTGTGAGTGTGGAGGAGAAAGATTCACACGGCGAGTGGTTAGGATCCGGAATGTTCTATCTGAGAGTGTGGTGGAGACAGATTCACACAGGGACTGGTTCGGATCCGGAATGTACTGTCTGAGAGTGCGGTGGAGACAGATTCAAACAATGAGTGGTTAGGATCCGGAATGTTCTGTCTGTGAGTGTGGTGGGGGCAGTTTCACACAGGGAGTGGTTAGGATCTGGAATGTACTGTCTGAGAGTTTGGTGGAGACAGATTCACAGAGCGAGTGGTTAGGATCCAGAATGTACTGTCTGAGAGTGTGGTGGAGACAGATTCACACAGTGAGTGGTTAGGATCTGGAAAGTACTGTCTGAGAGTGTGGTGGAGACAGATTCACACAGCGAGTCGTTAGGATCTGGAATGTACTGTCTGAGAGTGTGGTGGAGACAGATTCACAGAGCGAGTGGTTAGGATCCGGAATGTACTGTCTGTGAGTGTGGTGGAGACAGATTCACACAGCGAGTGGTTAGAATCTGGAATGTTCTGTCTGTGAGTGTGGTGGTGGCAGATTCACACAGCGAGTGGTTAGGATCCGGAATGTACTGTCTGAGAGTGTGGTGGAGACAGATTCACACAACGAGTGTTTAGGATCCGGAATGTTCTGTCTCTGAGTTTCGTGGAGGCAGATTCACGCAGCGACTGCTTAGGATCCAAAATGTTCTGTCTGAGAGTGTGGTGGAGGCCGATTCACACAGCGAGTGGTTAGGATCCGGAATGTTCTGTCTGAGAGTGTGGTGGTGACAGATTCACACAGCGAGTAGTTAGGATCTGGAATGTTCTGTCTGAGAGTGTGGTGGAGGCCGATTCACAGAGCGAGTCGTTCGGATCCGGAATGTTCTGTCTGAGAGTGTGGTGGAGACAGATTCACACAGTGAGTGGTTAGGATCCGGAATGTTCTGTCTGAGAGTGTGGTGGAGACAGATTCACACAGCGAGTGGTTAGGATCTGGAATGTTCTGTCTGAGAGTGCGGTGGAGGCAGATTCACACAGCGAGTGGTTAGGATCTGTAATGTACTGTCTGTGAGTGTGGTGGAGACAGATTCACACAGCGAGTGGTTAGGATCTGGAATGTTCTGTCTGAGAGTGTGGTGGAGACAGATTCACACAGCGAGTGGTTAGGATCTGTAATGTACTGTCTGTGAGTGTGGTGGAGACAGATTCACACAGCGAGTGGTTAGGATCTGTAATGTACTGTCTGTGAGTGTGGTGGAGACAGATTCACACAGCGAGTGGTTAGGATCCGGAATGTTCTGTCTGAGAGTGTGGTGGGGGCAGTTTCACACAGGGAGTGGTTAGGATCTGGAATGTACTGTCTGAGAGTTTGGTGGAGACAGATTCACAGAGCGAGTGGTTAGGATCCAGAATGTACTGTCTGAGAGTGTGGTGGAGACAGATTCACACAGTGAGTGGTTAGGATCTGGAATGTACTGTCTGAGAGTGTGGTGGAGACAGATTCACACAGCGAGTGGTTAGGATCTGGAATGTACTGTCTGAGAGTGTGGTGGAGACAGATTCACAGAGCGAGTGGTTAGGATCCGGAATGTACTGTCTGTGAGTGTGGTGGAGACAGATTCACACAGCGAGTGGTTAGAATCTGGAATGTTCTGTCTGTGAGTGTGGTGGTGGCAGATTCACACAGCGAGTGGTTAGGATCCGGAATGTACTGTCTGAGAGTGTGGTGGAGACAGATTCACACAACGAGTGTTTAGGATCCGGAATGTTCTGTCTCTGAGTTTCGTGGAGGCAGATTCACGCAGCGACTGCTTAGGATCCAAAATGTTCTGTCTGAGAGTGTGGTGGAGGCCGATTCACACAGCGAGTGGTTAGGATCCGGAATGTTCTGTCTGAGAGTGTGGTGGTGACAGATTCACACAGCGAGTGGTTAGGATCTGGAATGTTCTGTCTGAGAGTGTGGTGGAGGCCGATTCACAGAGCGAGTCGTTCGGATCCGGAATGTTCTGTCTGAGAGTGTGGTGGAGACAGATTCACACAGTGAGTGGTTAGGATCCGGAATGTTCTGTCTCAGAGTGTGGTGGAGACAGATTCACACAGCGAGTGGTTAGGATCTGGAATGTTCTGTCTGAGAGTGCGGTGGAGGCAGATTCACACAGCGAGTGGTTAGGATCTGTAATGTACTGTCTGTGAGTGTGGTGGAGACAGATTCACACAGCGATTGGTTAGGATCTGGAATGTTCTGTCTGAGAGTGTGGTGGAGACAGATTCACACAGCGAGTGGTTAGGATCTGTAATGTACTGTCTGTGAGTGTGGTGGAGACAGATTCACACAGCGAGTGGTTAGGATCTGTAATGTACTGTCTGTGAGTGTGGTGGAGACAGATTCACACAGCGAGTGGTTAGGATCCGGAATGTTCTGTCTGAGAGTGTGGTGGAGACAGATTCACACAGCGAGTGGTAAGGATCAGGAATGTTCTGTCTGAGAGTGTGGTGGAGACAGATTCACACAGTGAGTGGTTAGGATCCGGAATGTTCTGTCGGAGAGTGTGGTGGAGACAGATTCACACAGCGAGTGGTTAGGATCCGGAATGTTCTGTCTGAGATTGTGGTGGAGTCAGATTCACACAGCGAGTGGTTAGGATCTGGAATGTACTGTCTGAGAGTGTGGTGGAGACAGATTCACACAGCGAGTGGTTAGGATCTGGAATGTTCTGTCTGAGAGTGTGGTGCAGGCAGATTCACACAACGAGTCGTTAGGATCTGGAATGTACTGTCTGAGAGTGTGGTGGAGACAGATTCACACAGCGAGTGGTTAGGATCCGGAATGTTCTGTCTGAGAGTGTGGTGCAGGCAGATTCACACAACGAGTGGTTAGGATCTGGAATGTACTGTCTGAGAGTGTGGTGGAGACAGATTCACACAGCGAGTGGTTAGGATCTGGAATGTTCTGTCTGAGAGTGTGGTGTAGACAGATTCACACAGCGAGTGTTTAGGATCCGAAATGTACTGTCTGAGAGTGTGGTGGAGACAGATTCACACAGCGAGTGGTAAGGATCAGGAATGTTCTGTCTGAGAGTGTGGTGGAGACAGATTCACACAGTGAGTGGTTAGGATCCGGAATGTTCTGTCGGAGAGTGTGGTGGAGACAGATTCACACAGCGGGTGGTTAGGATCCGGAATGTTCTGCCTGTGAGTGTGGAGGAGAAAGATTCACACGGCGAGTGGTTAGGATCCGGAATGTTCTATCTGAGAGTGTGGTGGAGACAGATTCACACAGGGACTGGTTCGGATCTGGAATGTACTGTCTGAGAGTGCGGTGGAGACAGATTCAAACAACAAGTGATTAGGATCCGGAATGTTCTGTCTGTGAGTGTGGTGGAGGCAGATTCACACAGCGAGTGGTTAGGATCTGGAATGTTCTGTCTGAGAGTGTGGTGGAGACAGATTCACACAGCGAGTGGTTAGGATCCGGAGTGTTCTGTCTGAGAGTGTGGTGGGGGCAGTTTCACACAGGGAGTGGTTAGGATCTGGAATGTACTGTCTGAGAGTGTGGTGGAGGCAGATTCACACAGCGAGTGGTTAGGATCTGGAATGTTCTGTCTGAGAATGTGGTGGAGACAGATTCACACAACGAGTGGTTAGGATCTGGAATGTACTGTCTGAGAATGTGGTGGAGACAGATTCACACAGCGAGTGGTTAGGATCTGGACTGTTCTGTCTGAGAGTCTGGTGGAGACAGATTCACACAGCGAGTGGTTAGGATCTGGAATGTTCTGTCTGAGAGTGTGGTGGAGACAGATTCACACAGCGAGTGGTTAGGATCCGGAATGTTCTGTCTGAGAGTGTGGTGCAGACAGATTCACACAGCGAGTGGTTAGGATCCGGAATGTTCTGTCTGTGAGTGTGGTGGAGACAGATTCACACAGCGAGTGGTTAGGATCCGGAATGTTCTGTCTGTGAGTGTGGTGGTGGCAGATTCACACAGCGAGTGGTTAGGATCCGGAATGTTCTGTCTGAGAGTGTGGTGGAGACAGATTCACACAGCGAGTGGTTAGGATCCGGAATGTTCTGCCTGTGAGTGTGGAGGAGAAAGATTCACACGGCGAGTGGTTAGGATCCGGAATGTTCTATCTGAGAGTGTGGTGGAGACAGATTCACACAGGGACTGGTTCGGATCCGGAATGTACTGTCTGAGAGTGCGGTGGAGACAGATTCAAACAATGAGTGGTTAGGATCCGGAATGTTCTGTCTGTGAGTGTGGTGGGGGCAGTTTCACACAGGGAGTGGTTAGGATCTGGAATGTACTGTCTGAGAGTTTGGTGGAGACAGATTCACAGAGCGAGTGGTTAGGATCCAGAATGTACTGTCTGAGAGTGTGGTGGAGACAGATTCACACAGTGAGTGGTTAGGATCTGGAATGTTCTGTCTGAGAATGTGGTGGAGACAGATTCACACAACGAGTGGTTAGGATCTGGAATGTGCTGTCTGAGAATGTGGTGGAGACAGATTCACACAGCGAGTGGTTAGGATCTGGACTGTTCTGTCTGAGAGTCTGGTGGAGACAGATTCACACAGCGAGTGGTTAGGATCTGGAATGTTCTGTCTGAGAGTGTGGTGGAGACAGATTCACACAGCGAGTGGTTAGGATCCGGAATGTTCTGTCTGAGAGTGTGGTGCAGACAGATTCACACAGCGAGTGGTTAGGATCCGGAATGTTCTGTCTGTGAGTGTGGTGGAGACAGATTCACACAGCGAGTGGTTAGGATCCGGAATGTTCTGTCTGTGAGTGTGGTGGTGGCAGATTCACACAGCGAGTGGTTAGGATCCGGAATGTTCTGTCTGAGAGTGTGGTGGAGACAGATTCACACAGCGAGTGGTTATGATCCAGAATGTTCTGCCTGTGAGTGTGGAGGAGAAAGATTCACACGGCGAGTGGTTAGGATCCGGAATGTTCTATCTGAGAGTGTGGTGGAGACAGATTCACACAGGGACTGGTTCGGATCCGGAATGTACTGTCTGAGAGTGCGGTGGAGACAGATTCAAACAATGAGTGGTTAGGATCCGGAATGTTCTGTCTGTGAGTGTGGTGGGGGCAGTTTCACACAGGGAGTGGTTAGGATCTGGAATGTACTGTCTGAGAGTTTGGTGGAGACAAATTCACAGAGCGAGTGGTTAGGATCCAGAATGTACTGTCTGAGAGTGTGGTGGAGACAGATTCACACAGTGAGTGGTTAGGATCTGGAATGTACTGTCTGAGAGTGTGGTGGAGACAGATTCACACAGCGAGTGGTTAGGATCTGGAATGTACTGTCTGAGAGTGTGGTGGAGACAGATTCACAGAGCGAGTGGTTAGGATCCGGAATGTACTGTCTGTGAGTGTGGTGGAGACAGATTCACACAGCGAGTGGTTAGAATCTGGAATGTTCTGTCTGTGAGTGTGGTGGTGGCAGATTCACACAGCGAGTGGTTAGGATCCGGAATGTACTTTCTGAGAGTGTGGTGGAGACAGATTCACACAACGAGTGTTTAGGATCCGGAATGTTCTGTCTCTGAGTTTCGTGGAGGCAGATTCACGCAGCGACTGCTTAGGATCCAAAATGTTCTGTCTGAGAGTGTGGTGGAGGCCGATTCACACAGCGAGTGGTTAGGATCCGGAATGTTCTGTCTGAGAGTGTGGTGGTGACAGATTCACACAGCGAGTGGTTAGGATCTGGAATGTTCTGTCTGAGAGTGTGGTGGAGGCCGATTCACAGAGCGAGTGGTTCGGATCCGGAATGTTCTGTCTGAGAGTGTGGTGGAGACAGATTCACACAGTGAGTGGTTAGGATCCGGAATGTTCTGTCTGAGAGTGTGGTGGAGACAGATTCACACAGCGAGTGGTTAGGATCTGGAATGTTCTGTCTGAGAGTGTGGTGGAGACAGATTCACACAGCGAGTGGTTAGGATCTGTAATGTACTGTCTGTGAGTGTGGTGGAGACAGATTCACACAGCGAGTGGTTAGGATCTGTAATGGACTGTCTGTGAGTGTGGTGGAGACAGATTCACACAGCGAGTGGTTAGGATCCGGAATGTTCTGTCTGAGAGTGTGGTGGAGACAGATTCACACAGCGAGTGGTAAGGATCAGGAATGTTCTGTCTGTGAGTGTGGTGGAGACAGATTCACACAGTGAGTGGTTAGGATCCGGAATGTTCTGTCTGAGAGTGTGGTGGAGACAGATTCACACAGCGAGTGGTAAGGATCAGGAATGTTCTGTCTGAGAGTTTGGTGGAGACAGATTCACACAGCGAGTGGTAAGGATCAGGAATGTTCTGTCTGAGAGTGTGGTGGAGACAGATTCACACAGCGAGTGGTTAGGATCCGGAATGTTCTGTCTGAGATTGTGGTGGAGGCAGATTCACACAGCGAGTGGTTAGGATCTGGAATGTACTGTCTGAGAGTGTGGTGGAGACAGATTCACACAGCGAGTGGTTAGGATCTGGAATGTTCTGTCTGAGAGTGTGGTGCAGGCAGATTCTCACAACGAGTCGTTAGGATCTGGAATGTACTGTCTGAGAGTGTGGTGGAGACAGATTCAAACAGCGAGTGGTTAGGATCCGGAATGTACTGTCAGTGAGTGTGGTGGAGACAGATTCACACAGCGAGTGGTTAGGATCCGGAATGTACTGTCTGAGAGTGTGGTGGAGACAGATTCACACAGCGAGTGGTAAGGATCAGGAATGTTCTGTCTGAGAGTGTGGTGGAGACAGATTCACACAGTGAGTGGTTAGGATCCGGAATGTTCTGTCGGAGAGTGTGGTGGAGACAGATTCACACAGCGGGTGGTTAGGATCCGGAATGTTCTGCCTGTGAGTGTGGAGGAGAAAGATTCACACGGCGAGTGGTTAGGATCCGGAATGTTCTATCTGAGAGTGTGGTGGAGACAGATTCACACAGGGACTGGTTCGGATCTGGAATGTACTGTCTGAGAGTGCGGTGGAGACAGATTCAAACAACAAGTGGTTAGGATCCGGAATGTTCTGTCTGTGAGTGTGGTGGAGGCAGATTCACACAGCGAGTGGTTAGGATCTGGAATGTTCTGTCTGAGAGTGTGGTGGAGACAGATTCACACAGCGAGTGGTTAGGATCCGGAATGTTCTGTCTGAGAGTGTGGTGGGGGCAGTTTCACACAGGGAGTGGTTAGGATCTGGAATGTACTGTCTGAGAGTGTGGTGGAGGCAGATTCACACAGCGAGTGGATAGGATCTGGAATGTTCTGTCTGAGAATGTGGTGGAGACAGATTCACACAACGAGTGGTTAGGATCTGGAATGTACTGTCTGAGAATGTGGTGGAGACAGATTCACACAGCGAGTGGTTAGGATCTGGACTCTTCTGTCTGAGAGTCTGGTGGAGACAGATTCACACAGCGAGTGGTTAGGATCTGGAATGTTCTGTCTGAGAGTGTGGTGGAGACAGATTCACACAGCGAGTGGTTAGGATCCGGAATGTTCTGTCTGAGAGTGTGGTGGAGACAGATTCACACAGCGAGTGGTGAGGATCCGGAATGTTCTGTCTGTGAGTGTGGTGGAGGCAGATTCACACAGCGAGTGGTTAGGATCCGGAATGTTCTGTCTGAGAGTGTGGTGGAGACAGATTCACACAGCGAGTGGTTAGGATCCGGAATGTTCTGCCTGTGAGTGTGGAGGAGAAAGATTCACACGGCGAGTGGTTAGGATCCGGAATGTTCTATCTGAGAGTGTGGTGGAGACAGATTCACACAGGGACTGGTTCGGATCCGGAATGTACTGTCTGAGAGTGCGGTGGAGACAGATTCAAACAATGAGTGGTTAGGATCCGGAATGTTCTGTATGTGAGTGTGGTGGGGGCAGTTTCACACAGGGAGTGGTTAGGATCTGGAATGTACTGTCTGAGAGTTTGGTGGAGACAGATTCACAGAGCGAGTGGTTAGGATCCAGAATGTACTGTCTGAGAGTGTGGTGGAGACAGATTCACACAGTGAGTGGTTAGGATCTGGAATGTACTGTCTGAGAGTGTGGTGGAGACAGATTCACACAGCGAGTGGTTAGAATCTGGAATGTACTGTCTGAGAGTGTGGTGGAGACAGATTCACAGAGCGAGTGGTTAGGATCCGGAATGTACTGTCTGTGAGTGTGGTGGAGACAGATTCACACAGCGAGTGGTTAGAATCTGGAATGTTCTGTCTGTGAGTGTGGTGGTGGCAGATTCACACAGCGAGTGGTTAGGATCCGGAATGTACTGTCTGAGAGTGTGGTGGAGACAGATTCACACAACGAGTGTTTAGGATCCGGAATGTTCTGTCTCTGAGTTTCGTGGAGGCAGATTCACGCAGCGACTGCTTAGGATCCAAAATGTTCTGTCTGAGAGTGTGGTGGAGGCCGATTCACACAGCGAGTGGTTAGGATCCGGAATGTTCTGTCTGAGAGTGTGGTGGTGACAGATTCACACAGCGAGTGGTTAGGATCTGGAATGTTCTGTCTGAGAGTGTGGTGGAGGCCGATTCACAGAGCGAGTCGTTCGGATCCGGAATGTTCTGTCTGAGAGTGTGGTGGAGACAGATTCACACAGTGAGTGGTTAGGATCCGGAATGTTCTGTCTGAGAGTGTGGTGGAGACAGATTCACACAGCGAGTGGTTAGGATCTGGAATGTTCTGTCTGAGAGTGCGGTGGAGGCAGATTCACACAGCGAGTGGTTAGGATCTGTAATGTACTGTCTGTGAGTGTGGTGGAGACAGATTCACACAGCGAGTGGTTAGGATCTGGAATGTTCTGTCTGAGAGTGTGGTGGAGACAGATTCACACAGTGAGTGGTTAGGATCTGTAATGTACTGTCTGTGAGTGTGGTGGAGACAGATTCACACAGCGAGTGGTTAGGATCTGTAATGTACTGTCTGTGAGTGTGGTGGAGACAGATTCACACAGCGAGTGGTTAGGATCCGGAATGTTCTGTCTGAGAGTGTGGTGGAGACAGATTCACACAGCGAGTGGTAAGGATCAGGAATGTTCTGTCTGAGAGTGTGGTGGAGACAGATTCACACAGTGAGTGGTTAGGATCCGGAATGTTCTGTCGGAGAGTGTGGTGGAGACAGATTCACACAGCGAGTGGTTAGGATCCGGAATGTTCTGTCTGAGATTGTGGTGGAGGCAGATTCACACAGCGAGTGGTTAGGATCTGGAATGTACTGTCTGAGAGTGTGGTGGAGACAGATTCACACAGCGAGTGGTTAGGATCTGGAATGTTCTGTCTGAGAGTGTGGTGCAGGCAGATTCACACAACGAGTGGTTAGGATCTGGAATGTACTGTCTGAGAGTGTGGTGGAGACAGATTCACACAGCGAGTGGTTAGGATCCGGAATGTTCTGTCTGAGAGTGTGGTGCAGGCAGATTCACACAACGAGTGGTTAGGATCTGGAATGTACTGTCTGAGAGTGTGGTGGAGACAGATTCACACAGCGAGTGGTTAGGATCTGGAATGTTCTGTCTGAGAGTGTGGTGGAGACAGATTCACACAGCGAGTGGTTAGGATCCGGAATGTACTGTCTGAGAGTGTGGTGGAGACAGATTCACACAGCGAGTGGTTAGGATCCGGAATGTTCTGTCTGAGAGTGTGGTGGAGACAGATTCACACAGCGAGTGGTTAGGATCCGGAATGTTCTGTCTGAGAGTGTGGTGGAGACAGATTCACACAGCGAGTGGTTAGGATCTGGAATGTTCTGTCTGAGAGTGTGGTGGAGACAGATTCACACAGCGAGTGGTTAGGATCCGGAATGTTCTGTCTGAGAGTGTGGTGCAGACAGATTCACACAGCGAGTGGTTAGGATCCGGAATGTTCTGTCTGTGAGTGTGGTGGAGACAGATTCACACAGCGAGTGGTTAGGATCCGGAATGTTCTGTCTGTGAGTGTGGTGGTGGCAGATTCACACAGCGAGTGGTTAGGATCCGGAATGTTCTGTCTGAGAGTGTGGTGGAGACAGATTCACACAGCGGGTGGTTAGGATCCGGAATGTTCTGCCTGTGAGTGTGGAGGAGAAAGATTCACACGGCGAGTGGTTAGGATCCGGAATGTTCTATCTGAGAGTGTGGTGGAGACAGATTCACACAGGGACTGGTTCGGATCCGGAATGTACTGTCTGAGAGTGCGGTGGAGACAGATTCAAACAACGAGTGGTTAGGATCCGGAATGTTCTGTCTGAGAGTGTGGTGGGGGCAGTTTCACACAGGGAGTGGTTAGGATCTGGAATGTACTGTCTGAGAGTGTGGTGGAGGCAGATTCACACAGCGAGTGGATAGGATCTGGAATGTTCTGTCTGAGAATGTGGTGGAGACAGATTCACACAACGAGTGGTTAGGATCTGGAATGTACTGTCTGAGAATGTGGTGGAGACAGATTCACACAGCGAGTGGTTAGGATCTGGACTCTTCTGTCTGAGAGTCTGGTGGAGACAGATTCACACAGCGAGTGGTTAGGATCTGGAATGTTCTGTCTGAGAGTGTGGTGGAGACAGATTCACACAGCGAGTGGTTAGGATCCGGAATGTTCTGTCTGAGAGTGTGGTGGAGACAGATTCACACAGCGAGTGGTGAGGATCCGGAATGTTCTGTCTGTGAGTGTGGTGGAGGCAGATTCACACAGCGAGTGGTTAGGATCCGGAATGTTCTGTCTGAGAGTGTGGTGGAGACAGATTCACACAGCGAGTGGTTAGGATCCGGAATGTTCTGCCTGTGAGTGTGGAGGAGAAAGATTCACACGGCGAGTGGTTAGGATCCGGAATGTTCTATCTGAGAGTGTGGTGGAGACAGATTCACACAGGGACTGGTTCGGATCCGGAATGTACTGTCTGAGAGTGCGGTGGAGACAGATTCAAACAATGAGTGGTTAGGATCCGGAATGTTCTGTATGTGAGTGTGGTGGGGGCAGTTTCACACAGGGAGTGGTTAGGATCTGGAATGTACTGTCTGAGAGTTTGGTGGAGACAGATTCACAGAGCGAGTGGTTAGGATCCAGAATGTACTGTCTGAGAGTGTGGTGGAGACAGATTCACACAGTGAGTGGTTAGGATCTGGAATGTACTGTCTGAGAGTGTGGTGGAGACAGATTCACACAGCGAGTGGTTAGAATCTGGAATGTACTGTCTGAGAGTGTGGTGGAGACAGATTCACAGAGCGAGTGGTTAGGATCCGGAATGTACTGTCTGAGAGTGTGGTGGAGACAGATTCACACAGCGAGTGGTTAGAATCTGGAATGTTCTGTCTGTGAGTGTGGTGGAGACAGATTCACACAGCGAGTGGTTAGAATCTGGAATGTTCTGTCTGTGAGTGTGGTGGTGGCAGATTCACACAGCGAGTGGTTAGGATCCGGAATGTACTGTCTGAGAGTGTGGTGGAGACAGATTCACACAACGAGTGTTTAGGATCCGGAATGTTCTGTCTCTGAGTTTCGTGGAGGCAGATTCACGCAGCGACTGCTTAGGATCCAAAATGTTCTGTCTGAGAGTGTGGTGGAGGCCGATTCACACAGCGAGTGGTTAGGATCCGGAATGTTCTGTCTGAGAGTGTGGTGGTGACAGATTCACACAGCGAGTGGTTAGGATCTGGAATGTTCTGTCTGAGAGTGTGGTGGAGGCCGATTCACAGAGCGAGTCGTTCGGATCCGGAATGTTCTGTCTGAGAGTGTGGTGGAGACAGATTCACACAGTGAGTGGTTAGGATCCGGAATGTTCTGTCTGAGAGTGTGGTGGAGACAGATTCACACAGCGAGTGGTTAGGATCTGGAATGTTCTGTCTGAGAGTGCGGTGGAGGCAGATTCACACAGCGAGTGGTTAGGATCTGTAATGTACTGTCTGTGAGTGTGGTGGAGACAGATTCACACAGCGAGTGGTTAGGATCTGGAATGTTCTGTCTGAGAGTGTGGTGGAGACAGATTCACACAGTGAGTGGTTAGGATCTGTAATGTACTTTCTGTGAGTGTGGTGGAGACAGATTCACACAGCGAGTGGTTAGGATCTGTAATGTACTGTCTGTGAGTGTGGTGGAGACAGATTCACACAGCGAGTGGTTAGGATCCGGAATGTTCTGTCTGAGAGTGTGGTGGAGACAGATTCACACAGCGAGTGGTAAGGATCAGGAATGTTCTGTCTGAGAGTGTGGTGGAGACAGATTCACACAGTGAGTGGTTAGGATCCGGAATGTTCTGTCGGAGAGTGTGGTGGAGACAGATTCACACAGCGAGTGGTTAGGATCCGGAATGTTCTGTCTGAGATTGTGGTGGAGGCAGATTCACACAGCGAGTGGTTAGGATCTGGAATGTACTGTCTGAGAGTGTGGTGGAGACAGATTCACACAGCGAGTGGTTAGGATCTGGAATGTTCTGTCTGAGAGTGTGGTGCAGGCAGATTCACACAACGAGTGGTTAGGATCTGGAATGTACTGTCTGAGAGTGTGGTGGAGACAGATTCACACAGCGAGTGGTTAGGATCCGGAATGTTCTGTCTGAGAGTGTGGTGCAGGCAGATTCACACAACGAGTGGTTAGGATCTGGAATGTACTGTCTGAGAGTGTGGTGGAGACAGATTCACACAGCGAGTGGTTAGGATCTGGAATGTTCTGTCTGAGAGTGTGGTGGAGACAGATTCACACAGCGAGTGGTTAGGATCCGGAATGTACTGTCTGAGAGTGTGGTGGAGACAGATTCACACAGCGAGTGGTTAGGATCCGGAATGTTCTGTCTGAGAGTGTGGTGGAGACAGATTCACACAGCGAGTGGTTAGGATCCGGAATGTTCTGTCTGAGAGTGTGGTGGAGACAGATTCACACAGCGAGTGGTTAGGATCTGGAATGTTCTGTCTGAGAGTGTGGTGGAGACAGATTCACACAGCGAGTGGTTAGGATCCGGAATGTTCTGTCTGAGAGTGTGGTGCAGACAGATTCACACAGCGAGTGGTTAGGATCCGGAATGTTCTGTCTGTGAGTGTGGTGGAGACAGATTCACACAGCGAGTGGTTAGGATCCGGAATGTTCTGTCTGTGAGTGTGGTGGTGGCAGATTCACACAGCGAGTGGTTAGGATCCGGAATGTTCTGTCTGAGAGTGTGGTGGAGACAGATTCACACAGCGGGTGGTTAGGATCCGGAATGTTCTGCCTGTGAGTGTGGAGGAGAAAGATTCACACGGCGAGTGGTTAGGATCCGGAATGTTCTATCTGAGAGTGTGGTGGAGACAGATTCATACAGGGACTGGTTCGGATCCGGAATGTACTGTCTGAGAGTGCGGTGGAGACAGATTCAAACAACGAGTGGTTAGGATCCGGAATGTTCTGTCTGTGTGTGTGGTGGAGGCAGATTCACACAGCGAGTGGTTAGGATCTGGAATGTTCTGTCTGAGAGTGTGGTGGAGACAGATTCACACAGCGAGTGGTTAGGATCCGGAATGTTCTGTCTGAGAGTGTGGTGGGGGCAGTTTCACACAGGGAGTGGTTAGGATCTGGAATGTACTGTCTGAGAGTGTGGTGGAGGCAGATTCACACAGCGAGTGGTTAGGATCCGGAATGTTCTATCTGAGAGTGTGGTGGAGTAAGATTCACACAGGGACTGGTTCGGATCCGGAATGTACTGTCTGAGAGTGCGGTGGAGACAGATTCAAACAATGAGTGGTTAGGATCCGGAATGTTCTGTCTGTGAGTGTGGTGGGGGCAGTTTCACACAGGGAGTGGTTAGGATCTGGAATGTACTGTCTGAGAGTTTGGTGGAGACAGATTCACAGAGCGAGTGGTTAGGATCCAGAATGTACTGTCTGAGAGTGTGGCGGAGACAGATTCACACAGTGAGTGGTTAGGATCTGGAATGTACTGTCTGAGAGTGTGGTGGAGACAGATTCACACAGCGAGTGGTTAGGATCTGGAATGTACTGTCTGAGAGTGTGGTGGAGACATATTCACAGAGCGAGTGGTTAGGATCCGGAATGTACTGTCTGTGAGTGTGGTGGAGACAGATTCACACAGCGAGTGGTTAGAATCTGGAATGTTCTGTCTGTGAGTGTGGTGGTGGCAGATTCACACAGCGAGTGGTTAGGATCCGGAATGTACTGTCTGAGAGTGTGGTGGAGACAGATTCACACAACGAGTGTTTAGGATCCGGAATGTTCTGTCTCTGAGTTTCGTGGAGGCAGATTCACGCAGCGACTGCTTAGGATCCAAAGTGTTCTGTCTGAGAGTGTGGTGGAGGCCGATTCACACAGCGAGTGGTTAGGATCCGGAATGTTCTGTCTGAGAGTGTGGTGGTGACAGATTCACACAGCGAGTGGTTAGGATCTGGAACGTTCTGTCTGAGAGTGTGGTGGAGGCCGATTCACAGAGCGAGTCGTTCGGATCCGGAATGTTCTGTCTGAGAGTGTGGTGGAGACAGATTCACACAGTGAGTGGTTAGGATCCGGAATGTTCTGTCTGAGAGTGTGGTGGAGACAGATTCACACAGCGAGTGGTTAGGATCTGGAATGTTCTGTCTGAGAGTGCGGTGGAGGCAGATTCACACAGCGAGTGGTTAGGATCTGTAATGTACTGTCTGTGAGTGTGGTGGAGACAGCTTCACACAGCGAGTGGTTAGGATCTGGAATGTTCTGTCTGAGAGTGTGGTGGAGACAGATTCACACAGCGAGTGGTTAGGATCTGTAATGTACTGTCTGTGAGTGTGGTGGAGAATGATTCACACAGCGAGTGGTTAGGATCTGTAATGTACTGTCTGTGAGTGTGGTGGAGACAGATTCACACAGCGAGTGGTTAGGATCCGGAATGTTCTGTCTGAGAGTGTGGTGGAGACAGATTCACACAGCGAGTGGTAAGGATCAGGAATGTTCTGTCTGAGAGTGTGGTGGAGACAGATTCACACAGTGAGTGGTTAGGATCCGGAATGTTCTGTCGGAGAGTGTGGTGGAGACAGATTCACACAGCGAGTGGTTAGGATCCGGAATGTTCTGTCTGAGATTGTGGTGGAGGCAGATTCACACAGCGAGTGGTTAGGATCTGGAATGTACTGTCTGAGAGTGTGGTGGAGACAGATTCACACAGCGAGTGGTTAGGATCTGGAATGTTCTGTCTGAGAGTGTGGTGCAGGCAGATTCACACAACGAGTGGTTAGGATCTGGAATGTACTGTCTGAGAGTGTGGTGGAGACAGATTCACACAGCGAGTGGTTAGGATCCGGAATGTTCTGTCTGAGAGTGTGGTGCAGGCAGATTCACACAACGAGTGGTTAGGATCTGGAATGTACTGTCTGAGAGTGTGGTGGAGACAGATTCACACAGCGAGTGGTTAGGATCTGGAATGTTCTGTCTGAGAGTGTGGTGGAGACAGATTCACACAGCGAGTGGTTAGGATCCGGAATGTACTGTCTGAGAGTGTGGTGGAGACAGATTCACACAGCGAGTGGTTAGGATCCGGAATGTTCTGTCTGAGAGTGTGGTGGAGACAGATTCACACAGCGAGTGGTTAGGATCCGGAATGTTCTGTCTGAGAGTGTGGTGGAGACAGATTCACACAGCGAGTGGTTAGGATCTGGAATGTTCTGTCTGAGAGTGTGGTGGAGACAGATTCACACAGCGAGTGGTTAGGATCCGGAATGTTCTGTCTGAGAGTGTGGTGCAGACAGATTCACACAGCGAGTGGTTAGGATCCGGAATGTTCTGTCTGTGAGTGTGGTGGAGACAGATTCACACAGCGAGTGGTTAGGATCCGGAATGTTCTGTCTGTGAGTGTGGTGGTGGCAGATTCACACAGCGAGTGGTTAGGATCCGGAATGTTCTGTCTGAGAGTGTGGTGGAGACAGATTCACACAGCGGGTGGTTAGGATCCGGAATGTTCTGCCTGTGAGTGTGGAGGAGAAAGATTCACACGGCGAGTGGTTAGGATCCGGAATGTTCTATCTGAGAGTGTGGTGGAGACAGATTCACACAGGGACTGGTTCGGATCCGGAATGTACTGTCTGAGAGTGCGGTGGAGACAGATTCAAACAACGAGTGGTTAGGATCCGGAATGTTCTGTCTGTGTGTGTGGTGGAGGCAGATTCACACAGCGAGTGGTTAGGATCCGGAATGTACTGTCTGAGAGTGTGGTGGAGGCAGATTCACACAGCGAGTGGTTAGGATCTGGAATGTATGGTCTGAGAGTGTGGTGGAGACAGATTCACACTGCGAGTGGTTAGGATCTGGAATGTATGGTCTGAGAGTGTGGTGGAGACAGATTCACACAGCGAGTGGTTAGGATCCGGAATGTACTGTCTGAGAGTGTGGTGGAGGCAGATTCACACAGCGAGTGGTTAGGATCCGGAATGTACTGTCTGAGAGTGTGGTGGAGGCAGATTCACACAGCGAGTGGTTAGGATCTGGAATGTATGGTCTGAGAGTGTGGTGGAGACAGATTCACACAGCGAGTGGTTAGGATCTGGAATGTATGGTCTGAGAGTGTGGTGGAGACAGATTCACACAGCGAGTGGTTAGGATCTGGAATGCACTGTCTGTGTGTGTGGTGGAGGCAGATTCACACAGCGAGTGGTTAGGATCCGGAATGTTCTGTCTGAGAGTGTGGTGGGGGCAGTTTCACACAGGGAGTGGTTAGGATCTGGAATGTATTGTCTGAGAGTGTGGTGGAGGCAGATTCACACAGCGAGTGGTTAGGATCTGGAATGTACTGTCTGAGAGTGTGGTGGAGACAGATTCACACAGCGAGTGGTTAGGATTTGGAATGTTCTGTCTGAGAGTGTGGTGGAGACAGATTCACACAGCGAGTGGTTAGGATCCGGAATGTTCTGTCTGAGAGTGTGGTGGAGACAGATTCACACAGCGAGTGGTTAGGATCCGGAATGTTCTGTCTGAGAGTGTGGTGCAGACAGATTCACACAGCGAGTGGTTAGGATCCGGAATGTTCTGTCTGTGAGTGTGGTGGAGACAGATTCACACAGCGAGTGGTTAGGATCCGGAATGTTCTGTCTGTGAGTGTGGTGGTGGCAGATTCACACGGCGAGTGGTTAGGATCCGGAATGTTCTATCTGAGAGTGTGGTGGAGACAGATTCACACAGGGACTGGTTCGGATCCGGAATGTACTGTCTGAGAGTGTGGTGCAGACAGATTCACACAGGGAGTGGTTAGGATCCGGAATGTTCTGTCTGAGAGTGCGGTGGAGACAGATTCAAACAACGAGTGGTTAGGATCCGGAATGTTCTGTCTGTGAGTGTGGTGGAGGCAGATTCACACAGCGAGTGGTTAGGATCTGGAATGTTCTGTCTGAGAGTGTGGTGGAGGCAGATTCACACAGCGAGTGGTTAGGATCCGGAATGTTCTGTCTGAGTGTGTGGTGGGGGCAGTTTCACACAGCGATTTGTTAGGATCCGGAATGTTCTGTCTGAGAATGTGGTGGAGGCAGATTCAAGCAACGAGTGTTTAGGATCCGGAATGTTCTGTCTGTGAGTGTGGTGGAGGCAGTTTCATACAGGGAGTGGTTAGGATCCGGAATGTTCTGTCTGTGAGTGTGGTGGAGACAGATTCACACAGCGAGTGGTTAGGATCCGGAATGTTCTGTCTGTGAGTGTGGTGGTGGCAGATTCACACAGCGAGTGGTTAGGATCCGGAATGTTCTGTCAGAGAGTGTGGTGGAGACAGATTCACACAGCGAGTGGTTTGGATCCGGAATGTTCTGTCTGAGAGTGAGGTGGAGGCTGATTCACACAGCGAGTGGTTAGGATCCGGAATGTTCTGTCTGTGACTGTGGTGGAGGCAGATTCACACAGCGAGTTGTTAGGATCTGGAATGTTCTGTCTGTGAGTGTGGTTGGGGCAGTTTCACACAGGGCGTGGTTAGGATACGGAATGTTCTGTCTGATAGTGTGGTGGAGGCAGATTCACACAACGAATGGTTAGGATCTGGAATGTACTGTCTGAGAGTGTGGTGGAGGCAGAATCACACAGAGAGTGGTTAGGATCTGGAATGTTCTGTCTGAGAGTGTGGTGGAGTAATATTCACACAGCGAGTGGTTAGGATCCGGAATGTACTGTCTGTGAGTGTGGTGGAGGCAGATTCACACAGCGAGTGGTTAGGATCTGGAATGCACTGTCTGAGAGTGTGGTGGAGGCAGATTCACACAGCGAGTGGTTAGGATCCGGAATGTATGGTCTGAGAGTGTGGTGGAGACAGATTCACACTGCGAGTGGTTAGGATCTGGAATGTATGGTCTGAGAGTGTGGTGGAGACAGATTCACACAGCGAGTGGTTAGGATCTGGAACGTACTGTCTGAGAGTGTGGTGGAGGCAGATTCACACAGCGAGTGGTTAGGATCCGGAATGTTCTGTCTGTGAGTGTGGTGGTGGCAGATTCACACAGCGAGTGGTTAGGATCCGGAATGTTCTGTCTGAGAGTGTGGTGGAGACAGATTCACACAGCGGGTGGTTAGGATCCGGAATGTTCTGCCTGTGAGTGTGGAGGAGAAAGATTCACACGGCGAGTGGTTAGGATCCGGAATGTTCTATCTGAGAGTGTGGTGGAGACAGATTCACACAGGGACTGGTTCGGATCCGGAATGTACTGTCTGAGAGTGCGGTGGAGACAGATTCAAACAACGAGTGGTTAGGATCCGGAATGTTCTGTCTGTGTGTGTGGTGGAGGCAGATTCACACAGCGAGTGGTTAGGATCCGGAATGTACTGTCTGAGAGTGTGGTGGAGGCAGATTCACACAGCGAGTGGTTAGGATCTGGAATGTATGGTCTGAGAGTGTGGTGGAGAAAGATTCACACTGCGAGTGGTTAGGATCTGGAATGTATGGTCTGAGAGTGTGGTGGAGACAGATTCACACAGCGAGTGGTTAGGATCCGGAATGTACTGTCTGAGAGTGTGGTGGAGGCAGATTCACACAGCGAGTGGTTAGGATCCGGAATGTACTGTCTGAGAGTGTGGTGGAGGCAGATTCACACAGCGAGTGGTTAGGATCTGGAATGTATGGTCTGAGAGTGTGGTGGAGACAGATTCACACAGCGAGTGGTTAGGATCTGGAATGTATGGTCTGAGAGTGTGGTGGAGACAGATTCACACAGCGAGTGGTTAGGATCTGGAATGCACTGTCTGTGTGTGTGGTGGAGGCAGATTCACACAGCGAGTGGTTAGGATCCGGAATGTTCTGTCTGAGAGTGTAGTGGGGGCAGTTTCACACAGGGAGTGGTTAGGATCTGGAATGTACTGTCTGAGAGTGTGGTGGAGGCAGATTCACACAGCGAGTGGTTAGGATCTGGAATGTACTGTCTGAGAGTGTGGTGGAGACAGATTCACACAGCGAGTGGTTAGGATCCGGAATGTTCTGTCTGTGAGTGTGGTGGTGGCAGATTCACACGGCGAGTGGTTAGGATCCGGAATGTTCTATCTGAGAGTGTGGTGGAGACAGATTCACACAGGGACTGGTTCGGATCCGGAATGTACTGTCTGAGAGTGTGGTGCAGACAGATTCACACAGGGAGTGGTTAGGATCCGGAATGTTCTGTCTGAGAGTGCGGTGGAGACAGATTCAAACAACGAGTGGTTAGGATCCGGAATGTTCTGTCTGTGAGTGTGGTGGAGGCAGATTCACACAGCGAGTGGTTAGGATCTGGAATGTTCTGTCTGAGAGTGTGGTGGAGGCAGATTCACACAGCGAGTGGTTAGGATCCGGAATGTTCTGTCTGAGTGTGTGGTGGGGGCAGTTTCACACAGCGAGTTGTTAGGATCCGGAATGTTCTGTCTGTGAATGTGGTGGAGGCAGATTCAAGCAACGAGTGTTTAGGATCCGGAATGTTCTGTCTGTGAGTGTGGTGGAGGCAGTTTCATACAGGGAGTGGTTAGGATCCGGAATGTTCTGTCTGTGAGTGTGGTGGAGACAGATTCACACAGCGAGTGGTTAGGATCCGGAATGTTCTGTCTGTGAGTGTGGTGGTGGCAGATTCACACAGCGAGTGGTTAGGATCCGGAATGTTCTGTCAGAGAGTGTGGTGGAGACAGATTCACACAGCGAGTGGTTTGGATCCGGAATGTTCTGTCTGAGAGTGAGGTGGAGGCTGATTCACACAGCGAGTGGTTAGGATCCGGAATGTTCTGTCTGTGACTGTGGTGGAGGCAGATTCACACAGCGAGTTGTTAGGATCTGGAATGTTCTGTCTGTGAGTGTGGTTGGGGCAGTTTCACACAGGGCGTGGTTAGGATACGGAATGTTCTGTCTGATAGTGTGGTGGAGGCAGATTCACACAACGAATGGTTAGGATCTGGAATGTACTGTCTGAGAGTGTGGTGGAGGCAGAATCACACAGAGAGTGGTTAGGATCTGGAATGTTCTGTCTGAGAGTGTGGTGGAGTAATATTCACACAGCGAGTGGTTAGGATCCGGAATGTACTGTCTGTGAGTGTGGTGGAGGCAGATTCACACAGCGAGTGGTTAGGATCTGGAATGCACTGTCTGAGAGTGTGGTGGAGGCAGATTCACACAGCGAGTGGTTAGGATCCGGAATGTATGGTCTGAGAGTGTGGTGGAGACAGATTCACACTGCGAGTGGTTAGGATCTGGAATGTATGGTCTGAGAGTGTGGTGGAGACAGATTCACACAGCGAGTGGTTAGGATCTGGAACGTACTGTCTGAGAGTGTGGTGGAGGCAGATTCACACAGCGAGTGGTTAGAATCTGGAACGTACTGTCTGTGAGTGTGGTGGAGGCAGATTCATACAGGGAGTGGTTAGGATCCGGAATGTTCTGTCTGTGAGTGTGGTGGAGACAGATTCACACAGCGAGTGGTTAGGATCCGGAATGTTCTGTCTGTGAGTGGGGTGGTGGCAGATTCACACAGCGAGTGGTTAGGATCCGGAATGTTCTGTCTGAGAGTGTGGTGGAGACAGATTCTCACAGCGAGTGGTTAGGATCCTGAATCTTCTGCCTGTGAGTGTGGAGGAGAAAGATTCACACGGCGAGTGGTTAGGATCCGGAATGTTCTATCTGAGAGTGTGGTGGAGACAGATTCACACAGGGACTGGTTCGGATCCGGAATGTACTGTCTGAGAGTGCGGTGGAGACAGATTCAAACAACGAGTGGTTAGGATCCGGAATGTTCTGTCTGTGAGTTTGGTGGAGGCAGATTCACACAGCGAGTGGTTAGGATCTGGAATGTACTGTCTGAGAGTGTGGTGGAGACAGATTCACACAGCGAGTGGTTAGGATCCGGAATGTACTGTCTGAGAGTGTGGTGGAGGCAGATTCACACAGCGAGTGGTTAGGATCTGGAATGTATGGTCTGAGAGTGTGGTGGAGACAGATTCACACTGCGAGTGGTTAGGATCTGGAATGTATGGTCTGAGAGTGTGGTGGAGACAGATTCACACAGCGAGTGGTTAGGATCCGGAATGTACTGTCTGAGAGTGTGGTGGAGGCAGATTCACACAGCGAGTGGTTAGGATCCGGAATGTACTGTCTGAGAGTGTGGTGGAGGCAGATTCACACAGCGAGTGGTTAGGATCTGGAATGTATGGTCTGAGAGTGTGGTGGAGACAGATTCACACAGCGAGTGGTTAGGATCTGGAATGTATGGTCTGAGAGTGTGGTGGAGACAGATTCACACAGCGAGTGGTTAGGATCTGGAATGCACTGTCTGAGAGTGTGGTGGAGGCAGATTCACACAGCGAGTGGTTAGGATCTGGAATGTATGGTCTGAGAGTGTGGTGGAGACAGATTCACACTGCGAGTGGTTAGGATCTGGAATGTATGGTCTGAGATTTTGATGGAGGCAGTTTCACACAGCGAGTGGTTAGGATCTGGAATGTACTGTCTGAGAGTGTGGTGGAGGCAGATTCACACAGCGAGTGGTTAGGATCTGGAATGCACTGTCTGTGAGTGTGGTGGAGACAGATTCACACTGCGAGTGGTTAGGATCTGGAATGTATGGTCTGAGAGTGTGGTGGAGACAGATTCACACAGCGAGTGGTGAGGATCTGGAATGTACGGTCTGAGAGTGTGGTGGAGACAGATTCACACAGCGAGTGGTTAGGATCTGGAACGTACTGTCTGAGAGTGAGGTGGAGGCAGATTCACACAGCGAGTGGTTAGAATCTGGAATGTACTGTCTGAGTGTGTGGTGGAGGCAGATTCACACAGGGAGTGGTTTGGATCCGGAATGTTCTGTCTGAGAGTGTGGTGGGGGCAGTTTCACACAGCGAGTGGTTAGGATCCGGAATGTTCTGTCTGAGAATGTGGTGGAGGCAGATTCAAGCAACGAGTGTTTACGATCCGGAATGTTCTGTCTGTGAGTGTGGTGGAGGCAGATTCACACAGGGAGTGGTTAGGATCCGGAATGTTCTGTCTGTGAGTGTGGTGGAGTCAGATTCACACAGCGAGGGGTTAGGATCCGGAATGTTCTGTCTGTGAGTGTGGTGGTGGCAGATTCACACAGCGAGTGGTAAGGATCCGGAATGTTCTGTCTGAGAGTGTGGTGGAGACAGATTCACACAGCGAGTGGTTAGGATCCTGAATGTTCTGCCTGTGAGTGTGGAGGAGAAAGATTCACACGGCGAGTGGTTAGGATCCGGAATGTTCTATCTGAGAGTGTGGTGGAGACAGATTCACACAGGGACTGGTTCGGATCCGGAATGTACTGTCTGAGAGTGCGGTGGAGACAGATTCAAACAACGAGTGGTTATGATCCGGAATGTTCTGTCTGTGAGTGTGGTGGAGGCAGACTCACACAGCGAGTGGTTAGGATCTGGAATGTTCTGTCTGAGAGTGTGGTGGAGACAGATTCTCACAGCGAGTGGTTAGGATCCGGAATGTTCTGTCTGAGAGTGTGGTGGAGGCAGATTCACACAGCGAGTGGTTAGGATCTGGAATGTTCTGTCTGAGAGTGTGGTGGAGACAGATTCACACAGCGAGTTGTTAGGATCTGGAATGTTCTGTCTGTGAGTGTGGTGCGGGCAGTTTCACACAGGGAGTGGTTAGGATCCGGAATGTTCTGTCTCAGAGTGTGGTGGAGGCAGATTCACACAACGAATGGTTAGGATCTGGAATGTACTGTCTGAGAGTGTGGTGGAGGCAGAATCACACAGGGAGTGGTTAGGATCTGGAATGTACTGTCTGAGAGTGTCGTGGAGACAGATTCACACAGAGAGTGGATAGGATCTGGAATGTTCTGTCTGAGAGTGTGGTGGAGTAATATTAACACAGCGAGTGGTTAGGATCCGGAATGTACTGTCAGTGAGTGTGGTGGAGACAGATTCACACAGCAATTGGTTAGGATCCGGAGTGTTCTATCTGAGAGTGTGGTGGAGGCAGATTCACACAGCGAGTGGTTAGGATCCGGAATGTTCTGTCTGTGAGTGTGGTGGAGACAGATTCACACAGCGAGTGGTTAGGATCTGTAATGTACTGTCTGAGAGTGTGGTGGAGACATTCACACAGCGAGTGGTTAGCATCTGGAACGTATTGTCTGTCAGTGTGGTGGAGATAGATTCACACAATGAGTGGTTAGGATCAGGAATGTTCTGTCTGAGAGTGTGGTGGAGACAGATTCACACAGTGAGTGGTTAGGATCCGGAATGTACTGTCTGAGAGTGTGGTGGAGACAGATTCACACAGCGTGTGGTTAGGATCCGGAATGTTCTGTCTGAGAGTGTGGTGGAGACAGATTCACACAGCGAGTGGTTAGGATCCGGAATGTTCTGTCTGAGAGTGATGTGGAGGCAGATTCACACAGCGAGTGGTAAGGATCTGTAATGTACTGTCTGAGAGTGTGGTGGAGACAGATTCACACAGCAATTGGTTAGGATCCGGAATGTTCTGTCTGAGAGTGTGGTGGAGGCAGATTCACACAACGAGTGGTTAGGATCTGGAATGTACTGTCTGAGAGTGTGGTGGAGACAGATTCACACAGCGAGTGGTTAGGATCTGGAATGTACTGTCTGAGAGTGTGGTGGAGACAGATTCACACAGCGAGTGGTCAGGATCCGGAATGTTCTGTCTGAGAGTGTGGTGGAGGCAGATTCACACAGCGAGTGGTTAGGATCTAGAATGTACTGTCTGAGAGTGTGGTGTAGACAGATTCACACAGCGAGTGGTTAGGATCCGGAATGTTCGGTCTGTGAGTGTGGTGGAGGCAGATTCACACAGCGAGTGGTTAGGATCTGGAATGTTCTGTCTGAGAGTGTGGTGGAGACAGATTCACACAGCGAGTGGTTAGGATCTGTAATGTACTGTCTGTGAGTGTGGTGGAGACAGATTCACACAGCGAGTGGTTAGGATCTGTAATGTACTGTCTGTGAGTGTGGTGGAGACAGATTCACACAGCGAGTGGTTAGGATCCGGAATGTTCTGCCTGTGAGTGTGGAGGAGAAAGATTCACACGCGAGTGGTTAGGATCCGGAATGTTCTGTCTCTGTGTGGTGGAGGCAGATTCACACAGCGAGTGGTTAGGATCTGGAATGTTCTGTCTGAGAGTGTGGTGGAGACAGATTCACACAGCGAGTGGTTAGGATCCGGAATGTTCTGTCTGAGAGTGTGGTGGGGGCAGTTTCACACAGGGAGTGGTTAGGATCTGGAATGTACTGTCTGAGAGTGTAGCGGAGGCAGATTCACACAGCGAGTGGTTAGGATCTGGAATGTTCTGTCTGAGAATGTGGTGGAGACAGATTCACACAACGAGTGGTTAGGGTCTGGAATGTACTGTCTGAGAGTGTGGTGGAGACAGATTCACACAGCGAGTGGTTAGGATCTGGAATGTTCTGTCTGAGAGTGTGGTGGAGACAGATTCACACAGCGAGTGGTTAGGATCTGGAATGTTCTGTCTGAGAGTGTGGTGGAGACAGATTCACACAGCGAGTCGTTAGGATCTGGAATGTTCTGTCTGAGAGTGTGGTGCAGACAGATTCACACAGCGAGTGGTTAGGATCCGGAATGTTCTGTCTGTGAGTGTGGTGGAGACAGATTTTCACAGCGAGTGGTTAGGATCCGGAATGTTCTGTCTGTGAGTGTGGTGGTGGCAGATTCACACAGCGAGTGGTTAGGATCCGGAATGTTCTGTCTGAGAGTGTGGTGGAGACAGATTCACACAGCGAGTGGTTAGGATCCGGAATGTTCTGCCTGTGAGTGTGGAGGAGAAAGATTCACACGGCGAGTGGTTAGGATCCGGAATGTTCTATCTGAGAGTGTGGTGGAGACAGATTCACACAGGGACTGGTTCGGATCCGGAATGTACTGTCTGAGAGTGCGGTGGAGACAGATTCAAACAACGAGTGGTTAGGATCCGGAATGTTCTGTCTGTGAGTGTGGTGGAGGCAGATTCACACAGCGAGTGGTTAGGATCTGGAATGTTCTGTCTGAGAGTGTGGTGGAGGCAGATTCACACAGCGAGTGGTTAGGATCCGGAATGTTCTGTCTGAGTGTGTGGTGGGGGCAGTTTCACACAGCGAGTGGTTAGGATCCGGAATGTACTGTCTGTGAGTTTGGTGGAGTCAGATTCACACAGCGAGTGGTTAGGATCTGGAATGTACTGTCTGAGAGTGTGGTGGAGACAGATTCACACAGCGAGTGGTTAGGATCCGGAATGTACTGTCTGAGAGTGTGGTGGAGGCAGATTCACACAGCGAGTGGTTAGGATCTGGAATGTATGGTCTGAGAGTGTGGTGGAGACAGATTCACACTGCGAGTGGTTAGGATCTGGAATGTATGGTCTGAGAGTGTGGTGGAGACAGATTCACACAGCGAGTGGTTAGGATCCGGAATGTACTGTCTGAGAGTGTGGTGGAGGCAGATTCACACAGCGAGTGGTTAGGATCCGGAATGTACTGTCTGAGAGTGTGGTGGAGGCAGATTCACACAGCGAGTGGTTAGGATCTGGAATGTATGGTCTGAGAGTGTGGTGGAGACAGATTCACACAGCGAGTGGTTAGGATCTGGAATGTATGGTCTGAGAGTGTGGTGGAGACAGATTCACACGGCGAGTGGTTAGGATCTGGAATGCACTGTCTGAGAGTGTGGTGGAGGCAGATTCACACAGCGAGTGGTTAGGATCTGGAATGTATGGTCTGAAAGTGTGGTGGAGACAGATTCACACTGCGAGTGGTTAGGATCTGGAATGTATGGTCTGAGATTTTGATGGAGGCAGTTTCACACAGCGAGTGGTTTGGATCCGGAATGTTCTGTCTGAGAGTGTGGTGGGGGCATTTTCACACAGCGAGTGGTTACGATCCGGAATGTTCTGTCTGAGAATGTGGTGGAGGCAGATTCAAGCAACGAGTGTTTACGATCCGGAATGTTCTGTCTGTGAGTGTGGTGGAGGCAGATTCACACAGGGAGTGGTTAGGATCCGGAATGTTCTGTCTGTGAGTGTGGTGGAGACAGATTCACACAGCGAGGGGTTAGGATCCGGAATGTTCTGTCTGTGAGTGTGGTGGTGGCAGATTCACACAGCGAGTGGTTAGGATCCGGAATGTTCTGTCTGAGAGTGTGGTGGAGACAGATTCACACAGCGAGTGGTTAGGATCCTGAATATTCTGCCTGTGAGTGTGGAGGAGAAAGATTCACACGGCGAGTGGTTAGGATCCGGAATGTTCTATCTGAGAGTGTGGTGGAGACAGATTCACACAGGGACTGGTTCGGATCCGGAATGTACTGTCTGAGAGTGCGGTGTAGACAGATTCAAACAACGAGTGGTTAGGATCCGGAATGTTCTGTCTGTGAGTGTGGTGGAGGCAGACTCACACAGCGATTGGTTAGGATCTGGAATGTTCTGTCTGAGAGTGTGGTGGAGACAGATTCTCACAGCGAGTGGTTAGGATCCGGAATGTTCTGTCTGAGAGTGTGGTGGGGGCAGTTTCACACAGGGAGTGGTTAGGATCTGGAATGTACTGTCTGAGAGTGTGGTGGAGGCAGATTCACACAGCGAGTGGTTAGGATCCGGAATGTTCTGTCTGAGAGTGTGGTGGAGGCAGATTCCCACAGCGAGTTGTTAGGATCTGGAATGTTCTGTCTGTGAGTGTGGTGCGGGCAGTTTCACACAGGGAGTGGTTAGGATCCGGAATGTTCTGTCTCAGAGTGTGGTGGAGGCAGATTCACACAACGAATGGTTAGGATCTGGAATGTACTGTCTGAGAGTGTGGTGGAGGCAGAATCACACAGGGAGTGGTTAGGATCTGGAATGTACTGTCTGAGAGTGTCGTGGAGACAGATTCACACAGAGAGTGGATAGGATCTGGAATGTTCTGTCTGAGAGTGTGGTGGAGTAATATTAACACAGCGAGTGGTTAGGATCCGGAATGTACTGTCAGTGAGTGTGGTGGAGACAGATTCACACAGCAATTGGTTAGGATCCGGAATGTTCTATCTGAGAGTGTGGTGGAGGCAGATTCACACAGCGAGTGGTTAGGATCCGGAATGTTCTGTCTGTGAGTGTGGTGGAGACAGATTCACACAGCTAGTGGTTAGCATCTGGAACGTATTGTCTGTGAGTGTGGTGGAGATAGATTCACACAATGAGTGGTTAGGATCCGGAATGTTCTGTCTGAGAGTGTGGTGGAGACAGATTCACACAGCGAGTGGTAAGGATCGGTAATGTACTGTCTGAGAGTGTGGTGGAGACAGATTCACACAGCAAGTGGTTAGGATCCGGAATGTTCTGTCTGAGAGTGTGGTGGAGGCAGATTCACACAACGAGTGGTTAGGATCTGGAATGTACTGTCTGAGAGTGTGGTGGAGACAGATTCACACAGCGAGTGGTTAGGATCTGGAATGTACTGTCTGAGAGTGTGGTGGAGACAGATTCACACAGCGAGTGGTCAGGTTCCGGAATGTTCTGTCTGAGAGTGTGGTGGAGGCAGATTCACACAGCGAGTGGTTAGGATCTAGAATGTACTGTCTGAGAGTGTGGTGTAGACAGATTCACACAGCGAGTGGTTAGGATCCGGAATGTTCTGTCTGTGAGTGTGGTCGAGGCAGATTCACACTGCGAGTGGTTCGGATCCGAAATGTTCTGTCTGACAGTGTGGTGGAGGCAGATTCAAACAGCGAGTGGTTAGGATCCGGAATGTTCTGTCTGTGTGTGTGGTGGAGGCAGATTCACACAGCGAGTGGTTAGGATCCGGAATGTACTGTCTGAGAGTGTGGTGGAGACAGATTCAAACAACGAGTTGTTAGGATCCGGAATGTACTGTCTGCGAGTGCGGTGGAGATAGATTCACACAGCGAGTGGTTAGGATCTGGAATGTTCTGTCTGAGAGTGTGGTGGAGGCAGATTCACACAGCGAGTGGTTAGGATCCGAAATGTTCTGTCTGAGAGTGTGGTGGAGGCAGATTCACACAGCGAGTGGTTAGGATCCGGAATGTTCTGTCTGTGAGTGTGGTGGAGACAGATTCACACAGCGAGTGGTTAGGATCCGAAATGTTCTGTCTGAGAGTGTGGTGGAGGCAGATTCACACAGCGAGTGGTTAGGATCCGGAATGTTCTGTCTGAGAGTGTGGTGGAGGCAGATTCACACAACGAATGGTTAGGATCTGGAATGTACTGTCTGAGAGTGTGGTGGAGGCAGAATCACACAGGGAGTGGTTAGGATCTGGAATGTACTGTCTGAGAGTGTCGTGGAGACAGATTCACACAGAGAGTGGATAGGATCTGGAATGTTCTGTCTGAGAGTGTGGTGGAGTAATATTAACACAGCGAGTGGTTAGGATCCGGAATGTACTGTCAGTGAGTGTGGTGGAGGCAGATTCACACAGCGAGTGGTTAGGATCTGGAATGTACTGTCTGAGAGTGTGGTGGAGGCAGATTCACACAGGGAGTGGTTAGGATCTGGAATGTACTGTCTGAGAGTGTGGTGGAGACAGATTCACACAGCGAGTGGTTAGGATCCGGAATGTTCTGTCTGAGAGTGTGGTGGAGACAGATTCACACAGCGAGTGGTCAGGATCCGGAATGTTCTGTCTGAGAGTGTGGTGCAGACAGATTCACGCAGCGAGTGGTTAGGATCTGGAATGTTCTGTCTGAGAGTGTGGTGGAGGCAGATTCACACAGCGAGTGGTTAGGATCCGGAATGTTCTGTCTGAGTTTGTGGTGGAGGCAGATTCACACAGCGAGTGGTTAGGATCCGGAATGTTCTGTCTGTGAGTGTGGTGGAGGCAGATTCACACAGCGAGTGGTTAGGATCTGGAATGTTCTGTCTGAGAGTGTGGTGGAGGCAGATTCACACAGCGAGTGGTTAGGATCCGGAATGTTCTGTCTGGGTGTGTGGTGGAGGCAGATTCACACAGCGAGTGGTTCGGATCCGGAATGTTCTGTCTGTGAGTGTGGTGCGGGCAGTTTCACACAGGGAGTGGTTAGGATCTGGAATGTACTGTCTGAGAGTGTGGTGGAGGCAGATTCACACAGCGACTGGTTAGGATCCGGAATGTTCTGTCTGTGAGTGTGGTGCGGGCAGTTTCACACAGGGAGTGGTTAGGATCTGGAATGTACTGTCTGAGAGTGTGGTGGAGGCAGATTCACACAGCGAGTGGTTAGGATCCGGAATGTTCTGTCTGAGAGTGTGATGGAGGCAGATTCACACAGCGAGTGGTTAGGATCCGTAATGTACTGTCAGAGTGTGTGGTGGAGACAGATTCACACAGTGAGTGGTTAGGATCCGGAATGTTCTGTCTGAGAGTGTGGTGGAGACAGATTCAAACAACGAGAGGTTAGGATCCGGAATGTTCTGTCTGTGAGTGTGGTGGAGACAGATTCACACAGCGAGTGGTTAGGATCTGGAATGTACTGTCTGTGAGTGTGGTGGAGACAGATTCACACAGCGAGTGGTTAGGATCTGGAACGTACTGTCTGATTGTGTGGTGGAGACAGATTCACACAGCGAGTGGTTAGGATCCGGAATGTTCTGCCTGAGAGTGTGGTGGAGACAGATTCACACAGCGAGTGGTTAGGATCTGGAATGTTCTGTCTGAGAGTGTGGTGGAGACAGATTCACACAGCGAGTGGTTAGGATCCGGAATGTTCTGTCTGAGAGTGAGGTGGAGACAGATTCACACAGCGAGTGGTTAGGTTCCGGAATGTTCTGTCTGAGAGTGTGGTGGAGACAGATTCAAAGAACGAGTGGTTAGGATCCGGAATGTTCTGTCTGTGAGTGTGGTGGAGGCAGATTCACACTGCGAGTGGTTAGGATCCGAAATGTTCTGTCTGACAGTGTGGTGGAGGCAGATTCAAACAACGAGTGGTTAGGATCCGGAATGTTCTGTCTGTGTGTGTGGTGGAGGCAGATTCACACAGCGAGTGGTTAGGATCCGGAATGTACTGTCTGAGAGTGTGGTGGAGACAGATTCAAACAACGAGTTGTTAGGATCCGGAATGTACTGTCTGCGAGTGCGGTGGAGATAGATTCACACAGCGAGTGGTTAGGATCTGGAATGTTCTGTCTGAGAGTGTGGTGGAGGCAGATTCACACAGCGAGTGGTTAGGATCCGAAATGTTCTGTCTGAGAGTGTGGTGGAGGCAGATTCACACAGCGAGTGGTTAGGATCCGGAATGTTCTGTCTGTGAGTGTGGTGGAGACAGATTCACACAGCGAGTGGTTAGGATCCGAAATGTTCTGTCTGAGAGTGTGGTGGAGGCAGATTCACACAGCGAGTGGTTAGGATCCGGAATGTTCTGTCTGAGAGTGTGGTGGAGGCAGATTCACACAACGAATGGTTAGGATCTGGAATGTACTGTCTGAGAGTGTGGTGGAGGCAGAATCACACAGGGAGTGGTTAGGATCTGGAATGTACTGTCTGAGAGTGTCGTGGAGACAGATTCACACAGAGAGTGGATAGGATCTGGAATGTTCTGTCTGAGAGTGTGGTGGAGTAATATTAACACAGCGAGTGGTTAGGATCCGGAATGTACTGTCAGTGAGTGTGGTGGAGACAGATTCACACAGCAATTGGTTAGGATCCGGAATGTTCTGTCTGAGAGTGTGGTGGAGGCAGATTCACACAGCGAGTGGTTAGGATCCGGAATGTTCTGTCTGTGAGTGTGGTGGAGACAGATTCACACAGCGAGTGGTTAGGATCTGTAATGTACTGTCTGAGAGTGTGGTGGAGACAGATTCACACAGCGAGTGGTTAGCATCTGGAACGTATTGTCTGTGAGTGTGGTGGAGATAGATTCACACAGTGAGTGGTTAGGATCCGGAATGTTCTGTCTGAGAGTGTGGTGGAGACAGATTCACACAGCGAGTGGTAAGGATCTGTAATGTACTGTCTGAGAGTGTGGTGGAGACAGATTCACACAGCAAGTGGTTAGGATCCGGAATGTTCTGTCTGAGAGTGTGGTGGAGGCATATTCACACAACGAGTGGTTAGGATCTGGAATGTACTGTCTGAGAGTGTGGTGGAGACAGATTCACACAGCGAGTGGTTAGGATCTGGAATGTACTGTCTGAGAGTGTGGTGGAGACAGATTCACACAGCGAGTGGTCAGGATCCGGAATGTTCTGTCTGAGAGTGTGGTGGAGGCAGATTCACACAGCGAGTGGTTAGGATCTAGAATGTACTGTCTGAGAGTGTGGTGCAGACAGATTCACACAGGGAGTGGTTAGGATCCGGAATGTTCGGTCTGTGAGTGTGGTGGAGGCAGATTCACACAGCGAGTGGTTAGGATCTGGAATGTACTGTCTGAGAGTGTGGTGGAGGCAGATTCACACAGCGAGTGGTTAGGGTCCGGAATGTACTGTCTGAGAGTGTGGTGGAGGCAGATTCACACAGCGAGTGGTTAGGATCTGGAATGTACTGTCTGAGAGTGTGGTGGAGGCAGATTCACACAGGGAGTGGTTAGGATCTGGAATGTACTGTCTGAGAGTGTGGTGGAGACAGATTCACACAGCGAGTGGTTAGGATCCGGAATGTTCTGTCTGAGAGTGTGGTGGAGACAGATTCACACAGCGAGTGGTCAGGATCCGGAATGTTCTGTCTGAGAGTGTGGTGCAGACAGATTCACGCAGCGAGTGGTTAGGATCTGGAATGTTCTGTCTGAGAGTGTGGTGGAGGCAGATTCACACAGCGAGTGGTTAGGATCCGGAATGTTCTGTCTGAGTGTGTGTTGGAGGCAGATTCACACAGCGAGTGGTTAGGATCCGGAATGTTCTGTCTGTGAGTGTGGTGGAGGCAGATTCACACAGCGAGTGGTTAGGATCTGGAATGTTCTGTCTGAGAGTGTGGTGGAGGCAGATTCACACAGCGAGTGGTTAGGATCCGGAATGTTCTGTCTGGGTGTGTGGTGGAGGCAGATTCACACAGCGAGTGGTTAGGATCCGGAATGTTCTGTCTGTGAGTGTGGTGGAGGCAGATTCACACAGCGAGTGGTTAGGATCCGGAATGTTCTGTCTGTGAGTGTGGTGCGGGCAGTTTCACACAGGGAGTGGTTAGGATCTGGAATGTACTGTCTGAGAGTGTGGTGGAGGCAGATTCACACAGCGAGTGGTTTGGATCCGGAATGTTCTGTCTGTGAGTGTGGTGCGGGCAGTTTCACACAGGGAGTGGTTATGATCTGGAATGTACTGTCTGAGAGTGTGGTGGAGGCAGATTCACACAGCGAGTGGTTAGGATCCGGAATGTTCTGTCTGTGAGTGTGATGGAGGCAGATTCACACAGCGAGTGGTTAGGATCCGGAATGTACTGTCAGAGTGTGTGGTGGAGACAGATTCACACAGTGAGTGGTTAGGATCCGGAATGTTCTGTCTGAGAGTGTGGTGGAGACAGATTCAAACAACGAGAGGTTAGGATCCGGAATGTTCTGTCTGTGAGTGTGGTGGAGGCAGATTCACACAGCGAGTGGTTAGGATCTGGAATGTACTGTCTGTGAGTGTGGTGGAGACAGATTCACACAGCGAGTGGTTAGGATCTGGAACGTACTGTCTGATTGTGTGGTGGAGACAGATTCACACAGCGAGTGGTTAGGATCCGGAATGTTCTGCCTGAGAGTGTGGTGGAGACAGATTCACACAGCGAGTGGTTAGGATCTGGAATGTTCTGTCTGAGAGTGTGGTGGAGACAGATTCACACAGCGAGTGGTTAGGATCCGGAATGTTCTGTCTGAGAGTGAGGTGGAGACAGATTCACACAGCGAGTGGTTAGGATCCGAAATGTTCTGTCTGAGAGTGTGGTGGAGGCAGATTCACACAGCGAGTGGTTAGGATCCGGAATGTTCTGTCTGTGAGTGTGGTGGAGACAGATTCACACAGCGAGTGGTTAGGATCTGGAACGTACTGTCTGATTGTGTGGTGGAGACAGATTCACACAGCGAGTGGTTAGGATCCGGAATGTTCTGCCTGAGAGTGTGGTGGAGACAGATTCACACAGCGAGTGGTTAGGATCTGGAATGTTCTGTCTGAGAGTGTGGTGGAGACAGATTCACACAGCGAGTGGTTAGGATCCGGAATGTTCTGTCTGAGAGTGAGGTGGAGACAGATTCACACAGCGAGTGGTTAGGTTCCGGAATGTTCTGTCTGAGAGTGTGGTGGAGACAGATTCAAAGAACGAGTGGTTAGGATCCGGAATGTTCTGTCTGTGAGTGTGGTGGAGGCAGATTCACACTGCGAGTGGTTAGGATCCGAAATGTTCTGTCTGACAGTGTGGTGGAGGCAGATTCAAACAACGAGTGGTTAGGATCCGGAATGTTCTGTCTGTGTGTGTGGTGGAGGCAGATTCACACAGCGAGTGGTTAGGATCCGGAATGTACTGTCTGAGAGTGTGGTGGAGACAGATTCAAACAACGAGTTGTTAGGATCCGGAATGTACTGTCTGCGAGTGCGGTGGAGATAGATTCACACAGCGAGTGGTTAGGATCTGGAATGTTCTGTCTGAGAGTGTGGTGGAGGCAGATTCACACAGCGAGTGGTTAGGATCCGAAATGTTCTGTCTGAGAGTGTGGTGGAGGCAGATTCACACAGCGAGTGGTTAGGATCCGGAATGTTCTGTCTGTGAGTGTGGTGGAGACAGATTCACACAGCGAGTGGTTAGGATCCGAAATGTTCTGTCTGAGAGTGTGGTGGAGGCAGATTCACACAGCGAGTGGTTAGGATCCGGAATGTTCTGTCTGAGAGTGTGGTGGAGGCAGATTCACACAACGAATGGTTAGGATCTGGAATGTACTGTCTGAGAGTGTGGTGGAGGCAGAATCACACAGGGAGTGGTTAGGATCTGGAATGTACTGTCTGAGAGTGTCGTGGAGACAGATTCACACAGAGAGTGGATAGGATCTGGAATGTTCTGTCTGAGAGTGTGGTGGAGTAATATTAACACAGCGAGTGGTTAGGATCCGGAATGTACTGTCAGTGAGTGTGGTGGAGACAGATTCACACAGCAATTGGTTAGGATCCGGAATGTTCTGTCTGAGAGTGTGGTGGAGGCAGATTCACACAGCGAGTGGTTAGGATCCGGAATGTTCTGTCTGTGAGTGTGGTGGAGACAGATTCACACAGCGAGTGGTTAGGATCTGTAATGTACTGTATGAGAGTGTGGTGGAGACAGATTCACACAGCGAGTGGTTAGCATCTGGAACGTATTGTCTGTGAGTGTGGTGGAGATAGATTCACACAGTGAGTGGTTAGGATCCGGAATGTTCTGTCTGAGAGTGTGGTGGAGACAGATTCACACAGCGAGTGGTAAGGATCTGTAATGTACTGTCTGAGAGTGTGGTGGAGACAGATTCACACAGCAAGTGGTTAGGATCCGGAATGTTCTGTCTGAGAGTGTGGTGGAGGCATATTCACACAACGAGTGGTTAGGATCTGGAATGTACTGTCTGAGAGTGTGGTGGAGACAGATTCACACAGCGAGTGGTTAGGATCTGGAATGTACTGTCTGAGAGTGTGGTGGAGACAGATTCACACAGCGAGTGGTCAGGATCCGGAATGTTCTGTCTGAGAGTGTGGTGGAGGCAGATTCACACAGCGAGTGGTTAGGATCTAGAATGTACTGTCTGAGAGTGTGGTGCAGACAGATTCACACAGGGAGTGGTTAGGATCCGGAATGTTCGGTCTGTGAGTGTGGTGGAGGCAGATTCACACAGCGAGTGGTTAGGATCTGGAATGTACTGTCTGAGAGTGTGGTGGAGGCAGATTCACACAGCGAGTGGTTAGGGTCCGGAATGTACTGTCTGAGAGTGTGGTGGAGGCAGATTCACACAGCGAGTGGTTAGGATCTGGAATGTACTGTCTGAGAGTGTGGTGGAGGCAGATTCACACAGGGAGTGGTTAGGATCTGGAATGTACTGTCTGAGAGTGTGGTGGAGACAGATTCACACAGCGAGTGGTTAGGATCCGGAATGTTCTGTCTGAGAGTGTGGTGGAGACAGATTCACACAGCGAGTGGTCAGGATCCGGAATGTTCTGTCTGAGAGTGTGGTGCAGACAGATTCACGCAGCGAGTGGTTAGGATCTGGAATGTTCTGTCTGAGAGTGTGGTGGAGGCAGATTCACACAGCGAGTGGTTAGGATCCGGAATGTTCTGTCTGAGTGTGTGTTGGAGGCAGATTCACACAGCGAGTGGTTAGGATCCGGAATGTTCTGTCTGTGAGTGTGGTGGAGGCAGATTCACACAGCGAGTGGTTAGGATCTGGAATGTTCTGTCTGAGAGTGTGGTGGAGGCAGATTCACACAGCGAGTGGTTAGGATCCGGAATGTTCTGTCTGGGTGTGTGGTGGAGGCAGATTCACACAGCGAGTGGTTAGGATCCGGAATGTTCTGTCTGTGAGTGTGGTGGAGGCAGATTCACACAGCGAGTGGTTAGGATCCGGAATGTTCTGTCTGTGAGTGTGGTGCGGGCAGTTTCACACAGGGAGTGGTTAGGATCTGGAATGTACTGTCTGAGAGTGTGGTGGAGGCAGATTCACACAGCGAGTGGTTTGGATCCGGAATGTTCTGTCTGTGAGTGTGGTGCGGGCAGTTTCACACAGGGAGTGGTTATGATCTGGAATGTACTGTCTGAGAGTGTGGTGGAGGCAGATTCACACAGCGAGTGGTTAGGATCCGGAATGTTCTGTCTGTGAGTGTGATGGAGGCAGATTCACACAGCGAGTGGTTAGGATCCGGAATGTACTGTCAGAGTGTGTGGTGGAGACAGATTCACACAGTGAGTGGTTAGGATCCGGAATGTTCTGTCTGAGAGTGTGGTGGAGACAGATTCAAACAACGAGAGGTTAGGATCCGGAATGTTCTGTCTGTGAGTGTGGTGGAGGCAGATTCACACAGCGAGTGGTTAGGATCTGGAATGTACTGTCTGTGAGTGTGGTGGAGACAGATTCACACAGCGAGTGGTTAGGATCTGGAACGTACTGTCTGATTGTGTGGTGGAGACAGATTCACACAGCGAGTGGTTAGGATCCGGAATGTTCTGCCTGAGAGTGTGGTGGAGACAGATTCACACAGCGAGTGGTTAGGATCTGGAATGTTCTGTCTGAGAGTGTGGTGGAGACAGATTCACACAGCGAGTGGTTAGGATCCGGAATGTTCTGTCTGAGAGTGAGGTGGAGACAGATTCACACAGCGAGTGGTTAGGATCCGAAATGTTCTGTCTGAGAGTGTGGTGGAGGCAGATTCACACAGCGAGTGGTTAGGATCCGGAATGTTCTGTCTGTGAGTGTGGTGGAGACAGATTCACACAGCGAGTGGTTAGGATCCGAAATGTTCTGTCTGAGAGTGTGGTGGAGGCAGATTCACACAGCGAGTGGTTAGGATCCGGAATGTTCTGTCTGAGAGTGTGGTGGAGGCAGATTCACACAACGAATGGTTAGGATCTGGAATGTACTGTCTGAGAGTGTGGTGGAGGCAGATTCACACAGCGAGTGGTTAGGATCTGGAATGTACTGTCTGTGAGTGTCGTGGAGACAGATTCACACAGCGAGTGGTTAGGATCCGGAATGTTCTGTCTGAGAGTGTGGTGGAGTAATATTCACACAGCGAGTGGTTAGGATCCGGAATGTACTGTCTGTGAGTGTGGTGGAGGCAGATTCACACAGCGAGTGGTTAGGATCTGGAATGCACTGTCTGTGAGTGTGGTGGAGACAGATTCACACAGCGAGTGGTTAGGATCTGGAATGTACGGTCTGAGAGTGTGGTGGAGACAGATTCACACAGCGAGTGGTGAGGATCTGGAATGTACGGTCTGAGAGTGTGGTGGAGGCAGATTCACACAGCGAGTGGTTAGGATCCGGAATGTACTGTCTGAGAGTGTGGTGGAGGCAGATTCACACAGCGAGTGGTTAGGATCTGGAACGTACTGTCTGTGAGTGTGGTGGAGGCAGATTCACACAGCGAGTGGTTAGAATCTGGAATGTACTGTCTGAGTGTGTGGTGGAGGCAGATTCAAACAACGAGTGGTTAGGATCCGGAATGTTCTGTCTGTGAGTGTGGTGGAGGCAGATTCATACAGGGGGTGGTTTGGATCCGGAATGTTCTGTCTGTGAGTGTGGTGGGGGCAGTTTCACACAGAGAGTGGTTAGGATCTGGAATGTACTGTCTGAGAGTGTGGTGGAGGCAGATTCACACAGCGAATGGTTAGGATCCGGAATGTTCTGTCTGTGAGTGCGGTGGTGGTAGATTCACACAGCGAGTGGTTAGGATCCGGAATGTTCTGTCTGAGAGTGTTGTGGAGACAGATTCACACAGTGAGTGGTTAGGATCTGGAATGTACTGTCTGAGAGTGTGGTGGAGGCAGATTCACACAGCGAGTGGTTAGGATCTGGAATGTTCTGTCTGTGAGTGTGGTGGAGACAGATTCACACAGCGAGTGGTTAGGATCTGGAATGTACTGTCTGAGAGTGTGGTGGAGACAGATTCACACAGCGAGTAGTTAGGATCCGGAATGTTCTGTCTGAGAGTGTGGTGGAGGCAAATACACACAGCGAGTGGTTAGGATCTGGAATGTACTGTCTAAGAGTATGGTGGAGGCAGATTCACACAGCGAGTGGTTAGGATCTGGAATGTACTATCTGAGAGTGTGGTGGAGGCAGATTCACACAGCGAGTTGCTAGGATCTGGAATGTACTGTCTGAGAGTGTGGTGGAGACAGATTCACACAGCGAGTGGTTAGGATCCGGAATGTTCTGTCTGAGAGTGTGGTGGAGACAGATTCACACAGCGAGTGGTTAGGATCTGGAATGTACTATCTGAGAGTGTGGTGGAGACAGATTCACACAGCGAGTGGTTAGGATCTGGAATGTTCTCTCCGAGAGTGTGGTGGTGGCAGATTCACACAGCGAGCGGTTAGCATCCGGAATGTTCTGTCTGTGAGTGTGGTGGAGACCGATTTAATCATAGCTTTCACACGGAATCTAAATGATAATGTGAAAAAGAGATTACATGGCACGGTGAGTATAAACACACTGTCACTTCACCACAAACTCACAGCAGTGATTGTGAACAGCAGTGAATGTGAGCATTGGTGATTGTGAGCATTGGTGATTGTGAGCATTGGTGATTGTGAGCATTGGTGATTGTGAACAGCAGTGAATGTGAGCATTGGTGATTATTAACAGCAGTGAATGTGAGCATTGGTGATTGTGAGCAGCCGTGATTGTGAGCATTGGTGATTGTGATCATTGGTGATTGTGAACAGCGGTGATTGTGAACAGCAGTGAATGTGAGCATCGGTGATTGTGAGCAGCAGTGAATGTGAGATTGGTGATTGTGAACAGCAGTGATTATGGACAGCAGTGAATGTGAGCATTGGTGATTGTGAACCACAGTGATTGTGAACAGCAGTGAATGTGAGCATTGGTGATTGTGAACACCAGTGAATGTGAGCATTGGTGATTGTGAGCAGCAGTGAATGTGAGCAGCATGGATTGTGAGCAGCAATGAGTCTAAACATCAGTGATTGTGAGCAGCAGTGATTGTAAACAACATTGATTGAGAGCAGCAGTGATTGTGAGCCTTGGTGACTGTGAACAGCAGTGATTGTGAGCAGCATTGATTGTGAGCAGCAGTGAGTCTAAACATCAGTGATTGTGAGCAGCAGTGATTGTAAACATCAGTGATTGAGAGCAGCAGTGATTGTAAACAGCATTGATTGTGAGCAGCAGTGATTGTGAGCCTTGGTGACTGTGAACAGCGGTGATTGTGAGCAGCATTGATTGTGAGCAGCAGTGAGTCTAAACATCAGTGATTGTGAGCAGCAGTGATTCTAAACAACATTGATTGTGAGCAGCAGTGATTGTGAGCCTTGGTGATTGTGAACAGCAGTGATTGTGAGCATAAGTGTTTGTGAACAGCAGTGATTGTGAACAGCAGTGAATGTGAGTATCGGTTATTGTGAATATCAGTGATTGAGAGCAGCAGTGACTGTAAACTGCATTGATTGTGAGCAGCAGTGATTGTGAGCCTTGGTGACTGTGAACAGCAGTGATTGTGAGCAGCATTGATTGTGAGCAGCAGTGAGTGTAAACATCAGTGCTTGTGAGAAGCAGTGATTGTAAACAACATTGATTGTGAGCAGCAGTGATTGTGAGCAGCCGTGATGTGAGCAGCAGTGATTGTG
This sequence comes from Scyliorhinus torazame, assembly GCF_047496885.1. Lineage (NCBI taxonomy): Eukaryota > Metazoa > Chordata > Chondrichthyes > Carcharhiniformes > Scyliorhinidae > Scyliorhinus > Scyliorhinus torazame. Next base: position 408,877,422 of record NC_092707.1, on the reverse strand, counting down.
CGCAGCAGTGATGGTGCACATTAGTGATTGTGAACGGCGCTGATTGTGAGCAGCAGTGATTGTGAACAGCAGGCATTGTGAACATTTGTGATCATGAATATTAATGATGGTGAACATTAGTGATTGTGAACATTAGCGATTGATCACAGATCTGAGTTATATCTTACCACGTCAATCAGCTGAGCAATGGAAAGTCCAAAGTTGACGATGACAGCGTCTGAAGTGTTGGGCACGGGTCTGGTCCATCGATTGTAGCCAGTGAAGAGATGTTTGAAGAGTCTCTCCTCTGCCTGTGAGCGAGTCTTCTCCTGGCAGTAAACTAGAGAAGAGACCAGGGGTGAGAGTGAGGCGCTTGGTGAAGGTCGTGGTTAGTGATTGAACACATTTGTTCCAGACAGGCATGAGAGAAAATTAAAACTTATGTTTCCTTCTCTTTCTGTCCATAATCAGATTGATCCGAATCTAACCATTCATCCTCTCACACACATACAGACATGAGAAAAATACAGTTAAAAAGAATAGTGCACTTTTGCAAGTCACAAATGAAGAAGTGGGGATTGCCTCATGTCGATGTAGATCTGGGTAAGAAGCGATTCGTTTCCACTCTTCACTTGAATTCAATAACCAAAGTCATATTTCAAAGTGTGAGGAAATAGAGGTAGTTTTAAGTAACTTATGTTTGCATGCATGTGGGGGTGTTGTGCATCAGTTCGATTTATAGTTTGCCGTTTTAGCATCACTTTCAAAGATGCCTGCATTTTAATGAGGTTTTGCAACCTTTACAGTGGGACCACCAAATGGTTGTCAAGCAACCAGGAGCCCATAGCGACAGCAAAAACAGCTTTAGCTCAGTTAAAGGAAGGTGACCCAGTGGACGCGTTCCACAGAAACTTCCAGAACAGGCACAACTGAGCAAAGGGACAGGAAGCAAATCGCAAACTAAAGAACAGAAACGGTGCCAAAACCAGGGAGAAGACAGAAGGAAGCTCCAAGGAGACATTCCAGTCATAAGGAAAAGAACAGGAATCTGGAAGAGGTCCTGTTGAGTGAAACTAGGAGCGAGGGGCAGAGGCTCCAAATCAAAAGACAGGGCTGGAAGGTGCAGACCTGGAATAATGTGGGCTTGTGAGAAGCCAGAGATCCAAGTGGACCCAAAGGTTGGTGACTCCTCACTACGGCCAGTGAAGCAGCGGTGTTCTGGTGGCCTACCTGGGTATCTGAAAGAGTGAGTGGAAGGTGAAGCTTGAATGCACGCGATTATCCAGAGGAGACGAAATATCGGAAGGAGAGGTTGAAACCCTGGAGGTGGATCCTTGGTGAAGAAATTCACGAGGAAGTGTCATTTGGGAGAAGATTCAAAGATGTTTTCTCTGAGAATGGAGATTGGAAACCCTTGTGTGAAAGGTAGAGTTCCAGTGAGATCAGTTGGCTCCTAATATGACATATTGTCGGGTGGCATGGACTTACTGTGAACGTTAGAGTATGAGGAAGATTTTGTAACTTGTGTTATCCTTGCAAGTCTGTATCTATCTGTAATGATAAAGCTGGAGTGAATAGTATGAGATTATTTCATAGAATTTACAGTGCAGAAGGAGGCCATTCGTCCCATCGAGAAAGAGCCTCAGCTGTTGTTTCTTGCTGTGCTGTCTGCAGGCTGACTGCTGCTTGTAATGAGTAACATTGATTATCTGAAAACAGTTTTGACCACATGGTCTCCCATTGTCCACCCAGAATGGCTTGAAGGTCAAAGTCAGTGCTGCACAATGAGGGATGGATGATGACCAATCACACCGACTTGTGATTTAACTGGTTTCTCTGCAGCTCTTTTTATAAGTTTCGAGCTCAGGGACAATGCTGTTCATCGATTTTAAATTTTGGCCCAAGCCAATAAGCGGTGTCAATGTTTAAAAAAATTACACGAACTAGGATGTGGGCATCTCAGGTAAGGCTTCCATTTGTTGGCCATCCGTAATTGCCCTTGAACTGAGTGTCTCGCTCAAACATTTCAGAGGGCAGCTGAGAGTAAACCCCATTGCGGTGGGACTGGAGTCACATGTAGGCCAGGCCGGGTAAGGAAGGCAGATTTCCTTCCCGAAAGGACCTGAGTGGACCAGATGGGTTTTTAGAACAATCTTTGATACTGAGACTAGCTTTCAATTCCAGATAGATTGATTGCTTGAATTTGAATACCCTCACCAGCAGCCATGATGGGATTTGAACCCATGTCCCCAAGTCCTGGGCCTCTGGATCACTGGTCCAGTGACATTTAGGGAAGCATGGTAGCATTGTGGATAGCACAATTGCTTCACAGCTCCAGGGTCCCAGGTCGATTCCGGCTTGGGTCACTGTCTGTGCGGAGTCTGTACGTTCTCCCCGTGTGTGCGTGGGTTTCCTCCGGGTGCTCCGGTTTCCTCCCACAGTACAAAGATGTGCGGGTTAGGTGGATTGGCCATGATAAATTGCCATTAGTATCCAAAATTGCCCTTAGTGTTGGGTGGGGTTACTGGGTTATGGGGATAGGGTGGAGGTGTTGACCTTGGGTAGGGTGCTCTTTCCAAGAGCCGGTGCAGACTCAATGGGCCGAATGGCCTCCTTCTGCACTGTGAATTCTATGATTATCATCACACAAACTTCCATCCCATTCCACAACTGGATTCATCATCGTCTGTCCATCCAAGAGAGGTACTCTTCCTCTGGTCATTCAATGTGACTTGAGATACTTCTGAGTCTATGCATCAATTGCGAAAGTCACTCCACCCTTGGCAGTCATCTTAGCAGCCTTTCGATGTCCATTCTCCACATCATTTTAAAAAGAAATGGCAGTTCCAGGAAATTCTACATTGATTTTCTTTACTCTTTCATGTGATGAGAGCTTCGCTGGTTAGGCCAGCAATTGTTGCCCATCCCTAATTGTCCTTGAGAAGGTGGTGGTGTGATGCCTTCTTGAACCACTGCAGTCCCCGGGACGTAGGTACATCCACGGAGCTGTTAGGGAGGGAGTTCCAGGGTTTTGACCCAGCGACAGTGAAGGAACGGCCGATACACTTCCAACTCAGGATGGTGTGTGACTTGGAGGGCAAAAGACTGCCAATCAACACGTATTTGAGCAGAAAGTGGCAGCAGGGCAGCCGGACGCAAGGGGGACGTGTCCAGGCCAGGGAGTTTGCAGCTGAGAACAAGACGGGACAGAATTTAAACATTTGATTCGTGTCATTGAATGATTGAGGGTGGAAGACAAGAACAAACCGCCGCTGATAAAAATAAGACTGCCAAGAAGGACAGCTCAGAATGCAGTGTCAGCGGACAATGAATCAAGGAGCTCCCTTTAGACAGAGCATACATGGAATGGAAAGGAATCGAGTGATTGATCTTGTGGTCAGCTTCGTATGAAATCAAACTTAACACTCAGAAAAAAGCTTTGCAGTGTTTGGGGACAAAGTTATTCTGCTATTTCTCGCCATAAAATCCATCAATTCAGAGCTACATACATCAGTTCCTGGAGCAGCAAGAGTGGACCAGTTCCTGGACCAGGAACCAGGTGAAAGAGTGGTGCCACACAGATAATGTAAAATCGTTGAATTGAGACAGGTCTTAAACTCAGGAAAGTCACGTTCCTGAGAGAACGGAGGATAAGTATGGGAAGTTTAGGAAGCCTTGGATAACGAGGGATATTGTGAACCTCGTCAAAAAGAAAAAGGAGACTATTGTACGGTCTAGAATGGTGGGAACAGTCGGGACCCTTGAGGCGTATAAAGAAAGTAGATAGGTACTTAAGCGGGAAATTAGTATGACTAGGAAGGATCATGAAACTTCCTTGGCGAGTAGGATTAAGGTGAATCTCAAAGCTTTTTATTCGTATGTAAAAAGCAAGAGGGTGGCCAGGGAAAGGATTGGACCACTTAAGGACAGTGGGGGGAGTCTATGTGTTGAGCCAGAGGAAATGGGCGAGGTACTAAATGAATATTTTGCATCAGTGTTCACCAAAGAAAGGGACTTAGTGGAAGATGATTCTTGGGTAGGGTGTGTGGACGGGTCACGTTGACATTGAAAAGGAGGAGGTATTGGGTCTTTTTAAAGATACTAAGGCAGATAAATCTCCTGGGCCAGATTGGATTTACCCCAGAATACTGAGGGGAGCAAGGGTGAAAATTGCTGGGGCCTTGACTGACATCTTTGTATCCTCATTGGCTACAGGTGAGATCCCAGAGGACTGGCGAATAGCTAATGTGGTAGCGCTTTGTAATAAAGGTAGCAGGGATAATCCTGGAAACTATAGGCCGGTGAGCCTCACGTCGGCAGTAGGTAAATTGTTGGAGAAAATTCTTTTTTTTAAATAAAGTTAGAGTACCCAATTCATTTTTTCCAATTAAGGGGCAATTTAGCGTGGTCAATCCACCTACCCTGCACATCTTTGGGTTGTGGGGTGAGACCCACACAGACACGGGGAGAATGTACAAACTCCACACGGACAGTGACCCAGGGCCGGGACAAAACCTGGGACCTTGGCTCTGTGAGGCAGCAGTGCTAACCACTGCATCACCGTGCTGCCCATATTGGATAGAATCCTCGGGACAGGATTTATACCCATTTGGAGACAAACAAAGAACAAAGAACAAAAGTACAGCACAGGAACAGGCCCTTCGGCCCTCCAAGCCTGTGCCGACCATGCTGCCCGTCTAATCTAAAATCTTCTACACTTCCTGGATCCATATCCCCCTATTCCCATCCTATTCATGTATTTGTCAAGATGCCCCTTAAACATCACTATCGTCCTTGCTCCCAACGCCTCCTCCGGCAGCGAGTTCCAGGCACCCACTACCCTCGTTTATGGACTCATAAGCGATAGACAGCATGGTTTTGTGAAGGGGAGGTCGTGCTTCACTAACTTGATTGAGATTTTGAGGAGCTGACAAAGATGATTGATGAGGCGAGGTCAGTGGATGTTGTTTACATGGACTTCAGTAAAGCCTTTGACAAGGTGCCTCATGGCAGACTGGTACAAAAGGTGAAGTCATACGGGATCAGGGATGACATGGTAAGGTGAGTACAGAACTGGCTCGGTCACAGAAGGCAAAGGTAGCAGTAGAAGGGTGCTTTTCTGAATGGAAGGTTGTGACGAGTGGTGTTCCACAGGGATCTGTGCTGGGACCTCTGTTGTTTGTAGTACACAGAAACGATTTGGAGGAAAATGTCGCTGGTCTGATTAGTAAGTTTGCGGATGACACCAAGGAGTGGCAGATAGTGTTGAGGATTGTCAGAGGATACAGCAGGACATAGATAGGTTGGAGACTTGGGCAGAGAAATGGAAAATGTGAGGTAATGCATTTTGGTAGGTCTAACATAGAGGGGAAATATACCGTAAATGGCAAAACTCTTAGGAATATAGAAAGTCAGAGAGATCTGGGCGTGCAGGTCCACAGATCTTTGAAAGTGGCAACACAAATGGACAAGGCAGTCAAGAAAGCATATGGAATTCTCGCCTTCATCAGATGGGGCACTGAGTATAAAAACTGACAAGTCATGCTACAGTTGTATAGAACCTTGGTAAGGCCGGACTTGGAATATTGCACACAATTCTGGTCGCCACACTACCAGAAGGATGTGGAGGCTTTGGAGACGGTGCAGAGGCTGTTTAGTACAGGGCTAAATTGCTGGCTTTGAAAGCAGACCAAGGCAGGCCAGAAGCACGGTTCAATTCCCGTACCAGCCTCCCCGAACAGGTGCCAGAATGTGGCAACTAGGGCTTTTCACAGTAACTTCATTTGAAGCCTACTTGTGACAATAAGCGATTTTCATTTCATTTCATTCAGAGGAGATTTACCAGGATGTTGCCTGGTCGGGAGGGTGTTAGCTATGCAGAGAGGCTGAATAGACTCGGACTGTTTTCATTAGAAAGAGAGAGGTTGAGGGGTGACCTGATAGAGGTCTCCAGGATTATGAGGGGCGTGGATAGAGTGGATGGGCAGGCTCTCTTTCCCAGGGTGGAGGGGTCAGTCACCAGGGGGCATAGGTTTAAGGTCCGTGGGGCAAAGTTTTGAGGAGATGTGCGAGGCAGGTTTTTTACACAGAGGGTATTAAGTGCCTGGAACGCGTTGCCAGGGGAGGTTGTGGAAACAGATACATTAACGGCGTTCAAAAGGCATCTTGAGACATACATGGATAGGATGGGTATAGAGGGATACGGCGCAAAGAATTGCTGAGGGTTTTGGCCAGAGTTAGTACCATGACCAGTACGGGCTTGGAGGGCCGAAGGGCCTGTTCCTGTGCTGTATTGTTCTTTGTTTTCTTTGTTCTTAACGGTCGTATAGCCAACAAGCTGTACCGTGAACTGACCACTGGGTCATGACCTCTTGGATGTCCATACCTCCAGAACAAGGACACCTGCAAGTGAGGTATGAAGGTGGCGAACACCGACAACTGGGAGATGGTAGTCAGCGCCTGTGACCTACGGAGGCTGCCTGTCTGGAAGGGCACTGGGAGAGATGAACAAAGACAAAGAGCTCGGCTGATCGCGAAGAGGACCCAGAGGAAACCAGGGGCCAGTGAATGGTGCACCTCCCCAGCTCCACTGTCTCCAGCTGAAGTGAGTGCAGCGTCTGTCAAGCTAAAGAGTCACATCAGGTGATGCTTAACACAGGCTGACCGCCACAGCACCAGTCATCACATCGCAGATGGATAGGTGCCACAGTCACTGAGGACCCAAAGGTAAACAAGCAAAACTAAAATAAAAATATCCAGAATATCGAGTCAACCTCGCAAGCGTTCTTGTAAACCTAACCAACTCCATCACTGATAATAAACCTGGGCTCCCAGCGATGACAGGCCGTGTGAGAACCAATGTTATCTCAATATTTATCCAACCTCATTGCTGAGGGACTAACACCAGGGACTGTCTTTGCAAAGTAATTCAGTGACTGGAAAGTGCTTTGTGCTGTCCACAGGACGGATGCTGGATATTAATGGATGGTCTTTTTTCATTTTAAGAACGGGACATCACACTCAGTACAATATTGGATATTATGGGCTGTATGATCGCACTCTCCAAAAGTGGTTGCAAACTATGCGAAATGGCTTCAACTTGACATGTGACTGCGGACATTTAAACTTCAGAGTGTATTTCATTCTGTGGCCAATACTTAGTTGAAGTTGGAACTGAATGAGGGAGCCATCTGTGAAGTTTACACATCCCCATGCGTAAGAATGGACAAGCACTTGAGAAATATTAAGGGCGGGATTCTCCGACCCCCGCCGGGCCGGAGAATCGCCGGGGCGCGGCATGAATCGTGCCGCGCCGGTCGGGGGCCGTTGGCAGCAGCCCTCCCCCGGAGATTCTCCGCTCCGCGATGGGCTGAGCAGCCGCCCGTTTCCGGCCGGTCCCGCCGGCGTAAATGACACAAGGTTCTTACCGGCGGGACCTGGCTCTGCGGGCGGCCAGCGGAGTCCTCGGGGGGGGGGGGGGGGGGGGGGGGGGGGGATCTGGCCCCGGGGGGAGGGGGCCACGGTGGCCTGGCCCACGATCGGGGCCCAGCGATCCGCGGGGGGGGGGGCCTGTGCCGTGGGGGCACTCTTTCCCTCCGCGCCGGCTGCTGTCCGCCATGGCCGGTGCAGAGAAGGATCCCCCTGCGCATGCGCTGGGATCACGCTGCATCCTCCTGGCGCTCCCGCGCGTGCGTCGACTCGCACCGGCCGGCGGAGGCCCTTCAGCGCCGGAGTGGTTCACGCCATTCCTCGGCGCCTGTACAGCCCGCCCTGCCGGATACCGGAGAATCCTGGCCTAAATCTCTGGGCTTTTGCATTGAACAAAGGAGAATATTTGAGCTCAAATTTGGGCAGAGATAAAAGTGTTTGAACGCAAACAAAAACTAGACTTAAGAGAGCGAGATTAACCCTAAAGATGCCCTCAGTCACCAAAATCCCAGTTTCAACACTGTGCAGAATTGTACAACTGTTCTTGTACCATCGTGTTCTGGACCACAGAAGTGTTCCTGCAGTCCCATGACATAAATTAACTCATCTGGGACTACAGCATATGGTACAACCCGAAGAATCTGCAGAACGCAGTAGCAACATCAAGAAGAAGACTGCACAATGCTACATCAGCTCTCTTTCTTTCTCTGGTATTCTCAAGTGCAGAACCCAGATCTCTGTTACATTTTGGAATGCATTACAGAGATCGGGAACTCTATTCAAAGAAAACAGCAAGTGTCATAACATCCATTTGAGAAATAGATAGATTGCGGTTTAAAGGCGTCTCTCTCCAGAAGAGCAACCAAATTACATCGGCTGCAACAGCCTTGGAATTTCAAGACCACCAAAGGAACGTTGGAATGTATTTTGTATTCCCAAGTCCACCTGAACACAACTTCCTGGCTATTCATCGACAAAAGACTTTGCAACTTTTTAAGAATCCTCTGTTTCGAAAAGACCACACTCCAACTAAAGTATCGACCCAGCCAAGACAACATCAGGGCTGCATCAATATAGAGACTGAATTAAGGCATGACCTGCATCTGCATCTAATCTTGTCTGCGTGATAGTGCGAGTCAGATGAGTGAGTGAGAGGAGCTGTGTTTCAAACATCCGGGGTGCGTGTGTGAGATAATAATTCACCTGCTTTAGTTTTTTTGGAAATGGGAAGAAATCACTGTGAGGTTAAAAGAAGATCCACACATCTGACACACAAACAGGCTGATTACAGACTGGAAGGAACCACACCAATTCTGTCTGTCACAGGGATCACCGAGAGACCCCACCCCATCTCAATTTCCCATTGACCGCATGATGCTCACTCCTCTTTCCAAAATAGACTTTTTAGGGAACAGTTTCCCGGGCAACGGCACCCTTTAATTCTTTAACCACATGATGAATAACCGTGGTTGAGCTTAAAATGGGCAGATCATTGGCGAGAGCCGTACGGCAGAACCCAGTCCTGTTGCTGCTCGTGAGGCAGAGGGAGTCGGAGGGTGAGGGGACATCCCAGGTACAAACACACCTCGCATGCAGCTTATTTCCAGCTTTCTCTGCTTCGATTTCAGAATTTCGGCATCTGAGGGAGTTTGCTTTTGAATTAATAAATCATTATATACATTATCCCTCGTTGATCGGAGAGGCCGGTAACCCATCAGCTGAAAATTCAAAAGCTGACAATGGATTTGGAAGTCGGGTTTTGGTGGGAGTATTTGAGACAGTGAACCTTGTGACCTGCCCTCTGCCTCCTCTTCCCCCCGCCCCCTCACCTGCCCCTTCCCGCTACCTATACTCCTTCTCCACTCCGCTGTATGATGAACAGGTCTCTGGAGCTGGTTGGGGCCTACTCTCCAAGATTCGTCCATTGGTCACACGGTGTCCTCTGGGATTGGGCCCAGGGCGTGGTGAGAGAGTCCCATCTTGAGATGGAGCAATGGCAGAGGGGTGAGGATAAGGCAGGGGCGGTGTGGAGGCATTGATTGAGGGAGTAAGGAGTGCCCAATCTCCCACTTGGAAATTTTAACAAGAGGTCGGCGGAGAAGTGACTAGCGGAGAGCGGGCAGCATTTCCCATTCCATTGAGCAACTCCCGACGGTATTTCTTCAGATTTACAGTCCCATCCTGGAATTCGAGAACATGTACCAGATAGGAAAAGGCCATTCAGTCCACTATGTCAGTGTTGGCCCAGGACGTGACCAGCCGGCCCCACTGTCCTGTAGCTCATTGAAGAGCAGCGACCCGCAGCAAAACTGACGGGTGCAGGCGCCTAGAGCAGGCTGGGGTGCACACCAGGCGTCGAATGGCCTTTTACCGGGGTGGTCAATTCTTTACTGTGGGGAACTGCTCAACGGAGTGAGATTCAGCCAATAGGAAGGCCACATACAAACCGGACGTGGCCTCAAAACTGAAGTTGCGAAATTCCAACTTACTGCTTCTGCCAAGGAAGATGGAGAAGGTGAGGAGGAGGTGGCACCCTCGCAGCACTCTGTTATCCATGGATAAATTACAAAACATTCCACTTTTCCTCATTGCAACAAGATATAATAAATTTCTCTTGTCCCATCAAGAATACATTTAGGTCAGCTTGCTCGCTCTGACTTGGAGCTGGTGACTGGAGTTGCTCAGGCGCCAGGATTCTGACCTGTCTTCAGGATTCTGATCCGGGTTCAGGATTCTCTCTGCTCCGAGTTCAGGATTCTCACTGCTCCAGGATCAGGATTCTCACTGCTCCGGGTTCAGGATTCTCACTGCTCCGGGTTCAGGATTCTCACTGCTCCGGGTTCAGGATTCTCACAGCTGCGGGTTCAGGATTCTCACTGCTCCGAGTTCAGGATTCTCACTGCTCCGGGTTCAGGATTCTCACTGCTCCGGGTTCAGGATTCTCACGGCTCCGGGTTCAGGATTCTCACGGCTCCGGGTTCAGGATTCTCACTGCTCCGGGTTCAGGATTCTCACTGCTCCGGGTTCAGGATTCTCACGGCTCCTGGTTCAGGATTCTCACGGCTCCGGGTTCAGGATTCTCACGGCTCCGGGTTCAGGATTCTCACTGCTCCGGGTTCAGGATTCTCACTGCTGCGGGTTCAGGATTCTCACTGCTCCGGGTTCAGGATTCTCACTGATCCAGATTCAGGATTCTCACTGCTCCGGGTTCAGGATTCTCACGGCTACGGGTTCAGGATTCTCACGGCTCCGGGTTCAGGATTCTCACGGCTGCGGGTTCAGGATTCTCACTGCTCCGGGTTCAGGATTCTCACTGCTCCGGGTTCAGGTTTCTCACGGCTCCAGGTTCAGGATTCTCACTGCTCCGGGTTCAGGATTCTCACTGCTCCGGGTTCAGGATTCTCACTGCTCCGGGTTCAGGATTCTCACTGATCCGGGTTCAGGATTCTCACTGCTCCGGGTTCAGGGTTCTGCTCCGGGTTCAAGATTCTCACTGCTCCGGGTTCAGGATTGTCACTGCTCCGGGTTCAGGATTCTGCCCCAAGTTCAGGATTCTCACTGCTCCGGGTTCAGGATTCTCACTGCTCCGGGTTCAGGATTCTCACTGCTCTGGGTTCAGGATTCTCACTGCTCCGGGTTCAGGATTCTCACTGCTCTGGGTTCAGGATTCTCCGGGTTCAGGATTCTCACTGCTCCGGGTTCAGGATTCTCACTGCTCCGGGTTCAGGATTCTCACTACTCCGGGTTCAGGATTCTCACGGCTCCGGGTTCAGGATTCTCACTGCTCCGGGTTCAGGATTCTCACTGCTCCGGGTTCAGGATTCTCACTGCTCCGGGTTCCGGATTCTCACTGCTCCGGGTTCAGGATTCTCACTGATCCGGGTTCAGGATTCTCACTGCTCCGGGTTCAGGATTCTCACTGCTCCGGGTTCAGGATTCTCACAGCTGCGGGTTCAGGATTCTCACTGCTCCGAGTTCAGGATTCTCACTGCTCCGGGATCAGGATTCTCACTGCTCCGAGTTCAGGATTCTCACTGATCCGGGTTCAGGATTCTCACTGCTCCGGGTTCAGGATTCTCACTGTTCCAGGTTCAGGATTCTCACTGCTCCGAGTTCAGGATTCTCACTGCTCCGGGATCAGGATTCTCACTGCTCCGAGTTCAGGATTCTCACTGCTCCGGGTTCAGGATTCTCACTGCTCCGGGTTCAGGATTCTCACTGCTCCGGGATCAGGATTCTCACTGCTCCGGGATCAGGATTCTCACTGCTCCGAGTTCAGGATTCTCACTGCTCCGGGTTCAGGATTCTCACTGCTCCGGGTTCAGAATTCTCACTGCTCTGGGTTCAGGATTCTCACTGCTCCGGGTTCAGGATTCTCACTGCTCCGGGATCAGGATTCTCACTGCTCCAGGTTCAGGATTCTCACTGCTACAGGTTCAGAATTCTCATTGTTCCAGATTCAGGATTCTCACTGCTCCGAGTTCACGATTCCCACTGCTCCGGGTTCAGGATTCTCACTGCTCCGGGTTCAGGATTCTCACTGCTCCGGGTTCAGGATTCTCACTGCTCCGGGTTCAGGATTCTCACTGCTCCGGGTTCAGGATTCTCACTGCTCCGGGTTCAGGTGTTTCACTGTTCCAGATTCAGGATTCTCACTGCTCCAGGTTCAGGATTCTCACTGCTGCGGGTTCAGCATTCTCACTGCTCCGGGTTCAGGATTCTCACTGCTCCGAGTTCAGGATTCTCAGTGCTGCAGATTCAGGATTCTCACTGCTCCGGGTTCAGGATTGTCACTGCTCCGGGTTCAGAATTTGCATTGTTCCTGATTCAGGATTCTCACTGCTCCGAGTTCAGGATTCTCACTGCTCCGAGTTCAGGATTCTCACTGCTCCGAGTTCAGGATTGTCACTGCTCCGGGTTCAGGATTCTCACTGCTCCGAGTTTAGGATTCTCACTGCTCCGAGTTCAGGATCCTCACGGATCCGGGTTCAGGATTCTCGCTGCTCCGGGTTCAGGATTCTCACTGCTCCGGGTTCAGGATTCTCACTGCTCCGAGTTCAGGATTCTCACTGCTCCGGGTTCAGGATTCTCACTGCTCCAGGTTCAGGATTCTCACTGTTCCAGGTTCAGGATTCTCACTGCTCCGAGTTCAGGATTCTTACTGCTCCGGGATCAGGATTCTCACTGCTCCGGGTTCAGGATTCTCACTGCTCTGAGTTCAGGATTCTCACTGCTCCGAGATCAGGATTCTCGCTGCTCCGGGATCAGGGTTCTCACTGCTCCGGGTTCAGGATTCTCACTGCTCCGCGTTCAGGATTCTCACTGCTCCGGGTTCAGGATTCTCGCTGCTCCGGGATCAGGATTCTCACTGCTCCGGATTCAGGATACTCACTACTCCGTGTTCAGGATTCTCACTGCTCCGGGATCAGGATTCTCGCTGCTCCGGGTTCAGGATTCTCGCTGCTCCGGGATCAGGATTCTCACTGCTCCGGGTTCAGGATACTCACTACTCTGGGTTCAGGATTTTCACTGCTCCGGGTTCAGGATTCTCACTGCCCCGAGTTCAGGATTCTCACTGCTCCGGGTTCAGGATTCTCACTGCTCCGGGTTCAGGATTCTCACTGCTCCGGGTTCAGAATTCTCACTGCTCCGGGTTCAGGATTCTCACGGCTCCGGGTTCAGGATTCTCGCTGCTCCGGGTTCAGGATTGTCACTGTTCCAGGTTCAGGATTCTCACTGCTCCGAGTTCAGGATTCTCACTGCTCTGGGTTCAGGATTCTCACTGCTCCGGGTTCAGGATTCTCACTGCTCCGGGTTCAGGATTCTCACTGCTCCGGGTTCAGGATTCTCACTGCTCCGGGTTCAGGATTCCCACTAGAACAAATTCAGGTTCTCTGCTCCGGGTTCAGGATTCTCACTGCTCCAGGTTCAGGATTCTCACTGCTCCGGGTTCAGGATTTTCACTGCTCCGGGTTCAGGATTCTCACTGCTCCAGGTTCAGGATTCTCACTGCTCCGGGTTCAGGATTCTCACTGCTCCGGGTTCAGGATTGTCACTGCTCCGGGTTCAGGATTGTCACTGCTCCAGGTTCAGGATTGTCACTGCTCCAGGTTCAGGATTCTCGCTGCTCCCGGTTCAGGATTCTCACTGTTCCAGGTTCAGGATTCTCACTGCTCCGAGTTCAGGATTTTCACTGCTCCGGGTTCAGGATTCTCACTGCTCCAGGTTCAGGATTCTCACTGCTCCGGGTTCAGGGTTCTCACTGCTCCGGGTTCAGGATTCTCACTGCTCCGGGTTCAGGATTCTCTCTGATCCGGGTTCAGGATTCTCCGGGTTCAGGATTCTCACTGCTCCGGGTTCAGGATTCTCGCTGCTCCGAGTTCACGATTGTCACTGCTCCGGGTTCAGGATTCTCGCTGCTCCGGGTTCAGGATTCTCACTGCTCCGAGTTCAGGATTTTCACTGCTCCGGGTTCAGGATTCTCACTGCTCCAGGTTCAGGATTCTCACTGCTCCGGGTTCAGGATTCTCACTGCTCCGGGTTCAGGATTCTCACTGCTCCGGGTTCAGGATTCTCACTGCTCCGGGTTCAGGATTCTCACTGCTCCGAGTTCAGGATTTTCACTGCTGCGGGTTCAGGATTCTCACTGCTCCGAGTTCAGGATTCTCACTGCTCCAGGTTCAGGATTCTCGCTGCTCCGGGTTCAGGATTCTCACTGTTCCAGGTTCAGGATTCTCACTGCTCCGAGTTCAGGATTTTCACTGCTCCGGGTTCAGGATTCTCACTGCTCCGAGTTCAGGATTGTCACTGCTCCGGGTTCAGGATTCTCACTGCTCCGGGTTCAGGATTCTCGCTGCTCCGGGTTCAGGATTCTCACTGCTCCAGGTTCAGGATTCTCACTGCTCCGGGTTCAGGATTCTCACTGCTCCGGGTTCAGGATTCTCGCTGCTCCGAGTTCAGGATTCTCGCTGCTCTCTCTCTGTACCTCTACTCTGGGAAAATCTCCAAGAGGCCAGAGGTAACAAATAGCCCTGTGAGAGAGAAACAGAGGCGGCAACATTAATATTTCTGCTCCGAGCGTACTTCGCTACAATAAAGCTGAATGCTCATCGTTCAACACGTCTTCAATAAAGTAAAGTAACAGAAAGAGAGGTCTGTCCAAACCCTGAGCCCACACAGTGACCGGAAATCTGACCAAGCCCTCAGCAATGTAATGCTCTCTGCTCACATACATCAAGGTTTCATTAAAACCCACATCTTTGGTTAAAAATAAGGGTCTGGATTCTCCGATTTTGAGGCTATGTCCGCAGCATGTGCCTGGTCTCACGATCAAAAGGTCGGCACCGCCCCCACCCCGATGCTCCACCTGGTGGGGTGCTAGCAGCCGCACCATGTAACTTGTTGCTAACTTTTGGTTGGCTCTTAAATGTTGCTCATTGTGTCTTTACTTAATTTGCTCTGTTTCTAGAACCTTTGCTCTACAGCCGCCAGGTATCTTTATACCACGACGAGGTTCAAGTTCAAATCACTAACTCAACACACCAGTTAGTAAGGTTCAAATCACAACACATTTATTATACACAGTCAATCACTACTCATGTATAAACTCTACTTACTAGACTATCTCTAACACTATAGGCCTATACTTAGCTTTGGAACTGGCCCACCAGGTCAGGGGAACAAATGGCCTTTCGTTCGATTCTGAGTCTGCAGGCTTCAAAGCTGGTATGGATTGGTAGCGAGGAGCGCCTATCTCGTAGCGTGCGTTGACTGGAGACTTACTTGGTTGGTGCAGCTGCTAGGCAGCTCACGGTTAAGGGTTGTTTCGAGTTGCTGAGAGACCCTGCCAAGAAGGACGAATTGAACTTGGGGACTCTATTTTATCATCCCCAGGGTCTTCACGCCATTCGGGGCGGACCCCATACCTGGTTCCAAGTGATTGGACTAAGTTCTGATCACTTGGATCGATTTCTCCAATACTGGAGCTGTTCCCTGATCGCTGGGCGGTCCCTAGGTGTCCGTTGGCCTTCCTTTGTCTTGGCTCCTGCTGGCGCCGAGGAGTCCGGCTTGGCCTTGTTTACCTTAACTGTTTCCAATTGTTCCCGGGAATCGCTCATCAATATATAGATGGTTGTTAGTTTCAGTGCTGTCTGGGTTCCTGCAAGTTCTGATACACAGGAACATTTGCACCTGCTTGTTTATCCTGTGTTGACTGAATTTCCCTGCATTCTTAGCGGATCTCCATTTTAAAGTCGGGATGTGGCCAACACAGGTGGCTACACACCCTCCTTGTGATCCCTAACGCGAAGCGTGAAGGATCACATAACTGCGTCGTCTTCACTCCCTGACCCAGCGAGCACTCTTCCATGGCCTCTACACTGACCATAACTATGCACAAAAATGTTAACTGACAATTCTAAGTGTTGCTATGTCACAACAGGGACATGCAGTACAACATATTAAAAAAACGGTACCTCTAACTATCTTCCATAAACTACACTCACTTAAACATCCAATCATACTAACTTCCTAACAATACAAAGATAATAGCAGCATTCACATTTTCCTCTGGCTTGGCGGTCAAGCACAGAGTTGTACAATCTTTCAGTTGCAAATGAGACATATTTCTTTATTCACAAATGACGCAAAACGAATGTCCTTTATTGTAGATCCAGGGGTTCGGGGGCCTGGTGAAAACCGAAAATAGGGGATCTCATTCTGTATACCGGGGTGTGAGAGCGGTAGGCTCTCCTTCGCCATTTTCTCATGCGGATAGTCTGCACGATGCTGCAGAATATCGCCAATGCTAAAAGGGATTCAATTACGTATGAAAGGGAGTACCATGTTATAAACCTATCACACCATGATGGTGTGTTGTTACTTGTCACTGGGCTCTGGGTGCTATGGGGAAGTGAATCATTGACGGCCGGTGGGGTTGGGGTCAGGGGGTTCGCGTCCGCATGTAATTGAATATACATTATAACGAAAAACACGTATGCCGTCTTCATTGTTCTCTTCTTTTCCTTTCTTCTCTTCTTTTTTGTCTCTTCTCTTTTTGTCTCCTCTTTTCCTGGAGCTTCTGGAATTCTGGGGATCAAGCATAGTTTCTGTTACCATCTTGTTTAATATCTTGTACGTTAGCATGTCTGTCTTTTCAGTGCCAATTTCCCTTTATAATTTGTCACCATGTGTGACTCCATCATTTTTTTTTTAAACCGAATATTTGGACGAGATATCTGAGAAAATACTGCCGTACTGCGAGCCGTCTCGCAGCCTGTGTGATTTACCACCCCAGTGTTTGAGGATGTAAATAGCATACGGAAGCAATCCTAAGGGTTGCTAAACCAAACAAAAGAATTTTGAACGTAATCAAGCCAGAATGGGGTGCGTATGGGCCGCGGCGGGTAAGATTTGGATGGAATCCCCGGGTAGGACGGTGATCAATGCCGTATGTGCTCTACAAAAGTGTAGCTGACCAGAGGGGGGGTCCTCAGGCAGGGCAGGGGCAAATGCCGTTTCTCCACTGCCTGAGCAACCGGCAAGAATGGGTAAAAATGTGGTCATCGTGGGGGGCTGCCTCTCGAATTAGGAGAGCAACTATGAGTCGGGTTCCACTAGTTCCTCTGAACTATTGTCTGGGACAAACTTGTACCTTTAACAAGGTTCTGTTGACAAACCAGTTCCTCTGAACTATTGTCTGGGACAAACTTGTTCCAATAACAAGTTTCAGGGACAAACTTGGTCCATTAACAGCCGGGTGGGCGTTAAAGGAGTGGTGACGTGGGGCCGTGAAAACGTTCGGGTTTACACACAACACTTAACGATAACATTAACGAACAAACATTCAACAAACATGGTGCAGGTTCCATCTGAAAGGACACCGTTTTCTCCCAAGCGGTTCCTTTTAATACATCATCTGGACACCTCAGTTATCAGTTGCGAACAGGGTCGCAAAGGGGTTCTCGTTTTGGGAGTCAGACTCAATGTCATTATCTTCTCCCGGATGCCATACTCTTGAATGGATGAGGGTTGCTAAAGCTGCGATGTGACTTCGGGTCCATCTCGTCGTTTCGGACGAGCCTGTACGAATTGTCACGGAGCCAAATAGTCGTGTCTAATTCTGTGGAGGTGGAGTCGGGGTCGTCATCATAGGGCGGTGGTCTTTGGTGAGGTTTGTGAAGGAATGTGATCAGGAAGGGATCACTCAAATGGTGTTCAGATTCGCTGGGTGTGGGGCCTGTTGCATGGGGTTAGTAGGGAGGCGTGCTGTGGCTATCGTCTGTGTCACAGTCACTGTCGCTGCTGCTGCAGTCTGTGGGCATTCCGGGGCGGAGTCTAGAGTTCGGGGGTGGAGTCGAGGTCGAGTCCGTGGATGGGGTGGACATGTTGGGGGAGGGTAGGGATACGTTGGTTGTGCGCAGGGCATAGTCTGCTGCGTCGAGCATGACGTGGTGTGCGTGGGTAGACTGCGAGCCATATGCCTTGAGCTGGTTAATATGAAACCACGCGGTCTTCCCGTTGGGGTACTTAATCTTATAAACAGAGTGGCTCACTTTGTCCGCAATGGAGTACGGACCCGAATACTTAGGTGACAGGAATGTGTCTGGGTTGTAAATGGAGAGCATGACCTGCTGTCCTACATCAAACTCAGTCACAGGCACTGTCTTGTCGAAACAGGCCTTGCTCTGTTTCTTCCTGGTGCCTAATCTTACTGCGGCTGCTGGCTGAGCCGTTTCTACATTTTCAACCAATTGTTTCACTGCGTTCTCGTGTGTGAGAGCCGTCACTTCGGGGCTGGTCAAGTCAAGTCCTAATAAAAATTCTGTGCCTTTCATGGGGCGTCCGGTCATGAGCGTGTGTGGGGTGTATCCTGTGGATGTCGAAACAGTGTTACGCAAAAACATTAGTGCAAAAGGGAGGACTGAATCCCAAGTGGTGCTGTTCTGATGGACCATTTTCCTGAGTGTTGCTTTTCGGGTCCGATTCATTCGCTCCACGATACCACTTGACTGGGGGTAGTATGCGATGTGGAATTTTTGGGTAATGCCAAATATTGTGAGGACGTTCTTCATGACACGTCCCGTAAAATGGGAACCTTGGTCGGATTCAATGCTGCGGGGGAGTCCCCATCTCGTAAAGATGTGGTGGGTTAACATCTTTGCGGTAGTCTTTACCGTGTTTGTTCTAGATGGGAATGCTTCCACCCATTTTGTAAACGTGTCTATAATGACTAAGACATACTTGTAACCATTCCTGGAAGGGGGCAATGGTCCTATAAAATCAATCTGGAGGTTAGTCCAGGGGCCATTAACGGGGCGGGTGTGACTAAGCTGAGCTTTCTTTGCATATCTGTCCGGGTTGTTTTGGGCACAGATAAGGCAATATTCCACATAGTGCGTGACATCTTCCTTTAAATTCGGCCACCAACAGAGCTGCCTGAGGTGGGCTGTAGTGGGGTCAATTCCCTGATGCCCATGACTGTCATGGAACAAACAAATAAGCTGATTCCTGTCCTGTTCAGGAACCACATAAAGGGTGTCTTTTAGGATCACACCGTGATGTGTGGTCAGTGCATTTTTAAACCTATCGTATGGGGCTGCAAATTTTCCTTTTAGAATCTCCCTGAGATTACTATCCTGCTTCTGGGCCTGCACTAAATCTTCGATGTTGGTCTATGAGACCTGAACTGCATTCACTGGGGCTCTTTCCGGGGGGGGGGGGGGGGGGGTGGTCCAAAAATATCCATGTCTGGAACCTGCTTTGGCCAGTGCATCGGCTTTTACATTTCCAGGTGGGGAGGAACGGTGGTGACATCGAACTTTAACGATGCCAAATATCCTGTCCTGTGCTTTGTCCAAAATGTGCCGGAGCAATGGGGCTGAAGGGAGGGGTTTTCCGTCCGCGGAAACAAATCCTCTTGCTTTCCACAGGGGTAGGAATTCTGTGAGGCTGTTACAGACAGAGAGGCTGTCCGAGTACATGTCTGCTGGGCTGGGGAATGAATCTGGGTGTTCTATGATGTACGCAATGGCTGCTAGTTCTGCCGCCTGCGCGCCTAAGTGTCCTGTTCGTTTTAACGAGATTTCTTCTAGGGCACATCCCTGCCCGTCCTCAACATAGATGCTGCATCCTGTAATGCGCTTCCCGTTTAATATGGTGGAAGAACCATCCACATATATTCTCAAGGGTGCGCACGTGTCTGTGTGCTGGAGGCTCTGGGGTGAACTACCTATCTTTTTGGGGGGTGTTTTCGCGATAAAGGGGCCTGTGTTGTGGTGCGGTGAGATGATTTCACATTCGTGGGGGGTGCCTGGGTACTGAAGGTTGTCGGCTAGGAAAGTGTGGGTCTTGGTCCCTTTAACAGTGATGTCCCGTCCCTGCCAAAGAAGGGTCCATCTGGCTGTTCTGATCTGGCTTACTGTACCGTCCTTAAGTCGTCTGTCTAGTAAAAGTTGGGTGGGGGTGTGTTCCGTGAGAATTGTGATGGGATTTAGTCCGGTGATATATGAAAAGTATTGCACTGCCCAGAAAGCTGCGAGCAGGTGCCTTTCACAGGCCGAAAATCCCTGCTCCACAGGATCTAAAACTCTGGAGGGGTAAGCCACGGGTCTTAACTGTTCGTGCCGTTCCTGGAGGAGCACGGCCGAAAGGGTACGATCTGTGCTAGCTATCTCTTGCATATGGGGGAAAGCGGGTCTGGAATCGCTTTCCAGGGGGCTGCAATGGGTGCCGGGGGCTGCAATGAGTGCGGGCTTTAAAGCATCTACAGCATCCGTGTGCTGCAGAAGCCATTCTCAAGGGGCTCCTTTCTTTAGGAGTTCCGAGAAGGGTGCTGCTTTGGTGGCGAAACCGTCAATGTGGTTTCGGCAGTAGCCAACCAGTCCTAAAAACGACCGGCGGGCTGAAACATTCTGGGGAAGGCGCAATTTGACAATCAAGTCAATTCTTTTATGCTCGATCTGGCATTTACAATGCGTGATAATCGTTCCCAAATATACCACTTTGTTTTCCAAAAGTTGGGCCTTCTTGGGGTTCACTTTACATCCAATTCACTGTAGGAGTTCCAGGAGTTCGGACAGAAGCTCGATGTGTTCTGCCTTGGTGTCTGTCTGCAGTAAGAGGTCATCTACATACTGGACCAGACGTTCGGGGTGAGAAAAGTTTGATAAACCATTGGCCAGCTGTCGGTGGAAAATGGAGGGGGAGTTGTGGAATCCTTGTGGAAGGCATGTCCACGTGTACTGCTGACCTTTAAAAGTGAAGGCAAATTTGTACTGGCACGCTTTTGCCAATGGAATGGACCAGAATCCGTTACTGATGTCCAAAACCGTAAATTATCGTGAGTTGAGTCCCAGTTTGAGCATGGTCTCGGGACTTGTGGCTACCGTGGGGGCTGCTGCAGGGGTGACTTTGTTGAGTTCCCGGTAATCGATGGTCAGTCGCCATGATCCATCGGGCTTTCTCACTGGCCAAATCGGGGCATTATTAGTAGAGGCTACCGATCTAAGTACGCCTTGTTCTAATAAGCTGTCAGTAACCTTTGAGATTTCTCCCTCTGCCTCTTGGAGAAATCTGGATTGCTTCTGGGGTCTAGGGTCAGGTCCTGTTATTTGAACCGAACCAGCCATCCTGCCGCAGTCATGTTTATGACTTGCAAATGCGGTCCTGTTCTTTTGGAGAACTGCCCTAACCTGTTTGTCTGTGCTAATCGTGGTCGGGTCAAACCAAAATTCGCCAACTGCACTAATCTTGTTTGCATACTCACCTACTGTGAGCGTTGCGGGGGCTCTTGCTGACTTCATCATTTTCCAGACACATTGATTTACTGGGTCAAAGGACAGGTTGTGGGAGTCCATGAAATCAATGCCCAAAATGTGTTCTGCTGTGTGGGGCAGATCGACAAAAACTATGCGGTGTCTTGTAATATTGCCAATTTGAATGGGTACAGGGGCTGTGATGTGTCCCTGTTGTGAGTGGCCTGTGAAGCCGCTGAGGGTGATTGTGGCTGTAGTGGGCTATGTGTCTTTTTGGAACATTGTGGAGGAATTAATTGTGGTGCAGGACCCTCCTGTGTCCCAGAGAAGTTTGATGGGCTGTCCCCATATTTTCGCTGCAACTACTGGTCGGCCGGACCTAACCCAAAGGGTGTCACAGACCCAAGTGGGGAAGCCTGAACACCGTCAGTCAGTTCCGTTCATGCCTGTCTGGTCTGAACGGGTGCACACACTATGTATGGGCTTTGTCCTGTTCTTATTCAGAGTGCCTGCCTGCTGGGCTCTCTGTGGCTTTCGTGGGGCATTGCACTCTCGTGCAAAGTGACCTAATTGTCCACAGTTGTAACACTCCTGTTGTTTCTGTGGGGGGCTGTTCATGCCTTCGTTCACCCATGCGGGGTTCTGGTGCGCTTTAACTGCTTGAATATCTGCCTCTGCCTGCTGTTCTTCGGGTTTCCTAATTGCGGGTTTGTTGTGGACAGATTGCTCCCAGGGCGGGACAACCTTTTTAAAACACACTTTTCGTTGTGCGTTTCTTCTGAGGGGTCATAATTAGTACAAAGCTTTTAGTCCTGCCTCTGTGGCATGGGAGATAAGGGTGCGGGTCCATTTGGTCACGTTGTCTGGGGACAAATGGGCGCGGTCTAAGTTTCCGAAAACGGCTGTAAAATGGATGCACAGGCGTCCAGCAAACGCTGTGGGGTGTTCTGTTTTCTTCTGCCTGCACTTATTCAGGCCTTCTACTGGGTCACCTCTGTTATAGCCGATCGCATCTAGGATCGCCGCGTGCATCTCTGCAAGGGTGCCTCCTCGTACATTCTGTGGATCAGGAAGGGCTGCTACAACCGAAGGGTCTAAGCTTAAAACTGTGAGCTTCACTTGCTCACGCTCATCCAGGCCGTACATGGTCGCCTGCTGCTTCACTCTCGCAAAGAAGTGGTGGGGGTCTGAGGTGGGGAGGACGGTGTGATCTTTTCGCTCACGTCCCGTAATTGGGTCACGGTTAAGGGGGTGGTGTAAAGGAATTCCGCGTCTCCTTCCGATGTGACTGTGCGGTGGGTGGTTACTGGATTCATGGGTGCCTGATCTATCTGTTGTGTGGGGGGTTGGGGTGCTTTTCTCCTTTGGGGCTTTCCTTGCGCACACGTTCCCTGAACATACCTATGCGCGGTTTTGTTTAGTTCTTGCCAATCAGGGCCATCTTCTTCATCTAATTGGGATCCAAAGGTTCTCTGAAACCCATTTTGTACTGAAAGCAAAGTCTGCAGTTTCGCAATCTGCTTCCGGCATTTTGCATGATCCACTGAGCTTTGTCTGTGCTCCGTGGTGGCAGCATGGAGTGCTCTTGACGCTGCTTTTAAATCGCTGCACTGCCTTTGCAATGCCTCTACCTGTTTCTCTGTCTCTACTCTTACCAGGACTGCACGTTGCGTGTCCTGATAGGCCTTATCGTATTGGGTTTGGAAGCTGCTCAGATACGCGAGACAAGACTGGTGTGCCCACTTGGCATCATCCACCTCTCCGTCCTTTGCTGCCAACTTCCTTCTCAATTCTACATTCTCTCTCTCGATCTCACTAACATCGACCTTGCTCATTTGATGTCTCTCTTCTATCTCTTTGCGGAGCGTCCGAACGACCTCCTCTGTGCCTCGCAATTGTGCCAGACAGGACACGATTGCCATCGGCTTGCGAGCTTTCCCTCAGCTCTTATGGATTTCGCTCAGGTTCTCCCACCAAGTATGTCCTATACTCCCGGGACCTGTTTCCTCATTTGAACAAAAGTCACTCCAAAGGGGCCATCCCTTCCCTTTGAGGTACCTTCTAATCTCAACTTCCCAAACGGGACTCTGACCTACTCTGCTACTGGTCGCTGCGACCACGAATTCTTGAGGGTTCATGAGGCGTTCCATTGCCTTCATTGCCATTTTTCCTATCTGAATGCTCTTTTAAAATTTGGAACGGGGGTACTAAGGCGGTGCTGTAAACACGGGTACGGCGTTCGCTATTTTCCGGAATACAAACTCACGACGGTTTTTCGCAACAAAATCTATCAGTTTTACCTTATAGCCCTGTTAGTTACGCATGCATTACACGCTTCCGAATTATGAGGATTGATCAAAACTGCTTGAACACTTGTGACTGTTTCTGTTCCCAATTGGATTCTCAATTCAAATTTTGGGTTCTCCCGGAGTGGTTAGGCCACTTCTAAGTCGGGTCCCAGCGGAGTCGCCAGTAAATGTTGCTAACTTTTGGTTGGCCCTTAAATGTTGCTCGTTGTGTCTTTACTTAATTTGCTCTGTTTCTATAACCTTTGCTTCAGAGTTGCCGGGTATCTTTATGATACCACCACGAGGTTCAAGTTCAAGTGCTGATCAATAACTCAATACACCAGTTAGTAAGTTTCAAATCACAACACATTTATTATACACAGTCAATCACTACTCATGCATAAACTCTACTTACTAGACTATCTCTAACACTAAAGGCCTATACTTAGCTTTGGAACTGGCCCACCAGGTCAGGGGAACAAATGGCCTTTTGTTCGATTCTGAGTCTGCAGGCTTCAAAGCTGGAAGGACTGGTAGCTAGGAGCGCCTATCTCGTAGCGTGCGTTGACTGGAGACTTATTTGCTTGGTGCAGCTACTAGGCAGCTCACGGTTAAGGGTTGTTTCGAGCTGCTGAGAGACCCTGCAAAGAAGGACGAATTGAACTTGGGGACTTTATTTCATAGTCCCCAGGGCCTTCCCGTCCCTTTGAGCGAAGCCCGCACCTGGTTCCAAGTGATTGGACTGCGTTCCGATCACTTGGATCGATTTCTCCAATACTGGAGCTGTTCCCTGATCGCTGGACGGTTCCTAAGTGTCCGTTGGCCTTCCTTTGTCTTGGCTCCTGCTGGCACCGAGGAGTCTGGCTTGGCCTTGTTTATTCTAACTGTTTCCAATTGTTCCCGGGGATCGCTCATCAATATGTAGATGGTTGTTAGTTTCAGTGCAGTCTGGGTTCCTGCAAGTTCTGATTACAGGAAACTTTGCACCTGCTTGTTGTTCCTGCGTTTGACTGAATTTCCCTGCATTCTTCGCGGATCTCCATTTTAAAGTCGGGAAGTGGCCAACCCAGGTGGCTACAAACTCCCCCGGCTTTCCCTACAAATACGGCCGCAGAATGTTTGGGTCGGTGGATGCGCACGGCGGCGACCTGTGGTGGCCGGGCCGTACAACATGGCGCCGGCCACGTGCGGATCCGGCCTGTCAGATAGAGCCACCTTGTAACCCCCCTCGCCACCACCGGACCACCGCCCACCAGTCCCCCCGCGTCACACACGGACGGGCAGTCGACATATCAGGGACAGAGATTCGGGGAGGGCCTCAGGTCACGTCCTGAGGCTGTCGCAACACGTGCGCCGTACTCCTCGAGTGCGCTGTTTTTGAGGAGGGGAGCATCCGATTTCGGTGTAAAAATTGATTCTCCGGCCATTCGCCGTACGTGATTTTGGCGTCGCCAATTGGAAAATCCAGCCCTAGTGTTGGCGCCGACGCAGAATTCGTGGACTTTCACGACAGCAAAACTGCCGCCGAACCCGGATCGATTCAGTGACTGAGGAGGGGCAGCACCGGCACCACGTGGAACACAATCAATTCCAATGGGAAATGGTGCGGGATTGGCCGGGTCCGTGATTGACACTCAGGAGGCTGACAAGCTGCAGCTGCACAGACACATTACACTCCCAACACACACTCATCCCTGCCGCACACACACATTACACTCCCCACACACACTCATCCCAGCCACACACACACATTACACTCCCAACACACACTCATCCCAGCCACACACACACATTACACTCCCCACACACACTCATCCCAGCCGCACACACACATTACACTCCCCACACACACACATTACACTCCCCACACACACACATTACACTCCCCACACACACACATTACACTCCCCACACACACTCATCCCAGCCACACACACACATTACACTCCCCACACACACTCATCCCAGCCGCACACACACATTACACTCCCCACACACACTCATCCCAGCCACACACACACATTACACTCCCCACACACACTCATCCCAGCCGCACACACATTACACTCCCCACACACACTCATCCCAGCCGCACACACACATTACACTCCCCACACACACTCATCCCAGCCCCACACACACACATTACACTCCCCACACACACTCATCCCAGCCGCACACACACATTACACTCCCCACACACACTCATCCCAGCCGCACACACATTACACTCCCCACACACACTCATCCCAGCCGCACACACACATTACACTCCCCACACACACTCATCCCAGCCCCACACACACACATTACACTCCCCACACACACTCATCCCAGCCCCACACACACACATTACACTCCCCACACACACTCATCCCAGCCGCACACACACAGTACACTCCCCACACACACTCATCCCAGCCCCACACACACACATTACACTCCCCACACACACTCATCCCAGCCGCACACACACATTACACTCCCCACACACACTCATCCCAGCCACACACACACATTACACTCCCCACACACACTCATCCCAGCCGCACACACACATTACACTCCCCACACACACTCATCCCAGCCTCACACACACATTACACTCCCCACACACACTCATCCCAGCCGCACACACACATTACACTCCCCACACACACTCATCCCAGCCACACACACACATTACACTCCCCACACACACTCATCCCAGCCGCACACACACATTACACTCCCCACACACACTCATCCCAGCCGCACACACACATTACACTCCCCACACACACTCATCCCAGCCGCGCACACACATCACATTCCCCACACACACTCATCCCAGCCGCACACACACATTACACACCCCACACACACTCATCCCAGCCGCACACACACATTACACTCCCCACACACACTCACCCCAGCTGCACACACACATTACACTCCCCAAACACACTCATCCCAGTCGCACACACACATTACACTCCCCACACACACTCACCCCAGCTGCACACACACATTACACTCCCCAACACACTCATCCCAGTCGCACACACACATTACACTCCCCACACACACTCATCCCAGCCGCACACACACATTACACTCCCCACACACACTCACCCCAGCTGCACACACACATTACACTCCCCAAACACACTCATCCCAGTCGCACACACACATTACACTCCCCACACACACTCATCCCAGCCGCACACACACATTACACTCCCCACACACACTCACCCCAGCTGCACACACACATTACACTCCCCAAACACACTCATCCCAGTCGCACACACACATTACACTCCTCACACACACTCATCCCAGCCGCGCACACACATCACATTCCCCACACACACTCATCCCAGCCGCACACACACATTACACACCCCACACACACTCATCCCAGCCGCACACACACATTACACTCCCCACACACACTCATCCCAGCCGCACACACACATTACACTCCCCACACACACTCATCCCAGCTGCACACACACATTACACTCCCCACACACACTCACCCCAGCCGCACACACACATTACACTCCCCACACACACTCATCCCAGCCGCGCACACACATCACATTCCCCACACACACTCATCCCAGCCGCACACATTACACTCCCCACACACACTCATCCCAGCTGCGCACACACATTACACTCTCCACACACACTCATCCCAGCCGCACACACACATTACACTCCCCACACACACTCATCCCAGCCGCGCACACATTACACTCTCCACACACACTCACTCCAGCCACACACACACATTACACTCCCCACACACACTCATCCCAGCCGCACACACATTACACTCCCCACACACACTCATCCCAGCCGCACACGCACATTACACACCCCACACACACTCATCCCAGCCGCACACACATTACACACTCCACGCACACTCATCCCAGCCGCACACACACATTGCACTCCCCACACACACTCATCCCAGCCGCACACACACATTACACTCCCCACACACATTCATCCCAGCCGCACACACACATTACACTCCCCACACACACTCATCCCAGCCGCACACACACATTACACTCCCCACACACACTCACCCCAGCCGCACACACACATTACACTCCCCACACACACTCATCCCAGCCGCACACACACATTACACTCCCCACACACACTCATCCCAGCCGCACACACACATTACACTCCCCACACACACTCATCCCAGCCGCACACACGCATTACACTCCCCACACACACTCATCCCTGTCGCACACACTCATTACACTCCCCACACACACTCATCTCAGACAACAATAGGGGGTGGGGTGAGGGTGATGTGGGGGTAGGTAAGGAGAGCAGCCTCGAGATTTACTGGCACTGTACTGGAGGCCCTCGTAAATGGAGTGGAGGAAGGGCAGATAATCCTGTACCCCGTCCCAGGAAGGAGGCTGCCAGTCGCCGCCATTCACCCTGCCTGGACACAGGTGGCAGAAGCGATCAGTGCCGTGGCAACACCACCCGGACCGGCCAGCAGTGCCGAAACAAAAGTACACAACATCCTCAGGGCGACCAGTGTGAGTCGGCATCACTGTGCCCCTGGCACTAACCCCCGTCCCACACACCAATAATCTGACCCGCACCCCATCCCCGGAGGGCGGCCGAACCTCCGCCCTGCCCCACATGCCGGCACCCATACCAGCTGCAACGGCCGGATGCCCTGGCCACTAGGGCCACCAGCTACCCACCCCTGGGCTGCATGCGGCGGACTGTCTAACCCGGTCATCTACTGTCCCCCCCACCCCCCACCCATCAGGGGAAGACCGCGCACAATCGCTGGGCACGGGAGAAGACGGGGGGGGGGGGGACCGCCGGGCCAGCGGCCCCTCACCGTGCCCGCGCAGAGGGCCCTGGACATGGTCGGCAACCCGGAGCAACGGGAGGCTGTGAGTGAGGAAGTGAGACCCTGCTGAGTGGCAGTCCCCCCCATGGGTGTCAATGGCCCCTTCCCCACACTACCCCACCCTCACCCCCACCCGTCCCTCACCCCTAGACCACCCTCACCCCCACACCACCCTCACCCCCACCCCCACACCACCCTCACCCCCACCCCCACACCACCCTCAGCCCCACCCCCACACCACCCTCACCACCACCCCCACACCACCCTCACCCCCACCCCGACACCACCCTCACCCCCACCCCCTCACCCCCACACCACCCTCACCCCCACCCTCACCCCCACCCCCTCAACCCCACGCCACACCACCCTCACCCCATCCTCCACACCACCCTCACCCCATCCCCCACACCACCCTCACCCCCACCCCCTCAACCACACCCCCGCACCACCCTAATCCCCCTCCCCCACACCACCCTCACCCCCACCCCCACACCACCCTCACCCCCACCCCCACACCACCCTCACCCCCACACCATCCTCACCCCCACCCCCACACCATCCTCATCCCCACACCATCCTCACCCCCACACCATCCCCACCACCACTCCACCCTCAACCCCACCCCCACACCACCCTCACCCCCACCCCCACACCACCCTCACCCCCACCCTCACACCACCCTCACCCCCACCCCACACCACCTCACCCCACCCTCACCCCCACCTCCACACCACCCTCACCCCCAACCCATCCCCACACCAGCCTCCCAGCCTCACCCCCACCCCAAACCCACCCGCAACCCCACCCCCACACCACCCTCACCCCCACCCCCACACCACCCTCTACCCCACCCCCACCACAACCCCACCCTCACCCCCACACCACCCTCACCCCCAACCCACCCTCAGCCCCACCCCCACCTCACCCTCACCCCCACCCCCACACTAATCCCACCACCACCCTCACCCCCACACCGCACTCACCCCCACCCCCACACCACCCTCACCCCCACCCCACACCACCTCACCCCACCCTCACCCCCACCCCCACACCACCCTCACCCCCACCCCCAACCCATCCCCACACCAGCCTCCCAGCCTCACCCCCACCCCAAACCCACCCGCAACCCCACCCCCACACCACCCTCACCCCCACCCCCACACCACCCTCTACCCCACCCCCACCACAACCCCACCCTCACCCCCACACCACCCTCACCCCCAACCCACCCTCAGCCCCACCCCCACCTCACCCTCACCCCCACCCCCACACTAATCCCACCACCACCCTCACCCCCACACCGCACTCACCCCCACCCCCACACCACCCTCACCCCCACCCCCACCCCCACACCCACATCACCCTCAGCCCCGCCCCAACACCACCCTCAGCTCCGCCCCCACACCACCCTCACCCCTACCCCCACACCATCCTCAACCCCACCCCCACACCACCTTCACCCCCACCCCCACACCACCCTCACCCCCACACCACCTTCACCCCCACCCCCACACCACCCTCATCCCCGCACTACCCTCACTCCCACACCCACACCACCCTCACTCCCACACCACCCCCACACAACCCTCACCCCCACCCACACCACCCTCACCCCCACACCACCCTCACCCCCACCCCCACACCACCCTCAACCCCACCCCCACACCACCCCCACCCCCACACCACCCTCACCCCCACCCCATCTCCACCCTCACCCCCACACCACCCTCACCCCCACCCCCACACCATCCTCACTCCCACCCCTATACCATCCTCACCCCCACCCCCACCCCCACACCACCCTCACCCCCACACCACCCTCACCCCCACCCCCACACCACCCTCACCCCCACCCCATCTCCACCCTCACCCCCACACCACCCTCACCCCCACCCCCACACCATCCTCACTCCCACCCCCATACCATCCTAACCCCCACCCCCACACCAGCCTCAACCCCACCCCCACCCCACCCTCACCCCCATCCCCCACACCACCCTCAACCCCACCCCCCACACCACCCTCACCCCCACCCCCACCTTCACCCCACCACCCCCGCCCCCACACCACCCTCACCCCCACACCCACACCAACACCACCCTCACCCCCACCCCGCCCTCACCCCCACCCCCACCCCACCCCAACACAACCCTCAACCCCACCCCCACCTCCACCCCCACCCCCACATCACCCTCAGCCCCGCTCCAACACCACCCTCAGCTCTGCCCCCACACCAACCTCACCCCCACACCCACACCATCCCCACCCCCACCCCCACACCATCCTCACCACCACACCCACACCACCCTCACCCCCACCCCCACACCCTCCTCACCCCCACACAACCCTCACCCCCACACAACCCTCACCCCCACACAACCCTCACCCCCACCCCACACCACCCTCACCCCCACCCCACACAACCCTCACCCCCACACCACCCTCACCCCCACACCACCCTCACCCCCACCCCCACACCACCCTCACCCCCACCCCCACACCACCCTCACCCCCACCCCCACACCACCCTCACCCCCACACTACCCTCACCCCCACCCTCACCCCCACCCCCACACCCACCTCACCCCCACACCCCCCTCACCCTCACACAACCCTCACCCCCACACAACCCTCACCCCACCCCACACCAACCTCACCCCCACACAACCCTCACCCCCACCCCCACACCACCCTCACCCCCACACCACCCTCACCCCCAACCCCACACCACCCTCATCCCCGCACTACCCTCACTCCCACACCCACACCACCCTCACTCCACCACCCCCACACAACCCTCACCCCCACCCACACCACCCTCACCCCCACCCCCACACCACCCTCACCCCCACCCCCACACCATCCTCACTCCCACCCCTATACCATCCTCACCCCCACCCCCACCCCCACACCACCCTCACCCCCACACCACCCTCACCCCCACACCACCCTCACCCCCACCCCCACACCACCCTCACCCCCACCCCCACACCACCCTCAACCCCACCCCCACACCACCCCACACCACCCTCACCCCCACACCACCCTCACCCACACACCACCCCCACCCCCACACCACCCTCACCCCCACCCCATCTCCACCCTCACACCACCCTCATCCCCACCCCCACACCATCCTCACTCCCACCCCTATACCATCCTCACCCCCACCCCCACCCCCACACCACCCTCACCCCCACACCACCCTCACCCCCACCCCCACACCACCCTCACCCCCACCCCCACACCATCCTCACTCCCACCCCCATACCATCCTAACCCCCACCCCCACACCAGCCTCAACCCCACCCCCACCCCACCCTCACCCCCATCCCCCACACCACCCTCACCCCCACCCCTACCCCACCCCCACCTTCACCCCACCACCCCCACCCCCACACCACCCTCACCCCCACACCCACACCAACACCACCCTCACCCCCACCCCGCCCTCACCCCCACCCCTACCCCACCCCAACACAACCCTCAACCCCACCCCCACCTCCACCCCCACCCCCACATCACCCTCAGCCCCGCTCCAACACCACCCTCAGCTCTGCCCCCACACCAACCTCACCCCCACACCCACACCATCCCCACCCCCACCCCCACACCATCCTCACCACCACACCCACACCACCCTCACCCCCACCCCCACACCCCCCTCACCCCCACACAACCCTCACCCCCACACAACCCTCACCCCCACACCACCCTCACCCCCACCCCACACAACCCTCACCCCCACACCACCCTCACCCCCACACCACCCTCACCCCCACCCCCACACCACCCTCACCCCCACACCACCCTCACCCCCACCCCCACACCACCCTCACCCCCACACTACCCTCACCCCCACACCACCCTCACCCCCACCCCCACACCCACCTCACCCCCACACCCCCCTCACCCTCACACAACCCTCACCCCCACACAACCCTCACCCCACCCCACACCACCCTCACCCCCACACCACCCTCACCCCCACTCCACCCTCACCCCCACCCCCACACCACCCTCACCACCACACCACCCCCACACAACCCTCACCCCCACCCCCACACCATCCTCACCCCCGCACTACCCTCATTCCCATCCCCACACCACTCTCACACCGACCCCCACCCACACACCACCCTCACCACCACCCTCACCCCCACCCCCACACCACCCCCACCCCCACACCACCCTCACCCCCACCCCACCCTCACCCCCACCCCCACACCAACCTCACCCCCACCACCACCCCCACACCACCCTCAGCCCCAACCCCAGCACCCTCCTCCGCCCCATCCCCACACCACCCTCACCCCCACACCACACCACGCTCAACCCCACCTCCTCACCACCCTCACCCCCACACCACCCTCAGCCCCACCACCACACCATCCTCACCCCACCCCCACAACACCCTCACCCTCACTCCACAGATGCAGAATTGAGCTGAGAGAGATCAGAAACCACCTTCAACAATAACCTGGGGCGCGATTCTCCGACCCCCCAGCGGGTCGGAGAGTCGCCCGGGCTGGCGTGCATCCCACCCCCGCCGTGCCAAGAATTCTCTGCCACCAGAGATTCGGCGGAGGCGGGAATCGCGCTGCGCCGGTCGGCAGGCCCACCCCCGGCGATTCTCCAGCCCGCGAAGGGGTGAGGGTTTGGCCCGTAAAGGTGTGGAGAAACCCACACCGTTGGGGTGGCCCGACAACGGACGGATCCGCACCGTTTTTGGCGCCGGGTAGCGGACATCGCCCCTGAACACGATTCTGTCCAGAGGGGAGTCCGTGTGAGAGGCATCATCAATATTCCACAGGACCTTCCATTAACAATCTCACTCACTCATTCACACTCACTCACTCACTCACTCACCCAATCACTCACCCAATCACTCACCCAATCACTCAATCACTCACCCACTCACTCACTCACTCACCCAATCACTCACCCAATCACTCACCCAATCACTCAATCACCCACTCACTCACTCACTCACCCACCCACTCACTCACTCACCCAATCACTCACCCACTCACTCACCCACCCACTCACTCACTCACTCACTCACCCACTCACTCACTCACTCACTCACTCACCCAATCACTCACTCACTCACTCACTCACCCAATCACTCACCCAATCACTCACTCACCCAATCACTCACTCACTCACTCACTCACCCAATCACTCACTCACTCACTCACTCACCCAATCACTCACCCAATCACTCACTCACCCAATCACTCACTCACCCAATCACTCACTCACTCACCCAATCACTCACCCACTCACTCACCCACTCACTCAATCACTCACCCACCCACTCACTCACTCACTCACCCATTCACTCACTCACTCACCCACTCACTCACCCAATCACTCACCCACTCACTCACCCAATCACTCACCCAATCACTCACTCACTCACCCACTCACTCACCCAATCACTCACCCACTCACTCACCCACTCACTCACCCAATCACTCACCCACTCACTCACCCAATCACTCACCCAATCACTCACTCACTCACCCAATCACTCACCCAATCACTCACCCACTCACTCACTCACTCACCCAATCACTCACTCACTCACTCACCCAATCACTCACTCACTCACTCACACCCACTCACTCACCCAATCACTCACTCACTCACTCACTCACTCAGCCAATCACTCACCCAATCACTCACTCACCTAATCACTCACTCACCCAATCACTCACTCACACTCACTCACTCACCCAATCACTCACCCAATCACTCACTCACCCAATCACTCACTCACCCAATCACTGACTCACCCAATCACTCACTCACCCAATAACTCACTCACTCACTCACACTCACTCAATCACTCACCCAATCACTGACTCACCCAATCACTCACTCACCCAATAACTCACTCACTCACTCACCCACTCACTCACTCACTCTCACTCACTCACTCACCCAATCACTCACTCACCCAATCACTCACTCACTCACACTCACTCACTCACCCACTCACTTACTCACTCTCACTCACTCACTCACCCAATCACTCACTCACCCACTCACTCACTCACCCAATCACTCACTCACCCAATCACTCACTCACTCACACTCACCCAATCACTCACCCACTCACTCACCCACTCACTCACCAATCACTCACTCACTCACTCACCCAATCACTCACTCACTCACTCACCCAATGACTCACTCAGTCACTCACCCAATCACTCACTCACTCACCCAATCACTCACCCAATCACTCACTCACTCACACTCACTCACTCACACTCACTCACTCACCCAATCACTCACTCACTCACACTCAGTCACTCACCCAATCACTCACTCACCCAATCACTCACTCACCCAATCACTCACTCACCCAATCACTCACTCACTCACTCAATCACTCACTCACTCAATCACTCACTCACCCAATCACTCGCTCACTCACTCAATCACTCACTCACCCAATCACTCACTCACCCAATCTCTCACTCACTCACCCAATCACTCACTCACCCAATCACTCACTCAATCACTCACTCACACTCACTCACTCACTCTCACTCACTCACTCACTCACTCACCCAATCACTCACTCACTCACTCACCCAATCACTCACTCACACTCACTCACTCACCCAATCACTCACTCACTCACCCAATCACTCACTCACCCAACCACTCACTCACTCACTCACACTCACTCAATCACTCACCCAATCACTGACTCACCCAATCACTCACTCACCCAATAACTCACTCACTCAATCACCCACTCACTCACTCACTCTCACTCACTCACTCACCCAATCACTCACTCACCCAATCACTCACTCACTCACACTCACTCACTCACCCACTCACTTACTCACTCTCACTCACTCACTCACCCAATCACTCACTCACCCACTCACTCACTCACCCAATCACTCACTCACCCAATCACTCACTCACTCACACTCACCGTATCACTCACCCAATCACTCATCCACTCACTCACCCACTCACTCACCAATCACTCACTCACTCACTCACCCAATCACTCACTCACTCACTCACCCAATGACTCACTCAGTCACTCACCCAATCACTCACTCACTCACTCACCCAATCACTCACTCAATCACTCACTCAATCACTCACTCAATCACTCACTCACCCAATCACTCACTCACCCAATCACTCACTCACTCACACTCACTCACTCACACTCACTCACTCACACTCACTCACTCACCCAATCACTCACTCACTCACACTCAGTCACTCACCCAATCACTCACTCACCCAATCACTCACTCACCCAATCACTCACTCACTCACTCAATCACTCACTCACCCAATCACTCGCTCACTCACTCAATCACTCACTCACCCAATCACTCACTCACCCAATCACTCACTCACTCACCCAATCACTCACTCACCCAATCACTCACTCAATCACTCACTCACACTCACTCACTCACTCTCACTCACTCACTCACTCACTCACTCACCCAATCACTCACTCACACTCACTCACTCACCCAATCACTCACTCACTCACCCAATCACTCACTCACCCAACCACTCACTCACACACTCTCACTCACCCAATCAGTCACACTCACTCACTCACTTTCACTCACCCACCCAATCACTCACTCGCCCAACCACTCACTCACTCACTCTCACTCACCCAATCACTCACACTCACTCACTCACTTTCACTCACTCACTTTCACTCACTCACCCAATCAATCACTCACCAAATCACTCACCCAATCACTCACACAATCACTCAACCACTCACTCACCCACTCACTCACCCACTCACTCACTCACACTCACTCACCCAACCACTCACTCACCCAATCACTCACCCAATCACTCATCCGATCACTCATCCGATCACTCACCCACTCACTCACTCACTCACTCACCCACCCACTCACTCACTCACTCACCCACTCAGTCACTCACACTCACTCACCCAATCACTCACTCACCCAACCACTCACTCACTCAATCACCCAATCACTCACTCAATCACCCAATCACTCACCCAATCACTCATCCAATCACTCATCCAATCACTCACCCACTCACTCACTCACTCACTCACTCACTCACTCACTCACTCACTCACTCACTCACTCACTCACTCACTCACTCACTCACTCACTCACTCACTCACTCACTCACTCACTCACTCACTCACTCACTCACTCACTCACTCACTCACTCACTCACTCACTCACTCACCCACCCACTCACTCACTCACTCACTCAACCAATCACTCACTCACTCACCCAATCACTCACTCATTCACTCACACTCACTCCCTCACCCAATCACTCACTCACTCAATCATTCACCCAATCACTCACTCACACTCACCCAATCACTCACTCACTCACTCTCTCACCCAATCACTCACTCTCACACCCACTCACTCACACCCACTCACACACTCACTCACCCAATCACTCACCCAATCACTCACCCACTCACTCACTCACTCACTCACCCAATCACTCACCCAATCATTCACCCAATCATTCACACACCCAATCACTCACTCACCCAATCACTCACTCACCCAATCACTCACTCACCCACTCACACTCACTCACTCACCCAATCACTCACCCAATCACTCACCCACTCACTCACTCACTCACTCACTCACTCACTCACTCACTCACTCACTCACTCACTCACTCACTCACTCACTCACTCACTCACTCACTCACTCACTCACTCACTCACTCACTCACTCACTCACCCACCCACCCACTCACTCACTCACTCAACCAATCACTCACTCACTCACCCAATCACTCACTCATTCACTCACACTCACTCCCTCACCCAATCACTCACTCACTCAATCACTCACCCAATCACTCACTCACACTCACCCAATCACTCACTCACTCACTCTCTCACCCAATCACTCACTCTCACACCCACTCACTCACACCCACTCACTCACTCACTCACCCAATCACTCACTCACTCACTCACCCAATCACTCACCCAATCACTCACACACCCAATCACTCACTCACCCAATCACTCACTCACCCAATCACTCACTCACCCAATCACTCACTCACCCACTCACACTCACTCACTCACCCAATCACTCACCCAATCACTCACCCAATCACTCACTCACTCACTCACCCAATCACTCACTCACCCAATCACTCACTCACTCACACTCACTCACTCACCCAATCACTCACTCACTCACCCAATCACTCACTCACCAAATCACTCACTCACTCAATCACTCACTCACTCACCCAATCACTCTCTCACTCACTCACCCAATCACTCACTCACTCACCCAATCACTCACACTCACTCACTCACCCAATCACTCACTCACTCACTCGCCCAATCACTCACTCACTCACTCACCCAATTACTCACTCACTCACTCACCCAATTACTCACTCACTCACTCACTCACTCCCTCACTCACCCAATCACTCACTCACTCACACTCACTCACCCAATCACTCACACTCACTCACACTCACTCACACTCACTCACTGACTTTCACTCACTCACTCACTCACTCACCCACTCACTCACCCACCCACTCACTCACCCACTCACTCACCCAATCACTCACCCAATCACACTCACTCACCCAATCACTCACCCAATCACTCACCCAATCACTCACTCTCACTCACTCTCACTCACTCGCACTCACCCAATCACTCGCTCACTCACTCACTCACTCACTCCCAATCACTCACCCACTCACTCATTCACTCACCCAATCACTCACTCACCCAATCACTCACTCACTCACACTCACTCACTCACCCACTCACTTACTCACTCTCACTCACTCACTCACCCAATCACTCACTCACCCACTCACTCACTCACCCAATCACTCACTCACCCAATCACTCACTCACTCACACTCACCCAATCACTCACCCAATCACTCACCCACTCACTCACTCACTCACTCACTCACTCACCCAATCACTCACTCACTCACTCACCCAATGACTCACTCAGTCACTCACCCAATCACTCACTCACTCACTCACCCAACCACTCACTCAATCACACTCACTCACTCACACTCACTCACTCACCCAATCACTCACTCACTCACACTCAGTCACTCACCCAATCACTCACTCACCCAATCACTCACTCACCCAATCACTCACTCACCCAATCACTCACTCACTCACTCAATCACTCACTCACTCACCCAATCACTCACTCACCCAATCACTCACTCAATCACTCACTCACACTCACTCACTCACTCTCACTCACTCACTCACCCAATCACTCACTCACTCACTCACCCAATCACTCACTCACACTCACTCACTCACCCAATCACTCACTCACTCACACTCACTCACCCAATCACTCACTCACCCAACCACTCACTCACACACTCTCACTCACCCAATCAGTCACACTCACTCACTCACTTTCACTCACCCACCCAATCACTCACTCGCCCAACCACTCACTCACTCACTCACTCTCACTCACCCAATCACTCACACTCACTCACTCACCCAATCACTCACTCACCAAATCACTCACCCAATCACTCACACAATCACTCAACCACTCACTCACCCACTCACTCACCCACTCACTCACTCACACTCACTCACTCACCCAACCACTCACTCATCCGATCACTCATCCGATCACTCACCCACTCACTCACTCACTCACTCACCCACCCACTCACTCACTCACCCACTCAGTCACTCACACTCACTCACCCAATCACTCACTCACCCAACCACTCACTCACCCAATCACTCACTCAATCACCCAATCACTCACCCACTCACTCACTCACTCACTCACTCACTCACCCACTCACTCACTCAACCAATCACTCACTCACTCACCCAATCACTCACTCATTCACTCACACTCACTCCCTCACCCAATCACTCACTCACTCAATCACTCACCCAATCACTCACTCACACTCACCCAATCACTCACTCACTCACTCTCTCACCCAATCATTCACTCTCACACCCACTCACTCACACCCACTCACACACTCACTCACTCACCCAATCACTCACCCAATCACTCACTCACTCACTCACCCACTCACCCAATCACTCACCCAATCACTCACCCAATCACTCGCTCACTCACACTCACTCACTCACCCAATCACTCACTCACCCAATCACTCACTCACCCAATCACTCACTCACCCAATCACTCACTCACTCACCCAATCACTCTCTCACTCACTCACCCAATCACTCACTCACTCACCCAATCACTCACACTCACTCACTCACCCAATCACTCACTCACTCACACTCACTCACTCACCCAATCACTCACTCACCCAATCACTCACTCACTCTCACTCACTCACCCAATCACACACTCACCCAATCACTCACTCACACTTTCACTCACTCAATCACACTCACTCACTCACCCAATCACTCACTCACTCACTCACCCAATCACTCACTCACTCACTCACCCAATTACTCACTCACTCACTCACTCCCTCGCTCACCCAATCACTCACTCACTCACACTCACTCACCCAATCACTCACACTCACTCACACTCACTCACTGACTTTCACTCACTCACTCACTCACCCACTCACTCACTCACCCACTCACTCACCCACTCACTCACTCACTCACACTCACTCACCCAATCACTCACCCAATCACTCACCCAATCACTCACCCAATCACTCACTCTCACTCACTCTCACTCACTCGCACTCACCCAATCACTCGCTCACTCACTCACTCCCAATCACTCACCCACTCACTCACTCACTCACTCACTCACCCAATCACTCACTCACTCACCCAATCACTCACTCACTCACCCAATCACTCACTCACCCAACCACTCACTCACTCACTCTCACTCACTCACCCAATCACTCGCTCACTCACTCACCCAATCACTCACTCACTCACACACACTCACTCACCTAATCACTCACTCACTCTCACTCACTCACCCAATCACTCACTCACTCACTCACCCAATCACTCACTCACTAACTCACCCAATCACTCACTAACTCACACTCACTCACCCAATCACTCACTCACCCAATCACTCACTCACCCAATCACTCACTCACCCAATCACTCACTCACTCACTCTCCCAATCACTTACACTCACCCAATCACTCACACTCACTCAGTCACTTTCATTCACTCACCCAATCACTCACTCACTCACTCACTCACCCAATCACTCACCCAATCACTCACCCAATCACTCACCCACCCACTCACTCACTCTCACTCACTCACACTCACTCACCCAATCACTCACTCACTCACACTCACCCAATCACTCAATCACTCACTCACTCACTCGCTCACCCAATCACTGACTCACTCACCCAATCACTCACCCACTCACTCACTCACTTTCATTCACTCACCCAATCACTCACTCACTCACTCACCCAATCACTCACCCAATCACTCACCCAATCACTCACCCAATCACTCACTCACTCACCCACTCACTCACTCACCCACTCACTCACTCACCCACTCACTCACCCACTCACTCACTCACACTCACTCACACTCACTCACCCAATCACTCACTCACTCACACTCACTCACTCACCCAATCACTCAATCACTCACTCACTCACTCACCCAATCACTCACTCACTCAGCCAATCACTCACCCACTCACTCACTCTCACTCACTCACTCACACTCACTCACCCAATCACTCACACACTCACACTCACTCACTCACCCAATCACTCACTCACTCACTCACCCAATCACTCACTCACTCACCCAATCACTCACCCAATCACTCACTCACTCACCCAATCACTCACTCACCCAATCACTCACTCACTCACACTCACTCACTCACCCAATCACTCACTCACTCACACTCACTCACTCACCCAATCACTCACTTACTCATTCACTCACACAATCACTCACTCACCCAATCACTCACTCACTCAATCAATCACTCACTCACTCACCCAATTACTCACTCACTCACCCAATCACTCACTCACACTCACTCACTCACCCAATCACGCACTCACCCAATCACTCACTCACCCAATCACTCACTCACTCACTCACCCAATCACTCACTCACTCAATCACTCTCTCACACTTTCACTCACTCACTCACACTCACTCACTCACCCAATCACTCTCACTCACACTCACTCACACTCACTCACTGACTTTCACTCACTCACTCACCCACTCACTCACTCACCCACTCACTCACCCACTCACTCACTCACCCACCCAATCACTCACTCACTCACACTCACTCACCCAATCACTCACCCAATCACTCACCCAATCACTCACCCAATCACTCACTCTCACTCACTCTCACTCACTCGCACTCACCCAATCACTCGCTCACTCACTCACTCACTCACTCCCAATCACTCACCCACTCACTCACTCACTCACCCAATCACTCACACACTCACTCACTCACCCAATCACTCACTCACTCACCCAATCACTCACTCACCCAACCACTCACTCACTCACACTCACTCACTCACCCAATCACCCAATCACTCACTCACTCACACACACTCACTCACCTAATCACTCACTCACTCTCACTCACTCACCCAATCACTCACTCACTCACTCACCCAATCACTCACTCACTCACACTCACTCACCCAATCACTCACTCACCCAATCACTCACTCACCCAATCACTCACTCACCCAATCACTCACTCACTCACCCAAGCACTCACCCAATCACTCACCCAATCACTCACCCAATCACTCACCCAATCACTCACTCTCACTCACTCTCACTCACTCGCACTCACCCAATCACTCACCCACTCACTCACCCACCCACTCACTCACTCACACTCACTCACCCAATCACTCACTCACCCAATCACTCACTCACCCAATCACTTACACTCACCCAATCACTCACACTCACTCAGTCACTTTCATTCACTCACCCAATCACTCACTCACCCAATCACTCACCCAATCACTCACCCACTCACTCACCCACCCACTCACTCACTCTCACTCACTCACACACACTCACCCAATCACTCACTCACACTCACCCAATCACTCAATCACTCACTCGCTCACCCAAACACTGACTCACTCACCAAATCACTCACCCACTCACTCACTCACTTTTATTCACTCACCCAATCACTCACTCACTC
The DNA here is from genome assembly GCF_047496885.1 of Scyliorhinus torazame. Lineage (NCBI taxonomy): Eukaryota > Metazoa > Chordata > Chondrichthyes > Carcharhiniformes > Scyliorhinidae > Scyliorhinus > Scyliorhinus torazame. The sequence goes on along the minus strand of NC_092707.1, from coordinate 408,834,847 downwards.
ACTCACCCAATCACTCACCCAATCACTCACCCAATCACTCACTCACTCACCCACTCACTCACTCACACTCACTCACCCAATCACTCAATCACTCACTCACTCACTCACTCACCCAATCACTCACTCACTCAGCCAATCACTCACCCACTCACTCACTCTCACACACTCACACTCACTCACTCACCCAATCACTCACTCACTCACTCACCCAATCACTCACTCACTCACCCAATCACTCACTCATTCACTCACCCAATCACTCACTCACCCAATCACTCACCCAATCACTCACTCACTCACACTCACTCACTCACCCAATCACTCACTCACTCACACTCACTCACTCACCCAATCACTCACTTACTCATTCACTCACACAATCACTCACTCACCCAATCACTCACTCACTCACCCAATCACTCACTCACCCAATCACTTACTCACCCAATCACTCACTCACTCAATCAATCACTCACTCAGTCACCCAATTACTCACTCACTCACCCAATCACTCACTCACACTCACTCACTCAATCACTCACTCACTCACTCACCCAATCACGCACTCACCCAATCACTCACTCACTCACTCACTCACCCAATCACTCACTCACTCAATCACTCTCTCACACTTTCACTCACTCACTCACACTCACTCACTCACCCAATCACTCTCACTCACTCTCACTCACTCACTCACCCAATCACTCACTCACTCACTCTCACACTCACTCACTCACTCACTCACCCAATCACTCACTCACTCACCCAATCACTCACACTCACTCACTCACTTTCACTCACTCACCCAATCACTCACTCACTCAATCAATCACTCACTCACTCACTCACCCAATCACTCACTCACCCAATCACTCACTCACTCACACTCACTCACTCACCCAATCACTCACTCACTCACCCAATCACTCACTCACCCAATCACTCACTCACTCACACTCACTCACACTCACTCACTCACCCAATCACTCACTCACACTTTCACTCACTCAATCACACTCACTCACTCACCCAATCACTCACCCAATCACTCACCCAATCACTCACTCACTCACCCAATCACTCACACTCACTTACACTCACTCACTTTCACTCACTCACTCACTCACCCACTCACTCACCCACTCACTCACCCAATCACTCACCCAATCACTCACTCACCCAATCACTCACCCAATCACTCACCCAATCACTCACCCAATCACTCACCCAATCACTCACCCAATCACTCACTCTCACTCACTCTCATTCACCCAATCACTCGCTCACTCACTCACTCACTCCCAATCACTCACCCACTCACCCAATGACTCACTCACTCACCCAATCACTCACACACTCACTCACACACTCACTCACACTCACTCACCCAATCACTCACTCACTCTCACCCAATCACTCACTCACTCTCACCCAATCACTCACTCACTCACACCCAATCACTCACTCACCCAATCACTCACCCAATCACTCACTCACTCACCCAATCATTCACTCATTCACTCACCCAATCACTCACTCACCCAATCACTCATTCACTCACACTCCCTCACTCACCCAATCAGTCACTCACCCAATCACTCACTCACTCACTCACCCAATCACTCACTCACTCACACTCACCCAATCACTCACTCACTCACACTCACTTACCCAATCACTCACTCACTCACCCAATCACTCACTCACTCACTCACACTCACTCACTCACCCAATCACTCACTCACTCACACTCACTCACCCAATCACTCACTCACCCAATCACTCACTCACTCACCCAATCACTCACCCACTCACCCAATCACTCACCCACTCACTCACCCACTCACTCACCCACTCACTCACCCACTCACTCACCCACTCACTCACCCACTCACTCACCCACTCACTCACCCACTCACTCACCCAATCACTCTCACTCACCCAATCACTCACTCACTCACACTCACTCACACTCACTCACACTCACTCACACTCACTCACACTCACTCACACTCACTCACACTCACTCACTCACATTCACTCACTCACTCACTCACCCACTCACTCACCCACTCACTCACCCACTCACTCACTCACCCAATCACTCACCCAATCACTCACCCAATCACTCACCCAATCACTCACCCAATCACTCACCCACTCACTCACTCTCACTCACCCAATCACTCGCTCACTCACTCCCAATCACTCACCCACTCACCCACTCACTCACTCATTCACTCACCCAATCACTCACCCACTCACTCCCTCTCACTCACCCAATCACTCACTCACTCACTCCCAATCACTCACCCACTCACCCACTCATTCACTCACCCAATCACTCACTCACTCACACTCACTCACTTTCACTCACTCACCCAATCACTCACTCACTCACTCACCCAATCACTCACTCACTCTCACTCACTCACTCTCCCAATCTCTCACTCACCCAATCACTCACTCACCCAATCACTCACTCACCCAATCACTCACTCACTCACACTCAGTCACTCACACTCACTCACTCACCCAATCACTCATTCACCCAATCACTCACTCACTCACACTCACTCACTCACCCATTCACTCACCCAATCACTCACCCAATCACTCACTCACCCAATCACTCACCCAATCACTCACCCAATCACTCACCCAATCACTCACCCAATCACTCACCCATTCACTCACTCACTCACTCACCCACCCACTCACTCACTCACTCACACACTCACTCACCCAATCACTCACCCAATCACTCACCCACTCACTCACTCACACACTCACTCACACACTCACTCACACAATCACTCGCCTAATCACTCACCCAATCACTCACCCAATCACTCATACTCACTCACTCTCACTCACCCAATCACTCCCTCACTCACTCACACTCACTCACCCACCCAATCACTCACTCACCCAATCACTCACCCACTCACTCACACTCACTCACTCACACTCACTCACTCACACTCAATCACTCACTCACACTCACTCACACTCACCCAATCACTCACACTCACTCGCTCACTCAATCACTCACTCACTCACTCACCCAATTACTCACCCAATCACTCACTCACCCACTCACTCACTCACTCACTCACTCACCCACTCACTCACTCACCCATCCACTCACTCACCCACTCACTCACCCACTCACTCACAGACTCACTCACCCAATCACTCATCCACTCACTCACCCACTCACTCACTCACTCACCCACTCACCCACTCACTCACCCACTTACTCACACACTCACTCACACACTCACTCACCCACTCACTTACTCACACTCACTCACTCACCCAATCACTCATCCAATCACTCACTCACTCACACTCACTCACTCACACCCAATCACTCACTCACTCACCCAATCACTCATCCAATCACTCATCCAATCACTCACTCACTCACTCACCCAATCACTCACTCACTCATCCACTCATCCACTCACTCACTCACTCACCCACTCACTCACCCACTCACTCACCCACTCACCCAATCACTCACCCAATCACTCACTCACTCACTCACACTCACTCATTCACTCACCCAATCACTCACTCACCCAATCACTCACGCACTTACTCACACACTCACTCACACACTCACTCACCCACTCACTTACTCACACTCACTCACTCACCCAATCACTCATCCAATCACTCACTCACTCACTCACACCCAATCACTCACTCACTCAACCAATCACTCATCCAATCACTCATCCAATCACTCACTCACTCACCCAATCACTCACTCACTCATCCACTCATCCACTCACTCACTCACTCACCCACTCACTCACCCACTCACTCACCCACTCACCCAATCACTCACTCACTCACTCATTCACTCACCCAATCACTCACTCACCCAATCACTCACTCACTCACCCAATCACTCACTCACTCACTCACACCCACTCACTCACCCAATCATCACTCACTCACTCACACCCACTCACTCACCAAATCACTCATTCACTCACTCACCCAATCACTCACTCACCCAATCACTCACTCACTCACACTCACTCACTCACCCAATCACTCACTCACTCACTCACCCAATCACTCACTCATTCACTCACCCAATCACTCACTCACCCAATCACTCACTCACTCACACAATCACTCACTCACTCACACTTTCACTCACTCACTCACCCAATCACTCACCCACTCACTCACCCACTCACTCACCCACTCACTCACTCACCCACTCACTCACCCACCCACTCCCTCACCCACTCACACTCACTCACCCAATCACTCACTTACTCACTCACACTCACTCACTCACTCAGCCAATCACTCACCCAATCACTCACCCAATCACTCACCCAATCATTCACCCAATCACTCACCCACCCACTCACTCACCCACTCACTCACCCACTCACTCACCCACTCACTCACCCACTCACTCACCCAATAACTCACACACTCACTCACACACTCACTCACCCAATCACTCACTCTCACCCATTCACTCACCCAATCACTCACCCACCCACTCACTCACTCACCCACTCACCCAATCACTCACTAACCCAATCACTCACTCACTCACACTCACTCACTCACCCAATCACTCACCCACTCACTCACCCACCCACTCACTCACCCACCCACTCACTCACCCAATCACTCACCCAATCACTCACACACTCACTCACACACTCACTCACCCAATCACTCACTCACCCAATCACTCACCCAATCACTCACTCACTCACCCAATCACTCATCCAATCACTCATCCAATCACTCATCCAATCACTCATCCAATCACTCACTCACTCAATCCCTCAATCACACACTCACTCACTCACCCACTCACTCACACTCACTCACTCACCCAATCACTCTCAGTCACTCACCCAATCACTCACTCACTCACCCAATCACTCACTCACTAACACTCACTCACTCACCCAATCACTCTCACTCACTCACTCACCCAATCACTCACTCATTCACTCACCCAATCACTCACTCACTCACTCACCCAATCACTCACTCACTCTCCCAATCACTCACTCACCCAATCACTCACTCACTCACCCAATCACTCACTCACTCACGCACTCACCCAATCACTCACTCACTCATACTCACTCACTCACCCAATCACTCACACTCACTCACTCTCACTCACCCAATCACTCACTCACTCACTCCCAATCACTCACTCACTCACCCAATCACTCTCACTCACTCACTCAAGCACTCACTCACCCAATCACTCACACTCACTCACTTTCACTCTCTCACCCAATCACTCACTCACACTCACTCACTCACCCACTCACACTCACTCACTCACTCACTCACTCACTCACTCACCCACCCACCCACTCACTCACACTCACTCACTCACTCACCCAATCACTCACTCACTCACTCACCCAATCACTCACTCACTCACACCCACTCACTCACCCAATCACTCACTCACTCACTCACTCACACCCACTCACTCACCAAATCACTGACTCACTCACCCAATCACTCACCCAATCACTCACTCACTCACTCCCCCAATCACTCACCCAATCACTCACTCACCCAATCACTCACCCAATCACCCACTCACTCGCTCACCCAATCACTCACCCAATCACTCACTCACTCACCCAATCACTCACTCATTCACTCACCCAATCACTCACTCACCCAATCACTCACTCACTCACCCAATCACTCACTCACTCACTCACACCCACTCACTCACCCAATCATCACTCACTCACTCACACCCACTCACTCACCAAATCACTCATTCACTCACTCACCCAATCACTCACTCACCCAATCACTCACTCACCCAATCACTCACTCACCCAATCACTCACTCACTCACACTCACTCACTCACCCAATCACTCACTCACCCAATCACTCACCCAATCACTCACTCACTCACTCACACTCACTCACCCAATCACTCACTCATTCACTCACCCAATCACTCACATACCCAATCACTCACTCACTCACACAATCACTCACTCACTCACACTTTCACTCACTCACTCACACTCACTCACCCAATCACTCACTCACTCTCACTCACTCAGCCAATCACTCACTCACCCAATCACTCACTCACTCACCCAATCACTCACTCACTCACCCAATCACTCACTCACTCACACTCACTCACTCACTCATTCACTCACTCACCCAATCACTCACTCACTCACTCACCCAATCACTCACTCACCCAATCACTCACTCACTCACACTCACTCACTCACCCAATCACTCTCACTCACTCTCACTCACTCACTCACCCAATCACTCACTCACTCACCCAATCACTCACTCACTCACTCACACCCACTCACTCACCCAATCATCACTCACTCACACCCACTCACTCACCAAATCACTCATTCACTCACTCACCCAATCACTCACTCACCCAATCACTCACTCGCCCAATCACTCACTCACCCAATCACTCACTCACTCACACTCACTCACTCACCCAATCACTCACTCACCCAATCACTCACCCAATCACTCACCCAATCACTCACACTCACTCACCCAATCACTCACTCATTCACTCACCCAATCACTCACATACCCAATCACTCACTCACTCACACAATCACTCACTCACTCACACTTTCACTCACTCACTCACACTCACTCACCCAATCACTCACTCACTCTCACTCACTCAGCCAATCACTCACTCACCCAATCACTCACTCACTCACCCAATCACTCACTCACTCACCCAATCACTCACTCACTCACACTCACTCACTCACTCATTCACTCACTCACCCAATCACTCACTCACTCACCCAATCACTCACTCACCCAATCACTCACTCACTCACACTCACTCACTCACCCAATCACTCTCACTCACTCTCACTCACTCACTCACCCAATCACTCACTCACTCACTCACACTCACTCACCCAATCACTCACTCACCCAATCACTCACTCACTCACTCTCACTCACCCAATCATTCACACTCACTCACTTTCACTCACTCACCCAATCACTCACTCACTCACCCAATCACTCACTCACTCAAACTCACTCACTCACACTCACTCACTCACACTCACTCACTCACACTCACTCACTCACCCAATCACTCACCCAATCACTCACCCAATCACTCACCCAATCACTCACTCACACTCACTCACTCACCCAATCACTCACCCAATCACTCACTCACTCACTCACCCAATCACTCACTCACTCACACTCACTCACCCACTCACTCACCCACTCACTCACCCACTCACTCACCCACTCACTCACCCACTCACCCACTCACACTCACTCACCCAATCACTCACCCAATCACTCACCCAATCACTCACACACTCACTCACCCAATCACTCACTCTCACCCATTCACTCACCCAATCACTCACCCACCCACTCACTCTCTCACCCACTCACCCAATCACTCACTCACCCAATCACTCACCCACCCACTCACTCACCCACCCACTCACCCACCCACCCACTCACCCAATCACTCACCCAATCACTCACACACTCACTCACCCAATCACTCACTCAACCAATCACTCACCCAATCACTCACTCACTCACCCAATCACTCATCCAATCACTAATCCAATCACTCACTCACTCAATCCCTCAATCACACACTCACTCCCTCACCCACTCACTCACACTCACTCACTCACCCAATCACTCACTCACTCACCCAATCACTCACTCACTAACACTCACTCACTCACCCAATCACTCTCACTCACTCACTCACCCAATCACTCACTCATTCACTCACCCAATCACTCACTCACTCACTCACCCAATCACTCACTCGCTCTCACTCACTCACTCTCCCAATCACTCACTCACCCAATCACTAACTCACTCACCCAATCACTCACTCACTCACACACTCACCCAATCACTCACTCACTCACTCACCCAATCACTCACACCCACTCACTCACTCACTTTCACTCACTCACCCACCCACTCACTCACCCAATCACTCAGTCACTCATACTCACTCACTCACCCAATCACTCACACTCACTCACTCTCACTCACCCAATGACTCACTCACTCACTCCCAATCACTCACTCACTCACCCAATCACTCTCACTCACTCACTCAAGCACTCACTCACTCACTCACTCACCCAATCACTCACACTCACTCACTCACTTTCACTCTCTCACCCAATCACTCACTCACTCACACTCACTCACTCACACTCACTCACCCACTCACTCACTCACCCACCCACTCACTCACACTCACTCACTCACTCACCCAATCACTCACTCACTCACTCACCCAATCACTCACTCACTCACACCCACTCACTCACCCAATCACTCACTCATTCACTCACTCACACCCACTCACTCACCAAATCACTGACTCACTCACCCAATCACTCACCCAATCACTCACCCACTCACTCACTCACTCACCCAATCACTCACCCAATCACTCACCCAATCACTCACCCAATCACTCACCCAATCACTCACTCACCCAATCACTCACCCAATCACCCACTCACTCGCTCACCCAATCACTCACCCAATCACTCACTCACTCACCCAATCACTCACTCACTCACTCACACCCACTCACTCACCCAATCATCACTCACTCACTCACCAAATCACTCATTCACTCACTCACCCAATCACTCACTCACCCAATCACTCACTCACCCAATTACTCACTCACTCACACTCACTCACTCACCCAATCACTCAATCACCCAATCACTCACCCAATCACTCACACTCACTCACCCAATCACTCACTCATTCACTCACCCAATCACTCACATACCCAATCACTCACTCACTCACCCAATCACTCACTCACTCTCACTCACTCAGCCAATCACTCACTCACCCAATCACTCACTCACTCACCCAATCACTCACTCACTCACCCAATCACTCACTCACTCACACTCACTCACTCATTCACTCACTCACCCAATCACTCACTCACTCACTCACCCAATCACTCACTCACACTTTCACTCACTCACTCACACTCACTCACTCACCCAATCACTCTCACTCACTCTCACTCACTCACTCACCCAATCACTCACTCACTCACTCACACTCACTCACCCAATCACTCACTCACCCACTCACTCACTCTCATTCACCCAATCATTCACACTCACTCACTTTCACTCACTCACCCAATCACTCACTCACTCACTCACCCACTCACTCACTCTCATTCACCCAATCATTCACACTCACTCACTTTCACTCACTCACCCAATCACTCACTCACTCACCCAATCACTCATCCAATCACTCACTCACTCACACTCACTCACTCACACCCAATCACTCACTCACTCACCCAATCACTCATCCAATCACTCATCCAATCACTCACTCACTCACCCAATCACTCACTCACTCATCCACTCATCCACTCACTCACTCACTCACCCACTCACTCACCCACTCACTCACCCACTCACCCAATCACTCACTCACTCACTCACTCACTCATTCACTCACCCAATCACTCACTCACCCAATCACTCACGCACTTACTCACACACTCACTCACACACTCACTCACCCACTCACTTACTCACACTCACTCACTCACCCAATCACTCATCCAATCACTCACTCACTCACTCACACCCAATCACTCACTCACTCACCCAATCACTCATCCAATCACTCATCCAATCACTCACTCACTCACCCAATCACTCACTCACTCATCCACTCATCCACTCACTCACTCACTCACCCACTCACTCACCCACTCACTCACCCACTCACCCAATCACTCACTCACTCACTCATTCACTCATTCACTCACCCAATCACTCACTCACCCAATCACTCACTCACTCACCCAATCACTCACTCACTCACTCACACCCACTCACTCACCCAATCATCACTCACTCACTCACACCCACTCACTCACCAAATCACTCATTCACTCACTCACCCAATCACTCACTCACCCAATCACTCACTCACTCACACTCACTCACTCACCCAATCACTCACTCACTCGCTCACCCAATCACTCACTCATTCACTCACCCAATCACTCACTCACCCAATCACTCACTCACTCACACAATCACTCACTCACTCACACTTTCACTCACTCACTCACCCAATCACTCACCCACTCACTCACCCACTCACTCACCCACTCACTCACTCACCCACTCACTCACCCACTCACTCACCCACCCACTCCCTCACCCACTCACACTCACTCACCCAATCACTCACTTACTCACTCACACTCACTCACTCACTCAGCCAATCACTCACCCAATCACTCACCCAATCACTCACCCAATCATTCACCCAATCACTCACCCACCCACTCACTCACCCACTCACTCACCCACTCACTCACCCACTCACTCACCCACTCACTCACCCAATAACTCACACACTCACTCACACACTCACTCACCCAATCACTCACTCTCACCCATTCACTCACCCAATCACTCACCCACCCACTCACTCACTCACCCACTCACCCAATCACTCACTAACCCAATCACTCACTCACTCACACTCACTCACTCACCCAATCACTCACCCACTCACTCACCCACCCACTCACTCACCCACCCACTCACTCACCCAATCACTCACCCAATCACTCACACACTCACTCACACACTCACTCACCCAATCACTCACTCACCCAATCACTCACCCAATCACTCACTCACTCACCCAATCACTCATCCAATCACTCATCCAATCACTCATCCAATCACTCATCCAATCACTCACTCACTCAATCCCTCAATCACACACTCACTCACTCACCCACTCACTCACACTCACTCACTCACCCAATCACTCTCAGTCACTCACCCAATCACTCACTCACTCACCCAATCACTCACTCACTCACCCAATCACTCACTCACTAACACTCACTCACTCACCCAATCACTCTCACTCACTCACCCAATCACTCACTCATTCACTCACCCAATCACTCACTCACTCACTCACCCAATCACTCACTCACTCTCCCAATCACTCACTCACCCAATCACTCACTCACTCACCCAATCACTCACTCACTCACGCACTCACCCAATCACTCACTCACTCACTCACACTCACTCACTCACCCACCCACTCACTCACCCAATCACTCACTCACTCATACTCACTCACTCACCCAATCACTCACACTCACTCACTCTCACTCACCCAATCACTCACTCACTCACTCCCAATCACTCACTCACTCACCCAATCACTCTCACTCACTCACTCAAGCACTCACTCACCCAATCACTCACACTCACTCACTTTCACTCTCTCACCCAATCACTCACTCACACTCACTCACTCACTCACTCACTCACTCACTCACTCACTCACTCACTCACTCACTCACTCACTCACTCACTCACTCACTCACTCACTCACTCACTCACTCACTCACTCACTCACTCACTCACTCACTCACTCACCCACCCACCCACCCACTCACTCACACTCACTCACTCACCCAATCACTCACTCACTCACTCACCCAATCACTCACACCCACTCACTCACCCAATCACTCACTCACTCACTCACTCACACCCACTCACTCACCAAATCACTGACTCACTCACCCAATCACTCACCCAATCACTCACTCACTCACTCCCCCAATCACTCACCCAATCACTCACTCACCCAATCACTCACCCAATCACCCACTCACTCGCTCACCCAATCACTCACCCAATCACTCACTCACTCACCCAATCACTCACTCATTCACTCACCCAATCACTCACTCACCCAATCACTCACTCACTCACCCAATCACTCACTCACTCACTCACACCCACTCACTCACCCAATCATCACTCACTCACTCACACCCACTCACTCACCAAATCACTCATTCACTCACTCACCCAATCACTCACTCACCCAATCACTCACTCACCCAATCACTCACTCACCCAATCACTCACTCACCCAATCACTCACTCACTCACACTCACTCACTCACCCAATCACTCACTCACCCAATCACTCACCCAATCACTCACTCACTCACTCACACTCACTCACCCAATCACTCACTCATTCACTCACCCAATCACTCACATACCCAATCACTCACTCACTCACACAATCACTCACTCACTCACACTTTCACTCACTCACTCACACTCACTCACCCAATCACTCACTCACTCTCACTCACTCAGCCAATCACTCACTCACCCAATCACTCACTCACTCACCCAATCACTCACTCACTCACCCAATCACTCACTCACTCACACTCACTCACTCACTCATTCACTCACTCACCCAATCACTCACTCACTCACTCACCCAATCACTCACTCACCCAATCACTCACTCACTCACACTCACTCACTCACCCAATCACTCTCACTCACTCTCACTCACTCACTCACCCAATCACTCACTCACTCACCCAATCACTCACTCACTCACTCACACCCACTCACTCACCCAATCATCACTCACTCACACCTACTCACTCACCAAATCACTCATTCACTCACTCACACAATCACTCACTCACCCAATCACTCACTCGCCCAATCACTCACTCACCCAATCACTCACTCACTCACACTCACTCACTCACCCAATCACTCACTCACCCAATCACTCACCCAATCACTCACCCAATCACTCACACTCAGTCACCCAATCACTCACTCATTCACTCACCCAATCACTCACATACCCAATCACTCACTCACTCACACAATCACTCACTCACTCACACTTTCACTCACTCACTCACACTCACTCACCCAATCACTCACTCACTCTCACTCACTCAGCCAATCACTCACTCACCCAATCACTCACTCACTCACCCAATCACTCACTCACTCACCCAATCACTCACTCACTCACACTCACTCACTCACTCATTCACTCACTCACCCAATCACTCACTCACTCACCCAATCACTCACTCACCCAATCACTCACTCACTCACACTCACTCACTCACCCAATCACTCTCACTCACTCTCACTCACTCACTCACCCAATCACTCACTCACTCACTCACACTCACTCACCCAATCACTCACTCACCCAATTACTCACTCACTCACTCTCACTCACCCAATCATTCACACTCACTCACTTTCACTCACTCACCCAATCACTCACTCACTCACCCAATCACTCACTCACTCAAACTCACTCACTCACACTCACTCACTCACACTCACTCACTCACACTCACTCACTCACCCAATCACTCACCCAATCACTCACCCAATCACTCACCCAATCACTCACCCAATCACTCACTCACACTCACTCACTCACCCAATCACTCACCCAATCACTCACTCACTCACTCACCCAATCACTCACTCACTCACACTCACTCACCCAATCACTCACCCACCCACTCACTCACCCACTCACTCACTCACACTCACTCACCCAATCACTCACCCAATCACTCACCCAATCACTCACACACTCACTCACCCAATCACTCACTCTCACCCATTCACTCACCCAATCACTCACCCACCCACTCACTCTCTCACCCACTCACCCAATCACTCACTCACCCAATCACTCACCCACCCACTCACTCACCCACCCACTCACCCACCCACCCACTCACCCAATCACTCACCCAATCACTCACCCAATCACTCACACACTCACTCACCCAATCACTCACTCACCCAATCACTCACCCAATCACTCACTCACTCACCCAATCACTCATCCAATCACTAATCCAATCACTCACTCACTCAATCCCTCAATCACACACTCACTCACTCACCCACTCACTCACACTCACTCACTCACCCAATCACTCACTCACTCACCCAATCACTCACTCACTAACACTCACTCACTCACCCAATCACTCTCACTCACTCACTCACCCAATCACTCACTCATTCACTCACCCAATCACTCACTCACTCACTCACCCAATCACTCACTCGCTCTCACTCACTCACTCTCCCAATCACTCACTCACCCAATCACTCACTCACTCACCCAATCACTCACTCACTCACACACTCACCCAATCACTCACTCACTCACTCACCCAATCACTCACACCCACTCACTCACTCACTTTCACTCACTCACCCACCCACTCACTCACCCAATCACTCAGTCACTCATACTCACTCACTCACCCAATCACTCACACTCACTCACTCTCACTCACCCAATGACTCACTCACTCACTCCCAATCACTCACTCACTCACCCAATCACTCTCACTCACTCACTCAAGCACTCACTCACTCACTCACTCACCCAATCACTCACACTCACTCACTCACTTTCACTCTCTCACCCAATCACTCACTCACTCACACTCACTCACTCACACTCACTCACCCACTCACTCACTCACCCACCCACTCACTCACACTCACTCACTCACCCAATCACTCACTCACTCACTCACCCAATCACTCACTCACTCACACCCACTCACTCACCCAATCACTCACTCATTCACTCACTCACACCCACTCACTCACCAAATCACTGACTCACTCACCCAATCACTCACCCAATCACTCACCCACTCACTCACTCACTCACCCAATCACTCACCCAATCACTCACCCAATCACTCACCCAATCACTCACCCAATCACTCACCCAATCACTCACTCACCCAATCACTCACCCAATCACCCACTCACTCGCTCACCCAATCACTCACCCAATCACTCACTCACTCACCCAATCACTCACTCACTCACTCACACCCACTCACTCACCCAATCATCACTCACTCACTCACCAAATCACTCATTCACTCACTCACCCAATCACTCACTCACCCAATCACTCACTCACCCAATCACTCACTCACTCACACTCACTCACTCACCCAATCACTCAATCACCCAATCACTCACCCAATCACTCACACTCACTCACCCAATCACTCACTCATTCACTCACCCAATCACTCACATACCCAATCACTCACTCACTCACCCAATCACTCACTCACTCTCACTCACTCAGCCAATCACTCACTCACCCAATCACTCACTCACTCACCCAATCACTCACTCACTCACCCAATCACTCACTCACTCACCCAATCACTCACTCACTCACACTCACTCACTCATTCACTCACTCACCCAATCACTCACTCACTCACTCACCCAATCACTCACTCACACTTTCACTCACTCACTCACACTCACTCACTCACCCAATCACTCTCACTCACTCTCACTCACTCACTCACCCAATCACTCACTCACTCACTCACACTCACTCACCCAATCACTCACTCACCCACTCACTCACTCTCATTCACCCAATCATTCACACTCACTCACTTTCACTCACTCACCCAATCACTCACTCACTCACCCAATCACTCAATCACTCAAACTCACTCACTCACACTCACTCACTCACACTCACTCACTCACACTCACTCACTCACACTCACTCACTCACACTCACGCACTCACTCACACTCACTCACTCACACTCACTCACTCACACTCACTCACTCACCCAATCACTCACCCAATCACTCACCCAATCACTCACCCAATCACTCACTCACACTCACTCACTCACCCAATCACTCACCCAATCACTCACTCACTCACTCACCCAATCACTCACTCACTCACACTCACTCACCCACTCACTCACCCACTCACTCACCCACTCACTCACTCACCCACTCACTCACCCAATCACTCACCCGCTCACTCACCCACTCACTCACCCACTCACTCACTCCCTCACCCACTCACACTCACTCACCCAATCACTCACCCAATCACTCACTCTCACCCATTCACTCACTCAAACACTCACCCACCCACTCACTCACTCACCCACTCACCCAATCACTCACTCACCCAATCACTCACCCACTCACTCACCCACCCACTCACTCACCCACCCACTCACCCACTCACTCACCCAATCACTCACCCAATCACTCACTCACCCAATCACTCACCCAATCACTCACTCACTCACCCAATCACTCATCCAATCACTCACTCACTCAATCCCTCAATCACACACTCACTCACTCACCCACTCACCCACTCACTCACACTCACTCACTCACCCAATCACTCTCAATCACTCACCCAATCACTCACTCACTCACCCAATCACTCACTCACTAACACTCACTCACTCACCCAATCACTCTCACTCACTCACTCACTAACCCAATCACTCACTCATTCACTCACCCAATCACTCACTCACTAACACTCACTCACTCACCCAATCACTCTCACTCACTCACTCACTAACCCAATCACTCACTCATTCACTCACCCAATCACTCACTCACTCACGCACACAATCACTCACTCACTCACTCACTCTCCCAATCACTCACTCACCCAATCACTCACTCACTCACACAATCACTCACTCACTCACACTCACTCACCCAATCACTCTCACTCACACACTCACCCAATCACTCACTCACTCACTCACACAATCACACACACTCACTCACTCACTCACTCACTTTCACTCACTTTCACTCACTCACCCACCCACTCACTCACCCAATCACTCACTCACTCATACTCACTCACTCACCAATCACTCACACTCACTCACTCTCACTCACCCAATCACTCACTCACTCACCCAATCACTCACCCAATCACTCACTCACCCAATCACTCACCCAATCACACACTCACTCGCTCACCCAATCACTCACCCAATCACTCACTCACTCACCCAATCACTCACTCATTCACTCACCCAATCACTCACTCACCCAATCACTCACTCACTCACCCAATCACTCACTCACTCACTCACACCCACTCACTCACCCAATCATCACTCACTCACTCACACCCACTCACTCACCAAATCACTCATTCACTCACTCACCCAATCACTCACTCACACAATCACTCACTCACCCAATCACTCACTCACTCACACTCACTCACTCACCCAATCACTCACTCACCCAATCACTCACCCAATCACTCACTCACTCACACTCACTCACCCAATCACTCACCCAATCACTCACATACACAATCACTCACTCACTCACACTTTCACTCACTCACTCACACTCACTCACCCAATCACTCACTCACTCACTCTCACTCACTCAGCCAATCACTCACTCACCCAATCACTCACTCACTCACTCTCACTCACTCAGCCAATCACTCACCCAATCACTCACTCACTCACTCACCCAATCACTCACTCACACTTTCACTCACTCACTCACACTCACTCACTCAATCACTCTCACTCACTCACTCACTCAACCAATCACTCACTCACTCACTCACACTCACTCACCCAATCACTCACTCACCCAATCACTCACTCACCCAATCACTCACTCACTCACCCAATCATTCACACTCACTCACTTTCACTCACTCACCCAATCACTCACTCACTCACCCAATCACTCACTCACTCAAACTCACTCACTCACACTCACTCACTCACCCAATCACTCACCCAATCACTCACCCAATCACTCACGCAATCACTCACGCAATCACTCACCCAATCACTCACCCAATCACTCACCCAATCACTCACACTCACTCACTCTCACTCACTCTCACTCACTCTCACTCACTCTCACTCACCCAATCACTCACACTCACTCACTCTCACTCACCCAATCACTGACTCACCCAATCACTCACTCACTCACCCAATCACTGACTCACTCACTCACCCAATCACTCACTCACTCTCACTCACTCACTCTCCCAATCACTCACTCACCCAATCACTCACTCACCCAACCACTCACTCACCCAATCACTCACTCACTCACACTCAGTCACTCACACTCACTCACTCACCCAATAACTCACTCACCCAATCACTCACTCACCCACACTCACTCACTCACCCAATCACTCACCCAATCACTCACTCACTCAAGCACACTCACTCACCCAATCACTCACCCACCCAATCACTCACCCAATCACTCACCCAATCACTCACCCACTCACTCACCCATTCACTCACTCACTCACTCACTCACCCACCCACTCACTCACTCACACACTCACTCCCCCAATCACTCACCCAATCACTCACCCACTCACTCACTCACTCACACAATCACTCACCTAATCACTCACCCAATCACTCACTCTCACTCACCCAATCACTCTCTCACTCACTCACACTCACTCACTCACCCAATCACTCACTCACCCAATCACTCACCCACTCACTCACACTCACTCACTCACACTCACTCACTCACACTCACTCACACTCACCCAATCACTCACCCAATCACTCACACTCACTCACTCACTCAATCACTCACTCACTCACTCACCCAATTACTCACCCAATCACTCACTCACCCACTCACTCACCCACCCACTCACTCACCCACTCACTCACCCACTCACTCACCCACTCACTCACCCACTCACTCACCCACTCACTCACAGACTCACTCACCCAATCACTCATCCACTCACTCACCCACCCACTCAATCACTCACCCACTCACTCACCCACTCACTCACTCACTCACCCAATCACTCACTCACCCAATCACTCATCCAATCACTCACTCACTCACTCACTCACACTCACTCACACCCAATCACTCACTCACTCACCCAATCACTCATCCAATCACTCATCCAATCACTCACTCACTCACCCACTCACTCACCCAATTACTCACTCACTCATCCACTCACTCACTCACTCACTCACCCACTCACTCACCCACTCACTCACTCACTCACCCAATCACTCACTCACTCACTCACACTCACTCATTCACTCACCCAATCACTCACTCACCCAATCACTCACTCACTCACCCAATCACTCACTCACTCACACCCACTCACTCACCCAATCATCACTCACTCACTCACTCACACCCATTCACTCACCAAATCACTCATTCACTCACTCACCCAATCACTCACTCACCCAATCACTCACTCACTCACACTCACTCACTCACCCAATCACTCACTCACTCACTCACCCAATCACTCACTCACTCACTCACACTCACTCACCCAATCACTCACTCATTCACTCACCCAATCACTCACTCAATCACTCACTCACTCACACAATCACTCACTCACTCACACTTTCACTCACTCACTCACACTCACTCACCCAATCACTCACTCACTCACTCACTCACCCAATCACTCACTCACTCACACTCACTCACCCAATCACTCACTCACTCACTCACTCACTCACCCAATCACACACCCAATCACACACCCAATCACACACTCACTCACTCAATCACTCACACACTCACTCACCCCAATCACTCACCTAATCACTCACCCAATCACTCACCCAATCACTCACACTCACTCACTCTCACTCACCCAATCACTCCCTCACTCACTCACACTCACTCACTCACCCAATCACTCACTCACCCACTCACTCACCCACTCACTCACTCACCCACTCACTCACTCACCCACTCACTCACCCACTCACTCACTCAATCACTCATCCACTCACTCACCCACTCACCCACTCGCTCACCCACTCACTCACCCACTCACTCACCCACTCACTCACCCACTCACTCACACATTCACTCACACACTCACTCACCTACTCACTCACACTCACTCACTCACCCAATCACTCACTCACCCAATCACTCACCCAATCACTCACTCACTCACTCAACTCACTCACTCACACCCAATCACTCACTCACTCACCCAATCACTCATCCAATCACTCATCCAATCACTCATCCAATCACTCACTCACTCAATCGCTCAATCACTCAATCACTCAATCACTCAATCACCCAATCACTCACTCACTCACTCACTCACTCACTCACCCAATCACTCACTCACTCACCCAATCACTCATTCACTCACCCACTCACTCACTCACTCACTCACTCACCCAATCACTCACTCACTCACTCACCCAATCACTCACTCACTCACTCACCCAATCACTCACTCACACTCACTCACTCACCCAATCACTCTCACTCACTCACTCACTCACCCAATCACTCACTCATTCACTCACCCAATCACTCACTCACCCAATCACTCACTCTCACTCACTCACTCACCCAATCATTCACACTCACTCACTCATTCACTCACTCACTCACCCAATCACTCACTCACTCACTCACCCAATCACTCACTCACACTTTCACTCACTCACTCACACTCACTCACTCACCCAATCACTATCACTCACTCTCACTCACTCAGTCACTCACTCACACTCACTCACCCAATCACTCACTCACCCAATCACTCACTCACCCAATCACTCACTCACTCACCCACTCACTCACTCTCACTCACCCAATCACTCACTCACTCACTCACCCAATCACTCACTCACACTCACTCACTCACACTCACTCACTCACCCAATCACTCACCCAATCACTCACCCAATCACTCACCCAATCACTCACCCAATCACTCACCCAATCACTCACACTCACTCACTCTCACTCACCCAATCACTCACACTCACTCACTCTCACTCACCCAATCACTCACTCACTCACTCACCCAATCACTCACTCACTCACTCACCCAATCACTCACTCACTCACCCACTCACTCACCCACTCACTCACTCACCCAATCACTCACTCACTCACTCACCCAATCACACACTCACCCAATCACTCACTCACTCACACTCACTCACTCACTCACACACTCACCCAATCACTCACCCAATCACTCACCCAATCACTCACCCAATCACTCACTCACCCAATCACTCACCCAATCACTCACCCAATCACTCACCCAATCACTCACCCAATCACTCACCCAATCACTCACCCACTCACCCACCCACTCACTCACTCACACACTCACTCACTCACACACTCACTCACACACTCACTCACACACTCACTCACACACTCACTCACACACTCACTCACTCACACACTCACTCACACAATCACTCGCCCAATCACTCGCCCAATCACTCGCCCAATCACTCGCCCAATCACTCGCCCAATCAATCACCCACTCACTCACTCACTCACTCACTCACCCACTCACTCACTCACTCACTCAGTCACACACTCACTCAGTCACACACTCACTCACCTAATCACTCACCCAATCACTCACCCAATCACTCACACTCACTCAATCACTCCCTCACTCACTCACACACTCACCCAATCACTCACTCACCCAATCACTCACCCACTCACTCACCCACTCACTCAATCACTCACACACTCACTCACCCAATCACTCACCTAATCACTCACCCAATCACTCACCCAATCACTCACACTCACTCACTCTCACTCACCCAATCACTCCCTCACTCACTCACACTCACTCACTCACCCAATCACTCACTCACCCACTCACTCACCCACTCACTCACTCACCCACTCACTCACTCACCCACTCACTCACCCACTCACTCACTCAATCACTCATCCACTCACTCACCCACTCGCTCACCCACTCACTCACCCACTCACTCACCCACTCACTCACCCACTTACTCACACATTCACTCATACACTCACTCACCCACTCACTCACACTCACTCACTCACCCACTCACCCAATCACTCACCCAATCACTCACTCACTCACTCAACTCACTCACTCACACCCAATCACTCACTCACTCACCCAATCACTCATCCAATCACTCATCCAATCACTCATCCAATCACTCACTCACTCAATCGCTCAATCACTCAATCACTCAATCACCCACTCACTCACTCACTCACCCAATCACTCACTCACTCACCCAATCACTCATTCACTCACCCACTCACACCCAATCACTCACTCACTCACTCACCCAATCACTCACTCACACTCACTCACTCACCCAATCACTCACTCATTCACTCACCCAATCACTCACTCACCCAATCACTCACTCTCACTCACTCACTCACCCAATAACTCACTCACTCACCCAATCACTCACTCTCACTCACTCATCCAATCACTCATCCAATCACTCACTCACTCAATCGCTCAATCACTCAATCACTCACTCACTCACCCAATCACTCACTCACTCACCCAATCACTCACCCAATCACTCATCCACTCACTCACCCACCCACTCACCCACCCACTCACTCACCCACTCACTCACCCACTCACTCACCCAGTCACTCACCCACTTACTCACACATTCACTCACACACTCACTCACCCATTCACTCACACTCACTCACTCACCCAATCACTCACTCACTCACTCAACTCACTCACTCACACCCAATCACTCACTCACTCACCCAATCAGTCATCCAATCACTCATCCAATCACTCACTCACTCAATCACTCAATCACCCAATCACTCACTCACTCACCCAATCACTCACTCACTCACTCACCCAATCACTCATTCACTCACCCACTCACTCACTCACTCACTCACCCAATCACTCACTCACTCACTCACCAATCACTCACTCACACTCACTCACTCACCCAATCACTCTCACTCACTCACTCACCCAATCACTCACTCATTCACTCACCCAATCACTCACTCACCCAATCACTCACTCACCCAATCACTCACTCACCCAATCACTCACTCTCACTCACTCACCCAATCACTCACACTCACTCACTCACTTTCACTCACTCACCCACTCACTCACCCACTCACTCACCCACTCACTCACCCAATCACTCACCCAATCACTCACTCAATCACTCAATCACCCAATCACTCACTCACTCACCCAATCACTCACTCACTCACTCAACCAATCACTCATTCACTCACCCTATCACTCACTCACTCACTCCCAATCACTCACTCACTCACCCAATCACTCACCCAATCACACTCACTCACTCACCCACCCACCCACTCACTCACTCACCCACCCACTCACTCATTCACACTCACTCACTCACCCAATCACTCACTCACTCACACTCACTCACTCACCCAATCACTCACTCACTCACTCACCCACTCACCCACTCACCCACTCACTCACTCACTCACTCACTCACCCAGTCACTCACTCACTCACTCACACAATCACCCAATCACTCATCCAATCACTCACTCACCCAATCCCTCACTCACCCAATCACTCACCCAATCACTCACCCAATCACTCACCCAATTACTCACTCACTCACACTCACTCACTCACCCAATCACTCACCCAATCACTCACTCACTCACACACTCACACTCACTCACCCAATCACTCACTCACTCATTCACTCACCCAATCACTCACTCACCCAATCACTCATCACTCACACTCACTCACTCACCCAATCACTCACTCACCCAATCACTCACTCACCCAATCACTCACTCACCCAATCACTCACTCACCCAATCACTCACTCACCCAATCACTCACTCACACTCATTCACTCACCCAATCACTCACTCACCCAATCACTCACTCACCCAATCACTCTCTCACCCAATCACTCACTCACTCACACACTCACTCACTCACACTCACTCACTCACCCAATCACTCACTCACTCACTCACCCAATCACTCACTCACTCACCCAATCACTCACCCAATCACTCACCCAATCACTCACCCACTCACTCACCCACTCACTCACCCACTCACTCACCCACTCACTCACCCACTCACCCACTCACTCACCCAGTCACTCACCCAATCACTCACTCACTCACACACACTCACTCACCCAATCACTCACTCACTCTCACTCACTCACCCAATCACTCACTCACCCAATCACTCACTCACTCACACTCACCCAATCACTCACTCACTCACCCAATCACTCACTCACACTTTCACTCACTCACTCACACTCACTCACCCAATCACTCACTCACTCACACCCACTCACTCACTCACCCAATCACTCACTCACCCAATCACTCACTCACTCACACTCACCCAATCACTCACTCACTCACCCAATCACTCACTCACACTTTCACTCACTCACTCACACTCACTCACCCAATCACTCACTCACTCACACCCACTCACTCACTCACCCAATCACTCACTCACTCACTCACCCAATCACTCACTCACTCACCCAATCACTCACTCACTCACTCTCACTCACCCAATCACTCACACTGACTCACTCACCCAATCACTCACTCACCCACTCACTCACCCACTCACTCACCCACACACTCACCCACACACTCACCCACACACTCACCCACACACTCACCCACACACTCACCCACACACTCACCCACACACTCACCCACACACTCACCCACACACTCACTCACCCAATCACTCACCCAATCACTCACCCAATCACTCACCCAATCACTCACCCACTCACTCACCCACTCACCCACTCACTCACCCACTCACTCACCCAATCACTCACCCAATCACTCAGCCACTCACTCACACACTCACTCACCCACTCACTCACTCACCCAATCACTCACTCACCCAATCACTCACTCACTCACACTCACTCACTCACACCCAATCACTCACTAACTCACCCAATCACTCATCCAATCACTCATCCAATCACTCACTCAATCAATCGCTCAATCACTCAATCACCCAATCACTCACTCACTCACTCACTCACCCAATCACTCACTCACTCACCCAATCACTCACTCACTCACCCACTCACTCACTAACTCACTCACTCACTCACCCACTCACTCACTCACCCAATCACTCACTCACTCACTCACCCAATCACTCACTCACTCTCACTCACTCACTCACCCAATCACTCTCACTCACTCACTCAACCAATCACTCACTCATTCACTCACCCAATTACTCACTCACTCACTCACCCAATCACTCACTCTCACTCACTCACTCACCCAATCACTCACTCACTCACCCAATCACTCACTCACCCAATCACTCACACTCACTCACTCACTTTCACTCACTCAGCCACTCACTCACCCACTCACTCACCCACTCACTCACCCACTCACTCACCCACCCACTCACCCAATCACTCACCCAATCACTCACACTCACTCACTCTCACTCACCCTATCACTCACTCACTCACTCACTCCCAATCACTCACTCACTCACCCAATCACTCACCCAATCACACTCACTCACTCACCCACCCACTCACTCACTCATCCACCCACTCACTCATTCACACTCACTCACTCACCCAATCACTCACTCACTCACACTCACGCACTCACCCAATCACTCACTCACCCAATCACTCTCTCACTCACCCACTCACCCACTCACTCACCCAGTCACTCACTCACTCACTCACCCAATCACCCAATCACTCACTCAATCACTCACTCACCCAATCACTCACTCACCCAATCACTCACTCACCCAATCACTCACTCACCCAATCACTCACTCACCCAATCACTCACTCTCCCAATTACTCACTCACCCAATCACTCACTCACCCAATCACTCACTCACCCAATCACTCACTCACTCACACTCACTCACTCACCCAATCACTCACCCAATCACTCACACTCACTCACTCACTCAATCACTCACTCACTCACTCACCCAATTACTCACCCAATCACTCACTCACCCACTCACTCACCCACCCACTCACTCACCCACTCACTCACCCACTCACTCACCCACTCACTCACCCACTCACTCACCCACTCACTCACAGACTCACTCACCCAATCACTCATCCACTCACTCACCCACTTACTCACACACGCACTCACACACTCACTCACCCACTCACTCACTCACCCAATCACTCACTCACCCAATCACTCATCCAATCACTCACTCACTCACACTCACTCACACCCAATCACTCACTCACTCACCCAATCACTCATCCAATCACTCATCCAATCACTCACTCACTCACCCACTCACTCACCCAATTACTCACTCACTCATCCACTCACTCACTCACTCACCCACTCACTCACCCACTCACTCACTCACTCACCCAATCACTCACTCACTCACTCACACTCACTCATTCACTCACCCAATCACTCACTCACCCAATCACTCACTCACTCACCCAATCACTCACTCACTCACACCCACTCACTCACCCAATAATCACTCACTCACTCACTCACACCCATTCACTCACCAAATCACTCATTCACTCACTCACCCAATCACTCACTCACCCAATCACTCACTCACTCACACTCACTCACTCACCCAATCACTCACTCACTCACTCACCCAATCACTCACTCACTCACTCACACTCACTCACCCAATCACTCACTCATTCACTCACCCAATCACTCACTCACCCAATCACTCACTCACTCACACAATCACTCACTCACTCACACTTTCACTCACTCACTCACACTCACTCACCCAATCACTCACTCACTCACTCACACTCACTCACACTCACTCACCCAATCACTCACTCACTCACCCAATCACACACCCAATCACACACTCACTCACTCAGCCAATCACTCACTCACTCACCCAATCACTCAATCATTCACACTCACTCACTCATTCACTCACTCACTCACCCAATCACTCACTCACTCACTCACCCAATCACTCACTCACACTTTCACTCACTCACTCACACTCACTCACTCTCCCAATCACTATCACCCACTCTCACTCACTCACTCACTCACACTCACTCACCCAATCACTCACTCACCCAATCACTCACTCACTCACCCACTCACTCACTCTCACTCACCCAATCACTCACTCACTCACCCAATCACTCACTCACACTCACTCACTCACACTCACTCACTCACCCAATCACTCACCCAATCACTCACCCAATCACTCACCCAATCACTCACCCAATCACTCACCCAATCACTCACACTCACTCACTCTCACTCACCCAATCACTCACTCACTCACACTCAGTCACTCACTCACTTACTCACTCACACTCACTCACTCACACCCTCACCCATTCACTCACCCAATCACTCACCCAATCACTCACTCACCCAATCACTCACCCAATCACTCACCCAATCACTCACCCAATCACTCACCCACTCACTCACCCACTCACTCACCCACTCACTCACTCACCCACCCACTCACTCACTCACACACTCACACACTCACTCACACACTCACTCACACACTCACTCACACACTCACTCACACACTCACTCACACACTCACTCACACACTCACTCACACAATCACTCGCCCAATCACTCGCCCAATCACTCGCCCAATCACTCACACACTCACTCACACACTCACTCACACACTCACTCACACACTCACTCACACACTCACTCACACACTCACTCACACACTCACTCACACACTCACTCACACACTCACTCACACACTCACTCACACACTCACTCACACACTCACTCACACACTCACTCACACAATCACTCGCCCAATCACTCGCCCAATCACTCGCCCAATCAATCACCCACTCACTCACTCACTCACTCACTCACTCACTCACTCACTCACTCACTCACTCACTCACTCACTCACTCACTCACTCACTCACTCACTCACTCACTCACTCACTCACTCACTCACCCACTCACTCACTCACTCAGTCACACACTCAGTCACACACTCACTCACCCAATCACTCACCTAATCACTCACCCAATCACTCACCCAATCACTCACACTCACTCACTCTCACTCACCCAATCACTCCCTCACTCACTCACACACTCACCCAATCACTCACTCACCCAATCACTCACCCACTCACTCACCCACTCACTCAATCACTCACACACTCACTCACCCAATCACTCACCTAATCACTCACCCAATCACTCACCCAATCACTCACTCTCACTCACTCTCACTCACCCAATCACTCCCTCACTCACTCACACTCACTCACTCACCCAATCACTCACTCACCCACTCACTCACCCACTCACTCACTCACCCACTCACTCACCCACTCACTCACTCACCCACTCACTCACCCACTCACTCACTCAATCACTCATCCACTCACTCACCCACTCACCCACTCGCTCACCCACTCACTCACCCACTCACTCACCCACTCACTCACCCACTTACTCACACATTCACTCACACACTCACTCACTCACACTCACTCACTCACCCAATCACTCACTCACCCAATCACTCACCCAATCACTCACTCACTCACTCAACTCACTCACTCAAAACCAATCACTCACTCACTCACCCAATCACTCATCAAATCACTCATCCAATAACTCATCCAATCACTCATCCAATCACTCACTCACTCAATCGCTCAATCACTCAATCACTCAATCACTCAATCACCCAATCACTCACTCACCCAATCACTCACTCACTCACCCAATCACTCATTCACTCACCCACTCACTCACTCACTCACCCAATCACTCACTCACTCACTCACCCAATCACTCACTCACCCAATCACTCACTCTCACTCACTCACTCACCCAATAACTCACTCACTCACCCAATCACTCACTCTCACTCACTCATCCAATCACTCATCCAATCACTCACTCACTCAATCGCTCAATCACTCAATCACTCACTCACTCACTCACTCACTCACTCACTCACTCACCCAATCACTCACTCACTCACCCAATCACTCACCCAATCACTCATCCACTCACTCACCCACCCACTCACTCACCCACTCACTCACCCACTCACTCACCCAGTCACTCACCCACTTACTCACACATTCACTCACACACTCACTCACCCATTCACTCACACTCACTCACTCACCCAATCACTCACTCACTCACTCAACTCACTCACTCACACCCAATCACTCACTCACTCACCCAATCACTCATCCAATCACTCATCCAATCACTCACTCACTCACTCAATCACTCAATCACCCAATCACTCACTCACTCACTCACCCAATCACTCATTCACTCACCCACTCACTCACTCACTCACCCAATCACTCACTCACTCACTCACCAATCACTCACTCACACTCACTCACTCACCCAATCACTCTCACTCACTCACTCACCCAATCACTCACTCATTCACTCACCCAATCACTCACTCACCCAATCACTCACTCACCCAATCACTCACTCTCACTCACTCACCCAATCACTCACACTCACTCACTCACTTTCACTCACTCACCCACTCACTCACCCACTCACTCACCCACTCGCTCACCCAATCACTCACCCAATCACTCACTCACTCACTCACCCAATCACTCATTCACTCACCCTATCACTCACTCACTCACTCACTCCCAATCACTCACTCACTCACCCAATCACTCACCCAATCACACTCACTCACTCACCCACCCACCCACTCACTCACTCACCCACTCATTCACACTCACTCACTCACCCAATCACTCACTCACTCACACTCACTCACTCACCCAATCACTCACTCACTCACCCACTCACCCACTCACTCACTCACTCACTCACTCACCCAGTCACTCACTCACTCACTCACACAATCACCCAATCACTCACCCAATCACTCACTCACCCAATCCCTCACTCACCCAATCACTCACCCAATTACTCACTCACTCACACTCACTCACTCACCCAATCACTCACCCAATCACTCACTCACTCACTCACTCACTCACACACTCACACTCACTCACCCAATCACTCACTCACCCAATCACTCACTCACTCATTCACTCACCCAATCACTCACTCACCCAATCACTCACTCACCCAATCACTCACTCACCCAATCTCTCACTCACCCAATCTCTCACTCACCCAATCACTCACTCACCCAATCAATCACTCACCCAATCAATCACTCACACTCATTCACTCACCCAATCACTCACTCACCCAATCACTCACTCACTCACACACTCACTCACTCACACTCACTCACTCACCCAATCACTCACTCACTCACTCACCCAATCACTCACTCACTCACCCAATCACTCACCCAATCACTCACCCACTCACTCACCCACTCACTCACCCACTCACTCACCCACTCACTCACCCACTCACCCACTCACTCACCCACTCACTCACCCACTCACTCACCCAGTCACTCACCCAATCACTCACTCACTCACTCACACACACTCACTCACCCAATCACTCACTCACTCTCACTCACTCACCCAATCACTCACTCACCCAATCACTCACTCACTCACACTCACCCAATCACTCACTCACTCACCCAATCACTCACTCACACTTTCACTCACTCACTCACACTCACTCACCCAATCACTCACTCACTCACACCCACTCAATCACTCACCCAATCACTCACTCACTCACTCACCCAATCACTCACTCACTCACTCACCCAATCACTCACTCACCCAATCACTCACTCACTCACACTCACCCAATCACTCACTCACTCACCCAATCACTCACTCACACTTTCACTCACTCACTCACACTCACTCACCCAATCACTCACTCACTCACACCCACTCAATCACTCACCCAATCACTCACTCACTCACTCACCCAATCACTCACTCACTCACCCAATCACTCACTCACTCACTCTCACTCACCCAATCACTCACACTCACTCACTCACCCAATCACTCACTCACCCAATCACTCACCCACTCACTCACCCACACACTCACCCACACACTCACCCACACACTCACCCACACACTCACCCACACACTCACCCACACACTCACTCACCCAATCACTCACCCAATCACTCACCCAATCACTCACCCAATCACTCACCCACTCACTCACCCACTCACTCACCAACTCACCCACTCACTCACCCACTCACTCACCCAATCACTCACCCAATCACTCAGCCACTCACTCACACACTCACTCACCCACTCACTCACTCACCCAATCACTCACTCACCCAATCACTCACCCAATCACTCACTCACTCACACTCACTCACTCACACCCAATCACGCACTCACTCACCCAATCACTCATCCAATCACTCATCCAATCACTCACTCACTCAATCGCTCAATCACTCAATCACTCAATCACTCAATCACCCAATCACTCACTCACTCACCCAATCACTCACTCACTCACCCAATCACTCACTCACTCACCCACTCACTCACTAACTCACTCACTCACTCACCCACTCACTCACTCACCCACTCACTCACTCACCCAATCACTCACCCAATCACTCACTCACTCACTCACCCAATCACTCACTCACTCACTCACCCAATCACTCTCACTCACTCACTCAACCAATCACTCACTCATTCACTCACCCAATCACTCACTCACTCACTCACCCAATCACTCACTCTCACTCACTCACTCACCCAATCACTCACTCACTCACCCAATCACTCACTCACCCAATCACTCACACTCACTCACTCACTTTCACTCACTCACCCACTCACTCACCCACTCACTCACCCACTCACTCACCCACTCACTCACCCACTCACTCACCCAATCACTCACACTCACTCACTCACCCTATCACTCACTCACTCACTCACTCCCAATCACTCACTCACTCACCCAATCACTCACCCAATCACACTCACTCACTCACCCACCCACCCACTCACTCACTCATCCACCCACTCACTCATTCACACTCACTCACTCACCCAATCACTCACTCACTCACACTCACTCACTCACCCAATCACTCACCCAATCACTCACTCACCCAATCACTCACTCACTCACCCACTCACCCACTCACCCACTCACTCACCCAGTCACTCACTCACTCACTCACCCAATCACCCACTCACTCACTCACCCAATCACCCACTCACTCACCCAATCACTCACTCACCCAATCACTCACTCACCCAATCACTCACTCACCCAATCACTCACTCACCCAATCACTCACTCTCCCAATTACTCACTCACCCAATCACTCACTCACCCAATCACTCACTCAATCACTCACCCAATTACTCACTCACTCACACTCACTCACTCACCCAATCACTCACCCAATCACTCACTCACTCACACACTCACACTCTCTCACCCAATCACTCACTCACCCAATCACTCACTCACCCAATCACTCATCACTCACACTCACCCAATCACTCACTCACTCACCCAATCACTCACTCACACTTTCACTCACTCACTCACACCCACTCACTCACTCACCCAATCACTCACTCACTCACTCACCCAATCACTCACTCACTCACCCAATCACTCACTCACTCACTCTCACTCACCCAATCACTCACACTCACTCACTAACCCAATCACTCACTCACCCAATCACTCACCCACTCACTCACCCACTCACTCACCCACACACTCACCCACACACTCACCCACACACTCACCCACACACTCACCCACACACTCACCCACACACTCACCCACACACTCACCCACACACTCACCCACACACTCACCCACACACTCACCCACACACTCACCCACACACTAACCCACACACTCACCCACACACTCACTCACCCAATCACTCACCCAATCACTCACCCAATCACTCACCCAATCACTCACCCACTCACTCACCCACTCATTCACCCACTCACTCACCCACTCACTCACCCACTCACTCACCCACTCACTCACCCACTCACTCACTCACCCACTCACCCACTCACTCACCCACTCACTCACCCACTCACTCACCCAATCACTCACCCAATCACTCAGCCACTCACTCACACACTCACTCACCCACTCACTCACTCACCCAATCACTCACTCACCCAATCACTCACTCACCCAATCACTCACCCAATCACTCACTCACTCACACTCACTCACTCACACCCAATCACTCACTCACTCACCCAATCACTCATCCAATCACTCATCCAATCACTCACTCACTCAATCGCTCAATCACTCAATCACCCAATCACTCACTCACTCACCCAATCACTCACTCACTCACCCAATCACTCACTCACTCACCCACTCACTCACTAACTCACTCACTCACTCACCCACTCACTCACTCACCCACTCACTCACTCACTCACCCAATCACTCACTCACTCTCACTCACTCACTCACCCAATCACTCTCACTCACTCACTCAACCAATCACTCACTCATTCACTCACCCAATCACTCACCCACTCACTCACCCACTCACTCACCCACTCACCCACTCACTCACTCACTCACTCACCCAATCACTCACTCACTCTCACTCACTCACTCACCCAATCACTCTCACTCACTCACTCAACCAATCACTCACTCATTCACTCACCCAATCACTCACCCAATCACTCACCCACACACTCACCCACACACTCACCCACACACTCACTCACCCAATCACTCACCCAATCACTCACCCAATCACTCACCCAATCACTCACCCACTCACTCACCCACTCACTCACCCACTCACTCACCCACTCACTCACCCACTCACTCACCCAATCACTCAGCCACTCACTCACACACCCACTCACTCACTCACCCAATCACTCACTCACCCAATCACTCACCCAATCACTCACTCACTCACACCCAATCACGCACTCACTCACCCAATCACTCATCCAATCACTCATCCAATCACTCATCCAATCACTCACTCACTCAATCGCTCAATCACTCAATCACTCAATCACTCAATCACTCAATCACCCAATCACTCACTCACTCACCCAATCACTCACTCACTCACCCAATCACTCACTCACTCACCCACTCACTCACTAACTCACTCACTCACT
Organism: Scyliorhinus torazame; assembly: GCF_047496885.1. Taxonomy (NCBI): domain Eukaryota; kingdom Metazoa; phylum Chordata; class Chondrichthyes; order Carcharhiniformes; family Scyliorhinidae; genus Scyliorhinus; species Scyliorhinus torazame. The sequence continues at coordinate 408,801,074 of NC_092707.1, read as the reverse complement.
CACCCACTCACTCACTCACCCACTCACTCACTCACCCAATCACTCACCCAATCACTCACTCACTCACTCACCCAATCACTCACTCACTCACTCACCCAATCACTCTCACTCACTCACTCAACCAATCACTCACTCATTCACTCACCCAATCACTCACTCACTCACTCACCCAATCACTCACTCTCACTCACTCACTCACCCAATCACTCACTCACTCACCCAATCACTCACTCACCCAATCACTCACACTCACTCACTCACTTTCACTCACTCACCCACTCACTCACCCACTCACTCACCCACTCACTCACCCACTCACTCACCCACTCACTCACCCAATCACTCACACTCACTCACTCACCCTATCACTCACTCACTCACTCACTCCCAATCACTCACTCACTCACCCAATCACTCACCCAATCACACTCACTCACTCACCCACCCACCCACTCACTCACTCATCCACCCACTCACTCATTCACACTCACTCACTCACCCAATCACTCACTCACTCACACTCACTCACTCACCCAATCACTCACTCACCCAATCACTCACTCACTCACCCACTCACCCACTCACCCACTCACTCACCCAGTCACTCACTCACTCACTCACCCAATCACCCAATCACTCACTCAATCACTCACTCACCCAATCACTCACTCACCCAATCACTCACTCACCCAATCACTCACTCACCCAATCACTCACTCACCCAATCACTCACTCTCCCAATTACTCACTCACCCAATCACTCACTCACCCAATCACTCACTCACCCAATCACTCAATCACTCACTCAATCACTCACCCAATTACTCACTCACTCACACTCACTCACTCACCCAATCACTCACCCAATCACTCACTCACTCACACACTCACACTCTCTCACCCAATCACTCACTCACCCAATCACTCACTCACCCAATCACTCATCACTCACACTCACCCAATCACTCACTCACTCACCCAATCACTCACTCACACTTTCACTCACTCACTCACACCCACTCACTCACTCACCCAATCACTCACTCACTCACTCACCCAATCACTCACTCACTCACCCAATCACTCACTCACTCACTCTCACTCACCCAATCACTCACACTCACTCACTCACCCAATCACTCACTCACCCAATCACTCACCCACTCACTCACCCACTCACTCACCCACTCACTCACCCACTCACTCACCCACCCACTCACTCACCCACTCACTCACCCACACACTCACCCACACACTCACCCACACACTCACCCACACACTCACCCACACACTCACCCACACACTCACCCACACACTCACTCACCCAATCACTCACCCAATCACTCACCCAATCACTCACCCAATCACTCACCCAATCACTCACCCACTCACTCACCCACTCATTCACCCACTCACTCACCCACTCACTCACCCACTCACTCACCCACTCACTCACCCACTCACCCACTCACTCACCCACTCACTCACCCACTCACTCACCCAATCACTCACCCAATCACTCAGCCACTCACTCACACACTCACTCACCCACTCACTCACTCACCCAATCACTCACTCACCCAATCACTCACTCACCCAATCACTCACCCAATCACTCACTCACTCACACTCACTCACTCACACCCAATCACTCACTCACTCACCCAATCACTCATCCAATCACTCATCCAATCACTCACTCACTCAATCGCTCAATCACTCAATCACCCAATCACTCACTCACTCACCCAATCACTCACTCACTCACCCAATCACTCACTCACTCACCCACTCACTCACTAACTCACTCACTCACCCACTCACTCACTCACTCACCCAATCACTCACTCACTCACCCAATCACTCACTCACTCTCACTCACTCACTCACCCAATCACTCTCACTCACTCACTCAACCAATCACTCACTCATTCACTCACCCAATCACTCACTCACTCACTCACCCAATCACTCACTCTCACTCACTCACTCACCCAATCACTCACTCACTCACCCAATCACTCACTCACCCAATCACTCACACTCACTCACTCACTTTCACTCACTCACCCACTCACTCACCCACTCACTCACCCACTCACTCACCCAATCACTCACCCAATCACTCACCCAATCACTCACCCTATCACTCACCCTATCACTCACTCACTCACTCCCAATCACTCACTCACTCACCCAATCACTCACCCAATCACACTCACTCACTCACTCATCCACCCACTCACTCATTCACACTCACTCACTCACCCAATCACTCACTCACTCACACAATCACTCACTCACCCAATCACTCACTCACTCACTCACCCACTCACCCACTCACTCACCCAGTCACTCACTCACTCACTCACCCAATCACCCAATCACTCACTCAATCACTCACTCACCCAATCACTCACTCACCCAATCACTCACTCACCCAATCACTCACTCACCCAATCACTCACTCTCCCAATTAATCACTCACCCAATCACTCACTCACCCAATCACTCACTCACCCAATCACTCACCCAATTACTCACTCACTCACACTCACTCACTCACCCAATCACTCACTCACTCATTCACTCACCCAATCACTCACTCACCCAATCACTCATCACTCACACTCACTCACTCACCCAATCACTCACTCACCCAATCACTCACTCACACTCATTCACTCACCCAATCACTCACTCACCCGCCCAATCACTCACTCACTCACTCACCCAATCACTCACTCACTCACTCACCCAATCACTCACTCATTCACTCACCCAATCACTCACTCACTCACTCACCCAATCACTCACTATCACTCACTCACTCACCCAATCACTCACTCACTCACCCAATCACTCACACTCACTCACTCACTTTCACTCACTCACCCACTCAGTCACCCACTCAGTCACCCACTCAGTCACCCACTCACTCACCCACTCACTCACCCACTCACTCACCCACTCACTCACCCACTCACTCACCCACTCACTCACACTCACTCACTCTCAATCACCCTATCACTCACTCACTCACTCACCCAATCACTCACCCAATCACACTCACTCACTCACCCACCCACCCACTCACTCACTCACCCACCCACTCACTCATTCACACTCACTCACACACCCAATCACTCACTCACTCACACTCACTCACTCACCCAATCACTCACTCACCCAATCATTCACTCACTCAATCACTCACTCACCCAATCTCTCACTCACCCAATCACTCAACCACCCAATCACTCACTCACCCAATTACTCACTCACCCAATCACTCACTCAACCAATCACTCACTCACCCAATCACTCACCCAATCACTCACTCACTCACACTCACTCACTCACCCAATCTCTCACCCAATCACTCACTCACACACACTCACACTCACTCACCCAATCACTCACTCACTCATTCACTCACCCAATTACTCACTCACCCAATCACTCACTCACCCAATCACTCACTCACCAAATCACTCACTCACCCAATCACTCACTCACTCACACTCACTCACCCAGTCACTCACCCAGTCACTCACTCACTCACCCAATCACTCACTCACCCAATCACTCACTCACCCAATCACTCACTCACTCACACTCACTCACCCAGTCACTCACCCAATCACTCACTCACTCACACTCAACCAATCACTCACTCACTCACCCAATCACTCACTCACACTTTCACTCACTCACTCACACTCACTCACCCAATCACTCACTCACTCACACCCACTCACTCACCCACTCACTCACCCACTCACTCACCCACACACTCACTCACCCAATCACTCACCCAATCACTCACCCAATCACTCAACCAATCACTCAACCAATCACTCACCCAATCACTCACCCAATCACTCACCCACTCACACTCACTCACTCAATCACTCACCCAATCACTCACCCAATCACTCACCCAATCACTCACCCAATCACTCACTCACCCAATCACTCACCCAATCACTCACCCAATCTCACTCACCCAATCACTCACTCACTCACAATCACTCACTCACCCAATCACTCACTCACTCACACTCACTCACCCAATCACTCACTCACCCAATCACTCACTCACTCACTCACTTTCACTCACCCACTCACTCACCCAATCACTCACCCAATCACTCACCCAATCACTCACCCAATCACACACCCAATCACTCACCCAATCATTCACCCAATCACTCACCCAATCACTCACTCAATCACTCACTCACCCAATCACTCACTCACCCAATCACTCACTCACCCACTCACTCACCCACTCACCCACTCACTCACCCAATCACTCACCCAATCACTCACCCAATCACTCACCCAATCACTCACCCAATCACTCACCCAATCACTCACCCAATCACTCACCCAATCACTCACCCAATCACTCACCCACCCAATCACACTGACTCACCCACTCACCCACCCACTCACCCAATCACTCACTCACTCACCCAATCACTCACCCAATCACTCACCCAATCACTCACTCAATCACTCACCCAATCACACTCACTCACTCACCCAATCACTCACCCAATCACTCACCCAATCACTCACCCAATCACTCACTCACTCACTCACTCACACACCCAATCTCTCACCCAATCACTCACCCAATCACTCACCCAATCACTCACTCCCTCTCACTCACCCCCAATCACTCACTCACTCACCCAATCACTCACCCAATCACACTCACTCACTCACCCACCCACCCACTCACTCACCCACTCACTCACTCACTCACCTAATCACTCACCCAATCACACTCACTCACTCACCCACCCACCCACTCACTCACCCACTCACTCACTCACCTAATCACTCACCCAATCACACTCACTCACTCACCCACCCACTCACTCACTCACCCACTCACGCACTCACCCAATCACTCACTCACTCACACTCACCCAATCACTCACTCACTCACTCACCCAATCACTCACTCACTCACCCAATCACTCACTCACTCACTCACACAATCACTCACTCACTCACTCACTCGCTCACCCAATCACTCACTCACTCACTCACCCAATCACTCACTCACTCACTCACCCACTGACCCACTCACTCCCTCACTCACTCACCCAATCACTCACTCACTCATTCACTCACTGACACTCACTCACTCACTGACACTCACTCACTCACCTAATCACTCACTCACCCAATCACTCACTCACACTCACTCACTCACCCAATCACTCACTCACCCAATCACTCACTCACCGAATCACTCACTCACCCAATCACTCACTCACCCAATCACTCACTCACCCAATCACTCACTCACCCAATCACTCACTCACTCACACTCACTCACTCACCCAATCACTCACATTCTCTCACCCAATCACTCACTCACTCACCCAATTACTCACTCACTCACCCAATCACTCACTCACACTTTCACTCACTCACTCACACTCTCACCCAATCACTCACTCACTCACTCAATCACTCACTCACGCAGTCACAATCACTCACCCAATCACTCACTCACTCACCCAATCACTCACTCAATCACTCACTCACGCACCCACCCACTCACTCACCCACTCACTCACCCACTCACTCACCCAGTCACTCACCCACTTACTCACACATTCACTCACACACTCACTCACCCATTCACTCACACTCACTCACTCACCCAATCACTCACTCACCCAATCACTCACCCAATCACTCACTCACTCACTCACACTCACTCACTCACACCCAATCACTCACTCACTCACCCAATCACTCATCCAATCACTCATCCAATCACTCACTCACTCAATCGCTCAATCACTCAATCACCCAATCACTCACTCACTCACCCAATCACTCACTCACCCAATCACTCACTCACTCACCCACTCACTCACTCACCCAATCACTCACTCACTCACTCACCCAATCACTCACTCACACTCACTCACTCACCCAATCACTCTCACTCACTCACTCACCCAATCACTCACTCATTCACTCACCCAATCACTCACTCACTCACCCAATCACTCACTCTCACTCACTCACCCAATCACTCACACTCACTCACTCACTTTCACTCACTCACCCACTCACTCACCCACTCACTCACCCACTCACTCACCCACTCACTCACCCACTCACTCACCCACTCACTCACCCACTCACTCACCCAATCACTCACCCAATCACTCACTCACTCACTCACTCACTCACTCACCCAATCACTCACCCAATCACACTCACTCACTCACCCACACACCCACTCACTCACCCACTCACTCATTCACACTCACTCACTCACCCAATCACTCACTCACTCACACTCACTCACTCACCCAATCACTCACTCACTCACTCACCCACTCACCCACTCACTCACTCACTCACCCAGTCACTCACTCACTCACTCACCCAATCACCCAATCACTCACTCACCCAATTACTCACTCACCCAATCACTCACTCACCCAATCACTCACTCACTCACACTCACTCACTCACCCAATCACTCACTCACCCACTCACTCACTCACTCACCCAGTCACTCACTCACTCACTCACCCAATCACCCAATCACTCACTCACCCAATCACTCACCCAGTCACTCACCCAATTACTCACTCACTCACACACTCACTCACACACTCACTCACACACTCACACTCACTCACCCAATCACTCACTCACTCATTCACTCACCCAATCACTCACTCACCCAATCACTCATCACTCAATCACTCACTCACCCAATCACTCACTCCGCAATCACTCACTCACACTCATTCACTCACCCAATCACTCACTCACCCAATCACTCACTCACCCAATCACTCGCTCACCCAATCACTCGCTCACCCAATCACTCGCTCACCCAATCACTCACTCACTCACACACTCACTCACTCACACTCACTCACTCACCCAATCACTCACTCACCCAATCACTCACTCACTCACACTCACTCACTCACCCAGTCACTCACCCAATCACTCACTCACACACACTCACTCACCCAATCACTTACTCACTCTCACTCACTCACCCAATCACTCACTCACTCACTCTCACTCACCCAATCACTCACACTCACTCACTCACCCAATCACTCACCCAATCACTCACCCACTCACTCACCCACTCACTCACCCACTCACTCACCCACTCACTCACCCACTCACTCACCCACTCACTCACCCACACACTCACTCACCCAATCACTCACCCAATCACTCACCCAATCACTTACCCAATCACTCACCCAATCACTCACCCAATCACTCACTCAATCACTCACCCACTCACTCACCCACTCACTCACCCACTCACTCACCCACTCACTCACCCACTCACTCACCCACTCACTCACCCACTCACTCACCCACTCACTCACCCACTCACTCACCCACTCACTCACCCACTCACTCACCCACTCACTCACCCAATCACTCGCCGAATCACTCGCCCAATCACTCACCCAATCACTCACCCAATCACTCACACTCACTCACTCTCACTCACCCTATCACTCCCTCACTCACTCACTCACCCAATCACTCACCCAATCAGACTCACTCACTCACCCACCCACCCACTCACTCACTCACCCACCCACTCACTCATTCACACTCACTCACTCTCCCAATCACTCACTCACTCACACTCACTCACTAACCCAATCACTCACTCACCCAATCATTCACTCACTCACTCACCCACTCACCCACTCACTCACTCACCCAGTCACTCACTCACTCACTCACCCAATCACCCAATCACTCACTCACCCAATCACTCACTCACCCAATCACTCACTCACCCAATCACTCACCCAATTACTCACTCACTCACACTCACTCACTCACCCAATCACTCACCCAATCACTCACCCAATCACTCACTCACTCACACACTCACACTCACTCACCCAATCACTCACTCACTCATTCACTCACCCAATCACTCACTCACCCAATCACTCATCACTCACACTCATTGACTCACCCAATCACTCACTCACCCAATCACTCACTCACCCAATCACTCACTCTCCCAATCACTCACTCACCCAATCACTCACTCACCCAATCACTCACTCACCCAATCACTCACTCACCCAATCACTCACTCACACTCATTCACTCACCCAATCACTCACTCACCCAATCACTCACTCACCCAATCACTCACTCACCCAATCACTCACTCACCCAATCACTCACTCACACTCACTCACTCACCCAATCACTCACTCACCCAATCACTCACTCACGCAATCACTCACTCACTCACACTCACTCACCCAGTCACTCACCCAATCACTCACTCACTCACTCACACACACTCACTCACCCAATCACTCACTCACTCTCACTCACCCAATCACTCACTCACTCACACTCACCCAATCACTCACTCACTCACCCAATCACTCACTCACACTTTCACTCACTCACTCACTCACTCACACTCACTCACCCAATCACTCACTCACCCCCACTCACTCACCCACTCACTCACCCACACACTCACTCACTCACTTTCACTCACTCACCAACTCACTCACCCACTCACTCACCCACTCACTCACCCACTCACTCACCCACTCACTCACCCAATCACTCACCCAATCACTCACCCAATCACGCACCCAATCACTCACCCAATCACTCACACTCACTCTCACTCACCCTATCACTCACTCACTCACTCACTCCCAATCACTCACTCACTCACCCAATCACTCACCCAATCACACTCACTCACTCACCCACCCACCCACTCACTCACTCATCCACCCACTCACTCATTGACACTCACTCACTCACCCAATCACTCACTCACTCACACTCACTCACTCACCCAATCACTCACTCACCCAATCACTCGCTCACCCAATCACTCACTCACTCACTCACCCACTCACCCACTCACTCACCCAGTCACTCACTCACTAACTCACCCAATCACCCAATCACTCACTCACCCAATCACTCACTCACCCAATCACTCACTCACCCAATCACTCACTCACCCAATCACTCACTCACCCAATCACTCACTCACCCAATCACTCACTCACCCAATCACTCACTCACCCAATCACTCACTCACCCAATCACTCACCCAATCACTCACCCAATTACTCACTCACTCACACTCACTCACTCACCCAATCACTCACCCACTCACACTCACTCACCCAATCACTCACTCACTCATTCACACACCCAATCACTCACTCACCCAATCACTCATCACTCACACCCACTCACTCACCCAATCACTCACTCACCCAATCACTCACTCACACTCATTCACTCACCCAATCTCTCACTCACCCAATCACTCACTCACCCGATCACTCACTAACTCACCCAATCACTCACTCACTCACTCACCCAATCCCTCACTCACTCACACTCACTCACTCACCCAATCACTCTCACTCACTCACTCACCCAATCACTCACTCATTCACTCACCCAATCACTCACTCACTCACTCAACCACTCACTCAACCACTCACTCAACCACTCACTCGCCCAATCACTCGCCCAATCACTCGCCCAATCACTCGCCCAATCACTCGCCCAATCACTCGCCCAATCACTCGCCCAATCACTCACCCAATCACTCACCCAATCACTCACCCAATCACTCACCCAATCACTCACCCAATCACTCACCCAATCACTCACACTCACTCACTCTCACTCACCCTATCACTCCCTCACTCACTCACTCCCAATCACTCACTCACTCACCCAATCACTCACCCAATCACACTCACTCACTCACCCACCCACCCACTCACTCACTCACCCACCCACTCACTCATTCACACTCACTCACTCACCCAATCACTCACTCACCCAATCACTCACTCACCCAATCACTCACTCACCCAATCACTCACTCACCCAATCACTCACTCACCCAATCACTCACTCACCCAATCACTCACTCACCCAATCACTCACTCACCCAATCACTCACTCACCCAATCACTCACTCAATTACTCACTCACTCACACTCACCCACTCACCCAATCACTCACCCAATCACTCACTCACACACTCACACTCACTCACCCAATCACTCACTCACTCATTCCCTCACCCAATCACTCACTCACCCAATCACTCATCACTCACACTCACTGACTCACCCAATCACTCACTCACCCAATCACTCACTCAGCCACTCACTCACTCACCCAATCACTCACTCACCCAATCATTCACTCACTCACTCACCCACTCACCCACTCACTCACTCACCCAGTCACTCACTCACTCACTCACCCAATCACCCAATCACTCACTCACCCAATCACTCACTCACCCAATCACTCACTCACCCAATCACTCACCCAATTACTCACTCACTCACACTCACTCACTCACCCAATCACTCACTCACTCACACTCACACTCACTCACCCAATCACTCACTCACTCATTCACTCACCCAATCACTCACTCACCCAATCACTCATCACTCACACTCATTGACTCACCCAATCACTCACTCACCCAATCACTCACTCTCCCAATCACTCACTCACCCAATCACTCACTCACCCAATCACTCACTCACCCAATCACTCACTCACACTCATTCACTCACCCAATCACTCACTCACCCAATCACTCACTCACCCAATCACTCACTCACACTCACTCACTCACCCAATCACTCACTCACCCAATCACTCACTCACCCAATCACTCACTCACTCACACTCACTCACCCAGTCACTCACCCAATCACTCACTCACTCACTCACACACACTCACTCACCCAATCACTCACTCACTCTCACTCACCCAATCACTCACTCACACTCACCCAATCACTCACTCACTCACCCAATCACTCACTCACACTTTCACTCACTCACTCACTCACTCACACTCACTCACTCACCCCCACTTACTCACCCACTCACTCACCCACACACTCACTCACTCACTTTCACTCACTCACCAACTCACTCACCCACTCACTCACCCACTCACTCACCCACTCACTCACCCAATCACTCACCCAATCACTCACCCAATCACTCACCCAATCACTCACCCAATCACGCACCCAATCACGCACCCAATCACTCACCCAATCACTCACACTCACTCTCACTCACCCTATCACTCACTCACTCACTCACTCCCAATCACTCACTCACTCACCCAATCACTCACCCAATCACACTCACTCACTCACCCACCCACCCACTCACTCACTCATCCACCCACTCACTCATTGACACTCACTCACTCACCCAATCACTCACTCACTCACACTCACTCACTCACCCAATCACTCGCTCACCCAATCACTCGCTCACCCAATCACTCACTCACTCACTCACCCACTCACCCACTCACTCACCCAGTCACTCACTCACTAACTCACCCAATCACCCAATCACTCACCCAATCACTCACTCACCCAATCACTCACTCACCCAATCACTCACTCACCCAATCACTCACTCACCCAATCACTCACTCACCCAATCACTCACTCACCCAATCACTCACTCACCCAATCACTCACTCACCCAATCACTCACTCACCCAATCACTCACCCAATCACTCACCCAATTACTCACGCACTCACACTCACTCACTCACCCAATCACTCACCCACTCACTCACTCACTCATTCACTCACCCAATCACTCACTCACCCAATCACTCATCACTCACACTCACTCACTCACCCAATCACTCACTCACCCAATCACTCACTCACACTCATTCACTCACCCAATCTCTCACTCACCCAATCACTCACTCACCCGATCACTCACTCACTCACCCAATCACTCACTCACTCACTCACCCAATCCCTCACTCACTCACACTCACTCACTCACCCAATCACTCTCACTCACTCACTCACCCAATCACTCACTCATTCACTCACCCAATCACTCACTCACTCAGTCACCCAATCACTCACTATCACTCACTCACTCACCCAATCACTCACTCACTCACCCAATCACTCACTCTCACTCACTCACCCAATCACTCACACTCACTCACTCACTTTCACTCACTCACCCACTCACTCACCCACTCACTCACCCACTCACTCACCCACTCACTCACCCACTCACTCACCCACTCACTCAACCACTCACTCAACCACTCACTCAACCACTCACTCAACCACTCACTCAACCACTCACTCGCCCAATCACTCGCCCAATCACTCGCCCAATCACTCGCCCAATCACTCGCCCAATCACTCGCCCAATCACTCGCCCAATCACTCACCCAATCACTCACCCAATCACTCACCCAATCACTCACCCAATCACTCACCCAATCACTCACACTCACTCACTCTCACTCACCCTATCACTCCCTCACTCACTCACTCCCAATCACTCACTCACTCACCCAATCACTCACCCAATCACACTCACTCACTCACCCACCCACCCACTCACTCACTCACCCACCCACTCACTCATTCACACTCACTCACTCACCCAATCACTCACTCACTCACACTCACTCACTCACCCAATCACTCACTCACCCAATCATTCACTCACTCACTCACCCACTCACTCACCCAGTCACTCACTCACTCACTCACCCAATCACTTAATCACCCAATCACTCACTCACCCAATCACTCACTCACCCAATTACTCACTCACCCAATCACTCACTCACCCAATCACTCACTCACCCAATCACTCACTCACCCAATCACTCACTCACCCAATCACTCACCCAATTACTCACTCACTCACACTCACTCACTCACCCAATCACTCACCCAATCACTCACACACTCACACTCACTCACCCAATCACTCACTCACTCATTCCCTCACCCAATCACTCACTCACCCAATCACTCATCACTCACACTCACTGACTCACCCAATCACTCACTCACCCAATCACTCACTCACCCAATCACTCACTCACCCAATCACTCACTCACCCAATCACTCACTCACCCAATCACTCACTCACCCAATCACTCACTCACCCAATCACTCACTCACTCACCCAATCACTCACTCACCCAATCACTCACTCACTCACACTCACTCACCCAGTCACTCACCCAATCACTCACTCACTCACTCACACACACTCACTCAATCACTCACTCACTCTCACTCACTCACCCAATCACTCACTCACTCACACTCACCCAATCACTCACTCACTCACCCAATCACTCACTCACACTTTCACTCACTCACTCACTCACACTCACTCACCCAATCACTCACTCATCCACTCACTCACCCACACACTCACTCACCCAATCACTCACCCAATCACTCACCCAATCACTCACCCAATCACTCACCCAATCACTCACCCAATCACTCACCCACTCACTCACCCACTCACTCACCCACTCACACTCACTCACTCAATCACTCACCCAATCACTCACCCAATCACTCACCCAATCACTCACCCAATCACTCACCCAATCACTCACCCAATCACACACCCAATCACACACCCAATCACACACCCAATCACTCACCCAATCACTCAACCAATCACTCACTCACTCACCCAATCACTCACTCACCCAATCACTCACCCAATCACTCACTCACCCAATCACTCACTCACTCACTCTCACTCACCCAAACACTCACAATCACTCACTCACCCACTCACTCACCCAATCACTCACTCACTCACCCAATCACTCACCTAATCACTCACCCAATCACTCACCCAATCACTCACCCAATCACTCACCCAATCACACTCACCCAATCACCCAATCACTCACCCAATCACTCACACTCACTCACTCACCCAATCACTCACCCAATCACTCACTCACACACTCACACTCACTCACCCAATCACTCACTCCCTCACCCAATCACTCACTCACCCAATCACTCATCACTCACACTCACTGACTCACCCAATCACTCACTCACCCAATCACTCACTCAGCCACTCACTCACTCACCCAATCACTCACTCACCCAATCATTCACTCACTCACTCACCCACTCACCCACTCACTCACTCACCCAGTCACTCACTCACTCACTCACCCAATCACCCAATCACTCACTCACCCAATCACTCACTCACCCAATCACTCACTCACCCAATCACTCACCCAATTACTCACTCACTCACACTCACTCACTCACCCAATCACTCACCCAATCACTCACTCACTCACACACTCACACTCACTCACCCAATCACTCACTCACTCATTCACTCACCCAATCACTCACTCACCCAATCACTCATCACTCACACTCATTGACTCACCCAATCACTCACTCACCCAATCACTCACTCTCCCAATCACTCACTCACCCAATCACTCACTCACCCAATCACTCACTCACCCAATCACTCACTCACCCAATCACTCACTCACACTCATTCACTCACCCAATCACTCACTCACCCAATCACTCACTCACCCAATCACTCACTCACCCAATCACTCACTCACCCAATCACTCACTCACACTCACTCACTCACCCAATCACTCACTCACCCAATCACTCACTCACCCAATCACTCACTCACTCACACTCACTCACCCAGTCACTCACCCAATCACTCACTCACTCACTCACACACACTCACTCACCCAATCACTCACTCACTCTCACTCACCCAATCACTCACTCACTCACACTCACCCAATCACTCACTCACTCACCCAATCACTCACTCACACTTTCACTCACTCACTCACTCACTCACACTCACTCACCCAATCACTCACTCACTCACCCCCACTCACTCACCCACTCACTCACCCACACACTCACTCACTCACTTTCACTCACTCACCAAATCACTCACCCACTCACTCACCCACTCACTCACCCACTCACTCACCCACTCACTCACCCAATCACTCACCCAATCACTCACCCAATCACGCACCCAATCACTCACACTCACTCTCACTCACCCTATCACTCACTCACTCACTCACTCCCAATCACTCACTCACTCACCCAATCACTCACCCAATCACACCCACTCACTCACTCATCCACCCACTCACTCATTGACACTCACTCACTCACCCAATCACTCACTCACTCACACTCACTCACTCACCCAATCACTCACTCACCCAATCACTCGCTCACCCAATCACTCACTCACTCACTCACCCACTCACCCACTCACTCACCCAGTCACTCACTCACTAACTCACCCAATCACCCAATCACTCACCCAATCACTCACTCACCCAATCACTCACTCACCCAATCACTCACTCACCCAATCACTCACTCACCCAATCACTCACTCACCCAATCACTCACTCACCCAATCACTCACTCACCCAATCACTCACTCACCCAATCACTCACTCACCCAATCACTCACTCACCCAATCACTCACTCACCCAATCACTCACTCACCCAATCACTCACTCACCCAATCACTCACTCACCCAATCACTCACTCACCCAATCACTCACTCACCCAATCACTCACTCACCCAATCACTCACCCAATCACTCACCCAATCACTCACCCAATTACTCACTCACTCACACTCACTCACTCACCCAATCACTCACCCACTCACTCACTCACTCATTCACTCACCCAATCACTCACTCACCCAATCACTCATCACTCACACTCACTCACTCACCCAATCACTCACTCACCCAATCACTCACTCACACTCATTCACTCACCCAATCTCTCACTCACCCAATCACTCACTCACCCGATCACTCACTCACTCACCCAATCACTCACTCACTCACTCACCCAATCCCTCACTCACTCACACTCACTCACTCACCCAATCACTCTCACTCACTCACCCAATCACTCACTCATTCACTCACCCAATCACTCACTCACTCAGTCACCCAATCACTCACTATCACTCACTCACTCACCCAATCACTCACTCACTCACCCAATCACTCACTCTCACTCACTCACCCAATCACTCACACTCACTCACTCACTTTCACTCACTCACCCACTCACTCACCCACTCACTCACCCACTCACTCACCCACTCACTCACCCACTCACTCAACCACTCACTCAACCACTCACTCAACCACTCACTCAACCACTCACTCGCCCAATCACTCGCCCAATCACTCGCCCAATCACTCGCCCAATCACTCGCCCAATCACTCACCCAATCACTCACCCAATCACTCACCCAATCACTCACACTCACTCACTCTCACTCACCCTATCACTCCCTCACTCACTCACTCCCAATCACTCACTCACTCACCCAATCACTCACCCAATCACACTCACTCACTCACCCACCCACTCACTCACCCACCCACTCACTCATTCACACTCACTCACTCACCCAATCACTCACTCACTCACACTCACTCACTCACCCAATCACTCACTCACCCAATCATTCACTCACTCACTCACCCACTCACTCACCCAGTCACTCACTCACTCACTCACCCAATCACTTAATCACCCAATCACTCACTCACCCAATCACTCACTCACCCAATTACTCACTCACCCAATCACTCACTCACCCAATCACTCATTCACCCAATCACTCACTCACCCAATCACTCACTCACCCAATCACTCACCCAATTACTCACTCACTCACACTCACTCACCCAATCACTCACCCAATCACTCACTCACACACTCACACTCACTCACCCAATCACTCACTCACTCATTCCCTCACCCAATCACTCACTCACCCAATCACTCATCACTCACACTCACTGACTCACCCAATCACTGACTCACCCAATCACTCACTCACCCAATCACTCACTCACCCAATCACTCACTCACCCAATCACTCACTCACCCAATCACTCACTCACCCAATCACTCACTCACCCAATCACTCACACACCCAATCACTCACTCACTCACCCAATCACTCACTCACCCAATCACTCACTCACTCACACTCACTCACCCAGTCACTCACCCAATCACTCACTCACTCACTCACACACACTCACTCAATCACTCACTCACTCTCACTCACTCACCCAATCACTCACTCTCACTCACTCACCCAATCACTCACTCACTCACACTCACCCAATCACTCACTCACTCACCCAATCACTCACTCACACTTTCACTCACTCACTCACTCACACTCACTCACCCAATCACTCACTCATCCACTCACTCACCCACACACTCACTCACCCAATCACTCACCCAATCACTCACCCAATCACTCACCCAATCACTCACCCAATCACTCACCCACTCACTCACCCACTCACTCACCCACTCACTCACCCACTCACACTCACTCACTCAATCACTCACCCAATCACTCACCCAATCACTCACCCAATCACTCACCCAATCACTCACCCAATCACTCACCCAATCACACACCCAATCACACACCCAATCACACACCCAATCACTCACCCAATCACTCAACCAATCACTCACTCACTCACCCAATCACTCACTCACCCAATCACTCACCCAATCACTCACTCACCCAATCACTCACTCACTCACTCTCACTCACCCAAACACTCACAATCACTCACTCACCCACTCACTCACCCAATCACTCACTCACTCACCCAATCACTCACCTAATCACTCACCCAATCACTCACCCAATCACTCACCCAATCACTCACCCAATCACTCACCCAATCACACTCACCCAATCACCCAATCACTCACCCAATCACTCACCCAATCACTCACCCAATCACTCACCCAATCACTCACTTACTCACACTCACTCACTCTCACTCACCCAATCACTCACTCACTCCCAATCACTCACTCACTCACCCAATCACTCACCCAATCACACTCACTCACTCACTCACCCACCCACTCACTCACCCACTCACTCACTCACTCACTCACTCACCTAATCACTCACCCAATCACACTCACTCACTCACCCACCCACTCACTCACTCACCCACTCACTCACTCACTCTCACGCACTCACCCAATCACTCACTCACTCACACTCACCCAATCACTCACTCACTCACCCAATCACTCACTCACTCACTCACACAATCACTCACTCACTCACTCACTCGCTCACTCACCCAATCACTCACTCACTCACCCAATCACTCACTCACTCACTCACCCACTCACTCCCTCACTCCCTCACTCACTCACGCTCACTCACCCAATCACTCACTCACCCAATCACTCACTCACTGACACTCACTCACTCACCTAATCACTCACTCACCCAATCACTCACTCACACTCACTCACTCACCCAATCACTCACTCACCCAATCACTCACTCACCCAATCACTCACTCACCCAATCACTCACTCACCCAATCACTCACTCACTCACCCAATCAGTCACTCACCCAATCACTCACTCACCCTCACTCACTCACCCTCACTCACCCAATCACTCACATTCACTCACCCAATCACTCACTCACTCTCACTCACTCACGCACCCAATCACTCACTCACACTCACTCACCCAATCACTCACTCACTCACCCAATCACTCACTCACACTTTCACTCACTCACTCACACTCACTCACCCAATCACTCACTGACTCAATCACTCACTCACTCAGTCACACTCACTCACTCACTTTCACTCACTCAGCCAATCACTCACTCACTCACCCAATCACTCACCCACTCACTCACCCAATCACTCACACTCACTCACTCACCCACTCACTCACCCACTCACTCACCCAATCACTCACCCAATCACTCACACTCACTCACTCTCACTCACTCTCACTCACCCTATCACTCACCCTATCACTCACTCACTCACTCACTCCCAATCACTCACTCACTCACCCAATCTCTCACCCAATCACACTCACTCACTCACCCACCCACCCAATCACTCGCTCACCCAATCACTCACTCACTCACCCACTCACCCACTCACTCACCCAGTCACTCACTCACTCACTCACCCAATCACCCAATCACTCACTCAATCACTCACTCACCCAATCACTCACTCACCCAATCACTCACTCACCCAATTACTCACTCACCCAATCACTCACTCACTCACCCAATCACTCACTCACCCAATCACTCACCCAATCACTCACCCAATTACTCACTCACTCACACTCACTCACTCACCCAATCACTCACCCAATCACTCACTCACCCAATCACTCACTCACTCATTCACTCACCCAATCACTCACTCACCCAATCACTCATCACTCACACTCACTCACTCACCCAATCACTCACTCACCCAATCACTCACCCAATCACTCACTCACTCACCCAATCACTCACCTAATCACTCACCCAATCACTCACCCAATCACTCACCCAATCACTCACCCAATCACACTCACCCAATCACCCAATCACTCACCCAATCACTCACCCAATCACTCACCCAATCACTCACTTACTCACACTCACTCACTCTCACTCACCCAATCACTCACTCACTCCCAATCACTCACTCACTCACCCAATCACTCACCCAATCACACTCACTCACTCACTCACCCACCCACTCACTCACCCACTCACTCACTCACCTAATCACTCAACCAATCACACTCACTCACTCACCCACCCACTCACACACTCACCCACTCACTCACTCACTCTCACGCACTCACCCAATCACTCACTCACTCACACTCACCCAATCACTCACTCACTCACCCAATCACTCACTCACTCACTCACACAATCACTCACTCACTCACTCACTCGCTCACTCACCCAATCACTCACTCACTCACTCACTCACTCACCCACTCACTCCCTCACTCACTCACGCTCACTCACCCAATCACTCACTCACCCAATCACTCACTCACTGACACTCACTCACTCACCTAATCACTCACTCACCCAATCACTCACTCACACTCACTCACTCACCCAATCACTCACTCACCCAATCACTCACTCACCCAATCACTCACTCACCCAATCACTCACTCACTCACCCAATCACTCACTCACCCAATCACTCACTCACCCTCACTCACTCACCCTCACTCACTCACCCTCACTCACTCACCCAATCACTCACCCAATCACTCACATTCACTCACCCAATCACTCACTCACTCTCACTCACTCACGCACCCAATCACTCACTCACTCACCCAATCACTCACTCACACTTTCACTCACTCACTCACACTCACTCACCCAATCACTCACTCAGTCACACTCACTCACTCACTTTCACTCACTCAGCCAATCACTCACTCACTCACCCAATCACTCACCCACTCACTCACCCAATCACTCACACTCACTCACTCACTTTCACTCACTCACCCACTCACTCACCCACTCACTCACCCAATCACTCACCCAATCACTCACCCACTCACTCACTCTCACTCACTCTCACTCACTCTCACTCACCCTATCACTCACCCTATCACTCACCCTATCACTCACTCACTCACTCACTCCCAATCACTCACTCACTCACCCAATCTCTCACCCAATCACACTCACTCACTCACCCACCCACCCAATCACTCGCTCACCCAATCACTCACTCACTCACCCACTCACCCACTCACTCACTCACTCACTCAGTCACTCACTCACTCACTCACTCACTCACCCAATCACCCAATCACTCACTCAATCACTCACTCACCCAATCACTCACTCACCCAATCACTCACTCACCCAATTACTCACTCACCCAATCACTCACTCACTCACCCAATCACTCACTCACCCAATCACTCACCCAATCACTCACCCAATTACTCACTCACTCACACTCACTCACTCACCCAATCACTCACCCAATCACTCACTCACTCACACTCACTCACCCAATCACTCACTCACTCATTCACTCACCCAATCACTCACTCACCCAATCACTCATCACTCACACTCACTCACTCAATCACTCACTCACCCAATCACTCACTCACCCAATCACTCACTCACACTCATTCACTCACCCAATCACTCACTCACCCAATCTCTCACTCACCCGATCACTCACTCACCCGATCACTCACTCACCCGATCACTCACTCACTCACCCAATCACTCACTCACTCACCCAATCCCTCACTCACTCACACTCACTCACTCACCCAATCACTCTCACTCACTCACTCACCCAATCACTCACTCATTCACTCACCCAATCACTCACTCACTCACTCACCCAATCACTCACTATCACTCACTCACTCACCCAATCACTCACTCTCACTCACTCACCCAATCACTCACACTCACTCACTCACTTTCACTCACCCACTCACTCACCCACTCACTCACCCACTCACTCACCCACTCACTCACCCACTCACTCACCCAATCACTCGCCCAATCACTCGCCCAATCACTCGCCCAATCACTCACCCAATCACTCACCCAATCACTCACACTCACTCACTCTCACTCACCCTATCACTCCCTCACTCACTCACTCACCCAATCACTCACCCAATCAGACTCACTCACTCACCCACCCACCCACTCACTCACTCACCCACCCACTCACTCATTCACACTCACTCACTCACCCAATCACTCACTCACTCACACTCACTCACTCACCCAATCACTCACTCACCCAATCATTCACTCACTCACTCACCCACTCACCCACTCACTCACTCACCCAATCATTCACTCACTCACTCACCCACTCACCCACTCACTCACTCACCCAGTCACTCACTCACTCACTCACCCAATCACCCAATCACCCAATCACTCACTCACCCAATCACTCACTCACCCAATCACTCACTCACCCAATCACTCACCCAATCACTCACTCACTCACACACTCACACTCACTCACCCAATCACTCACTCACTGACACTCACTCACTCACCTAATCACTCACTCACCCAATCACTCACTCACCCAATCACTCACTCACCCAATCACTCACTCACACTCACTCACTCACCCAATCACTCACTCACCCAATCACTCACTCACCCAATCACTCACTCACCCAATCACTCACTCACCCAATCACTCACTCACTCACCCAATCACTCACTCACTCACCCAATCAGTCACTCACCCAATCACTCACTCACCCTCACTCACTCACCCTCACTCACTCACCCAATCACTCACATTCACTCACCCAATCACTCACTCACTCTCACTCACTCACGCACCCAATCACTCACTCACACTCACTCACCCAATCACTCACTGACTCAATCACTCACTCACTCAGTCACACTCACTCACTCACTTTCACTCACTCAGCCAATCACTCACTCACTCACCCAATCACTCACCCACTCACTCACCCAATCACTCACACTCACTCACTCACTTTCACTCACTCACCCACTCACTCACCCACTCACTCACCCAATCACTCACACTCACTCACTCTCACTCACTCTCACTCACCCTATCACTCACCCTATCACTCACTCACTCACTCACTCCCAATCACTCACTCACTCACCCAATCTCTCACCCAATCACACTCACTCACTCACCCACCCACCCAATCACTCGCTCACCCAATCACTCACTCACTCACCCACTCACCCACACACTCACCCAGTCACTCACTCACTCACTCACCCAATCACCCAATCACTCACTCAATCACTCACTCACCCAATCACTCACTCACCCAATCACTCACTCACCCAATCACTCACTCACTCACCCAATCACTCACTCACCCAATCACTCACCCAATCACTCACCCAATTACTCACTCACTCACACTCACTCACTCACCCAATCACTCACCCAATCACTCACTCACTCACACTCACTCACCCAATCACTCACTCACTCATTCACTCACCCAATCACTCACTCACCCAATCACTCATCACTCACACTCACTCACTCACCCAATCACTCACTCACCCAATCACTCACTCACCCAATCACTCACTCACACTCATTCACTCACCCAATCACTCACTCACCCAATCTCTCACTCACCCAATCACTCACTCACCCGATCACTCACTCACCCGATCACTCACTCACTCACCCAATCACTCACTCACTCACCCAATCCCTCACTCACTCACACTCACTCACTCACCCAATCACTCTCACTCACTCACTCACCCAATCACTCACTCATTCACTCACCCAATCACTCACTCACTCACTCACCCAATCACTCACTATCACTCACTCACTCACCCAATCACTCACTCTCACTCACTCACCCAATCACTCACACTCACTCACTCACTTTCACTCACCCACTCACTCACCCACTCACTCACCCACTCACTCACCCACTCACTCACCCACTCACTCACCCACTCACTCACCCACTCACTCACCCACTCACTCACCCAATCACTCGCCGAATCACTCGCCCAATCACTCACCCAATCACTCACCCAATCACTCACACTCACTCACTCTCACTCACCCTATCACTCCCTCACTCACTCACTCACCCAATCACTCACCCAATCAGACTCACTCACTCACCCACCCACCCACTCACTCACTCACCCACCCACTCACTCATTCACACTCACTCACTCACCCAATCACTCACTCACTCACACTCACTCACTCACCCAATCACTCACTCACCCAATCATTCACTCACTCACTCACCCACTCACCCACTCACTCACTCACCCAGTCACTCACTCACTCACTCACCCAATCACCCAATCACTCACTCACCCAATCACTCACTCACCCAATCACTCACTCACCCAATCACTCACTCACCCAATCACTCACTCACCCAATCACTCACCCAATTACTCACTCACTCACACTCACTCACTCACCCAATCACTCACCCAATCACTCACTCACTCACACACTCACACTAACTCACCCAATCACTCACTCACTCATTCACTCACCCAATCACTCACTCACCCAATCACTCATCACTCACACTCACTGACTCACCCAATCACTCACTCACCCAATCACTCACTCGCCCAATCACTCACTCTCCCAATCACTCACTCACCCAATCACTCACTTACCCAATCACTCACTCACCCAATCACTCACTCACACTCATTCACTCACCCAATCACTCACTCACCCAATCACTCACTCACCCAATCACTCACTCACCCAATCACTCACTCACACTCACTCACTCACCCAATCACTCACTCACCCAATCACTCACTCACTCACCCAGTCACTCACCCAATCACTCACTCACTCACTCACACACACTCACTCACCCAATCACTCACTCACTCTCACTCACCCAATCACTCACTCACTCACACTCACCCAATCACTCACTCACTCACCCAATCACTCACTCACACTTTCACTCACTCACTCACTCACTCACACTCACTCACCCAATCACTCACTCACTCACCCCCACTCACTCACCCACTCACTCACCCACACACTCACTCACTCACTTTCACTCACTCACCAACTCACTCACCCACTCACTCACCAACTCACTCACCCACTCACTCACCCACTCACTCACCCAATCACTCACCCAATCACTCACCCAATCACTCACCCAATCACTCACACTCACTCTCACTCACCCTATCACTCACTCACTCACTCACTCCCAATCACTCACTCACTCACCCAATCACTCACCCAATCACACTCACTCACTCACCCACCCACCCACTCACTCACTCATCCACCCACTCACTCATTGACACTCACTCACTCACCCAATCACTCACTCACTCACACTCACTCACTCACCCAATCACTCACTCACCCAATCACTCGCTCACCCAATCACTCACTCACTCACTCACCCACTCACCCACTCACTCACCCAGTCACTCACTCACTCACTCACCCAATCACCCAATCACTCACCCAATCACTCACTCACCCAATCACTCACTCACCCAATCACTCACTCACCCAATCACTCACTCACCCAATCACTCACTCACCCAATCACTCACTCACCCAATCACTCACTCACCCAATCACTCACTCACCCAATCACTCACTCACCCAATCACTCACTCACCCAATCACTCACTCACCCAATCACTCACTCACCCAATCACTCACCCAATCACTCACTCACTCACACTCACTCACTCACCCAATCACTCACCCACTCACACTCACTCACCCAATCACTCACTCACTCATTCACTCACCCAATCACTCACTCACCCAATCACTCATCACTCACACTCACTCACTCACCCAATCACTCACTCACCCAATCACTCACTCACACTCATTCACTCACCCAATCTCTCACTCACCCAATCACTCACTCACCCGATCACTCACTCACTCACCCAATCACTCACTCACTCACTCACCCAATCCCTCACTCACTCACACTCACTCACTCACCCAATCACTCTCACTCACTCACTCACCCAATCACTCACTCATTCACTCACCCAATCACTCACTCACTCAGTCACCCAATCACTCACTATCACTCACTCACTCACCCAATCACTCACTCACTCACCCAATCACTCACTCTCACTCACTCACCCAATCACTCACACTGACTTTCACTCACTCACCCACTCACTCACCCACTCACTCACCCACTCACTCACCCACTCACTCACCCACTCACTCAACCACTCACTCAACCACTCACTCGCCCACTCACTCGCCCAATCACTCGCCCAATCACTCGCCCAATCACTCGCCCAATCACTCGCCCAATCACTCGCCCAATCACTCGCCCAATCACTCACCCAATCACTCACCCAATCACTCACCCAATCACTCACCCAATCACTCACCCAATCACTCACCCAATCACTCACACTCACTCACTCTCACTCACCCTATCACTCCCTCACTCACTCACTCCCAATCACTCACTCACTCACCCAATCACTCACCCAATCACACTCACTCACTCACCCACCCACCCACTCACTCACTCACCCACCCACTCACTCATTCACACTCACTCACTCACCCAATCACTCACTCACTCACACTCACTCACCCAATCACTCACTCACCCAATCATTCACTCACTCACTCACCCACTCACTCACCCAGTCACTCACTCACTCACTCACCCAATCACTCACTCACCCAATCACTCACTCACCCAATCACTCACTCACCCAATCACTCACTCACCCAATCACTCACTCACCCAATCACTCACTCACCCAATCACTCACTCACCCAATCACTCACCCAATTACTCACTCACTCACACTCACTCACTCACCCAATCACTCACCCAATCACTCACTCACACACTCACACTCACTCACTCATTCACTCACCCAATCACTCATCACTCACACTCACTGACTCACCCAATCACTCACTCACCCAATCACTCACTCACCCAATCACTCACTCACCCAATCACTCACTCACCCAATCACTCACTCACCCAATCACTCACTCACCCAATCACTCACTCACCCAATCACTCACTCACCCAATCACTCACTCACCCAATCACTCACTCACCCAATCACTCACACACCCAATCACTCACTCACTCACCCAATCACTCACTCACCCAATCACTCACTCACTCACACTCACTCACCCAGTCACTCACCCAATCACTCACTCACTCACTCACACACACTCACTCAATCACTCACTCACTCTCACTCACTCACCCAATCACTCACTCACTCACACTCACCCAATCACTCACCCAATCACTCACCCAATCACTCACCCAATCACTCACCCAATCACTCACCCAATCACTCACCCAATCACACACCCAATCACACACCCAATCACACACCCAATCACTCACCCAATCACTCACTCACTCACCCAATCACTCACGCACCCAATCACTCACCCAATCACTCACTCACACTTTCACTCACTCACTCACACTCACTCACCCAATCACTCACTCATCCACTCACTCACCCACACACTCACTCACCCAATCACTCACCCAATCACTCACCCAATCACTCACCCAATCACTCACCCACTCACTCAGCCACTCACTCACCCACTCACTCACCCACTCACTCACCCACTCACTCACCCACTCACACTCACTCACTCACCCAATCACTCACCCAATCACTCACCCAATCACTCACCCAATCACTCACCCAATCACTCACCCAATCACTCACCCAATCACACACCCAATCACACACCCAATCACACACCCAATCACTCACCCAATCACTCACTCACTCACCCAATCACTCACGCACCCAATCACTCACCCAATCACTCACTCACCCAATCACTCACTCACTCACTCTCACTCACCCAAACACTCACAATCACTCACTCACCCACTCACTCACCCAATCACTCACTCACTCACCCAATCACTCACCTAATCACTCACCCAATCACTCACCCAATCACTCACCCAATCACTCACCCAATCACACTCACCCAATCACCCAATCACTCACCCAATCACTCACCCAATCACTCACCCAATCACTCACCCAATCACTCACCCAATCACTCACCCAATCACTCACTCACTCACACTCACTCACTCTCACTCACCCAATCACTCACTCACTCCCAATCACTCACTCACTCACCCAATCACTCACCCAATCACACTCACTCACTCACTCACCCACCCACTCACTCACCCACTCACTCACTCACCTAATCACTCACCCAATCACACTCACTCACTCACCCACCCACTCACTCACTCACCCACTCACTCACTCACTCTCACGCACTCACCCAATCACTCACTCACTCACACTCACCCAATCACTCACTCACTCACCCAATCACTCACTCACTCACTCACACAATCACTCACTCACTCACTCACTCGCTCACTCACCCAATCACTCACTCACTCACTCACCCAATCACTCACTCACTCACTCACCCACTCACTCCCTCACTCACTCACGCTCACTCACCCAATCACTCACTCACTCATTCACTCACCCAATCACTCACTCACCCAATCACTCACTCACTGACACTCACTCACTCACCTAATCACTCACTCACCCAATCACTCACTCACACTCACTCACTCACCCAATCACTCACTCACCCAATCACTCACTCACCCAATCACTCACTCACCCAATCACTCACTCACCCAATCACTCACTCACCCAATCACTCACTCACTCACCCAATCAGTCACTCACCCAATCACTCACTCACCCTCACTCACTCACCCTCACTCACTCACCCAATCACTCACCCAATCACTCACATTCACTCACCCAATCACTCACTCACTCTCACTCACTCACGCACCCAATCACTCACTCACACTCACTCACCCAATCACTCACTCACTCACCCAATCACTCACTCACACTTTCACTCACTCACTCACACTCACTCACCCAATCACTCACTGACTCAATCACTCACTCACTCAGTCACACTCACTCACTCACTTTCACTCACTCAGCCAATCACTCACTCACTCACCCAATCACTCACCCAATCACTCACCCACCCACTCACTCACCCACTCACACTCACTCACACCCACTCACTCACACTCACTCACTCACTCTCCCAATCACTCACCCAATCACTCACCCAATCACCCAATCACTCACCCAATCACTCACTCACTCTCACTCAACCAATCACTCACTCACTCACACTCTCTCACCCACTCACTCACACTCACTCACCCAATCACTCACTCACCCACTCACTCACCCACTCACTCACCCACTCACTCACCCACTCACTCACCCACTCACTCAACCACTCACTCGCCCAATCACTCGCCCAATCACTCGCCCAATCACTCGCCCAATCACTCGCCCAATCACTCGCCCAATCACTCGCCCAATTACTCGCCCAATCACTCGCCCAATCACTCACCCAATCACTCACCCAATCACTCACACTCACTCACTCTCACTCACCCTATCACTCCCTCACTCACTCACTCCCAATCACTCACTCACTCACCCAATCACTCACCCAATCACACTCACTCACTCACCCACCCACCCACTCACTCACTCACCCACCCACTCACTCATTCACACTCACTCACTCACCCAATCACTCACTCACTCACACTCACTCACCCAATCACTCACTCACCCAATCATTCACTCACTCACTCACCCACTCACTCACCCAGTCACTCACTCACTCACTCACCCAATCACTTAATCACCCAATCACTCACTCACCCAATCACTCACTCACCCAATTACTCACTCACCCAATCACTCACTCACCCAATCACTCACTCACCCAATCACTCACTCACCCAATCACTCACTCACCCAATCACTCACCCAATTACTCACTCACTCACACTCACTCACTCACCCAATCACTCACCCAATCACTCACTCACACACTCACACTCACTCACTCATTCACTCACCCAATCACTCATCACTCACACTCACTGACTCACCCAATCACTGACTCACCCAATCACTCACTCACCCAATCACTCACTCACCCAATCACTCACTCACCCAATCACTCACTCACCCAATCACTCACTCACCCAATCACTCACTCACCCAATCACTCACTCACCCAATCACTCACTCACCCAATCACTCACTCACCCAATCACTCACTCACTCACCCAATCACTCACTCACCCAATCACTCACTCACCCAATCACTCACTCACTCACACTCACTCACCCAGTCACTCACCCAATCACTCACTCACTCACTCACACACACTCACTCAATCACTCACTCACTCTCACTCACTCACCCAATCACTCACTCACTCACACTCACCCAATCACTCACTCACTCACCCAATCACTCACTCACACTTTCACTCACTCACTCACACTCACTCACCCAATCACTCACTCATCCACTCACTCACCCACACACTCACTCACCCAATCACTCACCCAATCACTCACCCAATCACTCACCCAATCACTCACCCACTCACTCAGCCACTCACTCACCCACTCACTCACCCACTCACTCACCCACTCACACTCACTCACTCACCCAATCACTCACCCAATCACTCACCCAATCACTCACCCAATCACTCACCCAATCACTCACCCAATCACTCACCCAATCACACACCCAATCACACACCCAATCACACACCCAATCACTCACCCAATCACTCACCCAATCACTCACTCACTCACCCAATCACTCACGCACCCAATCACTCACCCAATCACTCACTCACCCAATCACTCACTCACTCACTCTCACTCACCCAAACACTCACAATCACTCACTCACCCACTCACTCACCCAATCACTCACTCACTCACCCAATCACTCACCTAATCACTCACCCAATCACTCACCCAATCACTCACCCAATCACTCACCCAATCACACTCACCCAATCACCCAATCACTCACCCAATCACTCACCCAATCACTCACCCAATCACTCACCCAATCACTCACTCACTCACACTCACTCACTCTCACTCACCCAATCACTCACTCACTCCCAATCACTCACTCACTCACCCAATCACTCACCCAATCACACTCACTCACTCACTCACCCACCCACTCACTCACCCACTCACTCACTCACCTAATCACTCACCCAATCACACTCACTCACTCACCCACCCACTCACTCACTCACCCGCTCACTCACTCACTCTCACGCACTCACCCAATCACTCACTCACTCACACTCACCCAATCACTCACTCACTCACCCAATCACTCACTCACTCACTCACACAATCACTCACTCACTCACTCACTCGCTCACTCACCCAATCACTCACTCACTCACTCACCCAATCACTCACTCACTCACTCACCCACTCACTCCCTCACTCACTCACGCTCACTCACCCAATCACTCACTCACTCATTCACTCACCCAATCACTCACTCACCCAATCACTCACTCACTGACACTCACTCACTCACCTAATCACTCACTCACCCAATCACTCACTCACACTCACTCACTCACCCAATCACTCACTCACCCAATCACTCACTCACCCAATCACTCACTCACCCAATCACTCACTCACCCAATCACTCACTCACCCAATCACTCACTCACTCACCCAATCAGTCACTCACCCAATCACTCACTCACCCTCACTCACTCACCCTCACTCACTCACCCAATCACTCACCCAATCACTCACATTCACTCACCCAATCACTCACTCACTCTCACTCACTCACGCACCCAATCACTCACTCACACTCACTCACCCAATCACTCACTCACTCACCCAATCACTCACTCACACTTTCACTCACTCACTCACACTCACTCACCCAATCACTCACTGACTCAATCACTCACTCACTCAGTCACACTCACTCACTCACTTTCACTCACTCAGCCAATCACTCACTCACTCACCCAATCACTCACCCAATCACTCACCCACCCACTCACTCACCCACTCACACTCACTCACACCCACTCACTCACACTCACTCACTCACTCTCCCAACCACTCACCCAATCACTCACCCAATCACTCACTCACTCTCACTCAACCAATCACTCACTCACTCACACTCTCTCACCCACTCACTCACACTCACTCACCCAATCACTCACTCACACAATCACTCACCCAATCACTCACCCAATCACTCACCCACTCACCCAATCACTCACCTAATCACTCACTCACTCTCACTCACCCAATCACTCACTCACTCACACTCACTCACCCACTCACTCACACTCACTCACTCACCGAATCACTCACTCACCCAATTACTCACCCAATCACTCATCCAATCACTCACCCAATCACTCACCCAATCACTCACCCAATCACTCACCCAATCACTCACCCAATCACTCACCCAATCACTCAGTCACCCAATCACTCACTCACACACCCAATAACTCACCCAATCACTCACTCACTCACCCAATCACTCACCCGATCACTCACTCACTCACTCACACCCAATCACTCACTCACTCACACCCAATCACTCACTCACCCAATCACTCACCCAATCACTCACCCAATCACTCACCCAATCACTCACCCAATCACTCATTCACCCAATCACTCACTCACTCACCCAATCACTCACTCACTCACCCAATCGCTCACCCAATCACTCACTCACTCACACCCAATCACTCACTCACCCAATCACTCACCCACTCACTCACCCACTCACCCAATCACTCACTCACTCACACTCACTCACCCAATCACTCACTCACTCACCCATTCACTCACCCAATCACTCACCCATTCACTCACCCAATCACTCAGTCACCCAATCACTCACTCACGCACCCAATCACACACCCACTCACTCACTCACCCAATCACTCACTCACTCACCCAATCACTCACCCAATCACTCACTCACTCACACCCAATCACTCACTCACTCACACCCAATCACTCACCCAATCACTCACCCAATCACTCACCCAATCACTCACCCACTCACTCACCCACTCACTCACCCACTCACTCACCCACTCACCCAATCACTCACTCACTCACACTCACTCACCCAATCACTCACTCACTCACCCAATCACTCACCCACTCACTCAGTCACCCAATCACTCACGCACTCACCCAATCACTCACTCACTGAATCACTCACTCACTCTCACTCACTCACCCAATCACTCACTCACTCACCCAATCACTCACTCACACTCACTCACTCACCCAATCACTCACTCACTCACTCACACTCACTCACCCAATCACTCATTCACCCAAACATTCACTCACTCACCCAATCACTCACTCACTCACACTCACTCACTCACTTTCACTCACTCACCGAATCACTCACTCACTCTCACTCACTCACCCAATCACTCACTCACTCACTCACCCAATCACTCACTCACTCACACTCACTCACCCAATCACTCATTCACCCAAACACTCACTCACTCACCCAATCACTCACTCACTCACACTCACTCACTCACCCAATCACTCACTCACTCACTCACAATCACTCACCCAATCACTCACTCACCCAATCACTCACTCACTCACCCAATCACTCATTCACCCAATCACTCACTCACCCAATCACTCACTCACTCACCCAATCACTCACTCACACACTCACTCACCCAATCACTCACTCACTCACACCCACTCACTCACCCAATCATCACTCACTCACTCACTCACACACCAAATCACTCATTCACTCACTCACCCAATCACTCACTCACCCAATCACTCACACTCACTCACTCACCCAATCACTCACTCACTCATCCAATCACTCACTCACTCACACTCACTCACCCAATCACTCACTCATTCACTCACCCAATCACTCACTCACCCAATTACTCACTCACCCAATCACTCACTCACCCAATCACTCACTCACTCACTCACACCCACTCACTCAATCACTCACTCACTCACTCCCACTCACTCACCAAATCACTCACACACTCACTCACCCAATCACTCACTCACTCACCCAATCACCCACTCATCCAATCACTCACTCACCCAATCACTCACTCACCCATTCACTCACTCACCCAATCACTCACTCACCCAATCACTCACTCACCCAATCACTCACTCACTCATGCACCCAACCACTCACTCACTCACACTCACTCACTCACCCAATCACTCACTCACTCACACAATCACTCACTCACTCACCCAATCACTCACTCACTCACCCAATCACTCACTCACTCACCCACTCACACTCACTCACTCACCCAATCACTCACTCACTCACTCACCCAATCACTCACTCACTCACCCAATCACTCACTCACCCAATCACTCTCACTCACTCACTCACCCAATCACTCACTCACTCACTCACCCAATCACTCACTCACCCAATCACTCACTCTCACTCACTCACTCACCCAATCACTCACTCACCCAATCACTCACTCACCCAATCACTCACTCACTCACCCAATCACTCACTCACTCACCCAATCACTCACTCACTCACCCAATCACTCACTCACCCAATCACTCACTCTCACTCACTCTCACTCACTCACCTAATCACTCACTCACTCACTCACCGAATCACTCACTCACTCTCACTCACTCACCCAATCTGTCACTCACTCACACTCACTCACTCACTCACACTCACTCACTCACCCAATCACTCACTCACTCACCCAATCACTCACCCAATCACTCACCCAATCACAATCACTCACTCACCGACCCACCCACTCACTCACTCACACTCACTCACTCACCCAATCACTCACTCACTCACACTCACTCACTCACCCAATCACTCACTCACCCTATCACTCACTCACCCTATCACTCACCCACTCACCCAGTCATTCACTCACTCACTCACCCAATCACTCACTCAATCACTCACTCAACCAATCACTCACTCACGCACCCAATCACTCACCCACTCACTCACTCACCCAATCACTCACTCACTCACCCAATCACTCACCCAATCACTCACTCACTCACTCACTCACCCAATCACTCACCCAATCACTCACCCAATCACTCACCCACTCACTCACTCACTCACTCACCCACTCACTCACCCACTCACTCACTCACCCAATCACTCACTCACCCAATCACTCACTCACCCAATCACTCACTCACTCACCCAATCACTCACCCAATCACTCACTCACTCACACCCAATCACTCACTCACTCACACCCAATCACTCACCCAATCACACCCAATCACTCACCCAATCACTCACCCAATCACTCACCCAATCACTCACCCAATCACTCACCCAATCACTCACCCAATCACACTCACTCACCCAATCACTCACTCACTCACCCATTC
Source organism: Scyliorhinus torazame (assembly GCF_047496885.1). NCBI lineage: Eukaryota > Metazoa > Chordata > Chondrichthyes > Carcharhiniformes > Scyliorhinidae > Scyliorhinus > Scyliorhinus torazame. The sequence continues at coordinate 408,766,337 of NC_092707.1, read as the reverse complement.
ACTCACCCAATCACTCACCCACTCACTCACTCACCCAATCACTCACTCACTCACACTCACTCACCCAATCACTCATTCACCCAAACACTCACTCACTCACCCAATCACTCACTCACTCACACTCACTCACTCACTTTCACTCACTCACCGAATCACTCACTCACTCTCACTCACTCACCCAATCACTCACTCACTCACTCACCCAATCACTCACTCACTCACACTCACTCACCCAATCACTCATTCACCCAAACACTCACTCACTCACCCAATCACTCACTCACTCACTCACACTCACTCACCCAATCACTCACTCACCCAATCACTCACTCACTCACTGACACTCACTCACCCAATCACTCACTCACCCAATCACTCACTCACCCACTCACTCACTCACTCACTCTCACTCACCCAATCACACACTCACTCACTCACTTTCACTCACTCACCCAATCACTCACCCAATCACTGACCCACTCACTGACCCACTCACTGACCCACTCACTGACCCACTCACTGACCCACTCACTGACCCACTCACTGACCCACTCACTCACCCACTCACTCACCCACTCACTCACCCACTCACTCACCCACTCACTCACCCACTCACTCACCCAATCACTCACTCATTCAATCACTCACTCACTCACCCAATCACTCACTCACTCACACCCACTCACTCACCCAATCATCACTCACACCCACTCACTCACCCAATCATCACTCACTCACTCACTCACACCCACTCACTCACCAAATCACTCATTCACTCACTCACCCAATCACTCACTCACCCAATCACTCACACTCACTCACTCACCCAATCACTCACTCACTCACCCAATCACTCACTCACTCACACTCACTCACCCAATCACTCACTCATTCACTCACCCAATCACTCACTCACCCAATCACTCAATCACCCAATCACTCACTCACTCACTCACCCAATCACTCACTCACTCACTCACACCCACTCACTCACCAAATCACTCACATACTCACTCACCCAATCACTCACTCACTCACCCAATCACTCACTCACCCAATCACTCACTCATCCAATCACTCACTCACCCAATCACTCACTCACCCATTCACTCACTCACCCAATCACTCACTCACCCAATCACTCACTCACTCAATCACTCACTCACTCATGCACCCAATCACTCACTCACTCACACTCACTCACTCACCCAATCACTCACTCACTCACCCAATCACTCACTCACTCACCCAATCACTCACTCACCCACTCACTCACTCACTCACCCACTCACTCACTCACTCACTCACCCACTCACTCACCCAATCACTCACTCACCCAATCACTCACTCTCACTCACTCACCCAATCTCTCACTCACCCAATCACTCACCCAATCACTCACTCACCCACTCACTCACACACTCACTCAGACTCACTCACCCTCACTCACTTTCACTCACTCACCCACTCACTCACCCACTCACTCACCCAATCACTCACCCAATCACTCACCCAATCACTCACCCAATCACTCACCCAATCACTCACCCAATCACTCACCCAATCACTCATCCAATCATTCACCCAATCATTCACCCAATCACTCACTCTCACTCACTCTCACTCACTCACTCACTCCCAATCACTCACTCACTCACCCAATCACTCACCCAATCACACTCACTCACTCACCCAATCACTCACTCACACTTTCACTCACTCACTCACTCTCACTCACACCCACTCACTCTCTCACTCACTCACCCAATCACTCACTCACTCACTCACCCAATCACTCACGCACTCACACTCACTCACCCAATCACTCACTCACCCAATCACTCACTCACCCAATCACTCACTCACTCACTCTCACTCACCCAATCACTCACACTCACTCACTGACTGTCACTCACTCACCCAATCACTCACTCACTCACTCACCCAATCACTCACCCAATCACTCACCCACTCACTCACCCACTCACTCACCCACTCACCCAATCACTCACCCAATCACTCACCCAATCTCACTCACCCAATCACTCACTCACTCACCCAATCACTCACTCACTCACACTCACTCACTCACCCAATCACTCACTCACTCACCCAATCACTCACTCACACTTTCACTCACTCACTCATTCACTCACTCACTCATTCACTCACACTCACTCACTCACTCACTCTCACTCACTCACACCCACTCACTCTCTCACTCTCACTCACTCACTCACCCAATCACTCACTCACTCACTCACTCACCCAATCACTCACTCACCCAATCACTCACTCACTCACCCAATCACTCACTCACTCACCCAATCACTCACTCACTCACTCTCACTCATCCAATCACTCACACTCACTCACTCACTTTCACTCACTCACCCAATCACTCACCCAATCACTCACCCAATCACTCACCCAATCACTCACCCAATCACTCACCCAATCACTCGCCCAATCACTCGCCCACTCACTCGCCCACTCACTCGCCCACTCACTCGCCCACTCACTCGCCCACTCACTCACTCACACACTCACTCACCCACTCACTCACCCACTCACTCACCCACTCACTCACCCAATCATTCACCCACTCACTCACCCACTCACTCACCCACTCACTCACCCACTCACTCACCCACTCACACTCACTCGCTCACTCACCCAATCACTCACCCAATCACTCACCCAATCACTCACCCAATCACTCACCCAATCAATCACCCAATCACTCACCCAATCACTCACCCAATCACACACCCAATCACTCACCCAATCACTCACCCAATCACTCACCCGCTCACTCACTCGCTCACTCACCCAATCACTCACCCAATCACTCACCCAATCACTCACCCAATCACTCACCCAATCACTCACCCAATCACTCACCCAATCACACACCCAATCACACACCCAATCACTCACCCAATCACTCACCCACTCACCCAATCACTCACCCAATCTCACTCACCCAATCACTCACTCACTCACACTCACTCACTCACCCAATCACTCACTCACACTCACTCACTCACCCAATCACTCACTCACTCTCATTCACTCTCACTCACCCAATCACTCACTCACTCACTCTCACTCACCCAATCACTCACACTCCCTCACTCAATTTCACTCACTCACCCAATCACTCACTAACTCACTCACCCAATCACTCACCCACTCACTCACTCACCCACTCACTCACCCACTCACTCACCCACTCACTCACCCAATCACTCACCCAATCACTCACCCACTCACTCACCCACTCACACTCACTCGCTCACTCACCCAATCACTCACCCAATCAATCACCCAATCACTCACCCAATCACTCACCCAATCACTCACCCAATCACTCACCCAATCACTCACCCAATCACTCACCCACTCATACTCACTCACCCAATCACTCACCCAATCACTCACCCAATCTCACTCACTCACTCACACTCACTCACTCACCCAATCACTCACTCACTCACACTCACTCACTCACCCAATCACTCACTCACTCACACTCACTCACCCAATCACTCACTCACCCAATCACTCACTACCTCACTCTCACTCACCCAATCACTCACAATCACTCACTTTCACTCACTCACCCACTCACTCAAAATCACTCACTCACTCACCCAATCACTCACCCAATCACACTCACTCATTCACTCACCCACCCACCCACTCACTCACTCACCCACTCACTCTCACTCACTCACCCAATCACTCGCTCACTCACACTCACTCACTCACCCAATCACTCACTCACTCACTCACTCACCCAATCACTCACCCAATCACTCACCCACTCACTCACCCACTCACTCACCCACTCACTCACCCACTCACTCACCCACTCACACTCACCCGATCACTCACCCAATCACTCACCCAATCACTCACCCAATCACTCACCCAATCACTCACCCAATCACTCACCCAATCACTCACCCAATCACTCACCCAATCACTCACCCAATCACTCACCCAATCACTCACCCAATCACTCACCCAATCACTCACCCAATCTCACTCACCCAATCACTCACTCAATTACACTCACTCACACTCACTCACTCACCCAATCACTCACTCAACCAATCACTCACTCACTCACACTCACTCACTCACCCAATCTCTCACCCAATCACTCACTCACTCTCACTCACTCTCACTCACTCACCCAATCACTCACTCACTCACTCACCCAATCACTCACTCACACTCACTCACCCAATCACTCACTCACTCACCCAATCACTCACTCACACTTTCACTCACTCACTCACTCACACTCAGTCACTCACTCACTCTCACTCACTCTCACTCACACCCACTCACTCTCTCACTCTCACTCACTCACTCACCCAATCACTCACTCACCCACTCACCCAATCACTCACTCACTCACACTCACTCACCCAATCACTCACTCACCCAATCACTCACTCACCCAATCACTCACTCACTCTCACTCACCCAATCACTCACACTCACTCACTGACTTTCACTCACTCACCCACTCACTCACTCACTCACTCACCCAATCACTCACCCAATCACTCACCCAATCACTCACCCAATCACTCACCCAATCACTCACCCAATCACTCACCCACTCACTCACTCACTCACCCACTCACTCACCCACTCACTCACTCACCCAATCACTCACCCACTCACAGGCACTCGCTCAATCACCCAATCACTCACCCAATCACTCACCCACTCACACTCACTCACCCAATCACTCACCCAATCACTCACCCAATCTCACTCACCCAATCACTCACTCACTCACTCCCTCACACTCACTCACTCACCCAATCACTCACTCACTCACCCAATCACTCACTCACACTTTCACTCACTCACTCATTCACTCACACTCACTCACTCACTCACTCTCACTCACTCACTCACACCCACTCACTCTCTCACTCTCACTCACTCACTCACCCAATCACTCACTCACTCACTCACTCACCCAATCACTCACTCACCCAATCACTCACTCACTCACCCAATCACTCACTCACTCTCACTCATCCAATCACTCACACTCACTCACTTTCACTCACTCACCCAATCACTCACTCACTCACTCACCCAATCACTCACCCAATCACTCACCCAATCACTCACCCACTCACTCACCCACTCACTCACCCACTCACTCACCCACTCACTCACCCACTCACTCACCCACTCACTCACCCACTCACTCACCCACTCACTCACCCACTCACTCACCCACTCACTCACCCACTCACTCACCCACTCACTCACCCACTCACTCACCCACTCACTCACCCACTCACTCACCCACTCACTCACCCACTCACTCACCCACTCACTCACCCACTCACTCACCCACTCACTCACTCACACACTCACCCACTCACTCACCCACTCACACTCACTCGCTCACTCACCCAATCACTCACCCAATCACTCACCCAATCACTCACCCAATCACTCACCCAATCACTCACCCAATCACTCACCCAATCACTCACCCAATCACTCACCCAATCACTCACCCAATCACTCACCCAATCACTCACCCAATCACTCACCCAATCACTCACCCACTCACCCAATCACTCACCCAATCTCACTCACCCAATCACTCACTCACTCACACTCACTCACTCACCCAATCACTCACTCACACTCACTCACTCACCCAATCACTCACTCACTCTCACTCACTCACCCAATCACTCACTCACCCAATCACTCACTCACCCAATCACTCACTCACCCAATCACTCACTACCTCACTCTCACTCACCCAATCACTCACAATCACTCACTTTCACTCACTCACCCACTCACTCACCCACTCACTCACCCACTCACTCACCCACTCACTCAAAATCACTCACTCACCCAATCACACTCACTCATTCACTCACCCACCAACCCACTCACTCACTCACCCACTCACTCTCACTCACTCACCCAATCACTCGCTCACTCAAACTCACTCACTCACCCAATCACTCACTCACTCACTCACTCACCCAATCACTCACTCACTCACTCACTCATTCGCTCACTCACCCAATCACTCACTCACCCAATCACTCACTCACCCAATCACTCACCCACTCACTCACTCACCCAATCACTCACTCACTCACCCAATCACTCACCCAATCACTCACTCACTCACACCCAATCACTCACTCACTCACACCCAATCACTCACTCACCCAATAACTCACCCAATCACTCACCCAATCACTCACCCAATCACTCACCCAATCACTCACCCAATCACTCACCCACTCACTCACCCACTCACTCACTCACCCACTCACTCACCCACTCACTCACTCACCCACTCACTCACTCACCCACTCACTCACTCACTCACCCACTCACTCACTCACCCACTCACTCACTCACCCACTCACTCACTCACCCACTCACTCACTCACCCACTCACTCACTCACTCACCCACTCACTCACTCACCCACTCACTCACTCACCCACTCACTCACTCACCCACTCACTCACTCACCCACTCACTCACTCACCCACTCACTCACTCACCCAATCACTCACCCAATCACTCACCCAATCACTCACCCAATCACTCACCCAATCACTCACCCAATCACTCACCCAATCACTCACCCAATCACACATCCAATCACACATCCAATCACTCATCCAATCACTCACCCAATCACTCACCCAATCACTCACCCAATCACTCGCCCAATCACTCACCCACTCACTCACCCAATCACTCACCCAATCACTCACCCAATCACTCACCCAATCACTCACCCAATCACACAACCAATCACACAACCAATCACTCACCCAATCACTCACCCAATCACTCACCCAATCACTCACCCAATCACTCACCCACTCACTCACCCACTCACTCACCCACTCACTCACCCACTCACGCTCACTCACCCAATCACTCACCCAATCACTCACCCAATCACTCACCCAATCACTCACCCAATCACTCACCCACTCACTCACCCAATCACTCACTCACTCACACTCACTCACTCACCCAATCACTCACTCACACTCACTCACTCACCCAATCACTCACTCACTCACTCACCCAATCACTCACTCACTCACCCAATCACTCACTCACACTTTCACTCACTCACTCACACTCACTCACTCACTCACTCTCACTCACTCACTCGCTCACTCGCTCACTTGCTCACACCCACTCACTCTCTCACTCTCACTCACCCAATCACTCACCCAATCACTCACCCACTCACTCACCCACTCACTCACCCACTCACTCACTCACCCAATCTCACTCAATCACTCACTCACTCACTCACCCAATCACTCACTCACTCACTCACACTCACTCACCCAATCACTCACTCACCCAATCACTCACTCACTCACTCTCACTCACCCAATCACTCACACTCACTCACTCTCTTTCACTCACTCACCCAATCACTCACTCACTCACTCACCCAATCACTCACCCAATCACTCACCCAATCACTCACACAATCACTCACACAATCACTCACCCACTCACTCACCCACTCACTCACCCACTCACTCACTCACACAATCACTCACCCAATCACTCACCCAATCACTCACCCAATCACTCACCCACTCACTCACCCACTCATTCACCCACTCACACTCTCACCCAATCACTCACCCAATCACTCACCCAATCACTCACCCAATCACTCACCCAATCACTCACCCAATCACTCACTCACTCACACTCACTCACCCAATCACTCACTCACCCAATCACTCACTACCTCACTCTCACTCACCCAATCACTCACAATCACTCACTTTCACTCACCCACTCACTCACCCACTCACTCACCCACTTACTCACCCACTCACTCACCCACTCACTCACCCACTCACTCACCCACTCACTCACCCACTCACTCCCAATCACTCACTCACTCACCCAATCACTCACCCAATCACACTCACTCACTCACTCACCCACCCACCCACTCACTCACCCACTCACTCACTCACCCAATCACTCACTCACCCAATCACTCACTCACTCACCCAATCACTCACTCACCCACTCACTCACTCACTCTCACTCACTCACCCTCACCCACTCACCCACTCACTCACCCAATCACTCACCCAATCACTCACCCAATCATTCACCCAATCATTCACCCAATCACTCACCCAATCACTCACTCTCACTCACTCACTCACTCACTCACTCACCCAATCACTCACCCAATCACACTCACTCACTCACCCACCCACCCACTCACTCACTCACACTCACTCACTCACCCAATCACTCACTCACCCTATCACTCACTCACCCTATCACTCACTCACCCACTCACCCACTCACCCAGTCACTCACTCACTCACCCAATCACTCACTCAATCACTCACTCAATCACTCAATCACTCACTCAATCACTCACTCAATCACTCACTCACTCACCCAATCACTCACTCACCCAATCACTCACTCACCCAATCACTCACTCACCCAATCACTCACTCACCCAATCACTCACTCACCCAATCACTCACTCACCCAATCACTCACTCACCCAATCACTCACTCAACCAATCACTCACTCACCCAATCACTCACTCACCCAATCACTCACTCACCCAATCACTCACTCACCCAATCACTCACTCACTCACACTCACTCACCCAATCACTCACTCACTCATTCACTCACTCACTCACTCACTCACCCAATCACTCACACACCCAATCACTCACTCACACTCACTCACTCACCCAATCACTCACTCACCCAATCACTCACTCACTCACACTCACTCACTCACTCAATCACTCACCCAATCACTCACTCACTCTCACTCACTCACCCAATCACTCACTCACTCACTCACCCAATCACTCACTCACACTCACTCACCCAATCACTCACTCACTCACCCAATCACTCACTCACCCAATCACTCACTCACTCACCCAATCACTCACTCGCTCACTCTCACTCACCAATCACTCACTCAATCACTCACTCTTTCACTCACTCTCTCACCCAATCACTCACCCAATCACTCACCCAATCACTCACCCAATCACTCACCCACTCACTCACCCACTCACTCACCCACTCACACACTCACTCACCCAATCACTCACCCACTCACTCACCCACTCACACTCACTCACTCGATCACTCACCCAATCACTCACCCAATCACTCACCCAATCACTCACCCAATCACTCACCCAATCACTCACCCAATCACTCACCCAATCACTCACCCAATCACTCACCCAATCACTCACCCAATCACTCACCCAATCACTCACCCAATCACTCACCCAATCACTCACCCAATCACTCACCCAATCACTCACCCAATCACTCACCCAATCTCACTCACCCAATCTCACTCACCCAATCACTCACTCAATTACACTCACTCAATTACACTCACTCAATTACACTCACTCACACTCACTCACTCACCCAATCACTCACTCAACCAATCACTCACTCACTCACACTCACTCTTTCACCCAATCTCTCACCCAATCACTCACTCACTCTCACTCACTCTCACTCACTCACCCAATCACTCACTCACTCACTCACCCAATCACTCACTCACACTCACTCACCCAATCACTCACTCACTCACCCAATCACTCACTCACACTTTCACTCACTCACTCACTCACACTCAGTCACTCACTCACTCTCACTCACTCACTCACCCAATCACTCACTCACTCACTCACCCAATCACTCACTCACTCACACTCACTCACCCAATCACTCACTCACCCAATCACTCACTCACCCAATCACTCACTCACTCACTCTCACTCACCCAATCACTCACACTCACTCACTGACTTTCACTCACTCACCCAATCACTCACCCAATCACTCACCCAATCACTCACCCAATCACTCACCCAATCACTCACCCAATCACTCACTCAATCACTCACCCACTCACTCACCCACTCACTCACCCACTCACTCACTCACTCACCCACTCACAGGCACTCGCTCAATCACCCAATCACTCACCCAATCTCACTCACCCACTCACACTCACTCACCCAATCACTCACCCAATCACTCACCCAATCTCACTCACCCAATCACTCACTCACTCACCCAATCACTCACTCACACTTTCACTCACTCACTCATTCACTCACTCTCACTCACTCACTCACTCACTCACTCACTCACTCACTCACACACTCACACCCACTCACTCTCTCACTCTCACTCACTCACTCACCCAATCACTCACTCACTCACTCACCCAATCACTCACTCACTCACTCACACTCACTCACCCAATCACTCACTCACCCAATCACTCACTCACTCACCCAATCACTCACTCACTCACTCTCACTCATCCAATCACTCACACTCACTCACTCACTTTCACTCACTCACCCAATCACTCACTCACTCACCCAATCACTCACCCAATCACTCACCCAATCACTCACCCAATCATTCACCCAATCACTCACCCAATCACTCACCCAATCACTCACCCAATCACTCACCCAATCACTCACCCAATCACTCACTCACACACTCACTCACACACTCACTCACCCAATCACTCACCCAATCACTCACCCAATCACTCACCCACTCACTCACCCACTCACACTCACTCGCTCACTCACCCAATCACTCACCCAATCACTCACCCAATCACTCACCCAATCACTCACCCAATCACTCACCCAATCACTCACCCAATCACTCACCCAATCACTCACCCAATCACTCACCCAATCACTCACCCAATCACTCACCCACTCACACTCACTCACCCAATCAGTCACCCAATCACTCACCCAATCTCACTCACCCAATCACTCACTCACTCACACTCACTCACTCACCTAATCACTCACTCACACTCACTCACTCACCCAATCACTCACTCACTCTCACTCACTCTCAGTCACTCTCACTCACTCACCCAATCACTCACTCACTCACTCACCCAATCACTCACTCACTCACCCAATCACTCACTCACACTTTCACTCACTCACTCACACTCACTCACTCACTCACTCTCACTCACTCACTCACTCACTCGCTCACACCCACTCACTCGCTCACACCCACTCACTCTCTCACTCTCACTCACTCACTCACCCAATCACTCACTCACTCACTCACCCAATCACTCACTCACTCACTCTCACTCACCCAATCACTCACACTCCCTCACTCACTTTCACTCACTCACCCAATCACTCACTAACTCACTCACCCAATCACTCACCCACTCACTCACCCACTCACTCACTCACCCACTCACCCACTCACTCACCCACTCACTCACCCACTTACTCACCCACTCACTCACCCAATCACTCACCCAATCACTCACCCAATCACTCACCCACTCACTCACCCAATCACTCACCCACTCACTCACCCACTCACTCACCCACTCACTCACCCACTCACTCACCCACTCACACTCACTCGCTCACTCACCCAATCACTCACCCAATCAATCACCCAATCACTCACCCAATCACTCACCCAATCACTCACCCACTCATACTCACTCACCCAATCACTCACCCAATCACTCACCCATTCTCACTCACCCAATCACTCACTCACTCACACTCACTCACTCACCCAATCACTCACTCACTCACACTCACTCACTCACCCAATCACTCACTCACTCACACTCACTCACCCAATCACTCACTACCTCGCTCTCACTCACCCAATCACTCACAATCACTCACTTTCACTCACTCACCCACTCACTCACCCACTCACTCACCCACTCACTCACCCACTCACTCAAAATCACTCACTCACTCACCCAATCACTCACCCAATCACACTCACTCATTCACTCACCCACCCACCCACTCACTCACTCACCCACTCACTCTCACTCACTCACCCAATCACTCGCTCACTCACACTCACTCACTCACCCAATCACTCACTCACTCACTCACCCAATCACTCACTCACTCAGTCACCCAATCACTCACTCACTCACTCACTCACTCGCTCACTCACCCAATCACTCACTCACCCAATCACTCACCCACCCAATCACTCACCCACCCAATCACTCACTCACTCACCCAATCACTCACCAATCACTCACTCACTCACACCCAATCACTCACTCACTCACACCCAATCACTCACTCACCCAATAACTCACCCAATCGCTCACCCAATCACTCACCCACTCACTCACTCACCCACCCACTCACTCACTCACCCACTCACTCACTCACCCAATCACTCACTCACCCAATCACTCACTCACCCACTCACTCACTCACTCACCCACTCACTCACCCACTCACTCACTCACCCAATCACTCACCCAATCACTCACCCAATCACTCACCCAATCACACATCCAATCACACAACCAATCACTCATCCAATCACTCACCCACTCACTCACCCACTCACACACCCACTCACACACCCACTCACCCAATCACTCACTCACCCAATCACTCACCCACTCACTCACCCACTCACTCACCCAATCACTCACCCAATCACTCACCCAATCACTCACCCAATCACTCACCCAATCACTCACCCAATCACTCACCCAATCACTCACCCAATCACTCACCCAATCACTCACCCAATCACTCACCCAATCACTCACCCACTCACTCACCCACTCACTCACCCACTCACTCACCCACTCACCCACTCACTCACCCACTCACTCACCCACTCACCCACTCACTCACCCTCTCACTCACCCAATCACTCACTCACTCACCCAATCACTCACCCAATCACTGACTCACACTCACTCACTCACCCAATCACTCACTCACCCAATCACTCACTCACTCACACTCACTCACTCACACTCACTCACTCACTCACCCAATCACTCACTCACTCACTCACCCAATCACTCACTCACTCACCCAATCACTCACTCACACTTTCACTCACTCACTCACACTCACTCACTCACTCACTCGCTCACACCCACTCACTCTCTCACTCTCACTCACCCAATCACTCACTCACTCACTCACCCAATCACTCACTCACTCACTCACACTCACTCACCCAATCACTCACTCACCCAATCACTCACTCACCCAATCACTCACTCACTCACTCTCACTCACCCAATCACTCACACTCACTCACTCTCTTTCACTCACTCACCCAATCACTCACTCACTCACTCACCAAATCACTCACCCAATCACTCACCCAATCACTCACACAATCACTCACACAATCACTCACACAATCACTCACCCACTCACTCACCCACTCACTCACTCACCCACTCACTCACCCACTCACTCACCCAATCACTCACCCAATCACTCACCCAATCACTCACCCAATCACTCAGCCACTCACTCACCCACTCACTCACCCACTCACTCACCCACTCACTCACCCACTCACTCACCCACTCACTCACCCACTCACTCACCCACTCATTCACCCACTCACACTCACTCGCTCACTCACCCAATCACTCACCCAATCACTCACCCAATCACTCACCCAATCACTCACCCAATCACTCACTAACTCACACTCACCCAATCACTCACTCACCCAATCACTCACTACCTCACTCTCACTCACAATCACTCACTTTCACTCACTCACCCACTCACTCACCCACTCACTCACCCACTCACTCCCAATCACTCACTCACTCACCCAATCACTCACCCAATCACACTCACTCACTCACTCACCCACCCACTCACTCACTCACCCACTCACTCACTCACTCTCACTCACTCACCCAATCACTCGCTCACTCACACTCACTCACTCACCCAATCACTCACTCACTCACTCACCCAATCACTCACTCACTCACACAATCACTCACTCACTCACTCACTCGCTCACTCACCCAATCACTCACTCACCCAATCACTCACCCACTCACTCACTCACCCAATCACTCAGCAATCACTCACCCACTCACTCACTCACTCACACCCAATCACTCACTCACTCACACCCAATCACTCACTCACCCAATAACTCAACCAATCACTCACCCAATCTCTCACCCAATCACTCACCCAATCACTCACCCAATCACTCACACAATCACACATCCAATCACTCACCCACTCACTCACCCAATCACTCACCCAATCACTCACCCAATCACACATCCAATCACTCACCCACTCACTCACACACTCACCCACTCACTCACTCACCCAATCACTCACTCACCCAATCACTCACCCAATCACTCACTCACTCACACTCACTCACTCACACCCAATCACTCACTCACTCACCCAATCACTCATCCAATCACTCATCCAATCACTCATCCAATCACTCACTCACTCAATCGCTCAATCACTCAATCACTCAATCACCCAATCACTCACTCACTCACCCAATCACTCACTCACTCACCCAATCACTCACTCACTCACCCAATCACTCACTCACTCACCCAATCACTCACTCACTCACCCACTCACTCACTCACTCACCCATTCACCCACTCACCCACTCACCCACTCACTCACCCAATCACTCACTCACTCACTCACCCAATCACTCTCTCACTCACTCACTCACCCAATCACTCTCACTCACTCACTCACACAATCACTCACTCACTCACTCACCCAATCACTCACTCGCCCAATCACTCACTCACTCACCCAATCACTCACTCACTCACCCAATCACTCACTCACTCACTCACTCACTCACTCACCCACTCACCCACTCACCCACTCACCCACTCACCCACTCACTCACTCACTCACCCAATCACTCTCTCACTCACTCACTCACCCAATCACTCTCACTCACTCACTCACACAATCACTCACTCACTCACTCACCCAATCACTCACTCACCCAATCACTCACTCTCACTCACTCACCCAATCTCTCACTCACCCAATCACTCACTCACTCACCCAATCACTCACTCACCCACTCACTCACCCAATCACTCACCCAATCACTCACCCAATCATTCACCCAATCATTCACCCAATCATTCACCCAATCATTCACCCAATCACTCACACTCACTCACTCTCACTCACTCACTCACTCCCAATCACTCACTCACTCACTCACCCAATCACTCACCCAATCACACTCACTCACTCACCCACCCACCCACTCACTCACTCACACTCACTCACTCACCCAATCACTCACTCACCCTATCACTCACTCACTCACTCACCCAATCACTCACTCAATCACTCACTCACCCAATCACTCACTCACCCAATCACTCACTCACCCAATCACTCACTCACCCAATCACTAACTCACCCAATCACTCACTCACCCAATCACTCACTCACCCAATCACTCACTCACCCAATCACTCACTCACCCAATCACTCACTCACCCAATCACTCACTCACCCAATCACTCACTCACCCAATCACTCACTCACCCAATCACTCACTCACCCAATCACTCACTCACCCAATCACTCACTCACCCAATCACTCACTCACCCAATCACTCACTCACTCACACACTCACACTCACTCACCCAATCACTCACTCACTCATTCACTCACACAATCACTCACTCACCCAATCACTCACTCACTCACTCACCCAATCACTCACACACCCAATCACTCACTCACACTCACTCACTCACCCAATCACTCACTCACCCAATCACTCACTCACCCAATCACTCACTCACTCACACTCACTCACTCACCCAATCACTCACCCAATCACTCACCCAATCACTCACCCAATCACTCACCCAATCACTCACTCACTCTCACTCACTCACCCAATCACTCACTCACTCACTCACCCAATCACTCACTCACACTCACTCACCCAATCACTCACTCACTCACCCAATCACTCACTCACACTCACTAACTCACTCTCACTCACTCACTCACGCAATCACTCACTCACTCACTCACTCAATCACTCACTCACACTCACTCACCAAATCACTCACTCACCCAATCACTCACTCACTCACCCAATCACTCACTCGCTCACTCTCACTCACCAATCACTCACACTCACTCACTCACTTTCACTCACTCACTCACCCAATCACTCACCCAATCACTCACCCAATCACTCACCCAATCACTCACCCAATCACTCACACACTCACTCATCCAATCACTCACCCAATCACTCACCCACTCACTCACCCACTCACTCACCCACTCACACTCACCCAATCACTCACCCAATCACTCACCCAATCACTCACCCAATCACTCACCCAATCACTCACCCAATCACTCACCCAATCACTCACCCAATCACTCACCCAATCACTCACCCAATCACTCACCCAATCACTCACCCAATCACTCACCCAATCTCACTCACCCAATCACTCACTCACCCAATCACTCACTCACTCACACTCACTCACTCACACTCACTCACACTCACTCACTCACTCACACTCACTCACCCAATCTCTCACCCAATCACTCACTCACTCTCACTCACTCTCACTCACTCTCACTCACTCACCCAATCACTCACTCACTCACCCAATCACTCACTCACACTCACTCACCCAATCACTCACTCACACTCAGTCACTCACTCACTCTCACTCACACCCACTCACTCTCTCACTCTCACTCACTCACTCACCCAATCACTCACTCACTCACTCACCCAATCACTCACTCACTCACACTCACTCACCCAATCACTCACTCACCCAATCACTCACTCACCCAATCACTCACTCACTCAATCACTCACTCACTCACTCTCACTTACCCAATCACTCACACTCACTCACTGACTTTCACTCACTCACCCAATCACTCACTCACTCACTCACCCAATCACTCACCCAATCACCTACCCAATCACTCACCCAATCACTCACCCAATCACTCACCCAATCACTCACCCACTCACTCAAGCACTCACTCACTCACCCACTCACTCACCCACTCACCCACTCACTCACTCACCCAATCAATCACCCAATCACTCACCCACTCACAGGCACTCGCTCAATCACCCAATCACTCACCCAATCACTCACCCACTCACACTCACTCACCCAATCACTCACCCAATCACTCACCCAATCTCACTCACCCAATCACTCACTCACTCACCCAATCACTCACTCACTCACTCACACTCACTCACTCACCCAATCACTCACTCACTCACCCAATCACTTACTCACACTTTCACTCACTCACTCATTCACTCACACTCACTCACTCACTCACTCTCACTCACTCACTCACACCCACTCACTCTCTCACTCTCACTCACTCACTCACCCAATCACTCACTCACTCACTCACTCACCCAATCACTCACTCACTCACACTCACTCACCCAATCACTCACTCACCCAATCACTCACTCACTCACCCAATCACTCACTCACTCACTCTCACTCATCCAATCACTCACACTCACTCACTCACTTTCACTCACTCACCCAATCACTCACTCACTCACTCACCCAATCACTCACCCAATCACTCACCCAATCACTCACCCAATCACTCACCCAATCACTCACCCAATCACTCACCCAATCACTCACCCAATCACTCACCCACTCACACTCACTCGCTCACTCGCCCAATCACTCACCCAATCACTCACCCAATCACTCACCCAATCACTCACCCAATCACTCACCCAATCACTCACCCAATCACTCACCCAATCACTCACCCAATCACTCACCCAATCACTCACCCACCCAATCACTCACCCAATCACTCACTCACTCACACTCATTCACTCACACTCATTCACTCACACTCATTCACTCACACTCACTCACTCACCCAATCACTCACTCACACTCACTCACTCACCCAATCACTCACTCACCCAATCACTCACTCACTCAAACTCACTCACTCACCCAATCACTCACTCACTCACCCAATCACTCACTCACTCACCCAATCACTCACTCACACTTTCACTCACTCACTCACACTCACTCACTCACTCTCACTCACTCACTCGCTCACACCCACTCACTCTGTCACTCTCACTCACCCAATCACTCACTCACTCACCCAATCACTCACTCACTCACTCACACTCACTCACCCAATCACTCACTCACCCAATCACTCACTCACTCACTCTCACTCACCCAATCACTCACACTCACTCACTCTCTTTCACTCACTCACCTAATCACTCACTCACTCACTCACCCAATCACTCACCCAATCACTCACCCACTCACTCACCCACTCACTCACCCACTCACTCACCCACTCACTCACCCACTCACTCACCCACTCACTCACCCACTCACTCACTCACACACTCACCCAATCACTCACCCACTCACTCACCCACTCACGCTCACTCGCTCACTCACCCAATCACTCACCCAATCACTCACCCAATCACTCACCCAATCACTCACCCAATCACTCACCCAATCACTCACCCAATCACTCACTCACTCACACTCACTCACCCAATCACTCACTCACCCAATCACTCACTACCTCACTCTCTCACCCAATCACTCACAATCACTCACTTTCACTCACTCACCCACTCACTCACCCACTCACTCCCAATCACTCACTCACTCACCCAATCACTCACCCAATCACACTCACTCACTCACTCACCCACCCACCCACTCACTCACTCACCCACTCGCTCACTCACTCTCACTCACTCACCCAATCACTCGCTCACTCACACTCACTCACTCACCCAATCACTCACTCACTCACTCACTCACCCAATCACTCACTCACTCACCCAATCACCCAATCACTCACTCACTCACCCAATCACTCACTCACTCACTCACACAATCACTCACTCACTCACTCACTCGCTCACTCACCCAATCACTCACTCACCCAATCACTCACTCACCCAATCACTCACTCACCCAATCACTCACTCACCCAATCACTCACCCACCCAATCACTCACCCACCCAATCACTCACCCAATCACTCACCCAATCACTCACCCAATCACTCACCCAATCACTCACCCAATCACTCACCCAATCACTCACCCAATCACTCACCCAATCACTCACCCAATCACTCACCCAATCACACATCCAATCACTCACCCAATCACTCACCCACTCACTCACCCACTCACTCACCCACTCACTCACCCACTCACACACCCACTCACTCACCCACTCACTCACCTACTCACACACCCACTCACACACCCACTCACCCAATCACTCACTCACTCTCACTCACCCAATCACTCACTCACTCACACTCACTCACCCAATCACTCACTCACCCACTCACTCACCCACCCACTCACACACCCACTCACACACCCACTCACCCAATCACTCACTCACTCTCACTCACCCAATCACTCACTCACTCACCCAATCACTCACCCAATCACTCACTCACTCACACCCAATCACTCACTCACCCAATCACTCACCCAATCACTCACCCAATCACTCACCCAATCACTCACCCAATCACTCACCCAATCACTCACCCTCACTCACCCAATCACTCACCCACTCACACTCACTCACCCAATCACTCACCCAATCACTCACCCACTCACTCACCCAATCACTCACTCACTCACACTCACTCACTCACCCACTCACTCACCCACTCACTCACCCACTCACTCACCCACTCACTCACCCACTCACTCACCCACTCACTCACCCACTCACTCACCCACTCACTCACCCACTCACTCACCCACTCACTCACTCTCACTCACTCACTCACTCCCAATCACTCACTCACTCACTCACCCAATCACTCACCCAATCACACTGACTCACTCACCCACCCACCCACTCACTCACTCACACTCACTCACTCACTCACCCAATCACTCACTCACCCTATCACTCACTCACTCACTCACCCAATCACTCACTCAATCAATCACTCACTCACCCAATCACTCACTTACCCAA
This sequence comes from Scyliorhinus torazame, assembly GCF_047496885.1. Taxonomy (NCBI): domain Eukaryota; kingdom Metazoa; phylum Chordata; class Chondrichthyes; order Carcharhiniformes; family Scyliorhinidae; genus Scyliorhinus; species Scyliorhinus torazame. Next base: position 408,746,331 of record NC_092707.1, on the reverse strand, counting down.
TCACTCACTCACCCAATCACTCACTCACCCAATCACTCACTCACCCAATCACTCACTCACCCAATCACTCACTCACCCAATCAGTCACTCACCCAATCACTCACTCACCCAATCACTCACTCACCCAATCACTCACTCACCCAATCACTCACTCACCCAATCACTCACTCACCCAATCACTCACTCACCCAATCACTCACTCACCCAATCACTCACTCACCCAATCACTCACTCACCCAATCACTCACTCACCCAATCACTCACTCACCCAATCACTCACTCACCCAATCACTCACTCACCCAATCACTCACTCACCCAATCACTCACTCACCCAATCACTCACTCACTCACACACTCACACACTCACACTCACTCACCCAATCACTCACTCACTCATTCACTCACACAATCACTCACTCACCCAATCACTCACTCACTCACTCACCCAATCACTCACACACCCAATCACTCACTCACACTCACTCACTCACCCAATCACTCACTCACCCAATCACTCACTCACTCACACTCACTCACTCACCCAATCACTCACCCAATCACTCACCCAATCACTCACCCAATCACTCACCCAATCACTCACCCAATCACTCACCCAATCACTCACTCACTCTCACTCACTCACCCAATCACTCACTCACTCACTCACCCAATCACTCACTCACACTCACTCACCCAATCACTCACTCACTCACCCAATCACTCACTCACACTCACTAACTCACTCTCACTCACTCACTCACGCAATCACTCACTCACTCACTCACTCACCCAATCACTCACTCACACTCACTCACCAAATCACTCACTCACCCAATCACTCACTCACCCAATCACTCACTCACTCACCCAATCACTCACTCGCTCACTCTCACTCACCAATCACTCACACTCACTCACTCACTTTCACTCACTCACTCACCCAATCACTCACCCAATCACTCACCCAATCACTCACCCAATCACTCACCCAATCACTCACCCAATCACTCACCCAATCACTCACCCAATCACTCACCCAATCACTCACCCAATCACTCACCCAATCACTCACCCAATCACTCACCCAATCACTCACCCAATCACTCACCCAATCACTCACCCAATCACTCACCCAATCACTCACCCAATCACTCACCCAATCACTCACCCAATCACTCACCCAATCACTCACCCAATCACTCACCCAATCACTCACCCAATCACTCACCCAATCTCACTCACCCAATCACTCACTCACTCACACTCACTCACACTCACTCACTCACCCAATCACTCACTCACCCAATCACTCACTCACCCAATCACTCACTCACCCAATCACTCACTCACCCAATCACTCACTCACCCAATCACTCACTCACCCAATCACTCACTCACTCACACTCACTCACCCAATCTCTCACCCAATCACTCACTCACTCTCACTCACTCTCACTCACTCACCCAATCACTCACTCACTCACTCACCCAATCACTCACTCACACTCACTCACCCAATCACTCACTCACACTTTCACTCACTCACTCACTCACACTCAGTCACTCACTCACTCTCACTCACACCCACTCACTCTCTCACTCTCACTCACTCACTCACCCAATCACTCACTCACTCACTCACCCAATCACTCACTCACTCACACTCACTTACCCAATCACTCACACTCACTCACTGACTTTCACTCACTCACCCAATCACTCACTCACTCACTCACCCAATCACTCACCCAATCACCTACCCAATCACTCACCCAATCACTCACCCACTCACTCACCCACTCACTCACTCACCCACTCACTCACCCACTCACCCACTCACTCACTCACCCAATCAATCACCCAATCACTCACCCACTCACAGGCACTCGCTCAATCACCCAATCACTCACCCAATCACTCACCCACTCACACTCACTCACCCAATCACTCACCCAATCACTCACCCAATCTCACTCACCCAATCACTCACTCACTCACCCAATCACTCACTCACTCACTCACACTCACTCACTCACCCAATCACTCACTCACTCACCCAATCACTCACTCACACTTTCACTCACTCACTCATTCACTCACACTCACTCACTCACTCACTCTCACTCACTCACTCACACCCACTCACTCTCTCACTCTCACTCACTCACTCACCCAATCACTCACTCACTCACTCACTCACCCAATCACTCACTCACTCACACTCACTCACCCAATCACTCACTCACCCAATCACTCACTCACTCACCCAATCACTCACTCACTCACTCTCACTCATCCAATCACTCACACTCACTCACTCACTTTCACTCACTCACCCAATCACTCACTCACTCACTCACCCAATCACTCACCCAATCACTCACCCAATCACTCACCCAATCACTCACCCAATCACTCACCCAATCACTCACCCAATCACTCACCCAATCACTCACCCACTCACTCACCCACTCACACTCACTCGCTCACTCACCCAATCACTCACCCAATCACTCACCCAATCACTCACCCAATCACTCACCCAATCACTCACCCAATCACTCACCCAATCACTCACCCAATCACTCACCCAGTCACTCACCCACCCAATCACTCACCCAATCACTCACCCAATCTCACTCACCCAATCACTCACTCACTCACACTCACTCACTCACACTCACTCACTCACCCAATCACCTACCCAATCACTCACCCAATCACTCACCCACTCACTCAAGCACTCACTCACTCACCCACTCACTCACCCACTCACCCACTCACTCACTCACCCAATCAATCACCCAATCACTCACCCACTCACAGGCACTCGCTCAATCACCCAATCACTCACCCAATCACTCACCCACTCACACTCACTCACCCAATCACTCACCCAATCACTCACCCAATCTCACTCACCCAATCTCACTCACCCAATCACTCACTCACACTTTCACTCACTCACTCATTCACTCACACTCACTCACTCACTCACTCACTCTCACTCACTCACTCACACCCACTCACTCTCTCACTCTCACTCACTCACTCACCCAATCACTCACTCACTCACTCACTCACCCAATCACTCACTCACTCACACTCACTCACCCAATCACTCACTCACCCAATCACTCACTCACTCACCCAATCACTCACTCACTCACTCTCACTCATCCAATCACTCACACTCACTCACTCACTTTCACTCACTCACCCAATCACTCACTCACTCACTCACCCAATCACTCACCCAATCACTCACCCAATCACTCACCCAATCACTCACCCAATCACTCACCCAATCACTCACCCAATCACACTCACTCGCTCACTCACCCAATCCCTCACCCAATCACTCACCCAATCACTCACCCAATCACTCACCCAATCACTCACCCAATCACTCACCCAATCACTCACCCAATCACTCACCCAATCACTCACCCACCCAATCACTCACCCAATCACTCACCCAATCTCACTCACCCAATCACTCACTCACTCACACTCACTCACTCACACTCACTCACTCACCCAATCACTCACTCACACTCACTCACTCACCCAATCACTCACTCACCCAATCACTCACTCACTCAAACTCACTCACTCACCCAATCACTCACTCACTCACCCAATCACTCACTCACTCACCCAATCACTCACTCACACTTTCACTCACTCACTCACACTCACTCACTCACTCTCACTCACTCACTCGCTCACTCGCTCACTCGCTCACACCCACTCACTCTCTCACTCTCACTCACCCAATCACTCACTCACTCACTCACCCAATCACTCACTCGCTCACTCACACTCACTCTCTCACTCTCACTCACCCAATCACTCACCCAATCACTCACTCCCTCACCCAATCACTCACCCAATCACTCACCCAATCACTCACCCAATCACTCACCCAATCACTCACCCAATCACTCACCCAATCACTCACCCAATCACTCAGCCAATCACTCACCCAATCACTCACCCAATCACTCACCCAATCACTCACCCAATCACTCACCCAATCTCACTCACCCAATCACTCACTCACTCACACTCACTCACACTCACTCACTCACCCAATCACTCACTCACCCAATCACTCACTCACCCAATCACTCACTCACCCAATCACTCACTCACCCAATCACTCACTCACCCAATCACTCACTCACTCACACTCACTCACCCAATCTCTCACCCAATCACTCACTCACTCTCACTCACTCTCACTCACTCACCCAATCACTCACTCACTCACTCACCCAATCACTCACTCACACTCACTCACCCAATCACTCACTCACACTTTCACTCACTCACTCACTCACACTCAGTCACTCACTCACTCTCACTCACACCCACTCACTCTCTCACTCTCACTCACTCACTCACCCAATCACTCACTCACTCACTCACCCAATCACTCACTCACTCACACTCACTTACCCAATCACTCACACTCACTCACTGACTTTCACTCACTCACCCAATCACTCACTCACTCACTCACCCAATCACTCACCCAATCACCTACCCAATCACTCACCCAATCACTCACCCACTCACTCAAGCACTCACTCACTCACCCACTCACTCACCCACTCACCCACTCACTCACTCACCCAATCAATCACCCAATCACTCACCCACTCACAGGCACTCGCTCAATCACCCAATCACTCACCCAATCACTCACCCACTCACACTCACTCACCCAATCACTCACCCAATCACTCACCCAATCTCACTCACCCAATCACTCACTCACTCACCCAATCACTCACTCACTCACTCACACTCACTCACTCACCCAATCACTCACTCACTCACCCAATCACTCACTCACACTTTCACTCACTCACTCATTCACTCACACTCACTCTCACTCACTCACTCACACCCACTCACTCTCTCACTCTCACTCACTCACTCACCCAATCACTCACTCACTCACTCACTCACCCAATCACTCACTCACTCACACTCACTCACCCAATCACTCACTCACCCAATCACTCACTCACTCACCCAATCACTCACTCACTCACTCTCACTCATCCAATCACTCACACTCACTCACTCACTTTCACTCACTCACCCAATCACTCACTCACTCACTCACCCAATCACTCACCCAATCACTCACCCAATCACTCACCCAATCACTCACCCAATCACTCACCCAATCACTCACCCAATCACTCACCCAATCACTCACCCAATCACTCACCCAATCACTCACCCACTCACTCACCCACTCACTCACCCACTCACACTCACTCGCTCACTCACCCAATCACTCACCCAATCACTCACCCAATCACTCACCCAATCACTCACCCAATCACTCACCCAATCACTCACCCAATCACTCACCCACCCAATCACTCACCCAATCACTCACCCAATCTCACTCACCCAATCACTCACTCACTCACACTCACTCACTCACACTCACTCACTCACCCAATCACCTACCCAATCACTCACCCAATCACTCACCCACTCACTCAAGCACTCACTCACTCACCCACTCACTCACCCACTCACCCACTCACTCACTCACCCAATCAATCACCCAATCACTCACCCACTCACAGGCACTCGCTCAATCACCCAATCACTCACCCAATCACTCACCCACTCACACTCACTCACCCAATCACTCACCCAATCACTCACCCAATCTCACTCACCCAATCTCACTCACCCAATCACTCACTCACACTTTCACTCACTCACTCATTCACTCACACTCACTCACTCACTCACTCACTCACTCTCACTCACTCACTCACACCCACTCACTCTCTCACTCTCACTCACTCACTCACCCAATCACTCACTCACTCACTCACTCACCCAATCACTCACTCACTCACACTCACTCACCCAATCACTCACTCACCCAATCACTCACTCACTCACCCAATCACTCACTCACTCACTCTCACTCATCCAATCACTCACACTCACTCACTCACTTTCACTCACTCACCCAATCACTCACTCACTCACTCACCCAATCACTCACCCAATCACTCACCCAATCACTCACCCAATCACTCACCCAATCACTCACCCAATCACTCACCCAATCACTCACCCAATCACTCACCCAATCACACTCACTCGCTCACTCACCCAATCCCTCACCCAATCACTCACCCAATCACTCACCCAATCACTCACCCAATCACTCACCCAATCACTCACCCAATCACTCACCCACCCAATCACTCACCCAATCACTCACCCAATCTCACTCACCCAATCACTCACTCACTCACACTCACTCACTCACACTCACTCACTCACCCAATCACTCACTCACACTCACTCACTCACCCAATCACTCACTCACCCAATCACTCACTCACTCAAACTCACTCACTCACCCAATCACTCACTCACTCACCCAATCACTCACTCACTCACCCAATCACTCACTCACACTTTCACTCACTCACTCACACTCACTCACTCACTCTCACTCACTCACTCGCTCACTCGCTCACACCCACTCACTCTCTCACTCTCACTCACCCAATCACTCACTCACTCACTCACCCAATCACTCACTCGCTCACTCACACTCACTCACCCAATCACTCACTCACCCAATCACTCACTCACTCACTCTCACTCACCCAATCACTCACACTCACTCACTCTCTTTCACTCACTCACCCAATCACTCACTCACTCACTCACCCAATCACTCACCCAATCACTCACCCACTCACTCACCCACTCACTCACCCACTCACTCACCCACTCACTCACCCACTCACTCACCCACTCACTCACCCACTCACTCACCCACTCACTCACCCACTCACTCACCCACTCACTCACTCTCACTCACACCCACTCACTCTCTCACTCTCACTCACTCACTCACCCAATCACTCACTCACTCACTCACCCAATCACTCACTCACTCACACTCACTTACCCAATCACTCACACTCACTCACTGACTTTCACTCACTCACCCAATCACTCACTCACTCACTCACCCAATCACTCACCCAATCACCTACCCAATCACTCACCCAATCACTCACCCACTCACTCACCCACTCACTCACTCACCCACTCACTCACCCACTCACCCACTCACTCACTCACCCAATCAATCACCCAATCACTCACCCACTCACAGGCACTCGCTCAATCACCCAATCACTCACCCAATCACTCACCCACTCACACTCACTCACCCAATCACTCACCCAATCACTCACCCAATCTCACTCACCCAATCACTCACTCACTCACCCAATCACTCACTCACTCACTCACACTCACTCACTCACCCAATCACTCACTCACTCACCCAATCACTCACTCACACTTTCACTCACTCACTCATTCACTCACACTCACTCACTCACTCACTCTCACTCACTCACTCACACCCACTCACTCTCTCACTCTCACTCACTCACTCACCCAATCACTCACTCACTCACTCACTCACCCAATCACTCACTCACTCACACTCACTCACCCAATCACTCACTCACCCAATCACTCACTCACTCACCCAATCACTCACTCACTCACTCTCACTCATCCAATCACTCACACTCACTCACTCACTTTCACTCACTCACCCAATCACTCACTCACTCACTCACCCAATCACTCACCCAATCACTCACCCAATCACTCACCCAATCACTCACCCAATCACTCACCCAATCACTCACCCAATCACTCACCCACTCACTCACCCACTCACACTCACTCGCTCACTCACCCAATCACTCACCCAATCACTCACCCAATCACTCACCCAATCACTCACCCAATCACTCACCCAATCACTCACCCAATCACTCACCCAATCACTCACCCAGTCACTCACCCACCCAATCACTCACCCAATCACTCACCCAATCTCACTCACCCAATCACTCACTCACTCACACTCACTCACTCACACTCACTCACTCACCCAATCACCTACCCAATCACTCACCCAATCACTCACCCACTCACTCAAGCACTCACTCACTCACCCACTCACTCACCCACTCACCCACTCACTCACTCACCCAATCAATCACCCAATCACTCACCCACTCACAGGCACTCGCTCAATCACCCAATCACTCACCCAATCACTCACCCACTCACACTCACTCACCCAATCACTCACCCAATCACTCACCCAATCTCACTCACCCAATCTCACTCACCCAATCACTCACTCACACTTTCACTCACTCACTCATTCACTCACACTCACTCACTCACTCACTCACTCTCACTCACTCACTCACACCCACTCACTCTCTCACTCTCACTCACTCACTCACCCAATCACTCACTCACTCACTCACTCACCCAATCACTCACTCACTCACACTCACTCACCCAATCACTCACTCACCCAATCACTCACTCACTCACCCAATCACTCACTCACTCACTCTCACTCATCCAATCACTCACACTCACTCACTCACTTTCACTCACTCACCCAATCACTCACTCACTCACTCACCCAATCACTCACCCAATCACTCACCCAATCACTCACCCAATCACTCACCCAATCACTCACCCAATCACTCACCCAATCACACTCACTCGCTCACTCACCCAATCCCTCACCCAATCACTCACCCAATCACTCACCCAATCACTCACCCAATCACTCACCCAATCACTCACCCAATCACTCACCCAATCACTCACCCAATCACTCACCCACCCAATCACTCACCCAATCACTCACCCAATCTCACTCACCCAATCACTCACTCACTCACACTCACTCACTCACACTCACTCACTCACCCAATCACTCACTCACACTCACTCACTCACCCAATCACTCACTCACCCAATCACTCACTCACTCAAACTCACTCACTCACCCAATCACTCACTCACTCACCCAATCACTCACTCACTCACCCAATCACTCACTCACACTTTCACTCACTCACTCACACTCACTCACTCACTCTCACTCACTCACTCGCTCACTCGCTCACTCGCTCACACCCACTCACTCTCTCACTCTCACTCACCCAATCACTCACTCACTCACTCACCCAATCACTCACTCGCTCACTCACACTCACTCTCTCACTCACTCACTCACTCACCCAATCACTCACTCGCTCACTCACACTCACTCTCTCACTCTCACTCACCCAATCACTCACCCAATCACTCACTCCCTCACCCAATCACTCACCCAATCACTCACCCAATCACTCACCCAATCACTCACCCAATCACTCACCCAATCACTCACCCAATCACTCACCCAATCACTCAGCCAATCACTCACCCAATCACTCACCCAATCACTCACCCAATCACTCACCCAATCACTCACCCAATCTCACTCACCCAATCACTCACTCACTCACACTCACTCACACTCACTCACTCACCCAATCACTCACTCACCCAATCACTCACTCACCCAATCACTCACTCACCCAATCACTCACTCACCCAATCACTCACTCACCCAATCACTCACTCACTCACACTCACTCACCCAATCTCTCACCCAATCACTCACTCACTCTCACTCACTCTCACTCACTCACCCAATCACTCACTCACTCACTCACCCAATCACTCACTCACACTCACTCACCCAATCACTCACTCACACTTTCACTCACTCACTCACTCACACTCAGTCACTCACTCACTCTCACTCACACCCACTCACTCTCTCACTCTCACTCACTCACTCACCCAATCACTCACTCACTCACTCACCCAATCACTCACTCACTCACACTCACTTACCCAATCACTCACACTCACTCACTGACTTTCACTCACTCACCCAATCACTCACTCACTCACTCACCCAATCACTCACCCAATCACCTACCCAATCACTCACCCAATCACTCACCCACTCACTCAAGCACTCACTCACTCACCCACTCACTCACCCACTCACCCACTCACTCACTCACCCAATCAATCACCCAATCACTCACCCACTCACAGGCACTCGCTCAATCACCCAATCACTCACCCAATCACTCACCCACTCACACTCACTCACCCAATCACTCACCCAATCACTCACCCAATCTCACTCACCCAATCACTCACTCACTCACCCAATCACTCACTCACTCACTCACACTCACTCACTCACCCAATCACTCACTCACTCACCCAATCACTCACTCACACTTTCACTCACTCACTCATTCACTCACACTCACTCACTCACTCACTCTCACTCACTCACTCACACCCACTCACTCTCTCACTCTCACTCACTCACTCACCCAATCACTCACTCACTCACTCACTCACCCAATCACTCACTCACTCACACTCACTCACCCAATCACTCACTCACCCAATCACTCACTCACTCACCCAATCACTCACTCACTCACTCTCACTCATCCAATCACTCACACTCACTCACTCACTTTCACTCACTCACCCAATCACTCACTCACTCACTCACCCAATCACTCACCCAATCACTCACCCAATCACTCACCCAATCACTCACCCAATCACTCACCCAATCACTCACCCAATCACTCACCCAATCACTCACCCAATCACTCACCCAATCACTCACCCACTCACTCACCCACTCACTCACCCACTCACACTCACTCGCTCACTCACCCAATCACTCACCCAATCACTCACCCAATCACTCACCCAATCACTCACCCAATCACTCACCCAATCACTCACCCAATCACTCACCCACCCAATCACTCACCCAATCACTCACCCAATCTCACTCACCCAATCACTCACTCACTCACACTCACTCACTCACACTCACTCACTCACCCAATCACCTACCCAATCACTCACCCAATCACTCACCCACTCACTCAAGCACTCACTCACTCACCCACTCACTCACCCACTCACCCACTCACTCACTCACCCAATCAATCACCCAATCACTCACCCACTCACAGGCACTCGCTCAATCACCCAATCACTCACCCAATCACTCACCCACTCACACTCACTCACCCAATCACTCACCCAATCACTCACCCAATCTCACTCACCCAATCTCACTCACCCAATCACTCACTCACACTTTCACTCACTCACTCATTCACTCACACTCACTCACTCACTCACTCACTCACTCACTCTCACTCACTCACTCACTCACACCCACTCACTCTCTCACTCTCACTCACTCACTCACCCAATCACTCACTCACTCACTCACTCACCCAATCACTCACTCACTCACACTCACTCACCCAATCACTCACTCACCCAATCACTCACTCACTCACCCAATCACTCACTCACTCACTCTCACTCATCCAATCACTCACACTCACTCACTCACTTTCACTCACTCACCCAATCACTCACTCACTCACTCACCCAATCACTCACCCAATCACTCACCCAATCACTCACCCAATCACTCACCCAATCACTCACCCAATCACTCACCCAATCACTCACCCAATCACACTCACTCGCTCACTCACCCAATCCCTCACCCAATCACTCACCCAATCACTCACCCAATCACTCACCCAATCACTCACCCAATCACTCACCCAATCACTCACCCACCCAATCACTCACCCAATCACTCACCCAATCTCACTCACCCAATCACTCACTCACTCACACTCACTCACTCACACTCACTCACTCACCCAATCACTCACTCACACTCACTCACTCACCCAATCACTCACTCACCCAATCACTCACTCACTCAAACTCACTCACTCACCCAATCACTCACTCACTCACCCAATCACTCACTCACTCACCCAATCACTCACTCACACTTTCACTCACTCACTCACACTCACTCACTCACTCTCACTCACTCACTCGCTCACTCGCTCACACCCACTCACTCTCTCACTCTCACTCACCCAATCACTCACTCACTCACTCACCCAATCACTCACCCAATCACTCACTCACCCAATCACTCACTCACCCAATCACTCACTCACTCACTCTCACTCACCCAATCACTCACACTCACTCACTCTCTTTCACTCACTCACCCAATCACTCACTCACTCACTCACCCAATCACTCACCCAATCACTCACCCACTCACTCACCCACTCACTCACCCACTCACTCACCCACTCACTCACCCACTCACTCACCCACTCACTCACCCACTCACTCACCCACTCACTCACCCACTCACTCACCCACTCACTCACCCACTCACTCACTCACACACACTCACTCACTCACCCAATCACTCACTCACTCACTCACTCACCCAATCACTCACCCAATCACTCACTCACTCACCCAATCACTCACTCACTCACTCACACAATCACTCACTCACTCACTCGCTCACTCACCCAATCACTCACTCACCCAATCACTCACTCACCCAATCACTCACTCACCCAATCACTCACCCACTCACTCACTCACCCAATCACTCACCCAATCACTCACCCAATCACTCACCCAATCACTCACCCAATCACTCACCCAATCACTCACCCAATCACTCACCCAATCACTCACCCAATCACTCACCCAATCACTCACCCAATCACTCACCCAATCACTCACCCAATCACTCACCCAATCACTCACCCAATCACTCACCCAATCACTCACCCAATCACACATCCAATCACACATCCAATCACTCACCCAATCACTCACCCACTCACTCACCCACTCACTCACCCACTCACTCACCCACTCACTCACCCACTCACTCACCCACTCACTCACCTACTCACACACCCACTCACACACCCACTCACCCAATCACTCACTCACTCTCACTCACCCAATCACTCACTCACTCACACTCACTCACCCAATCACTCACTCACCCACTCACTCACCCACCCACTCACACACCCACTCACACACCCACTCACCCAATCACTCACTCACTCTCACTCACCCAATCACTCACTCACTCACCCAATCACTCACCCAATCACTCACTCACTCACACCCAATCACTCACTCACCCAATCACTCACCCAATCACTCACCCAATCACTCACCCAATCACTCACACTCACTCACCCAATCACTCACCCACTCACACTCACTCACCCAATCACTCACCCAATCACACATCCAATCACTCACCCAATCACTCATCCAATCACTCACCCACTCACTCACCCAATCACTCACTCACTCACACTCACTCACTCACCCACTCACTCACCCACTCACTCACCCACTCACTCACCCACTCACTCACCCACTCACTCACCCACTCACTCACCCACTCACTCACCCACTCACTCACCCACTCACTCACCCACTCACTCACCCACTCACTCACCCACTCACTCACCCACTCACTCACCCACTCACCCACTCACTCACTCACCCACTCACTCACCCACTCACACTCACTCACACCCAATCACTCACCCACTCACTCACCCACTCACTCACCCACTCACTCACCCACTCACTCACCCACTCACTCACCCACTCACACACCCACTCACCCAATCACTCACTCTCACTCACCCAATCACTCACTCACTCTCACTCACTCACCCAATCACTCACCCAATCACTCACCCAATCACACATCCAATCACTCATCCAATCACTCACCCACTCACTCACCCACTCACACACCCACTCACACACCCACTCACACACCCACTCACCCAATCACTCACTCACTCTCACTCACCCAATCACTCACTCACACTCACTCACCCAATCACTCACTCACCCAATCACGCACTCACTCACTCACTCACTCACTCACTCAATCACTCACCCAATCACTCACCCAATCACTCACCCAATCACTCACCCAATCACTCACCCAATCACTCACCCAATCACTCACCCAATCACTCACCCAATCACTCACCCAATCACTCACCCAATCACTCACCCAATCACTCACTCACTCACTCACACAATCACTCACTCACTCACTCGCTCACTCACCCAATCACTCACTCACCCAATCACTCACCCACTCACTCACTCACCCAATCACTCACCCAATCACTCACCCAATCACTCACTCACTCACACCCAATCACTCACTCACCCAATCACTCACCCAATCACTCACCCAATCACTCACCCAATCACTCACCCAATCACTCACCCAATCACTCACCCAATCACTCACCCAATCACTCACCCAATCACTCACCCAATCACTCACCCAATCACTCACCCAATCACTCACCCAATCACACATCCAATCACACATCCAATCACACACCCAATCACTCACCCAATCACTCACCCACTCACTCACCCACTCACTCACCCACTCACTCACCCACTCACTCACCCACTCACTCACCCACTCACTCACCTACTCACACACCCACTCACACACCCACTCACCCAATCACTCACTCACTCTCACTCACCCAATCACTCACTCACTCACACTCACTCACCCAATCACTCACTCACCCACTCACTCACTCACCCACTCACTCACCCACTCACTCACCCACTCACACACCCACTCACCCAATCACCCAATCACTCACTCACTCTCACTCACCCAATCACTCACTCACTCACCCAATCACTCACCCAATCACTCACTCACTCACACCCAATCACTCACCCAATCACTCACCCACTCACTCACCCACTCACTCACCCAATCACTCACCCACTCACACTCACTCACCAATCACTCACCCAATCACACATCCAATCACTCACCCAATCACTCATCCAATCACTCACCCACTCACTCACCCAATCACTCGCTCACTCACACTCACTCACTCAATCACTCATCCACTCACTCACCCACTCACTCACCCACTCACTCACCCACTCACTCACCCACTCACTCACCCACTCACTCACCCACTCACTCACCCACTCACTCACCCACTCACACTCACTCACTCACACCCAATCACTCACCCACTCACTCACCCACTCGCTCACCCACTCACTCACCCACTCACTCACTCTCACTCACCCAATCACTCACTCACTCACACTCACTCACCCAATCACTCACTCACCCAATCACTCACTCACCCAATCACTCACTCACCCAATCACTCACCCAATCACTCACCCAATCACTCACCCAATCACTCACCCAATCACTCACCCAATCACTCACCCAATCACTCACCCAATCACTCACCCAATCACTCACCCAATCACACATCCAATCACTCATCCAATCACTCACCCACTCACTCACCCAATCACTCACTCACCCAATCACTCACTCACCCAATCACTCACTCACCCAATCACGCACTCACTCACTCACTCACTCACTCACTCACTCACTCACCCAATCACTCACCCAATCACGCACTCACTCACTCACTCACTCACTCACCCAATCACTTACCCAATCACTCACCCAATCACACACCCAATCACTCACCCAATCACTCACCCACTCACTCAGTCACCCAATCACTCACTCACTCACCCAACCACTCAGTCACACTTTCACTCTCTCACTCACTCACCCAATCACTGACCCGCTCGCTCACCCACTCGCTCACCCACTCGCTCACCCACTCGCTCACCCACTCGCCCACCCACTCGCCCACCCACTCGCCCACCCACTCGCCCACCCACTCGCTCACCCACTCACTCACCCACTCACTCACCCAATCACTCACCCAATCACTCACTCACCCACTCACCCAATCACTCACTCACTAACACTCACCCAATCACTCACTCACCCAATCACTCAACCAATCACTCACCCACTCACTCACCCACTCACCCAATCACTCACCCAATCACTCACCCAATCACTCACCCAATCACTCACCCAATCACTCACCCAATCACTCACCCAATCACTCACCCAATCACTCACCCAATCACTCACCCAATCACTCGCCCAATCACTCACCCACTCACTCACTCACCCAATCACTCACTCACCCAATCACTCACTCACCCAATCACTCACTCACCCAATCACTCACACTCACTCACTCACTCACCCAATCACTCACCCAATCACTCACTCACTCACCCACCCACTCACCCACCCACTCACCCACCCACTCACACACCCACTCACACACCCACTCACACACCCACTCACACACCCACTCACACACCCACTCACACACCCACTCACACACCCACTCACCCAATCACTCACTCACTCTCACTCACCCAATCACTCACTCACTCACCCAATCACTCACCCAATCACTCACTCACTCACACCCAATCACTCACTCACCCAATCACTCACCCAATCACTCACCCAATCACTCACCCAATCACTCACCCAATCACTCACCCAATCACTCACCCAATCACTCACACTCACTCACCCAATCACTCACCCACTCACACTCACTCACCCAATCACTCACCCAATCACACATCCAATCACTCACCCAATCACTCATCCAATCACTCACCCACTCACTCACCCAATCACTCACTCACTCACGCTCACTCACTCACCCACTCACTCACCCACTCACTCACCCACTCACTCACCCACTCACTCACCCACTCACTCACCCACTCACTCACCCACTCACTCACCCACTCACTCACTCACTCACTCACCCACCCACTCACTCACCCACTCACACACACCCAATCACACACACCCAATCACTCACCCACTCACTCACCCACTCACTCACCCACTCACTCACCCACTCACTCACCCACTCACTCACCCACTCACTCACCCACTCACTCACCCACTCACTCACCCACTCACTCACCCACTCACTCACCCACTCACACACACACTCACCCAATCACTCACTCTCACTCACCCAATCACTCACTCACTCTCACTCACTCACCCAATCACTCACTCACCCAATCACTCACTCACCCAATCACTCACCCAATCACTCACCCAATCACTCACCCAATCACACATCCAATCACTCATCCAATCACTCACCCACTCACTCACCCACTCACACACCCACTCACACACCCACTCACCCAATCACTCACTCACTCTCACTCACCCAATCACTCACTCACACTCACTCACCCAATCACTCACTCACCCAATCACGCACTCACTCACTCACTCACTCACTCACTCACCCAATCACTCACCCAATCACTCACCCAATCACTCACCCAATCACTCACCCAATCACTCACCCAATCACTCACTCACTCACTCACTCGCTCACTCGCTCACTCGCTCACTCGCTCACTCGCTCACTCACCCAATCACTCACTCACCCAATCACTCACTCACCCAATCACTCACTCACCCAATCACTCACCCACTCACTCACTCACCCAATCACTCACCCAATCACTCACTCACTCACACCCAATCACTCACTCACTCACACCCAATCACTCACTCACCCAATCACTCACCCAATCACTCACCCAATCACTCACCCAATCACTCACCCAATCACTCACCCAATCACTCACCCAATCACTCACCCAATCACTCACCCAATCACTCACCCAATCACTCACCCAATCACTCACCCAATCACTCACCCAATCACTCACCCAATCACACATCCAATCACTCACCCACTCACTCACCCACTCACTCACCCACTCACTCACCCACTCACTCACCCACTCACTCACCCACTCACTCACCTACTCACACACCCACTCACTCACCCACTCACCCAATCACTCACTCACTCTCACTCACCCAATCACTCACTCACTCACACTCACTCACCAAATCACTCACTCACCCACTCACTCACTCACCCACTCACTCACTCACCCACTCACTCACCCACTCACACACCCACTCACACACCCACTCACACACCCACTCACCCAATCACCCAATCACTCACTCACTCTCACTCACCCAATCACTCACTCACTCACCCAATCACTCACCCAATCACTCACTCACTCACACCCAATCACTCACTCACTCACCCAATCACTCACTCACCCAATCACTCGCCCAATCACTCACCCAATCACTCACCCAATCACTCACCCAATCACTCACCCACTCACTCACCCACTCACTCACCCACTCACACTCACTCACCCAATCACTCACCCAATCACTCACCCAATCCCTCACCCAATCACTCACCCACTCACTCACCCAATCACTCGCTCACTCACACTCACTCACTCAATCACTCACCCACTCACTCACCCACTCACTCACCCACTCACTCACCCACTCACTCACCCACTCACTCACCCACTCACACTCACTCACACCCAATCACTCACCCACTCACTCACCCACTCGCTCACCCACTCACTCACCCACTCACACACCCACTCACACACCCACTCACCCAATCACTCACTCACTCTCACTCACCCAATCACTCACTCACTCACACTCACTCACCCAATCACTCACTCACCCAATCACTCACCCAATCACTCACCCAATCACTGACCCAATCACTCACCCAATCACTCACCCAATCACTCACCCAATCACTCACCCAATCACTCACCCAATCACTCACCCACTCACTCACCCACTCACTCACCCACTCACTCACCCACTCACACACCCACTCACCCAATCACTCACTCACTCTCACTCACCCAATCACTCACTCACTCACACTCACTCACCCAATCACTCACTCACCCAATCACTCACCCAATCACTCACCCAATCACTCACCCAATCACTCACCCAATCACTCACCCAATCACTCACCCAATCACTCACCCAATCACTCACCCAATCACTCACCCAATCACACATCCAATCACTCATCCAATCACTCACCCACTCACTCACCCAATCACTCACTCACCCAATCACTCACTCACCCAATCACTCACTCACCCAATCACTCACTCACCCAATCACGCACTCACTCACTCACTCACTCACCCAATCACTCACCCAATCACTCACCCAATCACGCACTCACTCACTCACTCACTCACCCAATCACTTACCCAATCACTCACCCAATCACACACCCAATCACTCACCCAATCACTCACCCACTCACTCAGTCACCCAATCACTCACTCACTCACCCAATCACTCAGTCACACTTTCACTCACTCACTCAGTCACACTTTCACTCACTCACTCACACACCTAATCACTCACTCACTCACCGAATCACTCACTCACTCTCACTCACTCACTCACTCAAACTCACTCACTCACCCAATCACTCACTCACACTCACTCACTCACCCAATCACTCACTGACTCACACTCACTCACTCACCCAATCACTCACTCACTCACTCACCCAATCACTCACTGACTCACTCACACTCACTCACCCAATCACTCACTCACTCACCCAATCACTCACTCACTCACTATCACTCACTCACTCACTCTCACTCACCCAATCACACACACTCACTCACTCACTTTCACTCACTCACCCAATCACTGACCCACTCGCTCACCCACTCGCTCACCCACTCGCTCACCCACTCGCTCACCCACTCGCCCACCCACTCGCCCACCCACTCGCCCACCCACTCGCCCACCCACTCACTCACCCACTCACTCACCCACTCACTCACCCAATCACTCACCCACTCACTCACTCACCCACTCACCCAATCACTCACTCACTAACACTCACCCAATCACTCACTCACCCAATCACTCAACCAATCACTCACCCACTCACTCACCCACTCACCCAATCACTCACCCAATCACTCACCCAATCACTCACCCAATCACTCACCCAATCACTCACCCAATCACTCACCCAATCACACTCACTCGCCCAATCACTCACCCACTCACTCACTCACCCAATCACTCACTCACCCAATCACTCACACTCACTCACTCACTCACCCAATCACTCACTCACACTCACTCACCCAATCACTCACTCACTCACACCTAATCACAAACTCACCCAATCACTCACCCAATCACTCACCCAATCACTCACCCACTCACTCACCCACTCACTCACCCACTCACTCACCCACTCACTCACCCACTCACTCACCCACTCACTCACCCACACACTCACCCACTCACTCACCCACTCACTCACCCAATCACTCACCCAATCACACTCACTCGCCCAATCACTCACCCACTCACTCACTCACCCAATCACTCACACTCACTCACTCACTCACCCAATCACTCACTCACTCACCCAATCACTCACTCCCACTCACTCACCCAATCACTCACTCACTCACACCTAATCACAAACTCACCCAATCACTCACCCAATCACTCACCCAATCACTCACCCAATCACTCGTCCAATCACTCGTCCAATCACTCGTCCAATCACTCGTCCAATCACTCACTCACTCACTCACACCCAATCACTCAATCACTCACTCACTCACCCAATCACTCATCCAATCACTCACCCAATCACTCACCCAATCACTCACCCAATCACTCACCCAATCACTCACCCAATCACTCACCCAATCACTCACCCAATCACTCACCCAATCACTCACCCAATCACTCACCCAATCACTCACCCAATCACTCACCCAATCACTCACCCAATCACTCACCCAATCACTCACCCAATCACTCACCCAATCACTCACTCACCCACTCACTCACCCACTCACTCACTCACCCACTCACTCACTCATCCAATCACTCACCCAATCACTCACCCAATCACTCACTCATCCAATCACTCACCCAATCACTCACCCAATCACTCACCCAATCACTCACCCAATCACTCACCCAATCACTCACCCAATCACTCACCCAATCACTCACCCAATCACTCACCCAATCACTCACCCAATCACTCACCCAATCACTCACCCAATCACTCACCCAATCACTCACTCCCTCACCCAATCACTCACCCAATCACTCACCCAATCACTCACCCAATCACTCACCCAATCACTCATCCAATCACTCACCCAATCACTCACCCAATCACTCACCCAATCACTCATTCACTCACACTCACTCACCCACTCACCCAATCACTCACTCACTCACCCAATCACTCACTCACTCACCCAATCACTCACTCACTGAATCACTCACTCACTCACACTTTCACTCACCAATCACTCACTCACTCACACTCGCTCACTCACCCAATCACTCACTCACACTCACTCAGCCACACTCACTCACTCAGCCACACTCACTCAATCACTCTCACTCAGTCACACTCAGTCACTGAATCAAACTCAGTCTCAGACTCACTCACACTCACTCGCTCAAACTCACTCACTCGTTCACTCTCACTCTCACTCACTCTCACTCATTCATTCACTCACTCACTCATTCACTCACACTCACTCACACTCACTCACTTATTCACTCACCCAATCACACAGTCACTCACTCAGTCACTCACTCAGTCACTCACTCAGTCACTCACTCAGTCACTCACTCAGTCACTCACTCAGTCACTCACTCAGTCACTCACTCAGTCACTCGCTCACTCACTCGCTCACTCACTCACTCGCTCGCTCACTCACTCGCTCACTCACTCACTCACTCACTCACTCACTCACCCATTCACTCAATCACTCTCAGTCACACACAATCACACAGTCAGTCACTCACTCACTCAACCACTTAGTTGCTCACTCAGTCATTCACTCAGCCACACTCAGTCACTGAACCACTCACTCAGTCACTCATGCAACCACTCACTCAGTCACTCACTCATACTCAATCACTCAGTCACTCACTCAATCACTCACTCAGTCACTTACTCAAACGCTCACTCAGTCACTCAGTCACTCACTAACTCAATCACACACTCAATCACTCACACTCTGTCACACTCCATCAGTCAATCACACTCACTCACACTCAACAACTCACTCACCTACTCACTCAAACACTCATTCACTCACTCAAGCACTTACTCACTCACTCAATCACTTACTCACTCAATCACTCACTCAGTCAGTCTCTCACTCACACTCAACAACACACTCACTTACTCACTCAAACACTCACTCAATCACTCACTCACTCACAATCACTCAGTCACTCAATCATAATCACTCAGTCAGTCACTCATTCAATCCCTCACTCAGTCACAGCTAATTACTCAATCACTCACTCATTCAAACACTCACACACCCTCAATCACCCATTCAATCACTCACTCAATCACTCACACACAATCACTCACTCAATTACTCCCTCACACACAATCACTCACTTATTCACTCACTCAGTCACACTCACTCACTCACTCACCCACTCACTCACTCACTCACCCACTCACCCACTCACCCACCCACTCACTCACCCACCCACTCACCCACTCACTCACCCACTCACTCACCCAATCACCCACCCACTCTCTCACCCACTCACCCACTCACTCGCTCACCCAATCACTCACTCACTCACCGAATCACTCACACTTTCACTCACAAATCACTCACTCAATCAGACTCATTCACTCACTCACCCAATCACTCACTCACTCACACTCACTCACTCAGCCACACTCACTCATCACTCTCACTCACTCAATCACTCTCACTCAGTCACACTCAGTCGCTCACACTCACTCACTCGTTCACTCTCACTCGTTCACTCTCACTCGTTCACTCATTCAATCACTCATTCACTCACTCACACTCACTCACTCACACTCACTCACTCATTCACTCACTCACACTCATTCACTCACTCACACTCACTCATTCACCCAATCACTCAGTCACTCACTCAGTCACTCACTCAGTCACTCACTCAGTCACTCACTCAGTCAGTCACTCAGTCAATCAATCACTCACTCAATCACCCAGGCACTCAATCACCCATTCACTCAGTCAGTCACTCACTCATGCACTCACTCACTCGCGCACTCACTCACTCCATCACTCACTCCATCACTCACTCAGTCACTCACTCAGTCACTCCCAATCACTCACTCACACACCCAATCACACTCACTCACACTCACTCACTCACCCACCCACTCACTCACTCTCACTCACTCACCCATTCACTCAATCACTCTCAGTCACACACAATCACTCAGTCAGTCACTCACTCACTCAACCACTTAGTTGCTCACTCAGTCACTCACTCAGCCACACTCAGTCACTGAACCACTCACTCAGTGACTCATGCAACCACTCACTCAGTCACTCACTCATACTCAATCACTCAGTCACTCACTCAATCACTCACTCAGTCACTTACTCAAACGCTCACTCAGTCACTCAGTCACTCACTAACTCACTAACTCAATCACACACTCAATCACTCACACTCTGTCACACTCCATCAGTCAATCACACTCACTCACACTCAACAACTCACTAACCTACTCACTCAAACACTCATTCACTCACTCAAGCACTTACTCACTCACTCAATCACTCACTCACTCACTCAATCACTCAGTCAGTCTCTCACTCACACTCAACAACACACTCACTTACTCACTCAAACACTCACTCAATCACTCACTCGCTCACAATCACTCAATCATAATCACTCAGTCAGTCACTCGCTCAATCCCTCACTCAGTCACAGCTAATTACTCAATCACTCACACAATCACTCACTCATTCAATCACTCACACACCCTCAATCACCCATTCAATCACTCACTCAATCACTCACACACAATCACTCACTCAATTACTCCCTCACACACAATCACTCACTTATTCACTCACTCAGTCACACTCAATCACTCACTCACCCAATCACTCACCCACTCACTCACCCACTCACTCACCCACTCACTCACCCACTCACTCACCCACTCACTCACCCACTCACTCACCCAATCACCCACCCAATCACTCACCCACCCACCCACTCACTCACTCACTCACCCGCTCACCCAATCACTCACTCACTGAATCACTCACACTTTCACTCACCAATCACTCACTCACTCAGACTCACTCACTCACTCACCCAATCACTCACTCACTCACACGACTCACTCAGCCACACTCACTCATCACTCTCACTCACTCAATCACTCTCACTCAGTCACACTCAGTCGCTCACACTCACTCACTCGTTCACTCTCACTCGTTCACTCTCACTCGTTCACTCTCACTCGTTCACTCACTCACTCGTTCAATCACTCACACTCACTCACTCACCCAATCACTCAGTCACTCACTCAGTCACTCACTCAGTCACTCACTCAGTCACTCACTCAGTCACTCACTCAGTCACTCACTCAGTCACTCACTCAGTCACTCACTCAGTCACACACTCAGTCACACACTCAGTCAGTCAGTAATTCATGCACTCACTCACTCAATCGCTCACTCAGTCACTCATTCACTCAGTCACTCACTCACTCAGTCAATCACTCACTCACTCACTCAGTCAGTCAATCACTCACTCAGTCAATCACTCACTCAGTCAATCACTCACTCAATCACCCAGGCACTCAATCACCCATTCACTCAGTCAGTCACTCACTCATGCACTCACTCACTCGCGCACTCACTCACTCACTCCATCACTCACTCAGTCACTCACTCAGTCAATCACTCAGTCAATCACTCACTCACTCAGTCAGTCACTCAGTCAGTCACTCACTCAGTCAGTCAGTCAATCACTCAATCACCCAGGCACTCAATCACCCATTCACTCAGTCACTCACTCAATCACTCACTCAGTCACTTACTCAAACGCTCACTCAGTCACTCAGTCACTCACTAACTCACTAACTCAATCACACACTCAATCACTCACACTCTGTCACACTCCATCAGTCAATCACACTCACTCACACTCAACAACTCACTCACCTACTCACTCAAACACTCATTCACTCACTCAAGCACTTACTCACTCACTCAATCACTCACTCACTCACTCAATCACTCAGTCAGTCTCTCACTCACACTCAACAACACACTCACTTACTCACTCAAACACTCACTCAATCACTCACTCGCTCACAATCACTCAATCATAATCACTCAGTCAGTCACTCGCTCAATCCCTCACTCAGTCACAGCTAATTACTCAATCACTCACACAATCACTCACTCATTCAATCACTCACACACCCTCAATCACCCATTCAATCACTCACTCAATCACTCACACACAATCACTCACTCAATTACTCCCTCACACACAATCACTCACTTATTCACTCACTCAGTCTCACTCACCCAATCACTCACCCACTCACTCACCCAATCACTCACCCAATCACTCACCCACTCACTCACCCACTCACTCACCCACTCACTCACCCACTCACTCACCCACTCACTCACCCACTCACTCACCCACTCACTCACCCACTCACTCACCCACTCACTCACCCACTCACTCACCCACTCACTCACCCACTCACTCACCCACTCACTCACCCACTCACTCACCCAATCACCCACCCAATCACTCACCCACCCACCCACTCACTCACTCACTCACCCGCTCACCCAATCACTCACTCACTGAATCACTCACACTTTCACTCACCAATCACTCACTCACTCAGACTCACTCACTCACTCACCCAATCACTCACTCACTCACACGACTCACTCAGCCACACTCACTCATCACTCTCACTCACTCAATCACTCTCACTCAGTCACACTCAGTCGCTCACTCACTCACTCGTTCACTCTCACTCGTTCACTCTCACTCGTTCACTCTCACTCGTTCACTCACTCACTCATTCAATCACTCACACTCACTCACTCACCCAATCACTCAGTCACTCACTCAGTCACTCACTCAGTCACTCACTCAGTCAGTCAGTAATTCATGCACTCACTCACTCAATCGCTCACTCAGTCACTCATTCACTCAGTCACTCACTCACTCAGTCAATCACTCACTCACTCACTCAGTCAGTCAATCACTCACTCAGTCAATCACTCACTCAGTCAATCACTCACTCAATCACCCAGGCACTCAATCACCCATTCACTCAGTCAGTCACTCACTCATGCACTCACTCACTCGCGCACTCACTCACTCCATCACTCACTCAGTCACTCACTCACTCACTCAGTCAATCACTCAGTCAATCACTCACTCACTCAGTCAGTCACTCAGTCAGTCACTCACTCAGTCAGTCAGTCAATCACTCAATCACCCAGGCACTCAATCACCCATTCACTCAGTCACTCACTCATGCACTCACTCACTCGCGCACTCACTCACTCACTCCATCACTCACTCCATCACTCACTCAATCACGTGCAACCACTCAGTCAGTCACTCACTCACCCATTCAATCACTCTTAGTCACACACAATCACTCAGTCACTCACTCGCTCAGTCACTCACTCACTCAACCACTTAGTTGCTCACTCAGTCACTCACTCAGTCACACTCAGTCACTGAACCACTCACTCAGTGACTCATGCAACCACTCAGTCACCCACTCATACTCAATCACTCAGTCACTCACTCATACTCAATCACTCAGTCACTCACTCAATCACTCACTCAGTCACTTACTCAAACGCTCACTCAGTCATTCAGTCACTCACTAACTCAATCACACACTCAATCACTCACACTCTGTCACACTCCATCAGTCAATCACACTCACTCACACTCAACAACTCACTCACTTACTCACTCAAACACTCATTCACTCACTCAAGCACTTACTCACTCACTCAATCACTCACTCACTCACTCAATCACTCAGTCAGTCTCTCACTCACACTCAACAACACACTCACTTACTCACTCAAACACTCACTCAATCACTCACTCACTCACAATCACTCAGTCACTCAATCATAATCACTCAGTCACTCACTCACTCAATCCCTCACTCAGTCACAGCTAATTACTCAATCACTCACACAATCACTCACTCATTCAATCACTCACACACCCTCAATCACCCATTCAATCACTCACTCAATCACTCACACACAATCACTCACTCAATTACTCACTCACACACAATCACTCACTAATTCACTCACTCAGTCACACTCAATCACTCACTCACCCAATCACTCACTCACTCACCCAATCACTCACCCACTCACTCACCCACTCACTCACCCACTCACTCGCTCACCCAATCACTCACTCACTCACCGAATCACTCACACTTTCACTCACCAATCACTCACTCACTCACACTCACTCACTCAGCCACACTCACTCATCACTCTCAATCACTCAATCACTCTCAGTCACACTCAGTCGCTCACACTCACTCACTCGTTCACTCTCACTCGTTCACTCTCACTCGTTCACTCTCACTCGTTCACTCTCACTCGTTCACTCTCACTCGTTCACTCTCACTCTCTCACTCTCACTCTCTCACTCTCTCACTCACTCACTCACTCACTCACTCACTCAATCACTCACTCAGTCTCTCACTCAGTCTCTCACTCACACTCAACAACACACTCACTTACTCACTCAAAAACTCACTCAATCACTCACTCACAATCGCTCAGTCACTCAATCATAATCACAGTCACTCACTCACTCAATCCCTCACTCAGTCACAGCTAATTACTCAATCACTCACACAATCACTCACTCATTCAATCACTCACACACCCTCAATCACCCATTCAATCACTCACTCAATCACTCACACACAATCACTCAATCACTCACTCACCCACTCACTCACTCACCCACTCACTCACTCATCCAATCACTCACCCAATCACTCACCCAATCACTCACTCATCCAATCACTCACCCAATCACTCACCCAATCACTCACCCAATCACTCACCCAATCACTCACCCAATCACTCACCCAATCACTCACTCCCTCACCCAATCACTCACCCAATCACTCACCCAATCACTCACCCAATCACTCACCCAATCACTCACCCAATCACTCACCCAATCACTCATCCAATCACTCATCCAATCACTCACCCAATCACTCACCCAATCACTCACCCAATCACTCACCCAATCACTCACCCAATCACTCACCCAATCACTCACCCAATCACTCACCCAATCACTCATTCACTCACACTCACTCACCCACTCACCCAATCACTCACTCACTCACCCAATCACTCACTCACTCACCCAATCACTCACTCACTGAATCACTCACTCACTCACACTTTCACTCACCAATCACTCACTCACTCACACTCACTCACTCACCCAATCACTCACTCACACTCACTCAGCCACACTCACTCACTCAGCCACACTCACTCAATCACTCTCACTCAGTCACACTCAGTCACTGAATCAAACTCAGTCTCAGACTCACTCACACTCACTCGCTCAAACTCACTCACTCGTTCACTCTCACTCTCACTCACTCTCACTCATTCATTCACTCACTCACTCACTCATTCACTCACACTCACTCACACTCACTCACTTATTCACTCACCCAATCACACAGTCACTCACTCAGTCACTCACTCAGTCACTCACTCAGTCACTCACTCAGTCACTCACTCAGTCACTCACTCAGTCACTCACTCAGTCACTCGCTCACTCACTCGCTCACTCACTCGCTCACTCACTCACTCGCTCACTCACTCACTCACCCATTCACTCAATCACTCTCAGTCACACACAATCACACAGTCAGTCACTCACTCACTCAACCACTTAGTTGCTCACTCAGTCATTCACTCAGCCACACTCAGTCACTGAACCACTCACTCAGTCACTCATGCAACCACTCACTCAGTCACTCACTCATACTCAATCACTCAGTCACTCACTCAATCACTCACTCAGTCACTTACTCAAACGCTCACTCAGTCACTCAGTCACTCACTAACTCAATCACACACTCAATCACTCACACTCTGTCACACTCCATCAGTCAATCACACTCACTCACACTCAACAACTCACTCACCTACTCACTCAAACACTCATTCACTCACTCAAGCACTTACTCACTCACTCAATCACTTACTCACTCAATCACTCACTCAGTCAGTCTCTCACTCACACTCAACAACACACTCACTTACTCACTCAAACACTCACTCAATCACTCACTCACTCACAATCACTCAGTCACTCAATCATAATCACTCAGTCAGTCACTCATTCAATCCCTCACTCAGTCACAGCTAATTACTCAATCACTCACTCATTCAAACACTCACACACCCTCAATCACCCATTCAATCACTCACTCAATCACTCACACACAATCACTCACTCAATTACTCCCTCACACACAATCACTCACTTATTCACTCACTCAGTCACACTCACTCACTCACTCACTCACCCACTCACTCACTCACTCACCCACTCACCCACTCACCCACCCACTCACTCACCCACCCACTCACCCACTCACTCACCCACTCACTCACCCACTCACTCACCCAATCACCCACCCACTCTCTCACCCACTCACCCACTCACTCGCTCACCCAATCACTCACTCACTCACCGAATCACTCACACTTTCACTCACAAATCACTCACTCAATCAGACTCATTCACTCACTCACCCAATCACTCACTCACTCACTCACTCAGCCACACTCACTCATCACTCTCACTCACTCAATCACTCTCACTCAGTCACACTCAGTCGCTCACACTCACTCACTCGTTCACTCTCACTCGTTCACTCTCACTCGTTCACTCATTCAATCACTCATTCACTCACTCACACTCACTCACTCACACTCACTCACTCATTCACTCACTCACACTCATTCACTCACTCACACTCACTCATTCACCCAATCACTCAGTCACTCACTCAGTCACTCACTCAGTCACTCACTCAGTCACTCACTCAGTCAGTCACTCAGTCAATCAATCACTCACTCAATCACCCAGGCACTCAATCACCCATTCACTCAGTCAGTCACTCACTCATGCACTCACTCACTCGCGCACTCACTCACTCCATCACTCACTCCATCACTCACTCAGTCACTCCCAATCACTCACTCACACACCCAATCACACTCACTCACACTCACTCACTCACCCACCCACTCACTCACTCTCACTCACTCACCCATTCACTCAATCACTCTCAGTCACACACAATCACTCAGTCAGTCACTCACTCACTCAACCACTTAGTTGCTCACTCAGTCACTCAGCCACACTCAGTCACTGAACCACTCACTCAGTGACTCATGCAACCACTCACTCAGTCACTCACTCATACTCAATCACTCAGTCACTCACTCAATCACTCACTCAGTCACTTACTCAAACGCTCACTCAGTCACTCAGTCACTCACTAACTCACTAACTCAATCACACACTCAATCACTCACACTCTGTCACACTCCATCAGTCAATCACACTCACTCACACTCAACAACTCACTCACCTACTCACTCAAACACTCATTCACTCACTCAAGCACTTACTCACTCACTCAATCACTCACTCACTCACTCACTCACTCAATCACTCAGTCAGTCTCTCACTCACACTCAACAACACACTCACTTACTCACTCAAACACTCACTCAATCACTCACTCGCTCACAATCACTCAATCATAATCACTCAGTCAGTCACTCGCTCAATCCCTCACTCAGTCACAGCTAATTACTCAATCACTCACACAATCACTCACTCATTCAATCACTCACACACCCTCAATCACCCATTCAATCACTCACTCAATCACTCACACACAATCACTCACTCAATTACTCCCTCACACACAATCACTCACTTATTCACTCACTCAGTCACACTCAATCACTCACTCACCCACTCACTCACCCACTCACTCACCCACTCACTCACCCACTCACTCACCCACTCACTCACCCACTCACTCACCCACTCACTCACCCACTCACTCACCCACTCACTCACCCAATCACCCACCCAATCACTCACCCACCCACCCACTCACTCACTCACCCGCTCACCCAATCACTCACTCACTGAATCACTCACACTTTCACTCACCAATCACTCACTCACTCAGACTCACTCACTCACTCACCCAATCACTCACTCACTCACACGACTCACTCAGCCACACTCACTCATCACTCTCACTCACTCAATCACTCTCACTCAGTCACACTCAGTCGCTCACTCACTCACTCGTTCACTCTCACTCGTTCACTCTCACTCGTTCACTCACTCACTCATTCAATCACTCACACTCACTCACTCACCCAATCACTCAGTCACTCACTCAGTCACTCACTCAGTCACTCACTCAGTCAGTCAGTAATTCATGCACTCACTCACTCAATCGCTCACTCAGTCACTCATTCACTCAGTCACTCACTCACTCAGTCAATCACTCACTCACTCACTCAGTCAGTCAATCACTCACTCAGTCAATCACTCACTCAGTCAATCACTCACTCAATCACCCAGGCACTCAATCACCCATTCACTCAGTCAGTCACTCACTCATGCACTCACTCACTCGCGCACTCACTCACTCACTCCATCACTCACTCAGTCACTCACTCACTCACTCAGTCAATCACTCAGTCAATCACTCACTCACTCAGTCAGTCACTCAGTCAGTCACTCACTCAGTCAGTCAGTCAATCACTCAATCACCCAGGCACTCAATCACCCATTCACTCAGTCACTCACTCATGCACTCACTCACTCGCGCACTCACTCACTCACTCCATCACTCACTCCATCACTCACTCAATCACGTGCAACCACTCAGTCAGTCACTCACTCACCCATTCAATCACTCTTAGTCACACACAATCACTCAGTCACTCACTCGCTCAGTCACTCACTCACTCAACCACTTAGTTGCTCACTCAGTCACTCACTCAGTCACACTCAGTCACTGAACCACTCACTCAGTGACTCATGCAACCACTCAGTCACCCACTCATACTCAATCACTCAGTCACTCACTCATACTCAATCACTCAGTCACTCACTCAATCACTCACTCAGTCACTTACTCAAACGCTCACTCAGTCATTCAGTCACTCACTAACTCAATCACACACTCAATCACTCACACTCTGTCACACTCCATCAGTCAATCACACTCACTCACACTCAACAACTCACTCACTTACTCACTCAAACACTCATTCACTCACTCAAGCACTTACTCACTCACTCAATCACTCACTCACTCACTCAATCACTCAGTCAGTCTCTCACTCACACTCAACAACACACTCACTTACTCACTCAAACACTCACTCAATCACTCACTCACTCACAATCACTCAGTCACTCAATCATAATCACTCAGTCACTCACTCACTCAATCCCTCACTCAGTCACAGCTAATTACTCAATCACTCACACAATCACTCACTCATTCAATCACTCACACACCCTCAATCACCCATTCAATCACTCACTCAATCACTCACACACAATCACTCACTCAATTACTCACTCACACACAATCACTCACTAATTCACTCACTCAGTCACACTCAATCACTCACTCACCCAATCACTCACTCACTCACCCAATCACTCACCCACTCACTCACCCACTCACTCGCT
This sequence comes from Scyliorhinus torazame, assembly GCF_047496885.1. Classification (NCBI taxonomy): domain Eukaryota; kingdom Metazoa; phylum Chordata; class Chondrichthyes; order Carcharhiniformes; family Scyliorhinidae; genus Scyliorhinus; species Scyliorhinus torazame. The sequence continues at coordinate 408,713,959 of NC_092707.1, read as the reverse complement.
CACCCAATCACTCACTCACTCACCGAATCACTCACACTTTCACTCACACTCACTCACTCACTCACACTCACTCACTCAGCCACACTCACTCATCACTCTCAATCACTCAATCACTCTCACTCAATCAGTCACACTCAGTCGCTCACACTCACTCACTCGTTCACTCGTTCACTCGTTCACTCGTTCACTCGTTCACTCTCTCAGTCTCTCAGTCTCTCACTCAGTCTCTCACTCAGTCTCTCACTCAGTCTCTCACTCAGTCTCTCACTCAGTCTCTCACTCAGTCTCTCACTCACACTCAACAACACACTCACTTACTCACTCAAAAACTCACTCAATCACTCACTCACAATCGCTCAGTCACTCAATCATAATCACAGTCACTCACTCACTCAATCCCTCACTCAGTCACAGCTAATTACTCAATCACTCACACAATCACTCACTCATTCAATCACTCACACACCCTCAATCACCCATTCAATCACTCACTCAATCACTCACACACAATCACTCAATTACTCCCTCACACACAATCACTCACTTATTCACTCACTCAGTCACACTCAATTACTCACTCAGTCTTATACAATCACTCATTCAATTACTCACAGATGAGCAGAGAGAGAGATGAACAGAGAGAGAAAGATGAACAGAGAGAGATGAACAGAGAGAGATGAACAGAGAGAGAGATGAACAGAGAGAGATGAACAGAGAGAGATGAACAGAGAGAGATGAACAGAGAGAGATGAACAGAGAGAGAGATGAACAGAGAGAGAGATGAACAGAGAGAGAGATGAACAGAGAGTGAGATGAACAGAGAGAGATGAACAAAGAGAGAGATGAACAGAGAGAGAGATGAACAGAGAGAGATGAACAGAGAGAGAGATGAACAGAGAGAGATGAACAGAGAGAGAGATGAACAGAGAGAGAGATGAACAGAGAGAGAGATGAACAGAGAGAGAGATGAACAGAGAGAGAGATGAACAGAGAGAGAGATGAACAGAGAGAGAGATGAACAGAGAGAGAGATGAACAGAGAGGGAGATGAACAGAGAGGGAGATGAACAGAGAGAGAGATGAACAGAGAGAGAGATGAACAGAGAGAGAGATGAACAGAGAGAGAGATGAACAGAGAGAGAGATGAACAGAGAGGGAGATGAACAGAGAGGGAGATGAACAGAGAGGGAGATGAACAGAGAGAGATGAACAGAGAGAGAGATGAACAGAGAGAGAGATGAACAGAGAGAGATGAACAGAGAGAGAGATGAACAGAGAGAGATGAACAGAGAGAGAGATGAACAGAGAGAGAGATGAACAGAGAGAGAGATGAACAAAGAGAGATGAACAGAGAGGGAGATGAACAGAGAGAGAGATGAACAGAGAGAGAGGTGAACAGAGAGAGAGATGAACAGAGAGAGAGGTGAACAGAGAGAGAGGTGAACAGAGATAGAGATGAACAGAGAGAGAGATGTACAGAGAGAGAGATGAACAGAGAAAGATGAACAGAGAGAGAGATGAACAGAGAGAGAGATGAACAGAGAGAGAGATGAACAGAGAGGGAGATGAACAGAGAGAGATGAACAGAGAGAGAGATGAACAGAGAGAGAGATGAACAGAGAGAGAGATGAACAGAGAGAGATGAACAGAGAGAGAGATGAACAGAGAGAGAGATGAACAGAGAGAGATGAACAGAGAGAGAAATGAACAGAGAGAGAAATGAACAGAGAGAGAAATGAACAGAGAGAGAAATGAACAGAGAGAGAGATGAACAGAGAGAGATGAACAGAGAGAGAGATGAACAGAGAGAGATGAACAGAGAGAGAGATGAACAGAGAGAGATATGAACAGAGAGAGAGATGAACAGAGAGAGATGAACAGAGAGAGATGAACAGAGAGAGAGATGAACAGAGAGAGAGATGAACAGAGAGAGATGAACAGAGAGAGAGATGAACAGAGAGAGATGAACAGAGAGAGATGAACAGAGAGAGAGATGAACAGAGAGAGATGAACAGAGAGAGAGATGAACAGAGAGAGATGAACAGAGAGGGAGATGAACAGAGAGAGAGATGAACAGAGAGAGAGATGAACAGAGAGAGAGATGAACAGAGAGAGATGAACAGAGAGAGAGATGAACAGAGAGAGAGATGAACAGAGAGAGAAATGAACAGAGAGAGAGATGAACAGAGAGAGAAATGAACAGAGAGAGATGAACAGAGAGAGAGATGAACAGAGAGAGAGATGAACAGAGAGAGAGATGAACAGAGAGAGAGATGAACAGAGAGAGATGAACAGAGAGAGATGAACAGAGAGGGAGATGAACAGAGAGAGAGATGAACAGAGAGAGAGATGAACAGAGAGAGAGATGAACAGAGAGAGAGATGAACAGAGAGAGAGATGAACAGAGAGAGAGATGAACAGAGAGAGAGATGAACAGAGAGAGAGATGAACAGAGAGAGATGAACAGAGAGAGAGATGAACAGAGAGAGATGAATAGAGAGGGAGATGAACAGAGAGAGATGAACAGAGAGAGATGAACAGAGAGAGAGCTGAACAGAGAGAGATGAACAGAGAGAGATGAACAGAGAGAGATGAACAGAGAGGGAGATGAACAGAGAGAGAGATGAACAGAGAGAGATGAACAGAGAGGGAGATGAACAGAGAGGGAGATGAACAGAGAGAGAGATGAACAGAGAGGGAGATGAACAAAGAGAGAGATGAACAGAGAGAGATGAACAGAGAGAGAGGTGAACAGAGAGAGAGATGAACAGAGAGAGATGAACAGAGAGGGAGATGAACAGAGAGAGAGATGAACAGAGAGAGAGATGAACAGAGAGAGATGAACAGAGAGAGAGATGAACAGAGAGAGAGATGAACAGAGAGAGATGAACAGAGAGAGAGATGAACAGAGAGAGAGATGAACAGAGAGAGAGATGAACAGAGAGAGATGAACAGAGAGAGAGATGAACAGAGAGGGAGATGAACAGAGAGAGAGATGAACAGAGAGAGAGGTGAACAGAGAGAGAGATGAACAGAGAGAGATGAACAGAGAGGGAGATGAACAGAGAGAGAGATGAACAGAGAGAGAGATGAACAGAGAGAGATGAACAGAGAGAGAGATGAACAGAGAGAGAGATGAACAGAGAGAGATGAACAGAGAGAGAGATGAACAGAGAGAGAGATGAACAGAGAGAGAGATGAACAGAGAGAGATGAACAGAGAGAGAGATGAACAGAGAGAGATGAACAGCGAGAGAGATGAACAGAGAGAGAGATGAACAGAGAGAGAGATGAACAGAGAGAGATGAACAGAGAGGGAGATGAACAGAGAGAGATGAACAGAGAGAGAGATGAACAGAGAGAGATGAACAGAGAGAGATGAACAGAGAGAGAGATGAACAGAGAGAGATGAACAGAGAGAGAGATGAACAGAGAGAGAGATGAACAGAGAGAGATGAACAGTGAGAGAGATGAACAGAGAGGGAGATGAACAGAGAGAGAGATGAACAGAGAGAGAGATGAACAGAGAGAGAGATGAACAGAGAGAGAGATGAACAGAGAGAGATGAACAGAGAGAGATGAACAGAGAGAGATGAACAGAGAGAGAGATGAACAGAGAGAGAGATGAACAGAGAGAGAGATGAACAGAGAGAGAGATGAACAGAGAGAGAGATGAACAGAGAGAGAGATGAACAGAGAGAGATGAACAGAGAGAGATGAACAGAGAGAGAGATGAACAGAGAGAGATGAACAGAGAGAGAGATGAACAGAGAGAGAGATGAACAGAGAGAGAGATGAACAGAGAGAGAGATGAACAGAGAGAGAGATGAACAGAGAGAGAGATGAACAGAGAGAGAGATGAACAGAGAGAGATGAACAGAGAGAGATGAACAGAGAGAGAGATGAACAGAGAGAGATGAACAGAGAGAGATGAACAGAGAGAGAGATGAACAGAGAGAGATGAACAGAGAGAGAGATGAACAGAGAGAGAGATGAACAGAGAGAGATGAACAGAGAGAGAGATGAACAGAGAGAGATGAACAGAGAGAGATGAACAGAGAGGGAGATGAACAGAGAGAGAGATGAACAGAGAGAGAGATGAACAGAGAGAGAGATGAACAAAGAGAGATGAACAGAGAGAGATGAACAGAGAGAGAGATGAACAGAGAGAGATGAACAGAGAGAGATGAACAGAGAGAGATGAACAGAGAGAGAGATGAACAGAGAGAGATGAACAGAGAGAGAGATGAACAGAGAGAGATGAACAGAGAGAGAGATGAACAGAGAGAGATGAACAGAGAGAGATGAACAGAGAGAGAGATGAACAGAGAGAGATGAACAGAGAGAGAGATGAACAGAGAGAGATGAACAGAGAGAGAGATGAACAGAGAGAGAGATGAACAGAGAGAGATGAACAGTGAGAGAGATGAACAGAGAGGGAGATGAACAGAGAGAGAGATGAACAGAGAGAGAGATGAACAGAGAGAGAGATGAACAGAGAGAGAGATGAACAGAGAGAGATGAACAGAGAGAGATGAACAGAGAGAGAGATGAACAGAGAGAGAGATGAACAGAGAGAGAGATGAACAGAGAGAGAGATGAACAGAGAGAGAGATGAACAGAGAGAGAGATGAACAGAGAGAGAGATGAACAGAGAGAGATGAACAGAGAGAGATGAACAGAGAGAGATGAACAGAGAGAGAGATGAACAGAGAGAGATGAACAGAGAGAGATGAACAGAGAGAGAGATGAACAGAGAGAGAGATGAACAGAGAGAGAGATGAACAGAGAGAGAGATGAACAGAGAGAGAGATGAACAGAGAGAGAGATGAACAGAGAGAGAGATGAACAGAGAGAGATGAACAGAGAGATGAACAGAGAGAGAGATGAACAGAGAGAGATGAACAGAGAGAGATGAACAGAGAGAGAGATGAACAGAGAGAGATGAACAGAGAGAGAGATGAACAGAGAGAGAGATGAACAGAGAGAGATGAACAGAGAGAGAGATGAACAGAGAGAGATGAACAGAGAGAGATGAACAGAGAGGGAGATGAACAGAGAGAGAGATGAACAGAGAGAGAGATGAACAGAGAGAGAGATGAACAGAGAGAGATGAACAGAGAGAGAGATGAACAGAGAGAGATGAACAGAGAGAGATGAACAGAGAGAGATGAACAGAGAGAGAGATGAACAGAGAGAGATGAACAGAGAGAGATGAACAGAGAGAGATGAACAGAGAGAGATGAACAGAGAGAGATGAACAGAGAGAGAGATGAACAGAGAGAGAGATGAACAGAGAGAGAGATGAACAGAGAGAGATGAACAGAGAGAGATGAACAGAGAGAGAGATGAACAGAGAGAGAGATGAACAGAGAGAGATGAACAGAGAGAGAGATGAACAGAGAGAGATGAACAGAGAGAGATGAACAGAGAGGGAGATGAACAGAGAGAGAGATGAACAGAGAGAGAGATGAACAGAGAGAGATGAACAGAGAGAGAGATGAACAGAGAGAGAGATGAACAGAGAGAGATGAACAGAGAGAGATGAACAGAGAGAGAGATGAACAGAGAGAGAGATGAACAGAGAGAGAGATGAACAGAGAGAGATGAACAGAGAGAGATGAACAGAGAGAGAGATGAACAGAGAGGGGGATGAACAGAGAGAGATGAACAGAGAGAGAGATGAACAGAGAGAGAGATGAACAGAGAGGGAGATGAACAGAGAGAGATGAACAGAGAGAGAGATGAACAGAGAGAGATGAACAGAGAGAGAGATGAACAGAGAGAGATGAACAGAGAGAGAGATGAACAGAGAGAGAGATGAACAGAGAGAGATGAACAGAGAGAGATGAACAGAGAGAGATGAACAGAGAGAGAGATGAACAGAGAGAGAGATGAACAGAGAGAGAGATGAACAGAGAGAGATGAACAGAGAGGGAGATGAACAGAGAGAGATGAACAGAGAGAGATGAACAGAGAGAGATGAACAGAGAGAGAGATGAACAGAGAGAGAGATGAACAGAGAGAGAGATGAACAGAGAGAGATGAACAGAGAGAGATGAACAGAGAGAGATGAACAGAGAGAGATGAACAGAGAGAGAGATGAACAGAGAGGGAGATGAACAGAGAGAGAGATGAACAGAGAGAGAGATGAACAGAGAGAGATGAACAGAGAGAGAGATGAACAGAGAGAGATGAACAGAGAGAGAGATGAACAGAGAGAGAGATGAACAGAGAGAGAGATGAACAGAGAGAGAGATGAACAGAGAGAGAGATGAACAGAGAGAGAGATGAACAGAGAGAGAGATGAACAGAGAGAGATGAACAGAGAGAGATGAACAGAGAGAGAGATGAACAGGGAGAGATGAACAGAGAGAGATGAACAGAGAGAGAGATGAACAGAGAAAGATGAACAGAGAGAGATGAACAGAGAGAGATGAACAGAGAGAGATGAACAGAGAGAGATGAACAGAGAGAGAGATGAACAGAGAGAGAGATGAACAGAGAGGGAGATGAACAGAGAGAGAGAGATGAACAGAGAAAGATGAACAGAGAGAGATGAAGAGAGAGAGAGATGAACAGAGAGAGAGATGAACAGAGAGAGAGATGAACAGAGAGAGATGAACAGAGAGAGAGATGAACAGAGAGAGAGATGAACAGAGAGGGAGATGAACAGAGAGAGAGATGAACAGAGAAAGATGAACAGAGAGAGATGAAGAGTGAGAGAGATGAACAGAGAGAGAGATGAACAGAGAGAGAGATGAACAGAGAGAGATGAACAGAGAGCGAGATGAACAGAGAGAGATGAACAGAGAGAGATGAACAGAGAGAGAGATGAACAGAGAGAGAGATGAACAGAGAGAGATGAACAGAGAGAGATGAACAGAGAGAGAGATGAACAGAGAGAGAGATGAACAGAGAGAGATGAACAGAGAGAGAGATGAACAGAGAGAGAGATGAACAGAGAGAGATGAACAGAGAGAGATGAACAGAGAGAGATGAACAGAGAGAGAGATGAACAGAGAGAGAGATGAACAGAGAGAGAGATGAACAGAGAGAGAGATGAACAGAGAGAGATGAACAGAGAGAGATGAACAGAGAGAGATTAACAGAGAGAGATGAACAGAGAGAGAGATGAACAGAGAGAGATGAACAGAGAGAGATGAACAGAGAGAGAGATGAAGAGAGAGAGAGGTGAACAGAGAGAGATGAACAGAGAGAGAGATGAACAGAGAGAGATGAACAGAGAGAGAGATGAACAGAGAGAGAGATGAACAGAGAGAGATGAACAGAGAGAGAGATGAACAGAGAGAGAGATGAACAGGGAGCGGGATGAACAGAGAGAGATGAACAGAGAGAGATGAACAGAGAGAGAGATGAACAGAGAGAGATGAACAGAGAGAGATGAACAGAGAGAGATGAACAGAGAGAGAGATGAACAGAGAGAGATGAACAGAGAGAGATGAACAGAGAGAGAGATGAACAGAGAGAGAGATGAACAGAGAGAGAGATGAACAGAGAGAGAGATGAACAGAGAGAGAGATGAACAGAGAGAGAGATGAACAGAGAAAGATGAACAGAGAGAGATGAAGAGAGAGAGATGAACAGAGAGAGATGAACAGAGAGAGAGATGAACAGAGAGAGAGATGAACAGGGAGAGAGATGAACAGAGAGAGATGAACAGAGAGAGAGATGAACAGAGAGAGAGATGAACAGAGAGAGAGATGAAGAGAGAGAGATGAACAGGGAGCGGGATGAACAGAGAGAGATGAACAGAGAGAGATGAACAGAGAGAGAGATGAACAGAGAGAGAGATGAACAGAGAGAGATGAACAGAGAGAGAGATGAACAGAGAGAGAGATGAACAGAGAGAGAGATGAAGAGAGAGAGATGAAGAGAGAGAGATGAACAGGGAGCGGGATGAACAGAGAGAGATGAACAGAGAGAGATGAACAGAGAGAGAGATGAACAGAGAGAGATGAACAGAGAGAGAGATGAACAGAGAGAGATGAACAGAGAGAGAGATGAACAGAGAGAGAATGATGAAAAGAGAGAGAGATGGACAGAAAGAGAAAAATGAAGATGGAGAAAGAGATGAACAGAGAGAGGTGGATAGAAAGAGTTAGAAATAGAGTGGTAAGGTTGAGAAAATCAAATTGTGGCAAAATAGAGACTTAAATCAAGCAATATAAATTGAGTGAAAAATAAAAAAGAGGTTGCGGTGCGAGTGTGCTCAGTGGTATTGTCACTGAGATCGTACCCCAATAGTCCTGGTTAATCACCTGGGGTCGCGGGATCAAATTCCACCAGCTCAGCTGGAATTTAAATTTAATTTACAAATCTTAAATAAAAAAAACTAGACTGCGTAATGGTGAGTGTGGAGCTGGTAAAAAAAAAACCCATCTGGGTCAGTGGGGATGGAAATCTGCTGTGTTTACCTGGTCTGGTCTACATGTGACCCGGGACCCAGAGCAGTGTGACCTCTTAACCAATGATAGAAGGGATAGAGGGAAGGTTAAGATGATGCTCTAAAAATAGACTGGGGTCAGATACAGAGAGAGAGGGAGATACAAATTGAGAGAGATGGACGGAGTGAGATATTGTGGCAAAATGGATCAGTCAGATCGATAGAAAGACTGGGAAAATTACAAATCTAAGCAGTGACAGGATGGAAAGAGACAGAGAACTTACAAAACTGAGCGAATGAAAGTCAGATGATGCAGGAGCATATATTACAACTTCTTCATTGTCGTACAGCAGACAGAGAATGGACAGAGATTAAAGAATGATAGAAGGAAACAGAGAGGAAAGACACTGAAAGATCGAGAACTGAAAGAGAGAAAGAAAGAGCGGAAGAACAGAAGGAGACAGTGGAAATGAAAGGAAGGAGAGGGGGGGCGGGGGGAGACTGACACTGCAAGCTGCCGGATTCACACACACTAACCCGAGTTGTGTCGGTCTAGGTGCGCGGGCAGCCCGGCTGGAGGAGTCCTGGAGTTATTGTAGAGCAGCTCCGCATTCCTGCTTCTCCCAGTGCTGCTGCTGTGTGAGCTGGAGAGCTGTGTGCCTCCCAGCCGCACTGAGCAGGGACACCCTCTCACTCCGGGAGCGCTGTGTGCAGGGAGGGACAGGGGAGGTGCGGCTCCAGTCCACAGGGTCAGTCCCAGATACTGAGCTCTCCCTCCCTCTGTCACAGCACCCGCCACACACACACCCGAACGGCAGCACCCTGTAGCACACATTCAGCAAGACAAACAGCCAGCTCACCTGACACAAACACGAATGACTGAACTCTTGTCAGTGTGTGTGAGTGGGTTTGGCTAACTGTGTGTAGATAGAGAGTTGGGTGTCCCTCTGAGTGTGTGTGGATTTGGTTAACTGTGTGTAGTGAACGAGTTTGGTTTGGAGCCCCTGTGTGTGTGAGCGTGTGTCTGAGTGCGGTGTGTTTGTGTGAGTGTGTGTCAGTGTGTGATAGTTTGTGTGTGTGTGTCAATGTGTGAGTGAGTGTGTGTCAGTGTGTGAGAGTTTGTTTGTGTGTGAGTGAGTGTGTGTCAGTGTGTGAGTGAGTGTGTGTCAGTGTGTGAGTTTGTGTGTGTGTGAGTGACTGTGTGTCAGTGTGTGAGTGAGTGTGTGAGTTTGTGTGTGTGTGAGTGAGTGTGTGTCAGTGTGTGAGTGAGTGTGTGTCAGTGTGTGAGTTTGTGTGTGTGTGAGTGAGTGTGTGTCAGTGTGTGAGTCAGTGTGTGAGAGTTTGTGTGTGTGTGAGTGAGTGTGTTGATGCACTATCAATTACGACGAGATGAGGGTGAAGAGTATTCGAGGCTTTATTAAGCAGAGATGTGTTGCCTCTTGCGGTTGCTACTAAAATGGCAGCAGCTCGGTGAGCACACCCATTTATACTCCATCAACTGGGCGGATCCAGCAGGCAGGAATCTACCCCCGTACCTGTAGTACAGGAGCCTTACCGTATTACTTCTCATATACGTAATATATACAAACAGTGGTGACTACCACATTCACCCTTTGTTAAAAAAAGAGTCCAGCGGGAGTGGTGGAAAAACTATTTACATGCATGTGAGCATTTTTAAAGTGTACAATTTAGGGAAAGTTCACAAATTTAGCCGGTCGGGTGCCTTGATCCTCCGCTGTGAGCGCCGCAGTCCCGGTGACGATGCAGGCGCCGGCTTGGTCGCCGGTGACTCCGGGAGCGTGTAGTCCTCATCCTCATCCCCGGGTGGGACCAAGAGCAGGACGGATCATCCTGGAGCGGGGGCTGTGGTGAGGTACGCTGGGGGGTGGGTGGGGGGGGGGGGGGGGGGGAACCGGGGCAATTGAGGTGGGGGGTGGGGAAGCAGCTGGTGCCAGGTCCCTGAGGGAGACTGTGTCTTGGCGGCCGTCGGAGTACGCTGGCGTACTGCGGGTTTGCATGGAGTAGCTGTACCCTCTCGTCAGCGGGTCCGCCTTGTGGAGCCGCACCTGCTTGCGGAGGAGGACGGGTCCTGGAGCTGCCAGCCACGTTGGGAGCGAAACCCCGGAGGTGGACTCCCTGGGGAAGGCAAGGAGACGTTCCTGGGGGGTTGCACTAGTCGCAGTGCAAAGTAGCGATCGGATGGAGTGGAGGGCGTCGGGGAGGACCTGCTGCCAGCGGGAGACCAGGAGATCTTTAGACTGTAGGGCCAGCAGGACGGCCTTCCAGACCGTCCCGTTCTCCCTCTCCACCTGCCCGTTTCCCCGAGGGTTGTAGCTGGTCATCCTGCTCGAGGCAATGCCCCTGTTGAGCAGGAACTCTCGCAGCTCCTCGCTCATAAAGGAGGATCCCCGGTCGCTGTGGACGTAAGCGGGGAAACCGAACAGAGCGAAGATGCTGTTGAGGGTTTTGATGACTGTGGCCGATGTCATAACGGGCATGGGATGGCGAAGGGAATCTGGAGTATTCATCGACCACATTAAGGAAGTACGTGTTTCGGTCGCTGGAGGGGAGGGGCCCTTTGGAATCCATGCTGAGGCGTTCAAAGGGGCGGGAGGCCTTCACCAGGTGCGCTCGGTCTGGCCGGTAGAAGTGCGGCTTGCACTCCGCGCAGACCTGGCAGTCTTTGGTGACCGCCCTGATTTCCGCAATGGAGTAGAGCAGGTTGCGGGCCTTTATGAAGTGAAAGAACTGGGTGACCCCTGGGTGACAGAGACCATCGTGTAGGGCCTGAAGTCGGTCCACTCGATCCCTGAAAGTTGCCACCCAGGTTGAGAGGGTTGTTAAGAAGGCGTACGGTGTGTTAGCTTTTATTGGTAGAGGGATTGAGTTTCGGAGCCATGAGGTCATGTTGCAGCGGTACAAAACTCTGGTGCGGCCGCATTTGGAGTATTGCGTGCAATTCTGGTCGCCGCATTATAGGAAGGATGTGGAAGCATTGGAAAGGGTGCAGAGGAGATTTACCAGGATGTTGCCTGGTATGGAGGGAAGATCTTATGAGGAAAGGCTGAGGGACTTGAGGCTGTTTTCGTTAGAGAGAAGTAGGTTAAGAGGTGACTTAATTGAGGCATACAAGAGGATCAGAGGATTGGATAGGGTGGACAGTGAGAGCCTTTTTCCTCGGATGGTGATGTCTAGCACGAGGGGACATAGCTTTAAATTGAGGGGAGATAGATATAAGACAGATGTCAGAGGTAGGTTCTTTACTCAGAGAGTAGTAAGGGTGTGGAATGCCCTGCCTGCAACAGTAGTGGACTCGCCAACACTAAGGGCATTCAAATGGTCATTGGATAGACATATGGACGATAAGGGAATAGTGTAGATGGGCTTTAGAGTGGTTTCACAGGTCGGCGCAACATCGAGGGCCGAAGGGCCTGTACTGCGCTGTAATGTTCTATGTTCTACTTGTGCGCTGGCACATGTACCTCGGGATAGGGCATCGGGGGGCTCGTTGAGCTTACCGGGGTGATACAAAATCTCGTAATTGTCGGTGGAGAGCTCAATCCTCCACCTCAAGATTTTATCATTTTTGAAATTGCCCTGTGTGTGTTGTTAAACATGAAGGCAACCGACTGTTGGTCAGTGAGGAGAGTGAATCTCCTGCCAGCCAGGTAATGCCTCCAATACCGCACGGATTCTACGATGGCTTGGGCCTCCTTTTCGACGGAGGAGTGCCGAATTTCGGAGGCGTGGAGGGTGCGGGAAAAGAATGCCACGGGTCTACCTGCCTGGGTGAGGGTGGCGGCCAGAGCGAAGTCTGATGCATCGCTCGCGACTTGAATGGGGAGGGTCTCACCAACCGCGTGCATCACGGCCTTGGCGATGTTGGCCTTGATTCGGTTGAAGGCCTGGTGAGCCTCGGCCATCAGGGGGAAAACTGTGGAGTGAATGAGTGGGCGGGCCTTGTCCGCATAGTTAGGGACCCACTGGGCATAGTATGAGAAGAACCCCAGGCACCGTTTGAGGGCCTTGGGGCAGAGGCGGAGGGGGAGTTCCATGCGGGGGAGCATGCGGTTGGGGTCGGGCCCTAGAACTCCATTTTGCACCACATAGCCAAGGATGGCTAAGCGGTTGGTGCTGAACACGCACTTCTCCTTGTTATACGTAAGGTTCAGGAGTTTGGCAGTGTGGAGAAATTTGAAAAGGTTAGCGTCGTGGTTCTGCTGGTCGTGGCCGCAGATGATGACGTTATCCAGGTACGGGAAGGTGGCCCGCAGTCCGTACCGGTCAACAATTCGGTTCATCTCCTGTTGGAAGACCGAGACCCCAGTAGAGATGCCGAAGGGAACCCTAAGGATGTGGTAAAGGCGGCCGTCTGCTTCGAGCGCAGTGTATTGGCGGTGCGCCTTGCGGATGGGGAGATGGTGGTAGGCAGATTTCAGGTCCACTGTAGAGAAGACCCGGTGCTGTGCAATCTGATTGACCATATCAGATATGGTGGGAGGGGGTACGCGTCGAGCTGCGTGTACCGATTGATGGTCTGACTGTAGTCAATGACCATCCTGTGTTTCTCCCCAGTCTTTACAACTACCACTTGGGCTCTCCAGGGGCTGTTGCTGGCCTCAATGATACCTTCCCCCAGCAGCCTTTGGACCCCGGACCTGATGAAGGTCCTGTCCTGGGCACTGTACCATCTGCTCCTGGTGGCGACGGGTTTGCAATCCGGGGTGAGGTTTGCAAACAGGGAAGGTGGGTCGACCTTAAGGGTTGTGAGGCCGCATACAGTAAGGGATGGTAAGGGCCCGCTGAATTTCAGAGTTAGACTTTGGAGGTTGCACTGGAAGTCCAGGCTGAGTAACAGGGCAGTGCAGAGGTTGGGGAGGATGTAGAGCTGGAAGCCGCTGAACTCTATGCCCTGGACAGTGAGGGTGGCGGTGCAGTACCCCCGGATCTCCACGGAGTGGGATCCGGAGGCCAGGGAGATTCGTTGGGTAATGGGGAGTACCGCGAGGGAGCATCGTCTTGCCGTATCGGGGTGGATGAAGCTCTCCGTGCTCCCGGAGTCGAGAAGGCAAGGTGTCTTGTGGCCATCGACTTTCACCGTCATGTCGCGGTTGTGAGGTTGTGTGGCCGGGACTGGTCGAGCGTGATGGAGGCGAGCTGCGGCTGGTGTTGGTGGGCCCCGGGCTTGTCGGCGGCGGTTGCGGGCGATGAGCGGCCCGATGAGGTGCCCGACGAGCAGGGGTCCTGAGGCGCCGTCCAAAATGGCGCCAAAGATGGCGGCATTAAAGATGGCGGCGCCCATGGGCTGCACGAGGTCTGATGAGCGGAAGATGGTGGCGACCACGGGCCGCACGTGGGTTGCGGGGACGAAAATGGCGGCGCCCACGGGTCGCATGTGGGGGGTGCAGGAACAATGGGCCTGGTTACAGCAGCGATTGACCGGGCCTGGCACACCGCAGCGAAATGTCCTTTCTTCCCGCAGGCCTTGCAGATTGCGCTCCGCGCCGGGCAGCGCTGCCGGGGGTGCTTTGTCTGTCCGCAGAAATAGTACTTGGGCCCCCCGGAGTTGGTTGGCTGCCGCGCGGCGCAGGCTTGGGGTTGGCTGGGGGCGGCCGCTGGTGGGGCCCACGATGTCCAGGAGGGGGGCGCCGTGTGGTCGGGGGCTACTCTTGCACATTACGGGAGGATACCGTTAGTGAGGTCATGAGTTTCTTGGTCGCCGTGAGGTCAGGCGGACCCCCTTATAAGAGGCGCTGGCGGATGTACGCCGACCTCATGCCCGTAACGAAAGCATCCCTGATTAGGCGTTCGGAATGTTCAACAGCTGAAACTGCCTGGCAATCGCAGTTCCTCGCCAGGGCGTGCAGGGCACGCCAGAAATCATCGAATGACTCATCGGGGGGGTTGTTACCGCGTGGACAGGAGGTGCCTGGCATAGAGTTTGTTGATCGGCCGGGTGTAGTTCTCTTTCAGAAGTGCCACGGCCTCAGTGTCGTTGGGCGCGTCCCGGATAAGGGGAAAAATATTGGAGCTCAACCGTGTGTACAGGATCTGGAGTTTCTGTGCTTCTGAGGGTTGTTCTGTCGCTGATCCGATGTAGGCTTCAAAGCAAGCTAGCCAGGGGTCGAAGGCCGACGTGGCGTTGTCTGCTTGAGGATGCAGCTGCAGGCGATCTGGCTTGATG